>NC_141873.1:175203542-176453542 GCF_056163025.1 Triticum urartu | reverse complement strand
TTTTTGGAACTTCTTCACAAGCATAGCAAGCTCCTTTCCAATGTCTTCAGGATCATCAGTACTGCTGTCGGATTCTTCTTCAGATGTGGAGACAGCTTTTGCCTTCAAGGCACGAGTTCACCCATAGTTGGGACCGTAGATATCTCTTTTCTCGGAAAGCTGAAACTCATGTGTTTTGAGCCTCTCAAGTATGTAAAATGGATCGAGTGTCTTGAAATCAAGACGTTCTTGAATCATCAGGGCTAGGGTGTCAAACGAACTGTCAAGTGATCTCAGGAGTGTCTTGACGACTTCACGCTTGGTGATCTCAGTAGCGCCGAGGGCTTGAAGCTCATTTGTGATGTCAGTGAGTCGATCAAATGTGAGCTGGACATTCTCATTGTCATTTCTCATGAAGCGGTTGAAGAGGTTGTGAAGGACACTGATTCTCTGATCTCTCTGGGTTGAGACGCCTTCGTTGACCTTGGAGAGCTAGTCCCAGACTAGCTTAGATGTTTCCAAAGCACTCACGCGGCCATATTGTCCTTTGGTCAGATGACCACAAATGATATTCTTGGCAGGAGAGTCCAGTTGAACGAACTTCTTGACGTCAGCAGCAGTGACACCTTCTCCAGCCTTGGGAACACCGTTCTTGACGACATACCATAAGTTGACGTCAATGGCTTCAAGATGCATGCGCATCTTATTCTTCCAGTAGGGATATTCAGTTCCATCGAAGACGGGGCACGCAGCGTAGACTTTAATTATCCCTACAGTCGACATAGCTAAAACTCTAGGTGGTTAAACCGAATCACACAGAACAAGGGAGTACCTTGTTCTGATACCAATTGAAAGTGCGTTATATCGACTAGAGGGGGGTGAATAGGCAATTTTTATGAAAGGCTTCTATACGTGGAAGTTTCGAAGACAAACGATAGAAATAAACCTATTATCATGCAGCCGAAGGTAGACTACACTAGGCAAGCCATAGTCAAGTATTCAATGAAGTGAAAGCACAATGACTAATAGCAGCTAGGTAGTAAGGATCAGATAGGAAGATATTATGAAGCCAATCAGATCAAGCAGTCACTCAGTGAAGACAAAAGATAATGTAGTCATACAACGACTTCACAAGGACCAACAGTGAGTAAAGGGAAGGGGAAGGATGAAACCAGTAACTTGTTGAAGACAATGATTTGTTGGACCAGTTCCAGTTGCTGTGACAATTGTACGTCTGGTTAGGGCGGCTAGGTATTTAAACCTGAGGACACATAGTCCCGGACACCCAGTCCTGAACACGCAGCTCAGGACACCCAGTCCTCACCGTATTCCCCTTGAGCTAAGGTCACACAGACCTCGCCCAATCACTCTGGTAAGTCTTCAAGGTAGACTCCCAAACCTTCACAGACTTCGTTCACCGGCGATCCACAATGGCTCTTGGATGCTCAGAATGCGACGCCGAACTGGCTGGAGGATTCACAGTCCTCAAGTGTAATAAGTCTTCAAACCACACAGACAGGAAGACTTAAGTGATGCCTAACACTCTTTAGCTCTGGGTGGTTAGGGCTTTATCCTCGCAAGGAATTCTCTCTCAAAGGCTTCGAGGTGGGTTGCTCTCAGACGACAAAAGCCGTACTCTAACTCTGAGCATCCAACCGTTTATGGTTGTAGGGGGTGGGCTATTTATAGCCACTAGGCAACCCGACCTGATTTGTCCGAAATGACCCTGGGTCACTAAGGAACTGACACGTGTTCCAACGGTCAGATTTCAAACACACACGGCAACTTTACTTGGGCTATAAGCAAAGCTGACTTGTCCGACTCTGGACAAGATTTGCTCTCATAGTCTTCACTCGAAGACATAGGTTTTGGTTAAGCATCACTTCAGTCATTCTGACTTATTCTCTTGGACCCCACTTAACAGTACGGTGGTTCCTATGACTCAACAAAGAAGAAAAAGAACTACGAAAGATCTAAGTCTTCGAGCTCCATATGCTTCATGCGACGTCTTCTCGTGTCATAGTCTTCAATGTGAATATCTTCACATACCACCTTTGACATCAATGTCTTCATACATTTTTAGGGGTCATCTCTGGTAGGAAAACCGAATCAATGAGGGACTTCTACCTGTGTTATCCTGCAATTCTCACAAACACATTAGTCCCTCAACTAGGTTTGTCGTCAATACTCCAAAACCAACTAGGGGTGGTACTAGATGCACTTACACGAGTCTGATCGGAATGTCTCAGGAGAAGGTTTATCCTTCGTTGACCGTGAGAGCTTGTGATGGGCTAAGTTGGGACTCCCCTGCAGGGATTTGAACTTTCGAAAGCCGTGCCCGCGGTTATGGGCAGATGGGAATTTGTTAATGTCCGGTTGTAGATAACATGAACCTTAACTTAATTAAAATGAATCAACTGCGTGTGTTACCGTGATGGTCTCTTCTCGGCGGAGTCCGGGAAGTGAACATGGTGTTGGAGTAATATTTGCCGTAGGTTGTTCTTTAGTTCTTCGTTCGTGCTTTGCCTTCTCTTCTCGCTCTCTTTTGCGAACAGGTTAGCCACCAAATATGCTAGTAACTTGCTGCAGCTCCACATATTACCTTGCCTTACCTATAAGCTTAAATACTCTTGATTGCGATGGTGCGAGATTGCTGAGTCCCCGTGGCTCACAGATTAATTCCAAACCAGATGCAGGGCCCGATGATTCCGTTCCAGATGATGCGCTTGAGCTCAAGTGGGAGTTCGACGAAGACTCACGCCGTTACTATGTGTCTTTCCCTGATGATCAGTATTGGTGCCCAGTTGGGGCGATCGGGACCATGTCGCATGTTGGGGTTGATCTTTTATTTTGGTACCATAGTCGGACCATGAGTGTATTGGATGATTGTAATGCTATTTATGTACTTTGTGTGACGTGGCGAGTGTAACCCAACTATGTACCTTTTTCCCCTATTATCTATTTACATGGGTTGTTGTGAAGATTACCTTACTTGCCACATTGCTTTCAATGCGGTTATGCCTCTAAGTCGTGCTTCAACACGTAGGAGATATAGCCGCATCAAGGGCGTTACAAGTTGGTAATCAGAGCCTTCCCCGACCTTAGGAGCCCCCACTGATTGATCGAATTAGCTGACGAGTTGAGTCTAGAAAAAAATGTTTTGAGTCATTTAGGAATTATATATCGGAGAGTTTAGGAATTCTTTTTACTCCCCAGTCCCTTCATCGCTCTGGTAAGGCATCCTGACGTAGAGTTTTGACTCTTCTCTTCTCAAATTTCACTCAAATTTTTTTAGGATCACGCCGGTATCTTGGAATCGTTCCGATCGATTTGTGACGAGAACATTGTTCTTGGTGCCTCCTGTCATTTAGGGGTTGTGGCAGTGTCCCGGGGAGTTGAGCTCCGAGGTGTTGCTGTCACAATTTTATCGTTGCAGTTCTGGAATACCTGAGTTTAGTTCGCCGACATCGAAAATCTCTTGTATGCAGTTGTTGGTGAGATAACCTCGACGCCACCCAGTACTGGGGAGGGAGTTCGGGAGTATTGCCATAACTTGTATAACGGATGCTTTTCGAAGGTTGAGGTAGATGATTTCCGAAGTTTTCTCGGTTATGTGTTGAAGGATGGATACAGCTGGATGTAGGATTTGCTAGATTTGGGTGAGATATTATGCTTCCCCTGTATCCCCAACACCTGATTGCATAACCGGAAAGGTTCGGGAGTTTCATAGGTGGGAATTCTTGTAGCTCTAGTTCTTCTTCCACGGATATTTGGTTTGAGATTGGGTGATCCTTACCGAGTATTCGTTCTTGCTCCATACCTTGTTGTTGTTCTTCTTCTACATCAATTCTAAGTGGCTTCTCAATTTATGGATATGTGACCATTTTAATTGGAATGCATTCGTTCATTTCGTTCGGATACGAAGACTATATGTTGAAATTTCAACCCGTTCGGTTCAGCTTCAGTTTTTGTCTATCAATGTGCTAATGGATGTCAACCTGTTCAGGATGGCTCCTCCAATGCACACGACTCCGAATCCTGATCCGCCACCACCACCTCCACCTCCGGAGGCATGGCAAGCTGTGATGGCCGCTACCAATGCAAACACGCAGCTGATCATGCAAATTCTTCAAGAGCGCAACCAAGCGAACCAAGGCAACCAGGGCAACAATCAGAATCACTTTGCTACACTCAACCAGTTCCTTGCTAACCAGCCAAAGACCTTCAGCAATTGTGTTGAGGCAACTGATGCTGATGATTGGCTCGTGGACTTATGCAAGCATTTCGAGTGCAGTAATGTCAGGCCTGAGGACTTTGTCAAGTTCGCTTCCTTCCAACTTAAAGACCAAGCTGCAGAATGGTTTCAGCAGTACAAAGATTCCAGAGGAGGCCGTGTGATTACCTGGGATGAATTCCGTCAAGACTTCAAAGCTCATCATATTCCTCAGAGTGTGGTTGAAAGCAAGCGTGAGGAATTCCGCAACCTGAAGCAAGGCTCTATGTCTGTCTATGACTACAACAAGATGTTTCAGAAGCTCGCCCACTTTGCTAAGCAGGACGTCCCTGACGAGAAGAGCATGATATACCAGTTCAGGGGTGGTCTCAGAGAAGAAATCCAGCTAGCTCTTGTTCTCTTTGAGCCCAGGAGGTACGATGAGTTTTACAACATGGCATTGAAGCAAGAGGCTGCTCAACTAAAGTGTGATGCTTCCAAGAAGCGAGTCAGAGATGCTACTCCTTCTTCCTCAACTCAAGTGACTAAGCAGCAGAAGTATTGGCTTCCTCCTCCTCCGTTCCGTCAGCCTTATCAACAGAAGAGCAAAGGTGGCAGTGGATCTTCCCACCCACCCAACCCTGGCTTTTAGAACAAGACTTCGTCTCAAGCTCCAAGATCGAGTGCTCTGTATCACCGTCCGCTTTAAGAGGTCACGTGCAACAAGTGCCAACAGAAGGGTCACTATGCCAACAAATGCTTCAATCAGAGGCGTCTCCCTCCTCCTTCTCCTGTGAGATCGGTAAGTACAGTTGTGGTCAAGCATAACCCCAAGCACGCCAAGGTTAACTTGATGAATGCAGCTCAGGCAGAGGACTCGTCAGATGTCATCATGGGTAACCTTCCTGTTAATGATATTCCTGTAAAAGTTCTTTTTGACACTGGTGCATCGCATTGTTTTATTTCCAAACCTTTTGCATCAAAGTATGAGTGCGATTATCAGTATCTGCAAAGTTCTTTGCAAATCGTGTCACCGGGCAACCAAATGACAGCTAATTTCTGCGTCCCGTCTATTTCTATCACGTTGGGCGACTACAAATTTCTCGCTTCTCCTATTGTTCTGGGAGACTCGGATATTGATCTTATTCTCAGAATGGATTGGCTTTCTAAGCACAAGGCTCATCTTGATTGTTCTGTCAGGCAGATTCAATTGACTCATTCGTCTGAGGATGTAATTGTCTTTGCCGCTCATGATGATATAATCCGTCTGTTTTCTCTCAATGAGAAGGGTGAACTGGATGCCATCTCTCAAATTCCAGTCGTTTGCGAATATCAAGACGTCTTTCCAGAAGAGCTTCCAGGAATGCCTCCGCACCGACCAGTTGAATTCGTCATCGATCTTGAGCCTGGCACAGAACCGGTTTGCAAGCGTCCTTACAAGCTCGGACCTGAAGAGTTGAAGGAGCTGAAGAAGCAACTCGATATTCAAGAGCGAATGGGTCTCATTCGACCTAGATCTTCTCCGTGGGGTTGTGGAGTTATTTTTGTGAAGAAGAAGGATGGAACGGATCGACTTTGTGTTGACTACCGTCCATTGAACAAGAAGACTATCAAGAACAAGTACCCACTTCCCAACATCAATGAGCTGTTCGAACAACTCAAAGGTGCCCAAGTATTCTCCAAGCTTGATCTCCGTATGGGTTATCACCAGATTCGAATCCGTGAGCAAGATATTCCCAAGACGGCTTTCAGAACAAGCTATGGTTCATATGAATACACTGTCATGTCTTTTGGCCTCGTCAACGCTCCTCTGACTTTCTCTCGCATGATGAACTTCATCTTCAACTCCTACACAAATGACTTTGTCTTGGTCTATCTCGACGACATTCTGGTCTTTTCGAAGAACAAGGAAGATCATGCCAAGCACTTGCGTGTGGTGCTCGATAAGCTCAGGGAACATCAGTTCTACGCCAAGTTCTCAAAGTGCGAGTTTTGGCTCGATGAGGTTTTCTATCTTGGGTATATCATCTCTGCCAAGGGCATTGCGGTGAATCCTGAGAAGGTGTCTGCAATTGTGAATTGGGAACCACCTCAGAACGTGAAGCAACTCCGCAGCTTCCTCGGTCTCGCAAGCTACTGTCGAAGGTTTGTTGAGAACTTTTCAAAGATCGTGAAGCCTCTTTCAAACCTTCTCCAGAAGCACGTCAAGTACGTTTGGTCTCCGGAATGTGACATCGCTTTCAACACTTTGAAAGAGAAATTGGTCACTGCTCCAGTTCTGACTCCTCCTGATGAATCCAAACCGTTCGAGGTCTTCTGCGATGCCTCTCTTCAAGGTCTTGGTGCAGTGTTGATGCAAGAGAAGAGAGTTGTGGCTTATACCTCTCGCCAGTTGAAGCCCAACGAGAAGAACTACCCCACTCATGAACTCGAGTTGGCGGTAGTTGTGCATGCTCTTTTGACTTGGAGACATCTCTTTTTGGGAAGAAAAGTGGACATCTTCACTGACCACAAGAGTCTCAAGTACATCTTCACTCAGCGTAATCTCAACCTCAGGCAGACTCGTTGGGTCAAAATGATTCAAGAGTATAATCCGAGTATCGAGTATACTCCAGGCAAGGCCAATGTGATTGCTGATGCTTTGAGCAGGAAGGTGTACTGCAACAGTCTGATTATCAAGCCTTACCAACCCGAGCTTTGTGAAGCTTTCCACAAACTCAATCTGCAAGTTGTTCCTCAAGGTTTCCTCGCCAACCTTCAAGTCTCTCCTACCTTGGAAGATTAGATTCGTCAGGCTCAACTTCTTGATGCTATGGTGAAGAAGGTGAGATTGGGATTGCCAAGAGTCAACCCAAATACAAGTGCTATCGCCTTGATGACAAGGATACTCTCTTCTTCGAGGATCGTATTGTTGTGCCCAAAGGTGACCTTCGTAAAGTTATTATGAACGAGGCGATCAATTCACTCCTCTCCATCCACCCTGGGAGCACGAAGATGTATCAAGACCTCAAGCAGGCTTATTAGTGGACTCGAATGAAGCGCGAGATTGCTCAGTTCATGAATGAGTGTGATGTCTGCAGAAGAGTGAAAGAAGAACACCAAAGGCCAGTTGGTTTCCTCCAACCGCTTGCCATTCCAGAATGGAAGTTTGACCACATTGAGATGGACTTCGTGACTGGGTTTCAAAAGTCCAAGCGTGGCAATGATGCTATATTCGTTGTCATCGACAAACTCACTAAAGTGGCTCACTTTCTGCCTATCAAAGAGTCTATCATTGCAGCTCAATTGGCGGAGCTGTATACCTCTCGAATTGTCTCTCTACACGGTATTCCACAGGTGATCTCTTCAGACCGTGGCAGCATCTTTACCTCCAAGTTTTGGGATTCTTTTCAGAAGGCCATGGCCACCAACATCCGCTTCAGCACAGCTTTCCATCCTCAAACTAGCGGTCAAGTCGAGCGTGTCAATCAGATTCTCGAAGATATGCTCGGGGCTTGCGTTATCTCTTTCGGTATGAAGTGGGAGGATTGTCTTCCATACGCCGAATTCTCCTACAACAACAGTTTTCAAGCAAGTTCGGGCAAGGCCCCATTCGAAATTCTGTATGGCAGGAAGTGTCGTACTCCTCTTAACTGGTCAGAGACCGGTGAACGTCAACTTCTTGGAAATGACTTGATCACAGAGGCAGAGGAGATGTGCAAAGTCATTCATGGTAAACTCAAAGCAGCGCAAGCGCGCCAGAAGAGTTACTATGATAGTAAGCACCATGATTTGGCTTTCGAGATCGGAGATCATGTTTACCTCCGCGTCTCTCCAATGAAAGGTACTCGTCGCTTCGGTATCAAAGGGAAGCTTGCCCCTAGATACGTGGGTCCTTTCAAGATCGTCAGCAAGAGAGGCGATCTCGCCTATCAACTCGAGCTTCCTTCAAACTTTGCAAATGTGCACGACGTGTTCCATGTCTCTCAGCTCCGCAAGTGCTTCAAGACCCCTGACCGCACCGTCAACTTCGAAGACATTGATCTCCAAGAAGATCTCTCTTATCGTGAGCACCCCGTTCCTATTCTTGAAGAGACTGAACGCAAGACTCGCAATAAGTCAATCAAATTCCTCAAAGTCAAGTGGTCATACCATTCCGACCGCGAAGCCACCTGGGAACGCGAGGATCACCTCCGTTCTGAGTACCCGGCGTTCTTCCAGTCCTAGATCTCGGGACGATATCCTTTCGTAGTAGTGGAGTTTTGTAACACCCCGGATGTAATTTACCTATATGTACTCCAACTCTTGCCGTTTCCGGCGCTAAGTTATTTTATTTCCTCGGGTTCGGGTTTTTGTCTCCGTGTGTTCTTGTCGTTGTCATGCATATCATTTCATGTCATCATGTGCATTGCATTTGCATACGTGTTCGTCTCATGCATCTGAGCATTTTCCCCGTTGTCCGTTTTGCATTCCGGCGCTCCTATCTCCTCCGGTGGTCCTTTCTACCTTCTTTTCATGTGTGGGGGTTAAACATTTCCGGATTGGGCCAAGACTTGCCAAGCGGCCTCGGTTTACTACTGGTAGACCGCCTGTCAAGTTTCGTACCATTTGGGCATCGTTTGATACTCCAACGGTTAACCGAGGGACCGAGAAGGCCTCGTGTGTGATGCAGCCCAACACCCTTCCAATTTGGCCCAAAACCCACCAAAAACCTCTCCTTCATCTAGGGCGTTTGATCACGATCGCGTGGCCGAAAACTGTACCTCATTTGGACTCTCCTAGCCCCTCCTACCTATAAATATAGCTTCTTCCAGAAATTTTCGGATCTTCCACCCCAAAACCCTAGCTCCCCTTCCTCTCCGCGCGCCGGACACGTCCGCCGCTCCGCCTGGACCAACCGCATGCCGCCACGTGGGCAGCCGCGCCCACATCGTCGTCGGCCCGCCCGGGCCCAAGGCCGGCCCTCTCCTCCCGCGCCCGGGCCCCGCCTTCTTCCTCCCGAGCGCCGCCCGCGCCTGAAGCAGCCTCGTCGCCAACGCCGCCTCCGCCTCGACGTCGCGGCACCTCTGCCGCCCGCCAGTCGCCGACCACCGCCCGGTCGCCGCCGCACCTTGGCGTGCCGGCGCCGCCACCTCGCCGCCTGAGGAGCTCCGGCAGGCGCCCTCCTCACCAAGTCCCCCGATGAACTCCGGCGAGCTCCCCGGCCAACCTCGAAGTGCGTGCGCCCAGATCTGGATTCGGTTGCTACAGTAAACCCTAGGGTTGACCCCGTTTTTCCCCCAAGTCTGCATATTATTTTGCATTCTTGTTCATGCCGTAACTCCGCATCCGTAGCTCCGTTTTGCGCGTGTAGAATATCAAGATGTTCGGCTCAGAGAGTACATCATTTCACCTCATTGCATCATTTTCATTTGAGCTCATCTCGATGCCCGAAATGCTATTGGAAGGGAGCTATTTGAGATAATTGTCAGATCTGCTGCACCAAATAGCTATTTGTCATTTTTGCCATGATTAATGTGTGCATGATATGCTCCTGAGCTCTACATGTGTTTTGTTATATGCCATGCCATCTTTACAGAGGTGCTTACCATGTATTTTTGTGATATGTGTGGTGACTAGCACAAGCTTGCAAAGTAGTGCATTCGTTAATGCGGATTTCAGGGACTTAGAAATTTCACAAAGTCCTTGATCTGTTTTTATCAATATGCCATATGTTCATGTTGTTTCCTAGTGATCCGTGCCTCTTTTGAGGTTGATCAGTAAGGATGATTTGTTACTATTGTGGTGCTCTATCCGTCCATGTCTTTGTTTGCAATTATGGAGCACCCTAGCTTGAGTCAATCGAGCTCTACTTTTGCTATTTCGTGAATCCTGGTAGATTGTTGACTCGTTAGCGATTTTGCCGAGGATGTTGTTGTTGATCCGTGCATGCTATGTTGTTGTTCTTGCCCTGTAGAGCTTCTATGATATGTATTCTTGATGGGTGTATGCTTAGTTTGTCATGCCTTGCTCTGTAGTGAGTGCATCGAGCTCGTAAACATGCCTATTCGTTAACAAATTTGCATGTTCCAGTTTTTCTCTAAGTCTGTAACCTGATTATGTTTTTGCCATGTTCACATGCTTGCAATTGTATTTTCGAATCCCTTTTGGCTCAAGGTCACTAAGGGACTTTTGTTAAGTGCTTTGAGTAGCTTCATGTCATGCCTTTCTTTGCCTTGTTAAGTTCCTGTAGCACATAGTTTTCATGCTCCAAACCTGTTATCATTTGCATTTTTGCCATGCTTGTTTGAACCTATTAATGTATGAATTGGCCGTAGCTCAGTGTTCATATTTTGTCAAGAATTATGAGTGGATCCCTTCCATGTATTGTGTTGCCATGTTTGAGTGCTGTAGTATAATTATCTTGATGCATTTAGATGGCTACTTGTGTATCGCAGACCGGTGCCATATTTGTTTTGCTTGCCATTTCCAAACCGTGCATCCGATTCCGGTGGTCTTTATATCGATTTCAACCGAAATCACCTAACCTTTCCAGTGGCACTCTTGGATTTCCAGGTTGAGGCCAGGTTCAATCATTCCTTTTCAAATCTTGCATATGCATCACATATTGCATCCCGCATAGCATACCATGTTTGCATCTTGTTTTGTTTGAGCTTTCCACGTGGTTGATTGTGTTCCTTTTGCTTGTTTGTCTTGTTTGGGTAGAGCAGGGAGACGAGTTCGCTAATGAGGAGCCCGTTGAGTTTGCTTTCGAGGATCCAATCAACTCTGAGAACTTTGCAGGCAAGATGATCATACCCTCGAAATCACTTCTATCTTTGCTTGCTAGATGCTCGCTCTTTTGCTATGCCTATGCTACGATACCTACCACTTGCTTATCATGCCTCCCGAATTGCCATGTCAAACCTCTAACCCACCATGTCCTAGCAAACCGTTGATTGGCTATGTTACCGCTTTGCTCAGCCCCTCTTATAGCGTTGCTAGTTGCAGGTGAAGATTGGAGATCGTTCCTTGTTGGAACATTGGTTAGTTGTTGGGATATCACTATATTATCTTGTTATCTTAATACATCTATATACTTGGTAAAGGGTGGAAGGCTCGGCCTTTTTCCTAGTGTTTTGTTCCACTCTTGCCGCCCTAGTTTCCGTCATATCGGCGTTATGTTCCCAGATTTTGCGTTCCTTACGTGGTTGGGTGATAATGGGAACCCCTTGACAGTTCGCCTTGAATAAAACTCCTCCAGCAATGCCCAACCTTGTTTTTACCATTTGCCACCTAGCCTCTTTTTCCCTTGGGTTTCCGGAGCCCGAGGGTCATCTCCCCCGGGGCCAGTGCTCCTCTGAGTGTTGCTCCAAACTAGAGTCCTGTGCAGCACCCCCTCAGGGAAACTCGAGGTTTGGTTTTAGTTGTATGGAGAGCTCATTTGAGTGTGCCCTAAGAACAAGATATGTGCAGCTCCTATCGGGATTTGTCGGCACATTCGGGCGGTGTTGCTGGACTTGTTTTTATCTTTGTCGAAGTTGTCTTGTAGAACCGGGATACCGAGTCTGATCGGAATGTCTCAGGAGAAGGTTTATCCTTCGTTGACCGTGAGAGCTTGTGATGGGCTAAGTTGGGACTCCCCTGCAGGGATTTGAACTTTCGAAAGCCGTGCCCGCGGTTATGGGCAGATGGGAATTTGTTAATGTCCGGTTGTAGATAACATGAACCTTAACTTAATTAAAATGAATCAACTGCGTGTGTTACCGTGATGGTCTCTTCTCAGCGGAGTCCGGGAAGTGAACACGGTGTTGGAGTAATGTTTGCCATAGGTTGTTCTTTAGTTCTTCATTCGTGCTTTGCCTTCTCTTCTCGCTCTCTTTTGCGAACAGGTTAGCCACCAAATATGCTAGTCGCTTGCTGCAGCTCCACATATTACCTTGCCTTACCTATAAGCTTAAATAGTCTTGATCGCGAGGGTGCGAGATTGCTGAGTCCCCGTGGCTCACAGATTACTTCCAAACTAGATGCAGGGCCCGATGATTCCGTTCCAGATGATGCGCTTGAGCTCAAGTGGGAGTTCGACGAAGATTCACGCTGTTACTATGTGTCTTTCCCTGATGATCAGTATTGGTGCCCAGTTGGGGCGATCGGGACCGTGTCGCATGTTGGGGTTGATCTTTTATTTTGGTACCGTAGTCGGACCATGAGTGTATTTGATGATTGTAATGCTATTTATGTACTTTGTGTGACGTGGCGAGTGTAAGCCAACTATGTACCTTTTTCCCCTATTATCTATTTACATGGGTTGTTGTGAAGATTACCTTACTTGCGACATTGCTTTCAATGCGGTTATGCCTCTAAGTCATGCTTCGACACATAGGAGATATAGCCGCGTCGAGGGCGTTACACATTACCTCAACCTGGGTACATGCACGTGGAGTTCAAAAAGTCAAGTCTCCCTGATAGGTAAAGAAACCCAAGTTCGAGTTTATCCCTTTTCGTCTCTTGCAGGAAAATAAGCAGGACCTATGCAGAAAGATATTAACCCTGGAGTGGGAGATTGATGATCTGAGGGATCAAAATGCCGTCCTCAAGCGCAAATTAAGGGAGAAGCCTAAGCCATCAACTAAGCCAACATCACCACCACCTTCTTCACCGACAAAGGAGACATAATCACATGGGTATGGGTACTCCCCTTGGCAACTGCCAAGCTTGGGGGAGGTGCCCCGGTATCGTATCACAATCACAACTCCTATCTTTACCATTTTTCTTAGTTCGATCCTAATAGTAGTATCTTGATCTAGTGGAGTAAAGTTTATGGCATGAACTAGTTTTGAGTTTGCTTTATGATCTCTCTTTGTAATCGAGTCCGTGAGCTATATATAATAAAGATTAGTGTTGAGTCAAGGGCTTGATTATTTTGCCATGATCTTGGGTGAATAAAAGAAAAGAGAAAAAGGAATAAAAAGAAACAAAAAGTTCATATTGATCTTATTGAGAGTAATGACTTCACATAGAAAGAGTATGATGATTAAAAGTTGTTGGGAGTTGGCAGACATAGCTTTGGTCATTTCTGCAATTAATAGGAAGTAATAAGGAAAGAGAGGTTTTCACATATAGATATATTATCATTGACATCTTTTATGATTGGGAGCACTCATTAAAATATGACAGGCTAAAGAGTTGATGTTGGACAAGGAAGACAACGTAATGAGTTATGTCTTTTTTATATCTGAGATAAAGTATGTTGTCATGGATCCTCTAACTTGTTGAGCTTGCCTTTCCCCCTCATGCTAGCCAAATTCTCAGCACCAAGTAGAAATACTACTTGTGCTTCCAAATACCCTTAAACCAGTTTTTCCATGAGAGTCCACCATATCTACCTATGGATTGAGTAAGATCCTTCAAGTAAGTTGTCATCGGTGCAAAGCAATAAAAATTGCTCTAAATATGTATGATCGATTGGTGTGGGAGAAATAAGCTTTATACGATCTTGTGATGTGGAAGTAATAAAAGCGACGGACTGCATAATAAAGGTTCATATCACAAGGGGCAATATGAAGTGACGTTCTTTCGCATTTAGATTTTATGCATCCAACCATAAAAGCGCATGTCAACCTCTGCTTCCCTCTGCGAAGGGCCTATCCTTTATTATTATCTTCTACCTTATGCAAGAGTCATGGTGATCTTCACCTTTTCTTTTTCATTTTATCCTTTGGCAAGCTCAGCAGATTGGAAAGAACATGATATATATATATATATAATTGGATGTAGGGGAGCATGAACCATTATTGTTGACATTACCCTTGCGGTAAAAGGTTGTGGGGCAAAACTATAAGCCCCTATCTTTCTCTGTGTCCGACTAAAACTCCGTAACCACAAGTATTGCGTGAGTGTTAGCAATTATGAAGGACTAGATGATAGTTGAGTATGTGGACTTGCTTTTTAGCTCTGACATAGACTCTTTCAGATGTTATGATAAATAGCAATTGCTTCAATGACTGAGATTATAGTTTGTCGGATCCCAATAAGGTTTATGATTTAAACTTTTGCATTGTGAATAGATCATCACTTGAACATAAGTAATCATATGACAAAATCTATATATGTTGCTGTTATGAGAATAATCATGATGCCTTCATGTTCGTATTTTATTTTTATCGACGCCTCTACCTCTAAACATGAGTACATATTTATTTTTATCGGCTTTTCGCTTGAGGACAAGCGAGGTCTAAGCTTGGGGGAGTTGATACGTCCATTTTGCATCATGCTTTTATATCGATATTTATTGCATTATGGGCTGTTATTTCACTTTATGTCACAACACTTATGGCTATTCTCTCTTATTTTACAAGGTTTACATGAAGAGGGAAAATGCCGGCAGCTAGAATTCTGGGCTGGAAAAGGAGCAAATATTAGAGACCTATTCTGCGCAACTCCAAAAGTCCTGAAACTCCATGGAACATCTTAAAATAAATAAAGAAAAATCCTCGCCAAAGATGAAGGCCAGGGGGCCCACACCCTGCTCACGAGGGTGGGGGGCGCGCCCGCCCTCCTAGGGCGCGCCCCCTACCTCGTGGGCCCCCTGGTGGCTCTCCGACGTCCATCTTCTCCTATATGAAGTCTTTCGATGAGAAAAAAAATAGGGAGGAACTTTTTGGGACGAGACTCCGCCGCCACGAGGCGGAACCTTGGCGGAACCAATCTAGAGCTCCGACAGAGCTGTTCTGCCGGGGATACTTCCCTCCGGGAGGGGGAAATCATCACCATCGTCATCACCAACGCTCCTCTCATCGGGAGAGGGCAATCTCCATCAACATCTTCACCAGCACCATCTCATCTCCAAACCCTAGTTCGTCTCTTTTATCCAATTCCTATCTCAAAGCCCGGGATTGATGCTAGTAAGTTGCTAGTAGTGTTGATTACTCCTTGTAGTTGATGCTAGTTGGTTTATTTGGTGGAAGATCATATGTTCAGATACTATATGCATATTATTACCCCTCTGATTATGAACATGAATATGCTTTGTGAGTAATTACTTTTGTTCCTGAGGACAAGGGAGAAGTCTTGCTATTAGTAGTCATGTGAATTTGGTATTCGTTTGATATTTTGATAAGATGTATGTTGTCTAGCCTCTAGTGGTGTTATGTGAACGTCGACTACATAACACTTCACAATTATTTGGGCCTAGAGGAAGGCATTGGGAAGTAATAAGTAGATGATGGGTTGCTAGATTGACAGAAGCTTAAACCCTAGTTTATGCGTTGCTTCGTAAGGGGCTGATTTGGATCCACATGTTTCATGCTATGGTTAGGTTTACCTTAATACTTTTGTTGTAGTTGCAGATGCTTGCAATAGATGTTAATCATAAGTGGGATGCTTGTTCAAGTAAGAACAGCACCCAAGCACCGGTCCACACACATATCAAATTATCAAAGTATCGAACACGAATCATATGAACGTGATGAAAACTAGCTTGACGATATTCCCATGTGTCCTCGGGAGAGCTTTTCCTATTATAAGAGTTTGTTCTGGCTTGTCCTTTGCTACAAAAAGGATTGGTCCACCTTGATGCACTTTATTTACTTTTGTTACTTGTTGCTCGTTACAATTTATCTTATCACAAAACTATCTGTTACCATTTATTTCAGTACTTGCAGAGAATACCTTGTTGAAAATCGCTTATCATTTCCTTCTGCTCCTCGTTGGGTTCGACACTCTTACGTATCGAAAGGTCTACGATAGATCCCCTATACTTGTGGTTCATCAGATGTATGTTGTCTCTCCTCTAGTGGTGTTATGTGAACGTCGACTACATGACACTTCACCTTTATTTGGGCCTAGAGGAAGGCATTGGGAAGTAATAAGTAGATGATGGGTTGCTAGAGTGACAGAAGCTTAAACCCTAGTTTATGCGTTTGCTTCGTAAGGGGCTGATTTGGATCCATATGTTTCATGCTATGGTTAGGTTTACCTTAATACTTTTGTTGTAGTTGTGGATGCTTGCAATAGACGATAATCATAAGTAGGATGCTTGTCCAAGTAAGGACAGTACCCAAGAACCGGTCCACCCACATACCAAATTATCAAAGTACCGAACGCGAATCATATGAGCGTGATGAAAACTAGCTTGATGATATTCCCATGTGTCCTTGGGAGCGATTTTCTCTATATCAGAATTTGTCCAAGGTTGTCCTTTGCTACAAAAAGGATTGGGCCACCTTGCTGCACCTTATTTACTTTTGTTATTTGTTGCTCGTTACAAATTATCCTATAAGAAAACTATCTGTTACCACTTATTTCAGTACTTGTAGAGAATACCTTGCTGGAAACCGCTTATCATTTCCTTCTGCTCCTCGTTGGGTTCAACACTCTTACTTATCGAAAGGACTACGATAGATCCCCTATACTTGTGGGTCATCATTCCACAGGATCGAAACCTGACTCTGATGTATACCCCTATTTCTAAAAGTTCTTCCTCATGCTTGGTTTCGTATGTAATCCACGAGCCACCTTCTGAGAGATCACCAATTCTGGTATCAGACAAAATACTTATTCCCGTCACTCTGAAACCCTTTCACACTCTGTTTCAGGCAACAAACTATTGCCTACCCGATTGGAGCTTCTTATTGCACCTGCTTACCTTGCTCTCGATGGCTTTCTTGAATTTCAAATCGAGAGATTCCTCTTTGCCACATTCACTGAGATAGTCCCCAGGTAAGTATCTTGTGTTGAGCTCCATCCTTCCCGAGTCTTTCCCCCTTACTCCACCCCTTAAATCTCGGTACAAGATTTGTTGTAGTGGAGGAGATTTGTAACACCCCGAGAATCATGCTACAGTAATATCCCCCTAATGGTGGCCATGTCATCGTGATTACTATGCAGCTTGCCGCTTGTCCAAAAATCAAAGCCTTTTTCAATTTTAAAATAAGTCAAATAAATTATTTTCTTTGAGCGGTAAAACTAAAATGTTCACCCTATCCTATAAATTTCCCCGATCACTGTCTTGTTGAAACCAACCTCTTCTGAATTACCAAAATTCCCATGGAAATTAATTCAGTGCTCCAGCAGCATTTAAATTGGCCTTTTCAATTTCTAAAATTGATTAGGCAACTCCCTTTGACCCCAAACTTTTTGTAGCAGCTCAAGGTATTGTGTTAGCTTTATGTGCCAAGTTTTATTAAAAACAAAACTCATTTGGTACTAAAAGAAAAATGCAAACCAGGAGCAAAGGCAAAACAGTTAAGTAAATAAGAAAAAGGGGGGAACCTATCACTCACAGGAGCAGGCAGGACAGCCGTGGCGCCATCTCCATGGCAGACGCCACACGTCGAGCATCCCCGGCTCCCATGCCCTATATGGTTGCGCTACAGCCCTCCCCGCTCGCCCTAATGCAGCCCGCATTTCCCGCTTCTTCCCAACACCCTTGTTGCTCTCCCCCGCCCGCGTCCGAGCTCAACAGAGCGTCACCGTCACCCCACCGTCGTCGACCATGTGCACGGATGACTCCTCATGCCATGGGAGGTTGTCCTGGAGGTCCACCGGTGTAAGCTTCATCGTCTCCACCAACGGATCGAGGCGTATTAACCGCATCGACGCCTATCATGGCCTCCTTCCCCGAGCATGGTCGCCGGACGCCGTCCTTCGATCCACTGCTCCAGGCCGCCGTCGAGCCACCTCGAGCTCGTCCACGACTCCTCTGGTGTGAGCCGCACCGATTCCCCCTGCTCACCCCCTCTTTCCATCGCTGTAGACCGTGTACGCCTCCTCCCCTGTTCGCCCTGCTCACTGTGGCCGCCCCCGAGCTCCTGCACACCTTAGGCGCCCCTACCCGTGTCTGTGGCCGCGCGGCGCACAACCTGTGTGCCCCTCGCCTGGCCACGCCCCCGCCGCTGCTCGCCAATTGCCGTTGATGTTGTTGTTCCCGCCGGCGATCACTGCGACTTCTGATGTCGCCCCTCGCTGCTGCTGATGCTCGCGCCGCCTAGCTCCCCGCTCCCCCGCGCCGCGCCGCAGCGCCCGCGCCCCCACCCGCCGCGTCTGCGCTCGTCATCGCCCAAGGCCGCGCCCCTGGCCGCCCCTTCCCCTCGCCGGGCTTCCCCGCCACCCGGTGGCCTCGGCCGCTGCCAGCTACGGCGCCTCGACCTCTCGCCCGCGCCGGCGTAGCCCCGGTCCGGCCACCGTGCACCCTGCTTCCCCTGCGCCTTGCCGCCAAGCCCCACGTCGCTCCGCTCACCTGCTCCGCGTGCCCGGCCCGCTCTGGCACCACCCTCCACCGGCGTCGCCCTCCGCCGGTGCCGCCGCACCGCCCACCACCGCTGCCGTCGTGGCCAGCGCCTACCGGCGCTGTTGCGCCCTTCTGGGTAGGCTCCTCGTCGCCTAGGTGGGTTTGCCCGCACCCAGCTCCACTCCACTAAAGCCAGCGCCCGTTAGGCCCCTCGGGCCTATGACATATGGGCCCCACGCTGTTGTTTAGATAAAAAAGAAATGTAAAAAACATATTAATAAAAATAATTAATTAATTAGTTAATTGCTTAATTAACTTAATTAATTAATATTAATTAAACTACTGAACTAGATTAGTAAATTTAAACAGTAGTTAGATAACGGTGTGCATGACAGGGGGACCCCACCCCGTGTTGACCAGTCAAATGTTGACTGGTCAACTGGGACCCCCTAGGCCACCTGTCAGCCACTGGGTACAGTTCTGTGTACCCTCTGCTGGGTGCATCTAGCATTTTAGCATTTATTTTCGAATTATTAGTAATTTCAGAATATTGCTAAAACTTCAGTAAATCGTAGAAAACAAACCGTAGCTCGGATGAAAAAGTTTTATATATGAAAGTTGCTCAGAACGACAAGACGAATCCAAATAGGCGGTCCGTTAATATGTCACATGCCCCTAGCATGCCGAACATGGAACATTCCCCCTGCGGTCCTCTGTCTGACACAGGTCCGGAATCGGGAAAACATTCCCGATTGACTTCCCTTTCACCGGTATCGTGTAGCACCGCGTTAGAACATGTCTAGCTCTGCCTATTGTCCTGTTATGCACTTGATTGCTATGTATTTACTGTATCTCCCCCCCTCTTCTCTTCGGTAGACCCCATGACGATGTTGATGCTCCTGTGACCGACGACCCCTCCTTCTCGTCTGAGTGACCAGGCAAGCAACCCTACCCCCTTGAGCATTCCAATATCGCCCATTTCTTTCACTCTCATGCTTGCATTAGAACTGCTACTTCTTTATGTATGATCCTACTCTGATGCATAGCCTGTTTTTGTTACCTGCTTTCTTACCTTACATGCTTATTCTAAACTGCTTAGTATAGGTTGGTTAGAGATCCATCAGTGACCCCATGTTGTCCCAGTTGCCTCGCTTTATGTTCGACGACTCGATCAACGTGATCGACGTCCAGGCCCCGACACCGCACATCACCCCCCCTAGTTATACGACTCTGCAGAGTTACCATCGAGTGCCGAGGGTGGAACCTCTTACATCACTCCTGATGAGATCTCTGTATTGTAGCTATATGGTCGAAGTCATCGAGGGTGATTTCCTCCTTAACCACTTCTGTTACGGCTCTGTCGTGCAACCCCTCAAGTGTGAACCTCGAGGGTGGATCCTCTTACGTTCACCTTGATGACAACATCGAGTGGAATTCACCGGGGGTGATTCCTCGGGTTTTCCCCTTGGTGTTAGACACATAGTTGGTATGGTTACTATGACATTGCACTGAGCCATGTTACTAAAGATGGGTCATCCCTGAGGGGTACCCGCGCGAGCTTAATAGCGAGTGATGTGGAGTCGGGTTGACCTGGAAGGTGCTCGCAAGATACTTACGAGGCGTGGCCGGGCATTCTTAGCCCTTGCCGCAAGTACTCGAGACGAGGCAACGGGGTCACATCGATCGTGAGTCTCTGCTCGTTACCGCGTGCTCCTAATCCACTGCGGTTTGGATATTTGATCAGAGGGTACTCTGGCCTGATAGCACTAACCATCACTTGGGCATAGTTTGGGCGTTCTGCGTCGTATGCATCAGCCGATGCTTAATAGACGTCATGCGATTGAGCGGCGCGCGCCGGGTTGGACTGGTAAGCTCCTGCCTTTTTAAGGAGGTAGCTAGGTCTGCTCACCGGCCGCCCACGCAACATGCAGGAGTTCCCGGGGTGATCGCCCAAGACCCCTGGGGGCATAGGTTTAGTCCGGCGTGCTTGACCTCTCTATTAAGCCTAGGTCGGGTTGCGGCGTATTGTTTGGCCGAGGCCGGGCATGACCTAGGAAAGTGTGTCCAGCCGGAGTTAATCGAGCGTGGTGAGTAAGTTGGTGCACCCCTGCAGGGAAGAAAACATCTATGGATAGCCTGTCCTACGGTAACGGACAATTGGAGTTGTATCCTGATCGATACAACTAGAACTGGATACTTGTGATGAGAAATGAATGGATATGAGAAATGGATAGTATGGCTCTGGGATTGCTTTCTCGCAGGGAGTCAAGAAAGGATCTCTGGCCGAGGTTGATAACACTTCTACTACTTTACTTTATGCTACTCTACTCCCTCCTGTTGCTGGAAGATGGTTGGTTCCAGAAGATGCTAGTCTTCGATAGGCTAGGCTTTCCCCTTCTCTTCTGGCATTCTGCAGTTTAGTCCACAGTATAGCCCTTATCCTTTGATACAGATGCATACTTAGTTTAGATCTGATGTAAGTCTTGCGAGTACTTTGGATGAGTACTCACGGTTGCTTTGCTACCTCTTTTCCCCCATACCTGATTGTTGCGACCAGATGACGGATCCCAGGAGCCAGACGACACCACTGATGATTACTACTACCCCGAGGGTGCCTACTACAACGTGACGGCCGCTGATGACTTGCAGTAGTTAGGAGGCTCCCAGGCAGGAGGCCTTGCCTTTTCGATCATAGATGCTTTTGTGCTAACTTCTTAAGGAAAACTTGTTTAACTTATGTCTGTTCTCAGATATTGATGCTTCCGCTGACTCTTGTGTATTCGAGCTTATGTATTCGAGCCCTCAAGGCCCCTGGCTTGTAATATAAAGCTTGTATTATTTTAATTTGTGTCTAGAGTTGTGTTGTGATATCTTCCCGTGAGTCCTTGATCTTGATCGTACACATTTGCGTGTATGATTAGTGTACGATTGAATCGAGGGCGTCACACAGCCCCTACTTTTTATTTACGTGCACTTTATATTCTTGCAAACCTATCCAAAAACACCTACAAAGTACTTCTAGTTTCATACCTGTTTTAGGTAAAGCGAATGTCAAGCGTGCATAGAGTTGTATCAGTGGTCGATAGAACTTGAGGGAATATTTGTTCTACTTTTAGCTCCTCGTTGGGTTCGACACTCTTACTTATCGAAAGAGGCTACAATTGATCCCCTATACTTGTGGGTTATCATATGATTAAACAAGAAAACTTCAATGCTTATGTTGGTAGACAATTGATACGTAATGCTTATATGATTGAACACTTGAGTGATTATATGTCTAGAGTTAAAGGTGAACTGAAACTTATTAGTAAACATGCTTCTATGGTTACCACTCAAGTAGAACAAGTACTTAAAGCTCAGAATGATTTTCTCAATGAATTAAATAATAAGAAAAATGATAATGTTGTTAGAGTTGTGACTAGAGGGGGTAAAATGACTGAGGAACCTTTGTATCCTGAGGGCCACCCTAAGAGAATTGAGCAAGATTCTTAGAGAACTAATATTGATGCACCTAGTTCTTCTAAGAAGAAGAAAAAGAAAAATGATAGGACTTTTTATGCTTCTAGTGAACCTGTTGTTGACACATCTTGAGAATCCCAATGATATTTCTATTTCTGATGCTGAAACACAATCTGGTAATGAACATGAACCTAGTGATAATGTTAATGATGATGTTCATGTTGATGCTCAACCTGGCAATGACAATGATGTAGAGATTGAACCTGCTGTTGATCTTGATAACCCACAATCGAAGAATCAACATTATGATAAGAGTGACTTTGTTGCTAGGAAGCATGGTAAAGAAAGAGAACCATGGGTTCAGAAACCCATGCCTTTTCCTCCTAAACCATCCAAGAAAAAGGATGATGAGGATTTTGAGCGCTTTGCTGAAATGATTAGGCCTATCTTTTTGCGTATGCATTTGACTGATATGCTTAAAATGAATCCTTATGCTAAGTACATGAAAGATATTGTTACAAATAAAAGAAAGATACCGGAAGCTGAAATTTCCACCATGCTTGCTAATTACACTTTTAAAGGTGGAATACCAAAGAAACTAGGAGATCCTGGAGTACCAACTATACCATGCTCCATTAAAAGAAATGTTATGCCTCTATCTTTATCTCGTAGACTTGATTTGAATAAGTTGACACCTACTGAAATATCTTTGCAAATGGCAGATAAATCAACTGCTATACATGTCCGTATTTGTGAGGATGTGCCTATTGTGGTTGTAAAGGTTACTGTTTTAACGGACTTTGTAATTCTTGATATTCCCGAGGACGATGGTATGTCCATTATTCTTGGAAGACCCTTTTCGAATACTGCAGGGGCTGTTATTGATTGCGACAAAGGCAATGTCACTTTTCATGTTAATGGTAATGAGCATACGGTACACTTTCCGAGGAAACAACCTCAAGTCCACAGTATCAATTCCATTGGGAATATTCCAACAATTACTATTGGAGGTTTTGAATTTCCTCTTCCTACTGTCAAGAAGAAATATGATATTCTTATTGTTGGGGATGTGCATATCCCCGTTGAGGTAACCTAGTGTTATTAAAAAATTCTCCGGTTTCATGTTATTCGGAAAAGAGTTTGTTAACAAGACTTGATCAACCTTGTTAGTGGATTCCTTTCGACGAGCATGAGATGGATGAAGTTAGAAAGCACAACTCTCTGTACCCTCTTTTTACTTTATGTAATTTAGATTAGATAAAGCAAAATTAGTATTTTCTGTCTGTTTTCTGAATTACCCTTGCAATAAAAAATACCCTAAAGTAAAAGTTCTCCAAATGTCATGAAAATTTAATATGATTTTTTCTAGAATATTTAAGAATATTTGGCACTGAGAACACACCAGGAGGACCCACCATATGCCCACGAGGGTGGAGGGCGCCCCCTGCCTTGTGGACCCCATGTGGGACCCCTCCACTTATTCTTTCACCCAGTTACTTCGTCTTCCTCCAGAAAAAATCAACCACCAGCTCAAACCCGAGTTCTAGCTCATCTTGCTGCCATTTTCGATCTCCTTGCTCAAAGCTCCATTCACAAAACTGCTTTGGGGGATTGTTCTTTGGTATGTGACTCCTCCAATGGTCCAATTAGTTTTTGTTCTAGTGCTTTATTTATTGCAAATTTTTGCTGCTTAGGTGACCCTGTTCTTGAGCTTTCATGTCAAATTTATGTGGTCAAAAGTAGTTTCAATGCATGATATGGCCTCTAGGCACTTGTGGGAGTAGTTGCTATCAATCTTGTTGAGTTTGGTTCACTTTTATTTTGAGTCACTAAAAATTTCAGAAATTTTTCAAAGGAAATGATGAAGAGATTGTCGAGGGGCTCTTCGAGCCGGAGCTCGAAGGATAAGCAAAGTGAAGAGAATAAGAAGCCCAAATATAATCTCCCTCGTACTGCGGAGGTTCAGCCGTGTGAATGGACTTGTAATGAATTCTTGAGATCAGCCGGGATTCATGATGACTTTTATTATTTGGTTGAGAATGCGGGCCTCATCGACTTCCTCCGCGACCACGCGAACAGTATCTCCTACTCACTAATATTTTTGTGCCAAATTTTCATTTCCATGCTAGGAGATCGCCACTTTTGGTGGATTTTTATTTATATTATGAGTTTAAGGAGATGTCACTTTATGATTTTTGTGCGGTTTGCAAGTTACCCTTTGCGGGCAGCATAGAGGAACCACATCGTAATGATGTGGAAAGATTTATTGATATGATTGTTGTAGGCGAAACGAGGAAATTTTCCGATGCAAGAATTACTAGCATACATTTTCTTGTTCTATGTTACTTTGCAATATTTGCTAGTAGATGCTTGATTGGTCGTGGGAACAGTGGAAACCTTAGTGCCCCTGACATTGTTATTTTGCGTCATGCCTTGTTTCGTGATGCTACTTTCAGTTCAGGAGCTATTGTTGCTAACCGGTTAAATCTGAACCGTACGAAGGGTCCCATCTTTGGAGGCATCTTTTCTCTGCGCCTTGTTGCACACTTTAACATACCTATTAGGCATTTTGAGAAAGAAGAAAAGTGGCTGCCTCCTATTTTTCTAGATTATAAGAGTATGGTAGCACATGATTTTATTGTTAAGGATAAGAAGAAGATGCTTAAATATATATTGACATTTGATAAAAATTATTGTGAGATTATTACCTTGCCTGCGCCCTCTTTGTTTAACATATTTTCAGGCACATACCTCATCTGGCCGGAGGCCGTTTATGCATACTGGAGCCTGACACCAGCTCCAGAGCCTGAGCCGGAACCACCACTTGACCCATATCGACAGTCTGTTTATCAGTGGAACCCGTAGGAGATCGCCAACCAGTGGCACCCAGACGACACTCCTCCGCACATCGGAGAGGGTCACTTTGATCCATGGGCATAGACCAACTTAGGCCAAAAGCCTAAGCTTGGGGGAGTACATATTTCTCACCGACATTACATTCATGTTCACACACTCATGTCAGTTGTCGGTTCTCATACTTTTTCATTGTACTATCCATGGTAGTTTATTTTATTTTTCATCTTTCCTCTTGTGTGTTTGAAAAACCTTAAGAAAAACCAAAAAAACTAAAAGAAAACCCAAAAAGATTTCTCATTCTTCTTTTGTTTGTTGGGAGTTTTCCCGTGTAAATAGTTTTGTTTCTTTTCTTTTCTTTGGGGGTCGAGAGGAGAAGACCATGATGAAAATGTTGAAGTGGCTCTCATATGCATTATTATTGATTTAACCAAGAGCCCATATTACCTTGTCTTCTCCCTTGTATCGAATGCTTGCAGATTCCAGCTTAGTCTAATGCACGTGCACTATTATTATTATTATCCACACCGTTCAGTCGTGCAAGTGAAAGGCAGTAATGACGATAGATGATGGACTGATTGAGATGAGAGAAGCTGGTATGAACTCGGCCTATCTTGTTTTTGTAAATATGATTAGTTCATCGTTCCTGATTCAGCCTATTATGAATGAAACATGTTTGCAATGACAATTAGAGATTATAGTTGCTCATGCAATGCTTAATTATCTAGGAGTGTATAACAGTTTACCATGCATGCCAACATGCTATTAAAATGGTGTAGGATCTAGAAGTAGATGTTTCTAGAGGGGGGGTGATTAGACACTTAGTGCTAAAGTTGCAATTTTTAAGCTTTTTCGGTTTAAGTGGAGTTTAGGCACAATTTCAACACACACAATACATATCAAGCAAGCATGCAAAGAGTATATGAGCAGCGGAATGTAAAGCATGCAACTTGCAAGAATGTAAAGAGAAGGGTTTGGAGAATTCAAATGCAATTGAAGACACGGATGTTTTTTCCCGTGGTTCGGATAGGTGGTGCTATCCTACATCCACGTTGATGGAGACTTCAACCCACGAAGGGTAACGGTTGCGCGAGTCCACACAGGGCTCCACCCAAGGGCAACGGTTGCGCGAGTCCACACAGGGCTCCACCCACGAAGGGTCCACGAAGAAGCAACCACCCACAAAGGGTCCACGAAGAAGCAACCTTGTCTATCCCACCATGGCCAACGCCTACACAGGACTTGCCTCACTAGCGGTAGATCTTCACGAAGTAGGCGATCTCCTTGCCCTTACAAACTCCTTGGTTCAACTCCACAATCTTGTCGGAGGCTCCCAAGTGACACCTAGCCAATCTAGGAGACACCACTCTCCAAGAAGTAACAAATGGTGTGTAGGTAATGAACTTCTTGCTCTTGTGCTTCAAATGATAGTCTCCCCAACACTCAACTCTCTCTCATAGGATTTGGATTTGGTGGAAAGAGGGTTTGAGTGGAAAGCAACTTGGGAAGGCTAGATATCAAGATTCATATGGTAGGAATGGAATGTCTTGGTCTCAACACATGAGTAGGTGGTTCTCTCTCAGAACATAAGAGTTGGAATGATGTGTGTGTTCTGATGGCTCTCTCAACGAATGAGAAAGAGGTGGAGGGGTATATATAGCCTCCACACAAAATCCAACCGTTACACAGTTTTCCAATCTCGGTGGGACCGAATTAATAAACTCGGTCGGACCGAAAATGTAAACCTAGTGACCGTTAGTGATTTCGGTGGGACCGACTGGATCAACTCGGTGGGACCGATGTGCTAGGGTTAGGGTAAATCCAAAACTCGGTTTGACCGATTACTCAAACTCGGTGGGACCGATTTGGGTAATAAGTGAAACTGAGATTTGGTCAAGCAAACTCGGTGGGACCGATTGCATATCTCGGTGGGACCGAGAATATTGCAATGGGTAACAGAGAGTTTGCAAGCCCATCTCGGTGAGACCGAGATCCCATCGGTGAGACCAAACTGATTAGGGTTTGGCAGTGGCTTATGACAAGTGAAACTCGGTGGCGCCGGATAGGAAGAATCGGTAGGACCGAGTTTGGCTTAGGGTTTAGGTCATATGTGGATATGGGAAAGTAGTTGAGGATTTTGGAGCATATCATTAAGCACATGAAGCAAGAGGCTCATTAAGCAACACCTCTTCCCTCCTTGATAGTATTGGCTTTTCCTATGGACTCAATGTGATCTTGGATCACTAAAATGTAAAAGTGAAGAGTCTTGAGCTTGAAGCTTTAGCCAATCCCTTGTCCTTAGCATCTTGAAGGAGTTCCCACAACCTTTAGTCCATGCCACTCCATTGTTGAACTTATCTGAAACATGCTAGATAGAAGTGTTAGTCCAACAAGAGATATGTTGTCATCAATTATCAAAACCACCTAGGGAGCACTTGTGCTTTCAATCTCCCCCTTTTTGGTAATTGATGGCAACATACATCAAAGCTTTAGATAAAGATATAAAGAACAGCAAGTAAAGCTTTGGAAGAACATGTAGCAAGCATAGGCTCCCCCTACATGTATGCACTCATGTAAATATGAAATATAGAGGCACTTGTGCTTTCAATCTCCCCCTTTTTGGTAATTGATGGCAACATACATCAAAGCTTTAGATAAAGATATAAAGAACAGCAAGTAAAGCTTTGGAAGAACATGTAGCAAGCATAGGCTCCCCCTACATGTATGCACTCATGTAAATATGAAATATAGAGGCATGCGAGAGCATAATCATGACAGAGTAGGCAATGTGTTACATGTATCTTGGCCATATGCATCAGAGCAAAAGATTATCAAGGAAAATACCTTCATGCTCATGAGTCCTTCTTGCAAACAGTATGTACATAAGCAAGAACTCCTCATACTCATGATTTTGATGCATATACTTACCTTGTGGTCTCGAGTTGGCTTAGGATGGAATGAACCTGCACAAACAAGGTTAGATAACACAGGTACGTCCACTAGCCAGAGCAAACAAAAGAAACCACAAGAATACCAAGACTGGGATGACATGTAGAGAGTGAGTACAAGGTACCACATTGGATTCAACATGTCCCCAAGAATAAAGATATGCAATGAATTTGGCTGATTTCTTTTCCCTTAGGTGTCTTGCTCCCCCTGAATCTTACATGGGATATTGGGAGAAGATAGGAAACAGAAAATCAGAGCTGAAGGATATGAATAGAACTTAATTCAAATGAGTTCATATGAACATGTCTTTCCCCCAAAAAGACATGTGGCATCTCTCCTCTTGAACATCAAGCATCTGGGATCCTTGAGTATTTTCTCTCCCTAGAAATCTCTCTCTCCCCCTTAACAACATCTGGGATCCTTGAGGTCTCTCTCTCCCCTTAATACTTTCTCTCTTGTAGGTTTGGTCCTTGAGACTGTTTCTCTCCCTTGATGTGATCTCTCTCTCCTACAAGCTTTGATGTGATCTCTCTCTCCCCCTTTGACATCAATTTCCAAGAAGGCTTTTCCTGGAATCCGTCGAATAGGTTTGGTCCTTGAGATTCAGCACAAAGCAGAGGATAAAATTGTGATGCTTGTGGAGGACAAGATTCATTGAGTGGAGCTAGATCAGAAGAAATGTAGAACAAGTGGCAAACTGTTTTTCTGATTGCAAAGTCGGTGGCACCGAGTGGCATATTTCGGTGGTATCGAAAAGATTCGGTTGGACCGAAATTTGCAAGTCGGTGAAACCGATTTTACACAGAGAAAAACACTTGTCACCTCAGCTCACTAGTCAAGTAAGATCTCACAAAGATTTGCAATGAATTAGCTGAAGGATTTGCAAGGAATTTGATGCAGAAATATGCAGAACAAGAACAAAAAGGAAAAGAGTGAAAGTTTCTAGATGAAGTTTTTTTTTGTTTGAGAGAGAAGGAAACAAATATGCAAGGAACAAATGCAATAACTCAGAAAAGAACACAAGAGAGCTTCATCTAGAATTGGGCGGTGACATAGTCACCTATGTTAGAGTATATTGACTTAGGAGTCAAGTGAGGACACTTGATCATAGGTCATACTCATCGTTTAAGCTCAAAATGGGGTTACCATTTTTCGTTTAAGCATCTTGATGTATTCACATCTTGTTGAGTTGCTTTGACTCATGTCTTGGAGTAAAGCTTCTCTAAGATGGAATGACATACCTTGGGTGGTGATGTGGTTCTTGCTCATGTAGTTGAACTTGTGTGGGTGCTCAGGGTTGATGTAGTTCATCAAGAGTTGGGATCACCACTTGGAGTTTGAGTTCATCTACCTACATGGGTTAGTTCTTGCAAGGAAGAGCACTTGTGTATCCAAAAATGACAATCATGAAGCTTAATATAGAATTTGTCAAAGGATATGTTTGAATGGTTTTGTGCTTCCTTGTCTTCAACCACTATTGTGTAGAGTCTTGGTCTTGTAGAGATTGCTCAAGATGTGAGTGAGTCGCAATCTCATGGAATTAGATTCAACCAAGCACCTACATGGGTTAGACAACATGCAAGGTGCAAATATATCCAAGACATAAGATAGTTATCATAAGAGATACATCATGGATTAGTCATAAGCTCATGTCTTGCATGTATCCAATGGAGTTTCTACTCCAAGTTCGAAGCATCAATGATGTTCAATTCTCCTCTCAACCTGCAAAACACTTTCTCATCAAGCGGTTTAGTGAATATATCCGCTAATTGCTTATCGGTGCGAACATGCTTAAGATTGATGTCACCCTTAGCAACATGATCTTGAATGAAATGATGATGAACTTCAATATGCTTAGTTCGAGAATGTTGTACAGGATTATGACCAATTTTGATAGAACTTTCATTGTCACAAAGCAGTGGAACATGTTTCACATAAATCCCATAATCTTTAAGAGTTTGGGTCATCCAAAGTAATTGAGCACAACATGAACCAGCGGCAATGTATTCCGCTTCGGCGGTGGATAAGGATACCGAGTTTTGTTTCTTGGAAGACCAAGACACAAGAGATCTACCAAGAAATTGACAAGTACCCGAAGTGGACTTTCTATCAACCTTGTCTCTGGCATAATCTGAGTCAGAGTAGCCAACAAGATCAAAAGAAGACCTCTTAGGATACCAAATGCCAAAATTTGGTGTATGGATTAAATATCTCACTATCCTTTTCACAGCCTTAAGATGACAATCTTTAGGAGCAGCTTGATATCGTGCACACATGCACACACTTAGCATAATATCGGGACGTGAAGCACATAGGTATAATAATGAACCAATCATAGAGCGATAAACCTTTTGATCAACCGGTTCATCATCTTTGGTCAAATCATTATGTCCACTAGTAGGCATGGGTGTAGACATACCTTTGCATTCTTGCATATTGAACTTCTTGAATAAATCCTTGGTGTACTTTGTTTGAGAGACAAATGTACCTTCCTTAGTTTGCTTGATTTGCAACCCAAGAAAGAATTTGAGCTCACTCATCATAGACATCTCAAACTTCTCTGACATTAGCTTTCCAAACTTTTCACTAAAGAGAGGGTTAGTTGAACCAAATATGATATCATCAACATAAATTTGGCATACGAATAGTTCTCCATTAACCCTTTTAGTAAAAGGAGTAGAATCAATTTTACCAATTTCAAAACCACTTGTAGTAAGGAACTTGGTCAAGCATTTATACCATGCTCTAGGAGCTTGTTTAAGACCATAAAGAGCTTTGTGAAGTTTGTAAACATGATTTGGTTTCTTAGGATTGATAAAGCCGGGAGGTTGTTTGGCATAAACTTCCTCCTCTATTTCACCATTTAGAAAAGCACTCTTAATGTCCATTTGGTACAAGGTGATATTATGGTGATTAGCATAGGCAAGTACGATGCGAATGGACTCAAGTCTAGGAACGAGAGCATATGTCTCACCATAGTCCATACCTTCGACTTGTGTGTAACCTTGGGCGACGAGACATGCTTTGTTGCGAACCACTTGTCCATCTTCATCTTGCTTGTTACGAAACACCCATTTGGTACCAATGATGTTGTGGTTGTTGCCGGGCTTCTCGACCAATGTCCAAACTTGGTTTCTCTCAAAATTATGTAGCTCTTCGTGCATAGCGTTTATCCAATCCGGATCTTCCAATGCTTCTTCAACCTTCATAGGTTCAATGCTAGAGATAAATGAATAGTTTTCACAAAAGTTAGCTAAACGAGTTTTTGAGCGAGTGATTCTCCCGGTTTGTATATCATTGAGGATTTGCTCGACGGGATCATCTTTGGCAATTCTTGCTCGAACTCGTGAGAGCTTTTGCTTGGGTCTTCGTTGAGCATCTTCTTCATCTTGTTCTTCTTCTTGGCCTTCTTCATTGTTGACGTCGTCGTTCTCTTGTCGTGGTGGAGAAGGAGGTTGTTGATGTTCATCTTGACGTACTTCCTCGTTTTCTTCATCTTGGTGTGTCCCACTTGTGGATGCTTCCGTGTCGATTCTTGGTTCACCTTGTCGTGAAGTAGAAGCTTCCACTTGGACGGATGAAGTACTCTCCTTCACCTCCATTGGACGAATTTTGCCAATGGACAAGTCTTGAATTGCTTCTGAAGGGTCTTTGTCTCCTACATCAATTGGCAATTGCTCTACTTGCGAGCCATTAGATTCATCAAACTTCACATCTACCGTCTCTTCAACCTTTCGGGTGAAATTGTTGTAGACACGGTAAGTGTGAGAGTTTGATCCATAACCAAGTAGAAAACCTTCATGAGATTTAGGAGCAAACTTTGAACGATGATGCTTATCAAGAATGTAGCACTTTGAGCCGAATACTCGAAAGTATCCAACTTGAGGCTTGTTACCGGTGAGGAGCTCGTATGTCGTCTTGCCGAGTAGCTTGTGAAGATATAAGCGATTTGTTGCGTGACAAGCTGTCTCAACCGCTTCTGCCCAAAAGTGCTTTGGCGTCTTGTATTCATCAAGCATCGTTCTTGCCATTTCGATGAGCGTCCGGTTCTTCCTCTCAACAACTCCATTTTGTTGAGGTGTGTATGTAGCCGAGAACTCGTGTGAAATCCCTTCTTCGTCAAGAAAGGTGTCCACATTTGCGTTCTTGAACTCCGTTCCGTTGTCACTCCGAACCTTCTTGATCTTCACATCAAACTGATTTTGGGCTTTCCTAGCGAAGTTTCTGAAGATCTTCTGGACCTGCGACTTGTCATTAAGAAAGGACACCCACGTAAATCTTGAAAAATCATCAACTATAACTAGACCAAAAGAATTTCCACCGAGACTCTTGTAGGCATTGGGACCAAAAAGATCCATGTGAAGCAGCTCGAGTGGCCTCCTTGTGGTCATGATGTTCTTCACGGGATGTCTTCCTCCAACCTGTTTACCTGCTTGACAAGCACTGCAAAGTCTATCCTTATCAAATATGACATCGTTAACTCCAAGGATATGATTTCCTTTAATAAGCTTGTCAAGGTTTCTCATGCCAACGTGACCTAGTCGTCTATGCCACAACCAACCTTTTGAGGATTTAGCAACAAAGCAAGTTTTAGGTTGTGCCTTCTTAGAGAAATCGACAATGTAAAGATCACCTCTGCGCATACCCGTAAAGACCATTTTGTGATTGTCTCGACGAAATACTTGGCAATCTACCTCAGTAAATAGGACATTCAAACCGAAATCAGCAAGTCTAGATACTGAAAGTAAGTTGTAGCCAAGAGATTCAACGAGCATGACATTTTGAATGGAACTATCATGTGAGATGGCCACCTTACCAAGGCCAACCACTTTACCCTTTGAATTATCACCAAAGGTGACATATTTTCGAGGGCTGTTGTTTTCAGCAAGCTCACGAAACATCTCTTCATCTCCGGTCATATGATCAGTGCATCCACTATCAAGAACCCATTCCTTTCCTCCTGATTCATATCCCCGAAGATTTGCCATAAGACCAAAATGTCTCATTGCATCATCAAGATCGAAGTCACTATCATCATCATCATAATATTCATGTTCATCATGATCTTGTGACTCATCATTTCCTAGAGAGGGTAATTCATTAGATAAATGATCAAAGTGGTTACTTTTATGAATTCTTATAGCTTTGAATATGATATCATTAATGATTCCAACATCTCCTTTAGCATGCTTAAGATTGGCAAGTTCAAAAAGACATTTACCAAAACTAGGATCACTAGAGTTCATCTTACTCAAGCCAATAGATTTATGGAGAATTTCATCCAAAGTTTTCAAGGAATAATTGGGAAATCGTTCCTCAAGAAATTTCCATATGGTATAGGCACAATTGTGAGTAGGCAAACTAGCAATCAAATTTTTGGGCAATCCTCTAATGATGAGCTCAATAGTTCTAAGATTGCGAATCATGTCAATATCTTCATCTAGGGTAGGATGCAAGGGATCAATATGGGGTGCACAAGGGCTAGCAATATACTTGTTCAAATGATATTGATTGAAGATTACAAGCATCTCATTTTTCCACTCATGAAAATACTTTCCATCAAGAATAGGCACTCTATGTCTAAGACTCCCTAAAGTAGACACATCCATCTTCCTCCAATGGTGATTAAACCAAGGCAATGGAGACCAAAGCTCTGATACCACTTGTAGGATCTAGAAGTAGATGTGTCTAGAGGGGAGTGATTAGACACTTAGTGCTAAAGTTGCAATTTTTAAGCTTTTTCGGTTTAAGTGGAGTTTAGGCACAATTTCAACACACACAATACATATCAAGCAAGCATGCAAAGAGTATATGAGCAGCGGAATCTAAAGCATGCAACTTGCAAGAATGTAAAGAGAAGGGTTTGGAGAATTCAAACGCAATTGAAGACACGGATGTTTTTTCCCGTGGTTCGGATAGGTGGTGCTATCCTACATCCACGTTGATGGAGATTTCAACCCACGAAGGGTAACGGTTGCATGAGTCCACACAGGGCAACACCCAAGGGCAACGGTTGCGCGAGTCCACACAGGGCTCCACCCACGAAGGGTCCACGAAGAAGCAACCACCCACAAAGGGTCAACGAAGAAGCAACCTTGTCCATCCCACCATGGCCAACGCCCACACAGGACTTGCCTCACTAGCGGTAGATCTTCACGAAGTAGGCGATCTCCTTGCCCTTACAAACTCCTTGGTTCAACTCCACAATCTTGTCGGAGGCTCCCAAGTGACACCTAGACAATCTAGGAGACACCACTCTCCAAGAAGTAACAAATGGTGTGTAGGTAATGAACTTCTTGCTCTTGTGCTTCAAATGATAGTCTCCCCAACACCCAACTCTCTCTCATAGGATTTGGATTTGGTGGAAAGAGGGTTTGAGTGGAAAGAAACTTGGGAAGGCTAGAGATCAAGATTCATATGGTAGGAATGGAATGTCTTGGTCTCAACACATGAGTAGGTGGTTCTCTCTCAGAACATAAGAGTTGGAATGATGTGTGTGTTCTGATGGCTCTCTCAACGAATGAGAAAGAGGTGGAGGGGTATATATAGCCTCCACACAAAATCCAACCGTTACACAGTTTTCCAATCTCAGTGGGACCGAATCAATAAACTCGGTCGGACCGAAAATGTAAACCTAGTGACCGTTAGTGATTTCGGTGGGACCGGCTGGATCAACTCGGTGGGACCAATGTGCTAGGGTTAGGGTAAATCCAAAACTCGGTTTGACTGATTACTCAAACTCGGTGGGACCGATTTGGGTAATAAGTGAAACTGAGATTTGGTCAAGCAAACTCGGTGGGACCGATTGCATATCTCGGTGGGACCGAGAATATTGCAATGGGTAACAGAGAGTTTGCAAGCCCATCTCGGTGAGACCGAGATCCCATCGGTGAGACCGAACTGATTAGGGTTTGGCAGTGGCTTATGACAAGTGAAACTCGGTGGTGCCGGATAGGAAGAATCGGTAGGACCGAGTTTGGCTTAGGGTTTAGGTCATATGTGGATATGGGAAAGTAGTTGAGGATTTTGGAGCATATGATTAAGCACATGAAGCAAGAGGCTCATTAAGCAACACCTCATCCCTCCTTGATAGTATTGGCTTTTCCTATGGACTCAATGTGATCTTGGATCACTAAAATGTAAAAGTGAAGAGTCTTGAGCTTGAAGCTTTAGCCAATCCCTTGTCCTTAGCATCTTGAAGGGGTTCCCACAACCTTTAGTCCATGCCACTCCATTGTTGAACTTATCTGAAACATTCTAGATAGAAGTGTTAGTCCAACAAGAGATATGTTGTCATCAATTATCAAAACCACCTAGGGAGCACTTGTGCTTTCAAATGGTTGTGATATGGTATGATAGGGTGGTATCCTCCTTTGAATGATTCGTGTGGCTTGACTTGGCACATGTTCACGCATGTAGTTGAAACAAAATCAACATAGCCTCCACGATATTTATGTTCATGGTGGATTATATCCTACTCATTCTTGCATTCAGTGTTGATTAATTTTAATGCATGCTCATGACTGTTGTCGCTCTCTAGTTGGTCGCTTCCCAGTCTCTTTCTAGCGTTCACTTGTACTAAGCCGGAATACTTCTTGTGCATCCAACTCCATAAACCCCAAAAGTTATTCCATATGAGTCCACCATACCTTCCTATATGCGGTATCTACCTGTCGTTCCAAGTAAATTTGTATGTGCCAAACTCTAAACCTTCAAATGAAATTATGTTTGTTATGCTCGAATAGCTCATGTATTTACTAGGGTTGTCTATATCTTCCATTCTAGGCGGGTTATTCTCAAGAGGAGTGGACTCCGCTCCTCACTCACGAGAAAATGGCTGGTAACCAGGATGCCCAGTCCCATGCTTAAATTAAAATAATTGCAAACAAAACTCCCCCAAGATTGTTGTTAGTTGGAGGCACCTGTTGTTTCAGATAAGCCGTGGATTGATGTTTGTTGGTGGTAGGGGGAGTATAAACTTTACCATTCTGCTTGGGAACCGTCTATAATGTGTGTAGCATGGAAGATATCGAGATCTCTCGGTTGTTATGTTGACAATGAAAGTATACCACTCAAAATATTATTTATCTCTATTTCAAAACTGAGCTCTGGCACCTCTACAAATCCCTGCTTCCCTCTGTGAAGGGCTTATCTATTTACTTTTAGGTTGAGTCATCATCCTCTTATTAAAAAGCACCAGTTGGAGAGCACCACTGTCATTTGCATGCATTACTATTAGTTTACATTGAGTATGACTGTGACTGGATCTCTTTTACCATGAATTACAATTTCCAGTCAGCCCTTGATCTTCAGAGGTGCTCTGCATTTATGTTTTGCGGTCTTAGAAAGGGCTAGCGAGATACCATCTTGTTATATCATATTATGATTGTTTTGAGAAAGTGTTGTCATCCAAGATTTACTATTATTGCTTGCTAGTTGATTATGTCATTAATATGAGTAAACATGAGACCTAAATGTTATTGTGAATATGGTTAGTTCATAATCTTTGCTGAAACCTTGAATGCTGGCTTTAAATATTTACAACAAGAAGAGAAAACAGAGTTTGTAAAAGTTTTCTTTATCACTTTTAGTTTATCAACTGAATTGCTTGATAACAAGCAAAGGTTTAAGCTTGGGGGAGTTGATACGTCTCCATCGTATCTACTTTTCCAAACATTTTGCCCTTGTTTTGGACTCTAACTTGCATTATTTGAATGGAACTAACCCGGACTGACGCTGTTTTCGGCAGAATTGCCATGGTGTTATTTTTGTGCAGAAATAAAAGTACTCGGAATGACCTGAAAATCAACGGAGATTATTTTTGGAATATATAGAAAATACTGGCAAAAGAATCTACGTCAGGGGGCCCACACCCTGTCCACGAGGGTGGGGGCATTCCCACCCCCCTAGGGCGTGCCCCCTGCCTCGTGGGCCCCCTGGTGCTCCACCGACCTCAACTCCAACTCTATATATTCACATTCAAGGAGAAAAAAATCAGAGAGAAGGATTCATCATGTTTTATGATACGGAGCCACCGCCAAGCCCTAATCTCTCTCGAGAGGGCTGGTCTGGAGGCCATTCAGGGCTCCGGAGAGGGGAATCCGTCGCCATCTTCATCATCAACCTTCCTCCATCACCAATTTCATGATGCTCACCACCGTGCGTGAGTAATTCCATCGTAGGCTTGCTGGACGGTGATGGGTTGGATGAGATTTATCATGTAATCGAGTTAGTTTTGTTAGGGTTTGATGCCTAGTATCCATTATGTTCTGAGATTGATGTTGCTATGACTTTGCTATTCTTAATGCTTGTCACTAGGTCCCGAGTGCCATGATTTCAGATCTGAACCTATTATGTTTTCATGAATATATGTGAGTTCTTGATCCTATCTTGCAAGTCTATAGTCACCTATTATGTGTTATGATCCATTAACCTGGAAGTGACAATAATCGGGATACTTACCGGTGATGACCTTAGTTTGAGGAGCTCATGTATTCACTAAGTGTTAATGCTTCGGTCCGGTACTCTATTAAAAGGAGGCCTTAATATGCCTTAGTTTCTAATAGGACCCCGCTGCCACGGGAGACAAAAGATGTCATGCAAGTTCTTTTCCATAAGCACGTATGACTATATTCAGAATACATGCCTACATTACATTGATGAACTGGAGCTAGTTCTGTGTCACCCTATGTGATAATTGTTGCATGAGGAATAGCATCCAACATAATTACCCATCACCGATCCAATGCCTACGAGCTTTTCACATATTGATCTTTGCTTAGTTACTTTTCCGTTGCTACTGTTACAATCACTAAAAAACCAATACTGTTAATTTTGCCACCGTTACCGTTACTTCCATACTTGTTTGCTATAAAATACTTTGCTGCAGATATTAAGTCTTTCAGGTGCGTTTGAATTGACAACTCAACTGTTAATACTTGAGAATATTCTTTGGCTCCCCTTGTGTCGAATCAATAAATTTGGGTTGAATACTCTACCCTTGAAAACTGTTGCGATCCCCTATACTTGTGGGTTATCACTCCCTCCTCCTTCCTTCCCCCTCAGGAAGTTATGGTAAGGCGGGCCGAATTGCACTAGGGCCCCAAGTACGATTCCTCCTACTTGGGCGCCCCCTTGGCTGCTCCCTCTCCCTTCCACCTATATATATGAGGGGGCAGGCGCCTAGAACACACAACAACATCTGTTAGCCGTGTGCAGCGTCTCCCTCCACAGTTTATGTCTCCGGTCATATTCATGTAGTGCTTAGGCGAATCCCTATGCAGATCACTTCACCGTCACCACGCCATCGTGGTGACAAAACTCTCCCTCGACACTTTACTGGATCAAGAGTTCGAGGGACATCAGCGAGCTGAATGTGTGCAGAACTCGGAGGTGTCATACCTTCGGTGCTTGATCGGTCGGAACGAGAAGAAGTTTGACTACATCAACCGCGTTGTCAAATGCTTCCACTTTCAGTCTACGACGGTACGTGGACACACTCTCCCCCTCTCATTACTATTCATCTCCTAGATAGATCTTGCGTGAGCGTAGGATTTTTTTTGAAATTGCATGCTACGTTTCACAACATCTTATAGGCAAACAAATTATCAAGACAAGCAAAAACTAGCATATGCAACGAAGAAGAAAGAAGCAATAGCAATCTCAACGTAACAAGAGGTAATTTAGTAACATGAAGATTTCCACAACCATATTTTCCTCTATCATAATAATTACATGTAGGATCATAATCAAATTCAACAATATAGCTATCACATAAAATTTTCTCTTTATGATCCTCATGCATGCAAAGTTGGCACTCTTCCAAAATAGTGGGATCAACATAAAACAAAGTCATTACTTCTCCAAGCCCACTTTTATCAAAAATTTCATAAGATTGATCAATCTCCAAAGTAGTGGGATCATTAATTCCTAAAGTTGACACTCTTCCAAACCCACTTTCAATATTATAGCAAACATATTCAACATGAGGCTTAAAAAAATTCAAGGTCATAAGAAGCATTATCACCCCAATCATGATCATTGCAGTAAGTAGCGGACATAGAAAAACTAGCATCCCCAAGCTTGGGGTTTTGCATATTATTAGCACAATTGACACTGGTAGAATTTATAACAACATCATTGCAATCATGCTTTCGATTCATGGAACTATCAAGTATGGCTGCAATAGCAATAATCTCATGTTTAACGTAAGGAACTATAGAAAATTCATCTCCATAAATATTGCCATCATGGCCATAAGAATAGCAAGCATCATGTTCATCAAGGGATATTTCAATCAAATCATCGAAATCATAATTATCTATAGATTCATGCATATCATTATTTTCTTCCAAAGCAATGGTCATTCTCTTAATAAATTCTTTGACATAGACATTATGAGCATAGTTTTCATAGCAATATTTAAGTATGACAAAATTTTCAGATTTGTCGACTAATATCGTACTTTTGAATCAAAGAAGTAACTTCATAAACACCCTTAAAAGCAACAAATTCTTCAATTTGTTCGATGTCATAGTAACTGTAAACACCCTTTTCATAAGGAGATAAGATTTCATTATCATTAAACTCACATAGGTAGGGAAGGTGTTTTTTAGGGTTCTTAGAGCAACAAGTAAAATCACAAAGTTCATAAAGATTCCACTCATAACATAGCAAACAATTTATTTGATTCCATAAGAGTCTCCCTTTTTCAGACAAATGATGACGCACAAAATGAGCATGCTCATCTAAAGATTTTACCTCAACTAGACTAGTTGGGGTCTCAGCACGAGCACATATGGATCAAAGATGATCCAAATAAAAAACTTTAAGTGGATCCATATCAATAGATTTTTAGCAAGCAAATAGAAGGCACATGGCAACATGAGCAAAGATAGCAAACGAGCAAAAAGGCATACGGAAAGAACAAAAATCTTTTGTGAAAATCATTTTAGAAGTGGGGGAGGGGAAAACGAGAGGCAAATGGCGAATAATGTAATGCAAGAGATGAGAGTTTATTATGGGTACTTGATAGTCTTGGCGTATATCTCCCCGGCAACGGCGCTAGAAATTCTTCCCGCTACTTCTTGAGCGTGCGTTGGTTTTTCCCTTGAAGAGGAAAGGGTGATGTAGCATAGTAGAGATAAGTATTTACCACGGTTAAGAACCAAAGTATCAATCCAGTAGGAGAAACGCGCAAGTCCCCAATCAATGCACCTGCACAAACAATCAAACACTTGCACCCAATGTAATAATGGGGTTGTCAATCCCTTTACAGTCACTTGCAAAGGTGAGATCTGATAGAGATAAATAAAACTAAATAAAAGATAAAATAGTTTTGAGTTTTTTGGTTTATAAATCTGAAAATAAAAGATTGCAAAATAGTAGGTCAGAAACTAATATGATGGAAAATAGACCCGGGGGCCATAGGTTTCACTAGAGACTTCTCTCATGAAGGCAAATAATATGGTGGGTCAACAAATTACCGTCGAGCAATTGATAGAAAAGCGCAAAGTTATGACGATATCCAAGGCAATGATTATGTAATATAGGCATCACGTCCGTGTCAAGTAGACTGACTCCTGCCTGCATCTACTACTATTACTCCACACATGCATCTAGAGTATTGATTTCATAAAGAATGGAGTAATGCCTTAAGTAAGATGGCATGATGTAGAGAAATAAACTCATGCAATATGATGTAAACCCCATATTTTTATCCTCGATGGCAACAATTCAATACGTGTCTCGCTACCCCTACTTTGTCACTAGGTGAAATCACGCAAGATTGAACCCAAAGCTAAGCACCTCTCCCATTGCAAGAAAAACCAATCTAGTTGGCCAAACCATACTGATAGTTCGAAGAGAAATACAAAGATACCAAATCATGCATATAAGAATTCAGAGAAGATTCAAATAATATTCATAGATAAGCTGATCATAAATCCACAATTCATCGGATCTCGACAAACACACTTCAAAAGAAGATTACATCGGTTATCTCCAACAACATCAAGGAGAACATGGTATTGAGAATCAAAGATAGAGAAGAAGCCATCTAGATACTAGCTATGGACCCGTAGGTCTGTGGTAAACTACTCACGCTTCATCAGAAGGGCAATAGAGTTGATGTAGGTGCCCTACGTGATCGAATCGCCCTCCGGCAGGATGCCGGAAAAGGACCCAAGATTGGATTTCACGGGAACAGAAGGTTGTGGCGGTGGAAAAGTGTTTTCATGGATGCCTCTAGTGGTTCTGGAATATATGTGAATATTTTGGAGGAAGAACTAGGTCAGGAAGGTCACGAGAGGCCCACAAGGTAGGGGCGCCCCCCTAGGGCGCACCCTCCACCCTTGTCGCCGCCTCGTGGCTCTTCTGACTTGCACTCCAAGTCCCCTGGGTGTCTTATAGTCCAAGAAAAATTATCGTGAAGTTTTATTGCATTTGGACTCCGTTTGGTATTCCTTTTCTGCGAAGCTCAAAAATAAGGAAAAAACAGAAACTGACACTGGGCTCTAGGTTAATAAGTTAGTCCCAAAAATAATATAAAATAGCATATTAATGCATATAAAACATCCAAAACTGATAATATAATAGCATGGAACAATCAAAAATTATAGATACGTTGGAGACGTATCACACCCCCGGCAAAGATATGGGCCTTATGGGCCAAGAGAGGTAACACACGAGCCCACAAGGGGCTGGTGCACCCCTATAGAGGCCGGCCCTATGAGGAGGAGAAGGAAAGAGGGACTGAAAGGAAAGTGTGGAGTAGGACTATCCATTCCTTTCCTCTCCCCTCCTCTTTCCTTCCCCTTCTTCATACAAGGAAAGGGGGCGCAGGAGGGCAGGAGCCCTAGGGCCGGCGGCCAGCCCCTTGGGGTGCGCCCCCGTCCACTGTTTACTCCCTCGGTCATATTTTCGTAGTGCTTAGGTGAAGCCCTATGGAGATCACATCACCATCACCATCACCATGCCGTCGTGCTGCCAGAACTCATCTACTACCTCGCCGTCTTGCTGGATCAAGAAGGCGGAGGAAGTTACCGAGCATAACGTGTGCAGAACATGGAGGTGTCGTGCGTTCGGTACTAGATCGGTTGGAGCACGAAGAAAGTTCGACTACATCAACCGCATTGTGAAACACTTCCCCTTACGGTCTACAAGGGTATGTAGACACACTCTGCCCTCTCATTGCTATCACTACTAGGGAAAAGCCTAGCAGCAGCGCGGGTTTTCGGCCTTTTAGTAGAGCGGGGGTCGGCGCTACTAATAAGGCGCTACAGCTAATGTATAGCAGTAGCGCTGGTCCACCCGCGCTACTGCTACACAAGTGTTGCAGCAGCGCGCTTAAAGGAACCTCGCTGCTGCTAATAGCTATAGCGCGCTTCCCCTGTGCGCGCTACTGCTACAACCGCGCTGCTGCTAACTTTTCTCCACTCGCTACTGCTAATTTTAGTAGTTTTTTGTTTTTTCGGCATATTTGTTTTGTATTTGAACAGGCTTTATAGAAGAATCTTTAGCACATACAAATGTCATCATGATACACATACAAATGCCTGCGAGACCACAAATGTAATCATAGCATATACATACAAATAGTCTCGTCATAATCATCATCCAACACAAAGTGGTATCTTGTCATCATCTCGAAAATAGCGATACATGCAAGTCTCGAATACTTACAACTACAACGTCATTCATCTAAACAAAGGTATACGCGAGAAGAGCTATCACTATGAGTGAGAGCAGAACTATGCAGTACATGAGATGGCGGTTACGAGTCCTCTCTCGCGCTAGCGTGAACCTCAAGTAACTAGCTTCTCCTTCTTGTCTGCTTTTGAAGCCTTTATGGCTGGCATCCGAGAACCCATTCACTTGCGCCTGACACTCATGCCACTCGTTGTACACCCCCGGAACCTTCCCTTTGTACACGACATAGCAGTTCCATCTCGCCATCAAGAAACTAGGTACCTGTTAGAGATGCATGTTCATGAAGAGGATGTACAATCATATATATGCAACAAAATATACTAGAGAACACCGAAAAAGAAAGGGTTGGCAACTAGATGCAACATACAGTATGCAAATTAATTAACTAGAGGTACGCAGGTCATCGTACGCAAACTAACAAAGTAGCGTTATGCAAGTTCGGCAGGGATCGTGGACATCACAAAGTTGCATCGCTACAAATAGTATACAAGTTCAACCGACACATATCATCATCATTGGCATCATAAATCACTAGAAGTTCCATCCTTCCATATCATCAAGGATGGACCCTAGCTTCTTGAATGGCGTGAGGTCTAGACGTTGCATGCCTATGCGAGTTCGGACGTAAGCTCGCGATATAGGGCCGTGGTGGAACATCCCCTTCTCATCGACGACTTCTTTCATGATGATTGTCGCAATGTCGCTTTGGATGCGAAAGAAGTCATCTCTAAGTTTATAATCCGCTTCTCCATGAGATTCTAGCCACTTGTGGATATGATCATCATTTCTGCTTCTCATGCGAAGCTTTTGGTGATCCGTGTTGAACTGAATCATGAGATGGAGGATGTACAATCCATCCTTCTTGCTTGGTTTTGGGACTTGGATGCAGGAGAAGTTAGTTTTATGCGCGAAACCCATCTTCTTGTTCCTTTGTTTCCTGATCTGCATGTGGCCACCTCTAAAGCTGAAGCCTTGGAGAGCATCATCTAGAATATTCATTATGTGGGTGTAGTCTTTTTTCTCGTAGTCTCTGGAAGGGTCAAAATACACGGCATGGGAGACTTGCGGATAAAGAACGATAAGGACGGCGTGCCCGTTGCTGCGGGGAAAAGACACCTCAAATTATTCCCCATAGAGAGAGAAGGAATGATTGAAATGTATGAAAGGGTTGTTCAAAACTGACTTACTTTGGATGATAAGGCACGAGGACAATTTCCCGGTCCTTATTCTGTACCATGAAGTTTTCGAGGTAGTCCCTAGCAGTTTCACGCTCAAAGTCACCGAGATTCAAGAAAGACTCGTGCATGTAGTACGGATCCGCCACACAGATTTGTGAGACTTCTTCACTGTTCATGATAGAGCTCATATGTAGCGCAAAAAGGCAAACGATTGTAAAATCGAGCCGCCTTGTCAGAAACATCTCAAAGATATGGTCAAACCGCAGGAAGAACACCTACGCGGGTCGTGTCTCGACGTAGCACTTCCCCTCAGGCACACAAGCCGCGTATGTCGGATATCCTGGATCCTTTGAGGCTAGTAGGCTTTTCTCAGTCGACAGCACATGGTCGTGCAGTCTCCTGAGATCCCCTGATAGTGCCTCCAGCGGTTTCGGCGGTAGCATCGGCTCGCCCGTGAGATGGAACATGGCCGCACCTTTCACGAGTACACGCTCTTCAGAATGCATCGTTTGGCTGCTATGTGCTTTGGCTTGTTTGGAGGCAGCTATCTTCCCCGATCTCTTTCTCTCCTTTTTCTTGGGCACACCTTCTAGACCCTTCCTTAACCCCTGCCCTAGTGTTCCCGGGCTAAGTACTGTACGACCCTCGCGCTGGGATAGTTGAGCCTGTGTTGAGGCGGCATCTTCAGGCGTGTCCTGTGAGGATTTCATGAAGAGAGACTTTTTGCAATCCCTGCTATGACCTTCCTGCCCGGGCATATCATCCATATCCTCATTAGCAAGCTGATAGCCCGATTCGTCATATGGTTGACTCATCAATTCTATGTCACAGTCATACGCGTTTGTATTGAGGAAATCCATAGGGTCGACCTCCGTCTCATCATCCATTCTCTGTTCTACAGGACAAATTACATCAGCCAGCACTATTGCACCCCCTTCATCATGTCGTCCGCCGCTCTCACCCGGCACTACAAGAGCTGGTAATTGCGTAGGCGGGGTGGTGGTCTCCGCACATGCTTGTTGATGTGTGGTTATTGGTGTGCTCTCGGCCGGCTCCAGACGAATAAGATTCTTCGGCCATAGCAGCACCCAACCCTTGCAGCTTCCAATCTGCGGTGGGGTCTCGTCGTCCGCTCCCACATGCTGTACTGGAGGAGGCAAATCCTCGTGCCCCGATTTCACACTGGACAAGCTAACCCTGAAGTGCCCAGCAGGGACCGGCTGGTTGTGGAACGTGGGTTGCAAGGGGTCCATTATCATCCCCTTTCCCACGTCCACCTTCTGGCCTTTGATCAAGTAGAGTATGGTGCACGGGGTTTCTTTCGCCTGCAAACACATATGTCTGTGGCATAAAACATCCGAAAGGCAACAAAAATGGAATATTATATATATATATATGTTGGTGCGACATGTAATTACCGTGACGGCGTCGAGCTCAACCAAAGACGAAGGCCCACCAAGTGCACCAGAGACTGAGGACGGGCTGCTATGAGCGGGAGCGGCTGCGAGACGAGGCCCAGTTGCGTGAGCAAGTGATGGTGCGATGGTGTTGTTGTTCATGGAGTTGCTCCCGACGAAACTGGGCAACGGGAAATCATGTACCGTCTTGTCTGGATTTTCCTTCGTCCAGTTGATGATAACTGGAACCAAGTTAGTAGCGAAATCATTTCTGCAGGCAGTTACAGCTGCATTGACTACCTGCTGTAGCAACTCATATTTGTCCTCGGCTGCTTTTTTTGCGTCCTCAGCTGCTTTTTTCTCGACCGCAAGCTTCACCTTTGCGTCGATGTCCGCCTGACTAAACTTCATTTTCTTCTTCTTGGCCTCTGGGCCCTCGTTGTAAAACACCTTCCACGTGATGCCATCTCCAGCGCCGTGCACACGACCATATTGCGGCCGCTGGCCCAAAGGGGGTCCCTTAAGTTCGTTCAAGGCCCGGTTGAGAGGGGTGTCCCACTTGGGCCTCATCGGAGAAGTAGGGTTTTCGGCTGCAAGCTAGTGTTGCTTCTCCAGTAGTCTAATCAATTTCCTCGTGATCTTGTCCGTGTAAAAAACCTTTTTCTCCTTGTCCCACTTGTAGCGGGCCCTGATGAAGTCATGCTCCAAGGGGTTGGTGAACTTTGCGAAGGGGTCTGGGAGACTCGCGGCTTCACGTTCCGCGTCCTCCTTATCCCATATGGGCCTTTTACCGAGGTAGCCACGGCTTCCGAGGCGATGCTTCCCCGTGTTCCTTTGCTGAAGGCTCTTGAATTTCGCAGCCTTAGCCTTGGCGTCCTCGGTAGCGCAAGTGTCCTTGAACTTTTCAAACTCCTCTGCCGTAAGTGTTGGATTTTCCTCCAGAATCTTGGACAGGGGTTCCTCAGCCTCAATAGCTCGTTTCACCCTCGATTTCCAGGAGGCCAAATCATTGCTGAACATGCCCATGGCGTGATTGTTAATCTTTTTCATCTTCGGATCATCCCACGGTTGTTCTATGTTATCATCCCGATCGGGGAACTTGAATCTCTTGTGCAACTTCGCTAGGAGCAACTGCGTCAAATGTTCTTTACTACTTAAGTCATCGTCATTGATGCTCGCGCATTCCCGTAGGATGCATCCTACTTGGTTCCCATAGCACTTGCGAGGTTCTTCCGGCTCTAATGGCTCAAACTTGCCAGGTGCCATCTTTGTGATCACAAGTCGTCCAATCCCTAGTTTGTTAGGTTTTCGTATCATCTGCTTCTTATGCCTCTTTTCGGTACCGGCATCGGCGCCGGTATCTTCCCCGGCGGTACCTTCCCCACCGGTCTCGGCGCCACCATCGGTGTCGGTGTCAGTACCATCATCGAGGCGGACCTGCAAACCTTGCTTAGCAGTCAAAAAGTCGAGGTAGTCTTGTTCACCCTCATAATCCATCTCGTCTGCATTTTGGTCAGAAGGCCCAGTTTCTTCGTTGTTCGACATGTTTCCTATGATTAAGTGTCCTCATTTATTTCTAAAAGTATGAATGAATGAGAAATGAGATAAAAAAGAAATATATGTTCCAGCACTCGATATGCCAACTATGTAGCAAAAATCAAGCCTTTATTCAGGGGAAATTTTGGCATGACCTTTGCTAAAAAAATGGACATATCGAGCGCCTGAAATTCACCGGAACGGAAATGAATCAACATTCCGGCGTAACATAGGCAACTCGGATCATTTACCAAAACATGACATGTGCAAAACATGACATATCCACATATCACATGTCCAGTTCAAATTTGCATATAAATTCAGCAAATTTCGAAACCTATCTAAATTCATAACTAAATAGATAACCTAATTAACATAACAAAAACCTAAGTAAATTAACCCTAGCTAGCAGAGAGAGAGAGGGGGGGTGGTTTACAGAGGGTGCAGGGCGAGGAGGCAGGCCCGACGACGGCCGAGGTTGGGAGGGGAGGAAGCAGAGGAGGGAGGCGAGGGCCGACGGGTCGGGGGCGAGCGCCGGCGCCGGGGGCGAGCGCGCCTGGGTCGGGGGCGGCGGGGTCGGGGGAAAGCGCGCCGGGGTCGGGCGCGGCGGGGTCGGGGGCGGCGGGGTCGGGGCCGAGCGCGCCGGGGTCGGGGGCGAGCGCACCAGGGTCGGGGGCGAGCGCGCCGAGGTCGGGGGCGGGCGCGGCGGTGCGACGGGGCCGGCGAAGAGAGAGTGGGGATTTGGGGGAAAAGAGGCGGGATGAAGCAGGGAGAGGGAGAATTTTGGGTTAAGTGGACGTAGCAGTAGCGCGTTTACACGAAACGCGCTACTACTATTACGAGCAGCTATAGCGATTTTCTGTAGAAACCGCTACTGCTACCTTGACTAGCTGTAGCTCTTTTTCACTAAAACGCTACTGCTATAACCAGTTTCCCTTTTTTCTTTTCCTCAGCATAATAGGAACATATATATTACATCATTGGACCCTTGCATAATAATGGCTAAGTGTGTATACAAAATAGGAACATATATATATATTACATCATTGGACCCATGCATAATAATGGCTAATTAAGTGTGTATACAAAATAGGAACATATATATATATTACATCATTTGACCGATTCCTCAGCACTGATGTTTTCGTTTTTGAGTCAGCTTCTTTCCCTTCTTGTTCGTCGAAGAATAATTGAGCCCCTCATTGTGACTTTGCCTTTTCCATGGAGTACGATTTTTCTTTGGTAATGTAGTATTGATTCTTCTTTTGACGTATACTTCATCATCATCGTCATCTTCCCTCATTGGGTTGCCATACTGATCATAGTCTTCCTCGTTGGCGACTCCATCCATTCCAATGATGTTTCTTTTGCCTTTCCTCACGACAACACGACTGGGATTGCATGGGTCGGTTATGAAGAAGCATTGTGTCACGTGCTTAGCGTGTACCCATGGCTCGTTTTTTGCGATAGCGTTCACGGTAGCGCTCTTGGCGTCGGGTATAGTCATGGTAGTGAAAATACGGCTTTCTCTTTCAACATTCTTAGCCCATCTGACACGGAACATCGTCGTGTTGTGCAGTCCAGAGTAGTCAAGCTCCCAGATCTCCTCGACCCTTCCATAAAATCGTTTAGTTGCGCCGTTGTCGCTTCCGGTCATGCATTCCATCATCACCCCTGAGTTCTGATATTCATCACTGTCCATATCTTTGGCCTCCGTGTAGAACGTGTATCCGTTGTTATCATATGCCTGATAGGTTACGAGGTTGGGCGAGGGGCCATGTGCTAAGGCGTATATGAGCAATCCGTCCTTAGAGCCCTCCTCCGGGGGATTAGCAATAATATGCTCTTTGAACCAATGCAGGAAAGTGGAGTTGTGCTCTCTAGTAACTTCGGCGTCCGTCCTGCATACCCCCCGGTCACGATACTTCTTTGCGATAATTTCTTTGTACAGTGCCACGAAAGGATCTACCTCGTCTAGGTGTTGTAGCACTACCAAGTTTGCTCTGTCAAAGTTGCTGCGTCGATCTGAGTATGCCACGTGCAGTTCCCTGCGACCGTTGCAGTGACCTTCTCCTTCGAGCCTCCCATCGTGCTTGTTAACGGGCAAACCAACACTAACACCAGGCGGCTGGTCTGCGCCATATAGAAAATTCTCACAGAAAGAGATGCACTCTTGTGTCAAATAGCCCTGGACGATGCTTCCATCCGGACGGGACATGTTACGAACGAATCCTTTGATGATCCCATTCATCCTCTCAAACGGCATCATGTTGTGTAGGAATGACGGCCCCAGGTCTATTATGTCATCCACAATATGGACACACGGATTCACCATCACATCAAAGAACGCGGGCGGGAAGTACATCTCAAGCTCATTCAGTATCACAATGATCTCTTCCTGTAGCCTTCGGAGCTGCTTCACACTGATCGACTTTCGAGAGATGACGTCGAAAAAGTTGCAGAGACCAACAAGCGTGTCACGGACGTGCTTGTCCATTATCCCTCTAAGGGCAATAGGTAATATCTGCGTCATCATCACATGACAGTCATGAGACTTCATCCCGCTGAACCTTTTCTTGTTCGTGTCTAGATATCTACTTATCTTGCCACAGTAACCGGAACTAACTTTGACTCCGGTAAGGCACTTAAAGAATTGATTGATCTCAGCCTGACTTAAGGTGAAGCAAGAAGGGGGGCAATAATCCTCATTCTTTATTTTCTTGCACTTCTTCTCCCGTGCCTCTGTCTCCGTCTCTGTCTCGTCTGACATTTTACGTGGCGGCATGTGCAGATCTTCCCTGATTTCCAAATCTTGCAAGTCTTTTCTTGCCTTTGGCCCATCCTTGGTCTTATCCGGCATGTTCATCAGTGTTGCAAGCAAGCTCTCAAGGACATTCTTACAGATATGCATTTGATCAAGGCAATGAGGTGTATCGAGTTTGTGCCAGTACTCCAAGTCCCAGAACACAGACCTCGTCTTCCATACCTTCAGCAGCGGCTCTGGTGCCTTTCTCATCATCTTTCCCGGCGCGGGGCACTCCTTCCAGTTTTTCAACAGCTCATCGATTTCCGCACCGCTCCGCTTACGTGGAGGTCCTCGATGCTCAGCGTGACCATTGAATAGATCTCCACGGTTTCTCCACGGGTCGTCCTATTCGAGCCATCTTCGATGCCCCATGTACACGATTTTCCCAGACCCGCCATCTTTCCTTGACGTTAGCTGCTGAGACGTCGTATCATCCATGCACCGCGTGCATCCGCAATATCCATGGCACACCTGGCCTGCCACATATCCATAACCAAGATAGTCGTGCACTGTCGTGATCAGCGCGGCTCTCATGTTGAAATACTCGCCTTTGCTGGCGTCCCATGTCTTGGCCGGTGTTTTCCATAACGTGTCTAACTCCTCCTGAAGTAGCCCCAGATACAAATTAATATTATTTCCTGGTTGTTTCGGCCCTTGAATAAGCATGCTCATGTGAATGTACTTCGATTTCATGCACAACCAGGGGGGAGGTTTTACATCCATACAAACACGGGCCATGTGCTATGGTTGGTGCTCTGCTTGCCAAACGGATTCATGCCATCGGTACACGCGCCGAGCACGATGTTCCTCGCATCACATTCAAAATACCGATAGAAGTTGTTCAACGCTCTCCACTGGCATCCATCCTTGACGTGTCTCAGCTTCGGATCATCTCCATCATCGGGCTTCTTCCTCTCCGCGTGCCAGCACATTAGCTTTGCTTCCTTGGGATCTACAAAATACCTCTGGAGACGGGGAGTGGTCGGTAAGTACCATACCACTTTCTGGGGACATTTCTTCCCGGCCTTCTTGTATCGAGAAGCATTGCACACCGGACAACTTGTTTTTTCCGCGTGCTCCTTCCGATAAATTATGCAATCGTTGATGCATGCATGGTACCTAACGTGTGGCAGATCAAGAGGGCACACGATCTTCTTGGCCTCATCAACACTACTAGGACATAGATTACCCTCGGGAAGAACATCCTTTAGGTACTTGAGATGCTCATCGAGGCTAGTGTCGGTCCATTTGTTTTTAGCCTTCGTCTTCAGCACTTGGAGCGTGAAACTCAAGCAGGTCACCTCAGGATTGCAACCATCATACAATGGAGTGTTCGAGTCTACCACCAGTTGCTCCAGCTTAGCCTCCTCTCTAGAAGCAGCTCTCTCAGTACTCGTCTCCTTGCGAAGCAATGCTTGAACATGAGGGTCCCACACGACTGAACTTAGTACCGACGAACTCTGCTGCATGGAGTCCATGTCGTTCTCTCCGCCGCCATGTCCGGCCCCTTCTCCGCCGCCAAGTCCGGCCTCTTCCCCGCCGCCATTATCGATCATCTCTTCGTCTTGCCCCGTGTCATCATTGCCTGCCCCGTCGGCATCCTCAACATCGTCATCCTCATCTTTAGTTATCCACCGAGTATAGCCATCCATGAAACCAGTCATGAGTAGGTGCGCTTCGACACGACCATTGACATGGGGGTCAAGCCAAACTATTCCTTTGCATTTTCGACACGGACATAAAACCTCTGTCAGGTTATTTCCCTTCATGTCCTGCACCGCCGGCCGCAACCACCTGTCCACCATCGTTCCACTGACCATCGTGAACTCTGCACGGTAATAATAAACAAACTGATTATAAAAATGCATGCATTCATCAAAGTCATACAAAAATTCGGCATGACCTTCCTTAAAAGTAGGACATATATAGATCTAGAGTTTGCCCGGAATTCGCCGAAACGGAAATAAATCGACATTTCGGCAAAACATAGGCAACTCAAATGCACAATTTGGTGTCAACTCATGCCACACACACAATTTCCATAAAAATATCACACACACATGCATAAACATATTTCCATTTTGCAAAAGCATGAAATATTAATCACATATCTATCTCGAGATCGAGCACACGGTGGAGATGATGATGTAGGGAGGTCAAAAGTGCACAAAGCTCTTCTTGACAAAGAAAGATCTAGTTAGGGGGCAAATAGGTCACTTAACTAAATGCTACATCTACCTAGCTAGCTATTTTGGGAGGAGACAACTTCAACTAGTGGAGGGGGGAGGAAAAAGAGAAAGGAGATGAATTAATGGAGGTGGTGTAGTTATAGCTAGGAGTAATGAAGAGAGAGAAAGTTAGGTAGAAGAGGGAGAGTAATGGGGGAGAAGTATTGAGGAAGAAGAAGAGTGAGAGAGTGAGGATATGGGAGGTAGGGGAAAGGGAGGAGAGGAGATGGGGAGGGGGAGGTGGAAAAGGTGGTGGGTGCTGCGTCTTAGCAGTAGCGCGGGAGAGAAAGCGCGCTGCTGCTAAGAGCGTAGCAACAGTGCGCTTTCCTATCACGCGCTACTGCTAAACGGGCCAACCCTGTGCACAATTTCAAAATTAGCAGCAGCGAGGTGACAAAAAGCGCGTTGCTACTATGGCATTAGCAGCAGCGCGCTCCCTGGCGCCGCGCTACTGGTATACTTATGTCGTTGTGTACTGTCGGTGGATTTTTGTAGCAGCGCGGTTTAAGCGTCACGCGCTACTGCTAAGTTTGCACCAGTAGCGAGCTTTCTGTAGCCGCGCTGCTACTACTTAGCAGCAGTGCATGTTTTTATGCCGCGCTGCTGCTAAGATTCTATGTATAAGGTTTTCCCTAGTAGTGTATGCATCTCCATGGATAAATCATTGCATGTGCGTAGAATTTTTTTATTTTCCATGCAACGATTCCCAACAGATAAGTGCGAAACTGATTAGGGTACGGGTCGTAATACAACCCGAACTTTGTTAAGCCCAGGGCCTCAACCTGTATATAAAGGGGAGCCCCTGAGGCAGAAAGTTTTAGGTTACAAGCTCTCGAGTACTAGGATAGCCAAGTTGCACCCTTGTAATCGAGATCCTACCCAATAATCAATCAAGCAAGAGTAGGCCTTTAACTCCACTGTGAGGGGCCGAACCTGGTAAACCCTTGTCTCTCGATTCCGATCAACCCTATTCAAGATACTACCTCACGGCCATAGCCTCGTGACTAAGTCCTTTCACGACGACATCTGTTAGGTCAAAACCACGATAGAATCGTTCACCCTGGCCAGGTCCACCTCACCGTCAGCAGCAACCACGATGAGGTCCCGGGTTTGGGTGGCTCCTTCGTCCCTGCCAAGTCCTGGGTCCACACTCTCCTCCAGGCTGCCCCCAGAATGATGTTCTCCTACTCTAGGTGGGCAACGCTGACTTCCCCTGGCGGCACATCCACTAAGGGAGTGAGAACACCACGCAGAGGATTGTGCGTAGGCCTAGTAGCCGCTGCCATCGTCCTCTCAGGTGATTGCTCCATCGTAGAAGGTTCCTCGCCCAAACCAGACCCAAGAAAGGTCGTCTATGTTTCTGGGACAGAGGCAGGAAAACCCACTAGAACAAAAAGGGGATTCTATAAGACGACCATGTAAGCTCTGCAACCCAAGAAACCAAACTAGGCAAAAGAACTGAATTGGTTTCTTAGGGTCTCTAGGCGAGACCAAAGCCTCGAGACTCCCACCAGGGCTAGTGGCTGCTATCGGTGTCAAAACCGGCGGATCTCGGGTAGGGGGTTTCGAACTGTGCATCTAAGGCGGATGGTAACAGGAGGCGGGGGACACAATGTTTACCCAGGTTCGGGCCCTCTCGATGGAGGTAATACCCTACTTCCTGCTTGATTGATCTTGATGATATGAGTATTACAAGAGTTGATCTACCACGAGATCGGAGAGGATAAACCCTAGAAGCTAGCCTATGGTATGATTGTTGTTGTCCTACAGACTAAAACCCTCTGGTTTATATAGACACCGGGGGGGCTAGGGTTACACAAAGTTGGTTACAAGGGAGGAGATCTACATATCCGAACGGCCAAGCTTGCCTTCCACGCAAAGGAGAGTCCCACCCGGACACGGGATGAAGTCTTCAATCTTGTATCTTCGCAGTCCAACAGTCCGGCCAAAGTATATAGTTCGGCTGTCCGAGGACCCCCAAATCCAGGACTCCCTCAATAGCCCCTGAACCAGGCTTCAATGACGATGAGTCCGACGCGCAGATTGTCTTCGGCATTGCAAGGCGGGTTCCTCCTCCGAATACTCGATAGAAGATTTTGAACACAAGGATAGTGTCCGACTCTGCAAAACAAATTCCACATACCATCGTAGAGAGTATAATATTTCCACAAATCTAATCTGCTGACAACTTTTCATAACGTGACATCACGCCCTGGCCTCGGTCATTATTCGAACCGTTTTTCCCAACCAGCCACTACATGTGTTGCGAGGCAGATTTATTGGCACGTCTTGTCGAAGCAGAGATCGTGTCCCCTTATCACGGGATTCTCATCAATACGGGTGTGGGTTACCCAATCATGCTCGTTAGTACGAATCCTCAATTTTAGGCAAGTTCCAAACGGCCACGTGGAGGACGCTTGATATTCGCCCTCTTTATAAAGGGGCCAAAGCATGTCCTTTTCTTATCGCGCTCAATCCCTCCCTTCCCTCACCCCGAGTTCCAACACCCAAGGCTCAGGCGAACCGCTTCGGACCTTCAATCATTTCCGGATCCAACCTTTAGTGCCGGTGGATGGCTTCCTCTATCACAGAGGAGGACATCAAGAAGCTAAGGGAGGCCAGGTATCTGACTGCCGAAATCTCGCACAGGCTGCCTGCCCGAGGACAGGTCATCCCCACTCCCGAACCCAACAAGAGTGTCGTATTTGTTTCCCACTTCCTCCGAGGGCTAGGCTTTAGTCTTGATCCCTTCGTCAGAGGGCTCATGTTCTATTATGGGCTCGACTTCCACGATTTAGCTCCGGATTCCATCCTTCACATCTCGTCGTTTATCGTCGTATGTGAGGCTTTCCTCCGCATCACCCCACACTTCGTCTTATGGCTCAAGACCTTCAATGTGAAGCCGAAAATGATCGATGGGCGACACGCAGAATGCGAAGGTGCCACAATAAGCAAAGGCGTCGATGCCCCATGGCCAAAGGGTTCCTTCCCGGAGATATCCAACTTATGGCAGCGGGAGTGGTTTTACATCACAGCTCCCCGAAGCACTAACTGGGTGGCTGCCCCCACCTTCCGTTCAGCCCCCCCACCACAACTGGCATCATGGGTCAACAAGGGGCTATACTGGGGGCCGGTTAATGACGTGCCGACATTGCAAAGTCGCATCCAGGATCTCCTCAAGAGGGACGTCGGTCTCGTCAAAGTAATGCAAGTTATGCTAGTTCATCTGGTCCTGCCATGCCAAAGTTGATCTCTTCGTATGTGGGAGTTCAACCCAGAAGGACCGCGAACTATTTAGCAGTTCTTTGGCGGGACGCTTGAAGAGATGTATAAATTGTTCTTCGGACCATGAATAAAGTGTCCGGACACCACCAAGGATGCGGGCCTCAACTGTAATCGTCCAGATACCCAGGTAAGTATTTCCACGACCGAACACACTGTCTTTCCATTTGTCATAACATAATTCTGAAAGAATTGCTCTTGGCCAGGACTGGGTAAGAAAGGCAAAGATGATCAGGTGTTCGGCCCCCCTTCCCGAGGGCTCGCCGGATCCTGTACTAGCCAGGATACTGGAGTACGCACCTTATCAAGTGCCCTCCGGGGAAGATAAAAGGAGAGATGAAGAAGCCAAAAGCGAGCCTCACGTATTACTCATCCAAACTGGGGGAATTAGTACCTGCATGAAGGAGGATAACGGGGAGAAGAATCTGAAATTCCCTCTTCCAAAGGAAGGAAAAGGACTGCTCCTAAAGACTTGGAAACAAAGATTTCCAAACAAGAGAAGAAACGCTCACCAGGAGGCCCTGCCTCGGAGGGCGTCCTTGCCGCCAAGTGCCCGCAAGGGGGTCAGCCCTCCACCGAGCTGTAAGTGAACAAAAGTACTTTTGGTAAATATATTTTGCCTTATCTCTGCGGACAATAACCGAGACGTATGTCTTGCGGTCCGGATCGTAGCCCTTCCCGACAGAGTTCATCTTCGGGGGATCTTCTTCCGGAGATGATGGAGAGCGAAACGCCTCCCCTTGTCTCCCCGTCTCCTGGGGCGGATGACCCTGAGGTGTCATCACGGAGGATTTCTCCTGATCCGCCAAGGCCAGAAGGTATCCCTTCGGCTACCTGAAGTCTGGAGTATTCGGCTCCTAAGGGGAGCGACAGAAAGAGTCTGGAATTGTCCGGTGCGCAACCAGACGCACTGATGAATCTTTTGGAGCAAGCGACAATCTCAGAGGAGCATCGTACCTTGATGGGTACTGTGATCGAGAGGATCTCATCCACCAAAAGTGGGTTGCATGAAGCTTTTGCGAGCCTGCTAAGAGGCTTTGAGGTACGCAAAGTAATGTATAAATATTTGACGGTACCACACTCGCTAGGTGTGCTCTATACCGATAGTAGCCCCTGAGACTCTGGTTGCTGTCGAGAGGCGGCAAACAGAGAATCATAATCCCAGGTAATGATCACGCTTCTACCCTATGCAGGCGGCTGACGGTCCAGTGGCTGGCTGGACTGCCGAGCTTGCCGGACTAAGCCGGCAACTTGACGCAGCAGATGCCGATATTGTGCTTGTGAACAAACGGCTTGACGAGGCACATGGTATGTATTTTCGGGTGGTCAACAGATATTAAGAGGAGCATGATGCTAGTATCTAATGTATGATGTGACTGTAGATGGAGCTGCCGCCGTGGAGACCCTTCGGGCGGAACTTTCCCAAGCCAAGGAACAAGCCAGGAGAAGTGATGCGGCCGCCCTAAAGGCGGCCGAAGACTTAAGAGCCGAACAGGCTGCTCATCGCAAGAGCAAAGATAAAATAGCCAAGATGGTTGTTGAGCTGAAAGATGCCGCCGGGCGATATGAGCTTCTTGAAAAGGAAAGCCAAGTGAGAGCGGCTGACCTGAAGAGAGTCGTGGAGGCAGCGAAGGAAACCCGTTCTAAAATCAGAGCGGCAGAGGAGGAGCTCTGTCAAGCCGGAGATATCACGGCTGGGAAGCCCTTTTTGTTGCGGACGAAGTTCGGAGATCCAAAGTATGCCCCTCCGGATCGATTATGGAGTGCTGCAGACGCGTATGCGTACTTGGCAATGAGTGATGCTGATGTGACTGCGCTTTTCAAAGATCAAGAAGATCATGAAGTGGAGAAGTTGTTCTGGTCGCAGTTCAGTGCTCTGACGCGTCCGCTGCTATTAGATGAGCAAATGGCCGAGTGGGCTAAGCTCCATAGGTTGTCCGGGCTTGCCATGAGGTCTGTCGTGGATCATCTTTGGCCGGAAGGACCAAAGCCGAATAGTTATTTGGGTTTAGTGCAACGATTCCTTAGTGTTGTGCAGCATATCGATGCCGTAAAGAGGTCGGCGTGCATAGAGGGTGCGCGGATGGCTCTTGCCCGTGTTAAGACATACTGGGCAGAGATGGATGCTACCGCTATTGCAACCCAGGGTCCGGCCGTAGGCCAGGTCTTGACCGAGCACTATTTAGGAGAAGTCCTAGAAGGCGCTCGGTTAATAGAGGCGCAGTGCTCGAAGAATGTCATGTTCGAGTGACATGTGTCCCAATTGTAAAAACAATATTCTTTGAGTTATAAAGGCTATGTTTATAATTTTGCGTGAAAGTATTATGATGCCTCCTGTGCGGCCGTTTTATGTATGTATATAACCTGAAAGTTTGCAATCGTCGGCTTCAGCCCCCACGCACATAATGCGGGGGTTTTCGGAAAAGCATGTATTCACACTTGATCCAACGTCTTGGTCCATGAAGGAGGTGATAGCGCGGCGAACAAGGCAATCGGACTATATTACTTTAACACTTCCACTTAGCCATAGGAGTTTGACAGTGGGGCTACTATATAGCCCCTGGTACCTCCGCGCTTATCCGAATACGGTGCGCGTACATACATGACCGGGAAACCGGTCCTTCGTTAATGCAGAGGAATCGCGAAGATTTCGCTGAGTCATCGAGTGGTTGACCAGTCTCGCGCTTTATCATGACAGTTAGTTTTCGGCTTTCTCTACTGAGGTGCTCACCCAGATGATCCAGGGCACAATCGCAGTAGTTCTCCCGTTGCCACCTTAGCCGATAGAGCGGAACGTAAGGTAGCAAAACACGGGAGCCGGGCAAACCCAACATTTGACCAAAGACATGATTCGGAGCTAATGCATATAAGGCCAAACTCGTGACGCCGAACACTCCCTAAGGTATTCGGACTTTACAACATATACTGGGCTGAGCAAAGCCCTTGATAATGAACCCTGAATTTCCAGGTACGTGCATTAGTCTGACGTGGCGAAAATGCCAATAAAGTCATCATCCCTCTCAGTTGTGTTAAGTATCCGGAGGGCGTAAAGCAACAAGAGACAGTGAGAAAGGTTTACAAAGGGTCTTAATCTAAAAAGAAACCTTTGAGCGGGGCTCTGCTGCACGTATGCGCCTGTGTCTCCGTTGTGCCGTGCCCTGGAAGGGTGTAGCACGATTGTCATCTGCAAAAGAGAGAGAAAACCCAGGTGAAAGCCTGCATGTGGAAAATTGGTTATTATTAATAGACCATTGAAATTCAATCTAAATAAGGTCAAACCGAACTATAGTCCTTTTTACATGCGGGAAGCCCCTAGCGCCACCTATGGGGATATATCCATCGACCCAATCTCGGGTTTATCCGAATTGTTACAACGAGGGGGGTGCCGGACTTGTCTAGCCGTGTCCGCGGTCTTGATGACTGATCATTTATTCTGGTTGGAGAGGTCGTTCAGTGTTTGGCTGCAAAAGCCACCGTACATTCCTCCGCATGTAAGGAACGCTCTGAGTTTCCGCTAACTATGATGATGCCACGTGGACCGGGCATCTTGAGCTTAAGATAAGCATAATGCGGTATTGCGTTAAAACGAGCGAAGGTTGTTCTTCCGAGTAGTGCTTGATAGCCGCTTCGGAATGGAGCGATGTCGAAGGTTAATTCTTCGCTTCGGAAGTTGTCAGGAGAACCGAATACAACCTCTAGTACTATAGAGCCCGCGCAGCGGGCCTCTGGGCCTGGTACTACTCCTTTAAAGGTAGTATTGCTTTGGTTGATTCTTGTTGGGTCTATCCCCATTTTGTGGACTGTGTCTTGATATATCAGATTAAGACTACTGCCGCCGTCCATAAGGACTCGGGTGAGATGGTATCCGTCAATTATTGGGTCTAGTACCAAGGTAGCCGATCCTCCGTGCCGGATACTAGTCGGATGATCCCTGCGATCAGAAGTGATTGGGCAGGCCGACCAAGGGTTGAACTTGGGGGTAACGGGCTCTACGGTGCATACGTCTCGGAGCGCGCGTGTGCTCCTCCTCTTCATTACGTTAATCATGTTCACTGTTTTGACTTCTGGTGGGAATTTTTTCTGTCCCCCAGTGTTTTGTTTGTGAGGCTCATCCTCGTCTTCACTTGGTGTCTCCCTCCCCTTGTGTTCGGCGTTTAGCTTGCCGACCTGCTTAAAGACCCAGCATTCTCTGTTGGTGTGATTTGCAGGTTTATTGGAGGTGTCATGAATCTGAGATAATCTATCGAGAATCTTGTTTACGCTGGACGGTCCATCGATCTCTGCTGCCTTTGAGTGGCTTTTTCCGTTGACCGGGTCGAGAGCCCCTGAATCCGGCATTTACCATCGTGTTGTCTGGGCTATCTTCATTGCTTCGATGCTTGCTTTTATTGCGTCATGGTTTTCCATTGCCATCCCTCACTTCGGATGTGCTTGGGTCACTGGTGCCGCTGCGGGCCAGCCAGCTATCCTCGCCCACGCAAAAGCGGGTCATAAAGCTTCTTAGGGCCGCCATTGTCCTTGGTTTTTCCTGGCCGAGGTGTCTGGAAAGCCATTTGCCCCGGACACTATGTTTGAAAGCCGCTAAGGCTTCGGCATCCGGGCAATCGACAATTTGATTCTCCTTAGTGAGGAATCTGTTCCAAAGCTTTCGGGCTGACTCTCCGGGTTGCTGAATTATGTGACTTAAATCATCTGCATCCGGAGGTCGGACATAGGTCCCTTGAAAATTAGCCCTGAAAGCGTCCTCGAGCTCTTCCCAACTTCCAATTGAGTTTTCGGGGAGGCTTTTCAACCAGTGCTTAGCTGGTCCTTTCAACTTTAAGGGCAAGTATTTGATGGCATGGAGATCATCTCCATGAGCCATGTGGATGTGAAGGATAAAGTCCTCAATCCAGACCCCAGGGTCTGTTGTTCCGTCGTATGACTCTATGTTCACGGGTTTGAATCCTTCTGGGAATTCATGGTCCAGTACCTCATCAGTGAAACATAGGGGGTGCGCGCCACCCCTATATTTGGGTGTGTCTGATGGTTGAAGTGTTCACTTTTGATTCCGAACTATTATTCTGTTAGTATAGTCATTTGGGCGGTGATGATTCTATGCCGGAACGCGCTTCCTAGGTCCGTAAATGGACCTCGTCAAACCGGCTTTTTTGTGTAGGTCCTCACGTAGGTCGTGTGCTGACTTGTGTACGTCATCGTTAGCCGCCCTGTCGCGACCACGGGGTGGCCTGTCTGTTTGATCGGCCGTTTTATTTTCCAGCTGAGTGTGCTCTAAGGCCTCATCGTCGAATTCAGGCAACAGCTTGCGCTTTGGATAGCTTTTGTATGGCGATTACCGCCGTAATTTTCTTCCGTGTCAAGCACTTTATTCCATCTGCTGTTGAGTGTATGTTGCACGGTCTTAAGCCTTTGCTTCTGCTTCTTCAGGCTCTGCACGGTTCCAATGAGCCTTTTATGAAGGTTCTCTTGTTCCAAGTGTCTTTCAGGGATGATGTGTGCATCGTCGTCCGGACTATTCATGTCTCCGGAGATAGGTTGATGAGTTTTACCCTCGGGGTCGTCGTGACCTGACAGCAGCTCCGTACTATGTTCGTCGTCCGCTGGTTCACCTTGCTCCACCGCTGGGTTCATGTGGTCATTGTCTCCTTTGGAGTCGACCAGGGTGTTACTCTTTCTTTCACTATTATCACTGTTTTTGCTGGGGTGGGATTTGGAACGGCGCTTACGCCGTCGCTTTGGTTGCTTCTCGAGGGAACTGTCCTTCGCTGCTTCCTCCGTTCCTCGTCATCATTTTCTTGGGGTGTATCCACCATGTATATATCATGTGATAAAGTGGCAGTCCAGCGCCCTGCGGGAAATGGTTCCTGTTCATTTCCCGCATCGTCGTCCATACTGTCGATGTCTTCGGATCCAAAATCAAGCATATCGGTTAAGTCGTCGACAGTGGATATTAAGTGGGTGGTGGGTGGGGAACGAATTTCTTCGTCGTCCGCTTCCCACTCGAGCCGAACACAGTTCGGCCAAGGGCCTCCTGACAAGGAGAGAGACTTTAATGAATTTAGCACATCGCCCAAGGGCGAGTGCTGAAAGATATCCGCAGAGGAAAACTCTGTGATCGGCGCCCAATCAGATTTGATAGGTACGGACGCAGGCGGTTCGGAGACCGTGGCCGGGGACGAATCCAAAGGTCCGGCAACACGGGTCTCGTAGGAGGTGAAGTCAGTATTCGGCTCTATCGCCGTTGAGTGTGTGGCCTCTAGGGCGGGGTCCATCCACCCGTCCTCGAATGACGCGATCTATTCCGGATTGAGGGCCGGAGTAGTTACAGGTGTGATATCCCGAACACTGTCCGATGGCAGAGCTAAATCATGCTCATCGTGACTGTGCGGCGTACCTGACATGGGTTCGAATCCGTCGAAGGTCAAGTCTCTGCGGATGTCGGCGGTATAGTTCAAGCTTCCAAACCTGACCTGATGGCCAGGGGCGTAGCTCTATCTGCTCCAGATGGCCGAGCGAGTTGGCCCGCAGTACGAAGCCGCCGAATATGAAGATCTGTCCGGGGAAGAAAACCTCACCCTGGATCGCATCGTTGCCAGTGATCGAAGGAGCCATCAAGCCTTATGACGACGACACAGTGGAACTCTCAATGAAAGCACCAATGTCGGTGTCAAAACCGGCGGATCTCGGGTAGGGGGTCCCGAACTGTGTGTCTAAGGCGGATGGTAACAGGAGGCGGGGGACACAATGTTTACCCAGGTTCGGGCCCTCTCGATGGAGGTAATACCCTACTTCCTGCTTGATTGATCTTGATGATATGAGTATTACAAGAGTTGATCTACCACGAGATCGGAGAGGCTAAACCCTAGAAGCTAGCCTATGGTATGATTGTTGTTGTCCTACGGACTAAAACCCTCCGGTTTATATAGACACCGGAGGGGCTAGGGTTGCACAAAGTTGGTTACAAGGGAGGAGATCTACATATCCGAACGGCCAAGCTTGCCTTTCACGCAAAGGAGAGTCCCACCCGGACACGGGACGAAGTCTTCAATCTTGTATCTTCATAGTCCAACAATCCGGTCAAAGTATATAGTCTGGTTGTCCGAGGACCCCCTAATCCAGGACTCCCTTAGCTTCTAGGTTCGCTCCCATCACCAGGACCAAGCTTTCACCCTTCCCAGAGCTGTCATTTCCCACTGACCACCTGGCCTTATTGGCTGAGGGATAGTTGGCGCATGATGGGCTGCACACTAGGCAAGAAGGATGAGCGGCAACACAGGGATAATACAGCACCAAAATCCTAAACAACTACTTACTCATCCTTGGTGTGCCATTGCCTCTTCAGCAGGCCTCACTTGAAGGAGGGAACTGAAGGTGTCGGTCGCCCGCTTACCTCCGTCCGGCTCGAGGAAGCTCCCACCTCGCCATTTGGCATTTCCCTTATAATTTGGGTTGGGGCCCGCGCTAGGGTCATAGATCTCTTTGCAAGCACTCCGGAAATGCTGCTGGTGGCCCGAGGTGGGGCCACCTCCGAAACCACATCCGACGAGCCCCCTGGGTTGTCTGCAAGAAGGGGTTAAAAATGAATTGCTCCTATGGTGGAAGTGGGGACAAGGTTCAACTCAAGCAAGATACTTACTCGTTCAAGCCGACGGTGACAATTCGACGCTGCCGCTGAGCACCCCCGGCGTGCTCCGAGTTCACCAGTGGAATGACCCCCTCTTACTATTGATTGATGGGGGCACGACCTATGCGGGTGGAGCCAAGGAAGTGTTGGAGAACGTAGTAATTTCAAAAAATTTCCTACGAACACGCAAGATCATGGTGATGCATAGCAACGAGAGGGGAGAGTGTTGTCTACGTACCCACGCAGACCGACTGCGGAAGCGTTGACGCAACGTAGAGGAAGTAGTCGTACGTCTTCTCGATCCGACCGATCGAAGCACCGTTACTCCGGCACCTCCGAGTTCTTAGCACACGTACAGCTCGATGACGATCCCCGGGCTCCGATCCAGCAAAGCGTCGGGGAGGAGTTCCGTCAGCACGATGGCGTGGTGACGATCTTGATGTTCTACTGTCGCAGGGCTTCGCCTAAGCACCGCTACAATATGATCGAGGTGGAATATGGTGGCAGGGGGCACCGCACACGGCTAAGGAACGATCTCAAGGATCAACTTGTGTGTCTATGGGGTGCCCCCTGCCCCCGTATATAAAGGAGTGGAGGAGGGGAGGGCCGGCCCTCTCTATGGCGCGCCCTAGGCACCGGGAGTAGGATTCCCCCTTTCCTAGTCCAACTAGGAGTCCTTCCATGTATTAGGAGTAGGAGTCAAGGCAAGGAAAAAGAGGAGAGAAGGAAGGAGGGGGCGCAGCCCTTCCCCCTAGTCCAATTCGAACTAGGCCTTGGGGGGGCGCCCAACCTCTCCTATCTCTTTCCCCTAAAGCCCAATAAGGCCCATATACTCCCCGGCGAATTCCCGTAACTCTCCGGTACTCCGAAAAATACTCGGATCACTCGGAACCTTTCCGATGTCCGAATATAGTCGTCCAATATATCGATTTTTACGTCTCGACCATTTCGAGACTCCTCGTCATGTCCCCGATATCATCTGGGACTCCGAACTCCTTCGGTACATCAAAACTCATAAACTCATAATATAACTGTCATCGAAACCTTAAGCGTGCGGACCCTATGGTTCGAGAACAATGTAGACATGACCGAGACACGTCTCCGGTCAATAACCAATAGCGGGACCTGGATGCCCATATTGGCTCCTACATATTCTATGAAGATCTTTATCGGTCAGACCGCATAACAACATACGTTGTTCCCTTTGTCATCGGTATGTTACTTGCCCGAGATTCGATCGTCGGTATCCAATACCTAGTTCAATCTCGTTACCAGCAAGTCTCTTTACTCGTTCCGTAATACATCATCTTGCAACTAACTCATTAGTTGTAATGCTTGCAAGGCTTATGTGATGTGCATTACCGAGAGGGCTCAGAGATACCTCTCCGACAATCGGAGTGACAAATCCTAATCTCGAAATACGCCAACCCAACATCTACCTTTGGAGACACCTGTAATGCTCCTTTATAATCACCCAGTTACGTTGTGACATTTGGTAGCACCCAAAGTGTTCCTCCGGCAAACGGGAGTTGCATAATCTCATAGTCATAGGAACATGTATAAGTCATGAAGAAAGCAATAGCAACATACTAAACGATCGGGTGCTAAGCTAATGGAATGGGTCATGTCAATCACATCATTCTCCTAATGATGTGATCCCGTTAATCAAATAACAACTCTTTTGTTTATGGTTAGGAAACATAACCATCTTCGATTAACGAGCTAGTCAAGTAGAGGCATACTAGTGACACTTTGTTTGCCTATGTATTCACACAAGTATTATGTTTCCGGTTAATACAATTCTAGCATGAATAATAAACATTTATCATGATATAAGGAAATAAATAATAACTTTATCATTGCCTCTAGGGCATATTTCCTTTAGGAAGAACCTTCGGCGACATCATCTTCCTCCCCGTTACTTTCCTCCTCCACCGCCATGGCTTCGCTCGAGCTAGGACCGGTGGGGCTAAACCGCTGCGACAATGGATTCGGGTGGTTGACATCGCCCGCACCCTTGGCCATGACCCCCCACCTATCGCAATTTGGACTAACCCTCCAGGATGACCTCACACACGCCATCGTTGTGTAGTATCCATATGGAGGGCGAGAGACCAGGGGTGTCTTTGGAATGGAATATGTTATTCATGATCCACTTTAATTGCTAGTCCCCATAAGGCAACGCAAGCTGCCACGTGTCAAGGCATCGGTGCTATTAGGCCCCATCTCCCTCCCCGTGATTGCTAACCAATGCGAACGAAGATGGGCCCGAGGGCTATTGTTGGCCCAATAGGAACCGGGGTACCACAAGCCTATGGACCTAGGGCTTGATTGTGCCCCCCAATACAAGACCATTCCTAGAACAACATTGCCAAAGTTTTGACTTCCAGATGTTCAAAGCACATGCCATCCAAAAACAGCGTTGGGCACTTCATGGACTTCTCAGCTCCGGGAAACGCCTCCCGGAGCCCCGGGAAGCATTTCCACAACACATCCCATCTCCTCATCAGGGACGAGAATCTCGTTGTCAGAGGCATTAAATGCGGCTCATGCCTTCTCTAGTGCAGCCCGCATCAGCAGGCTTTGAGAGGACGAGTCAGAATCGTCCCCGACGCATGGGCTCCGGGAAGGCAAGGTCATCAATAGTGGCACCCTAAGATTCACCTGTTCCACACGCGGCTATGGAAATAGTGCCCCAAGCCACCTGCTCTATACGAGTGGGGATATATCTGGTTATCCACAAACCAATGCGCTGCTCTAGAAACCATCATTCTTGCATAGATAGGTGTGCCCCAAGTCATAACGCCACGCTTGTACTGACTTCTCTACCCTTTCCTTTGTTTATACCGGACCAATGAGAGCCCCTGGGGGAGATAGAGACCCTTGAAGTAGTATAAATAGGAGAGGGATAATACCTTAAGGTCGGACTGATTCACGACACAACATATACATTGTAGCCAACTCTCAAAGAAATATCAAATCAGAGCAGGAGTAGGGTATTACACCACAATGGTGGCCCAAACCTAGGTAGTTCTTGTGTGTTCTATGTCATGTTCTTTTTCCACCGGTGATCGATGACCTAGGAAATTAGACGTGTTCCCGGGCTGAACTCACAAAGGGTTGTAGCAGACAACCCAACACTACTGGGAAAGGGCTTATAGGTGAACACAAATGAGTGGCCGGCGTAGTGTATCACCCGCCACAACTAATTTGGAAATACAATAGTGGCGGGTAATAATACATGGCCGCCACTTCTACATAGTAAGCTGTGTTAGGCAGAAAAAGCAGCCTGCCACAGGTAAGCCTTTTCAGATATGGCCGCATGTTGAAACCTAATAGTGGCGGGCAGCCAAAACCGACCGCCACTGCTTGGTCGGCCAACTATGGCGAGCGAGCCTTCCTTCCCGCCACAGCTGAAATTGCGGTACCCTCCAAAAGGAGGTCATCTTAGCAATGACGGGTGCTACGGACCGCCCGCCAGAACTTCTCGATTTTCAGGTGGCAGGCACTATCCTGCACCCATCACTGTTATCCACACATCACTGGCAGTTCAATTATCACCGAAAAAACCGATTCGCCCCCAAAACTGGCACCCCCGCTCTGTCTCCTCCCCCCTCAAATCTAGCCCGAGTCACCGCCACGCCCCTTGTCCACACTGTCACTCTTCGCGGCCGTGCCCCTTGTCATCGCCAAAGCTCCTCGCGCCGCCATGGGCATGGCCACCTCCTCCAACACCAGAGGAGGACAATCGTCGTCGTCGTCGCCACCGCCGTCACCGCAGAGCTCTACCCCGATGGATTGGCACCCTACAGCCTTGCCATCTTCCCCCGCCAACATCGGAGACCTTGTGCCGCCTTCGAACATCAAGACTCGCACCTCTCCGGTATGCATGGTCAAATTTTTATATGGGGTAAATACTAGTAGTTCATAAATACATGCAAATGTTTCTTAGTGTTATGTGTCTTTAGGGTAAATAGAAGTACATTTTGATCGATATTTAGCATGGATTATATTTGAGTAGTGTGTATTAGATCTGTTGTAGTATCATTGCCTTATAGTCGCAAGTTATTACATGAGTGCCAATGTTTTCAGGAAATGCCGACTAACTTCTGTTTTGCCGAATTTCTGGCACTAACTATGTCCTCTTCTTAGCAAAGGTCATGTTGATTTTTTTTCTTTCATTTTGTTCTTAGGATCACTTCTAATGTGTTGGCTTATAGTCATAGTTTATTACCTGAGTACCGATGTTTTCACGAAACGTTAATTAACTTTCGTTTCGCCGAATTTCTGGCACTCACTATGTCCTCTTGTTAGCAAAGGTCATGTTGAATTTTTCTTTAATTTTTTGCCTAGGATCCCTTCTAGTGTGTTGGCTTATAGTCGCAGGTTATGACATGAGTGCCAATGTTTTCGTGAACCGTCGATTAATTTTTGTTTCACCGAATTTTTGGCACTCGCTATGTCCTCTTGTTAGCAATGGTCATGTCGAAATTATAGCACTAAATTTTTTGTTTTTATGCTTTATGACTCATAATTGCCACACTAAATTTTAGCAAACGCAACAAATGGATTCCAAAGAAGCATCTTCTATGGACCCCTCAACTCAACGTCGTAAAAATGGCATAAAGAGAAAGAAGAAATTAGCTAATGGACCTACCGCCAATAAGGCACCAGAAGAAAATGTGGTGAATGTTCGTACTAGTTCACACTTATGGCAAATGTTTACGTCTGGTGAACAGATGTTACCGGAACACAAGTTGAGAGAACTAAGCATTGAAATTCAGCTTCTACACAAAGACGTAGTAGCTAGGTCACGAAAAGATGAGATGTGTTACACCGCTAAAGTTAAAGAGGTTGTTGGATTTGTCAATGCGTTCGCTGCTGATAAAATATATCTTGCGTTTGATAATGTTGTCCACGACAATATTTTCAACGTCGACGTAGTCAATCCATCTTTAATGAGGCTTTGGTCACTATGGCATGCTACAAATCCATTACTTCTGGCATGCAAATCCATTACTCCGGAATGAAGAAGTTGCCTTCCTCGATCCGTATATGATGCATTCTGGCAATGTTGATTCTAATAAAGGTCAATGTGTTATGGTGAATTACCTGCACAAGATAATTCTTCAAAGTCCTCGGCACAAGCACAACTTTGTCGTGCCTTACTTCAAAACGTAAGTTCATTCCTTTATGCTTGCACATATACACTTGCGTACTTTGATGTCAATCTCATTCTCATGTTACATCGTTGAACATTTTTGCGCATTAGTGAACACCAGATCGTCGTCGCACTAACTCCCTTGGACAACCGAGCTTATTTCTTTGATTCCAGGAGAGACCCAAAGAAGCCCTGGACAACTCTAAAAACAGTTCTGAATGTTTCAAATTTCACACTAGCTTGTATTGTCGGCAACAACCAAAATATGAAACCATGCACATGTCTAGCTACTATGCCATGTTCCTCATGGATGACTATATGCGCGCGGGACCACTTTTGGGACATGATTCAATGTTGGAGCAATGGTCCGAAGAGAATGAGAAGAAAGTTAAGCTAGCTCACTTTTTGGACAGAGCATGAGCGCCTTCAAAGGGTTCTCACGTATATCATCAATCGCCATGTAGTGAGGGATGAGGGGATGTTCTACTGCGACGCGGAGAGTGAAGAAGAACGAGAGTTGAGAATTAAACATCAAAATGTCGTGGTATATATCCCAACTGATATTATGGCGAAAGGATGGATATATGTGCTTTCTAGAAAAATGTCAAACATTAAATTATGTCAGGTCACAATGCTTGTTACCTTCTGATCTCTACTTTATATGTATGTGTATCATATGTTTATATATTTACCTTGTGATCTTTTCTATATGTATATATTTTGAATGTTATTGTGTACTAAAATAACAGATGAGTCCAGGAGAAGAATTGTGGGAGGGCGTATCTGTGGCGGACATTGAGAAGCACTGTCTATGGATACGGAGAAGTATTAGGCATAGTACCTGAGGGAGGTGATGTTCGCCTGATTTAGAAGTGTTCCAATGGCCCAGTGTTCTCTACGAGCGATGGAGAAGATAACAAAGAGGCGGTTCAGTCACCTCGTGGTGTGCATCCTGACAGAGGCGACTCCGGATGAGAGGCTGAGGATCTGGTCAGGTCTGAGTCCAGCCACCATACCCATGCCAGGTGTGGTAGTTCAATTGGCCTTTCAAGAGGCCAAATCTCCTATTCTAGAGCAAGCGGCCTGTTGGTCCCCGTTTCGTTCCATCCAATAGTTACTCATGCAGTTGTTCGGCTTCTACTAATGATCTACATGTTGAACATCGTCCGACACTCTTTTCACTCCTAAACAACTCATGGAACCATTAGTTATGTGTGATGAGCGACATATATATGTTTATCATTATAATGAACTTGTGATATTTTCTTTATAACTACTTTTCGTTAATCAACCATCATTGTAATGTGATGTGTGTATGTGGATCAATGTTAAAACTAGAATTTATGTATCCGATGCAATCTCATGATCTGATCCAGCCGCAATATGTTGTAATAGCATCAATTTCGTATCGATTAATAAATAGTGGCTGGCAATAGAGAGAGCCTGCCATTGCTACACAAAACTTCTTTGGCGGGCGGCCTAAGCCACCCACCACTGCTGATGAGCTACCATTGGCGGGCAGGCGCCCGCCACTAATGGCATGTTAGTAGTGGCGGGAGGTCGGTGACGGGTAGCCCTGGGAGCCTGGCCCGCAACTGCTGGCCTTTTTGCACCACCACTGCTAGGCATTCCTGCAATAGTGCAATGTCAGGTTCTTAGACACCGACACTAGTAATGGACCCCCCCCCCCTCCTGTAGAGTACCTGAGCTAGCCTCTAGATCGGATCTCCTCGGAATAAAAGCTTGCGACGGTGGAAAATTCAGAGAAAAATCTTGCGAAAGGTTTCACAAACTATGGAATTTATTGGTGGAAGAACGACCGTAAGGCAGTGGACAACGCCTGACACGACCTAGGGGTGCGACCAAGGCCCTAGCCATGCCTGGTGGACGTGTGGAGCCCCTGTAGCTCCTCTTGTTCCCTTCCGGTGCTTTTCTCAAACTTCCGTGAATGGGAAAAAATTGTATTAAATCCTCAGGTTTTTGACCTCCATAGATATTGATTTTCTATAAAGTCAAAAACATGCACAAAACAGTAACTGGCATTGTGCATTGAATTAATATGTTAGTCCATAAAAATAATATAAATTGGTATGAAAAGTATATAAAAGTGATAATATAGTTGCATGAAGCAATCGAGTCGGGCCATCTAGGTTACTAGGATCACCCAGCCATTGCCCGGACAATCCGGGTAGCTACCCAGACAGTCTAGCCATGCATGTGCGCATCTTGGCCTTTTGAGGTCATGTAAACCCCCTCTCTCGCCCCAAATGCACTTGTACTATAAATAGTCGCCCCTACCTCCATTCTATGGTTAGTAAAGTATATTGATCTAAATTGAGAAAACAATGCGCCTTGAATCCTAGAGGATCAAGCCCACCTAAGGGAGAAGAATCTCTCAAGATTATCACAACCCTCCTAAGGGAGAAGGATCCATATCATAGGATTACCAAGACCTCCCATGGGAGAGGGATCCCTTGAGATCATCCAGCTCTCATCTCCTTAGGATTTGGGAAGTACTACCTTGCCACTCTTTTCCTCTTGTTGACCTTGTAATCTTGTGGATCTTATGTGTTTGCAAATTTAGTGGATGTGTGATTTGGATCTTGTCTTGAGTGAATTTCCTTCTTGTTCTCGAGTGTCCGGCTAGACCCCCTCCAAGTGTGAAAGATTGGGCAACTTAGGGTCCCTACCCTACATCAAGGCTCATCGCCACTAGCCGCCCACAACACAGGTTTGCAGCGGTGGCAACACATCCACTGTCGCCTTGTCGCAATCCACCTTCGCCATTGCTGTAATCATTGGCCTTCCTGGTGAAGGATGTCCGATGAGCTGGGAGAAGAGAAGGGGTGGGCTCTGCATCTGATCAGTCATTTAGGAAGAGAAATGTCGATGTGGCGAAGAGGGCGGTGTGTGCTGCTGAAGTAGGACCGGGAGGAAAAATATAGAGCTGACTAAGAACGGGTGGACGGAGAGATGGAAAGATAAGAAAAGATAAGGTAGAAATGATTGGTGGGCCCACGGGCCGCTTGAGTCCGTATAGGGTGGCCGAAGTGTGTGTTGTATCAGCAACCTGATACGATCTTGTACCTTAATTATTTATCAAAAAAGAAAGACCTTGTACCTTAATTTAATTGGCAGCTAGAATTCATTTTCAATATGTAATCATATTAACAATGAAATGATATGTGAATCACAGTCATTACTACATGCCTCCCTTGCAACTTCCTAATAAAAAGATAAAAGGAAGAAGAAGGTTATTCGAAACTTTCTTTTTATGCGACTTTACTCTAAACCGTTGTATATATAATAGTAACTTTCTAACAAGAAGAAGAAGGTTATTCGAAATTTGGGACGCCACCATCCTCACTTTGCTGAGCCTGTGGGAAAATTATGGCGACCCCATTCATACTCGTCTATCTGTCCTGAGCAGAGTGGAACCATCCTCGGCGTTTGCTGTTCCACTGCAGTGAGGAAATCCCTACGCGGTGCCAGGCCGCGTGAAGCCATCATCAATCACTCTCGCTCTGATTGGCAACGCCCACCAATCAACGCAACCTTCCGAACACGATACGGTCGGCGGACACCTTTCGTACTCCTATTTCCCCTCACAGTCGTTGCACAACTCGACGGCGCATTTCTTCCTTTCGGGGCCCTCACTCACTCCCGGACGCTCGGGTCCCACCGCCAGCAAGCCACCTGGCCCCGCAAGCCAGTCGCTAGCAAACGCCTCAGCGTCCGCCTCCGCTGTACGGGCTGCGATTTTTTGCTTCCTTTCTCCAGACGACTCCCTCACGAGGGCGTCGCAGTCGTACCTACGCGCTGCACCGCTTTTCTGGCACCCGTCGTTGTTAGACCCAGTTTACATGTGGGCCGATATGCGCAGACGGTGGGTGGGAGGCCCACGCGTCTGTGAAATTACGTGATATTTCGGCCAAGAATCTACCTACGCGTAGTTCTGCCGCACGTTACGTGGATAATAAAAAGGCAGGACCGTTCGGGGGGCGAAGAATTGCGCACAGCAACCAACGTGTCAGGGAAGGAATTGAGGCGAGCGAGAGAGAACCCCACATCACATGGCGAACGGCGTGGGCTCGGCGAAGGCGGAGATCTGCGCCGGGCTGGGCATGCCGATGGCGGAGCTGGAGCAGGTGTTCCGGCGCTACGACGCCAACGGCGACGGCAAGATCTCGGCGGACGAGCTGGCGTCCGTGCTGCGCGCGCTGGGCGCGCCCCCGGGGCCAGGGGAGGTGCAGAGCATGATGGAGGAGATGGACGCCGACAGGGACGGCTTCGTCGACCTCCACGAGTTCGCCGCCTTTCACTGCGGCCCCTGCAAGGGCAGCGCGGCCGCAGACGCCAAGGAGCAGGAGGCCGCCACGGAGGCGGAGCTCAAGGAGGCCTTCCGGATGTACGACGCCGACCGCAACGGGCTCATCTCCGCGCGGGAGCTTCACCGTGTGCTCCGCCAGCTCGGGGAGAAGTGCTCCGTTGCTGACTGCTCGCGCATGATTCGATCCGTCGACGCCGACGGCGACGGCAGCGTCAACTTCGAGGAATTCAAGAAGATGATGGGCAGCGGAGGTAGGAGCTAGGTTGGTAAGGGCCGGCCATCAGCAAACAATGTTGCATCTACATGCCTCGTTGAGGGTTTTGTTCCTCCATGGTGCTTAATTTAATTTATAATTAATCTCAAAGTGAAAGGCTTAGGCTCCCCGTAATGCGAATACTGATGATGATGCGGGTGAAGTGATTAATTATGTAAAGCTAATCTGCTAGTAGTACTACTAATGATGATGGGTGTACTAAGAAATTTGGTTTGGGATTGTTTGCAATGAATTAGAACTCGTTTGAAACTCTTTGTTTTTCTGTTTGAAACTCATGCAGAAACAATAACTATATTGTAATGGTTGTGAAAATCGGGCCCGCAAGTTCTTGGGGATGTCGTTGAATCTGTATATCATTTGTTGTACTCAAATTACCACAACCTTTTTACAATCTACTTATTATACATTTTCGGACATTTTATTTTGAATCTGGTCCCACTTGTCATGTTGATCTCATAACTGGTCCCACATGTCAAAAATTTCAAAACTTGTCACCCATTTTCATAAGCGGATCCCTTGATCAGGTTTCCATTTCACATGTATCAAACAGACCAGAGAGCACAAGAAATTCGTCGAAAACAAATACTAAATTAGTCTATTACAATCTTTACAACCTAGATATGTCTACTATTACAATATATAATATGCTACTCTTTCTTGAGCAATGCTTCATGGTTTCACACTTCCAAACTCCTTTTATGCCTGAAGCTATAATACAAGAACTGATAAAAACAAGGCACAACAAGTAATTCGCTAGCACAACTCCTAGCTAAAAGTGGCTGTTAACAAAATACATTATGGAACAAAGGTGCTCCTAGTGTAGCACATTGCAATGAGCATAAGAGTCTCCGGTTCTATTTTTCTAAGCTAAATACACCAAGTCCCAGCGTTTTGAAACAATATGTCTGTCTATATTTTGATATGGCCATTCATATCGAAGGGCCTGAATTCAAATACGTCGAATAAATGAAATTTAAATGCCGACAGTCATAGCTGATTGCAAATAACATGCAATCCCAGAATTTAAATGCACAACATCAAAATTTATGCGTTTCTAACCTTTACTGACAACATTTGCTAGCAAGAACGTGCAGATAATGATTGAATTGCACACAATCACAAAATATACAACCCAACATTTTTCAGAGCTGCTGAAATCATCACAGAAGAACCAAAAATAATATCTAAGACATTGCATAACTGAACTTGCCTAATCCAATCGCTTATTGCGCCAAAAAGGAGACCATATCCTCAACAGTTCGCATGTGCCAATGCATCAACCTGAAGCACTCAAACTGAGCAACTGAGACCACTATTTACATCAAACAGATGTTTAATGTGGCGTCACATAGCTACAGAAACCATATCATGAGTAAACTAAACTTTTGCAAAAGTAGAGCCAGGTTCTCTCAAGGATTGTAGCCATTCATATATTTATGGTACCTACTTCCTACATGATCATTTCTCTCTAATCCCCTACCTGACTAAACTAACAAGTGCTCAGATTACTAGTAAACTCGCTGTAAATTTATCCACTCCATATGACAGTAAATCTAAGAGGTGGCAATCGATTGGTTCAACAATGCAATATAGCAGCTCAGTCGCAATAAATAACTACAGGCCTACAACAACTCAAAGTGGTAGTAGCTCAAAAACAAGCATGGGTGATAGGTCAATGGATAAGTTCCGTGACGACCTTGCAACGGCAATTGCTGAATCTACAAGCTAGATGTTGTGAATAAAAAACTAGACTTGTTCATACAAATCCCTCTTACTCGTGCCGCATGCCGTGGTGCACCATCTTACTCGATCCGGCCTCAAGGAACCAGCAGCTTTGCTTGCTCCCTTGGCCCAACTCCTTGCTGTGCAGGATGACCGAGACTCGGATGCGGAGCTCCCTGCACATGACATATTGTATCAATGCTTCCAGCAACAAAAGGAACTCACATACCATAGAACTTGCACAATAGTGTATCAGCATGCACGATTCATATAGTATAACAGATAAACAACACAAACCTTTTTGTTTTCTGCGATGACGCTGAGCAGAAACGCGAGGAGACCAAAACAAGGAGGCGGTGAGGGCGACCCCCTTCGCCGAAGTCAAACCCATGGCTCCTGCATAACAATGCCCAAATACCGCCAGGAGAGAGACAAAATCAATAGCAATGCAACATGGACAAATGCGTCATCACAATGGCATAACAACAACAGTAAATAAATGCAACTCACTACTGCAGGATGGTCCAAACGCGACACTACGATCAGAGACCCTTCGACGAAACTGTGTGCGATGTCATAATCGCAAACGGTGGTGTAAAAACTATCAAAAAAGGTGCAAAACGTTTGCGATGACAGATGCATCAAACACGGTTCAGAATTTAGTTGCGTGTGCGATGCAGGGCATATGGTTCAGCTCAGTTAACTGTTTGGGATGAGGAGGCACAAAAGAAATGGGCATCCAGATGAAGGCATGTGCGATATACAACATACGGTTCACTGGGATGAACTGTGTGTGATTAGGCAACATAATGAAAACGGTTCAACTGAACAAGATGTGTGTGTGTGTGATACGCGGCAAACAGGTCCGTAATCTGAAATGTGTGCGAAGACCAATAATAACACAGACGATTGCTACTAATAAGCCGTGTGAATTGCTCTGTCTACAGTAGAATAACATGTATATATAACTGAAATAAACATCCGATTACATAAGTGACTATACAGATCATTTGCACACACCTCAATAAACAATTGCATGCATTCTAAAGTAGGAGAAATGATCGTCTAGTCATCTACTTCTTGTGACGCTCCCGCCACTGCTATGTGGCTTGATCCCTCATCTGGGTCAGGAAGAAGACAGTTCCTCATGTCAACGATCCGCCTGTACATCTCGTAGCTTGTGTACGCGTCCATGGCTGCGTACTTGACATGTTGTTCGTCCAGTCTCTTATGCCACACACTGTGCCAGGCATTCTTGTCCTTATTGCTCTCTTGCTTCATCTTCGCGTAGTAGGGATCAATGATGGCCGAGGCGAGGTCAACCAGGGAGTTCAGTTTGCTTTTGTCGCTGCCCCAGACCTTGTAGTGGTGCTGGATGTTGACAAGATTTGGGCATTTCAAGTCCGAAACCTTGAGCGCTTTTAGATCGTTGGTGGTGTCCACCGTAGCGAAACTGTAGTCGGAGCTCTTGATAAACCTGGAGAAACGCTCGCAAGGCCTTGTGGCAAGGTGGAAGTGGTAGATGAGGATGTCATGTCGCACGCACAACTGAGCGACGACAACCTTCTGATCATGCCCGGCATGACCCATGGTGTACTCGAGGTCGACGCCGACCACTCGGTACTTGTCCTCGGTAAGGAACCGCTCCATAGTTTGGATGGAGCTCTCCACCGAGACCAGATCGTTCGTGTACACCACCAAGAGGGCCTTCCCCCTCAAGTGGGTGTCCACTACATGATGCGTGGTGAACTTCCCGTCGTTGTCGTCGTCAGCCGTTGCTGTTGTCGTTGTCGGCCGCTGGCCACGGGGAGCGCCATTGGAACCGCTGGATGTCCTATCTGTATGTGTCCTTGTGGGTGTGCTTATTGTGTCGTGTGAGACGAGAGATGAATGTAAATGGCCGCACGAATAAAAGGGGGCCGGGCGGCGTGGATTCTCGGCGCGTCCGCATGGCAGTTTTTGCAGCGGGTAACTGCATCGTCGCGTCGCGCCCGGCGCAACCGCTTGCACACGAACGTGCGGATCATGCACCGAGCACCCGGAGTGACGCGAGAGCAGAGCGCGTGTAACGCCCTCGATGCGGATATATCTCCCACGTGTCGAGGCACGACTTAGAGGCATAACCGCATTGAAAGCAATGTCGCAAGTCAGGAAATCATCACACATCCCATGTACATAAATAATATAAAGGGGAGGATAACATAGTTGGCTTACACTCGCCACGTCACATCAGAGTACATAAATAGCATCCATCAAACAAACACTCATGGCCCGTCTACGGCGCCAAAATAGAAAAGAACCCAACATGCGACAAGGCCCTGAATCAAACCCCAACTAGGCACCACTACCGATCATCGGGAAAAGAAACATAATAACGCTGAGAGTCCTCGTCGAACTCCCACTTGAGCTCGTACTCGTCACCTGGAGCGAAATCACCTAGACCTGCATCTGGAATTATAGTATCTGTGAGCCACAGGGACTCAGCAATCTCGCACCCTCGCGATCAAAACTATTTAAGCTTATAGGAAGGATAAGGCAAGTATATGGGGAGCTGCAGCAAGCGACTAGCATATGTGGTGGCTAACTTATCCGCAAAAGAGAGCGAGAAGAGGAGGCAAGGCGCGAGCGAGAATCTAGAGGAATAACCTGCGCAAGCATAACTCCAACACCGTGTCCACTTCCCGGACTCCGCCGAGAAGAGGCCATCACGGCAACACACGCAGTTGATTCGTTTTAATTAATTAAGGTTTAAGTTATCTACAACCGGACATTAACAAATTCCCATCTGCCCATAACCGCGGGCACGGCTTTCAAAAGTTCAATCCCTGCAGGGGAGTCCCAACTTAGCCCATGACAAGCTCTCACGGTCAACGAAGGAATAGACCTCCACCCGAGACACACCGATCAGACTCGGTAACCCGGTACAACAAGACAATTCGACAGGTTAAAACAAGACCAGCAACACCGCCCGAATGTGCCGACAAATCCCGATAGGAGCTGCACATATCTCTTTCTTAGGGCACACTCAGATGAGCGCTCCATACAACTAAAACCAAACCTCGAGTTTCCCCGAGGGGGCGCTGTACAGGACTCTAGTTTGGACCAACACTCAGAGGAGCACTGGCCCGGGGGGTTTAAAATAAGATGACCCTTGAGTCTGCAGAACCCAAGGGAAAGGAAAAGGCTAGGTGGCAAACGGTAAGACCAATGTTGGGCATTGCTGGAAAAGCTTTAATCAAGGCGAACTATCAAGGGGTTCCCATTATAACCCAACCGCGTAAGGAACGCAAATCCGGGAACATAACACCGATATGACGGAAACTAGGGCGGCAAGAGTGGAACAAAACACTAGGCGAGAGGCCGAGCCTTCCATCCTTTACCAAGTATATAGATGCATTAAGATAACATAACAATATAATGATATCCCAAAAAGTAAATAAATGTTCCAACAAGGAACGGCTCCTATCTTCACCTGCAACTAACAACGCTATAAGAGGGGCTGAGCAAAACGGTAACATAGCCAATCAACGGTTTGCTAGGACATGGTGGGTTAGAGGTTTGACATGGCAATTGGGATTCTGACAAGCAAAAGGTAGGCATCGTAGCATTGGCATAGCAAGAGCGAGCAAACTAGCATAGCAAAGATAGTAGTGATTTCGAGGGTATGATCATCTTGCCTGCACAGTCGTCAGAGTTGACTGGATCCTCACAAGCAAACTCAACGGGCTCCTCGGTAGCGAACTCGTCTCCCGGCTCTACCCAAACAAGACAAACAAGCAACAAGGATACAATCAACCACGTGCAAGACCAAGCAATATGATGAAATGATGATATGCTATGCGGGATGCGATGCGGGATGCAAAATGCAAGATATGACAGGAAAGGCATGAACCTGGCCTCAACTTGGAATTCCGAGGGTGCCACTGGATAGAGGGGATGAAATCGCTTGAAAACGATATAAAGATCATTGGAATCGGAGCTACGGTTTGGAAATGGTGAGCGTTTTACGAAACGAACCGATCTGCGATATACAGTAAGTAGACTTCTAAATGCAACGAAATGAACATGCTACAGCCACCAAACATGAAAAAAAAATACATGGCAGTGATGTACACAAGATGGTTAACAAAACACTAGAACTGAGCCATAGGCAAATTCATCCATTAAGAGGTTCAAACAAGCATGGCAAAAATGAATATGCAAAACAGATTCCAGACTTAGTGAAATTAACACTAGCCTGAAATTTCAGATCACGAAGCCCTCTTCGGAGCAGCAAAACAACATGATAGATGACCTGAACATGACAAGTAAGAACATGGCGTGGAGCTACTCAACAAGCTTAACAAAACACCCAAAGTGACCTGGGGCCAAAAGGGTTCACAAAATACTCTACCGAGCTCACGGACATAGCTCGAACACAATCAGTTTTCAGACTTAGTGAAAACTGAGACACGCAGAAATTTAACTCACGAAGGCATGTAAACGAGCTTGATGCACTCACCATGGTGCAACTCATAGCAAGGCAAGCATATAACCAGCAAGAAGGCACAATATTCTAGCTACACATGGCAAGAACAAAGGCATAGCATGCATGGAACACTAACGGTAGCATCGGCAAAGTCGCAAACAAGTTGACGATCTGCCCAGATTAACAACGAAGCAAAAGTTGAGCTCGATTGAGTCAACCTAGAGCACTCCACATATGCAAACAAAGACATGGATGGATAGAGCATAACATAAATATCAAAACTCCCTTACTGATCATCCTCAAAAGAGGCACGGATCACTAGAAAACAAGCTGGACATATAGCATCATGAACTAAAATATCCCAGACTTAGTGAAAATCACTAAGTCCCTGAAATCTGCAATCTCAGGTACCTCTCTTCGCAAGCTTGCACAAGACAACACACATATCCTAAAAATTCATGGGTGGCACATCTGGAAAGAAGACAAAATTCTTATCAATTCATCCCAAAGGGGCACAGGCATATCATGCACGAATTAAACATGGCAAAAATGACAAAAGTGCATGATGAACTAAGGGATCTGCAATTTAACTCACGAAGCCTCCTTCTAACAGCATTTTGGGCATCAAGATGAACTCAAATGCAAATGATGCAATGGAATGAAATGATGTACACGTCGAGACGAAGATTTTTATATATTATATGTCCAAAACGGAGCTACGGATGCGGAGATACGAGTAGTCAAACATAGCACGAAAAATTAGGGTTGGAGGGGAAAAGTCAACCGAAACGACCCAGATCCAGATCTGGTGCGCTTTACGGAGTTCGCCGGAAACACTGTAGCTGCTCGCCGGAGTTGCGCCAGAGAGGCCCAGGAGCTCGCGGGAGCTCGGGGGAGAGGCCGGGGAGGTCGGGGTCGCCGGATCCGGCACTCCCGCGGCCGGATCTGGCCGGAGACGCGGCGAGGAGGCGGCGGCCGGTCGGAGGTCGGCGGCCAGAGCGCGGCGGCGGTGGGGCGCCGGCGACGCAGGTGGCGGTGGCCCGGCGATGAGGGAGAAGAAGCGGGGCGCGGCGGAGGTGAGTGGCCCAGTCGGGCGAGGAGGCGGGCTCCCCGCGGGCTCGGGCGGGCCGGCGCGGCGGCGGCGATGTGGGCGCCCGCCCGGGACACGTGGCGCGGCGGCGTTGGCTGAGGCGGGCGGCGGACGATGTCCGGCCGGGGCGGACACGTCCGTCGGCGGAGGTTTCTGACGGGGGATGTTTTTTTTAGGAGGAGGACGGGGAGGAAGACGAGATCCGAAATGGGGGGTGTTTAAATAGGCATAAGTGGAGCTAGGAGAGTCCAAATGAGGTGCGGTTTTCGCCCACACAATCGTGATCGAACGCTCTAGGACATGGAGCAGAGTTTGGTGGGTTTTGGGACAAATTTGGGGGGTGTTGGGCTGCGACACACACGAGGCCTTTTCGGTCCCTCGGTTAACCGTTGGAGTATCAAACGAAGTCCAAATGATACGAAACTTGACAGGCGGTCTACCGGTAGTAAACCAAGGCTGCTTGGCAAGTCTCGGTCCAATCCGGAAATGTTTAATCCCCACACACGAAAGAAGGCTAGAAATGGCCACCGGAGGAGAACGAAGCGCCGGAATGCAAAACGGACAACGGGGAAAATGCTCGAATGCATGAGATGAACATGTATGCAAATGCAATGCACGAGATGACATGATAAGAGATGCACGAAAAAGAAAAACAACACACGGAGACAAAGACCCGAACCCGAGAAATAAATATAACTTAACGCCGGAAACGGCAAGAGTTGGAGTACAAATTGGGAAAGTTACGTCCGGGGTGTTACAGCGCGTGCGGAGGCATGCGAGCAGAGCGCGCCGCGGCCGCCTGGACTGCAAGAAACCACACACATAGAGCAGTTGAACATGCAGGAAATGGTCGCCTACAAGCCGACCGACAGTTGCGTTGCTGCGTAGATAGCGGCCGTGTGGTACCACCTCCGTCTAGTCTATAGTCTCCTTTATATTCCGTGCCATACTTTGCCCTCAAATTTAACCAACAAAATGTTAATGCATGTTTTAAAAATTATACAATCGGAAACTATGTTCAAATACAAATCCAACTATATAATCTTTAGTTACATGCATTCGTATTTTATTAGTTATATCATTCTTATAAACCAGGACGGTGGTATAGTAGGTAATTAAATCGCAAACGTTTTTTTATTAACCGTATGTGTACGTGGCCTTTCGTCCTCCTCTCGCACGTCTTGTTACCCCGCTGCCGTAGACGGCTTACAGCGCAAGCTTGCGCAGAGCGCTGGGGCGTTCTTTTTGTCAAACGGTGGCGCCAATGAATCATCGGCGAGCCCGTTCCCGCGCAACCTCGCAGATTCCCGTGCAAGCTTCCCGCCCGACTCAGTGAAATCCCCCAAAATCCCAATGCTTATCGGCCTGCTATAAAAACCCTCACGGCCGGTGAGTCCTACGTCGCATTTTCCCCTCCATCCCTGTAGCTTATCGCGTCTACTTCTCCCACAATCTTCAATGTCATCGGTCCATCATCGTCGCTCAGCCACTCCGCCATCATCAGATGATAGCTCTAGCTGGGAGGCTACACCGCGGCGGCGGCGCAGTCCTCGACATAGTGTAGTGCGCGTGGCATCCCTGTTGGGTGTGCGCGGAACACCCACCACACGCTCTGCCGCCGGTGCCCGTCGGCAGCTGCTGCCGGCCGCCGTTGCCGCCACACCACCGTCGAAAGCCAGGGCCATCGCCTGCTCCGCCACCACGGCCCAAAGGCGGGAGATGGCCATCGAGGCCGCCACCCAACTGTTGGCCACTGTGGCCATCACCCGCTCCGCCACCGCGACCCGAAGGAGGGAGGTGGTGGTCGTGGCCGCCACCCTGTCGTCGGCCGCTGTGACCGCCAGCCCACCGTCTATCGCCAGGGTCATCACCCGCTCCGCCACCATCGCCCGAAGGCGGGAGGCGGAGGTGGATGCCCGCACGTGCGACAACGACCTTGCGTGCTACACCGAGTTCCTGCGGGAGGAGGAGGAGCGCCTCGTCGAGCACACAAAGAGCCTTACCGCCGCAGTGGCCGTGTTACACGCTGCCTCAGAGGCGAGGAATCAGAAGATCTATGAGGAGAAACACCGCTTCGAGAGGGGTTGTCTTGAGTGGCAGAGAGCGTTCGAGGTGAGTATCGCTGAAGCTACATTAGCGGCAGGCACCGCACTGCGATTGCCCAGCTCGTCAGTAGGCTCCTCCTCCTCTGCCTCTTACCGAGCGTGCAAGGCGGAGGAGAGGCAGCCGGAAGTAGTACAAAGCCCCTCCGTAGTAGTAGTATTTAGGGGCTATTTTTTTAGTTCATCTGACTATAGATTTGGTGGAACTGTACAATGTACTTAAAATTAGCTGGTATATAGAGTTGAACTAGCTATTTCAGTACATGGTTGGCAAAAATTGGGGAAAAGTTTGGTCGGTTCAGCTATCGAGTTGAACTGTTTGTATAAATTAAGAACGACTGATTAATCTATGAATGAAATCTATGCTTAATGACTGAATCTTAGTTGCAAAAATTAGATACTGCTAGTGATTTTTAGCTTCATATTTTGACAAATCGCAGTGTTACAAGGATTGACAAATTACACCAAATTGTTTGTACGGGGTTGCACACGGGTCATCCAAAACAACCGTTTGCGTTGAAGGGGTGCACAAATCCTGTGCTGCTCTCACTTTGCATACAGGTGTTCTATCTAAAACATTTGCAATCAATAGCTGCAGAAATCCTACTTGGCACATTTTCTCTTGGCTTCCCGGGGAAGCTGTCGGTTTACATACGGGTGTTCTAACTAAAACGTTTGCGATGAGTGCTTTATATTTAAAAAGCGAATTAAACTGCGGCTTGAGAGCCATTAATGGAGAGGATGCGAGCAAGGCGGGCGGCCATGGAAGTCAAAGGGCTCACTTCCCAGTGAGCCTGCGCAGCATACAGCTCGCCGGTGAGCCTGCGCACTCGAGGACAGCTTGCACGCCTCTCGGTCAGCCTGCGCACCGAATGGCGCTCGCACGCCTCCCATTCAGTCAAGGTCAAGCAGCTGTCCGCACGACACCTCCTACAACCATTAAAACCAAGACACGTGGCGTCACGTGAATGGTTAACAGAATTTTGGATTCACTAGAATTTAAAAACCAGGCATCTCAATGTTTTGCCGGCAATCAACGGTGCCCTAGTGTTTGAAATTCATTCCCATTTCTTGCGTGGGACCTAAGCATGCACCCAAGGACACATGTTTGATTTTTTCAACCAATTTATATGCACTGGAGCATGTGCATGTAATTCAAATTTGAATTATGCACATAAATGCATTGAAAACTCAGTTAATGTATAAAAATGTCCAAACGAACCCCGAAGAATCACAAAAATTCACATAACACTCCTGTTGTTCTATGTTGACACGAGAATTTTTTTGAAAGCAATAAGAGGCAATGGACATTGCTTCGTCCCCAAAGGTGGGACGTTCCCTACCGAAAACCATCATGCTTGTTGGGAGAAGCTCCGGTTTGTGAGAAGCATATACCCAAACCTGCTCCAAATGGGATAAAATTTGTACCACAGCATGTTGATGCCTCTCCATGATAGCGTGCCAAGTTTCATGAATTTCAGACGAGTTTGGATTTAGTAGAATTTAAAAACCAGACATCTCAATGTTTTGCTCGCAATTAACGGTGCCCTAGTGTTCGAAATTCATTCTCATTTCTTGCATGTGACCTAAGCATGCACCCAAGGACACATATTTGATTTTCAACCAATTTATATGCACTGGAGCATGTGCATGTAGTTCAAATTTGAGTTATGCACATAAATGCATTGAAAACTCAGTTAATGCATAAAAATGTCCAAACGAACCCCGAAAAATCACAAAAATTCACACAACACTCCTGTTGTTCTATGTTGAAACAAGAAAAAACTTTGAAAACAATTAGAGGCAATGGATATCGTTTCGTCCCCAAAGGTTGGACGTTCCCTACTGAAACCATCATGCTTGTTATGAGAAGCTCCGGTTTGTGAAAAGCATATACCCAAACCTGCCCCAAACGGGACAAAATTTGTACCACGGCATGTTGATGCCGCTCCATGATAGCATGCCAAGTTTCATGAATTTCAGACAAGTTTTGGATTTACTAGAATTTAAAAACCAGGCATCTCAATGTTTTGCCGGCAATCAACGGTGCCCTAGTGTTTGAAATTCATTCCCATTTCTTGCATGGGACCTAAGAATGCACACAAGGACACATATTTGATTTTTCAACCAGTTTATATGCACGAGAGCATGTGCAAGTAGTTCAAATTTGTATTATGCACATGAATGCATTGAAAACTCAATTAATGCATAAAAATGTCCAAACGAACCCCGAAAAATCACAAAAATTCACACAACACTCCTCTTGTTCTATGTTCACACGAGAAAAAATTTGAAAGCAATCAGAGGCAATAGATATCGTTTCATCCCAAAAGGTGGGACGTTCCCTACTGAAAACCATCATGCTTGTTGTGAGAAGCTCCGGTTTGTGAGAATCATATACCCAAACCTGCCCCAAATGGGACAAAATTTGTACAACGACATGTTGATGCCGCTCCATGATAGCATGCCAAGTTTCATGAATTTCAAACGTGTTTTGTATTTACTAGAATTCAAAAACCAGGCATCTCAATATTTTGCCGGCAATCAAGGGTGCCCTAGTGTTTGAAATTCATTCACATTTCTTGCATGGGACCTAAGCATGCACCCAAGGACACATATTTGATTTTTCAACCAATTTATATGAACTGGAGCATGTGCATGTAGTTCAAATTTTAATTATGCACATAAATGCATTGAAAACTAGTTAATGCATAAAAATGTCCAAACGAACCCCAAAAAATCACAAAAATTCACACAACACTCCTGTTGTTCTATGTTGACACGAGAAAAAAATTTGAAAGCAATAACAGGCAATGGATATCATCTCGTCCCCAAAGGTGGGACGTTCCCTACCGAAAATCGTCATGCTTGTTGTGAGAAGTTCTGATTTGTGAGAAGCATATACCCAAACCTGCCCCAAATGGGATAAAATTTGTACCAAGACATGTTGATGCCACTCCATGATACCATGCCAAGTTTCATGAATTTCAAATGAGTTTTGGATTTACTAGAATTTAAAAACCAGGCATCTCAATGTTTTGCCGGCAATCAACGATGCCCCGGTGTTTGAAATTCATTCCCGTTTCTTGCATGGGACCTAAGAATGCACACAAGGACACGGATTTGATTTTTCAACCAATTTATATGAACTGGAGCATGTGCATGTAGTTCAAATTTGAATTATGCACATAAATGCATTGAAAACTCAGTTAATGCATAAAAATGTCCAAACGAACCCCAAAAAATCACAAAAATTCACACAACCACTCCTATTGTTCTATGTTGACATGAGAAACAAATTTGAAAGAAATAACATGCAATGGATATCGTCTCGTCCCCAAAGGTGGGACGTTCCCTACCGAAAATCATCATGCTTGTTGTGATAAGCATATACCCAAACCTGCCCCAAATGGGATAAAATTTGTACCATGGAAAGTTGATGCCGCTCCTTGATACCATGCCAAGTTTCATGAATTTCAGACGAGTTTTGGATTTACTAGAATTTAAAAACCAGGCATCTCAATGTTTTGCCGGAAATCAACGTTGCCCCAGTGTTCAAAGTTCATTCCCGTTTCTTGCATGGGACCGAAGCATGCACCCAAGGACACACATTTGATTTTTCAAGCAATTTATATGCACTTGAGCGTGTGCATGTAGTTCAAATTTGAATTGTTCACCTGAAATGGCTAGAAAACCAATTTAATGTATAAAATGTTCAAACGAACCCTGAATAATTCCAATTATTTTAGGACACACATATAGTTGCATGTTCACTCCAGATAAAAGGTCTAGCAATTCAAACACCGTCCATTGCCGTTGTGACCCCATTATGTAATTCAAATCAAGATGAAAAATCAAGTAGATCGGACACAGTTTATTATCAGCAACCGTGTGAGATGTAGTACAAAATATCTTGAAGCACCGTCGGTGTACAGTACGCCTATGGCTTACGCGAGAAGGTGCATCAGCTATAGTCCACAGCCGGCATCTCAAGCACACTAGCTCGCTCCCCAAATATCATTTCACCGTTCAATCGCCGCTGGTGAAAGATGGGCACGTGGACCCGCGTCGTGAGGGCAACTTCGGTGGCCCACTCTAGTGAGAGCGCGGCCGCAACCGCCATGCACGTGCTAACGAGGTGCATGAGCGTGGCCGCAATTTGCGACCGGGCGGCAAATGCGGCCCAAACGGCCGCTGTTGCTTCTCAGGTGGCGGCAGCAACATCTGCCTCGGGGATAGCAACTGGAGAGAGCGGCACAACAGCTGTCTGTTCCACAGCGGTAGCGTTAGCCCTGATGTAGGCCGCCCACGACCATGTCGAGGCTGCCCACGCCCAGCTCCTGGCGGCCACCGCACAAATCGAACGAAGCTTCTCCGACAATGGTCGGCAACCCACGGCCAAAGAGCTAGCAATCACTGAGAGCGTTCGAGCAGCCGTCCGTTTCTCCGCCGGATACCTTGCGACGAGGGAGCCCGTCCAAGCCCAGATCGCGTCCGCCCACGCCCAGCTCATGGCGGCCTTTTCCAAAGAGATGGCGGATGCGGATGGCAAGATGCTTGCCGAGTATGGTGCGATGGATGCCATGGAGCCCCTTCCCCAGGTGACCGTCGGGCGTGAGCTGGACATGGAGGCGGCTGCGGAGGTCGACGAGCACCAGCCGTAGTAGTACTCTTTGTTTTGTTTAATTAAGAGCACCGGTCTTTAATTTGTTAGAGTAATGTTTTGGTCAGCTCACTCTGTTTAATTGCTAAACTTGCTCGATTAATAAGTGTGGGTGTGCTGTAGTCTCCTTTGTGTACCCAAAATATGCAATGACGTGGATGACGACTGTAACCATGGAAATTCGAACCAAAACTTTTGACGTTCAAACTCATCACACACAGGTTAAGCTATCTGAATCATTTGTGATGTCCACATATCGTACACAGTTTTGAATAAGGGACCGTGTGTGATGACACTTTGCGCGCCAGTTTTTTGGCTGAAGCGATTCCAAATTTTCGGGCTTCCGCAGAAATATCTACCTCCCCGCCCCCTCCCCCTACCAAAAGCCACATTTCCCCTCTTTCCGCCTTCCTTTCCAAGTTGAAACCTTCACTCCTTGCTTGCAGCACCGCCGCCTCCTCACCGGCGACCCTCCTTCACGCTACTCGGCCTCCTCTATCCAGGCAGGTAATCCACACCCGACCTCCATCCTCCTCCTCCTTCCACATCCCACATGCCCCGACCGCCGGCGCGAGTATGACACCTTCCACCCAAATCACCGAACCCTCCACCAAAAAAGCACCGGCCTAAGCCATGGTGCACGCAGTATAGCCAGGACCTCAAGGAGCATTTGGCAGCAGAGAAGCAAATTGCGGCCGCACACGTGGATGAGGTCGCGATGGCTGCCATTCGTGCCAACCCCCAGATCTTGAAGGAGCACCTTGCCAATTGCTAGCTACGCCGGTTAAGCATGCTCAGTTTACCCGTTGTGTCTGCTGCTCCTTCCTTTCCTTCACAAATTCTAGTGAATTGTGCTATCTAATTTCACCATGCAATCTGTTGCTCTAGTGTATATGTTCTATATGTCATGCAATATGGTGCTCACTTATTAACTGTTTTGTTAATTAGTTGTTGTCTTCAGTTAACTGTTTGGTTCAATTCTGCAAATGTGATGTTCAATTCTTCAGGCTGCAATTTTGTATTGTCTTCCATGTGAGAAATAAATCGAATTTATCTTTACAAAATTGTGGGTGCATTCTGTTATTGTATACCATGTGAGGAATAAATTGAATTTGGCTATAGTAAATACATGAGAAACAAATACAATTGCTACAATTGACTGTAGTTAATTGTTTGGTCAACTCTCGGATCTTCTATTAGGAGTATGTTATATTGTGCAATGTGGTGCTCAGTTAATGTTTGGTTCCTTTGTTGTGGTGTTTAGTTAACTGCTTGGCTCAATGTTATATTATGCAATGTGGTGCTCAGTTAATTTTTGGTTCATTTGTTGTGGTGTTTAGTTAACTGCTTGGTTCAATTCTGCAATGCGATGTCCAATTGTCATGGGTAGAATTTTGTATTGTTGTGCATGTGAGGAATAAATCGAATTTGGCTGCACTTAATACATGACAAACATATACAAGTGCTATATTTCCTAGTTCTTAATCATGCTTGGTTTGGGTAAATGGGTGTCCTGTGTGGCTTCAGTTAATCCGATGAATCTCAATGTGCTTATTTTTCATCAACATATTTTACTGAGCGACTGTGTGGGATGTGCATACGAACGGAAACATTTAGCGGGGACTGACCGTGTGGGATGTACTTGCGACCGGAAACAATTTTGCTGTATAATTGTATATTTTAGCTCTACTATACGTATTTCCGTATTTGAGTGCTCGCCGGTCGCACACGACCTTATTTTGCCGAACGTGTGTGCCAGGACGGCATATCCCTAACGGTTTCTGGGTCGTGTGGGAAGGACCCGCTATCGCCCACACTCACTTGGCGACGGTTCCAAATGCCATCGTGGAAAGGGGTTTTAAACCGTTTGTTTAGGACCAACGCGCACCAGTGACTAGTTGATCGACTGTAAATATAGCAAAGTGAATCGCCCACAAACAATTGATGTCGTTTCTCCTCAGGGACTAGATTGTCAGCGATGATGCTCGGCTAACACAAAGTACTACAAATTGAAAACATTTAAATCACAGAAACAAAGCTAACACAAGTACTACAAATTGAAGTCCTTTATTCAACAAGTGCAGAACACAAGTGACAGGTGTAACTAATTACAACACATAAGAACAGAGAGTCATATGCCATGATCCAGTTCATGGATTAGCAATTTAAAACCACAGAGCACAAGTCTAAAACTGAACATATCATATCGTTATACAATACTAGTTCTATTGAATTACACACAGAGAGAGAGAGATAGGGAGAGAGAGAGAAGCAACAGTAGTAGGGGGTTCAGACTTCAGAGATGATCAATTGCTAGGTTAGGAAAAGAAGAAGCAAGCGTGGGGATGGAGAGTGGAGTAGCAGTGAGCAGCAAGAAAGAGGTTCGAAGAAGAAGTGCAACGACAGGTTTAGTGGATTCAGATAAGAGGTAAGCAGCAGGAGGTGTAGCTATAGAGGAGCAACAACAGGGTTAGCAGCAGCAGCGTGGGGACTTAGAGAAGAGCAACAACAGTTTGAGGTTCACAAGAGAAGCAGCAACAATGGAGGTGAGGAAGCAGAGCAGCAGCAAAGATGTGGGAGAGAGATACAGCAGCAGGTGAAGAAGAAGGACGGCAGCCGGGAGAGGACTCGTGCGAGGGATCAGACGCCTCCTCCCCACTGTCTGGTTGGGCACGCGAGTGGTGGAGCTTGAGATGGTGCTGGCTGGCAGCGCTAATGGATGGAGGGGTTGCAGCGGTGCAGTGGAGTGGTGATGATGACACTCCTACCACGCCGGCTTGGCCGTGGCGGCGGACCTAGACCTGGATGGCATCCGAGTAGTGGTGGAGCTGCATCCTCCATGGCATTGTGTCGGGGCAGGGGAGGAAGCAGCCTTCCCGCCCATGGTGTCCCAGTGCTCGAGCTTGTTGAATTTGTGAGGGGCACGATATGAGGTGAGGAAGAGAGGAAGGGATGTGATGAGGAGGAGTGGAAGGACTCACCTGAGTCACCAGAGCAAAGCCGGAGTCACGCTGATGACGTGTTGGACCAAACCCTAGCCGGTGCGCGGGGTCACACTTGGCCACTGGAGGATGCGCGCGCCCGATCTGGCCCGATGGGAGGAAGGAGTGAAGGGATGGGGTCACCGTGGTGTGCTCGGCGCCGCCAGAGGACACCAGATTCAGGCGGGATCAGGCGCCGTAGGATGGTGGTGATGGCGATGGCGAGGAGTGGTGCGGGAGAGAGGGAGAGACGAGGGAGAGAGGATCTCGCATTGGTGGGTGGGTGGGTGTGCCGCCGCCAAGGACATGGTGCTAGGGTTTGGACGAGGGGAATGAGACGGAGGACTGGATCGGGAGGGGGCGGGGACATGGAGGAGGTGGTGGCGGCGAGGAGATGGGGATGAGGGAGGAGGGGTGCGATGGGGGAGGGGTCGATGGGATCTGAGATAGGGTTTGGGCTGCGGGTGGGGGGTATCTCTTTTTCATTTTCTTTCTTTTTTTCTGTAGATAGATGGATGTGGGATGGAGAGATGGATGGATGGATGGGCGCCATGTCATCGATACGTGGGAAGAGTTCTGATTGGTTCGAAAAACCAGTGATTTAAAATAGTTTCCAAGTACTAAAAATAGAGGGATTTTGTGAAGTAGCTATGAAAAATATTTTGCAAAAAGGCACCACACAAATTTTCACTAGAGTTAGACCACATTTTATGGATAAGGACCAATTTGTATGCATTTCTGATCTTTCTAGCTCTTTTTATTCGTTTTTCCAGTGGCAAGAATGGTTTTTTGTGAAGAACCTACCAAATATTTGTTGCAAAATTGCACTCCATCAATTTTCTAAAATACTAGTCCATATTTAATATACAATTGACCAAATTGTTGGTATTCAAAAGCTTTGATCCACCTCTCATGAAAAAGACAAATTTCTGCCAATTTGGTTGGAAGCGGGTCAAATTTGAACTGCAGCTGCCTCATAGTTTGCTCTTTATTTTTTTCAAAAATCATTTCTAGGTAAAAAAATTATCTATTTCTTCATAGATAGTCGAAAAGATTTGCAAAAATCAAGCCCTAGCTATGAACGGTCATACCCACTGTTTTGACCGCATTTTCAAATGGGCATAGAAAATTAAAAAAACAAAAATATCAAGAAACCTTCGCATTGTGTCATTATATGTGACCAAGTTACTAGGAAAAATAATAAACTTGTAGTAAGGAAATTATTTTTAAAAAGTGTTCTCACAAAGGAGGTATCATGTGTGAAGATCCATGGTTTTCAGGCCAAATGATCAATATTATGGTAGCATTCATGGCATAGTTTATTAAAATGATATTATATTGTGCACAAGGGTGAATCTTGGAATGGGAAACAATCTTTCCTAAGGAAGTTTTCATTTTTATTTTCAAGAAAAAATGATTTTCCATTTTCTGAGTGCCCAAAATGAGTTTTTTTTGTGAAGGACCTAGCATATATTTGTTGCAAAGTTGGACCAAATCATTTTTCTAAAGTATTAGGCCATATTTAATGTACAATTGGACAAATGGTTTGCTATCAGAAGCTTTGATCCACCTCTCATGATTCGTGAAAAAGAAAAATATCTGCCGATTTAGTTGGAAGCGGGTCAAATTTGAACTACAACTGCCTCATAATTTGTTCTTTATTAAAAAAAATCATTTCTGGGTACAAAAGTATCTATTTCTTCATAGATGCTCCAAAAGATTTTCAAAAATCAAGCTCTGGCTACGAACGGTCATACCCGCTGTTTTGACCACATTTTGAAATGGGCACAAAAATTCAAAATAATAATAAAAAAAACTTCACATTGTGTCATTATATGTGACCAAGTTATCAGGAAAAATAATAAACTTTTAATACGTAAATTATTTTAAAAAAGTGTTCTCACAAATAAGCTAATCATGTGTGAAGATCCATGGTTTTCAAGCCAAATGATCAATGTTATGGTAGCATTCATGGCATAGTTTATTAAAATGATCTCATATTGTGCACAAGGGTGCATCTTAGAATGGCAAACAATGCTGCCTAAGGAAGTTTTCATTTTCTTTTCACGAAAAATTCATTTTCCATTTTCTGAGTGCCCAAAATGAGTTTTTTTTGTGAAGGACCTACCATATATTTGTTGCAAAGTTGGACCAAATCATTTTTCTAAAGTATTAGGCCATATTTAATGTACAATTGGATAAATGGTTTGCTGACAGAAGCTTTGATCCACCTCTCGTGAAAAAGACAAATTTCCGCCGATTTAGTAGGGAGCGGGTCAAATTTGAACTGTAGCTTCCTCATAGTTTGCTCTTTATTTTTTTTAAAAAATCATTTCTAGGTACAAAAGTATCTATTTATTCATAGATACTCCAAAAGATTTGCAAAAACCAAGCCCTAGCTACGAACGGTCATACTCGCCGTTTTGACCGCATTTTGAAACGGGCATAGAAAATAAAAAAATCAAAAAATAGAAAAACCCTCGCATTGTGTCATTATATGTGACCAAGTTACCAATAAAAATAATGAACTTGCAATATGGCAATTAGTTTAAAAAAGTGTTCCAAAAAATGAGCTATCATGTGTGAAGATTCATGGCTTTCAAGCCAAATGATCAATTTTATGGCCGTATTCATGGCATAGTTTGTTCAAATGAACTAATATTTTGCACCAGGGTCATATTGAAATGGAAAAAAAAAATTCCTAAGCAAGTTTTCATTTTCTTTGGACGAAAAATCAATTTTCTATTTTTTGAGTGCCCAAAATGAGTTTTTTATGAAGGACGTACCATGTATTTGTTGCAAAATTGTACCAAATCAATTTTATAAAATACTAGGTCATATTTAATTCACAATTGACCAAATGGTTGGGTGTCAAATGTTTTGATCCACCTCTCGTGAAAAAACAAATTTATGCGCATTTAGTTGGAACCAGGGCAAAAATGAACTACAGCTGCCTCATAGTTTGCTCTTTATTTTCTCCAAAAAATATTTCAAGGTACAAAAGTATCTATTTCTTCAGACATACTCCAAAAGTTTTGCAAGATTCAACCCATAGCTACAAATGGTCATACCCGCCGTTTTGACCGCTTTTGAAACGGGCATAAGAAATAAAAAAATTGAAAGAATTTGAAAACCTTCGCATTGTGTAATTATTTGTGACCTAGTTTTCAGTAAAAATAATAAACTTGTAATGATAGAATTATTTTAAAAAAGTGTTCTCAGAAACGAACTATCATATATGAAGAACCTTGGGTTTCAAGGCAAATGGCCAATGTTATGCCAACATTCATGTTATAGTTTGTTCAAATAATATCATATTTTGCACAAGTTTGGATCTTCGAATGACAAACAATGTTGACGAAGGAAGTTTTCATTTTTATTTTTTTCTTTGGTTGTTTTGTTTATTTCTTGGTTTTTAACAGTATTTTATTATTCTTTGTGTCCATTCTTTTTTGCAGTAATTTCTTCAGTTTTATTTCATTTCCTTTTTTCTTTGGTTTCGTTTGTTTCCTTTTTGCTTTTCATTTTCCTTTATCACTTTTGGTTTTGATTCTACATTTTTCGTATACATCACAAACATTTTTCTAATACAGGTTTAACATTTTTAAAATAAAGTTTAACATTTTTTAATACTTGTGCAACAATTTTTCTATGCACTTTCTAAAAATTCTACAAATGCTTGATTAACATTTCTCCAATAAAATGTTATTTTTTCAATACATGATCAATAATTTTTTATACACATTTTTAAACATTTCCCAATGCTTGATTAATATTTTTAAATACGAGATTAGTATTTTTTATATATGGCCAACATTTTTAACATTTTTCAAATACTTTATTATAAAAATTCAAATAGAAGATTTTTTTTAAATAAATGGCCAACATTTTTTATCTATACACATTTTAACATTTTCAAATGCTTGCTTAAAATTTGAACTCCTTTTATTTATAGGGACTCAATCTTGTGCCAGCTCACGTTTTCCACCACATACACCTTATATCAGCCTATGGGTTGTTGGCCCGCTCGACAGAAAAAAAGAAAAAAATAGCCTTGTCCAACCGAGGCCTAGGCCCAGCAAGGAATTACAGGTTTAAAAGGAGCCATCTATGTTGTATATCACAAAGCGTGTTGTGGCCTGGTTGTTAGCCTAGACATGCTATGCGAAGCAAAGGGCGATGTCCCGGGTTCGATTCCCCTCCCCGTCTATATTTTTGCTAGATTTCTGGATTAATATGGCAAGATGATGGGTCTCACTAGTCAGCATGGCGGGTCCAAAATGTCAATAGGGCGGGATCCACATTGATGTCCCCTCGCCGACTATATTTTTGCTAGATTTCTGGATTAATATGGCAAGATGATGGGTCCCACTTGTTGGTGTACAAAAAGAGGGATACGCTTTTTGTACCCCTATAACTGTGCATGGGCAGTCTGAGCCACGGGCACCACCACACTGAGCAAGGCAAGGGAGGCGAGCCAAGGTAAGGCCGAATCTCAGGAGAAGCAGAACGACGCATTGATGTCAATAGGGCGGGATCCACATTGATGTCGCCTCGCCGACTATATTTTTGCTAGATTTCTGGATTAATATGGCAAGATGATGGGTCCCACTTGTTGGTGTACAAAAAGAGGGATACACTTTTTGTATCCCTATAACTGTGCATGGGCAGTCTGAGCCACCGGCACCACCACACTGAGCAAGGCAAGGGAGGCGAGCCAAGGTAAGGCCGAATCTCAGGAGAAGCAGAACGACGCCAAGACCAAGACCACAAAGAGCGAAGGGGACGAAGCGGACCCCCCGGCAAGATCCTTGCCGGGAGGCGGTTTTGGCAAACCCGACAAGACCCTTGCCGTGGCAGCTCGCCCCACACCTACGGAGTGAGTCACCCTTGAGTCCACTGCCCCCATGGGGCAAGGATTCGGGGAGACATCCCCGTGGTGGCATGCAGATCTTTGTGAAGACATTCAAGATCGGATACACCCTTTAGAAGATGATGATCCTTGGCGGGATCCCAGCCAAGGAGGACCACAAGGCCCCCGGCAAGAGCCTTGCCGGGGATGACAGCAGGCGCCACGGCAAGACCCTTGCCGGGCCCCCGGCAAGTCCCTTTCCAAGAACACCCATAGGGCCACCATCAGGCCCACGCCAGTCAAACCTCCACCGCCGTTCGCATGCAGCTGCCGACCCAACCAGCTGGGCAGGCACATGCGTGGTGACATGCAGATCTTCGTGGAGACCCACCACTGCGCCACCTCAGCTGCCTGCCTGCCTACATGGCACCGCGGGCGCCGCTGGCCAGGGCGCGTGTCGATGCGAGAGGGAGCGACGACGGACAAGACATGGCTCTCCCTCGTCCCCGATAAAGCAAGGACACCTGCGCAATACGCATTAAATGCGCCTTGTCATGTAATGCGAGGGATAACCTCACATCACTGTTCTCTTTCCACCTCCTGTGTGCCACTGTGGCAACCCCTTTCTTATAAAAGGAGGCCCGAGGCGACCAGGAGGAGGATTTGGATTTTTGGAGCTCCTCACGCCCCATAGCTAGCTCAAGAACACAGATATACAATCCACCAAAGCAGGAGTAGGGTTTTACGCATCCCCGTGGCCTGAACCTGGATAAACGAACCGTGTGCTATCTGTTTGATCCGCTCTTCTCACGACCCCGCGCCCCGCAACCGTAGTAGGGATTCTTGTGATCCCATAGGTGTCGTTCCCACCAACATCTTTGGCGCACCAGGTAGGGGTGCAGTTGTGAGAATCGGCTTTAGCAGTTAGTTCGATGCTTCTTCATCGTCATGGCGCCCAAGAAGAAGACGACGGTGGCGGTTGGCCCGTCGGAAGCCGGACATGAAGGAAATATGCCCTAGAGGCAATAATAAAGTTATTATTTATTTCCTTATATCATGATAAATGTTTATTATTCATGCTAGAATTGTATTAACCGGAAACATAATACATGTGTGAATACATAGACAAACAAAGTGTCACTAGTATGCCTCTACTTGACTAGCTCGTTAATCAAAGATGGTTATGTTTCCTAACCATGAACAAGGAGTTGTTATTTGATTAACGGGATCACATCATTAAGTGAATGATCTGATTGACATGACCCATTCCATTAGCTTAGCACCCGATCGTTTAGTATGTTGCTATTGCTTTCTTCATAACTTATATATGTTCCTATGACTATGAGATTATGCAACTCCCGTTTACCAGAGGAACACTTTGTTTGCTACCAAACGTCACAACATAACTGGGTGATTATAGAGGAGCTCTAAAGGTGTCTACAAAGGTACATGTTGGGTTGGCGTATTTCGAGATTAGGATTTGTCACTCCGATTGTCGGAGAGGTATCTCTGGGCCCTCTCGGTAATGCACATCACTTAAGCCTTGCAAGCATTGCAACTAATGAGTTAGTTGCCGGATGATGTATTACAGAACAAGTAAAGAGACTTGCCAGTAACGAGATTGAACTAGGTATTGGAATACCGACGATCGAATCTCGGGCAAGTAACATACCGATGACAAAGGGAACAACGTATGTTGTTATGCGGTCTGACCGATAAAGATCTTTGTAGAATATGTAGGAGCCAATATGAGCATCCAGGTTCCTCTATTGGTTATTGACCGGAGACATGTCTCGGTCATGTCTACATTGTTCTCGAACCCGTAGGGTCCGCACGCTTAAGGTTATGATGACATGTATATTATGAGTTTATGCATTTTGATGCACCAAAGGTTGTTCGGAGTCCCGGATGTGATCACGGACATGACGAGGAGTCTCGAAATGGTCGAGACATAAAGATTGATATATTGGAAGCCTATGTTTGGATATCGGAAGTGTTCCGGATGAAATCGGGATTTTACCGGAGTACCGGGAGGTTACCGGAACCCCCCGGGAGCTATATGGGCCATAGTGGGCCTTAGTGGAAAAGAGAAGAGGCAGCCCAAGATGGGCCGCACGCCCCTCCCCTCCCTTGGTCCGAATAGGACAAGGAGAGGGGGCCGGCCACCCTCTCTCTTTTCCCCCCTCCGTGAATCCTATTCCAACTAGGATTGGGGGGGGGGAATCCTACTCCCAGAGGGAGTAGGACTCCTCCTGGCGCGCCTCTCCTAGGCCGGCCGCACCCCCCCTTTGGTCCTTTATATACGGAGGCAGGGGCACCCCAGAGACACAAGTTGATCCACGTGATCTTATTCTTAGCCGTGTGCGGCGCCCCCAGCCACCATAGTCCTCGATAATATTGCAGCGGTGCTTAGGCGAAGCCCTGCGGCAGTAGTACATCAAGATCGTCACCATGCCGTCGTGCTGACGGAACTCTTCCCCGACACTTTGCTGGATCGGAGTCCGGGGATCTTCATCGAGCTGAACGTGTGCTAAAACTCGGAGGTGCCGTAGTTTCGGTGCTTGATCGGTTGGGCCGTGAAGACGTATGACTACATCAACCAAACGCTTCCGTTGTCGATCTACAAGGGTACGTAGATCACACTCTCCCCTTGTTGCTATGCATCACCATGATCTTGCGTGTGCGTAGGAATTTTTTTGAAATTACTACGTTCCCCAACAGTGGCATCGGAGCCTAGGTTTTATATGTTGATGTTATTTGCACGAGTAGAACACAAGTGAGATGTGGGCGATATAAGTCATACTGCTTACCAGCATGTCATACTTTGGTTCGGCGGTATTGTTGGACGAAGCGGCCCGGACCGACATTACGCGTACGCTTACGCGAGACCGGTTCTCCCGACGTGCTTTGCACATAGGTGGCTTGCGGGTGACAGTTTCTCCAACTTTAGTTGAATCGAGTGTGGCTACGCCCGGTCCTTGCGAAGGTTAAAACAGCACCAACTTGACAAACTATCGTTGTGGTTTTGATGCGTAGGTAAGATTGGTTCTTGCTTAAACCCGTAGCAGCCACGTAAAACTTGCAACAACAAAGTAGAGGACGTCTAACTTGTTTTTGCAGGGCATGTTGTGATGTGATATGGTCAAGACATGATGCTAAATTTTATTGTATGAGATGATCATGTTTTGTAACCGAGTTATCGGCAACTGGCAGGAGCCATATGGTTGTTGCTTTATTGTATGCAATGCAATCGCGCTGTAATGCTTTTCTTTATCACTAAACGGTAGCGATAGTCGTGGAAGCACAAGCTTGGCGAGACGACAACGATGCTACGATGGAGATCAAGGTGTCGCGCCGGTGACGATGATGATCACGACGGTGCTTCGGAGATGGAGATCAAAAGCACAAGATGATGATGGCCATATCATATCACTTATATTGATTGCATGTGATGTTTATCTTTATGCATCTTATCTTGCTTTGATTGACGGTAGCATTATAAGATGATCTCTCACTAATTATCAAGTAGTGTTCTCCCTGAGTATGCACCGTTGCGAAAGTTCTTCGTGCTGAGACACCACGTGATGATCGGGTGTGATAGGCTCTATGTTCAAATACAACGGGTGCAAAACAGTTGCACACGCGGAATACTCAGGTTATACTTGACGAGCCAAGCATATATAGATATGGCCTCGGAACACGGAGACCGAAAGGTCGAGCGTGAATCATATAGTAGATATGATCAACATAGTGATGTTCACCAATGAAACTACTCCATCTCACGTGATGATCGGACATGGTTTAGTTGATTTGGATCACGTAATCACTTAGAGGATTAGAGGGATGCCTATCTAAGTGGGATTTCTTTAAGTAAATTAACCGAACTTAAATTTATCATGAAACTTAGTACCTGATAAGTATCTTGCTTGTTTATGCTTGTTTGTAGATAGATGGCTCGTGCTGTTGTTCCGTTGAATTTTAATGTGTTCCTTGAGAAAGCAAAGTTGAAAGATGATGGTAGCAATTACACGGACTGGGTCCGTAACTTGAGGATTATCCTCATTGCTGCACAGAAGAATTACGTCCTGGAAGCACCACTGGGTGCCAGGCCTGCTGCTGGAGCAACGCCGGATGTTATGAACGTCTGGCAGAGCAAAGCTGATGACTACTCAATGGTTCAGTGTGCCATGCTTTACGGCTTAGAATCGGGACTTCAACGACGTTTTGAACGTCATGGAGCATATGAGATGTTCTAGGAGTTAAAGTTAATATTTCAAGCAAATGCCCGGATTGAGAGATATGAAGTCTCCAATAAGTTCTATAGCTGCAAGATGGAGGAGAACAGTTCTGTCAGTGAGCATATACTCAAAATGTCTGGGTATAATAATCACTTGATTCAATTGGGAGTTAATCTTCCAGATGATTGCGTCATTGACAGAATTCTCCAATCACTGCCACCAAGCTACAAGAGCTTCGTGATGAACTATAATATGCAAGGGATGAATAAGACTATTCCCGAGCTCTTCGCAATGCTGAAAGCTGCAGAGGTAGAAATCAAGAAGGAGCATCAAGTGTTGATGGTCAACAAGACCACTAGTTTCAAGAAAAAGGGCAAAGGGAAGAAGAAGGGGAACTTCAAAAAGAACGGCAAGCAAGTTGCTACTCAAGAGAAGAAACCCAAACCTGGACCTAAGCCTGAAACTGAGTGCTTCTACTGCAAGCAGACTGGTCACTGGAAGCGGAACTGCCCCAAGTATTTGGCGGATAAGAAGGATGGCAAGGTGAACAAAGGTATATGTGATATACATGTTATTGATGTGTACCTTACTAATGCTCGCAGTAGCACCTGGGTATTTGATACTGGTTCTGTTGCTAATATTTGCAACTCGAAACAGGGACTACGGATTAAGCGAAGATTGGCTAAGGACGAGGTGACGATGCGCGTGGGAAACGGTTCCAAAGTCGATGTGATCGCAGTCGGCACGCTACCTCTACATCTACCTTCGGGATTAATATTAGACCTAAATAATTGTTATTTGGTGCCAGCGTTAAGCATGAACATTATATCTGGATCTTGTTTGATGCGAGACGGTTATTCATTTAAATCAGAGAATAATGGTTGTTCTATTTATATGAGTAATATCTTTTATGGTCATGCACCCTTGAAGAGTGGTCTATTCTTGTTGAATCTCGATAGTAGTAACACACATATTCATAATGTTGAAGCCAAAAGATGCAGAGTTGATAATGATAGTGCAACATATTTGTGGCACTGCCGTTTAGGTCATATCGGTGTAAAGCGCATGAAGAAACTCCATACTGATGGACTTTTGGAACCACTTGATTATGAATCACTTGGTACTTGCGAACTGTGCCTCATGGGCAAGATGACCAAAACACCGTTCTCCGGTACTATGGAGAGAGCAACAGATTTGTTGGAAATCATACATACAGATGTATGTGGTCCGATGAATATTGAGGCTCGTGGCGGATATCATTATTTTCTCACCTTCACAGATGACTTAAGCAGATATGGGTATATCTACTTAATGAAACACAAGTCTGAAACATTTGAAAAGTTCAAAGAATTTCAGAGTGAATTAGAAAATCATCATAACAAGAAAATAAAATTCCTACGATCTGATCATGGAGGAGAATATTTGAGTTACGAGTTTGGTGTACATTTGAAAAATTATGGAATAGTTTCGCAACTCACGCCACCCGGAACACCACAGCGTAATGGTGTGTCCGAACGTCTTAATCGTACTTTACTAGATATGGTGCGATCTATGATGTCTCTTACTGATTTACCGCTATCGTTTTGGGGATACGCTCTAGAGACGGCCGCATTCACGTTAAATAGGGCACCATCAAAATCCGTTGAGACGACGCCTTATGAACTGTGGTTTGGCAAGAAACCAAAGTTGTCATTTCTGAAAGTTTGGGGCTGCGATGCTTATGTGAAAAAGCTTCAACCTGATAAGCTCGAACCCAAATCGGAGAAATGTGTCTTCATAGGATATCCAAAGGAGACTATTGGATACACCTTCTATCACAGATCCGAAGGCAAGACTTTTGTTGCTAAGTTCGGAAACTTTCTAGAGAAGGAGTTTCTCTCGAAAGAAGTGAGTGGGAGGGAAGTAGAACTTGACGAGGTAACTGTACCTGCTCCCTTATTGGAAAGTAGTGCATCACAGAAAACTGTTTCTGTGACACCTACACCAGTTAGTGTGGAAGCTAATGATGATGATCATGAAACTTCAGAACAAGATACTACTGAACCTCGTAGATCAACCAGAGTAAGATACGCTCCAGAGTGGTACGGTAATCCTGTTCTGCAAGTCATGCTACTAGATCATGATGAACCTACGAACTATGAAGAAGCGATGGTGAGCCCAGATTCTGCAAAATGGCTTGAAGCCATGAAATCTGAGATGGGATCCATGTATGAGAACAAAGTGTGGACTTCGGTTGACTTGCCCGATGATCGGCAAGCAATTGAGAATAAATGGATCTTCAAGAAGAAGACTGACGCTGACGGTAATATTACTGTCTACAAAGCTCGACTTGTCGCAAAAGGTTTTCGGCAAGTTCAAGGTATTGACTACGATGAGACCTTCTCACCCGTAGCGATGCTTAAGTCTGTCCGAATCATGTTAGCAATTGCCGCATTTTATGATTATGAAATTTGGCAGATGGATGTCAAAACTGCATTCCTGAATGGATTTCTGGAAGAAGAGTTGTATATGATGCAACCAGAAAGTTTTGTCGATCCAAAGGGAGCTAACAAAGTGTGCAAGCTCCAGCGATCCATTTATGGACTAGTGCAAGCCTCTCGGAGTTGGAATAAATGCTTTGATAGTGTGATCAAAGCATTTGGTTTTATACAGACTTTTGGAGAAGCCTGTATTTACAAGAAAGTGAGTGGGAGCTCTATAGCATTTCTGATATTATATGTAGATGACATATTACTAATTGGAAATGATATAGAATTTCTGGATAGCATAAAGGGATACTTGAATAAGAGTTTTTCAATGAAAGACCTCGGTGAAGCTGCTTACATATTAGGCATTAAGATCTATAGAGATAGATCAAGACGCTTAATTGGACTTTCACAAAGCACATACCTTGACAAAGTTTTGAAGAAGTTCAAAATGGATTAAGCAAAGAAAGGGTTCTTGCCTGTGTTACAAGGTGTGAAGTTGAGTAAGACTCAATGCCCGACCACCGCAGAAGATAGAGAGAAAATGAAAGATGTTCCCTATGCTTCAGCCATCGGCTCTATCATGTATGCAATGCTGTGTACCAGACCTGATGTATGCCTTGCTATAAGTCTAGCAGGAAGGTACCAAAGTAATCCAGGAGTGGATCACTGGACAGCGGTCAAGAACATCCTGAAATACCTGAAAAGGACTAAGGATATGTTTCTCATATATGGAGGTGACAAAGAGCTCATCGTAAAAGGTTATGTTGATGCAAGCTTTGACACTGATCCGTACGATTCTAAATCACAAACCGGATACGTGTTTACATTAAATAGTGGAGCTGTCAGTTGGTGCAGTTCTAAACAAAGCATTGTAGCGGGATCTACATGTGAAGCGGAGTACATAGCTGCTTCGGAAGCAGCAAATGAAGGAGTCTGGATGAAGGAGTTCATATCCGATCTAGGTGTCATACCTAGTGCATCGGGTCCAATGAAAATCTTTTGTGACAACACTGGTGCAATTGCCTTGGCAAAGGAATCCAGATTTCACAAGAGAACCAAGCACATCAAGAGACGCTTCAATTCCATCCGGGATCTAGTCCAGGTGGGAGACATAGAGATTTGCAAGATACATACGAATCTAAATGTTGCAGACCCGTTGACTAAGCCTCTTCCACGAGCAAAACATGATCAGCACCAAGGCTCCATGGGTGTTAGAATCATTAGTGTGTAATCTAGATTATTGACTCTAGTGCAAGTGGGAGACTAAAGGAAATATGCCCTAGAGGCAATAATAAAGTTATTATTTATTTCCTTATATCATGATAAATGTTTATTATTCATGCTAGAATTGTATTAACCGGAAACATAATACATGTGTGAATACATAGACAAACAAAGTTTCACTAGTATGCCTCTACTTGACTAGCTCGTTAATCAAAGATGGTTATGTTTCCTAACCATGAACAAGGAGTTGTTATTTGATTAACGGGATCACATCATTAAGTGAATGATCTGATTGACATGACCCATTCCATTAGCTTAGCACCCGATCGTTTAGTATGTTGCTATTGCTTTCTTCATAACTTATACATGTTCCTATGACTATGAGATTATGCAACTCCCGTTTACCAGAGGAACACTTTGTGTGCTACCAAACGTCACAACGTAACTGGGTGATTATAAAGGAGCTCTACAGGTGTCTCCAAAGGAACATGTTGGGTTGGCGTATTTCGAGATTAGGATTTGTCACTCCGATTGTCGGAGAGGTATCTCTGGGCCCTCTCGGTAATGCACATCACTTAAGCCTTGCAAGCATTGCAACTAATGAGTTAGTTGCGGGATGATGTATTATAGAACGAGTAAAGAGACTTGCCGGTAACGAGATTGAACTAGGTATTGGAATACCGACGATCGAATCTCGGGCAAGTAACATACCGATGACAAAGGGAACAACGTATATTGTTATGCGGTCTGACCGATAAAGATCTTCGTAGAATATGTAGGAGCCAATATGAGCATCCAGGTTCCGCTATTGGTTATTGACCGGAGACATGTCTCGGTCATGTCTACATTGTTCTCGAACCCGTAGGGTCCGCATGCTTAAGGTTACGATGACAGGTATATTATGAGTTTATGCATTTTGATGTACCAAAGGTTGTTCGGAGTCCCGGATGTGATCACGGACATGACGAGGAGTCTCGAAATGGTCGAGACATAAAGATTGATATATTGGAAGCCTATGTTTGGATATCGGAAGTGTTCCGGATGAAATCGGGATTTTACCGGAGTACCGGGAGGTTACCGGAACCCCCCGGGAGCTATATGGGCCATAGTGGGCCTTAGTGGAAAAGAGAAGAGGCAGCCCAAGATGGGCCGCACGCCCCTCCCCTCCCTTGGTCCGAATAGGACAAGGAGAGGGGGCCAGCCACCCTCTCTCTTTTCCCCCCTCCGCGAATCCTATTCCAACTAGGATTGGGGGGGGGGGAATCCTACTCCCAGAGGGAGTAGGACTCCTCCTGGCGCGCCTCTCCTAGGCCGGCCGCACCCCCCCTTTGGTCCTTTATATACGGAGGCAGGGGCACCCCAGAGACACAAGTTGATCCACGTGATCTTATTCTTAGCCGTGTGCGGCGCCCCCGGCCACCATAGTCCTCGATAATATTGCAGCGGTGCTTAGGCGAAGCCCTGCGGCAGTTGTACATCAAGATCGTCACCACGCCGTCGTGATGACGGAACTCTTCCCCGACACTTTGCTGGATCGGAGTCCGGGGATCGTCATCGAGCTGAACGTGTGCTAAAACTCGGAGGTGCCGTAGTTTCGGTGCTTGATCGGTCGGGCCGTGAAGACGTACGACTACATCAACCAAACGCTTCTGTTGTCGATCTACAAGGGTACGTAGATCACACTCGCCCCTCGTTGCTATGCATCACCATGATCTTGCGTGTGCATAGGAATTTTTTTGAAATTACTACGTTCCCCAACAGGACATCCCGTCCCGATGCGGGCGAGCAGCGGACCGGTCGCAGAAAGGACCCGGGGCGCCGTTCGCGAACACCAACACCGTCCCAGCAGTCGGAGTTTGGGAGGCGGCGATGTTCGTGCGCCTGGTAATGGGCCGCACGCCGCCAAATCCAAAGACGGAGCCAGGCCCTCCGCGGGTGGCGCGGGGACTTCCAAGATTGCTACCGCCCCGCCCGAAGGCGATGCAAGGGCCTCCAAGACTCCCACGCCGACGCCGATGGTGCGCTCCTCTCAAGTGGCGCGGGACGAACGGCGCAATCATGCCAAAGACCCCGGGCGTCGCCGCGGGAAGAGCCCCGACCGCCACTCTCGGGAGGTAGAAGACCTGCCCGCTCGCCGAGGCGCTGGTGAAGATGGCATGCGACCGCGGGGTCGTGATAGAGCTCCTTCTGACATGGTCAGAAGTCGAAGCGTGTCACGATCCGTGCAGGTTTCGTTGCCACCAATGCCAGCAGAAGCCCTGGCGCACGCGCAGTTGCTCCTCGATTTTCCTCCCACTACGTGGAAACTCGACGAATGGAGAGCCACTATCCGAAGCCTTGTTGCGGTGGCCAACAAAGACGAACCGAGTCCGGTGGAGCCCCCGGGTCGACGCTCCGACGGAGTCCCACGCACCAGTGGTAGGAAAGCCGGCGGCGCCGCAACCACGGTGCACTCGCCTCCTCCTCGCCCGGTACCATGGACACCAGCCCGTCGCGACGTTGCGGGCGACGAAATCTCCATAGCGTCGTCCGACCCGCGGACCCACTATGACCAGCGCCAAGTCCTTCGGGAACGAGAACATGAAGACGCTCGAACCACTATCGAGCGCAGGCGCGGAGCGCGCCACCAGTCAGAAAGGCGAGCAGGGCCTGCTGCGAACCACCCAACATCGGAGAGCCCTGAAGGCCTACCTTACGAGGTAGGCTGTCCGGCTTTTACCCATGAGCTGCGGCAGTTCCAGTGGCCCACTCACCGCACCTTCAAACCTGACGTGGGCGAAAAGTACAGCGGCAAGACCCACCCGTCCAAGTTCCTCAACATCTACACCATTGCGATGCAAGCTGCCGGATCCCACGACGATAAGGTGCTTGCGAATTACTTTCCGTTGGCTCTTAAACCCAACGCCATGTCATGGTTGATGCACTTGCCGGTAGACTCTATTTCCTCCTGGTCGGATTTGTGCCATGAGTTTGTGGGCGCCTTTACTGGAGGCCACCAAGCCCATGGCCAAGCGAGCGACCTGCACGTCATTCCCCAGAAGGGAGGCGAGAGTCTCCGCAAGTATATACAGAGGTTCAGCCAGATACAGTACAATATCCCTGATGTTCACCCTGCCGCCATCATCAGCGCGTTCCATCAGAACGTGCGTAACCGCAAGATGCGCGAAGAGCTGGCAACGAACAAGGTGAAAGATGTAGCAGAACTCTATGTTCTTGCTGACATATGTGCCCGGGCTGAAGAGGGAAGGAAGTACCCCGGCGAAGACACCGGCGTGGAAACCGACTCCTCAGATGAAGATACTGCCGCCCCGGCGAAGAAGGGCCGGCGCCGCAACAGGAAGCGCAAAGGTAAAGCCGTGCTTGCCGTCGAGGGATATGATGACACTGGCTCCACCAAGAAAACCAAGGCAGATGACCCCGACAAGGAAATTGCCGGATGCGTCGCTTGCCGGGCCTTGGCGGTTGCCGAGAAGCCAGGAAACTCTGACAAGCGATACTACAAGATCCATCTCACCAAAGGCCATGCTCTCCAAGACTGCCGACAGGTTGAGCTCCCCGCTGAGAAGCAGAGGGCTGAATATGAGAGGCGGGACAAGGAGAAGGGCCAAGATGGTGCTAAGGGGTCCGGCAAGAAGCGTGATGGCCAGGCGGGCCGTCACGGTAAGGATAAACAACAGGAGAGGCCCGCCCGGGGCCGTGACAAAAAGCTAGAAGATGACGATCACGAAGAGGATGGCGAATCCAGCGACCAAGCGTTTCAGAAAGCTATAGAGGCCATGTGCGTCGACGGCGGTGCCTTGCTGCATACTTCTCATCGCCAGCTTAAACAGTGGGCGCGAGAGATTACAGCGGCAGAGCCGTCGTTTGATGCCCAAAGGCCGCTGAAGTGGTCCAGCACACCTATCATTTTTGACACTGAGGATCACCCTGATCGCACTACTGCGGTCGGGTGCTTGCCATTGTTGGTTTCACCAAAAATACGCAACCTCCAGGTGACAAAGATGCTAGTCGATGGCGGGGCCGGTCTGAACTTGATCTCGCCTGCCGTGATCGAGAAACTTCAGATTCCTGATGGAGACCTCGAAGAGACGGGCATGTTTCAGGGGGTCAACCCGGGAAGAAGCCAACCTAAGGGAAAGGTCACGCTGCCCGTGACTTTTGGAAGCGATCTGAACTACAGGACGGAGAGGATCGTGTTTGATGTTGCCAAGATCCCCTTGCCCTACAACGGGATCCTTGGCCGCCCAGCGCTGGCCAAGTTCATGACGGCGTCACACTACGCCTACAACACCCTGAAGATGCCAGGACCTATGACGAGCATCACCATCCCCTCCGATAAGAAAGATGCGCTGATTTGCGCTGACCAACTATACCAGCAAGCAGTTGCAGCAGCTGCCGCCACTAGGGCACTTACTCCTACCGCTAGGACCCCGGGAGGGAAGAAGAAGAAGAAGACCGGTGAGACCTTGGACACCCACTCCGGCAAGCGCCCCTCTTCGGAGTGTAGCGCTCCCGTCGAGGACGTGCCAGAGAGCTCCACCGGCAGAAACAAGAAGCCTATGGCCATACCGCCGGGAACCAAGAAGGTTTCTGTCAATGAGGACGGCACGGGAGGGACTTTCACCATAAGCTCCACCCTTGACGACAAATAGGAAGACGCGCTCATCACCTTTCTGCGGGCGAATGTCGATGTGTTTGCATGGCAAGCTTCCGACATCCCCGGCGTTCCTAGGGAGGTGATTGAGCACCACCTTGCTGTCTGTCCTCATGTGCGGCCCGTCAAGCAGAAGGTCAGAAAGCAAGCTTTGGAACGACAAGAGTTCATCACAGAGGAGATCCAGAAACTGGAAGCAGCGGGTTTGGTAAGAGGAGTGCTCCATCCAACGTGGTTGGCCAATCCGATTGTAGTGCGCAAGGCTAATGGGAAGTGGAGGCTGTGTATTGATTACACAGATATCAATAAGGCTTGTCCTAAGGACCCCTTCCCGTTGCCGCGCATCGACCAGATTGTTGACTCCACAGCTGGGTGTGATTTGTTGTCATTCCTCGATGCCTACTCCGGCTACCACCAGATCTTCATGACAAGAGAAGACGAAGAGAAAACATCATTCATCACCCCATGTGGTACGTATTGTTTCATGCAGATGCCTTTCGGGTTGAAGAGTGCTGGTTCGACGTTTGCAAGGGCGATCCAGATTGGTTTTGAACCCCAGCTCCATAGAAATATGGAAGCTTATATGGATGACATAGTGGTCAAAACCAAGGATAGGGCAACCCTCATACCGGATTTGCAAGAAACATTTGCAAACCTGCGCAAGATCAATCTCAAGCCGAACCCTGAGAAGTGCGTCTTTGGCATCCCGTCCGGCAAGCTTCTCGGGTTCTTTGTGTCACAGCGTGGGATAGAGGCCAATCCGGACAAGATCAAAGCTATAGAGCAGATTGAAGCACCCAAGCGAATCAAGGATGTGCGTCGGCTTGCTGGTTGCGTCGCCGCCATGGGAAGATTCATTTCAAAGTCTGCCGAGCGCGCCCTTCCCTTTTTCAAGATCCTGAAAAAGGCGGGCCCGATGGAGTGGACGCCAGAAGCCGAAGCAGCATTGCAAGATTTGAAGAAGTACCTCTCCTCCGCGCCAATACTAGTTGCGCCTAGGCCACAGGAGCCGTTGCTACTATACCTGGCGGCAACGAACCATGTGGTCAGCGCCGCACTAGTGGTGCAGAGAGAGGTTGACGACGAGGTAATGGCAGCGACAGAGCCCGACACCACCAATGCAGAGACGACACAGCCAGTTGAAGTGCCGCCGAAGAAGAAAATGATGCAGCACCCGGTCTACTTTGTTAGTTCCCTCCTGCAGGGAGTTAGATCAAGGTACTCCGGCGTGCAGAAACTGCTCTTCGGCCTTCTTATGGCCTCGAGGAAGCCGCGTCACTACTTCCAGGCACACGAGATCACTGTCGTCACTCGCCTCCCTCTGCAACGGATATTGCACAATCCAGATGCAACGGGAAGAATTGTGGAATGGGCACTGGAGCTGTCCAGCTTTGGCCTCAAGTTTGAAAGTACTTCGACGATTCAGAGCCGAGTCCTGGCGGAGTTCATTGCAGAATGGACCGCAACGCGTGACGAAGAAGCCCAAGAGTCTGCTCTCCCCGGCAAGGAGGCAAGTTGCAGTTGGATCATGTACTTTGATGGAGCTTTCTCCTTACACGGCGCCGGGGCTGGCGTACTGCTTGTCGCGCCCACCGGAGAGCACCTCAAGTACGTGATCCAGATGCACTTCCCCAGGGAGGTGTCAACAAACAATACGGCAGAGTACGAAGGGCTGCTCGCCGGTCTTAGGATCGCGGAGGACCTCGGAATCAAGAAGCTCATCGTCAGGGGCGACTCGCAGCTCGTCGTCAAGCAAGTCAACAAGGACTACCAGAGCCCGTTGATGAAGGCCTACGTCGATGAAGTGAGAAAGCTAGAAGAGCGTTTCGACGGTATACAGGCTGAATATGTTCCCCAAGCGGAGAACGATATCGCCGATTACCTGTCAAAACGCGCTGCCCTCAAGCTACCTGTGGAACCAGGTACCTTTGTGCTCCAGCTAACTCAGCCATCCATTGATCCATCAATAGAGCTGAACAAGAGAAGGAAATCAGGACCCCGCAAGTACTTTCCCGCCGAGCTCCCCGGAGCCGCCGGCAAGGATGTCGCCGGGGACACTGAGCCCGCCACGGGACGGCTAGCTCCGACGGAGCGTCAAGCTCTTGCCATCGAGACAGCCGCTCCTATAGCGGAGGAAATGCCTTTAGTCCTCGCGGTCGAGCCCCAGGCTCCAGCGTGGGCACACCATACCGTCCGATTCCTCCAAACAGGGGAACTTCCTGAAGAGTAGGAAGAAGCGGAAAAAGTAGCTCGTCGCTCTACCATGTACCAGTTCGTCGATGACGTCCTCTACAGGAAGAGGCCGAACGGCGTGAAATTGAAGTGTATCCCTCGGGAGGAAGGACTGGAGCTGTTGGCGGAGATACACGGAGGCATATGTGGATCCCACATCGGGTCAAGGGCCCTTGCCGGCAAGGCATTTCGGCAAGGTTTCTTCTGGCCTATCGCCCTTCAGGATGCGATGACACTAGTCACCAGGTGTGAAGCGTCTCAGTTCCATTCAAAGAAGCTTCATCAGCCAGCTCAAGCCCTTCAAACCATTCCTCTCTCCTGGCCCTTCTCGGTCTGGGGGCTCGACATACTGGGCTCTTTCCCCCGCGCTGTAGGGGGCTTTGAGTACTTGTACGTTACAATCGACAAGTTCACAAAGTGGTCGGAAGTGGAGGCAGTGAGGAAGGTCACAGCTCAGTCAGCCGTCAAGTTCTTCAAAGGACTAGTGTTCCGTTTTGGTGTACCCAACAGGGTCATCACCGACAACGGCACACAGTTCACAAGCCGCACCTTCATGCAATATATCCAAGACCTCGGCAGCAAAGTCTGTTTCGCTTCCGTTGCTCACCCACGAAGCAATGGTCAAGCTGAGAGGGCAAACGCTTAAGTACTGCGAGGCTTAAGGACCAAGACCTTTGACAGGCTGCACAAGAGTGGAAGGCGCTGGATTGATGAGTTGCCGATGGTTCTTTGGTCGATCAGGATGACGCCAAATCGAGCCATCGGCCAGACACCCTTTGCCCTGGTATACGGGGCAGAAGCAGTTCTCCCCACTGAACTCATATACGGATCACCTCGAGTGCTCGCTTATGATGAGCTTGAGCAAGAGCAACTGCGGCAATATGACGCAATGCTCCTTGAGGAAGATCGTCTTCGGGCGGCTGTGAGAGCAGCACGCTACCAGCAAGCCTTGCGCCGCTACCATAGCCGCAAGGTTCATGCCCGAAGCCTTGAGGAAGGCGACCTTGTCCTTCGGCGCGTTCAATCGGCCAAGAATTCCAACAAGTTGACGCCAAAGTGGGAAGGCCCTTATCGGGTAATACGAGTCACCAGGCCCGGCGCAGTCCGCCTGGAGACCAAAGATGCCGTTCCAGTGAGTAACTCCTGGAACATTGAGCATCTTCGCAAGTTTTACCCGTGAGGCGCGGCTTGCCGGGCCCCCCGGCAATCCACATTTTGTACAAGCATTGCCGATGATGCATGTAACCCTTTGTACAAAGCCAGGCGCAGACCCTGAGCACAAGTAAATGAAGCGCTGGCGCCCTAAGTTATAGCATGCATGCTAGGTCGAGTCTCGTCCTTGGTTAGGGTTGACAGTGCTTAGCGGTGACTAACCCCTAGCTTAGAGGTCGAGTGTGCGTCTCTTTGTATTTCTTTTGTCTTCTTTGGTTCACAGGACACACAGATATCCGTGCCGAACCACTTGGGGAGGAAAAGAAGATGAACAAACCAGCATCTAGCCCCCGGCAAGCCAGCATTGCCGGGGGCTGCAAGAGCAAAGATTCACCCATGGCGAACCAGAGTTGCCGGGGGCTGCATCTTTAGATAAGTTCTTCATCCCTTATCATGCATTCCATTATGGACTGAGGTATGTGAAACCTCGTTTTCCCCTAAGCTACCGTGCTCCCATAACTCTAGGACCTAGGGCTCGTTCCTGGGGCCAAGTTTGGTCATAGTCGCGGCAGCGAAAGGATGAAACAAGGAGCCAGAACCCGCCTCATCCTACCTCCGCCAAAGGCGTGAGGAAGGTCGAGCGAAGTGGGAAGACGGCAAGGCCTGTTGCCGGGCAAGGAAATGTTTATCTTGAAGATATCAAGGATTTACTCCTTGTCGAGGGTTCTACCCACAAACAAATGACCCGGCAAGCATCCCTTTTTCATTAAAAACATTCCACTCAGGTATAGTCCATAGGGAATGAAAAACATGAATGATGGGATTACAAGTTTTAAATTCAGCTAAGGCCCGAAGGCTTACAAACTAAAAAGAGATAAGGTGCCCGTAATCCCTTTCTTGTCCCTCTCCTCAGGAGGCAGGTCAAGGAGGCGAAAAGGGCAAAAGGGGCGCCTAGGAGAGCTACGGGTGGCAGAAGACACCAAGAGAACATCTTGGTGGCCGTCCGAAGGCTGGATGGTGATGGCGGCGCCGGAAGCAGAGCTCGAAGACGAGGCGGCAGGACGTCCGCACGCGTCAAAGGCGTCGGTGCCCGCGTACTCCGACTTGACGGCCTTGCCGCCCGCCCTCTTCCCCTTCCGTAGCCTCCCAACGCCAGCCGCCCAAGGAGACGACCCCGGGAAGTTCAGGGAGCCGGCAACGCGGATGATGGGGTCGCCGGTGCCGCACGGAGCGGCACCCGACACCTAATCGGACCTGTCATCCTGCCGCCTACTACCTGTAACACCCCGGATGTAACTTTCCCAATTTGTACTCCAACTCTTGCCGTTTCCGGCGTTAAGTTATCTTATTTTCTCAGGTTCGGGTCTTTGTCTCCGTGTGTTTTTATCGTTGTCATGCATCTCATATCATGTCATCATGTGCATTGCATTTGCATACGTGTTCATCGCATGCATTCGAGCATTTTCCCCGTTGTCCTTTTTGCATTCCGGCGCTTCGTTCTCCTCCGGTAGTCATTTCTACCTTTCTTTCGTGTGTGGGGATTAAACATTTCCAGATTGGACCGAGACTTTCCAAGCGGCCTTGGTTTACTACCGGTAGAACGCCTGTCAAGTTTCGTACCATTTGGACTTCGTTCGATACTCCAACGGTTAACTGAGGGATCGAAAAGGCCTCGTGTGTGTTGCAACCCAACACCCCTCCAATTTGGTCCAAAACCCACCTAAACCCTCTCCATCATCTGGAGCGTTCGATCACGATCGCGTGGCCGAAAACCGCACCTCATTTGGACTCTCCTAGCTCCTCCTATGCCTATATATAGACCCCCTCCGAAATTCCCGTTCTTCTTCCTCCGAAACCCTAGATCCACCCCTCGCGCGCCGCCGGACATGTCCGAAGTCCGCTGGAAAGAGCGCCGCCGCCACTCGTAGAATGCCACGTGGCAGGTGCCGCCACCTCGCGCCCCGGCCCGCCAGCCCCACGTCGGGCCCCCGCAAGCCCGAGACCGCTGTCTCCCAAGCGCCGCTCGCCCCGCCGCCAGGGTGCCCGCGCCGCCTCCCTTCGCTCGATGCCGCCGCGCGCCGTCACCGGGCCGCCTCGCTGGCCGCCGCGGCTCCTCAACGCCGGCGACTCGGTCGCGCCTCGCCGGCTCGTCGTTCGGCTCCAGCGGCCCCGCCGCCCTCCGCCGTCCTCCTTGTCTTCTCTGGCCTCCCTCAAGTCCGGCCGGCGTGCCTCCCCTCGCCAAGTCCGGCGACGAACTCCGGCAAGCTCCCCGGCCATCCTCGGGAACCGTGTTCCCAGATCCAGATCCAAAAAATTTAGGGTTGACCCCGTTTTCTTCCCAAGTCCCTAATATTTTTGCTCCTATTCACCATGCCGTAACTCCGCATCCGTAGCTCCGATTTGCACGTGTAGCATATCAAAATGTTCGTCTCAGAGAGTACATCATTTCATTCCATTGCATCATTTTCATTTGAGCTCATCTTGATGCCCGAAATGCTGTTAAAAAGTGCTACTTGAGATATTTGTCAGATCTGCTGCTCCATTTAGACATTTGTCATTTTTGCCATGAATATTGTGTGCATGATATGCCCATTGAGCTCTACATATGTTTTGTTAAGGGTTTTGCCATCTTTCCAGAGGTGCAACCCATGTATTTTTGTGATGTGTGTGGTGACTAGCACAAGCTTGCAAAGTGAGGCACTTGGTAATGCTAATTTCAGGGACTTAGCATTTCCACCAAGTCCTTGAGCTGTTTATCTCATATGGCCATATGTTCATGTTGTTTCCTAGTGATCCGTGCCTCTTTTGAGGATGATCAATAAGGATGTTTTGTTAATATTGTAGTGCTCTATCCATCCATGTCTTTTTTTGCAATTATGGATCACCCTAGCTTGAGTCAATAGAGCTCTACTTTTGCTACTTCGTGAATCTCGGCAGATTGTCTACTTGTTAGCGATTTTGTCGAGGATGTTGTAGTTGATCCGTGCATGCTATGTTATTGTTCTTGCCATTTCTAGCTTGAATTTTGTGTATTCTTGATGGGTGTATGCTTAGTTTTTCATGACTTGCTCCATAGTGAGTGCATCGAGCTTGTAAACATGTCTACTTGATATCTGTTTTCAGCATGCTCCAGTTTTCACTAAGTCTGAGAACTGACTATGTTTTTTCCATGTTCACATGCTTGCAATTGTATTTTCTGATCCCTTTTGGCTCAAGGTCACTAAGGGACTTTTGTCAAGCTCTTTTATTAGCTCCATGCCATGCTTTACTTTGCCATGTTCAGGTCCTATAGCATGTAGTTTTGTTGCTCCGAAGTGTGCTACCTGATCTGAAATTCCAGACAAGTGTTGATTTCACTAAGTCTGAAATCTGTTTGTCATATGCATTTTTGCCATGCTTGTTTGAACCTGTTGATGGATGATTTGGCCGTAGCACAGTGCTAGACTTTTGTTAAGCATCATGAATGAATCCCTGTCATGTATTTTGTTGCCATGTTTGGGTGTTGTAGCATGTTCATCTCGTTGCATTTAGATGGCTACTTGCTGTAAATCGCAGACCGGTGTCGTATTTCAATTGCTTGCCATTTCCAAACCGTAACTCCGATTCCGACGTTCTTTATATCGTTTTCAAGCGATTTAATCTCATATTTCCAGTGGCACACTTGGATTTCCAAGTTGAGGCCAGGTTCATGCATCCCTTGTCAAATCTTGCATATGCATCCCGCATCGCATCCCGCATAGCATACCATCTTTGCATCATATTGTTGGTCCTTGCACGTGGTTGATTATGCTCCGTTTGCTTGTTTGTCTTGTTTGGGTAGAGTCGGGAGATGAGTTCGCTAATGAGGATCCTGTTGAGTTTGCTTTCGAGGATCCAGTCAACTCTGACAACTTTGCAGGCAAGATGAACATACCCTCGAAATCACTACTATCTTTGCTATGCTAGATTGCTCACTCTTTTGCTATGGCAATGCTACGATGCCTACCACTTGCTTTCAAGCCTCCCAAATTGCCATGTAAAACCTCTAACCCACCATGTCCTAGCAAACCGTTGATTGGCTATGTTACCGCTTTGCTCAACCCCTCTTATAGCGTTGCTAGTTGCAGGTGAAGATGGGAGACCGTTCCTTGTTGGAACATCTATTTACTTGTTGGGATATCATTATATTGCCATGTTATCTCAATGCATCTATATACTTGGTAAAGGGTGGAAGGCTTGGCCTCTCGCCTAGTGTTTTGTTCCACTCTTGCCGCCCTAGTTTCCGTCATATCGGTGTTATGTTTCCGGATTTTGCGTTCCTTACGCGGTTGGGTTATAATGGGAACCCCTTGATAGTTCACCTTGATTAAAGCTTTTCCAGCAATGCCCAACCTTGGTTTTACCATTTGCCACCTAGCCTCTTTTTCCCTTGGGTTTCCGGAGCCTGAGGGTCATCTTATTTAAACCCCCCCGGGCCAGTGCTCCTCTGAGTGTTGGTCCAAATAGAGCCACTTGCAGCGCCACCTCGGGGCAACTCAAGGGTTGGTTTTAGTTGTACATAGTGTTCATCTGAGTGTGCCCTGATAAAGAGATATGTGGAGCTCCTATCGGTATTTGTCGGCACATTCGGGCGGTGTTGCTGGATTAGTTTTAACCTGTCGAAGTGTCTTGAAGAACCGAGGTACCGAGTCTGATCGGAACGTCTCGGGAGGAGGTCTATTCCTTCGTTGACCGTGAGAGCTTGTCATGGGCTAAGTTGGGACTCCCCTGCAGGGATTTGAACTTTCGAAAGCCGTGCCCGCGGTTATGGGCAGATGGAATTTTTTAATGTCCGGTTGTAGATAACTTGAACCTTAACTTAATTAAAATGAATCAACCGAGTGTGTTACCGTGATGGCCTCTTCTCGGCGGAGTCCGGGAAGTGGACACGGTGTTGGAGTAATGATTGCGCAGGTTGCTCTTTAGTTTTTCGCTCGCGCTTTGCCTCCTCTTCTCACTCTCTTTTGCGAACAGGATAGCCACCATTTTTGCTAGTTGCTTGCTGCAGCTCCACATATTTACCTTGCCATACCTATAAGCTTAAATAGTCTTGATCGCGAGGGTGCGAGATTGCTGAGTCCCTGTGGCTCACAGATTACTATTACACCAGATGCAGGGCCTGATGATTCCACTCCAGGTGATGCGCTCGAGCTCAAGTGGGAGTTCGACGAGGACTCTCAACGTTACTATGTTTCCTTTCCTGATGATTAGTAGTGGTGCCCAGTTGGGGGTGATCGGGACCGTGCCGCATGTTGGGTTATCTTTTATTTTGGCGCCGTAGTCGGGCCATGAGTGTTTGAATGATGTAATGTTATTTATGTACTTGATTGATGTGGCGAGTGTAAGCCAACTATGTTATCTCCCCTTTTATTATCTATATTACATGGGATGTTGTGAAGATTGCCTAACTTGCGACATATGCCTTCAATGCGATTATGCCTCTAAGTCGTGCCTCGACACGTGGGAGATATAGTCGCATCGAGGGTGTTGGAGTAATGATTGCGCAGGTTGCTCTTTAGTTTTTCGCTCGCGCTTTGCCTCCTCTTCTCACTCTCTTTTGCGAACAGGATAGCCACCATTTTTGCTAGTTGCTTGCTGCAGCTCCACATATTTACCTTGCCATACCTATAAGCTTAAATAGTCTTGATCGCGAGGGTGCGAGATTGCTGAGTCCCTGTGGCTCACAGATTACTATTACACCAGATGCAGGGCCTGATGATTCCACTCCAGGTGATGCGCTCGAGCTCAAGTGGGAGTTCGACGAGGACTCTCAACGTTACTATGTTTCCTTTCCTGATGATCAGTAGTGGTGCCCAGTTGGGGGTGATCGGGACCGTGCCGCATGTTGGGTTATCTTTTATTTTGGCGCCGTAGTCGGGCCATGAGTGTTTGAATGATGTAATGTTATTTATGTACTTGATTGATGTGGCGAGTGTAAGCCAACTATGTTATCTCCCCTTTTATTATCTATATTACATGGGATGTTGTGAAGATTGCCTAACTTGCGACATATGCCTTCAATGCGATTATGCCTCTAAGTCGTGCCTCGACACGTGGGAGATATAGTCGCATCGAGGGTGTTACACTACCCTCGTCATCGCTGCCGCTGTCCTCCTCGTCACTCCCGCCGAAGGAGGAGTCTTCACTATCAGAAGAGCTCTCCACGCAGCACCTCGCACGAGTCCCAAAGCACCCGAAGACCTTGACGGAGAGAAGGCCACCCTCCATCAGCTTAAAATGGAGAGTGAGCCCCTCCGTCAAGCGGTGGATATGGGCAAACGTCTTCCATCCCTGACGGAGATACATCACGTGAGGGGTGGGGAAATCGACGCGGGCCCGCGTGCCACTGATCGCGCAGCCCCTCATGTGCAGCCACAACGACTCCGGCGGATCCAGCTCCATCTCCCGCACGAATGGAGTCGGGAGACGAAGGCGACGGCGAGGCAGCCGGCGTAGCCTGACGAAGAACTCGCAAGGGTCATCCCCAACGTGGCCCTCCACGGGGGGAAGAACTGCTGGCGGAGGCGAGGCCCGCGCCACCCTGTCCTCCTCTTCCCCGAGCGCCTCGGCCTCGCCCACAGCCACGCCCCCTCCCCCTTCCCCTCGCGTATGGCTCTGCCACCGCGGGTGCAGGAGAAGGAGGGATGCGTTGTCGAGCGGCGACCCTCGCCGCCACCGTTGAAGGACCAGGATTCCCTCTCTCCATGACGGATGGAAGGGGGGAGAAGAAGCTGAAGAAAGGAGGAGATGAAGGAATGCGGGACGCCATCCCCCCTCCCGCTCTTTATAAAGGAACGGGGTGGGGGCTCGGCCGCCCCGTCAGCCAATCAAGATGCGAAAGGCGCAGGGAACTGGGACCGACCCGCCGCCCCAGCCCGCGGCGGCCCGGTTTCCCGCCTCCACCGTTCACCACCCCAAGCGCATGAGAGCCACATGGCGGGCGTGCAGGACCGAGGCGACGGGTGAGGCGACCTCTCCCCACCCCGTGATCGTGGGGAGTAGACGCCTTGAAGACCACGCCTCGGCCCCGTTCAGTAAATGGGCCGCGCCTCCACGCCTCCCTCCGTTTATGGGGAAGGCGCAAACCGCCCCCTTTACTACGACGTGACGCATGCATGCAGAGCTCAGCCCCACGCATGCCGCCCACGTCACACACGCCTCCCCACGCCGCGCCACACGCGGGAAGCATGGGAAGCACAGCGCGCGAAGAGACTTACCGCGGTAAAAACCACCCCGCCTGCCCGCGCACCGTTTTTGGGCCTAGCCCAACGACGCGATTGCGCTTACGTGTGGCCCAGGCCCGGGGGCTCCTGTCGGTGTACAAAAAGAGGGGTACGCTTTTTGTACCCCTATAACTATGCACGGGCAGTCTGAGCCACCGGCACCACCACACTGAGCAAGGCAAGGGAGGCGAGCCAAGGTAAGGCCGAAGCTCAGGAGAAGCAAAACGACGCCAAGACCAAGACCACCAAGAGCGAAGGGGACGAAGCGGACCCCCCGGCAAGATCCTTGCCGGGAGGCGGTTTTGGCAAACCCGGCAAGACCCTTGCCATGGCAGCTCGCCCCACACCTACGGAGTGAGTCACCCTTGAGTCCACTGCCCCCATGGGGCAAGGATTCAGGAGACATCCCCGTGGTGGCATGCAGATCTTTGTGAATACATTCAAGATCAGATACACCCTTTAGAAGATGATGATCCTTGGTGGGATCCCAGCCAAGGAGGACCACAAGGCCCCCGGCAAGAGCCTTGCCGGGGATGACAGCAGGCGCCACGGCAAGACCCTTGTTGGGGCCCCGGCAAGGCCCTTGCCAAGAACACCCGTAGGGCCACCATCAGGCCCACGCCAGTCAAACCTCCACCGCCGTTTGCATGCAGCTGCCGACCCAACCAGCTGGGCAGGCACCTGCGTGGCGGCATGCAGATCTTCATGGAGACCCACCACTGTGCCACCTCAGCTGCCTGCCTGCCTACATGGCGCCGCGGGCGCCGCTGGCCAGGGCGCGTGTCGACGCGAGAGGGAGCGGCGACGGACGAGACAGGGCTCTCCCCCGTCCCCGATAAAGCAAGGACACCTGGGCAAGACGCATTAAATGCGCCTTGTCATGTAATGCGAGGGATAACCTCACATCACTGTTCCCTTTCCACCTCCTGTGTGCCACTGTGGCAACCCCTTTCCTATAAAAGGAGGCCCGAGGCGACCAGGAGGGGGATTCGGCTTTTTGGAGCTCCTCATGCCCCATAGCTAGCTCAAGAACACAGATATACAATCCACCAAAGCAGGAGTAGGGTTTTACGCATCCCCGCGGCCTGAACCTGGATAAACGAACTGTGTGCTATCTGTTTGATCCGCTCTTCTCACGACCCCGCGCCCCGCAACCGTAGTAGGGATTCTTGTAATCCCATAGGTGTCGTTCCCACCGACACCACTAGTCAGCATGGCGGGTCCCAAATGTCAATAGGGCGGAATCCACATTGATGGTCCCACACATGGTCACTAGGGTGGGTCCCATAGGTCAACTTAGTGTGTTTTAAACCATGTGTAGAAATTGACACAAATGTGAAAATGACAACTAAGCATGACACATCTACAAACTGATAAACGAAACTGACAACTAAGCACGACACATAGACAAAATTGATGAAGTGGCGCCCAGTCATAGAAATGCATCGTAATTTATAAGGTCATGACCATTTTAAATTCATCATAATCGACGAAAATAAGGCAGTAGACCAGTGTTGTTTGCTTTACGACCATTTCATGTAAAGAAATAATGACCTTTCTGACCAAAATGGTCGTTATGATTTAGGATTTGGACCCTCCCAAATAGCTACGACCAATTGGTTCGAAATGGTCGTAGATTTACGACCAATTCACCCATGGTCACTGAGAGAAGGTCACAAGTTGACCTATTTCTTGTAGTGCATCTAATACAAGAGTAAATTTAGGTGAACTATTTGAGTGATGTTCCTGGTAATAGTCTGCTAGTGATTATGTTTGTAATGCTTTTGTGTCTGCCTTACCCATGACCGTTTCCTATGTAAATAGATGACTTGTTGCGCCAATTGCTGCAAAGACCAACTGCAAACTAGAAGTTAAGCTAACTATTTGAAAGATTTTTTTTCTCAACTATCTGCAAATGATTATGTTCATACTGCATTCCTATTTGCCTTGACAATGATCATTGCCCATAGCTTTCTTTGCAAATTGTTTTTAATGACATGAGACTCTATTCGTCATAAAATTTCGTTCCGAACTATCTGCAACTACGCAAAGACGAAATACTACCATAAGTTAAGAAAGTTATGGGCGGCACATATAGCAGCCGATTGTTCAATAAATCATCCCAAAGGGTGATTAAGAAGGTGAATTGACTATATGTTTTATTCTTTAATGTTCCAGCCGGGTTAACAGAAAACTCGAAGATATCCCGACCGATCCTCCATATTCTTGAGTTGGTCTTCAGTATTAACATAATCAATCTCCACCTTCCATTCCCCCAAATACACTTCACTAGGGAAGCTATGTCAGTTTGTGCCGGGTCTGACATTTCTGGGGTGCTTCGCTGTGTAAGCTAGCCGGCTGAGCCTGGCCATGCTTCATCCTAGATACCGAGTATGGGACTACATGCCTGCGTAGGCGAATCGACCAGACGACCGATGGTCCCAGAAATAGGGTGAGTAGCGAGACCGTGAAGCATACATGGTAGTTAGGTAGGAAACAGGGGCAAAGGACCAGAAGAGATGGAAGACTATGCCATCCGGCCAGCCGCAGCGGTCCAGTGCTGGGCTGCACAACATGTGATTCGTTCAGCCGCAAGGGTCTCAAGGTACGGGCATCACTCAAAAACCACACCCAAATCGCAAAACACATCTTTTGGTCAAGAGGACACGATGGCGAGAAGCCATGACACAGACCGACAATCCGCCTAACAGAACACAAGTAAAAGAAGGCCAACGTTCACATCGCATTTATATCAATGACCATTCAATGGAGCGCAAGCTATGGCCGAACCATATAGCAGGCGTTCCTTCAAAAAATCTTCCCCAAAGGGAGATTGTGAAGGTGAATTGACTATATGTTTTATACTTTCATGTTCCAGATGGGTTAGTAGGAAACCAAACCACATATCCCATGGCAAATGACCTGAGCGATTCAGAATCCCACTTGGGATCACATGAGAAGAAAGCAACCAGGTGTACTGACCAGATGATCGATGGGCCAGGAACAAATTGACGGGTAAGCAAGCATGTGAAGCAAACACGCCAGTCGGCCTGGAAGTAGGGGGTGAAAGGGCGGGTGTGATGGCAAACAGGGCAGCCACCAAGGAGGGAAAGACCCTCCTTGGGGCGCGGACCAAGGGCGAGGAGTAGGACTCCTTCCCTAGTCCAATTCGCCCCCTATATGGCAAGGGGTTCCACTTCCTTATGGGCCCCCGTGGCCCATAATTCCTTCCACCTCTTGGCCTTTTTAGGCCCGTTGATATTTAAATTAAACATAAAATGTTCTGAATACTTCTAGACCACTATATATATTAACATCTTCGGAAACATTTTCCACCTATAAATAATTTATCGGTAATACCCGATATTACCCGATATTCACTGAAACCCTTTCGGTGACCCCGAAATGCTTTCGGATCCTCTCGAAACTATTCCAAATATGTAGGATCGAAAGTATGTCTAGGGGGTGATTAGACTACTTGACCAAATAAAACCTAACATTTTCCCAATTTTAGTTGTAGGCATATTTTAGCAATTATGACAAGTCAAGCAACACCCTATACATGCAATTCTAAGAGTATAGAAGTGGGAAGTAAGACATTGCACATCTAAGTAAAGGGAAGGGTTTGGAGAGGGCAAACGCAATGGGGACACGGTGATTTTTGGCGTGGTTTCGATAGGTGGTGCTATCTTACGTCCACGTTGATGGAGATTTCAACCCACGAAGGGTAACGGCTGCGTGAGTCCATGGAGGGCTTCACTGATGAAGGGTCCACGAAGAAGCAACCTTGCCTATCCTACCATGCCCATCGTCCACGAAGGACATGCCTCACTCGGTAGATCTTCATGAAGTAGGCGATCTCCTTGCCCTTACAAACTTCTTGGTTCAACTCCACATCATGTCGGAGGCTCCCAAGCCACACCTAACCAATCTAGGAGATACCACTCTCCAAAAGGTAGTAGATGGTGTGTTGATGATGAACTCCTTCCTCTTGTGCTTCAACTTATAGTATGACCAACACTCAACTCTCTCTCACATATTTGGCTATGGTGGAAGAAGGATTTGAGTGGAAAGCAACCTGGGAAGGCCAGAAATCAAGGTTCAAATGGTAGTAATGGAATCTCTTGATCTCAACACATGAGTAGGTGGTTCTCTCTTACAAAACGAATAGTGGAAGTGTAGGCATGTTCTAATGGCTCTCTTACTAAGTAAGAGGGGGTGGAGGGGTATAAATAGCCTCCACACTAAATCCAGCAATCACACACTTTTTACCCAACTCGGTGGCACCAATCAAAAATCTTGGTGGCACCGACCTGTGTAAAAGATATGAACGTTGGAGGTCTCGGTGGGACCGATTGGAAACAACTCAGATGAGCCGATGTGCAATGGTTAGGGCAAACCTCGTTTCGGTGGCACCGATTGCATCAAATCAGTATGACCGAAGTGAAGCAACAAGGCAACAAAAAGGTTGGCATGCCGTCTCGGTGGGACCGATTGCAAAACTCGGTGGGACCAAAATAATTGCAACAAGTTGCAGAAGGTTCGACAAGCCATATTAGTGGGACCGTTTGCAAAACTCGATGAAACCAAAATAATTGCGACTGGTTACACAAGGTTGGGCAGGCCAAATCGGTGGGACCGAGAATCATAATCGTGACTCCGGTTTGTTAGGGTTTGGCTGTGGTAGTGTCCAGATGAACTCGGTGGGTCCAGATAGAGAAATTTTAGTGGGTCCGAGTTAGAATGTAGGGTTTTGGGCAGATTTGGATAGAGAAAGTGGTTGAGGGTTTTGGAGCAATATCACTAAGCACTTGAGCAAATAGATCATAATCAAAACCTCAACCCATTTTAATAGTATTGGCTTTCTTAGGGACTCGATGTGATCTTGGATCACTTAACCAAAAATGTAGAGTCTTGAGCTTCCGCCAATCCATGTCCTTAGTATTTTGAGGGGTCCACAATCACTAGTACTTGCCATGCCAATCATTGAACATCCTGTAATCTTTAACTTGAATGGATATTAGTTCAGTGAGATATATGTTGTTATGAATTACTAAAACCACTCAGGGTTTAGTTGCGCTTTCAGAATACTCATTAAATAATTTCACAAATGTATTCTCATGACTCCCGTCCCACTGATACTCAGCAGATCCTGTATCCTTTAAGCTTGTGACCCCGTAGGTTTGGTAACTCACAAACATGAACGAAACCGTTTGTTCAATGACTGGCGGCGGGACCGTGGACGTCCATATTGGTCCCTGTGAGTACACGAATGATATTCGAGTGAACCTTTGGTTATCATCTGATGTTCCCTTTTCTTTGTGATACTTCACAAAACCACGGATGCATCAGTATCCTCCTGAGTGATCACGATGCTCACTATACCGGAATCCTCGTTACCAGTTTTGTTCTTGTTTCTCGTTATTGTGTTCCGACATCCCTATGGAAAATTCACCTATGTATGGATGGATGATAATCGATGCCGTCATAGTGAAATGGTCCTAAGAATATATCTCCATCGTCGGAGGAGCAAACCCTAGCCTTGAGCTATCTGGCCACTTGTCAAACTTTCCAATGTGCCTGTAAGTTGTCGTTATGATCACCGTGTTACAGACGATGTTTGAGCAACCCCAAAGCCCACCGTATGGTAATATGTGATCGTGATACTCTCATGGTCTAAGGAGTAAGATCACATATTAACACTCGATGTTATTACAATTGAATACACACGATATCAGTATGATTCACAATGAACAAGTTTGGGTAGATTTAATATGATTCTTTTTGCAACGTCATAATATCATTGTTGTTTTAGGACTATCGTTACACATAACGATATCCTAAGATCCAGGAAACGTGATCACCAACAACACTTGAGCTAGTCCTAGAGGAAAGACTAGAAACCTTTTATTTAACCGTTTATCATTCCACACGTGCATATGAGTTTTCCAACATGTTAACACTCAGAGCATATTTTTAGAACATTTGTTTCCATCAGATACGAAGGAAGATGGGGATTTTATATTTCACCTCCCAACTTATTTATCTTAGGGATAATGTCAACAATAATAACTTATGATCACCTACATCCAACTGGATATATGTGCCTAAATCTTTCCCTACCACATGATGCTTGCCTTGGAGCAGCAGCAATTCATTGCCGAAGAGATAAAGAAACTAGAAGCAACAGGGTTGGTTAGAGGTGTACTCCATCCCACATGGTTAGCAAATCCAGTTATTGTGCGCAAGACGAACGACAAGTGGAGGATTTGCATTGATTATACATATATCAATAAAGCTTGCCTGAAAGACCCAGTTCCCTCGCCGCCCATCCACCAGATTGTTGACTCCACTTCTGGATGTGATCTGCTATCATTCCTTGATGCCTACTCTGGGTATCATTAGATATTCATGTCAAAAGAAGATGAAGAGAAGACCGCATTCAGCACTCCATGTCGCACATACTGTTTCATACGTATGCCTTTCGGATTGAAGAGTGCTGGTTCGACATTTGCAAGGGCAGTCTAGATTGGTTTTGAACCTCAGTTACACAGGAATCTGGAGGCCTATATGGATAATATAGTTGTCAAGACCAAGAACAAGTCGACACTAATACAAGATTTGGAAGAAACATTTGCTAATATATGCAAGATCATCAATCTGAAGCTCAATCCGAGAAGTGTGTGTTTGCTATTCCATCCGGCAAGCTTCTCGGTTTCTTTGTTTCTCAATGTGGAATTGAAGCCAATCCCGACAAGATCAAAGCAATTGAGCATATTGAAGCACCAAAGCGCGTCAAGGATGTGCGCCGTCTTGCCGGCTGTATTGTTGCACTTGGCAGGTTCATCTCCAACTCTACTGTGCGCGGCCTACCATTTTTCAAAATCTTGAAAATGGCTAGTCCAATGAAATGGACTCCAGAAGCGGAGGCAGCGCTGCAAGACTTGAAAAAAAACTTTTCTTCTACACCAAAACTAGTTGCACCAAGACCGCAGGAGCCATTGCTACTGTATCTAGCGGCAACAAATCAAGTGGCCAGCACTGTGCTGGTTGCAGAAAGTGAAGCCGAAAATGAAGAAGTAGCAGATGCAAGCCCACAAGTGACAAGTTGGAATCTTCTCCGGCAAGTCATGGTGCTGACATGTCAAGTGTGGAAGAAGTAGATGGGTCGGAACAACAAACTGTGTAGAAGAGGAAACTGGTTCATGATAACCCACAAGTATAGGGGATCAATTGTAGCCTCTTTCGATAAGTAAGAGTGTCGAAACCAACGAGGAGATAAAGGTAGAACAAATATTCCCTCAAGTTCTATCGACCACCGATACAACTCTACGCACGCTTAATGTCCGCTTTACCTAGAACAAGTATGAAACTAGAAGTACTTTGTAGGTGTTGTTGGATAGGTTTGCAAGATAATAAAGATCGTGTAACTAAAAAGTAGGGGCTGTTTAGATGAAGACACAACTAAGTTAGTTTTAGTAGAGAGCTTGTTCTCACACAAGAAAGTTATTTGTCCCTAGGCAATCGATAACTAGACCAGTAATCATTATTGCAATTTTATTTGAGGGAGAGGCATAAGCTAACATACTTTCTCTTCTTGGATCATATGCACTTATGATTGGAATTCTAGCAAGTGCAACTACTAAAGATCATTAAGGTAAAACCGAACCATAGCATTATAAGGCATCAAGTCCTCTTTACTCCCATACACAAACAACCTACTTACTTGGGTCTGTGCTTCTGTCACTCACGCCACCCACCATAAGCAAATCATGAATATATTGCAAACCCTACAGCAGGGATCCCTCATGCCTGTGCGACACGGAGAGCACCATAGGAGAACACCAATAATAAAACATGCAACTCAAACTAACTACGATCATCAATTAACCCATAAGATAAAACAGATCTACTCAAACATCATAGGATAGCCATACATCATTGCGAAATAATATATAGCGTTGAGGAACATGTTTAAGTAGAGATTACAGCGGGTAAAATCTGGGTTACACCGCTGCATAGAGGGGGGAAGAGTTGGTGATGATGGCGGTGAAGTTGTTGGTGTAGATTGCGGTGATGATGATGGCCCCGGCGGCGTTCCGGCGCCAACGGGAGAGAGGGGGAGAGAGCCCCCCTTCTTCTTCTTCTTCTTCCTTGACCTTCTCCCTAGATGGGAGAAGGGTTTCCCCTCTATTTCATGGCCTCCATGGCATGAGAGGGGCGTGAGCCCCTCCGAGATTGGATATGTCTGTCTGTCTCTCTCTGTTTCTGCGTTCCCAGATTCTACCCTTTCACTGTTTCCTAAATTCTTGGAGATCCGTAACTCCGATTGGGCTGAATTTTGGACACGATCTATATCCGGATATTGGCTTTCTTGCGGCGGAAGAAGGCCGCCAACCGCCTTACGGGGTGGCCACGAGGGCCCAGGGCGCACCCCCTGCCTCGTGGCCCCCTCGGGCATTGTCTCAGGTTGATTCTCCTTCCCAAAAATCACATATATTCCAAAAAAAATCGCGTTAAGTTATTATCCTGTTTGGACTCCGTTTGATATGGATTTTCTGCGAAACAAAAAATATGCAACAAACAGGAACTGTCACTGGGCACCGGATCAATATGTTAGTCCCAAAAATAGTATAAAAAATTGCCAAAAGTATATGAAAGTTGTATAATATTGGCATGGAACAATAAAAAATTATAGATACGACGGAGATTTATCAGCATCCCCAAGTTTAATTCCTGCTCGTCCCCGAGTAGGTAAATGATAAAAAAGATAATTTTTGATGTGGAATGCTACCTAGCATAATATTGATCATGTAATCTAATCATGGCATGAATATTAAGACACGAGTGATTCAAAGCAATAGTCTATCATTTGACATAAAAACAATAATACTTCAAGCCTACTAATAAAGCAATCATGTATTTTTAAAATAACAAGGCCAAAGAAAGTTATCCCTACAAAATCATATAGTCTGGCTATGCTCATCTTCACCACACAAAATATTCACATCATGCACAACCCCGATGACAAGTCAAGCAATTGTTTCATACTTTTGACGTTCTCAAACCTTTTCAACTTTCACGCATTACATGAGCGTGAGCCATGGATATAGCACTATGGGTGGAACAAAATATGGTGGTGGAGGTTGTGTGGAGAAGACAAAAAGGGAGAAAGTCTCACATCGACGCGGCTAATCAACGGGCTGTGGAGATGCCCATCAATTGATGTCAATGTGAGGACTAGGGATTGCCATGTGTAGGATCGGAAGTATGTCTAGAGGGGGGGGTGATTAGACTACTTGACCAAATAAAAACTTAACCTTTTCCCAATTTTAGTTCTTGGCAGATTTTAGCTATTTTGGGACAAGTCATGCAATCATCACATAATTCAAGCAAGCATGCAAAGAGTATATTGGCAGCGGAAAGTAAAGCATGCAACTTGCAAGAATATAAAGGGAAGGGTTTGGAGAATTCAAACGCTATTGGAGACACCGATGTTTTTCCCGTGGTTCGGATAGGTGGTGCTATCCTACATCCATGTTGATGGAGACTTCAACCCACGAAGGGTAACGGTTGCGCGAGTCCACACAGGGCTCCACCCAAGGGCAACGGTTGCGCGAGTCCACACAGGGCTCCACCCACGAAGGGTCCACGAAGAAGCAACCACCCACAAAGGGTCCACGAAGAAGCAACCTTGTCTATCCCACCATGGCCAACGCCCACACAGGACTTGCCTCACTAGCGGTAGATCTTCACGAAGTAGGCGATCTCCTTGCCCTTACAAACTCCTTGGTTCAACTCCACAATCTTGTCGGAGGCTCCCAAGTGACACCTAGCCAATCTAGGAGACACCACTCTCCAAGAAGTAACAAATGGTGTGTAGGTAATGAACTCCTTGCTCTTGTGCTTCAAATGATAGTCTCCCCAACACTCAACTCTCTCTCATAGGATTTGGATTTGGTGGAAAGAAGATTTGAGTGGAAAGCAACTTGGGAAGGCTAGAGATCAAGATTCATATGGTAGGAATGGAGTGTCTTGGTCTCAACACATGAGTAGGTGGTTCTCTCTCAGAACATAAGAGTTGGAATGATGTGTGTGTTCTGATGGCTCTCTCAACGAATGAGAAAGAGGTGGAGGGGTATATATAGCCTCCACACAAAATCCAACCGTTACACAGTTTTCCAAGCTCGGTGGGACCGAATCAATAAACTCGGTCGGACCGAAAATGTAAACCTAGTGACCGTTAGTGATTTTTGGTGGGACTGACATGCAACTCGGTAGGACCGATATGGTTAGGATTTGGGCATAACGTAATCTCGGTGAGACCGATTACACAAACTCGGTGAGACCGAATTTGGTAATTAGCTAACCAGAGAGTTGGTCAGGCAAACTCGGTGGGACCGATTTGCTCTTTCGGTGAGACCGAGTGGAACTCGGTGAGACCGAAAAGTTACAAAGGGGAAACACTGAGTTTACATTGCAATCTCGGTGGGACCGATTCGCTCTTTCGGTGAGACCGAAAAGTTACGAAAGGGAAACAGAGAGTTTGCAATCCCATCTCGGTGAGGCCGAGATCCTTATTGGTAGAACCGCAATGCTAGGGTTTGGCAGTGGCTAATGACAAGTGAAACTCGGTGGCGCCGGATAGGAAGAATCGGTAGGACCGAGTTTGGCTTAGGGTTTAGGTCATATGTGGATATGGGAAAGTAGTTGAGGGTTTTGGAGCATATCACTAAGCACATGAAGCAAGAGGCTCATTAAGCAACACCTCATCCCTCCTTAATAGTATTGGCTTTTCCTAAAGACTCAATGTGATCTTGGATCACTAAAATATAAAATGAAGAGTCTTGAGCTTTTGAGCTTGAGCCAATCCTTTGTCCTTAGCATTTTGAGGGTTCCACTTTCACATCCATGCCATGCCAATCATTGAGCTTTCCTGAAATAATCTTATTGGAATAGCATTAGCTCAATGAGCTATATGTTGTTATGAATTACCAAAACCACCTAGGGATAGTTGCACTTTCAATCTCCCCCTTTTTGGTAATTGATGACAACATATAGATCAAAGCTTCGACAAAAGATAATAATCATGAAATATATCATCGCTTTGAGAAGTATGTGATAAGTAAGAGCTCCCCCTAAATTTGTGCATATTTAAAATTTGCTTTGGACTGCAAATGCACAAAGAGTTAGAGTCATGGGTTACTCTTCCATGTCACATACATCTTGGTGGAGCGCTTAAAATGATAAGAATGAAATACATGCACTCATCACCAAGAATAATGAATGATCACACAAGATAGATAGGATAACAGTATTAAGAAAGCATTAAGTGTAGCTTATGATCAAACACATGATCATCAATGTCTCACAAATAATGACGTAGTATCTCAAAAGCACACAAAAGCAAACAAGTGTTCGAAAAACCACCAAATAAAGCAAGAGAGAAAAGCAACACTCTCTCTCTCGAAGCCTATGATCTATACATCTTCTCCCCCTTTGGCAACAAGTTACCAAAAAGTTCCTAGAAAATGCATAGCACTAGATCGACGCTCAGGCTTGATCTTCAGGTGGTGGTGGAGTCCGGATCACTCCAAGGACGAAGGCTTCGGTAGATGCTGAAGTAGTCGCTGGAGTTGGAGGTGAAGTAGATGCTGGAGCTGAGGCTGTAGCTGGTGCTGAAGTGGTGGCTCTTGTGTCAGCAACTGGCCTGGCAGATCACCTTGGGCCTCTTGGCACTCTGGAAAAGGCATGAGTAGTAGTCCTGCCTCTCCTCTCCTGCATGTCCTCCTGGAGCTGCTCCACTGCAAACTGAACTTCCGTTACCTTGACATCCAAGTCATAGAACTTCCGTTCCATGATTCTCTCTAGGCTCTGCTGATTCTGAGTGAGGGTGGCCAGACTTTGCTCAATCCTCAGCGTGGATGAAATCAACTAACGAAGCTGCTCCTGTTTGGTCTTCAAGAAGTATTCAGATGCCTCCTCTTGAGTAGGCATCTTGGCAGCTTTCTCCTTCCTCGCCTTCTCCATCTTTGCATAAGCTTGTGCAGATGATGGCTCGTTCTCTGTCATCACAACTTCATTGTTCTCAAAATCTGGACGGATGGGCAAATGTTCCTTGTCCAATAGATATATGCCCGTGCCCATCTTGGAGTTGATGAGCTCCTGAATCTGAGGGGCATATCCGCAACTCCTCTTCTGATCTGCTGCAGTCCTCTTGATCGTTTCCACTATGAGGCTCATCACCTTGAACTTCTGAGGCACATCAAACACATGTAGCAAGTTGATAGCATGGCCTCTGATCATCTTGTGATCTCCAGACTTGGGCAGTAAGGTGTGCCTTAGTATCCAATTGATCGTAGGTAGTCCTGACAGAAGGTAATGCACAGAGCCAAACTTGAAGGTGTCAAGAGCTTCATTGGGAATTTCCTTGTACATATTGGACATGGAGTTATGGTCCATCTTCTTCTTGGCATAGATATCCAAGTCTTCATCTTGCTCCTCTGGGGCATTAATGATCTATGCCCACTCAGCCACTGTAGATTGGTACCTTGTACCCTCAGACATCCATGTGATCCTCCCATCTGGATAAAAGTGAGCCGTGGAGTAGAATTGCATGATGAGTTCCTCGTTCCACTTTGTGAGCTTCTGCCCAACAAAGTCAGCTACTCCACAAGCTATGAAGCTGTCTTGCACTCCAGGATAGTGCTCCTCATTGTCCTTGATGTATGTCCAATCAACCCAACGCATATCACAGACAATGGGCTTCTTATCTAGCAGCACTGTCTCATAAAAGTCTTGCTGCTCCTTGGTGTGAAATCTATAGTCCACTGCTGTCCTTCTCCTTGAAGCATACGGGTCTGCTTCTCTCCATTTCCTTAGCCCTGAATCTCTCCTGAGCTTCATGTCCTCAACCACAGGATGAGCATCGTTGTGGTCTGGGATCTTGGGCATTAGCTTTCTTAGGACATTTTCTTCTTCTTCTTCTTCTATAGCAACAGTCTCAGGCACTGGGGCCTTGTTCTTTTCAGCTACAGGGATGCTCCATGTATTCCTCTTGGGCTTTGGCTTTGGAGCTGACTTGGCCTTGGAAGCAGCTCCCCCTGATTTTATGGCATCTCCCATAAGCTTGGGTGCCTTGGGCGCTGGTGCAGCTGCCTCTTCTTGTTCTTCCTCTTCCATGATGGAAGCTTTGCCAAGCACTCTAGCCACAGTCTTCTTCACCCTTTCCTTTCTTTTCTTGCCCTCATCTGCAACTGGCTCTTGGGGAGTGGGCTTCTCAGTTGAGGCTCTTGCCTTTGAGATGGGCTGCCTGCCTGCTGGCCTTTTGATTTTCAGGCCTGGCTTAGTGCCTTGAGTTGGCTCAATTCTCTTGGAAGTGGCCTATTCCTCTGCCACATAGTCCTCATCTTCGGAATCTGAAGTCCTCTTCTTCCTTTGTCTCGTGGCAGCCTTTGGCAAGTTACTAGGAGTGCTCCTGCTGCCTTCATCAGATGAACTGGAGGGACTAGTGCCCTCACTCATCACTACTTGCTGCTCTGACATGTTTTGGCTATCACTCTGGTCTTACATGCTGCGAACTGACTGCTGACCGTGTGAATAGATTATAGATGAGATAGAATGGATGAGCATCACAAAATGCAGAGATTTTTGCAAAAGGAATGATCCAAAAACTTAGTTTTAGTTTCCCACTAAAATCATCTCGGATCTACCAATTTTCAAACTCGGTGATACCGAAGCAGTTTTGGAACCTAAACTAGTGAACTCTGTAGGACCGAGTCACAGTTCGGTGGCACCGAGACTGCTAGGGTTTCACTGAGTTCAAAAATCGGTCACACCGATAAGTAATTCTCGGTCAGACCGAGTCTCACTTGTGCAATGGCATAAGCCAAATCGGTGGGACCGAGTTTTTCAACTCGGTGGGTCCGAGATAGTTTCGGCGGAAACCTAAACCTAGAATTTTCGAATCAAACCTAATCTATGAGCGTTTTGACTGGATAGAAGTTTATCAAACATGGCTAGAAACAATATGATCACAATGTACTAGGAATCATATTGAGGAATAGCACAAAGATCAAGTCCATACCCTAGTTCGGCGGGGACTTGCTACGGAGGCAACGGCGGGGCAGAATTCCCGTTGACGGTGATGGAGACTAGCGACTGGAGGCTGCTGGCGGCGAGAAGACGATCCAGAGACCACGAGGGAAGAGCAGGCTATCGCGCGGGCGAAGGGGTTCGGAGAAATTTCCAAATTTTGCCCGTGACTATATATAGCCCGACCCTGTCGGTGTGACCGAGTGGAACGACTCGGTGGCACCGAGATTCATAACTGCGTGCAGTTACTGAAACTCAGTGTGACCGAAAGATTCAAATCGGTTGCACCGAGATCGAAAACCTAGATCAACTTAATGATCTCGGTAGGACCGAAAGTAGAGTATCGATCAGACCGAGAATCATAAAGAGGTTTTGGAAGTTTAAGTCTATGACGAATCGGGGACTCCGAGCGCTCCTCACATAGAGTGGTTTGAATCTGACTTGATCAAATTTTGTGATGCAGCATGAATAGAGTTTGAGACGAGAAAAGCATAGATAGCTAGAGGAGGTTCTTAGGCATTCTTGTCCATCCACTTGGCAAAATAAGATAAAACCGAACAATCAAAACAACAAGTCGATGTCCTCGAATGAGTAAAATATGCAATCAGCATGCTCACACAATAAGATGGCAAATGAAATATGTGACAAGGCATGCACAACCAATTCTAGCATCTATCAAGAAATTTGCGATGACTAGGTCATCTATATATGAGTATATTGACTTAGGAGTCAAGTGAGATCACTTGATCATAGCTCATACTCATCGTGTAAGCTCAAGTGGGGTTACCACTTTTACATAAAGCATTGTTGTGTTCACATCTTTAGAGTTGCTTTAGCTCAAGTCTTAGAGTAAAGCTCCCCCTAGATGTGATATCCCCCCTAAGAGGGATGAACTAACCTTGGGTTTTGTCGATGATGACTTCATGTAGATATTGAAGATGTGGATGCTCAATGTTGATGTAGATCTCTTGGAGCTATCCATTTGAGTGAATTGCACTTTCAATACCTTGTCCCTTGTCTTACCAACAAGAGGGTTTGTCACTCCTTGAACTAGTGCAAGATGTGGAAGTTGATTGCACTTGTTCTTGCCAAAATGATAAGAGTGAAGTATGTTGGCGGAGTCACCCTCAAGAACTCTCTAGTTCTTCTTCTTTTGGATCCACATCATCTTGATGGGAATCCTTGGAGTTGTAGTCGTACTTGATGAAGTGGAACTTGAAGTAGTCTTCGGAATCCACTTGACTAAGGTCTTAGGAGCTTCTTCAAATGCATCAATTTCCTCTTGAAGCTTGTCCTTGCCTTTTTGCTCGTAGTCTTGTGGTGGAAGATCATCTTGAGCTTGTGTCCCCTTGAAAGAAGTATACTTCTCTTGTTGAGGGACAAACTTTGTCTTGGGGTATTGATCTTCTTCCCACTCAACTCCATTGACATTGAACTTTCGTTCAAAACAAACACCTTGATTCTTCCGGTGCATTCCTTGCTTGCGCACAATTTCCTCGAATTGCTTACTCCCGGCAAGGCTTTTGTACACTCCTTTCTCTATAATTCCCTTCAATAAACTATTTTCTTGCTCAAGTGTAACTTGGCTAAGAGAATCATTAGTGGAATCAAGAGAGCTACTAGAAGCAACAATATTGGATTTAGCATGATCATTGTTACTACTAGAGGAAGAATCTTTCTTGTTAGACTTGACTTGAGGCATGTAAGTAGATAAGAGTAAACGCTTGGCAATGTAAGAAGAACTTTTCTTGCGGAGATCATCATTGATTGCCTTTAAGAACTCATGCTCTTGCTCAAGATTGAGCTTTTCAAAGCATAATTTCTCATGAGCTCTTAAAAGTTCTCGATGATCTTCGAAGATAGTGTCATGAGCTAACTTAAGAGTTTTTAGTTCTTTAGTTAGAGCCTCAATCTTCTCCTTATCATTGTCATTCGTTTTATCTTGATTAGCATGTTTAATTGACATTTCATCATAGTATTCATCACTAGAGTTGTCACCAAGCAAATCATCACCTAACAAGTCATCTTCATCACTATTGAAATCAACATACTCGGGGTGTGTTACCTTAGGACCTTTGGCCATGAGGCATCTTCCAATTCCTTCATTTGGTGAATCAAATATGTCGTAGGAGTTGGTTGACACAAGTGCTAGACCGGCAACACCTTCATCTTGAGTATCTTCGGAGTCGGAGTGATAACTTCTCCCGGAGTGGCTGTCAGAGTCGGAGCCGGATACCCATTCACTAACATGAGCTTGATGTCTTCGTTTTGTGTAGCTCCTTGATGATTTTTCCTTCCTTTCTGAATCCTTGCTTCTCCGTGAGTATCTTCGTTCATAACGATCATCTCTACTCCTTCTCTCTCTTGGTGGTGATCCTTTGCTTCTTCTTTTTGGAGAATCTTCTCTTCTCTTGTAGGGAGCCGTACACTCATTGGAATAGTGTCCGGGTCTTCCACAATTGTAACAGTTTCGCTCTCGACTAGAAGATCTTTTGTCATTGTAGGACCTTGACTTGGAGCTCCTATCTTTGCTTCTACTCTTGTAGAACTTGTTGAAGTTCTTCACCATTAAGCTCAATTCTTCATTGAAGTCTTGTTTCTCACTTGATGATGTAGGGGCTTCACATGAGGCTTTATAGGCACCACTTGATTTGTTGTGAAGTTCCTCTTTATCCTTAAGTGACATCTCATGAGCAACAATTCTTCCAATCACCTCCGTTGGCTTGAGATCTTTGTAATTGGGCATCATTTGGATCAATGTGCACACGGTATCATATTTTCCATCCAAGGCTCTTAGAATCTTCTTGATGATGAATTTATCGGTCATCTCTTCACTTCCTAAGCCGGCAATCTCATTTGTGATGAGAGCAAGCCTAGAGTACATTTCAGCGACACCTTCACCATCCTTCATCTTGAACTTGTCAAGTTGGCTTTGAAGCACATCCAACTTGGATTCCTTGACGGAGTCGGTACCTTCGTGCATATCAATCAAAGTGTCCCAAATTTCCTTTGCATTCTCAAGGCGGCTGATTTTGTTGAATTCTTCGGGGCACAATCCGTTGAAGAGAATATCACAAGCTTGAGCATTGTATTGCAACATCTTCAACTCATCCGCGGTAGCTTCACGGTTTGGTTCTCTCCCATCAAAGAAGTCACCTTGCAAACCAACACACACAATAGCCCAAACGGCAGGGTTATGTCCAAGAATATGCATTTTCATTTTATGCTTCCAACTAGCAAAATTAGTACCATCAAAGTAAGGACCTCTACAGTGATAATTTCCCTCGCTAGACGCCATACTCTCCTAGGTTGTGAAACCAAGGCTATGACCACCAAAAGCTATGGAGATCAAGCAAATGGAGACCAAAGCTCTGATACCACTTGTAGGATCGGAAGTATGTCTAGAGGGGGGGTGATTAGACTACTTGACCAAATAAAAACTTAACCTTTTCCCAATTTTAGATCTTGGCAGATTTTAGCTATTTTGGGACAAGTCAAGCAATCATCACATAATTCAAGCAAGCATGCAAAGAGTATATTGGCAGCGGAAAGTAAAGCATGCAACTTTCAAGAATGTAAAGGGAAGGGTTTGGAGAATTCAAACGCTATTGGAGACACGGATGTTTTTCCCGTGGTTCGGATAGGTGGTGCTATCCTACATCCACATTGATGGAGACTTCAACCCACGAAGGGTAACGGTTGCGCGAGCCCACACAGGGCTCCACCCAAGGGCAACGGTTGTGCGAGTCCACACAGGGCTCCACCCACGAAGGGTCCACGAAGAAGCAACCACCCACAAAGGGTCCACGAAGAAGCAACCTTGTCTATCCCACCATGGCCAATGCCCACACAGGACTTGCCTCACTAGCGGTAGATCTTCACGAAGTAGGCGATCTCCTTGCCCTTACAAACTCCTTGGTTCAACTCCGCAATCTTGTCGGAGGCTCCCAAGTGACACCTAGCCAATCTAGGAGACACCACTCTCCAAGAAGTAACAAATGGTGTGTAGGTAATGAACTCCTTGCTCTTGTGCTTCAAATGATAGTCTCCCCAACACTCAACTCTCTCTCATAGGATTTGGATTTGGTGGAAAGAAGATTTGAGTGGAAAGCAACTTGGGAAGGCTAGAGATCAAGATTCATATGGTAGGAATGGAGTGTCTTGGTCTCAACACATGAGTAGGTGGTTCTCTCTCAGAACATATGAGTTGGAATGATGTGTGTGTTCTGATGGCTCTCTCACTGAATGAGAAAGAGGTGGAGGGGTATATATAGCCTCCACACAAAATCCAACCGTTACACAGTTTTCCAATCTCGGTGGGACCGAATCAATAAAATCGGTCGGACCGAAAATGTAAACCTAGTGACCGTTAGTGATTTTCGGTGGGACTGACATGCAACTCGGTAGGACCGATACGGTTAGGGTTTGGGCATAACGTAATCTCGGTGAGACCGATTACACAAACTCGGTGAGACCGAATTTGGTAATTAGCTAACCAGAGAGTTGGTCAGGCAAACTCGGTGGGACCGATTTGCTCTTTCGGTGAGACCGAGTGGAACTCGGTGAGACCGAAAAGTTACAATGGGGAAACATTGAGTTTACATTGCAATCTCGGTGGGACCGATTCGCTCTTTCGGTGAGACCAAAAAGTTACGAAAGGGAAACAGAGAGTTTGCAACCCCATCTCGGTGAGACCGAGATCCTTATCAGTAGAACCGAAATGCTAGGGTTTGGCAGTGGCTAATGACAAGTGAAACTCGGTGGCGCCGGATAGGAAGAATCGGTAGGACCGAGTTTGGCTTAGGGTTTAGGTCATATGTGGATATGGGATAGTAGTTGAGGGTTTTGGAGCATATCACTAAGCACATGAAGCAAGAGGCTCATTAAGCAACACCTCATCCCTCCTTAATAGTATTGGCTTTTCCTAAAGACTCAATGTGATCTTGGATCACTAAAATATAAAATGAAGAGTCTTGAGCTTTTGAGCTTGAGCCAATCCTTTGTCCTTAGCATTTTGAGGGTTCCACTTTCACATCCATGCCATGCCAATCATTGAGCTTTCCTGAAATAATCATCTTGGAATAGCATTAGCTCAGTGAGCTATATGTTGTTATGAATTACCAAAACCACCTAGGGATAGTTGCACTTTCACCATGCAACAGATGCACTAAGAGCTATAAGTGTATGAAAGCTCAAACTGGAAACTAAGTGGGTGTGCATCCAACTTGCTTGCTCATGAAGACCTAGGGCATTTGAGGAAGCCCATCGTTGGAATATACAAGCCAAGTTCTATAATGAAAATTCCCACTAGTATATGAAAGTGATAACTCAATAGACTCTCTATATGAAGAACACGGTGCTACTCTGAAGCACAAGTGTGGTAAAAGGATAGTAACATTTTTCCTTCTCTTTTTTTTCTTTTTTTGTAAGCTTCTTTGGCCTCTATAATTTTTTTGGGGGGGGGCTTCTTTGGCCACTTTTATTTTGATCATGGGACATGTTCTAATAATGATGATCATCACACTTTTATTTACTTACAACTCGATATTACAACTCGATACTAGAACAAAGATATGAATCTATATGAATGCCTCCGGCGGTGTACCGGGATGTGCAATGATCTAGCGTAGCAATGACATCAAAAAACAGACAAGCCATGAAAACATCATGCTAGCTACCTTACGATCATGCAAAGCAATATGACAATGATGCTCAAGTCATGTATATGAAGATGATGGAAGTTGCATGGCAATATATCTCGGAATGGCTATGGAAATGCAATGATAGGTAGGTATGGTGTCTGTTTTGAGGAAGATATAAGGAGGCTTATGTGTGACAGAGCGTATCATATCACGGGGTTTGGATGCACCGGTGAAGTTTGCACCAACTCTCGAGGTGAGAAAGGGCAATGCACGGTACCGAAGAGGCTAGCAATGATGGAAGGGTGAGAGTGCATATAATCCATGGACTCAACATTAGTCATAAATAACTCACATACTTATTGCAAAAATCTATTAGTTATCGAAACAAAGTACTAGGCGCATGTTCCTAGTGGATAGATTGGTAGGAAAAGACCATCGCTCGTCCTCGACCGCCACTCATAAGGAAGACAATCAATAAATACCTCATGCTCCAACTTCGTTACATAACGGTTCACCATATGTGCATGCTACGGGAATCACAAACTTCAACACAAGTATTTCTATGATCCACAACTACCACTATGATGACTCTAATATCAACATCTTTATATCGCAAAACTATTGCAAGGAATCAAACACATCATATTCAGTGATCTACAAGTTTTATGTAGGATTTTATGACTAACCATGTGAATGACCAATTCCTTCCATCTCTCTAAATAGATATAATTGAACCAAGAGAGTTTAATTCTTTCTACAAAATATATGCCCACACTCTAACAAATATAAGTGAAGCAAAAGAGCATTCTACAAATGGCGGTTTTCTATGTGAAGAGAAACAGGCAATCCAAACTTCAAATGATATAAGTGAAGCACATGAAGCATTCTATAAAGCCATACTCAAAAAATATAAGTGAAGTGCAATGAGCATTCTATGTATCAACCAAGGACTATCTCATACCAGCATGGTGCATAAAATAAAAGTGAAAAATAAATGCAAAAGACGCTCCATGATTTACGCATATCATGTGACGAATAAAAATATAGCTCCAAGTGAAATTACAGATGATCGTTAGAAGAAAGAGGGGATGCCTTCCGGGGCATCCCCAATCTTGGTTGCTTGGGAGTCCTTGAATATTTCCTTCGGGAGCCTCGGGCATCCCCAAGCTTAGGTTCTTGCCCATCCTTATTCCTTCATCCATTGTGATCTCTCCCAAAACTTGAAAACATCAATCACACAAAACTTAACGGAAAGTTCGGTAAGATCCGTTAGTATAATAAAGCAAATCACTACTCTAAGTACTATTGAAAACTAATTCACATTTTGTTTTTGCATTTTAGCTACTGTAATATAAATTTTCCATGGCTTAATCCACTGATAGAAATTGATAGTTTCATCAAAACAAGAAACTATGCATCAAAAACAGAATCTGTCTTAAACAGGATAGTCTGTAATAATCTGAACATTCACCATACCTATGTTACTCCAAGAATCATGAAATAATTAGGAAAAATAAACAATTTGTATAGAAAGACAGTGAAAAAAGTTTCAGAACTGTTTGACGTTTCAGTAAAAAAATGTAAAATCGCTCACTACAGCCAAAGTTTCTGTTCTGCACTGCACAAACCAACAAGCAATGTAAACATCCTAAAGGCAAACCATGGAACATTATTTTGATAATACAATGGAATTGTACAAGGGGATAATTATTTTTGTTGAAAAGTTTCTGTACTTAAGATTCACAAAGTTTCCATGGGCATGAACAAAGTTCAAGGACGTCCCCCACTTTCATAATGCTCGTCTATCTCACTTTCACTTTTCTTTTTGAAAAGTTTTGGGTTCCCCTCTTTATTTTTTGTTTTTAAACTATATAAAAGCACTCAACAGAAATAAATGACTCTCTAAAACTTCCGGGTTGTCTCCCTGGCAGCTCTTTCTTTAAAGCCATTAAGCTAGGCATATAGTGCTCAAGTAATGAATCCATCCGGATCCCAAGGTATATCAAAGCCAATTTTAATTAACAATGATTTCTCATTTAGTAGTGACCACAAGGTAACATATATAAAGTAACAATGAAGTCTAACTCTCTTCCTATGCATCGACATGTCATAAAATAACAATTCATGCACACATAGTAAAGGCCAATGCATAGTATAAACTGTTTCTTGCAATTTTATCGCATTGGAAACATAGAGAGGTGGAGATATAGTTCCTCTCTCATAATAATTGCAAGTATGAGCAGCAACCACATGCATATTATATTCATCAAAATAATCATGTGTAAAAGTAAAACGCAACCCATCAATATAATCCTTAATAAGTGCAAACTTCTCCGGTATAGTGTACTCGGGAGAATTCAAAAAGATAATAGGACTATCATGCGTGGGTGCAGTAGCAACAATTTCATGTTTAACATAAGTAACTATAGAAAGTTCATCTCCATGAGCATAATTTATATTGGCATGTTGGCCACAAGCATAGCAAGCATCATCATAAAGGGATATTTCAAGAGAATCAACGGGATCATAACAATGATCATAGCAATCTTCCTTCGGTAAGCACGAAGGGAAATTAAACAATGTATGAGTTGAAGAGTTACTCTCATTAGAAGGTGGGCACAGGTAGCTAATCGGCTCTTCCTCCTTTTGTTCTTCGCTCTCCTCATCATCTTTTTCATCTAATGAGCTCACAGTTTCATCAGTTTCTTCTTCCATAGACTCCTGCAAAATATTAGTCTCTTCTTGGACAACGAAGGAGTCCTCAATATATGGTTTAACATAGGCATTAGAAGCATAATTATCATAACAATATTCAAGTATGGCAATATTTTCAGACTTGTAGAGAGTAGCATCATACTTTTCAATCAAAGAAGCAATTTCATAAGCACCCTTAAAAGCAACAAATTCTTCAATTTGTTGAACATCATTGTAATTATAAACACCCTTAGCATAAGAAGATACGGTTCCATTATCACTAAACAAACATTGGTAGGGAAGGTGTTTCTTAGGGTCTTCAGAACAACAAGTATAATCATATATTTTGCATAAATTCCAAGCATAGCATTGCAAACGATGAATTTGATCCAGTAAACGTTTCCATTTTTCAGATATACGGTGTCGCACATAACAAGCATGCTCATCTAAGGATTTTCCCTCAACTAAGCTAGTTGGGGATTTAGCACGAGCACATAGGGATCAAAGATGATCCAAGTAATAAGCTTTAGGAGTGTGATAGATTTTTAGTGGTTCTTCAACCATTGGTTCAGTAGGTAGAACTAATTTTTTTTGTATTTTGCATTTCCTACCCATGACTAAAGATAGAAAATAACTAAGAACAACAAATAAAAATTACCTAGTGATAAAGCAAACAAGCACACACGAGAATATTCACCCCACCCTATGACTCCCCGACAACGGCGCCAGAAAAAGGTCTTGATAACCCACAAGTATAGGGGATCAATTGTAGCCTCTTTTGATAAGTAAGAGTGTCGAACCCAATGAAGAGCTAAAGGTAGAACAAATATTCCCTCAAGTTCTATCGACCAACGATACAACTCTACGCACGCTTAACGTTCGCTTTACCTAGAACAAGTATGAAACTAGAAGTACTTTGTAGGTGTTGTTGGATAGGTTTGCAAGATAATGTAGCGACCCGAACTCAAACGGTCAAGTCTCTATGCTTCAGTGTCATCCCTGGATCGGTAATGCTGACACACACAGTACTCGAAGGATTTATAACAGAGTAGCAATCACACACTTATTACATCGAAAGTCTCAAAAGAGAACTTATTACAATAATATGGCTTAAGGCCATCTAACACGATAACAACAGAAGGCTTGGAAGATAAAGTGAGTCCATCAACTCCAACGGCATGGCTGAGCTCCACGACAACGACCCAACAAACCTTACTCCTCATCTGAAAAGTCTTCAACATAATACGTTGTAGCCCGAAAATGGGTCAACACATGGAATATGCTAGCGAAGTAACACAGTGGAGCAAGAACAAAATAATACTATCACTACATGCATATTTGGCTGGTGGAAAGCTCTATGGTTACAGTTTTGCGAAAAGCCAATTTTTCCCTACAACAAAGGAATAGATCTTAAATTTACTATCATGGTAGTTGAAACATCATTGAGAAGGTTCCTCCAACTTAATCCCAATTAAAGTGATTTACAACCCAACAATATTAATTTAGAGTGATGAGATACTTAAGATACTCCAAGTACTTGATCCTCAAGATTGTCCATAACCGGGGACACGACTAACCATGATTAGTTTATACACTCTGCAGAGGTTTGCGCAATTTTCCCCACAAGACTCGATCACCTCCGTTAGATTTCTCGCACTGCATGATGTTTGAGAAACGGATGACCGAGACACAGTCTTTCAGAAACATTAACTCTCTACTCCGGGTAGACCATACCAAACCTACAAACCCACTACCTGCTGATGTACGTCTTCAAGAGCTTCACGTAACTTACTCAACTATGCTAGAGCCCATAATAGCTTGTGGCTGCACGCGGAAGTTTCCAGCATGAATAATCTCAGTTCCCTTTTAGCCTGGGTGGCGGTCCATGGGAAGATCACACGGGTACTCCGGGATTTCCAAAAATACAGGCAACACTGGGTACTCCAGGTGCCTCAATCGACCCAGATGTATATTTAAGTTGCCACCTTAAGTTGAACCATTAACTAACAATCTCACATCTGTCATGGATTTCACTCACCCAAACCACGTCTATGAGCATAGCATAGAAATATAAGCAACACTTAGAAGTAACTCCCAAAGGATTGAATGTAACAAGGTAATAGGTTCTACCTCATCAACTAATTTCCCAACCCACATGTTAATGACATCCTAACCATGCAATGTTTGGGGATTGGAACTAATGCATAAAAACTGGGTGGTAAAGGTATATGATCAATGTGTTACTTGCCTTGGTGACGATCCATGAAACCTAGAGACTCCAAATAACACGCTTCGCACTCCGGGAATTTTATCGTAAGCAAACAATAGCATACATAAGCAACAATCAAAGAAACACGGGTGAAACTCAAATAAGAAGATCTAACCAAAAAGTTCAACATAAGATCTCTGGTTTGCAAGAAGAATCAAACCAAATGGAGCAACGAAACTCAAACAGCGAAAGAAACAAGATCCGTTTACTAATCTGAACTAGGGTCAAATTTTACAGTACCAAAATCTTGTTCAAGTTGGTTAAGTGGAAAGACGGTCTTGAGACGAAGATCTAGGCGCTTGAATCGCCTGATTCCGACTAACGAGCGAAAAGATAAACAGAAACGAAAATCGAATCAGAAATCGCGATCGAGAATAATCGCAGAAAAATCGGATAAAAGAAAACTGACGAACAGGCTAACGAACGAGCGTTCATTATTTGTAACTAACGAGCGAAAACCGTACGTTGAAATGAACGAACGAATGAATGTCCGCTCAATAGAGGAACCAGAAAAAACCGGCGAACCGATCTAAAAAAACGAACTAGGGTTTTCTTAAAAAAACCAAATCGGTTTTCTTAAAAAAAACCGGGCGGCGGCGTAACGGCGCGTTACCTCTTCGGCGAGGCTCCGGTGAGGCGGGGCTCGGCGGCGGGGCGACGGCGGCGCGGCACAGCGAAGCGGCGGCGACGGCTGCGGCTCGGGTGCGGGCTGCGGCGGCGGCGGCTTGCGGTGGTAGTGGCGGGGGTCGGGGCGGCTTATAAAGGGGCGGGACGGGGTGGCTTGGTGGAGGGGCAAGGCGGCGGGGAAGAGGAGTCCGGCTCGGACTCTGGTCCGAGTCGGCGGCGGTGACGCGCGCGGCTCCGCGCGAAAGACGGCGACGGTGGGAGTTGGGCTGGCGGCTGGGCTTCGGCCCAGTCGGCCTAGGCGCGGTTTTTTTTAAAATAAAATTCCGCCAAACATAAAATAAATCCTAGAAAAGAAAATAAAAACATAAAAATGCCAAAACAAATTTTCACCGTCTAAATAAAATATTTAGAATGAGATGAACATTTTCTTGGCCCTAAAATGCAATTTTGAAAACGTGCAATTTTTCTAATGCAAATAAAATCCAAATAAAATCCAATATTTGATTTTAATATTTTTCCTCCAATATTTGAATTACTTTGGAGAAGTCATATTATCTCCTCTCATATATTTTATTATGAAATATTTTTCGCAGAGAGAAATGATCAAAATAAAAAAAATCCTCGTTTCATTATTTGATAAAAATCAAATATGAAAACCGGGAAATCCCCAACTCTCTCCAAGGGTCCTTGAGTTGCTTAGGATTTTGAGGATTGCGGAACGAAAATGCAATAAAATATGATATGCATGAATGATCTATGTATAACATTCCAAATTGAAAATTTGGGATGTTACAAACCTACCCCCCTTAAGATGAATCTCGCCCTCGAGATTCGGGTTGGCTAGAAAATAGGTGTGGGTGGTCTTTGCGAAGATCATCCTCTCGTTCCCAGGTGGCTTCATCCTCGGTATGGTGGCTCCACTGAACTTTGCAAAACTTGATAACCTTGCTACAGGTGACTCGGCTTGGCAAACTCAAGAATCTTAACTGGCTTTTCCTCATAAGTCAAATCACTGTCCAACTGAATCGCCTCCAAGGGTATTGTATGTCTTAACGGTATATCGGCCATCTCAGCATGACACTTCTTTAACTGCGAAACGTGGAACACGTCATGAACTCCTGACAGTCCTTCAGGTAACTCCAACTTGTAGGCAACTTCTCCCATCCGTTCCAAAACACGATACGGTCCTACAAATCTCGGGGCTAACTTTCCTTTAACTCCAAAACGTTTCACTCCTCGCAAGGGTGATACTCGCAGATATGCTTTGTCTCCAATTTCATAGGTTACCTCCTTGCGTTATGAGTCTGCATAACTCTTCTACCTAGACTGAGCAATCTTTAGTCTATCACGAATCATCTTAACTTTCTCTTTAGACTCCTTGATCAAGTCTGGTCCAAACAACTGTCGGTCTCCTACTTCATCCCACATCAACGGCATCCTGCACCTTCGTCCATACAGGGCTTCAAACGGTGACATCTTCAAACTGGCTTGGTAGCTATTGTTGTATGAGAACTCTGTGTAAGGCAAATTGTCATCCCAACTAGATCCATATTCTAGTGCACAGGCTCTCAACATATCTTACAGAATCTGGTTGACTCTCTTAGTCTGTCCATCTGTCTGCGGGTGAAATGCTGTACTGAACTCCAATCTCGTACCCAAAGTCTGGTGTAACTGATGCCAAAAGTTTGAGGTAAACTGTGTTCCTCTATCTGATACGATAGTCCTCGGAACTCCATGCACACATACGATCCTGGACATATATATCTTGGCCAATTTCGCACTTGTATAAGTGGTTTTCACTGGGATAAAGTGAGCCACTTTGGTCAAGCAATCAACTACTACCCATATGGAATCATATCCTGATTTGGTCCTGGGCAATCCGGTGATAAAATCCACGCCAAGTTTATCCCACTTCAATTCGGGTATCGGCATAGGTTGCAACAATCCTACCGGCTTTTGATGCTCTACCTTCACCCTCTGACATACATCACATATGGCTACATACTCGGCAATATCCTTCTTCATACCCGTCCACCAGAAACGTTCCTTCAAATCCAGATACATCTTGGTGTTTCTGGGGTGTATCGAGTATGGTGAGTCATGGGCCTCCTGTAGTATTAACTTCCTGATTTCTGTGTTATTGGGTACGTATATCCTGTCCTCAAACCATAGGGTATCATGCTCATCCTCACGAAAACCTTTGGCCTTTCCTTTGCTCATTTTCTCCTTTATCTTGGCAATCTCTTTGTCATCCTTCTGAGCTTCCCGAATCTTACCCAACAACGTCGACTGAACTTCCATTGTTGCAACAAAACCTCTAGGAACAATCTCTAATCGAAGTTCCATGATATCCTTTGCTAACTCCTTTGGCATTCCCTTACTCACAAGGATATTAGCATAACTCTTCCGGCTCAAAGCGTCTGCTATGACATTGGCCTTTCCTGGATGATAGTGCAGCTTCATGTCATAATCTTTTATAAGCCCCAACCATCTCCTCTGCCTAAGGTTCAGTTCCTTCTGTGTGAAGATGTACTTCAAACTCTTATGATCCATGTACACATCACAATGGTTTCCAATAAGGTAATGTCTCCAAGTCTTCAATGCATGCACTACTGCTGCTGGCTCCAAATCATGAGTGGCATAGTTCAACTCGTGAGGTTTTAGTTGCCGTGAGGCATACGAAACAACTCCTCCGTACTGCATAAGCACACTTCCAAGTCCTAAGCGAGAGGCGTCACAATACACTTGGAAATCCTTATGTATATCTGGCAGTGTCAGCACTGGGGCTGTAGCCAAACGTTTCTTCAACTCCTGGAAACTTGCCTCGCAATCTTCCGTCCATTTAAACTTAGTATCCTTCTTCAATAACTCCGTCATTGGTTTCACAATTTTGGAAAAATTCTCAATGAATCTCCGATAGTATCCTGCGAGTCCAAGAAAACTGCGGGGTCTACTGCTATACCTTCTCCTGATATAACATGTCCAAGGAATCCGACTTCCTTCAACCAAAACTCGCATTTGTTGAACTTGGCATACAACTGGTGTTCCCTGAGTTTCTCGAGAACTAATCGCAAATGCTCCTTGTGCTCCTCTTCATTCTTCGAGTATACCATAATATCATCAATAAACACCACAACAAACTTGTCCAAATATTCCATGAATACCTTGTTCATCATGCTCATGAAATAGGCAGGGGCGTTAGTCAGTCCAAACAACATGACCGTATACTCATATAATCCGTAACGCGTGGTGAATACTATCTTTGGTATATCTTTCTCTCGAATCTTCAACTGATGGTATCCTGATCGCAAATCGATCTTTGAAAACACCTTAGCTCCTTGCAGCTGATCAAACAGATCATTCATCATCGGCAGTGGGTACTTGTTCTTGATCGTCACTTCATTCAAGGGTCGATAATCAACAACCATTCTTAGGGATTTATCCTTCTTCTCAACCAAAAGCACTAGGGCTCCCCAAGGTGATGAACTCATTTGAATGTATCCTTTCTCCAATAACTCCTTGATCTGTTTCTTAATTTCCTCCAGATCATTCGCGGGCATCCGATAGGGTCTCTTGGATATTGGCCCGGTCCCTGGCAATAGCTCTATCAAAAACTCGATGTCTCGATCCGGTGGCTTGCCTGGTAACTCCTCTGGAAAAACATCCGGGTAATCCATCACTACAAGCACTTCCTCCGGAACAACTCCCGTGAGGGTATTCACTTGGCTCCTCCTAGGTACATGCCTAGATACATAGTTAATCCTTTTTCCCTCCGGGGTGGTGAGATAAATCGACTTACTAGCACAGTCAATACTTCCTCCATACTTTGACATCCAGTGCATGCCTAATATCACATCCAATCCTTATGACTCCAAGATAATTAGGTTGGACGGAAAAACATGGGTGCCAATGGTTAAGGGTATCTGGTCGCACCATCGACTAGCCATATACTCTGCTCCAGGTGAACTTACTAACAAAGAGGTCCTAAGGGTTTGGGTTGGTAGTTTAAACTTATATGCAAATCCCCTTGATATGTATGAATGTGATGCACCAGTATCAAATAGAACAAGAGCGGTAAATGACTTAACCAAAAACTTTCCTATTACCGCGTCCGGCTACTCTTCAACCTCCTCCACGTTAACATGGTTCACTTGTCTTTTGTTGAATGGATTGGGCTTCTTCCCAGCGCTCCCATTTACGTTTCCATTCTTTTCTTCAGGGCACTCCATGGCATAGTGTCCAGTCTTCCCGCACTTGAAGCAAGTAACGTGACTTAGATCTCTTTTGGCAGGTGTGGCTGGATTGGGGCGGTTCTGATTGTTATTAGCTCCGTTCCCATTCCCATTTTTAGAACCATTGTGTTTATGCGATCCTCCTCCGGTGTGGTTATGACCTCCATGGTTATGAATAAGTCCTCCCGAGTTCGGGGTTAGGCGAGGCTTCTGCTGAGCTCCTGAGTTATACCTCCCTTGTCCATACTTCCTATAATGGCTCTCAGTCTGCTGCTACTTCCCTTCAATCATAAGAGCCTTATCTACCAATTCCTGGTAGTTGGTGAATGTTGCCACCATCAACTGCATGCTCATCTCATCATTCAGCCCTTCCATAAACTTCTCCGGCTTCGCGGCATCTGTGGCCACATCGTTAGGGGCATAGCAAGATAACTTGCTAAACTCATCCACGTACTGAGCCACAGTACGGTTCCCTTGGCCTAAGTTGTGGAACTCACGCTTCTTCAGATTCATGGCTCAAGTTGAGACATGAGCTATACGGAAAGCTTGCTGAAACTGGTCCCATGTCACCGTGGCTATAGGGTAGGTGACAGTGTAATTCTCCCACCATGATGCTGCTGGTCCATCCAACTGATGTGCGGCAAAACACACCTTCTCAGCATCAGTACATCCTGCAGTGGTTAACTCCCTTCCAATCCTCCGGAGCCAATCATCTGCTACTATAGGCTCGGTGCTACTGGAAAACACCGGCGGCTGTAACCTTAGAAAACGGACTAGGTTGTCCACTGGCGGCGGGTGGTTGTTGTTGTTGTTGTTTGCCCTGGTTCTGAACTAGCAATTGCATCAAGGTGTTCTGCTGCTGGATCAACTGAGTGAGCTCCGGTGGAAAAGCAAATCCGGGGTCACGTCTCGGAGGCATCTGATGGGTTTAGATGGAAGAGATTAGAATAGAATTGAGGTCTAATGAGAAGGCACTACCCATATGCACATGAGACAAGCACAATCATTTCACTCAATCAATCAAGCAAGGGCATACAAGTGGTCTAGAACTATCGCAAAAGTGCTCAACTACTACTGAATACATGGGGGGAATACTACTAATCATTGGGTGGTCATCTAGAAATTTTGATCGGTGGAGGACTCCATGATATCTGCTCCAGCTTCGTCTTCAAGGTCATCATCACTAGGGTCGGAGTCAATGTCGTAGATGATGATGTAGTCCTCCAGACGAATCTCCTTGGGTTCTTCATCTTCTTCTACTGGAGTGGGGTCTCCCATGAATATTCCGATCTTCTTAATCAGGTCGTCATTCTTCTCCAGTAGTGTCACAAATTCCTCCTCATATCCACTGCGTGTAGACTTAAGTTCTTCTTCCAGCTCGATGATCCTTGTCTTTGCCTTCTTCAGATCTATCATGTCTGCGCACATCTGATTCTCCTGGCGTCGAATGTGTTGGTTTAGTTCTTGGATGAAAGCTGCAATTGATCTATCCTTCCTGGTGCTGATCATCTCCCATTGCTCATCTTGGCGCCCACATATCTGGTAGATAGTGTCTTTAAGATCCTTGTGATATACTTCTCCAATGCGTCCCATGGTGATGTGAGCTGCCATACTCTTTCCTAAACTCCAGGTGGGTGCGTTGAAGGAAAATTCTATAGGCTTAGTGACTGGCGTGAATGTCCTTCCTGGAACTTGAACTTGAATCATCGATCGCTCCTCTTCAGGTAAAGTGGCGTTGTATGTCCCGGTGAAGCTTGGTACTCCTATGTTCAAGTACCTAGTGACTTCCTTCAAGTGTCGTCCAAAAGGTGCGTCTTCCATCCTAAAGAGTAGAAAATGGAGAGGAGTCAGAAATGAGAAGAGAATAGTGATCTAGGGCTTTAGCTTAGTGGTCGTGTCCTACACTCAGCGTGTGCTTTGGTACCATCTTTGTAGCGACCCGACCTGAAACGGTCAAGTCTCTGTGCTTCAGTGTCATCTGTGGATCGGTAATGCTGACACACGCAGTACTCGAAGGATTTATAATAGAGTAGCAATCACACACTTATTACATCGAAAGTCTCAAAAGAGAACTTATTACAATAATATGGCTTAAGGCCATCTAACACGATAACAATGGAAGGCTTGGAAGATAAAGTGAGTCCATCAACTCCAACGGCATGGCTGAGCTGCACGGCAACGACCTAACGAACCTTACTCCTCATCTGAAAAGTCTGCAACATAATACGTTGCAGCCCGAAAATGGGTCAGCACATGGAATATGCTGGCAAAGTAACACAGTAGAGCAAGAACAGAATAATACTATCACTACATGTATATTTGGCTGGTGGAAAGCTCTATGGTTACAGTTTTGCGAAAAGCGAATTTTCCCCTACAACAAAGGAATAGATTTTAAATTTACTACCATGGTAGTTGAAACATCATTGAGAAGGTTCCTCCAATTCAATCCCAATTAAAGTGATTTACAACCCAACAATATTAATTTAGAGTGATGAGATACTTAAGATACTCCAAGTACTAGATACTCAAGATTGTCCATAACCGGGGACACGGCTAACCATAATTAGTTTATACACTCTGCAGAGGTTTGCGCACTTTTCCCCACAAGACTCGATCGCCTCCATTAGATTTCTCGCACCGCATGATGTTTGAGAAAGGGATGACCGAGACACAGTCTTTCAGAAATATTAACTCTCTACTCCGGGTAGACCATACCAAACCTACAAACCCACCACCTGCTGATCTACGTCTTCAAGAGCTTCACGTAACTTACTCAACTATGCTAGAGCCCGTAATAGCTTGTGGCTGCACGCGGAAGTTTCTAGCATGAATAATCTCAGTTCCCTTTTAGCCTGGGTGGCGGTCCATAGGAAGATCACACGGGTACTCCGGGATTTCCAAAAATACAGGCAACACTGGGTACTCCAGGTGCCTTAATCCACCCAGATGTATATTTAAGTTTCCACCTTAAGTTGAACCATTAATTAACAATCTCACATCTGTCATGGATTTCACTCACCCAAACCACGTCTATGAGCATAGCATAGCAATATAAGCAACGCGTAGAAGTAACTCCCAAAGGTTTCAATGTAATAGGGTAATAGGTTCTACCTCATCAACTAATTTCCCAACCCACATGTTAATGACATCCTAACCATGCAATGTTTGGGGATTGGAACTAATGCATAAAAACTGGGTGGTAAAGGGATATGATCAATGTGTTACTTGCCTTGCTGACGATCCGCGAAACCTAGAGACTCCAAATAACACGCTTCGCACTCCGGGAATTCTATCGCAAGCAAACAATAGCATACATAAGCAACAATCAAAGAAGCACGGGTAAAACTCAAATAAGAAGGTCTAACCGGAAAGTTCAACTTAAGAACTCCGGTTTGCAAGAAGAATCAAACCAAACGGAGCAACGAAACTCAAACGGCGAAAGAAACAAGATCCTTTTACTAATCTGAACTAGGGTCAAATTTTACAGTACCAAAATCTTGTTCAAGTTGGTTAAGAGGAAAGAGGGTCTCGAGACGAAGATCTAGGCGCTCGAATCGCCTGATTCCGACTAACGAGCAAAAAGATAAACAAAAACGAAAATCGGATCAGAAATCACGATCGAGAATAATCGCCGAAAAATCCAATAAGAGAAAACTGACGAACAGGCTAACGAACGAGCGTTCGTTATTTGTAACTAACGAGCAAAAACCGTTCGTTGAAACGAACGAACGGACGAACGTCTGCTAAATAGAGGAACCGGAAAAAAACCGGCGAACCGATCTAAAAAAATGAACTAGGGTTTTCTTAAAAAAATCCGAATCGGTTTTCTTAAAAAAAAACGTGCGGCGGCGGAACGGCGCGTTACCTCTCCGGCAAGGCTCCGGCGAGGCGGGGCTTGTCGGCGGGGCGGCGGGATTGTGGGGCGGTGGGGCGACGGCGGCTTGGCGCGGGAGGCGGCGACGGCTGCGGCTCGGGTGCGGGCTGCGGCGTGGGCGGCGTGTGGTGGTGGTGGCGGGGGTCGAGGCGGCTTATAAAGGGGCGGGGCGGGGTGGCTTGGAGGAGGGGCAAGGCGGCGGGGAGGAGGAGTCCGGCTCGGACTCCGGTCCGAGTCGGCGGCGGTGGCGCGCGGCTCCGCGCGGAAGCGGCGATGGTGGGAGTTGGGCCGGCGGCTAGGTTTCGCCCCAGTCGGCGTAGGCGCGGCTTTTTTTTAAATAAAATTCTGCCGAACAGAAAATAAATCCTAGAAAATAAAATAAATATCTAAAAATGCCAAAACAAATTTTCACCGTCTAAATAAAATATTTAGAACGAGATGAATATTTTCTTGGCCCTAAAATGCAATTTTGAAAACGTGCAATTTTTCTAATGCAAATAAAATCCAATATTTGATTTTAATATTTTCCTCCAATATTTCAAGTATTTTGGAGAAGTCATATTATCTCCTCTCATATATTTTATTATGAAATATTTTTCGCATAGAGAAATTATCAAAATCAAAAATCCTCGTTTCATTATTTGATAAAAATAAAATATGAAAACCGGGAATTCCCCAACTCTCTCCGAGGGTCCTTGAGTTGCTTAGGATTTTGACGATTGCGGAACGAAAATGCAATTAAATATGATATGCATGAATGATCTATGTATAACATTCCAAATTGAAAATTTAGGATGTTAAATATAATAAAGAGCGCGTAAATAAAAAGTAGGGGCTGTTTAGATGAAGACACAACTAAGTTGGTTTTAGTATAGAGGTTGTTGTCACACAAGAAAGTTATTTGTCCCTAGGAAATCGATAACAAGACCGGTATCATTATTGTAATTTTATTTGAGGGAGAGGCATAAGCTAACATACTTTCTCTTGTTGTATCATATGCACTTATGATTGGAACTCTAGATAGCATCCGCAACTACTAAAGATCATCAAGGTAAAACCCAACCATAGCATTGTAAGGCATCAAGTCCTCTTTACTCCCATACGCAAACAACCTACTTACTCGGGTCTATGCTTCTGCACTCACGCCACCCACCATAAGCAAATCATGAACATATTGCAAACCCTACAGCAGGGATCCCTCATGCCTGTGCGACACGGAGAGCACCATAGGAGAACACCAATAATAAAACATGCAACTCAAACTAACTACGATCATCAATTAACCCATAAGATAAAACAGATCTACTCAAACATCATAGGATAGCCATACATCATTGGGAAATAATATATAGCGTTGAGCAGCATGTTTAAGTAGAGATTACAGCGGGTAAAAGCTGGGTTACACCGCTGCATAGAGGGGGGAAGAGTTGGTGATGATGGCGGTGAAGTTGTTGGTGTAGATTGAGGTGATGATGATGGCCCCGGCGGCGTTCCGGCGCCAACGGGAGAGAGGGGGAGAGAGCCCCCCTTCTTCTTCTTCTTCCTTGACCTTCTCCCTAGATGGGAGAAGGGCTTCCCCTCTAGTCCATGGCTTCCATGGGATGAGAGGGGCAAGATCAACTCCGAGATTGGATCTGTCTCTCTCTCTTTCTGCGTTCTCAGATTCTACCCTTTCACCGTTTCCTAAATTCTCGGAGATTCGTAGCTCCTATTGGGCTGAATTTTGAACAAGATCTCTATCCGGATATTGGCTTCCGTGCGGCGAAATAAGGGCACCAACCGCCTTACGGGGTGGCCACGAGGGCCCAGGGAGCGCCTGACCCCCTGGGGCGCCCCCCTTCCTCGTGGCCCCCTCGGGCATCGTCTCACGTTGATTCTTCTTCCCAAAAATCACATATATTCCAAAAAAATTTCCGTCAGTTATTATCCCGTTTGGACTCGATTTGATATGGATTTTCTGCGAAATAAAAACATGCAACAAACAGGAACTGGCACTGGGCACTAGATCAATATGTTACTCCCAAAAATAGTATAAAAAGTTGCCAAAAGTATATGAGAGTTGTATAATATTGGCATGGAACAATCAAAAATTATAGATATGACAGAGACGTATCAGTGCAGCGCCAAGCTTATTTCGTCAGCTCCCTTATCCAAGGGGCTCAATCGAGGTATTCTGGTGTGCAAAATTTGCTTTTTGGTCTCCTTATGGCCTCAAGGAAGCTGCACCACTACTTTCAAACACATCAAATCACCGTCGTATCACTTGCTTTCCAATGCAAAGGATCTTGAGTGGGTTGGAATTGTCGAGCTTTGATCTCAAGTTTGAAAGTACATCAACAATACAAAGCAGAGCTTTGGCAGAGTTCATTGCAGAATGGATGCCAATGCCAGACAAAGAGAATCCGGAGACCTCTCTCCTTGGCAAGGAAACAACTATGGACTGGGTTATGTATTTTGATGGTGCTTTCTCGCTGCAAGGCGCCGGTGCTGGAGTGCTTCTTGTCGCACCAATCGGAGAGGACCTCAAGTACATGATTCAGATGCATTTCCCTAGGGAGAAGACCACAAACAACAATGCTGAGTACGAAGGATTGCTTGCCAGACTCAGGATCGCGGCAGATCTTGGAATCAGGAAGCTTATCATCCGAGGCAATTTGCAGTTGGTTGTGAAACAAGTCAAAAAAGATTACCAAAGTCCACTAATGGAAGCGTACGTATGTTTATGAAGTGAGGAAATTGGAAGAGCACTTTGACAGATTGCAAACAGAGCACATTGATACGCCCATTTTGCATCATGCTTTTATATTGATATTTATTGCATGGTAGGCTGTTATTACACATTATATCACAATACTTATGCCTTTTCTCTCTTATTTTACAAGGTTTACATGAAGAGGGAGAATGCCGACAGCTGGAATTCTAGACTGGAAGAGGAGCAAATATTAGAGACCTATGCTGCACAACTCAAAAAGTCCCGAAACTTCACGGAGAATTATTTTGGAACATATAAAAAATATTGGGTGAAGAAAGCACTAGAGGGGGCCACCTGCCATCCACAAGGGTGGAGGGCTCGCCCTACCCCCTGGGCGCGCCCCCTGCCTTGTGGGCTCCTTAGCGGGCCCCCAATGCCCATCTTCTGCTATATTGTGTGTTTTGACCTGAAAAAAAATAAGAGGGAAGCTTTCGGGAAAAAGCACCACTATCTCGAGGCAGAACTTGGGCAGAACCAATCTAGGGCTCCAGCGGAGCTGTTCTGCTAGGGAAACTTCCCTCCGGGACGGGGAAATCAAAGCCATTGTCATCACCAACGATCCTCTCATCGAGAGGGGGTCGATTTCCATCAACATCTTCACCAGCACCTTCTCATCTCAAACCCTAGTTCATCTCTTGTATCCGATCTTTGTCTCAAAACCTCAGATTGGTACCTGTGGGTTGCTAGTAGTGTTGATTACGCCTTGTAGTTGATGCTAGTTGGTTTATTCGGTGGAAGATCATATGTCCAGATCCTTAATGATAATTAATACTCCTCTGATTATGAACATGAACATGCTTTGTGAGTTGTTACGTTTGTTCTTGAGGACATGGGAGGAGTCTTGTTATAAGTAATCATGTGAATTTGGCATTCGTTCGATATTTTGATGAGATGTATATTGTCTTTACTCTAGTGGTGTTATGTGAACGTCGACTACATGACACTTCATTATTTGGGCCTAGGAGAAGGCATTTGGAAGTAATAAGTAGATGATGGGTTGCTAGAGTGGCAGAAGCTTAAACCCTAGTTTATGCGTTGCTTCATAAGGTGCTAATTTGGATCCATATGTTTCATGCTATGCTTGGTTAGATTTATCTTAATTCTTCTTTCATAGTTGTGGATGCTTGCGAGGGGGTTAATCATAAGTGGGAGGCTTGTCCAAGGAAGGGCATCACCCAAGCACCGGTCCACTCACATATCAAATTATCAAATTATCAAAGTAACAAACGTGAATCATATGAGCATGCTGAAAACTAACTTGACAATAATTCCCATGTGTCCTCGGGAGCGCTTTGCTTTTATATAAGAGTTCGTCCAGGCTTGTCCTTTGCTACAAAAAGGATTGGGACGCCTTGCTGCATCTTGTTTACTTTTTTTACTTGTTACCCGTTATGAATTATCTCGTCATACAACTATCTATCACCAATAATTTCAGTGCTTGCAGATAATACCTTGCTGAAAACCGCTTGTCATTTCCTTCTGCTCCTCGTTGGGTTCAACACTCTTACTTATCGAAAGGACTATGATAGATCCCCTATACTTGTGGGTCATCAAGACTCTTTTCTTGCGCCTTTACCGGGGAGTGAAGCGCCTTAGGTAAGTGGAACTTGGTAAGGAAACATTTATATAGTGTGCTGAAATTTACTGTCACTTGCTACTATGGAAAATAATCCTTTCAGGGGCTTGTTCGGGTTATCTTCACCTCGACTAAAAGAGCAAAGAGTTGCTCCTCAACCTACTGAAAATATTTATTATGAAATTACTTCGGGTATGATAGTGAAACTTCTAGCTAATCCTTATGTAGGAGATGGAACATTACATCCTAATATGCACCTAATCTATGTGGATGAAGTTTGTGGATTATTTAAGATTGCAGGTTTGCCCGAGGATGTTGTCAATAAGAAGGTCTTCCCTCTACCTTTGAAGGTAAAGGCATTGACATGGTATAGGCTGTGTGATGATATAGAATCATGGAACTACAACCGATTGAAATTGTAATTTCGTCAGAAGTTTTATCCTATGCATTTGGTTCATCGGGATCGGAATTATATATATAATTTTTGGCCTCGTGAAGGAGAAAGTATCGCCCAAGCTTGGGTGAGCCTTAAGTCAATGTTATATTCATTCCCCAATCATGAGCTCTTAAGAGAAATTATTATTCAGAATTTTTATGCTCAACTTTCTCATAATGATCGATCCATGCTCGATACTTCTTGTACTGGTTCTTTTATGAAGAAGGATATTGAATTCAAATGGGATTTATTGGAAAGAATTAAACACAAATCTGAAGATTGGGAATTCGACGAAGGTAATGAGTAAGGTATAAACCTTAAGTTTATTTGTGTTAAACCTTTTATGGATGCCCACGCTTTTCGTGATTTTAGCACTAAATATGGACTTGACTCTGAGAGAGTAGCTTCTTTCTGTGAATCATTTGCTACTCATGTTGATCTCCCTAAGGAGAAGTGGTTTAAATACCATCCTCCCATTGAAGTGAAAGTAGTAGAACCTATTAAAGTTGTATAAGAAACTATTACTTATAATGTTGATCCTCTTGTTCCTATTGCTTATATTGAGAAACCACCTTTTCCTGTTGGAATAAAGGATCATGCTAAAGCTTCAACTATGGTTCATAAGAGTTATACTAGAACACGTACACCCCCTGAGCAAATTAAAGTTGAACCTAGTATTTCTATGGTTAAAGATCTCTTGGTTGATAATATTGATGGACATGTTATTTATTTCTGTGATGAACCTGCTAGGATTGCTAAACCCGATATTAAAGATAAACATAGACCTGTTGTTGGCATGCCTGTTGTTTCCGTTAAAATAGGAGATCATTGTTATCATGGCTTATGTGATGTGGGTGCTAGTGTGAGTGCAATTCCTTATACCTCATACCAAGAAATTAGGAACGATATTGCACCTGCTGAGATAGAAGATATTGATGTTACTATTAAGCTTGCCAATAGAGATGCTATATCACCAATTGGGATTGTTAGAGATGTTGAAGTCTTGTGTGGGAAAATAAAATACCCTATTGATTTTCTTGTTCTTGCTTCCCCACAAGATGACTTTTTCCCATTATATTTGGTAGACCTTTCTTGAATACTGTTAATGCTAAGATAGATTGCGAGAAAGATTTTGTTACTATCGGTTTAATGGATATGTCTCATGATTTTAATTTCTCTAAATTTCATAGACAACTCCATGATAAAGAATTGCCTAGTAAGGATAAAATCATTGGTCTTGCTTCTATTGTCATACCTCCTACTGATCCTTTAGAACAATATTTGCTAGACCATGAAAATGATATGTTTGTGAATGAAAGAAGGGAAATAGATGAAATATTCTTTAATCAAGGGCCTGTTTTGAAACACAATTTGCCTATTGAAATCCTTTGGGATCCTCCTCCACCCAAGGGTGATCCCGTGTTTGAGCTTAAACAATTACCTGATACTTTGAAATATGCTTATCTTGATGAAAAGAAGATATATCCCGTTATTATTAGTGCTAACCTTTCAGAGCATGAAGAAAAGAAATTATTAAAAACTCTAAAGAAGCACCATGCCGCTATTGGATATACTCTTGATGATCTTAAGGGCATTAGTCCCACTCTATGTCAGCACAAAATTAATTTGGAGCCTGATGCTAAACCAGTTGTTGATCACCAACGACGATTAAATCCCGAGTTGAAGGAAGTGGTAAGAAATGAAATATTAAAGCTTCTGGGGGTGGGTACAATTTATTCTATTGCGGATAGTTGATGGGTAAGTCTTGTTCATTGTGTCCCTAGGAAGGGAGGTATTACTGTTGTTCCTAATGATAAGAATGGTAATTGATTTTCACAAATTAAAGAAAGCTACTAGAAAAGATCATTACCCTCTACCATTTATTGATCAAATGCTAGAAAGATTATCTAAACATACACATTTTTGCTTTCTAGATGGTTATTCCGGTTTCTCTCAAATACATGTGTCAAAAGATGATCAGGAAAAGACCACCTTTACTTACCCTTTCAGTACTTTTGTTTATAGACGTATGCGTTTTGGTTTATGCAATGCACCTGCTACCTTTCAGAGATGTATGACTGCTATATTCTCCAACTTTTGTGAAAAGATTGTTTAGGTTTTCATGGATGATTTCTCCGTTTATGGAAATTCTTTTGATGATTGCTTAAGCAACCTTGATCGAGTTGTGTAGAGATGTGAAGAAACTAATCATGTTTTGAATTGGGAGAAGTGCCACTTATGGTTAATGAAGGTATTGTCTTGGGGAATAAAATTTCTGAAAGAGGTATTGAAGCTGATAAAGCTAAAGTAGATGCTATTAAAAAGATGTCATGTCCTTAAGATATCAAAGGTATAGGAAGTTCCTTGGTCATGCTGGTTTCTATAGGAGGTTTATTAAAGACTTCTCTAAAATTTCTAGGCCTCTCACTAATCTCTTTCAAAAAGATGTTCCTTTTGTTTTTTACAATGATTGTGTAGAAGCATTTGAAATACTTAAGAAAACCTTGATTTTTGCACCTATTGTTCTGCCACCCAATTGGAATTTACCCTGTGAAATTATGTGTGATGCTAGTGATTATGCTATTGTTGCTGTTCTAGGACAAAGAGTTGATAAGAAATTGAATGCTATTCATTATGCTAGTAAAACTCTAAACAGTGCCCAAAGAAATTATGCTACTACAGAAAAAATAATGTTTAGCACTTGTTTTTGCATGTGACAAGTTCAGATCTTATATTGTTAACTCCAAAGTAACTATTCAGACTGATAATGCTGCTATTAAATAACTTATGGAAAAGAAAGATGCTAAACCTAGACTTATTAGATGGGTTCTCGTGCTACAAGAATTTGATTTGCATATTATTGATAAAAAGGGAGCTGAGAACCCCGTTGCAGACAACTTGTCTAGGTTAGAAAATGTTCTTGATGACCCACTGCCTATTGATGACAGCTTTCATGATGAGCAATTGGCTATCATTCATGCTTCTCGTAATACTCCATGGTATGCTGATTATGCTATTTACATTGTTGCTAAGTTCATACCACCTAGTTTCACATACCAGCAAAGGAAAAAGGTTTTGTATGCTTTGAGACATTAATTTTGGGATGACCCACACCTTTATAAAGGAGTAGATGGTGTTATTAGATGTTGTGTACCTGAGCATGAATAGGAACAGACCCTAAGCAAGTGCCATTTCGAGTCTTCCAAGGACACCACGCTGGAGATAGAACCGCACACAAGGTATTGCAATCTGGTTTTTATTGGCCTACTCTCTTCAAGGGTGCTCATAAGTATGTCTTGTCTTGTTAGGAATGCCAGAGAATTGGTAATATTAGTAGACGTCAGGAAATGCCAATGAATTATTCACTTGTTATTAACCCATTTGATGTTTGGGGCTTTAATTATATGGTACCTTTTCCTTCCTCTAATGGGTATGCACATATTTTAGTCGCTGTTGATTACGTTACTAAGTGGGTAGTAGCTATTCCAACTAGTAGTGCTGATCATAACACTTCTATTAAGATGCTTAAAGAAGTTATTTTTCTGAGGTTTGGAGTTCCTAGATATTTAATGATTGATGGTGGTTCACATTTTATTCATGGTGCTTTCCATAAAATGCTTGCTAAGTATGATGTTAACCATAGAATTGCATCTCCATATCATCCCCTGTCTAGTGGTCAAGTAGAATTAAGGAATAGAGAGGTTAAATTGATTTTGCAAAATACTGCTGATAGATCTAGAAAGAACTGGTCTAAGAAACTTGATGATGCATTATGGGCTTATAGAACTGCTTATAAGAATCCTATGGGTATGTCTCCGTATAAAATGGTTTATGGAAAAGCTTGTCACTTACCTCTCAACCTAGAACATAAAGCTTATTGGGCTATTAAAGAGCTCAACTATGATTTGAAACTTGCCAGTGAGAAGAGGCTATTTGACATTAGCTCGCTTGATGAATGGAGGACCCAAGCCTACGAGAATGCCAAGTTGTTTAAAGAAAAGGTTAAAAGATGGCATGACAAGAAGATACAAAAGCGTGAGTTTAATGTAGGTGATCATGTTTTGCTGTAAAACTCTCGTTTAAGATTTTTTGCAGGAAATCTTCTCTCTAAATGGGAAGGTCCCTACATTATCGAGGAGGTCTATTGTTCTGGTGCCATCAAGATCAACAATGCCGACGGAACAAATTCGAAGGTGGTAAACTGTCAAAGAATCAAACATTATATCTGAGGTACTCTCGTAAATGTTGAGACCAATATAATTAATACCATAATACCAGAGGAGTACATAAGGGATACTTTCCAGAACGTTTCAGACTCCAAAAAGGAATAGGTATGTGGTACGGTAAGTAAACCGACTCCAAAACGTTTCCAATGGCAATTTTTCTCCGTTTTGGAATATTTAAAAAATTAGGAAAATTAAAAGTAGTCTGAAGAGTGCACGAGGCATCCACAAGGATGTAGGGCGCGCCCTACCCCCTGGCCCCCTCCATTGTGGCCACTTCACGTGCCCTTCAGACTCTGTTTTCTTGCACAATACTTCTTTTGGTCAGTAAAAATTCATTATATAATATCTCGAAGGTTTTGACCATTGTACCACGACAATATCTCTTGTTTTTGTTTTGAGCTATTTCTGCAGCAGATTTAGAGCAAGATCTCTTTGCTAGAGTCGGTCGAGGAGAGTCATGTAACTCACCTGACACCGGGCCCAAGAGCATATAACAAAGTTGACCACTTCGGGCAATCAACAAAGGAAGAGATGGAAGCTGACTTGAAAAGGGTGGATGCCATGGAGGAGGATCAAGAAGTTACCTCTCGTCTTAACTAGATTCATGCCGGAGGAACTTCAGAGCTCAGCAATACCAAATTCGGTCATTCCTCCCAATGCTAGATTTCTTTCTGTTGAAAATATGAAAAAGAGTGTTGCTTTTTCTCCCACAGCTATAAACATCCATGGGTGAATGGAGCTCTTGCCGTCACAGGTAAGCTTCACAAGGAAGTAATGGATCTTAAGAAGCAAAATAATAAGCTCGAGTAAGAGATACGTATCCTAAGGGGCATCATCGCCAAGAATATCACATCACCACCACTTCCGAAGAAAGCGACATAAATACATGGGTATGGCACTCCCCTTGGCAACTGCCAAGCTTGGGGGGGGTGCCACGGTATCGTATCACCATCACACCTTTACTTTTATCGTTTTTCTTAGTTCGATCCTTTTGGTTATATCTTGATCTAGAAGAATAAAGTATTTAGTATGATCTATCTTTGAGTTTTGTTTTGATCTCTATCTATGTAATCGAGTCCTTGAGTTATATATAATAAAGAGTAGTTTTGAGTTGAGGGCTTTGCTTTCTTGCTATAATCTTGAGGGAATTAAATGAAAGAAAGAATAAAAATATCATATATTGATCTTATGAAGAGTAATGACTTCACATATAAAGAGTATGATGAATAAAAGTTGTAGAGAGTTGACAAACATAGTTTTGGTCATTGTTGCAATTAATAGGAAGTACTAAAGAAAGAGAGGATTCACATATAAATATACTACCTTTTACATCTTTTGTAATTGTGAGCACTCATTAAAATGACATGCTAAGAAGTTGATTTTGGACAAGGAAGACATCATAATGAGTTATGTTTGCTTATATTTGAATACAAGTTATATTGTCATGGATCCTCCAACATGTTGAGCTTGACTTTCCCTCTCATGCTAGCCAAATTCTTTGCACCAAGTAGAGATACTACTTGTTCTTCAAAACATCCCTTAAACCAGTTTTGCCATGAGAGTCCACCATACCCACCTATGGATTGAGTAAGATCCTTCACGTAAGTTGTCATCGGTGCAAGCAATAAAAAATTTCTCTTTAAATATGTATCATCTATTAGTGTGAAGAAAATAAGCTTTATACGAACTTGTGATATGGAAGAAATAAAAGCGACAGACTGCATTATAAAGTTCTTTATCACAAGCAGCAATATAAAGTGATGTTTTTTTGCATTAAGATTTTGTGCATCCAACCATAAAAGAGAATGACAACCTCTGCCTCCCTTTGCGAAGAGCCTATCTTTTACTTTTATCTTCTACACTTATACAAGAGTCATGGTGCCACTCTGATCCGCGCCCCCTTTCTCTCGTTCCTCCTCTTGGCTCTGCCACAATAACACTTTCATGGCCGGCCACGCGACCCAGCGCCTGCTCCTGGCTTGGTCCCCGGCAAGGTGCGCTGCTCCTCCTCCCTGCCTCCTTCTTCCTTCCCCTTCTCCTTCTCTACCTCCAGGGAGCTCCCCCTGGATCTTACCCATCGCCAGATGCATTGCTTCCCCAGCGGATCCATGCCGCTCCTCGACCTCCCGACTGATGCCAATGGCAAAGCTCGGACGAGATCGTGGAATTACTCTCGGTCCCCGGCGAGGCTCCCCTGCCACCACGGAGTCTCCTTCCAATGGCTGCGGCAGCACAAACGCCGTTCAACTCCATTGACTTGGGCCGTTCAACTACGCGGCCCCAGGATGTTCGCCACCGCAGCTCTTGGATCACACCAACATCTTGTTGTTTGACTACAGCGGCTGTTGTCTGCAAAAAAGTGCATGCGTGTAGTCCAACTTTCCCTATACACTCACATGAGCACATGGAGACTCTGCTTAGAGAAGTTGTAGCAACACGATGCAATGATCATCTTCAGCAAATACATTTTAGATGTTATTATTGCTACTTAAATTTGTGTGGGTCTGGCTACATGTATCACTTGTTTTGTTTGTTGAAAAAAGAAATGTACCACTCGGTTCGTTTACACATGTTCTACAATTAGTTTCTTTGGTTTTGTTAAACTGATTCCATTCTTGTTGCCATCTGCAAAAATGTACAACACATCGACGAGCCCCTGCACCCATGTTGCCATCATAAAAAATGGATGTAGAGAATGCACTGTTTGTCTTGTATGCCTAAATTTTTATTTGTGAAGGTCAAAATGTTGTGTTCGAGAAGGTCAAGTGTGTTATGTGTATCTCAGCAAGTTCAAATAATTTAAACTTGAAGTGACAAACAAATTTAAAAAGAGCATAAAACAAAATTGAAGTCTATAAAATTCACTTCAAATCATTAACAAGAAAAAGAATGTTCTCTTTGTTCTCAAACAGAAACAAAAATTAATAAAAAAGGGAATATAGTTTACTCTTTACAAAATCTTCAGAAATGTTTCGTTAAATCAATTGTGCTTCTCCGCTCTATACATGTTCATTGATATTGCCAACAAGCATACTATTTTCCAAAAAGTGGTTCGATGTTTATTACATGACTAGATTTTTTTACTACTAAGAAATAAACCAGGAGGTCCAAATTAAAAAGATGGAGAAGTTCGATGATTATAGAAATTGCGATTTTTCTCATTATTTAAGAATGCAAATAAGAAGTTCAAAATAAAGTAATGCAAAAATTTGATGTATAAAAAAATGGAAAATCTGAATCTGTTGATGGGAAGGACATAAGAAGTTCACAGAAAAAAATAACACAATAGTACAAAAACAAGAGAGCACTTTGAAACGAATATTTCATCGTTTCTAATAAAAATTAAGAAGTTCAGATTTTAAACATAGAGCAGTTCAAAAAATCGTACAAACAGGATTATCACCATTTCTAGAAAAACACTAGAAGTTCAAATTTACAAAACAAACATGTTCAATATTTATTACAAAACATGGATTTCGCCGTCACTAAAAGAAAATAAACCAAGAAGTCCAAATTACAAAATAGAGAAGTCGATATTTATAAAGAAACTCATATTTTCCTTGTTACTAAAGAATAAAAATGATGAATTCAAATTAAAAAAGAGGAGTAGTTTGATGTATACGGGAAACTCAAATTATTACCGTTGTAAGAAAAATAAAACTATGAAGTTCAATTTACAAAAAATAATGTTTGAGGCGCAACAGGTTTAATGCTTGTTACAAACCCAAAGAAGTTCATTGAAAAAGGCATCTCAAACAATTTTATAAAAAAAATTCTCTCTTAAAATAAACCTTGAAGTTCAAATTTAAAAGCGGGGCGGCTTGATGTCTATCAAAATGTAGGATTTTTTCCGTTGCTAAAAGAAATTAAAGCAGGAAGTCCATATTAAAAAGATGGAGAAGTTCGACGATTATAGAAAACTCAGATGTTTCTCGTTATTAAAGAATGGAAACAAAAAGTTCAAAAATTAAATAACAAGAAGTTCAACTTTTAAAAAATAGAGCGCTTCAAAATTTCATAAAAAAAGATTAATAAAAAACTAGGAAGTCCATATTAAAAAGATGGAGAAGTTCGATAATTATAGAAAGCTCATATTTTCCTCGTTATTAAAAGAATGGAAACAAGAAGTTCAAAAACTAAATAACAAGAAGTTCAAATTTTAAAAATAGAGCGCTTCAAAATTTCATAAAAAAGATTAATAAAAAACCAGGAAGTCCATATTAAAAAGATGGAGAAGTTCGATGATTATAGAAAACTCAGATTTCCCTCGTTATTAAAGAATGGAAACAAGAAGTCGAAAAATAAAATAACAAGAAGTTCAACTTTGAAAAATAGAGCGCAAAATTCTTAAATTTTTTTAGAAAATTCAGATTAATATTCATAAAAAACAAAATATTTTCACGTAACCGAGAGAAGTTCGGATTGATAACTGCGAGAAGTCCAAGTACAACACGATGTGCATTTGGTATTAAAAAGTAATAAAAAAGCAAATACTATTTTTTGTTGTTATAAATTCAAGTCCTCGATCGAAGAAAGTTAAAACAATTTATTGTTAGAGATGTTTGTACAGAAGGAATATTATTTGTGTAACACTAACAAATGGATGAGAAAATTACAAATGAAAAATACATCACAGAAGTTCAACGTAAAAACAGCAGGAAGTTCACCTACTACACTGAATGAATATCAGATAAAAAACTTTTAAAATCATCGCGAGTATGAAAAAATGATCAACACGGGAAAGTTGCGTGTTTACATCAGCTTTCCACTGGTATATCACTTGCTCAATTCCGGTGAGTGGACGGAGAGCTGCGAGCAGTGGATGGAGAGCTACGAGCAAAAAACACGTGAAAAACAGAGTGAAGTTCAAGTAGACATGCCGAGAAGTTCAGGTTCTTCACGCGGTGCATTTTCGAAGAATCTGTTACGCGATAAAGGCAGAACGAATGATCTCACCATTTTTCGAAATTACATGAAAACGGTCAGGATTCATAGAAAACCATCAACATGAAAAAGTTTCGCATTTTCCGTAGCTTTTCAGTGGTATATTATTTGCCCCATTCCGACAAAGTTTATAGAAATTACGGCAAAAATACGTTTTTAACCATTTTCAAAACTGACATAAAACCGTAATGAATTAGGCGAAACAATATATACAAAAAAGTTTCGCATTTATTCAAGATTTCCAACTCCATATCATTTGCTGCATTTGGACGTACGGTTAAAAAATTAGCTCAAAAATACGAACTCGGTGGAACTTGTACTGTTTTCTAAATTACTTTTAAACAGTTCAAAATTAGAAAAAACTTTTAACATAAAAAAGTAGCACAATTTCATAAGCTTTCCAACGCCATATTAGTTGCCTCAATTGGATTAGCCGTTTAGAAATGGCATCGAAAATACGAACTCGGGTGTTCGGTTTGCGAAATTTTACGATTTTCCGAATTACTCTTTAACCGTAGGGAATTAGAGAAAACTTTCAACATGTGGAAGGAGCGGTTTTGCAGCAGCTTTCCAACGCCATATTATTTGCCTCATTCCGATAAACGGTTTAAAAATGCGATCAAAAATACGATTCACGTTTTTTGTATAAAGAAAAAACAGTTTTCAAAACTGCTCTTAAACCGCTTACATTTTGCCAAAAATTTAAGTTGGGTCATGATACTGATGTCCATAGCTATCCAACGGTATATCGCAAGCCCCATTTGGACACCTTTTAGCTGAAGTTCAACCTAGTACTCGGGGAAGGTCAGGCACGTTACTCGGGAAGTTCATGTTGTGATCAGAATATTATTCTGATCCTGTGATCAGAATAGTGTTTATGTATATATATACATATATATCCCCTCGGATGTAGGTTATCATGAACTATTATTGTTGACATTGCCCTTGAGGTAAAAGGTTGGGAGGCGAAACTATAAGCCCCTATCTTTCTCCGTGACCGATTGAAGCTTTGAACCCATAAGTATCACGTGAGTGTTAGCAATCATGAAAGACTAAATGATAGTTGAGTATGTGGACTTGCTGAAAAGCTCTTGAATTGACTCTTTCCGATGTTACGATAAATTGCAATTGCTTCGATGAATGAGATCATAGTTTGTTAGTTTTCAATAAAGTTTCTGATTCATACTCTACCTTGTGAATGAATTGTTACTCTAGCATAAGAAATTATATGACAATATATGTTGTTGTTCTAAAGATGATCATGATCCCCTCATGTCCGTATTTTATTTTATCGACACCTCTATCTCGAAACATGTGGACATATTTTTCGATTTCGGCTTTCGCTTGAGGACAAGCGAGGTCTAAGCTTGGGGGTGTTGATACGTCCATTTTGCATCATGCTTTTATATCGATATTTATTGCATTATTGTAATGCCCCGAGACCGATGCACCAGATGTCTTCTAGTTATTCGTCGCCGTTGACATGTCATTCGCTTGCGTGTTTTGCACTTTGCCATGTCATCATGTGCATTTCATCTACATGTTTTTCAAAACTTGCATCCGTTCGGGTCTCCCATTTCTCTCCGTTGTCCGTTCTGAGTCCAACCGCACTCGCACATGCCCGTGGCACCTTCAAAATGTTATTTTATAAGAGGGATAAAAACTTTCTTGGAATGGGTTGAAAGTTGGCATGCGGTCTTGTTATGGTGTAGGCCCATTCCAGGCCCATCCGGGGCACCCACTGGCCCGAAGCAGCCCGAGACACCTCCTGACTCCCTCCGCACCGCCGCACTCTGCTCCACACACCCGCGCCCGCCTCGTGCCCCGCGGGACTACGCCCGCGCCGCCTTTGGCCTATGATGCCCGGCATCGAACCTCGCCGAGGCTCGGATCCGCTACCTCGACCTGCTCCCTTGTCCTCACAGAGCGCCGCTGTTGGGGATATAAATATTGGGTATGACCCGCCCAGGAGGGGCCGGGTCATACCACTGGCGACTTAAGGATAAAGATAGCGGGTCATGAAGCAAGCCTATTGAAGGCCCAAGACCCACATGCGACTTGAGGCCCAAGGGGATGAACCGCCATATGTGTAACTTGTATTGTAAGACAAGCTTAGTTGGTCACCGAGCCGGGCACGTTGTGTATGAGCCAGCCGGGATTTTGTAAGCCGCCGGTCATCAACCTATGTATATAGAGGGGTGACCCGGCGGCGGGTTAGGGCAAGAAACAACAAGTCGAGAACTCAGTAATCGAAGCCCAGGAAATACAACGTAAAGCAGGAGAAGGCTTTTACCTCGTTGAGAGGGGCCAAACCTGGGTAAACTGTAATGCCCCGTATGTAACTTGCCATATTTGTATTCCAACTCTTGCCATTTTCGGCGCTAAGTTATGATATTCCGTCGTGGTTGGGTTTTGTCTTCGTTTTTCATTTTGTCCATGTCATGCATCTCATATCATGTCATCATGTGCATCACATTTGCATACGTGTTTGTCTCATGCATCCGAGCATTTTCCCCGTTGTCCATTTTGCATTCCGGCACTGCTATGTCCTCCAGCGCCCTCTTTTGCCACTTTTCGTGTGCGGGTGTTAAACATTCTCGGAGTGGACCGAGATTTGCCAAGCAGCCTTGGTACACCACCGGTAGACCGCCTGTCAAGTTTCGTGCCATTTGGAGTTCGTTTGATACTCCAATGGTTAACCGGGGAGCCTTAAAGGCCTCGCGTGTGTTGAAGCCCAACACCCTTCCAAAGTGGCCCAAAACCCATCCAAAACCCCTCCATGCTCCCAGTCTTTCGATCATGATCGCGTGGCCGAAAACTGCACCTCATTTGGACTCTCCTAGCTCCCTCTACCTATAAATATGTGCACTCCTCCGAAAATTCGGGTCCAAACCCTAGCCTTCTTCCACCCCGCGCCGCCGGACACGTCCACAGCCACCGCGCCAGCCAATCGCCGCTCGCCACGTCGCCTTTGCCCGCGCCCACATCGCCGCACCCGCGCCAGCCCGCCGCGGCCCAGGTCGGCCCCCTCGGCCTGCGACGCCGCCCGACCGCACCCGCGGGCGGCCACCTCCTTGCCCCGCCGCCCGCGACTACCTCGCTCCGATCGCCGCCGCCAGCGCCAGATCTCCGCTCCAGCGATGCCGCCGCCTCGTTCCCCGCACCGCCGCGCCTCCCCACCGGAGCCGGCCGTGCCTCGGCGTCCGTGCCCGACGCTGCTGCGTCCCAGGACCTCGCCGGCCCTTTCCCCAGCCCCGACCACCTCCTTATGACCTTCTCCGGCGGGATCTCTGGTGAACCTTGCCGGCCGTGCCAACCCTACATCTGATTTGTCCAGAGGTTGACTCTCAAATTTTCTCTAAGTCCCCAGTTTCCTATATTATCTAGCTCTGTTCATCGCATCATAACTCATCATCCGTAGCTATGTTTTGGGCGTGCAATATATCAAAATGTTCGATAGGATGTGCTCTTTGTTTTGTTCCATTGCACCATGCTTGTTTGCATCAATCTTGATGCCCGAAATGCTGTTGCAAGAGTGCTTCATAATGTTAGTTTCTGTTTCGTAACAGATTATGGGCATTTGTCATTTTTTGCCATGATGTTTGTGTGCCTCCTATGAACTTGAGCCCTACATGTGTTTTGGGCTATGCCATGCCATCTTTACAGGGGTGTATGCCATGTATTTTTGTGATCAATGTGTTGACTAGCACAAGCATGCAAAGTAGCTCTCGTGATGTTGCTGATTTCAAGGACTTAGAATTCTTCTATGTCTTTTCCCTGATGTTATTTTTATGCCATGTATTCATGTCGCTACAGAGTGATCCATGCCTCTTTTGAGCATGTTCAGTAAGGATGGTTTTGAGATATTGTTATGTTCTATCCATCCGTGTGTTTGTTTGCAATTATGGAGTACCCTAGCATGACTCAATCTTGCTCTACTTTTGCTATAAAATATTCCTGGCAGATTGTGTACATGTTATTCAATTTTGCCAAGGTTGTTTTAGTTGATCCTTGCATGCTATGAGATGGTTCTTTCCATGGTTAGCTTCTTGAACATGTCTTCTTGTTGGGTGTATGCTTAGTTTGTCATGCTATGCCTTGTGGTGAGTGCATCGAGCTCGCAAACATGTCTACATAACTCTGTTTTTGCCATGTCCAGTTTTCTGGTAAGTCTGAATCTGTTAACGAAACTTGCTATGTTTACATGGGTGCCATCATATTTTCTGATCCCTTTTGGCTTATGGTCAGTAAGGGACTTTATTATATGCTTTGAGTAGTTTCATGCCATGCCTTGTATTGCTATGATATGTTCCTGTAGCATGTTGTTATCTTGCTCTAAACATTGCTTCCTGATGTTAATTCCTGGCATGTTATTTTCACTAAATCTGTGATGCTGTTATCTTTTGCACTTTTGCCATGCTAGTTTTAACCTGCTATTGTGTGATTTAGCCGTAGCTTAGTGTTCATCTTTTGTCAAGCATCTTGAGTGGATCACTTCCATATGCTTTGTTGCTATGTTAGAGTGTTGTAGCTTAGTTTCTTGTTGCATTCTTGATGGCATCGTGCTGTTAATCGCAGATTTGTGCCATTATTGTTTTGCTTGCCATTTGCAAACTGTGCATCCGATTTCGGTGATCTTTATATCGATTTCGATCGAAATCAAATCATTTTGCCAGCGGCACACTTGGTTTGCCAAGTTGAGGCCTGGTTCAATCTTTCCCTTCCAAAGCACGCATATGCATTGCATATTACATCCCGCATATCATGCCTTGTTTTGCATCATGTTGCTTGCGCATTGCACCGTGGTTGATTGTGTTTCCCTTGCTTTGGGTAGAGCCGGTTTCATCCTTCCCTTCCCTTTACTTACTGTTGGTCCTTGTGAAGTCATTGTATGATTGCACTATCTTTTGTCTTCACTGAGTGACTGCGTGTTCTATTTGGCTTCACAATATCTTCCTACCTGATCCTTACTACATTGCTGCTATTAGTCATTGTGCTTTCACTCCATTGAATACTTGACTATGGTTTGCCTAGTGTAGTCTACCTTCCGCAGCATGGTAATAGGTTTATTTCTATCATTTGTCTTCGAAACTTCCATGTTTTGAAGACTTTCATAAAAATCGCCTATTCACCCCCCTCTAGTCGATATAACGCACTTTCAACTGGTATCAGAGCAAGGTACTCCCTTGTTCTATGTGATTCGGTTTAACCACCTGGAGTTTTAGCTATGTCGACTACAGGGATAATTAAAGTCTCCGCTGCGTGCCCCGTCTTCGATGGAACTGAATATCCCTACTAGAAGAATAATATGCGCATGCATCTTGAAGCCATTGACGTCGACCTATGGTATGTCGTCAAGAACAGCGTTCCCAAGGCTGGAGAAGGTGTCACTGCTGCTGATGTCAAGAAGTTCGTTCAACTGGACTCTATTGCCAAGAATATCATATGTGGTCATCTGACCAAAGGACAGTATGGTCGCGTGAGTGCTTTGGAAACATCTAAGCTAGTCTGGGACTGGCTCTCCAAGGTCAACGAAGGCGTCTCAACCCGAAGAGATCAGAGAATCAGTGTCCTTCGCAACCTCTTCAACCGCTTCAAGAGAAATGACAATGAGAATGTCCAGCTCACGTTTGATCGACTCACTAACATCACAAATGAGCTTCAAGCCCTCGGCGCTACTGAGATCACCAAGCATGAAGTCGTCAAGACACTCCTGAGATCACTTGGCAGTTTGTTTGACACCCTAGCCCTGATGATTCAAGAACGTCCTGATTTCAAGACACTCGATCCATCTGACATACTTGAGAGGCTCAACACACATGAGTTTCAGCTTTCTGAGAAAATAGATATCTATGGTCCAAACTATGGGCGAACTCGTGCCTTGAAGGCAAAAGCTGTCTCCTCATCTGAAGAAGAATCTGTGAGCAGTTCTGATGATCCTGAAGACATTGGAAGGGAACTTGCTATGCTTGTGAAGAAGTTCCAAAAATTCACCAAGAAGAAAGGTTTCAGAAAGTCTTCATGATCAAGCTCAAGGAATGATGAAGCTTCTGCTCATGACTACAAGAAGAAAACATGTCACAAGTGCAGGAAACCTGGCCACTTCATCTATGAGTGTCCACAGTGGGACAATGAGAAAAAAAAAGAAGAAGAGCAAGGAATATGACTCTGACAACAAGAAGAAGAACAAATACTCAAAGTCTTCTTCCAAGTCTTCCTCAAAGTCTTCATCACACAAGAAGAGCTCATCTGGCAAGGCACGTGCGTTTGTTGGCAAGGAAATGGATTCAGAGGAGGAGTCCGCTTCTGAGGAGGCGGAGGTGGAGTCTGAGGAGGAGTCCGATTCTGGCGTTGCAAGTCTGGCTACAACATACGTTGCCAAGTCCATCTTCAACACTGAAGACAATGACTTCACCACCGACACCGATGCGAATGACAAGGACTACTCCGCTCCTACCTACTGCTTCATGGCACGCGGTGCCAAGGTAAACACACGCACTACTCACTATCAAACATCTAGTGACGATGACTCTGATTGTGGTTCAAGACCCAGCTACAAAACACTTGCTAAAATTGCAACTGAACAACAGAAAGCCATGGAACATATTCAAAAACTGTTAGACAAAAGCGATGATCTGTTAGGTGCTGAAATGACTCGATCTGAGTCCTTAATTGAAGACATAAAAAATCTTCACGTTAAGTATGAGGAACTTGAAAGTCGTCATGAATCGCTCTCAACAACTCATGAAAAGCTTTCCTATGATTATCTTCAAAGGAACCAAGATCTTGAGAAATTGAGAGCGGCTCATGAAGATCTTCAAAAGGAAAACGAGTCACTTTGCGCCAAACAGATCAGTTTCGCTCAGGAAGGATTTGAACTAGCATGTCTTAAATGCATCGAGCGTGAAAACACTACTTCTGTTGCTGAGTGTTCTACTGCTGCTACTGTTGCAATATCTTCAACTGTTGATGTGGTAACTAACCCCTCTGCTGAGTATACCACTGCTATTGCTGATGAGAATGCTAGGTTGAAGACATTGCTTGAAACAGGGATGTACAAAAGTCTCAAAGGGCATCAGACACTATGTGATGTCCTCAAAAGGCAGATCCTGAACCGAAACCCGAGGAAAGAGGGTGTTGGGTTCGTAAGGAAAATGAATGCTGATGGCTCCTAATGGAAACCTGAGCAGTACCCCAAAACCACATGGGTTGCTGCAAAGGAACCTTCAGCAGATCCATCCAATCTATCTTGCTTCACTTGTGCTAACCCCATTGTCATTGATGAATCCTTTGATGCAAACTATAAACTGTTTAAGAATCAGAATGGTGAAGTGTTTGCCAGGTATATTGGTACTAACTTCAGGAATGGGCCGCCTACGAAGAAGATCTGGGTGCCGAAAAAGTGTTTGGAAAATCTTCCTATGAATGTCATCATGACACCACAGGTGAAGAAGACAAACCCAGACCATAGGCTTCATACGGTCCAAAGGCTTCATATAGAGAAAGGACTCACCTGAGTCGCACTAACGCAAATGTTTTGCAGGGAAACCATACTCAGGCCTATGAATATGAGCGCGGTTCATCAAACCACCATGTTCATAAGGCCAAGAACTATTCTGCTTATTCTTATGAGTACTATTGGCCACCTGCAAGACTGTTTGCTAGGGCTCCAAAGCCAAAGTTCTCAGATGCTGCACTTAGACTTATTGCTTCTAAGCCACCCTTGAAGATGTGGGTGGCTAAGAAAGCTTAACTCTCTTTTGCAGGGAAAGGTCTCCAGCAGAAAACCAAAATCGTCTGACGCTATTGCTAGGGACCTTAAACATCTTGTAGGGTGCAAGATCAAATGCCCGAATGGTCTTACTATGTACTTCGTTCCTGAATCGCTTGCTACTCTCCCTATTAGTCCTAATCTGGATCTAAGCTTTCATAACCCACTGGTTCGTCAAATGTTTTTGCTTCACAATTCTCTTCGTGAAGCCTATCCCCCTAACTGCACTGTAGGGTACAACACCAGCGTCATCAGAATGGATTATTGACAGTGGGTGTACCAATCACATGACTGGCAAAAGAAGCCTTCTTATGGACTCAACCTTACGTCCATCCGACAAGAGTCACATCACATTTCCTGACACTGGTAAAAGTAAGGTATTGGGTCTAGGTAGAGTTGCAATCTCAGAGGATCAACACATGGATAAAGTCATGCTTGTTGAATCCCTTGGCTTCAACTTAATGTCTGTCTCAATGCTTTGCGATTTGAACATGATAGTAATATTTGGAAAATATCATCGCCTTGTTCTAATGGAATCTGAAAAGTCTCTAGTGTTTGAAGGGTATCGAAAAGATGATTTGTACGTGGTAGATTTCTCAGCAGGACCACAGCTTGCTGTATGTCTTCTAGCAAAAGCTTCAGAATGCTGGCTTTGACATCGGAGGCTAGGGCATGCCGGCATGAGGAATCTCCACACCCTTGCAAAGAAGAAGCATGTCATAGGCATCGAGGGCGTCAAGTTCAAGAAAGATCACTTATGCGGTGCCTGTGAAGCAGGAAAGATGACGAGGGCCAAACATCCCTCGAAGACAATCATGACAACTACTCGACCCTTCGAACTGCTCCACATGGATCTTTTCGGTCCCACTCATTACTCAACTCTTACTACTACTGCTTGTCTCTATGGCTTTGTCATTGTTGATGATTATTCTAGATATACTTGGGTGCACATAATCCTCTACAAGACTGAAGTGCAGGATGTCTTCAGACGCTTCGCCAATCGAGCAATGAACAACTATGGTGCCAAGATAAAGCACATTAGAAGTGACAATGGCACTGAATTCAAGAACACTGGCCTTGATACATATCTTGATACTTTGGGCATCACACATGAATTCTCAGCCCCGTACACTCCATAGCAGAATGGCGTAGTCGAATGCAAGAACAGAACACTCATTGAGATGGCCCGAACAATGCTTGATGAATACAAGACTCCAAGAAAATTCTGGCCTGAAGCCATTGATATTGCATGCCATACAATCAATCGTGTTTATCTTCACAAGCTTCTAAACAAGACATCTTATGAGCTCCTTACTGGCAAGAAGCCAAATGTCAGTTACTTCAGAGTATTTGGCGCCAGGTGCTGGATCAAGGATCCACATCACACTTCAAAATTTGCACCAAAAGCACATGAGGGTTTTATGCTTGGATATGGAAAGGATTCGCACTCCTACAGAGTCTTCAATCTCTTTCATTATAAAGTGGTTGAAACAGTGGATGTGCGATTTGATGAGACTAACGGTTCACAATGAGAGCACCTGCCAAATTTGCTAGATAAAGTTCCATCCATCGAATCAATCAAGCTAATGGGAACTGGAGAAATCATACCCTCTGAAGCTCAACCTGAAGAGGAACTTATCATCTCCACACCTGATCTACCTGAAGACAATGCTCAACCTGAAGACAATCCCACTAACAATGACAATGATCAGCAAGAGCAAAATCTTCGCCCTATACATCTTCGTGTTGCCAATGAAGTGTAGATTCAGAGAATAATTGATAGCATCAATGCACCTAGTCCGCTCACTCGTTCAAGAGCAACGCAGCTAGCAAATTTCTGTGGGCACTTCGCATTCGTCTCAATAACAGAACCCAAGAAAGTTGAAGAAGCCTTCATGGAACCTGAATGGATTCAAGCTATGCAAGAAGAGCTTCAATAATTTGAGCTGAATAATGTATGGGAACTGGATAAGCGTCCTGACCCTCGGAAGCACAATATAATAGGCACCAAATGGATATACCGCAACAAGCAAGATGAGCATGGTCAAGTTGTAGAAACAAAGCTCGTGGATATACTCAACTTGAAGCCATACGCATACTGCTGGCCTATGCAAATCATCATAACATACTTCTATATCAAATGGATGTGAAGAGCGCTTTTCTCAATGGCAAGATTGAAGAAGTGTATGTTGCACAACTGCCTGGCTTTGAAGATCTGAAACATCCTGACATGGTATGCAAGCTCAACAAGAACTGTATGGCCTCAAACAAGCCCCTCGGGCTTGGTATGACACACTCAAATACTTCCTGAAGAGCAAAGGCTTCATACCTGGTTCCCTCGACCCCACTCTCTTCACGAAGACATATGATGGTGAACTGTTTGTGTGCCAAATATATGTGGATGACATCATCTTCGGCTGCACCTATCAGAAGTACAGTGAAGAGTTTGGATATATGATGCAAGAGCAATATCAGATGTCCATGATGGGAGAGCTGAAGTTCTTCCTCGGTCTTCAAATACGACAGCAACGCAATGGCATCTTCATATCTCAAGAGAAGTATCTCAAAGATTTCCTGAAGAAGTTCGGTATGCAAGACTGCAAAGGCTTCACGACACCAATGCCAGCCAAACATCATCTGGGTCCTGACGACAATGGTAAAGAGTTCGATCAAAAGGTATACCACTCCAGGATTGGTTCTTTGCTTTATCTATGTGCATCTAGGCCAGATATTATGCTTAGTGTTTCCATGTGTGCTCGATTTCAAGCGGCACCAAAGGAGTCGCGTCACTTAGCTGTGAAGCGAATTCTTCGATATATGGATCACACCCCAACTCTAGGATTATGGTATCCAAAGGGCTTAGAGTTTGATCTGGTTGGATTCTCGGATGCTGATTATGCTGGTGACAAGGTGGATCGCAAGTCTACATCAGGCACATGTCACTTTCTGGGACGATCACTTGTATGTTGGTCTTCAAAGAAGCAGAACTGTGTGTCTCTCTCCACTTGTGAATCTGAATACATTGCTGCTGGATCTTGCTGCGCTCAGCTTCTGTGGATGAAGCAAACACTCAAGGACTATGGCATTCATCTGAAGCAAGTGCCACTCTACTACGACAACTAAAGCGCCATCAAGATTGCCAACAACCCAGTTCAGCACTCGAAGACAAAGCACATTGAAATTCGTCATCACTTTCTTAGAGATCATGTTGTGAAGGAAGATATTGATATCATACACGTCAACACTGAAGAGAAATTGGCAGATATCTAGACCAAGCCCTTGGATGAGAAGAGATTTTGCAAGTTATGGTGTGAGCTAAATATCTTGGAATCCTCAAATGTCCTATGATCAGGCACACATCCTAACACTTATGCATATTGATGACTTAGATGTGCAACACACGAAGTAAAGTATATCTTCAATCAATGAAGACATACATTCTAAGTGTGAATACATTAATGTGGAATTTGACTTCGGAGCGCCACGATAATTGTGCGCCGTGTCTGGGTCTAATACTTCCTATACGGTGGGTAACGCCACCACCAAATGTTCTGTTTGAAGTGTTCCACTCACGGCGTTACATTTGCTATGTCTTCACATTTGGTTTGGCCTCAATCTCAACATGTCTTCATGATTATCTTCACTATGTTGAATATATATATACTAGTGTTCTGTCCTCTACAACGTTCACTTATAGCTATGTCTTCTTGTTGAATCTTTTGAACTAAGTGAATGTGATCGGACCCTAACCTCTCTATGCTTTCAATCTCAAACTCTATCTCTCCAAATCATATGCATTCTATTGAAACTGTCGAATGTCTTCTGTGCGTCCTTGTCAGCAGAAGATACAGAGACAAACATTAAGTCCGTTTTCAATGCTCATTCCTTCACCTGAAACCCGGAGAAGTGGGAACGACCACCCGACAATCCAGGTGTGCGTGGGACGTGGAACAACCCCCGATATGTTGCATGACGACCACGTGTCCCTCAGATGTGAATCGCCAGGGGCACCTGTGTAATAACGCAGTGCCGCCCATGTACCTATAAATACACGCCTCACAACAGTCATTATCTCTTCTTCCACTCTCGCACGAACCCTAGCGCCACCGCTAGCCCTCGACGACACCGGCGATGAAGCGCTTCGCTGCCGCAACCTCTCCGACGCCGTCTTCACGCCGACCGCGGACATCGTCTTCTCCGCCGTCGCCGTAGGTGTCCTCCGTCGCCAAGTTAGGGCACGGAAGATTGAACTACTCGGCCTCCTTTTCCACTTCGTCCAGCAGTTCTTCATGTGGTAAATAAAACTTCCTTTTTATGGCCCCTTTGATCCTATAGCTTTGTTAGTTTCTACCACAAGCAGTTTCTATTCACACAAGTTGGATCTCTTTCATACTGCATCTCATAACATGCCTAGTATATTCACTTATGCTTCACAACGTAGTTAGATTCCTCACTTGTACTGATCCGTGGATTCGTACAAATCTGGAACCAACTCCTTATATATGAGTGAATGTCTTCGCACGATGAGGTCAATGTCTTCTAAACTGATTTATCTTCAAAATCTTCTGACAATGCATATGACCTCTTCCCCTTCCCTCGCACCTTAATGCTGTCACAGGTACATGTCCGTGGGAGAATCCCTTGGTTCTTATAGTCTACATTCATTTGCAGAATTCTTATAGTATCACATAAATTCTCCCGAAGCCAGTTCCTGTTTGTCCAGCAAGCGAAAGCCTTTGAAGCCTTTGAACGTATTGAAGCCATTCAGTTTAAAGTTCCTGGCTTCAGAGAAATCATCAAGGAAGGGTGGTAGAAAGCATCGAGGAGAAACATCACGAGATCTGCCCAATGACCTCTCAGAGCTGTACAAGACAGATCCTGAAGAGGATTACAATCAGCGCAAGACAAGAATCCAATGGATTCGACGCTATTGGGCAGAACAATGGTTCAAGTACAGATTTGTGACAAAGGAATATGCTCAAAAGAATGCCATCAAGCGACCATGGGGAGACATCCTCTACAAAAATCTTCAACCCAGGACCAGAGATGAAGCTATTGAACAAGGCTTCTATCCCTGCATGGTCCGTGGGCCACAGCCTGCAGATGCACACCCATCGTCACTACTATGGTGCCGTGACGACAATCTGTTCAAGCGCAACTTCCAGTTTGCCCAGAACTCAGCAAAGCAGAACAAGAAGTCATTGGGACTAGACTTCAACCCTAGTCCTTCTGCTCCCCGGGCTGACGGCACATGAGATGCAGAAACCAATATCATCGGTCCTTTCTACAACCTTGAAGGTCTCATCACCCATATCTTGGTTCAAGGGACAGCCGTGAATGAGCCTGTAGATGACGCTGAATCAGATGAAGCGCCTGCAGCGCCGAAGCCAAAGAAACTGAAGCAGCCAAAAGCTTCAAAGCCTGCCTCTGCACCAAAAATCTCACGGGCGAAGCGCCACTGCACCTCCTGAAGACAGTGTGCAGTCTGAAGGTTTGTCACGCATCTCCAAGCCTAGAAAGTCAAGATGCCTCTGACACACACCGGCCAAGAACTGACAGCTGCTGCTGTTCTGCGCAACGATGCCATTGATCTGTCCAGTGATGAAGATCTTGCAGATGACGCTCTTGAGCAGCTGATTAAGAGCAAAGAAGAAGCAGAAATCTTCAACAATTTGCCTCTCTTTGACGTGGCAATCATCCACGACTTCATTGATGAGTGGTTTGAAACGCCCAACCTCAGCTTCAAAGACCTACAACTTCCCATTGGTCTCAGTGTCGCCTTCCATGGCGCCATTGATTCAGAGCTAGCTCTCGCTCAGCGCATCGTGAAACTGAAGCAAAAGATTGACTATGAAAAGGCTCAATTCAAGAAGCATATGGCCAAGCTCAGTGTACAAGAGGTCAAGAACTTCAAGCTCATGCTGCACGAGCTTAAAGAAGCCTTTCTCAAGAAGCGTGAAGAAGCTCAATGCTCTCGTGAGCGCATGAAGAGCCTGGCTGACAAGTGTGTGCAAGCCTACAATGAGGTTGAGAAGCGCAACGCCCTTGGGCGTCCTGGCATCGACCCCAGGATGGCTGCAAAGAAGAAGAAGAAGCCCGCTATGGCCGAACCCGACGCACCAAGGCAGGAGGAAGATCCCATTGTCTTCCCAACTAGCATGACTGGCTCGAAGCCAAAGGCCCGGTCAACCGCTTCAGAGCTGAAGAAGACAAGGACTGCTGAGGCTGAAGCCAGAAAGAGGAAATATCCTGAAGCCTCTGCTACTGCTCCCTCCAAGAAGAAGCGGAAGACCAAGAAAGAACTGGCTGCTCCCACAGAGCCCTTGATTGTTGAACCCATCTCCATGGTTCGCCCTGACGCTGAACCTCAAGAACGTCAACTGACTGTCCATGAGCCTGCTCTCATAGAGGCTCATGAAGCTAAAGACTTTCCAGTAGCTAATCCCCTCGCTGCTGAAGACATTGGTCACCATGACCATGTTGAAGATGATGCAGTTCTTCCTCAGCTCGAGCACCAACAAGTATCATCGCCTGTGCTAATGCACATCGAACTCATCAGCATTGGTCGTCCTCTGACGCCAATTGCTCAGGATGCATCATGGGCTGACCACCCACAAGCACAAGAGGAAGAATACTTTGAGGCCCAGCCAACTCCAACTCCACATTCGTCGCCAGCGTTACGCAGGCTTCGCAAAGGACCAAGGCCTCCAGTCTCTGAGTCTGAAGCTAGAGCTGTTGAAGACATTCCGGCTGCATCAGCCGATGAAGAAGAAACACCAAGCGCTGCTACACCCCCGTCTCACCAAGAAGCTGTTCTCGAGGAGAACGTGACTGTGACCGACCCTCCAGCTCGTCAAGTGGAGGTTGAGAATCTTGATGCTGCCACCACCAACACCAATGAAGCCACTGACGCTGTCATGGCTGAAGCTAATGTGGAGCCTTCACCAACCCAAGCACCAGAAGTCAGCGAAGCCACTGATCCCACTGCTTCTGTTCCTGCGCCTGCTGCTGGTCCTCAGTTCGACTATCATGTTGAGCACAGGCCTCAGGTACAGAAGCCAATCCCAAGATTGCCCAGGTTTCCAGGTCCTGCACCAGCACCTGGATCCTTCAATGTCAATGGCTTCAAAGCAGACAACACTTTCTTCAATAGCTCCAGGAACCCCTACTCAAGGGAAAGAATATCATCTGATCGGTTCTGGAGCTATCCGCAGCGAAGCTATTACTCCTAAATTCTATACAATCAAGGTCGCATCTTCCCACATAAGCGTCTTGACATTGAAGCAATAGCTGGTCTGCCCTGTCTGGAAGAAGCTCTGGATTGCTTCAAAGAGGTTGGATTGCTGCCGTTCGTCACCGACCAAGAGCATTGGAATGAAGAGTTGCTGCTCCAATTCTATGACACACTTCACATCCGTGGGTACAACAGAGATCCGAAGACTTGGGTCCTAGAGTGGATGACAGGAAATGTTCATCACGAAGCCAAAGCCTTTGATATCATTGAGCTCACTGGTCTACCCACTCCTAGCGGTCTCTACGAATCTGGCTGTCAACTTCACAGTGAAGCTGTGGAGAGCATCTTTCAGAAGCCTGAACCTAACATGAGTCAGATGCTCAGTATGATGAAGCCATTGCCCCAAGATGCTGCATATCCCAAGGAGTTCTTCGTTGAAGACCTTGAGTATCTGCCAAGGACTATTTATCACATCATAAGGCGAACTCTCTGGCCCATCAAAGGACATTCTCCACATGCCAAGCTGGAAGGTGCAATGAAGACTTTGGTCTTCTATATTCTTCATGGCAAATGCTTCAATGCACAGGACTTCTTCATCCGCCAACTTGCTGCATCAGGCTCTGATATTTTTGGTTTGATGTTCTACGCTCCATGGATAATGCGGCTGATCAAAATCCACTCCGCTATCTCATATCAGCCATCTGCTCGCAATCATCGGATCTTTCTGCCTGATGTGGATATGTCTATTGAAGCTATTTATCCTGAGCCTGCCAAGGAACCTCTAAGTCTTCAGAATGCGGAGCATCAAAGTTTCTCTCAGAACATTGAAGGAGTTGAAGCAGTCACTCGTGTGTATCCTTTGGCTGGAACTACACGTGCACCGCATCCTGCTCTCACTGAAGCCACCGATAGCACAATTGCCCAACGACCCAAGAAGCGCACTCGTGTTCTCATTGACCGAGAGCTTCTTGTGGATCTTCATCAGAAACAGGATAGGCATCATGACTGGCTGAAGCGCCAAATGCAAAGCCTCTTGGTGGATGTTAACCGCATTCGCAATCTTGCCACCAAGAATGCCCTTGTTGCACACGAAACCTCTCGACGCACCTTGAAAGGTCTGACGCTAATGTGCTCTGAAGATGTTCTTCAAGAGGATGGCTTCTCTGAACGCTTCAAGTTTGACACCACACCTCCTCGAAGGGCAGTGCTGCAACGAACTCCATCTCTTGAAGACTCTGAGTTCTCTTCCTCTGCTACAACTGCGAATGCCAGAGTGATCACGGATGAAGACGATGCTACTTCACCGCCACCTCCTTCAGCATGCTTCGACACTGCTCCAAGTTCTTCTGCACCGCCGAACACCACCGACGACCCTGCTGCTTCACCTACTCTTCATGGGAACGAGTAGATGCTCTATGTCTTCAAACCTTTTTGGTCCTTGCTGACAAAAGGGGGAGAAGCATATGAGTTTGATAGTCTTCAAGCGGGTCCATATGGGCGGGTCCTTTATATTTTGCTTCGTGTTTACAACTCTCGTTTTGATACATTTGTTTCTTTGAGTTGTAACACTTAAACTCGATGGTCGTCTGCTACTTACTTACCACTTTGTGACGCGATGATAAATTCCACATTTGCGACGATAAATTCCGCACTTAGATCATTTTGCAGACGTCCATTTTCCATTATGCATGTCATTATCTTCACATACCTTCACATGCATAGTGGATTGTCATCATAAGTTGAAGAGGATCTCCACAAGCACAACCTGCCATGTGCATTTGCATTCCAAAAGCAAATTACTTATATGCACATCTTCAGGGGGAGTGCTTGCAACTTATGAAGACAATTCCTTATCCTTTACAATTTCACATATTATATTCCCCATTGAAAACTTCAACTAGTTTGTCATCAATCACCAAAAAGGGGGAGATTGTAAGTGCATCTAGTGCCACCCCTAGTTGGTTTTGGAGTATTGACGACAAACCTAGTTGAGGGACTAATGTGTTTGTGAGAATTGCAGGATAACACAGGTAGAAGTCCCTCATTGATTCGGTTTTCCTACCAGAGATGACCCCTAAAAATGTATGAAGACATTGATGTCAAAGGTGGTATATGAAGATATTCTTAATGAAGACTATGACAAGAGAACACATCGCATGAAGCCTATGGAGCTCGAAGACTTAGATCTTTCATAGTTTTTTTTCTTATTTGTTGAGTCATAGGAACCACCGTACTATTAAGTGGGGTCCAAGAGAACCAGTCAGAATGACTGAAGTGATGCTTAACCAAAACCTATGTCTTCGAGTGAAGACTATGAGAGCGAATCTTGTCTAGAGTCGGACAAGTCAGCTTTGCTTGTAGCCAAAGTAAGGTTGTCGTGTGAGTTTGAAATCTGACCGTTGGAACACGTGTCAGTTCCTTAGTGACCCAGGGTCATTTCGGACAAATCAGGTCGGGTTGCCTAGTGGCTATAAATAGCCCACCCCCTACAACCATAAACGGTTGGCTGCTCAGAGTTAGAGTACGGCTTTTGTCGTTTGAGAGCAACCCACCTCGAAGCCTTTGAGAGAGAATTCCTTGCGAGGATAAAGCCCTAACCACCCAGAGCCAAAGAGAGTTAGGCATCACTTAAGTCTTCTTGTCTGTGTGATCTGAAGACTTATTACACTTGAGGACTGTGAATCCTCCAGCCGGTTAGGCGTCATGTTCTGAGCATCCAAGAGACATTGTGGATCGCCGGTGGACGAAGTCTGTGAAGGTTTGGGAGTCTACCTTGAAGACTTACCAGAGTGATTGGGCGAGGTCTGTGTGACCTTAGCTCAAGGGGAATACGGTGAGGACTGGGTGTCCTGAGCTGCGTGTTCAGGACTGGGTGTCTGGGACTGTGTGTCCTCAGGTTTAAATACCTAGCCGCCCTAACCAGACGTACAGTTGTCACAACAACTAGAACTGGTCCAACAAATCATTGTCTTCAACGAGTCACTGATTTCATCCTTCCCTTCCCTTTACTTACTGTTGGTCCTTGTGAAGTCATTGTATTATTGCACTATCTTTTGTCTTCATTGAGTTACTGCGTGTTCTGTTTGGCTTCACAATATCTTCCTACCTGATCCTTACTACATTGCTGCTATTAGTCATTGTGCTTTCACTCCATTGAATACTTGACTATGGTTTGCCTAGTGTAGTCTACCTTCCGCTACATGGTAATAGGTTTATATCTATCGTTTGTCTTCGAAACTTCCACGTTTTGAAGGCTTTCATAAAAATCGCCTATTCACCCCCCTCTAGTCGATATGACACACTTTCAGGTACGTCGTACTGTAGCCACGCCTGCCCTTGGAAAAGGGGTGGGAGTGGACCTCACTATGGCCACTCCCCGTCCTGTCCCTCTTTATGAGGGCATGGGGGTTGTTGGCATCACAGGCCGACTCCCCAAGGCCGGCTTCTCTGGAAGTGGCCAGTCAGGAGTCGGCTTATCCTGAAGTCGTCCCTAGGGCTCGGCCGCGAGTGGGCATTCGGCCACCTCGCCGCCGACTCTCAGAAGGCGGCTCTTTGGCCTGGGGTCTCAAGGGGCGCAGTCTGCCTCAATGTCTTGAAAGGTTCTGGGCGTGGGTTAGCCTACCCGTGGCCCATTACTCCGACAGTAGTCCCCGAAGCTAGTGAGGCTCCAAGGGCGACATGTCGAGGAGCCTCAACTGTTTCTTCTCTCCGGCGGTTGGATCTGGGCCTCACTAGCCGTCTTCCGTCAAGCCGACTAGTTGGAGTCGGACTTGCTCAAGGCCGACTTGCCCCTAAAAAAGTTTGAACGTCGCGGCGGAGTTCAGGCGGTGTGCCTGATAAGCTTCCGGGTTGCCGCCCGTGGTAGACCCGTTGCGAGGCGCCACGTGGCTGAGCTAGTCTGCTCACCCACGCGCGCGACGGGACAGGCCTACAGGCGGGGCCCGCCACTACCGCGCCTCGGCATGCGAACGGATCTGTTGTGGCCGCGCGGACGGTTGGGGTTCCCGCGCGGTTATTGCACGTGGTAACTTCGTGTGGTAAATCATGGGGGTTGTGGGATCCCGGGCGCAGTTAATCCCATGACCGCCCCCTCGGCTTCTCAGCCCATGAGCCTACAAGTAGGCGGGGGGAGGGGGGCCCATTCTCCCCACTCCCTTTCGCTCCTTTTTGCTTCTTCCTCCTCTCGCCGCTGCCGCTCCGAACCACACCGCGCCCGCAGCGATGAGCTCCTCCTCCGCCGGTGCGCCTCCTGCTGTACGCTCCGGAGTGTGGGATGGCTCCGAGGTTGATGACGACGACATCGAGATCCTCCGCCAGACATGATGCCTGCCCGGCAGGGACTTAGTGCGGGTCCACCTAGCGCTGGAGGGGGAAATATCACCGGCGCCGGAGGAGGGCGAGCGGGTCATATTCCGCTCACACCTTATGCGTGGCCTGGGGCTGCCGGCGAGTGGCTTATTCCGCTCCTTCTAGGAGTTCCACGGGCTCCAGCCGCACCACCTTACTCCGAACACGATGGTGCTGCTGGCTGCCTTCGCCACCCTGTGCGAAGGCTTCCTCGGCGTTCTCCCCACCATCGAGCTCTAGGGTGAGTTCTTCCAGTCCAAGCTCGGCACACACGTCACCGGCATGCCGGCCCAGTGCGGTGCATTTATCGCGATGCGGAGATCAGTGGCCGACAATCCGTTTCCCACCATCGCATTGATTAAGTCGGTGAAGATGTGGCAGTGGTCCTATTTTTATGTGAAGAACGTCGCCCCAGAACGCGACTGGGTTAACCTGCCGGCTTACGAAGCCGGTGCACCGGCTGGAAGGCTCCCCAGCTGGTCACACCGAGCCAAGACGTTGTCTCCCGCTGGTGCCACCGCCGTCGCGCGGCTCGAAGTGCTGACGCTGTCGGAGGGCTTGACCGGGGTCGACTTGCTGGCCGCCTTCGTGGCGCGCCGAGTCCTCCCACTCCAAGGCCGACCTCACCTGATCTACCAGATGAGCGGTCATTAGGACCTGAGTCGGATGTGCTCCAAGGACATGCCTCATGCGGAGGTGGCGAACACCGTGAACTACATCGCGAACTGCGGTCTCTCGGTGGACTGGCGGTTCGGCAAGGAGCCATATTCGCGCGCCAACGCCGCGCCTATTGTAAGTCGCCTTCCTTCTTCTTCTGTTTCTTTTGTTCCTGAGTCCGACTTGTCAAGTCTGACCGTTTTTGTTTTGAATCGGAACCCTCTTGTCCCTCCTTCGGCCGGCACCGCGGGGCCGGCTCGTTAGTTTGTCCCCGATCGGGCGGAGAGCGACGTCGATGATCCTGACTTGGGGGCGGTGACCATGGAGGCCGACGCCGAGGGAGGAGGAGGAGAAGCAGGCGGCTCCAGGCCTTCGGCCACTTTCACCGACTGGCCTGATGACGAGGCCGAGGGAGAAGTCGCCCCGCGTCACTAGCCAAAGGCCGGCCAGCCAAGCGTGAGTTCCTCCGCTGGCTTGGACGCTCAAGGCGGTGCGAAGAAGCACCGGGCCGGGCCGAGTACGCTTGGTGGTCGGTCGAAGAAGTTCAAGGGAGCGGCCGCCGCGACCAAGCAGGAAGGGGCGGCCGCGAAAGCCAACCGCTTCCGCAAGGAAGTGAAGAAGCCGCCGCTGGTCTCTGCGTAAGCACCTCCATCCCTTATCTTTATTTTCTCTTTGTTGATCTTGTCTAAGTTTTTCATATGCTTTTCTCGCCTCAGGGCTCCCCTCACTCTTGAGAGGGTTGCCGCCGCCTCCGTTATGGGGTCAGTGGAGACGTCTGCCACCACTCGGTGGATTGACCCCACCGCCGACCTTCGGGAGGCGACGGAGCGGAACGCGCAGGAGAAGCGCGAGGAGGATGAGGCCGCCTGCCGGGAGAAAGCGGAGGCCGAGAAGGCGGAGGCCTCCGCCCTGAAGAAGCTGGAGGTGGCCCAGGCCGCCGCTGCGGCAAAGCGGCCGGCTAAGGAAGTCGCTCCCCGGCGGTCGGCGGTGTTCTTCACCCCTCTGAACTCTGCGCCGCTACCCCCGGAGTTCACGGGGCAGTCAGGGGAAGCCGGCGGTGACTTCCCGATCATGGAGAGAGGCGGCGGAGACGCCCCCATGCCGGACACGGTCGCGCCGCGATAGCCACCCCCTCCGCCGTCTAGGAGCGTGCAAGGCAAACAGCCGGCGGATCCGCCCTTGCCGCCGACTGAAGACGAGGCCGTGGCAAGGCAACTCCTTCAAGTCGGCTCGCCAACGTGCCGCCGTCTTGAGAAGGCGACTTCGGCGCCACGCCCCTTGGAGACCGGCATCGCCAGCTCGACGATTCCAGACGCCGAAGCGACGAGCGCCGCGCCCATTGGGTGGGTGCGAGGAGGCGGCACGGGCCCGCTGAACCAGGTGCTTCTGGATGTCCAGACGAAGCTGCGAGCTGAGAGCGACACCATCCAAAACTGCACCAAGGCGCCCCTGGCGTCGCGGGCAGCCTTCCGAGTGCGCTTTCTCCTTTGTCCCTGTTTTCTTGTTCCTCTCTCTGGGGGCGCGCCAGCGCACCCACTGGGTGTAGTCCCCGAGTTTTGGGCCGGCTGCTGAGCAGGCGGCCCGGAACTCCAACTGGTAAGTTCTGGGTACTAACCTTTGTTCTGAAATACTTGTTGCAGGACTATCACAACCTCCGTGTTACCGCCTTCAACCACAATGTTGAAGAGCTAGGCAAGCGGACCGCCGACTTGTCGGAGAGCCAGAGTGAGTCCTTTTTCTTCTTTGCAGGGGCGCGCTGGCGCACCCGCATGCTATAGTCCCCGAGATTCGGGCCGACTGCTAAGCAGTCGGGCCAGATCTCCCCGGCGACCTTCTTCGTTGATGACTTAACGCCTTCTTTCTTTTTTCTCTTCAGAGGCCAACGCCACTCTTCAATAGCAGCCAAGCGAAGCCAACTCCGCGTTGCGCGCCAATGGGGAGGAGTGCAACAAGCTTGCCGCAGAGCGTGATCTGCTGTCCGCACAATTGGCAGAGCAGAAGGAGCTGCTTACAAAGACGCAGAAGGAGGCGGAAGAGGCGGAGGCCGCCCTCCTGGCCGAGTTCGCGAGCGAGCGCTCCTCCTGGACCGACAAGGAGGCAATGCTGGCCTCCGTCTTCCATGAGATCGAGGACCTCGTCGATGGTGAGCTTCTTTGCTTTCCTTCTTCGAGCCGCTGACTATAGGTGGAGCCGACTCCTGGTTTTTTGACTTGTTCTTCGTTCTTTCCGCCTTGGCAGACTTCTTCCCCGGCCACTCGCAGGCCGCCATTCAAGCTATCGAGGCCGACCACGAGGAGCGGAGGGCGGATGGCACGGCGATCTCCGCTGATGCCCCTCGGATCCTTGACGAGCATATTCTGAGCATTGGGGCTCGCCTGCGGCTGGCCCACCGGATGTTGCGCCGGCTTCAACGTGTCGGCGCCCAAGCGTTCGCCACCCCGTGGCCAGACGTGCAGGCTCCGCGCACTCCCAGTCGGACTACCGACTGGCTGGAGGTCGCGGCTGGCCGTCTTGAGGCCTGGAAGGGTTCCTTGGCCCGGGCCGGAGCGCGCCGAGCCTTGGAATTCGTCAAGGCGTGGTATTCGGGGCTGGACCTAGACCGGCTGGCCACACTCCGGTCAGAGGCCCAGCCGGAGCTGGCAGCCGCGGAAGATGCCCTTGTCAAGCGTGCAGCGGCGATCGCCGAGTACACCGACACCAGCATCTTTGTCCCCGAGCGGGCTGAAGACGACGGGGAGGTACCGCCGGAGTGATTTGGGCTGAACCCCGACTACGGCGAGGACTCGGCAGAGGTGATCGGCTCCAGCGTCAAGGAGGAAGACGAGGCGGAGGACGGAAGCGAGACAGAGGCACCGGAAGACGGAGCGGACGGCCAGCCTCAGCTCGACCGCGCCTCCAGCAACGAGCCGTGCCCGCCCGAGCCGACTACCGCCAGAGGTGATCAAGCCGAGACCACCCAGCCGGCCGCCCCAACATCCAACACTGCCGTCTCCTCCGATCCTCCAAACCCGTCTGCCGCCCCCTAGGCTCCCACCTTGTCTTTGTTTTATCTATTCTAATAGTCTTTGAAGAACTTGTTAATTCGCACAATTCCACCCGTGGGGTGTATTTTGAAATTCTGCTCGAAGATTCGGCCAAGGGCCTTTGTTATGTAAATATTCATCCGACTTCTATCTTTTGGCTTTTTCCTTTGCCGTCTTCCCTCAGTTGCCGTCTTTGTCAGTCGGACAGCCGCTCTGCGGACTGCTGCTGGATCAAATTCTTGGTCACTTTGGGAAGGCAAGTACTTAGCCGTTTTTAGAGTTGTTTAACAAGTCGGATAGAAGGCGGCAAGCCGACTATTCAAGTGTCGGTTTTGCGAAAAAAGGCTGGAAGCCGGCCTTAAGCTATGTTTATGCTTTGAGTCCTTAGCCATTTTTCATGTGGACGCCCATTCTTCCTTACTCCTGCCCACCAGACAGTCGCTCTGCGAGCTGCGGCTTCTGGCAGGAGATGGCTTAGACGCCACACACTACTTGTCAGGCTGCAGGAAGCATTTCATAGCGCAGGACGGCAAGTCCCCGGGCCGACTAGTCGAACCCGGTGCCAAGCAGCATAACAAAGAGTAATATACTCGAAGGCATATTTCTTATCATATAGATAAAAGAGGGCAGTCCCCGAGCTCTTCTCGGGGGGCCCGAAGTCTTGGTACTTTTAATACAAAAGGTTGCGTGATACATACTGTGTTTAACTGTAAAATTTTTGGAGGAGATTTGCATTCCATGGCCGCTCTGTCTCTTTGTCGGAGTCGTCCCTCTTGCGTGCTTGGGGCTTCTGAGCGTCGATCAGGTAGTAGGAGTCATTGCCCAGCACTTTGCTGATGAAGAAGGGGCCTTCCCTAGGCGCCGACAGCTTGTGCTGGCCGGCTGTTTGCTGGATTAGTCGGAGCACCAGGTCGCCCTCCTGGAAAGATCTCGGCCTGACCTTCCTGTTGTAGTATCTGCGCAGGCTCTGCTAGTAGATGCTAGACCGGCTGAGTGCCAACAGCCGGCCCTCTTCCAGCAGGTCGACGCCGTCTTGTCATGCTTCTTCTGCTTCTTCCTCGGTGTACATGGTGACTCGCGGAGAATCGAACTCTATGACCGTTGGGATGACGGCTTCGGCACCGTAGACGAGGAAGAAAGGTGTGAAGCCGCTTGACTTGTTTGGAGTCGTGCGCAGACTCCATAGGATGGTTGGCAACTCGTCGAGCCAGCAGCCAGCCGAGCGCTCTAGAGGCTCGACCAGTCGGGGCTTGATGCCGGACAGGATGAGGCCGTTTGCTCGCTCCACCTGGGCGTTTGACTGTGGATGGGCGACGGACGCTAGGTCCAGTCGGATGCCCTGTGTCGCACAGAAACGGGCCAAGGCGCCTTTGGCAAAATTCGTGTCGTTGTCGGTGATGATGCTGTGTGGTATGCCGTACCGAATTGTGATGTCAGAGACGAAAGTCACGGCAGTCGGACCATTCAGTTTCTTGATTGCCTTCGCTTCTATCCACTTGGTGAACTTGTCCACCGCGACAAGTAAGTGAGGTATGCCACCTCGTGCCGTCTTGAATGGTCCCACCATGTCTAGGACCCAAACTGCGAAAGGCCAGGCAATGGGGATGGTCTTGAGTGCAGAAGCCGGCTGATGCAGCTTGGAGTGGAACTTCTGGCACCCTTTGCATTTTTGGACCAATTCCTTGGCCTCTTCTAAGGCCGTTGGCCAAAAGAAACCGTGACGTATAGCTTTGGCGACGAGTGCTCTTGAAGCCGCATGGTGGCCGGACTCGCCTTGATGGATGTCTTTGAGAATTGCTTGGCCTTGCTCTGGCTTTACGCAGCGCTGGTAGACACCAGTGATGCTGCGCCTGACCAGCTCTCTGTTGACTATGGTGTAGGTTGCCGCTCAGTGTTGTACTTGCCGAGCTAAGGTCTCATCAGTCGACAGCTCTTTGCTCACCAGGAATTTGAGGATGGGCTGGGCCCATGAGGGTGCTGCTATTTCTTCGACTGCCAGAACTGTGACTTGGACGAGGGTGGCTGGCCTGGGAGGCGGCGGGCTGGAGTCAGCAACTGCTTGCTGGATTTATGAAGTCCCCGGGCCGACTGGCGCAGCCCTTGGGCCGAGTTCTGGAGTCTTCGGGCCGGCCGCCGCAGTCCCCGGGCCGGGTTCTGTAGTCCCTGGGCCGGCCTCGACTGTGGTGGCTTTGGAGCCATCTGCCAAAATCCCCGTACCATCTGCCGGGGCTCTGGAGTCGGACCCGACTTCTTCGGGGGGAGCCGGCACAAAGATGGAGTCTGATTCTGGTGAAGGCTTGACAGACGGCTTGAGGAGGCGTTGAATGGCGACGCCGGATGGTATTGCTTCGCGGGTAGAACCGATTCGTGCCAAGGCGTCTTCTTGGTCATTCGTGCCAAGGGTCAGGGTTCGGACTTCAATCCACCCACCCACCCAGCCATAAGCGCTCTCAGGGGCATACGACAGCAATATAAGGAAATGTCCCACCACTTCTGGGCCAGATTCCTCCTTGTCAAAGATAAGATCGAAGATTGCGACGACGAAGATGCGATTACAGCGTTCCGCAGCAATTGCACGGATGAAGGAATCGTCAACGCCATCAACCGTCGTTGCATATCATGCTTCACAGACTTGGCAAACATAGTATACAAGTACTGCACAATGGAAAGCGCCTGGAAAACTCAGGCAGCCTACTGGGAACCACCGGTTTCCACCCAATCCCTTGTTCAGGTGAAAAGGACGCACCCTAGTGGCACGCCCGGCCCAATAACAAAGAAATACAAGCCCATTACGAGACGCGGAACGGTTCTGGAAGGATGGCTCGATTGACCGTGCAAGCTACACACAACACCAGACACTATACCAACTCACAACCTTAGAGCATGTTGGATACTCCGGCAAGTGGCCAAGAGCGGAGAGGATATCCTCACCAAAAATAACCTAGAGAAATATCCTCCAGAAGACGACGATCCCAGGGTACTAACGGTCTTCGAGACTTTCTCTTCAAACAATAAGTGTAAAAGGGCACTCTGCGACCTTGCCGAAGTCTGCCAAATTGCAGCCAATAACCCTTGGAATGACATGGCCATAACTTTCAATGCTGAGGACGAACCAAAAGTTAGGACAATCCGGGCACCAACCGCCTTGGTCCTCCATCCGATCATGGATAACTTTCGACTCACCAAGGTTCTCATGGACGGTGGCAGCGGACAAAACCTCATTTACGAGGACACACTCAGGAAAATGGAAATAGACAAGAGCTGCATCAAGCAAAGTAGCACGACCTTCCGGGGAATTATTCCTAGTCGGGAGGCGCGATGCGCGGGAAAAATCACTCTCGACATAGTATTCGGCACACTAGAGAACTATCAGACCAAAGAACTAACCTTCCAAGTGGCCCCTTTCAACAGCGGATATCACGCCCTATTGGGGCGAGATGCATTCACACACTTCCAGGCTATACCTCACTATGGGTATATGAAGCTCAAGATGCCAGGGCCCAACGGCATAATCACTCTTGCTAGTGATCCAGACATAGCACTCTACGTCGAAAACAAAACCGCATCACTAGCCCTTGAGGCATTATCTGAAGCACTGGCGGCCGAAGAATTAACCGCATTACGCACCACGGTGGATAAGGACGACATTATCTTGGATAAACGACCCAAATCCACCTCCTTCAAACCAGCAGAAGAAATAGTCAAATTCCAAGTCCATCCAACGGACCCCAAGAAGACAGCATCTATCGGGGCACAATTAGACCCAACGGTCGACACCGCGCTACGAGAATTTCTGCGTGAAAATTGGGATATATTTTCCTGGCATCCTTCTGATATGCCAGGAATCGCATGCAGATTGGCCGAACACAGCCTCAACATATTGAAGGGATATAAACCGGCCAAACAAACACTGCGGCGTTTTCCAAACCCAAACGTCAAGCGATGGGGGAGGAGCTAGCCAAGCTAATGGAGGCTGGATTCATTAGAGAAATAAAACACCCGGACTAGCTAGCAAATTTGGTGATGGTGCCAAAGAAGGATAAATCCTGGCACATGTGCGTCGATTTTAAAGACCTCAATAAGGCCTTCCCTAAGGATCCCTTCCCCCTACCCCGCATCGACCAGATTATCGATGCCACCGCAAGACACGATTCTCTATGCTTCCTCGATGCATATTCTGGATACCATCAGATCAAAATGAAGGAGTCCGATCAAGCCGCAACGGCATTAATTACCCCATACGGGCCATTCTGCTTCAACACCATGCCCTTTGATACGTCTCCAGCGTATCTATAATTTTTTATTGCTCCATGCTATATTATCTACTGTTTTGGACATTATTGGGCTTTATTATCCACTTTTATATTATTTTTGGGACTAACCTATTAACCGGAAGCCCAGCCCAGAATTGTTGTTTTTTGCCTGTTGTAGGGTTTCGAAGAAAAGGAATATCAAACGGATTCCAAACGGAATGAAACCTTCAGGAACGTGATTTTCTCAACGAACAAGACCCGGGAGACTTGGACCCTACATCAAGAAAGAAAAGAGGAGGCCACGAGGTACGGGGCACGCCCACTAGGCGCGCCCTCCACCCTCGTGGGCCCCTTGTTGCTCCACCGACGTACTCCTTCCTCCTATATATACCTACGTACCCCAAACGATCAGATACGGAGCCAAAACCCTAATTCCACCGCCGCAACTTTCTGTATCCACGAGATCCCATCTTGGGGCCTGTGCCGGAGCTCCGCCGGACGGGGCATCAATCACGGAGGGCTTCTACATCAACACCATAGACCCTTCGATGAACTGTGAGTAGTTTACCTCATACCTACGGGTCCATAGTTAGTAGCTAGATGGCTTCTTCTCTCCTTTTGGATCTCAATACAATATTCTCCCCCTCTCTTGTGGAAAACTATTCGATGTAATCTTCTTTTTGCGGTGTGTTTGTTGAGACCGATGAATTGTGGGTTTATGATCAAGTCTATCTATGAATAATATTTGAATCTTCTCTGAATTCTTTTATGTATGATTGGTTATCTTCGCAAGTCTCTTTGAATTATCAGTTTGGTTTGGCCTACTAGATTGATCTTTCTTGCAATGGGAGAAGTGCTTAGCTTTGGGTTCAATCTTGCGGTGTCCTTTCCGAGTGACAGTAGGGGCAGCAAGGCACGTATTGTATTGTTGCCATCGAGGATAACAAGATGGGTTTTTCTTCATATTCATGAGTCTATACCTCTACATCATGTCATCTTGCTTAAGGCATTACTCTGTTTTTAACTTAATACTCTAGATGCATGCTGGATAGCGGTTGATGAGCGGAGTAATAGTAGAAGATGCAGGCAGGAGTCGGTCTACTTGTCTCGGATGTGATGCCTATATACATGATCATTCCTAGATATTCTCATAACTATGCTCAATTCTGTCAATTGCTCAAAAGTAATTTGTTCATCCACCGTAGAATACTTATGCTCTCGAGAGAAGCCACTAATGAAACCTATGGCCCCCTGGTCTATCTTCATCAGATTAATCTCCTATTACTTAGTTATTTCCTTTGCTATTTACTTTGCCTTTATTTTACTTTGCATCTTTATCATAAAAATACCAAAAAATATTATCTTATCATATCTATCAGATCTCACTCTCGTAAGTGGCCTTATAGGGATTGACAACCCCTATTTGCATTGGTTGTGAGGATTTATTTGTTTTGTGCAGGTATGAGGGACTCGCGCGTAGCCTCCTACTAGATTGATACCTTGGTCCTCAAAAACTGAGGGAAATACTTACGCTACTTTGCTGCATCATCCCTTCCTCTAAGGGGAAAACCAACGCAGTGCTCAGGAGGTAGCAAGAAGGATTTCTAGCGCCGTTGCTGGGGAGGTCTATGCAAAAGTCAACATACCATGTACCCATCACATACCCTTATCTCCCGCATTACATTATTTTCCATTTTCCTCTCGTTTTCCTCTCCCCCACTTCACCCTTGCCGTTTTATTCGCCCTCTCTCTCTCTATCCTCCCTCTCATTCTTTATTTGCCTCTTTTTGCCCGCTTGCTTTTTGTTTGCTTGTGTGTTAGTTTGTTTGCCTGTCGTTATGGCTAGTCCCTTATCTTCTCCGTTATCTCCTGAGAATGAAATTCTAAATTTTAAGCAAAGGGAGGGAGAAAATCTAAAAGATGCTTGGTATAGAATTTGCAATGCTCAAAATAGATCTACTAGGAAGCAATCTACTTCCGTTCTTCTTCGCAATTTTTATGTAGGCATTACTCCTTGGCACCGTTATGTTCTTGATACTATTACCGGAGGGCACTTTTTGGGTAGCCATACTTTTGATTCTTATAATGCTATGTTAGATTTATTTGGCTCACCCCCTCTCTTGGTTAATGGAACTATATTAACTTTGGAGCATGTAATGCAAAGGCTTGAAATTATTGAAAATAAGGTTTCTACCGTAGAGTTAATTGAAAATTTGGATAAAAAGATCCACAGCCAAATCTCTCAATATGGATCTAAAGTAGGAGTTACTTTGAAAGATATTAGAGAAAAGGAACCCATAGTTAATCAGAAAATAAATCAGGATTCCATTAGGATCGATAAACTTCAGGATATTATTACCAACTTGGGAACCACTTTTTCTTCTATAAAGAATACTCCAAGTCCTTCCACTAAAGTTGCCAAGCTTATGCACATTCCTAAAAATAAGGGTGAATCCTCTAGTAAGGATGCGGATCTCAAATCTATAAGTATTCATCCCAATCTTTTTGCTATCATTAAAGAACCATTTGTTAAAAATGAATTTTTAGATCTTGTGCCTAAAAGTTTGATAATTAATAAAAAGAAAGAAATTCCTAAAGATGGTAGATGCCTAATTTAAGACTTGCCTACCAAAGATGGCAATACCTAGATCTATTCTTGCTTGGTATGCCTAGCTAGGGGCGTTAAACGATAGCGCTTGTTGGGAGGCAACCAAATTTTATTTTTATTCCTTGCTTTTTGCTCCTGTTTAGTAATAAATAATTTATCTAGCCTCTATTTTGGTTGTATTTTTTGTGTTTAATTAGTGTTTTTGCCAAGTATAACCGTTGAGAAGACTTGGGGAAAGTCTTGTTGAACTTGCTGTAAAAAACAGACACTTTAGTGCTCATGAGAACTGCTGTCATTTTTATTTGGAAAGTGATATTTATTTAATTCTTTTTGTAGATGATTAATAGATAATTTACTCACTTCCAGAAATTTATTTTAGAATTTTTGGGGTTCCATATCTTGCTCTAGCTACAGATTACTACAGACTGTTCTGTTTTTGACAGATTCTGTTTTTAGTGTGTTGTTTGCTTATTTTGATGAATCTATGGCTAGTAAATAAGTTTATAAACCATAGAGAAGTTGGAATACAGTAGGTATAACACCAATATAAATAAATAATGAGTTCATTACAGTAACTTTAAGTGGTATTTTATTTTCTTTCCCTAACGGAGCTCACGAGATTTTCTACTTTAAGTTCTTTGTTGTGAAGTTTTCAAGTTTTGGGTAAAGATTTGATGGATTATGGAACAAGGAGTGGCAAGAGCCTAATCTTGGGGATTCCCATGGCACCCCCAAGATAATCTAAGGACACCTAAAAGCCAAAGCTTGGGAATGCCCCAGAAGGCATCCCCTCTTTCGTCTACTTCTATCGGTAACTTTACTTGGAGCTATATTTTTATTCGCCACATGATTTGTGTTTTGCTTGGAGCGTCTTGTATTATTTCAGTCTTTGCTTTTTATTTTACCACAATCATCCTTGCTGTACACACCATTTGAGAGAGCCATACGTGATTTAGAATTTGTTAGAATACTCTATGTGCTTCGCTTATATCTTTTGGGTTATATAATTTTGCTCTAGTACTTCACTTATATCTTTTAGAGCACGGTGGTGGATTTGTTTTATAGAAACTATTGATCTCTCATGCTTCACTTAGATTATTTTGAGTGTCTTAAATAGCATGGTAATTTGCTTAAAATCTTAATATGCTTGTAAACTTTCTTATGAGTGTGTTGAATACTATGGGAATTTTGATGCTTGATAATTGTTTTGAGATATGGATATGGTGATATTAAAGTCATGCTAGTTGAGTAGTTGTGAATTTGAAAAATACTTGTGTTATAGTTTGTGATTCCCGTAGCATGCACGTATGGTGAACCATTATGTGATGAAGTCGGTGCATGATTTATTTTTTGATTGTCTTCCTTATGAGTGGCGGTCGGGGACGAGCGATGGTCTTTTCCTACCAATCTATCCCCCTAGGAGCATGCATGTAATACTTTGCTTTGATAACTTGTAGATTTTTGCAATAAGTATATGAGTTCTTTATGACTAATGTTGATTCCATGTATTATACGCACTCTCACCCTTCCACCTTTGCTAGCCTCTCTAATACCGCGCACCTTTCGCCGGTATCATACACCCACCATATACCTTCCTCAAAACAGCCACCATACCTACCTATTATGGCATTTCCATAGCCATTCCGAGATATATTGCCATGAAACTTTCCACTGTTCCGTTTATTATGGCACACTCCATCATTGTCATATTGCTTAGCATGATCATGTAGTCGACATCATATTTGTGGCAAAGCCACCATTCATAATACTTTCATACATGTCACTCATGAGTCATTGCCTATCCCGGTACACCGCCTGAGGCATTCATATAGAGTCATATTTTGTTCCAAGTGTCGAGTTGTAATTATTGAGTTGTAAGAAAAATAAAAGTGTGATGATCATCATTATTAGAGCATTGTCCCAGTGAGGAAAGGATGATGGAGACTATGATTCCCCCACAAGTCGGGATGAGACTCCGGACGAAGAATAAAAAAAAAGAAAAGAGGCCATAAAAAAGAGAAAAGGCCCAAATAAAAAATAAAAAAATGAGAGAAAAATAGAGAAGGGACAATGTTACTGTCCTTTTACCACACTTGTGCTTCAATGTAGCACCATGATATCCATAGTAGAGAGTCTCTCATGTTATCACTTTCATATACTAGTGGGAATTTTTCATTATAGAACTTGGCTTGTATATTCCAATGATGGGCTTCCTCAAAGTGCCCTAGGTCTTCATGAGTAGGCAAGTTGGATGCACACCCACTTAGTTTCTTTTTGAGCTTTCATATACTTATAGCTCTAGTGCATCCGTTGCATGGCAATCCCTACTGACTCACATTGATATCTATTGATGGGTATCTCCATAGCCCGTTGATACGCCTAGTTGATGTGAGACTATCTTCTCCCTTTTTGTCTTCTCCACAACCACCATTCTATTCCACCTATAGTGCTATATCCATGGCTCACGCTCATGTATTGCGTGAAGATTGAAAAAGTTAGAAAATGTCAAAAGTATGAAACAATTGCTTGGCTTGTCATCGGGGTTGTGCATGATTTAAATATTTTGTGTGGTGAAGATAGAGCATAGCCAAACTATATGATTCTGTAGGGATAACTTTCTTTAGCCATGTTATTTTGAGAAGACATAATTGCTTTGTTAGTATGCTTGAAGTATTATTATTTTTATGTCAATATGAATTTATGTCTTGAATCTTTCGGATCTGAATATTCATACCACAATTAAGAAGAATTACATTAAAATTATGCCAAGTAGCACTCCGCATCAAAAATTCTGTTTTTATCATTTACCTACTCGAGGACGAGCAGGAATTAAGCTTGGGGATGCTTGATACGTCTCCAACATATCTATAATTTTTTATTTCTCCATGCTATATTATCTACTGTTTTGGACATTATTGGGCTTTATTATCCAGTTTTATATTATTTTTGGGACTAACCTATTAACCGGAGGCCCAGCCCAGAATTGCTGGTTTTTGCCTGCTTTAGGGTTTCGAAGAAAAGGAATATCAAACGGAGTCCAAACGGAATGAAACCTTCGGGAACGTGATTTTATCAATGAACAAGACCCGGGAGACTTGGACCCTATGTCAAGAAAGAGAAGAGGAGGCCATGAGGTAGGGGGCGCGCCCACCCCCACCAGGCGCGCCCTCCACCCTCGTGGGCCCCCTGTTGCTCCATCGACGTACTCCTTCCTCCTATATATACCTACGTACCCCCAAACGATCAGATACGGAGCAAAAACCCTAATTCCACCACCGCAACTTTCTGTATCCACAAGATCCCATCTTGGGGCCTGTTCCGGAGCTCCGCGGGAGGGGGCATCGATCACGGAGGGCTTCTACATCAACACCATATCCCCTCCGATGAAGTGTGAGTAGTTTACCTCAGACCTACGGGTCCATAGTTAGTAGCTAGATGGATTCTTCTCTCTTTTTGGATCTATTTACAATGTTCTCCCCCTCTCCTGTGGAGAACTATTAGATGTAATCTTCTTTTTGCAGTGTGTTTGTTGAGACCGATGAATTGTGGGTTTATGATCAAGTCTATCTATGAATAATATTTAAATCTTCTCTAAATTCTTTTATGTATGATTGGTTATATTTGCAAGTCTCTTTGAATTATTAGTTGGGTTTGGCCTACTAGATTGATCTTTCTTGCAATGGGAGAAGTGCTTAGCTTTGGGTTCAATCTTGCGGTGTCCTTTCCGAGTGACAGTAGGGGCAGCAAGGCAAGTATTGTATTGTTGCCATCGAGGATAACAAGATGGGGTGTTCTTCATATTGCATGAGTCTATCCCTCTACATCATGTCATCTTGCTTAAGGCGTCATTCTGTTTTTAACTTAATACTCTAGATGCATGCTGGATAGCGGTTGATGAGCGGAGTAATAGTAGAAGATGCAGGCAGGAGTCGGTCTACTTGTCTCGGACGTGATGCCTATATACATGGTCATACCTAGATATTCTCATAACTATGCTCAATTCTGTCAATTGCTCAACAGTAATTTGTTCACCCACCGTAGAATACTTATGCTCTCGAGAGAAGCCACTAGTGAAACCTATGGCCCCCGGGTCTATCTTCATCATATTACTCTCCTATTACTTAGTTATTTCCTTTGCTATTTACTTTGCCTTTATTTTACTTTGCATCTTTATCATAAAAATACCAAAAATATTATCTTATCATATCTATCAGGTCTCACTCTCGTAAGTGGCCTTTTAGGGATTGACAACCCCTATTTGCGTTGGTTGCGAGGATTTTTTTTTGTTTTGTGTAGGTACAAGGGACTCGCGCGTAGCCTCCTAATGGATTGATACCTTGGCTCTCAAAAACTGAGGGAAATACTTACGCTACTTTGCTGCATCATCCCTTCCTCTTCGGGGAAAACCAACACAGTGCTCAAGAGGTAGCATCCTTCGGGCTCAAAAACGCCGGGGCCACCTACCAACGCATGATTCAAACATGCCTGGAGAAATAGATCGGTAGCACGGTTTAACCATACGTGGATGACGTCGTCATTAAAACTAGGTACATCGAATCACTAATAGACGATTTACGTCTCACATTCGACAACCTGCGTACATATGACATCAAGCTCAATCTGGAAAAGTGTGTTTTCGGCGTTCCTGCTGGAAAGCTGCTGGGCTTCATCATTTCCAATATCTGAATTGAAGTAAATCCAGCCAAAATCCGAGCCTTGTCACAATTGGCCACACCAACGTACCTTAAACAGGTCCAAAAACTCACTGGGTGTGTGGCAACTTTAAGCCGCTTTATCTCCAGATTGGGGGAAAAGGCATTGCCATTGTATTGCCTCCTCCGGCGCACCGATCACTTCGAGTGGACGGATGCGGCAACAGCCGGACTGGAAGAAATAAAAACCCTTCTCGCGAGCAACCCAATCATGGCCGCACCAAACGTCGGCGAACCCATGTTATTATACATATCGGCAACACACCAGGTGGTGGAACGAGACCAGGACGGACACAAATTCCCAATTCAGAAGCTGATATATTACGTATCCACCGTCCTCACACCATGCAAATCCCGGTACCCTCATTATCCAAAGATAGCATACGCGGTCTTCTTGGCATCCCGGAAGCTACGACACTACTTCCAAGAATGTTCCATCACGATAGCTTCTGAAGTACCACTCAATGATATAATAAGCAACCGCGAAGCTATGGGTCAGATAGCCAAATGGGCCATTAATCTCCTTCCATTCGACATAACATACAAACCGCGCCGAGCCATCAAGTCCCAAGTACTGGCGAACTTTATCACCGAATGGACAGAGGCCGAACTCCCTAAAGAGTACGGCACATATTCCAACTATGTTATGTATTTCGATGGTTCCAAAATGCTGGCAGGATTAGGAGCGGGCGTCGTTTTAACGCCCCCCACCGCAAACGTAGTCCAGTACGTACTCCAAATATTGTACACAGACTCCAATAACGCAGCCGAATATGAGGCCTTATTACATGGTCTCCGGATGGCTGTCTCTATGGGCTTACAATGCCTGGAACTGCGCAGGGACTCAAACCTCACAATATCTCAAATAAATGGAGATTTTGATGCCAAAGATCCGAATATGGCGGCTTACCGCAATGCTGTCCTAAAAATGTCGGCTCGATTCGAGGGGCTTGAGTTTCATCACGTGGCTTGAGAAAGTAATCAAGCGGCGGACGTCCTCGCTCGCGTTGGCGCCAAGGGCGACCCCATCCGACCTAATATCTTTCTAGAAAGGCTATTTAAGCCGTCCGTGGTGTGGCAAGGGGAGAGCAGTAACACTAGTCCGGATCCGAACACAATCCCAGCCTCCGAATATAACGACATAATCGGGGGCTCAGCCACCAAAATAATACCATCGGCCCACCTAATCATGGTAGTCATTGCCCCACGGACCGAACCCTTCTTGGCCTACCTTAATAGGAAAGAACTCCCAGAGGACCAGAACGAGGCTCGCCGCCTTGTTCGGTGCTCGAAGTCCTACAAGGTTCATGAGGGAGATGTCTACAAGAAAAGCACTACCGGAGTTCTTCAAAGATGTATCTCCGAAGAAGAGGGGCGGCAGCTCTTGGCTGAAATTCACGCCGGACTCGGCGGCCACCACGCTGCAGCTCGGGCTCTTGTTAGCAAGGCCTTCTATACAGGTTTTTACTGGCTGACGGCCCAAGAAGATGCACAGGACCTTGTCCAACGTTGCATCGGATGCCAGCTATGCGCCAACCAAAGCCACATGCCCCCCACCGCTCTACAAACAATCCCCATAACTTGGCCTTTCATGGTCTGGGGGCTCGATATGGTGGGACCCCTTAGAGGAGGAAGCCATAAGAGAAAGTACCTGCTGGTCATGGTGGATAAATTCACTAAGTGGATCGAAGCCAAACCAGTCAAAACGGTCGAGGCGGGGCCAGTAATAGACTTCATATCCGGCGGGGTGCACCGTTATGGTGTTCCACACAGCATCATCACCGATAACGGCTCTAGTTTCATAGCCGATGAGGTGAAAACTTGGTCTGCTAATCTGGGCATTATGCTCGATTACGCCTCTGTCTGTCACCCGCAAACAAACTGTCAAGTCGAACGGGTTAATGGTCTTATTATGAGCGGCATCAAACCTAGACTAGTGCGGTCTTTGAAAGAATCAGACAAGCACTGGGTTGAGGAGCTTGACTCCGTACTCTGGGGGCTGCGGACCATGCCCAACCACACTACTGGATATACACCTTTCTTCATGGTGTACGGTGTGGAAGCTGTATTGCCTTGCGATATTATCCATGACTCATCTCGAGTGCGCATGTACGAAGAGAGAGAGAGGCCGAGCTTGATCGGCAAGACAACCTAGATACCCTGGAGGAGGAGCGCGATGTTGCAAAAGCTTGTTCTGCATTTTATCAACAACAGCCCCGCAGATACTGTTGGGGATATTACTATTAAGTATAAAACGGCCATGAGGGACTAGGTTATGTCCACAAGGTTAGTCATGTTTGAAGCCCATGAAGACAAGAGGTATGGCACATTACAGAGGAGATCTAACATGAAGGCTCAGGGCCCAAAGGCGGATTAGAGCCCATAGGCATAAACCGCCGTATGACATGTCACTTATGTTGTAAGACAAGGAAAGGTAGAAACCAGCTAGGCACGTTTATGAGCCGGCCTCGGGATACTGTAAACCGCCGGGCATCAACCTGTGTATATAGAGGGACGACCCGACGGCGGTTTAGGGACAACAAACAATAACTGGAGAGCCAGGCAAAGCGGATTCGCTCCCTGGTCATTGAAACCCTAGCAATTCCATCACAACTTGACGTAGGCTTTTACCTTCATCGTAAGGGGCCGAACCAGTATAATTCCTCGCACCGCTTGTCCGCTTTAACCCCTTCAAGCTAACCCATCGCGATGGCTCCACGACTAAGTCCTTACACGAGGACATCTACCGTGACAAAACCACGACAGTTGGCGCCCACCGTGGGGCTGTCGCACGATGGTTTCGAGTTCTTGAAGGGCAGCTTCAAAGGACTCAAGGGATATGCTATGGGCCGTATGACCAAGAGTCGTCGCGGAAAGCTCTACATCGATGACGCAGGCTGGGGCCCCGAGGCCGGCTCGATTGAGTATGGGTACCGGGTTCCCTTTGGCGGAATACACGTATTCATTGGCAAGATCGGCAAACCGGGCCCTGAGCCGGACATCTGCACCGACATCGTCGTGACGGCTCAGCATGCAAGACCTGGCCAAGTTCAGCCTGCTGTAAAGCGTGCCTTCGTGGGAGTCATCCACGGAGTGGAATATAAGGATAGATCGGTATCTGGTGGCGAAACCGTCGTTTTCTCTGATGACGAATCTTCAACCGGAGAGACCGAGTAGCTGTATCAGCTGCATGATGTTCGGATTAGTGGCGGTTTCGATGGCGACAGTATTCTGGACCTCTCTGATCCGCTGAGTCGAGTTGCGATCTTCATGGCCGGTACACAATCGGTGCAGCATTCTTCTATCGCCGGAGCAGTGATTTCTGGTTCAGCAGCTGCGACACCAGCCGGGGCGGGGGGCTCTGCTCCACAGCCGGCTCAGGCTTTGTCTGATTTATTCGACACTTTGGCAACATTGCTAGCAGCTGAGGTTGACGCGGCGAATCAGGATCAGCATAACACGGAAATTGCAAAGGTGAAGGATCAGATAGCACATGCTAAGGTGGATTTGGCAGCACAGAACACTAGGATGGCCGTTGAGCGGGCCGGATTAGAGGCACATGCCTATCGGCTTATGCTGGATCAATGTGCGTCAGATGATGTCATGAGGAGAAGGTACAGGTCTCACCTGCCGCCGGTTTACGAGGGAAGGAATCTCTTTAACATGCCAGGAGTAGGCACCAGCAACCAGCCAGTGGTAAACCGGGTGGAGGCACCTGGAACAGGGGCGCCGGGCCAGCCGCGCGCGATGGATCCACCTCGTCAGAACAATGTCCCATCAAAGCACGCCTCAATGCCTCCGGGTCATTACTCTAACCCGTTGGATAACATCGTTGCCGCCGCTTCATGATTGGCAGCTCTCCCGATCGATGGCAAGTCTCCAGTAGCAGTTGAAACACGACGGGCTAGGGAGCTTCTTCAGACAGCTTTGACTCAGCAGCAGGCTTATTCACACAGTCGCGACAGGATTCATTCCACCCCCCGTCCAAGTCGGAGCTACAGCAGGCATATTGATGAACTGGCTGTATCAAGCAGTGCGTGAAAACGTAACTCGCCGCGAGGTCATAACCCGCCTGGCGGCGGTGCTAATGCCCAATATGTGGTGGATCACAATAGAGCATGTCGAGAAGCCGAGTTAGCAGCGCAGTACGCAGCCCGTTAGCTTACTCCTGTTCGTCCAACTACTTCGGTGGAACTAGCCGTGGTTTTTAGTTATTTGGGGGTGCCGTGTCTTACCCAGGCCATACGCAACGTGCGGCTGCCCAAGGACTTCAAGGGTCCTCGTAAGGTGCCTAATTACACTGCCGATTTACCCCCTGAGTCATGGGTCGAGAGCTATGAGATGGCGATGGAGATGCTGGATGTGGATGATGTGGCATGTGCTAAGTACTTCACCATGATGTTGGAAGGGACAACTCGTACTTGGTTAAAAAGTTTACCAGCTAACTCCATTGGATCATGGGCCGAGTTTAAAAGCCAGTTTATCCAGAATTTCAAAGCTACGTGCAAACAGCCCATGTCAATTGTGGACTTAGCCGCCTGTGTTCAAGAGGGGGAGTCTACAACCCATTGGGTGAAGCAGGTATCAGCCATTCTGCATTCCTCAGACCGCATCAATGCTGACACGACAGTCTTGACATTGGAAGGAAACTGCTGGTTTATGCCTTTGAAGCTGGAATTGGGAAGGCTCAAGCGTCACTGCAATGGCATGGCCACGCTTATGGCAGCTGTAGTTAAATATGCCGATTCAGATAGTACCAAGGACCCTGAATCTGAGGATGGAAAGACGGGGAAGGGAAACAAGAATGGAAGTGCCAAGAGGCAGCAGCATAACCCGGAGGGTCATGGAAACAACGGTAAGCGCAAGGCGGATAACAGCTTGGATTTTTTGGCCAACACAAACACCCAGGATAATGGTCAACGCTATAAGGGTAAACCGCCCTAGTGGGGTAGACGTTCAGGTCCCAATTTTGAACGCCTGTTAAATGAGCCTTGCCCGAAGCACAGGTCACGGGAAAGGCCAGCTACGCACCTTTGGAAGGATTGTTTCATCATGCGGGAGTTTAAAAATTCAAGTTCTTTCCAATATGATCAGGGACCGCCCGGCGGTTCAGGAGGAGGTTATCATGGGCCGAGTTATGGCGGAGGCAGCTCCGGTTCAGGATTTCAAGGCAATCAAAACGGACATGGAAATCAAGGCAATCAGGGTAACAGGGCGGTTACAATCATCAGGGGGGGTCAGCAATAGCAACAATCGGGTTATTAGAGTAATCCGAAGCAGTTGAATAATGGGCAGTATCATGTCTTCACCACTAGCCTATGTAAGCACGATCAGAAGCTGCATAAGAGGGCAGTAAATTCCGTTGAACCGGCGGTGCCCCGTTATCTGCGCTAGTCTGAACATCCCATTTTGTGGAGTCGAGAGGATCATCCACCCCGGGTTGATAATCCGGGCCATCTGGCCTTAGTGGTGGCACCTCAGGTGGGGGGTACAAGTTCACCAAGGTACTCATGGATGGAGGGAGCAATATTAATATCCTTTATTATGAAACCTTCTATCACATGGGGTTGGCAGATAAGAATCTTAAACCGTCGAACACCGTCTTTCATGGTGTGGTGCCTAGTAAATCGGCGTACCTAGTTGGTAAGATAACTCTAGAGGTTGCGTTTGGAGATGATCATGATTCAAGATCAGAAACGTTGACTTTTGAAGTAGTGAAAATCAAGGGCCCATATCATGCCCTGCTTGGATGGCCGGCTTATGCTAAGTTCATGGCAAGGCCCTGTTATGTTTATCTGCAGCTTAAGATGTCGGGTCATAAGGGGACCATCACAGTGCATGGGAGCCGGAAGATTGCTTTGGAATGTGAAGAAGGCGATGCGGCCTATGCTGAGTCGGTTTGTGCAACAAAGGAGTTGAAGTTTTACAAAGACAATGTTGATCCAGCAGATATGACCTCTCTGAAAAAACAGACTATAGAGCATGATCCGGCTATGAAGTTTAAACCGGCTGAGGAGACTAAGCTGGTTGACTTTGTTCCTGGAGATTCATCCAGACTGTTCAGCATTAGCGCTAACTTGGATCCGAAATAGGAAAGCACGCTCATCCAGTTCCTCCGTGAGACCCGGGACATCTTTGCATGGAAACCTTCTGACATGCCAGGTGTACCAAGGGAACTCACTGAGCACACTTGTAACGCCCCGAGACCGATGTGCCAGGTGTCGTCCAGTTATTCGTTGTTGTTGCCTTGTCATTGCTTGCGTGTCATGCATTGCATATCATGTCATCATGTGCATTTCATTTGCATACATGTTCGTCTCATGCATTCGAGCATTTTCCCCGTTGTCCGTTTTGTAATCCGGCGCTCCTATGTCATCCGGTGTCCCTTTCTACCTCATTTCGTGTGCGGGTGTTAAACGTTTTCGGATTGGACCGAGACTTGTCATGCGGCCTTGGTTTACTACCGGTAGACCGCCTGTCAAGTTTCGTGCCATTTGGACTTCGTTTGATACTCCAACGGTTAACCGAGGGACCGAAAAGGCCTCATGTGTGTTGCAGCCCAACATCCCTCCAATTTGGCCCAAAACCCAGCTAAACCTGTTCCATCATCTAGAGCATTTGATCATGATCGCATGGCCGAAAATCGCACCTCATTTGGACTCTCCTAGCTCCCTCTACCTATATATATGTGATCCCCTCCAAAATTTCCGCAGTTGAAACCCTAAAATTCCCCCCGCACGCCGCCGGACATGTCTACGCTCGCTGGATGAAATCCCGCCGCCGCTCCCTTCCAGTGGCAACGTGCCACGTGTCCCGTGCCCGCCGTCCCCGCCGCCTGCCCGCGTGGCCCGGATCGGGCCCGCGGGGCCCAACCGTCACCGCCGCCATCCGCGGAGGGCGCTCGCCGCCCGCACCAGCCGGATCCAGCGCCGCGCCGCCCGCCTCTTCCTCCACCGGAGCTGCGCCGCCGCGCACGAGCTCGCCGACCCCAACCACCGCACCCCGCCGCCTCAGGCGCCCCACGCCGCCGCCGTTTTCCCGTCGCGCCCTACCACCCCGCCATCCCGGAGGAGCTCCACGCCGCCTCACCGCCGGCGAACTCCGCCTCGCCGTGCCGCCTCCACCCCGCCGTCCCGGAGCTCCGGCAGCTCCACCATCTCCGGCCGCTGTCGTCTTCAACTCCTGTGTATGGGAGATCCGCCGCCGCCTCGGGAAGCATGCCCTGGATCTAGATCTGGATCTATCCTCCTCGGTTGACTTTTATTCCCCGAAACCCTAATTTTTTGGCAAATTTCATCATTCTATAACTCTGCATCCGTAGCTCCGATTTGCACATGTAGAATATCAAAATGTTCATCTCAGAGAGTACATCATTTCATCTCATTGCATCATTTTCATTTGAGCTCATCTTGGTGCCCGAAATGCTGTTGGAAGAGGGCTATGTGAGTAATTTGGCAGATCTGTTTTAGCAAATAGCATTTTGTCATTTTTGCCATGATTAATTTGTGCATGCTATGATGTTGAGCTCTACATGTGTTTTGTTATATGCCATGCCATCTTTACAGGGGTGCTTGGCATGTATTTTTGTGATATGTGTGGTGACTAGCACAAGCTTGCAAAGTAGCGTAATCGGTAATGCTGATTTCAGGGACGTAGAATTTCACCAAGTCCTTGTCCTGATTTTGTTGTTATGCCATATGTTCATGTTGTTTCCTAGTGATCCGTGCCTATTTTGGGGATGATCAGCAAGGAGGTTTTGTCAATATTGTGGTGCTCTATCCATCCAGGTCTTTGTTTGCATTTATGGAGCACCATAGATTGAGTCAATCGAGCTCTACTTTTGCTATATCGTGAATCCTGGCAGATTGTTGACTTGTTAGCGATTTTGCCGAGGATGTTGCTATTGATCCGTGCATGCTATGTTGTTGTTCTTGCCATGTCTAGCTTCTATGCCATGTATTCTTGATGGGTGTATGCTTAGTTTGTCATGCCATGCTCTGTAGTGAGTGCATCAAGCTCGTAAACATGCCTACTCGTTAACTGATTTGCATGTTCCAGTTTTTCACAAAGTCTGTAATCTGATTATGTTTTTGCCATGTTCACTTGCTTGCAATTGTATTTTCTCATCCCTTTTGGCTCAAGGTCACGAAGGGACTTTTGTTAAGAGCTTTTAGTAGCTTCATGCCATGGCTTGATTTGCCATGTTAAGTTCCTGTAGCATGTAGTTTTCATGCTCTAAAGTGTGCTTCCTGATGATAAATTCCAGACTTGCGTTAATTTCACTAAGTCTGAAACCTGTTATCATTTGCTCTTTTGCCATGCTTGTTTGAACCTGTTAATGAGTGAATTAGCCGTAGTCCAGTGTTCATCTTTTGTGAAGCATCTTGAGTGGATACCTGCCATGTATTTTGTTGCCATGTTTGAGTGCTGTAGCATATTTATCTTGATGCATTTAGATGGCTACTTGTTGATTATCGCAGACCGGTGCCATATTTGTTTCGCTTGCCATTTCCAAACCGTGCATCCGATTACAGTGATCTTTATATCGATTTCAACAAAATCACCTCACCTTTCCAGTGGCACTCTTGGATTTCCAAGTTGAGGTCACGTTCAATCATTCTTTGTCAAATCATGCATATGCATCTGTAACGCCCTCGATGCGGCTATATCTCCCACGTGTCGAAGCACGACTTAGAGGCATAACCGCATTGAAAGCAATGTCGCAAGTGAGGTAATCTTCACACAACCCATGTAATACATAAGGGAAAGAGATACATAGTTGGCTTACAATCGCCACTTCACACAATACATGAATAAAGCATTACATCATCCAGATACAATCAAGGTCCGACTATGGAACCAAAATAAAAGAAGACTACCCCAAAAGCTACACAGATCCCCAATCGACCCCAACTGGGATCCACTACTGATCAACATAGAATGAAACAACACAAAGGACAAGATCTTCAACGAGCTCCTCCTGAGCTTGGTTGCGTCATCTGCACGGACTCATCGGCACCTGCAAACTGATTTTGGAAGTATCTGTGAGCCACGGGGACTCAGCAATCTCGCACCCTCGCGATCAAGACTATTTAAGCTTATGGGTAAGGTAAAGGTATGAGGTTGAGCTGCAGCAAGCGACTAGCATATATGGTGGCTAACATACGCAAAAGAGAGCGAGAAGAGAAGGCAAAGCATGGTCGATAAAAGTATGACCAAGAAGTGATCCTAGAACAACCTACGTCAAACATAACTCCAACACCATGTTCACTTCCTGGACAACGCCGGAAAGAGACCATCACGGTTACACACGCAGTTGATTCATTTTAATTAAGTTAAGATTCAAGTTATCTACAACCGGACATTAACGAATTCCCATCTGCCCATAACCGCGGGCATGGCTTTCGAAAGTTCAAATCCCTGCAGGGGTGTCCCAACTTACCCCATGACAAGCTCTCGCAGTCAACGAAGCAATAGACCTCCTCCCGAGACGTTCCAATCAGACTCGGTACCTCGGTTCTTCAAGACACTTCGACAAGTTAAAACAAATCCAGCAAGACCGCCCGATGCGCCGACATCCTAATGGGAGCTGCACATATCTCGTTCTCAGGGCAACACCGGATAAGCAATCCGTACAACTAAAACCATCCCTCGAGTTTCCCTGAGGTGGCACTGCAAGGGGCTCTAGTTTGGACCAACACTTAGACAAGCACTGGCCCCGGGGGGGGGGGGTGGGGGTTAAAATAAAGATGACCCTTGGACTGGCCTAACCCAAGGGAAAAAGAGGCTAGGTGGCAAATGATAAAACCAATGTTGGGACTTTCTGGAGGAGTTCTATTCAAAGCGAACTGTCAAGGGGTTCCCATTATAACCCAACCGCGTAAGGAACGCAAAATCCGGGAACATAACACCGATATGACGGAAACTAGGGCGGCAAGAGTGGAACAAAACACCAGGCATAAGGCCGAGCCTTCCACCCTTTACCAAGTATATAGATGCATTAATTAAATAAGATATGATGTGATATCCCAACAAGTAAACATGTTCCAACAAGGAACAACATCTCCATGTTCCAACAAGGAACAAACTTCAATCTTCACCTGCAACTAACAACGCTATAAGAGGGGCTGAGCAAAGCGGTAACATAGCTAATCAACGATTTGCTAGGACAAGGTGGGTTAGAGGCTTGGCTCAACAATTCGGGAGGCATGATAAGCAAGTGGTAGGTATCGCAGCATAGGCATAGCAAAAGAGCAAACATCTAGCAAGCAAAGATAGAAGTGATTTCGAGGGTATGATCATCTTGCCTGAAAAACCGCAAGGAAGAAGAACGAGTCCATGAAGAAGACAAACGGACGTATTCGAACGGGTCCTCACAAAAGCGACGATACCGGACCCAACCCGAAGAGGCAAACACCGGAAAGAAGCACACAACATAGTAAACAACCAACACATGAACATGATATGATATGCGGGATGCGGTATGCGATGCATATGCATGATTTGCAAAGGAATGATTGAACCTGGCCTCAACTTGGAAATACAAGTGTGCCACCGGAAATGTGAGATGAAATCGCTTGAAAATGATATAAAGAACGCCGGAATCGGAGTTACGGTTTGGAAATGGCAAGCGATTCAAATATGGCCACGTTTTGCGATTTACAGCAAGTAGCCATCTAAATGCATCAAGATGAACATTCTACGGCACTCAAACATGGCAACAAAATACATGGCAGGGATCCATTCATGATTCTTAACAAAATACTAGCACTGAGCTACGGCCAATTCATCCATTAACACGTTCAAACAAGCAGGGCAGAAATGCATTTGACAAAACAGATCTCAGACTTAGTGAAATTAACACTTGTCTGGAATTTCAGATCAGATAGCACTCTTTGGAGCATGAAAACAATATGCTACAGGACCTGAACATGGCAAAGTAAAGCATGGCATGGAGCTACTCAAAGAGCTTAACAAAAGTCCCTTAGTGACCTTGAGCCAAAAGGGATCAGAAAATACAATTGGAAGCATGTGAACATGGCAAAAACATAATCAGATAACGGATTTAGCGAAAAACTAGAGCATGCTGAAACAGATATCAAGTCGGCATGTTTACGAGCTCGATGCACTCACTACAGAGCAAGGCATGACAATCTAAGCATACACCCATCAAGGATACACATTATACAAGCTAGACATGGCAAGAACAATAACATAGCATGCACAGATCAACTACAACATCCTCGGCAAAATTGCTAACAAGTAGACAATCTGCCTAGATTCACGAAATAGCAAAAGTAGAGCTCGATTGACTCAAGCTAGGGTGCTCCATAATTGCAAACAAAGACATGGATGGATAGGGCACTACAATATTAACAAAACATCCTTACTGATCATCCTCAAAAGAGGCACGGATCACTAGGAAACAACATGAACATATGGCATATTGAAATAAACAGATCAAGGACTTAGTGGAAATTCTAAGTCCCTGAAATCAGCATTAACGAATGCTCCACTTTGCAAGCTTGTACTAGTCACCACACACATCACAAAAATACATGGGTTGCACCTCTGGAAAGATGGCAAAACCCTTAACAAAACATATGTAGATCCCATGGGCATATCATGCACACAATAATCATGGCAAAAGTGACAAATATCTAAATGGAGCAGCAGATCTGACAAATATCTCAAGTAGCACTCTTCTAACAGCATTTCGGACATCAAGATGAACTCAAATGAAAATGATGCAATGAGATGAAATGATGTACTCTCTGAGACAAACATTTTGATACGCTATATGCATGAATCGGAGCTATGGATGCAAAGTTACGACATGATGAACATGTGCATCGAGCTCGTAAACATGCCTACTCGTTAACTGATTTGCATGTTCCAGTTTTTCACAAAGTCTGTAATCTGATTATGTTTTTGCCATGTTCACATGCTTGCAATTGTATTTTTTCATCCCTTTTGGCTCAAGGTCACTAAGGGACTTTTGTTAAGTGCTTTGAGTAGCTTCATGCCATGCCTTGCTTTGCCATGTTAAGTTCCTGTAGCATGTAGTTTTCATGCTCTAAAGTGTGTTTCCTGATGATAAATTCCAGACTTGCGTTAATTTCACTAAGTCTGAAACCTGTTATCATTTGCTCTTTTGCCAGCTTGTTTGAACCTGTTAATGAGTGAATTAGCCGTAGCCCATTGTTCATCTTTTGTTAAGCATGTTGAGTGGATCCCTGCCATGTATTTTGTTGCCATGTTTGAGTGCTGTAGCATATTTATCTTGATGCATTTAGATGGTTACTTGCTGATTACCGCAGACCGGTGCCATATTTGTTTCGCTTGCCATTTCCAAACCGTGCATCCGATTCTGGTGATCTTTATATCGGTTTCAACCGAAATCACCTCTCCTTTCCAGTGGCACTCTTGGATTTCCAAGTTGAGGCCAGGTTCAATCATTCTTGGTCAAATCATGCATATGCATCACATACCGCATCCCGCATATCATACCATGTTCATGTGTTGGTTGTTTACTTTGTTGTGTGCTTCTTTCCGGTGTTGCTTCTTCGGGTTGGTTCCGGTAACGTCGTGATTGTGAGGACCCGTTCTACTACGTCCGTTTGTCTTCTTCATGGACTCGTTCTTCTTCCTTGCAGGATTTCAGGAAAGATGACCATACCCTCGAAATCACTTGTATCTTTGCTTGCTAGTTGCTCGCTCTTTTGCTATGCCTATGCTGCGATACCTACCACTAGCTTATCATGCCTCCCATATTGTCGAACCAAGCCTCTAACCCACCTTGTCCTAGGAAACCGTTGTTTGGCTATGTTACCGCTTTGCTCAGCCCCTCTTATAGCGTTGATAGTTGCAGGTGAAGATTGGAGCTTGTTCCATGTTTGGAACATGGATATTTCGTTGGGATATCACAATATCTCTTATTTAATTAATGCATCTATATACTTGGTAAAGGGTGGAAGGCTCGACCTTATGCCTGGTGTTTTGTTCCACTCTTTCCGCCCTAGTTTCCGTCATATCGGTGTTATGTTCCAGGATTTTGCGTTCCTTACGCGGTTGGGTTATAATGGGAACCCCTTGATAGTTCGCTTTGAATGAAACTCCTCCAGCAAGGCCCAACCTTGGTTTTACCATTCACCACCTAGCCTTTTCTTTTCCCTTGGGAGTCGCGCCCTCGAGGGTCATCATTATTTTACCCCCCGGGCCAGTGCTCCTCTGAGTGTTTCCACCTTGTCAGCTGCCGGCGGCCACCAGGGGCAACTCTGGGCTGGCCTAACGGAAGTTTGGACAATCCGGTGTGCCCTGAGAACGAGATATGTGCAGCTCCTATCAGGATTTGTCGACACATTCGGGTGGCTTTGCTGGCCTTGTTTTACCATTGTCGAAATGTCTTGTAACCGGGATTCCGAGTCTGATCGGGTCTTCCCGCTAGAAGGAATATCCTTCGTTGACCGTGAGAGCTTGTGATGGGCTAAGTTGGGACACCCCTGCAGGGATTTGAGCTTTCGAAAGCCGTGCCCGCGGTTATGGCCAGATGGGAATTTGTTAATGTCCGGTTATAGAAAACCTGAAGTTAATCTTAAATAAAATACATCAACCGCGTGTGTAACCGTGATGGTCTCTTCTCGGCGGGGTCCGGGAAGCGAACACGGTGTTGGAGTAATGCTTGATGTAGGTTGTTCTAGGATCACTTCTTGATCATAGTTGTTCGACCGTGCTTTTGCTTTCTCTTCTCCCTCTCTTTTGCGAACATGTTAGCCACCATATATGCTAGTCGCTTGCTGCAGCTCCACCATCATACCTTTACCCTACCTATAAGCTTAAATAGTCTTGATCGCGAGGGTGTGAAATTGCTGAGTCCCCGTGACTCACAGATACTTCCAAAACCAGCTTGCAGGTGCCGTTGAACCATGCAGATGATGCAACCAAGCTCAAGGAGGAGCTCGATGAAGATCTTGTCCTTTGTGTCGTTTCGTTCTAGTTGATCAGTAGTGGAGCCCAGTCGGGACGATCGGGGATCTGTGTAGCATTTGGGGTAGTCTTCTTTATTTTGGTTCTGTAGTCGGACCTTGATTGTATCTGGATGATGTAATGCTTTATTCATGTAATTGTGTGAAGTGGCGATTGTAAGCCAACTATGTATCTCTTTCCCTTATGTATTACATGGGTTGTGTGAAGATTACCTCACTTGCAACATTGCTTTCAATGCGGTTATGCCTCTAAGTCGTGCTTCGACACGTGGGAGCTATAGCCGCATTGAGGGCGTTACAACACTCTTAAAATAGATCCTAAGTTTAAACCACTCAAGCAATTTCTCCTCCGTTTCAGTGAAGGAAGGCGCAAGGCTATTGAAGAGGAGGTAACCCGCCTCTTAGCAGCAGGGTTTATTATGGAGGTCTTTCATCCTGAGTGGCTAGCTAATCCGGTGCTGGTACTTAAGAAGAACGGCACTTGGCGTATGTGTGTGGACTACACAGATCTGAACTAGGCCTGTCCAGTTGATCCCTTTGCTCTCGCTCGTATTGATCAAATCATTGATGCTACAGTGGGTTGTCAGCATTTGTGTTTTCTGGATGCTTATTTTGGTTATCATCAGATCAAAATGGCATTTAAGGACTAGGAGAAGACAACTTTTATAACTCCCTTTGGAGCCTTCCGCTATGTATCAATGCCTTTTGGGCTCAAGAGTGCCCAGGCGACTTATCAGTGCTGTGTACAGAATTGTCTTCACAATCAGATCGGGCGCAATGTTCATGCTTATGTGGATGATATTGTGGTGAAGTCTAGAAGGGAGGAAACATTGATAGATGACTTGAAGGAGACTTTTGATAACCTCCGGGTTTATAAGATGATGCTTAATCCGGCCAAATGTGTCTTTGGTGTACCGGAAGGTAAGCTTTTGGGCTTTCTAGTGTCTAATAGGGGCATTGAAGCTAATCCGGAGAAGATCACAACCATTACGTCTCTGCCTAAACCGGCGTGTATTAACGATGTTCAGCGGCTGGCGGGTCGTATTGCAGCATTGAGCCGGTTTATCAGCCGTTTGGGAGAAAAGGCAATCCCACTGTATCAGATGATGAAGAAGACAGACCATTTCGTCTGGAGTGATGCTGCCTATGAAGCCTTTGAGAGTCTAAAGCGGTAGCTAGCTGAGCCGCCTGTCCTTGCTGCTCCTGTTGATAAAGAGCCCTTGTTGTTATATGTGGCTGCTAATGCCCAGGCTGTTAGTGTGGCTATTGTTGTGGAGCGCAAGGAGGCCGGAAAGGAGTATCTAGTTCAACGGCCAGTTTATTATATCAGTGAGCTGCTTATTGAGTCTAAGCAGAGGTACCCACATTGGCAGAAGTTGGTGTATGGAGTTTTCATGGCAAGGCGGAAGCTCAAGCACTATTTTCAGGGTCATCCTATCACTGCGGTCAGTTCTGCTCCCTTGGGGGATAGCATCGAAAACAGAGAAGCAACTAGCCGGATTGCCAAATGGGCTATTGAGCTCGGACCTCACGGGTTAAAATATACGCCTCACACAACAATCAAATCCCAGGCACTTGTGGACTTCATCAATGATTGGACAGAGTTGCAGGCACCAGAGGAAAAGCGAGATAACACTTATTGGACTATTCATTTTGATGGGTCCGGACAATTGGAAGGCTCGGGGGCTGGAGTCATATTAACTTCCCCACGAGGTGATAAGTTTTGTTAAGTTCTCCGTTTAATGTTCCCTTGCACTAACAATGCAGTTGAATATGAGGCCTTGCTCCAGGGTCTTCGGATGGCTAAGGAGATGAATTTAAGCCGGGTTAAGTGCTTTGGTGACTCGGACCTGGTGGCTCAACATGTGTCTGGCACTTGGGATTCCAATGATCCACTCATGGCGGCGTATCGACGAGAGGTGGACATGGTGGCTGGTCATTTCAAGGGTTATCAGGTTGACCATATAGACCGGCACAAGAATGAAGCAGCAGACGCTTTAAGTCACTTAGGCTCTCAACGTAAACCGGTGCCGCCCAATGTCTTCTGGATGTGCTACATAATCCATCGGTCAAGATACCTACAGAGGAGGATTTGGCTGTTCCTGACCCAGAGGCTCCGTTGGTGGCAGCTCTTCACGATATCCCGGATTGGACACTCCCATACCTGGCGTACGTGAACCAGGGCGAGTTACCAGAGGATGAAGAATTGGCCAGGAAAATAATCCAGCGATCCAAGTCAATGACCATTATCAGTGGGGAGTTACATCATTGCAGTGTAACAGGGGTGTTTCAGCATTGTGTGTCTCCTTAAGAAGGCTGTGAGATTTTGCGTGAGATCCACGAAGGACATTGTGGTCACCACACCGGTTCAAAATCCTTGGTGGCTAAGGCCTTTCTTCATGGCTTCTATTGGTTGACGGCTCATGCTGATGCTGAGGATTTCGTAAAGAGGTGTGACGGTTGTCAGAAGTTTACACGCCGCGCTCATGTTCTGGCTCAAGAATGAAGGATGATTCCAATCACTTGGCTGTTTACAACTTGGGGGTTGGATATGGTTGGGCCCTTTAAGAGATCCAAGGACAAGAAGACCCACCTACTAGTGGCGGTTGATAAGTTCACCAAGTGGGTAGAGGCAGAGCCAGTCAGTAAGTGCGATGCGCCCACGGCAGTTCAATTCATCAAAAAGGTGATCTTCCATTTTGGTTTTCCACACAACATGATAACTGATAATGGCACCAACCTATCCAAGGGTGCCATGGAATAATTTTGTCAACATGAGCACATCTGGCTTGACGTATCATCAGTGGCTCACCCCCAATCTAATGGTCAAGTAGAGAGAGCCAATCAAGAGATTTTGAGAGGCATCAAGCCCCGACTTATGGTTCCTTTAAAGCGGACGCCGGGTTGTTGGGTGGACAAGTTACCTTCCGTGTTATGGAGTATCAATACCACACCGAACAGATCTATGGGTTACACGCCTTTCTCCATGATTTACGGAGCAGAGGCGATTCTCCCTAGTGACATCCTTCATGACTCGCCCCTTGTGGCGGCTTATGTTGAAGCTGATAATGAGAAAGCACGTCAAGATTCACTGGACCTGTTAGATGAGGAGCGCGATATTGCAGTGGCCTGTTCGGCGATTTACCAGTAAGATCTATGACATTATCACAGCCGCCGGGTTAAAACAAGAACTTTTCAAGAAGGCGATCTGGTGCTCTGGCTCATCCAAGATCAGACTAATATGCACAAGTTGTCCCCACCTTGGGAAGGACCTTTGGTGGTCTGCAAAAATCTGAACAACGAATCATACTACCTTATCGATGTTCGATAGCACAAAGAATCACGTAAATTGGAGGAGGAGACCCAACGACCGTGTAATATAGCTCATCTTCGGCCTTATTATACTTGAGCCACACGCTCTTCTTATGTACATAATTATGACAATGTATATATTATGATCAATATAATAAACCGGAGCCTTGGCTAAAGCGAGGTCTCTGTTGTTTTTATTACATCATGTGTGCTTATATGGGGGCTTCTGTTTATAAAGCGGAGTTCTATTAATCCGTCTTATAAATCCACACATATCAAAGGAAATCACTAGGGGGCTTGATCGTATTCGAACCATAGCTACACCTCTTGATCATCTTAAATCCAAAAGGAAATCACTAGGGAGCTTGGTCGTATTCGAACGATAGCTACACCTCTTCATTGGCTTAAGGCCAAAAGGACATCATGTGGGGCCAAAGAGAGTGTTGCAACAACACAACTCAAACATAGGCACCCACCGAGCACAACTCAAATGTTGCTTGGGGGCTCTTTGCTTCTCAAAGAACAAAGAGCTTGCACCCTTGCAATAGGCTATCAAGCCAGGCTTGGAAGCCAGGTGTATTCACCTAAAACCCCGGGTTATCCTGCCTTTTTTAAGTAAGCCACTCCGTCCAGGTAAACCTGGTATGACCCGCCGAACATTTAACAAGTCAATCTCATCGACCCTGAACTTGTCAACGTTAAAACGACGATTGGTTAATGATTGAGGTCCATCTTAAAAGGCTTAGAAAAATGTGTTTAACTCAGTGTCCTGGCAGCCCATGAAAAGCCTCGATTTAGGGCCTGCCAGCCCATGAAAAGCATTGCATATTTTTTTTATGTTTTTTGCCATGTTTTTTCTCCTTCGGTAAGATTTTTAATATCTTATGATAAACTTGCATTTATTGACCCGGGTTGGCTTTCAACGATAAGTTGTTAGTACATGATCAATTATAATCCGTCGTTTATTGACCCGGTCTGGTTTTGACTACAAGTCACCAGCATTATATATGGATACGCCGGTGTTTATTATAACCCGGTACGGTTTTATCATAAACCAGCAAAATAGGGAAGGAGTTATCAATACTCAAGGTTGGGGTTATTACCCTAAATATACAAAAGTTGGTCAACCGACAAAGTGATTCAATATCACAGGTATCATCTCCTTCATCTTTGATTATTTTCAAAGTACAGCCTTGGTTATAAACCCTGGCTATATATTTGGGCATCATGACCCGTCCAGTGGTAAACCGCCAGGACACTTTCAAATTTCTTATATGCACGAACAATTTGCATAACACTACTACGGATTATGAACATAATATATCCTGAACCAGGCTGGATTAATAGTATCAGGCAACATAATTATGCATGATGGCATAGCAGACTAAGTATTTTGAACTAACCTATTACAAGGCGCTTTAAGGCCCAAAAGAATAATTGTTTTTAGGAAGTGTGGCAGTACGCAGAAGGGTAAACCGGCCTCCTGTTCATGACTTGTCACTAGGCTGATTTGAAGGCTGTGGGTCGTCTTGTGCTGGTGCATCCTCCTCCTCTCTATCCAGTGGCTGGAAATCAATGGTTGCCCAATTGATTCCAGTTAAAGCTTGGAACACAGCTTCATCACTTGTAAGGTTGGAGGGGTCAACATCAGGGGCATAGGTGTGCTTACGAATTGGCGGAGTAAGGTCTTCTACATCACGTGTTGGCGCAGGATATATTTTCTGATCAGCATCATAAACCGGCGGATAGTGAGAGAGATACATTTCCTCAGCCAATTTGCTTGCTATGGGGCGCATTTCCCTTGTCAACCTTCGAAGATCGTCGTTGTTAAATTCTGAACCATCCTCCTTTACGCCAGGGTAGCTGATGACCCACAAGTATAGGGGATCTATCGTAGTCCTTTCGATAAGTAAGAGTGTCGAACCCAACGAGGAGCAGAAGGAAATGATAAGCGGTTTTCAGCAAGGTATTCTTTGCAAGTACTGAAATAAGTGGTAACAGATAGTTTTGTGATAAGATAAATTGTAACGAGCAACAAGTAACAAAAGTAAATAAAGTGCAGCAAGGTGGCCCAATCCTTTTTGTAGCAAAGGACAAGCCGGAACAAACTCTTATAATAGGAAAAGCGCTCCCGAGGACACATGGGAATATCGTCAAGCTAGTTTTCATCACGTTGATATGATTCGCGTTCGATACTTTGATAATTTGATATGTGGGTGGACCGGTGCCTGGGTGTTGTTCTTACTTGAACAAGCATCTCACTTATGATTAACCTCTATTGCAAGCATCCGCAACTACAACAAAAGTATTAAGGGAAACCTAACCATAGCATCAAACATGTGGATGCAAATCAGCCCCTTACGAAGCAACGCATAAACTAGGGTTTAAGCTTCTGTCACTCTAGCAACCCATCATCTTCTTATTACTTCCCAATGCCTTCCTCTAGGCCCAAATAATGGTGAAGTGTTATGTAGTCGACGTTCACATAACACCACTAGAGGTTAGACAACATACATCTTATCAAAATATCAAACGAATAGCAAATTCACATGACTACTAATAGCAAGACTTCTCCCTTGTCCTCAGGAACAAACGTAATTACTCACAAAGCATATTCATGTTCATAATCAGAGGGGTAATAATATGCATATAGGATCTGAACATATGATCTTCCACCAAATAAACCAACTAGCATCAACTACAAGGAGTAATAAACACTACTAGCACCAATCCCTGGCTTTGAGACAAGAATTGGATACAAGAGATGAACTAGGGTTTGGAGATGAGATGGTGCTGGTGAAGATGTTGATGGAGATTGCCCTCTCCCGATGAGAGGAGCCTTGGTGATGACGATGGTGATGATTTCCCCCTCCCGGAGGGAAGTATCCCCGGCAGAACAGCTCTGCCGGAGCTCTAGATTGGTTCCGCCAAGGTTCTGCCTCGTGGTGGCGGAGTCTCATCCCGAAAAGTTCCTCCCTATTTTTTTCTCATCGAAAGACTTCATATAGGAGAAGATGGATGTCGGAGAGCCACCAGGGGCCCCCGAGGTAGGGGGGCGCGCCCCCCACCCTCATGAGCAGGGTGTGGGCCCCCTGGCCTTCATCTTTGGCGAGGATTTTTCTTTATTTATTTTAAGATGTTCCGTGGAGTTTCAGAACTTTTGGAGTTGCGCAGAATAGGTCTCTAATATTTTCTCCTTTTCCAGCCCAGAATTCCAGCTGCCGGCATTCTCCCTCTTCATGTAAACCTTGTAAAATAAGAGAGAATAGCCATAAGTATTGTGACATAAAGTGAAATAACAGCCCATAATGCAATAAATATCGATATAAAATCATGATGCAAAATGGACATATCAACTCCCCCAAGCTTAGACCTCGCTTGTCCTCAAGCGAAAAGCCGATAACAATAAATATGTCCTCATGTTTAGAGGTAGAGGCGTCGATAAAAATAAAATATGGACATGAAGGCATCATGATTATTCTCATAACAGCAATATATATAGATTTTGTCATATGATTTCTTATGTTCAAGTGATGATCTATTCACAATGCAAAAGTATAAATCATAAACCTTATTGGGCTCCGACAAACTATAATCTCAGTCATTGAAACAATTGCAATTTATCATAACATCGGAAAGAGTCTATGTCAGAGCTAAAAAGCAAGTCCACATACTCAACTATCATCTAGTCCTTCATAATTGCTAACACTCACGCCATACTTGTGGTTACGGAGTTTTAATCGGACACAGAGAAAGATAGGGGCTTATAGTTTTGCCCCACAACCTTTTACCTCAAGAGTAATGTCAACAATAATGGTTCATGCTCCCCTACATCCAATTAGATATATATATATATCATGTTCTTTCCAACATGCTGAGCTTGCCAAAGGATAAAATGAAAAAGAAAAGGTGAAGATCACCATGACTCTTGCATAAGGTAGAAGATAATAATAAAGGATAGGCCCTTCGCAGAGGGAAGCAGAGGTTGCCATGCGCTTTTATGGTTGGATGCATAAAATCTCAATGTGAAAGAACGTCACTTTATATTGCCCCTTGTGATATGAACCTTTATTATGCAGTCCATCGCTTTTATTACTTCCACATCACAAGATCGTATAAAGCTTATTTCTCCCACACCAATCAATCATACATATTTCGAGCAATTTTTATTGCTTTGCACCGATGACAACTTACTTGGAGGATCTTACTCAATCCATAGGTAGATATGGTGGACTCTCATGGCAAAACTGGTTTAAGGGTATTTGGAAGCACAAGTAGTATTTCTACTTGGTGCTGAGAATTTGGCTAGCATGAGGGGGAAAGGCAAGCTTAACAAGTTAGAGGATCCATGACAACATACTTTATCTCAGATATAAAAAAGACATAACTCATTACATTGTCTTCCTTGTCCAACATCAACTCTTTAGCATGTCATATTTTAATGAGTGCTCCCAATCATAAAAAATGTCAATGATAATATATCTATATGTGAAAACCTCTCTTTCCTTATTACTTCCTATTAATTACAACAATGACCAAAGCTATGTCTGCCAACTCCCAACAACTTTTAATCATCATACTCTTTCTATGTGAAGTCATTACTCTCAATAAGATCAATATGAACTTTTTGTTTCTTTTTATTCATTTTTCTCTTTTCTTTTATTCACCCAAGATCATGGCAAAATAATCAAGCCCTTGACTCAATACTAATCTTTGTTATATATAGCTCATGGACTCGATTACAAAGAGAGATTATAAAGCAAACTCAAAACTAGATCATGCCATAAACTTTATTCCACTAGACCAAGATACTACTATTAGGATCGAACTAAGAAAAACGGTAAAGATAGGAGTTGTGATTGTGATACGATACCGGGGCACCTCCCCCAAGCTTGGCAGTTGCCAAGGGGAGTACCCATACCCATGTGATTATGTCTCCTTTGTTGGTGAAGAAGGTGGTGGTGATGTTGGCTTAGTTGATGGCTTAGGCTTCTCCCTTAATTTGCACTTGAGGACGGCATTTTGATCCCTCAGATCATCAATCTCCCACTCCAGGGTTAATATCTTTTTGCATAGGTCCTGCTTATTTTCCTGCAAGAGACGAAAAGGGATAAACTCGAACTTGGGTTTCTTTACCCTATCAGGGAGACTTGACTTTTTGAACTCCACGTGCATGTCCCCAGGTTGAGGTAATGGTGCTTCATCTTCATCTGAGCTCGTCTCCTCCTTCCCCTTGGGTTCATAGTCCTCTTCTTCCTCCGTGGTCCATCCATCGTGTTCCACATCTCCATAGACCTTGGGATTTGCTAAGTAATCATCCACATAGCTTTCTCCTTCCAAATCCTGGGAAGACATGTTGATTTAATCTGCAACGGGACAGCTCGAAACGAAAACAGTGGATATTTGCGTGATACGGGAGTCAAAACCTTCGGGGGTTATATAATGAATTTTTACCGACCAAAATACGTATCGTGCAAGAAAATCGAGTGAAGAAGGCACACAAGGTGCTCACGAGGTAGGGGGCGCGCCAGAGGGGTAGGGCGCGCCCACCACCCTCATGGGGACCTCGTGTCCTTCCCAGACTGCTACTTATTTTTCTATTTTTCTAAACTTTCCAAAACGGAGAAATATTGCCTTAAAAATTGTTTTGGAGTCGGTTTACTTACCGTACCACATACCTATTCCTTTTCGTAGTCTGAAACGTTCCGGAAAGTGTCCCTTATGTATTCCTCCGGGGTTACGGTTTCAATAATATTGGTTTCAACCTTTATGGGATTACCTGAGATATAATGTTTAATTCTTTAACCGTTTACCACCTTCGGATTTGTGCCTTCAAAGTTGTTGATTTTTATGGCACCAGAACGATAGACCTCCTCAATAACGTAGGGGCCTTCCCATTTAGAGAGAAGTTTTCCTGCAAAAAATCTTAAACGAGAGTTGTATAGCAATACATAATCACCTACATTAAACTCACACTTTTGTATCCTTTTGTCATGCCATCTTTTAACTTTTTCTTTAAACAACTTGGCATTTTCACAAGCCTGGGTTCTCCATTCATCAAGTGAGCTAATATCAAATAACCTCTTCTCACCGGCAAGTTTAAAATCATAGTTGAGTTCTTTAATAGCTCAATACGCCTTATGTTCTAGTTCGAGCAGTAAGTAACATGCTTTTCCATAAACCATTTTATACGGAGACATACCCATAGGATTTTTATATGTAGTTCTATAGGCCCATAATGCATCATCAAGTTTCTTGGACCAATTCTTTCTAGACCTATTAACAGTCTTTTGCAAAATTAATTTGAGCTCTCTATTGCTCAACTCTACTTGACCACTAGACTGTGGGTGATAAGGACATGCAATTCTATGATTAACATCATATTTAGCAAGCATTTTACGGAAAGCACCATGAATAAAGTGTGAACCAGCATTAGTCATTAAATATCTAGGGACTCCAAACCTCGGAAAAATAACTTCTTTAAGCATTTTAATAGAAGTGTTATGATCAGCACTACTAGTTGGAATAGCTTCTACCCACTTAGTAACGTAATCAACAACAACTAAAATATGTGTGTATCCATTAGAGGCAGGAAAAGGTCCAATATAATCAAAGCCCCAAACATCAAATGGTTCAATAACAAGAGAATAATTCATAGGCATTTCTTGACGTCTACTAATATTACCAATTCTTTGACATTCATCACAAGACAAGACAAACTTACGGGCATCCTTGAAAAGAGTAGGCCAATAAAAACCAGATTGCAATACCTTATGTGCAATTCTATCTCCAGCGTGGTGTCCTCCATAAGCCTCGGAATGACACTTGCGTAGGATCTGTTCCTGTTCATGCTCAGGTACACAACATCTAATAACACCATCTACTCCTTCTTTATAAAGATGTGGGTCATCCCAAAAGTAATGTCTCAAGTCATAGATAAACTTCTTCTTTTGCTGGTATGTGAAGCTAGGTGGTATAAACTTAGCAACAATAGAATTAGCATAATCAGCATACCATGGAGTACTACGAGAAGTACTTATAACATTTAATTGTTCATCAGGCATTAATAGGTAGTGGGTCATCAAGAACATTCTCTAACCTAGACAAGTTGTCTGCAATGGTGTCCTCAGCTCCCTTTCTATCAACAATATGCAAATCAAATTCTTGTAGCAAGAGAACCCATTTAATAAGTCTAGGTTTATCGTCTTTCTTTTCCATAAGGTATTTAATAGCAGCATGATCAGTGTGAATAGTTACTTTGCAATCAACAATATAAGGTCTGAACTTATCATAAGCAAATACAACTGCTAAAAGCACTTTTTCAGTAGTAGCATAATTTCTTTGAGCATTGTCTAGAGTCTTACTAGCATAATGAATAACATTTAATTTCTTATCAACTCTTTGCCCTAGAACAACACCTACAGCATAATCACTAGCATCACACATAATTTCAAAGGGTAAATTCCAATCAGGTGGCTAAACAACTGGAGCAGAGACTAATGCATTCTTAAGTATTTCAAATGCTTCTACACAATCATCATCAAAGACAAATGGTATATCTTTTTGCAATAAATTAGTCAGAGGCCGAGAAATTTTTGAGAAGTCCTTAATGAACCTCCTATAAAATCCAGCGTGACCAAGGAAACTTCTTATACCTTTGATGTCCTTGGGACATGACATCTTTTCAATAGCATCAACCTTGGCTTTATTAACTTCAATACCTCTTTCAGAAACTTTGTGCCCCAAGACAATACCTTCATTGACCATAAAGTGGCACTTTTCCCAATTCAAGACAAGATTAGTTTCTTCACATCTGTGCAAAACTTGATCAAGATTGCTCAAGCAATCATCAAAAGAGGAACCATAGACAGAAAAGTCGTCCATGAAAACGTCACAAATCTTTTCACAAAAGTCAGAGAATATAGCCATCATGCATCTTTGAAAGGTAGCAGGTGCATTACATAAACCAAAAGGCATACGTCTATAAGCAAAAGTACCAAAAGGGCATGTAAAAGTAGTCTTTGATTGATCTCTAGCCGACACAGGTATTTGAGAGAAACCAGAATAACCATCTAGAAAGCAGTAATGTGTATGTTTGCATAATCTTTCTAGCATTTGATCAATAAAAGGTAAGGGGTAATGATCTTTCTTAGTAGCCTTATTTAATTTGCGGAAATCAATTACCATCCTATAACCTGTGATAATTCTTTGTGGAATCAATTCATCTTTATCATTTGGAACAACAGTAATACCTCCCTTCTTAGGGACATAATGGACAGGACTTACCCACTGACTATCAGCAACGGGATAAATTATACCTGCCTCCAGAAGCTTGAGTATTTATTTTCTTACCACTTCTTTCATTTTAGGATTCAGACGTCATTGAGGATCACGAACTGGTTTGGCATCTGCTTCCAAATTTATTTTATGTTGACATAGAGTGGGACTAATGCCCTTAAGATCATCAAGAGTATATCCAATAGCAGCATGATTCTTCTTCAGAGTTTTCAATAATCTTCCTTCTTCATGCTCTGAAAGGTTAGCACTAATAATAACATGATATATCTTCTTTTCATCAAGATAAGCATATTTAAGATTATCAGGCAAAGGTTTAAGCTCAAACACGGGATCACCCTTGGGTGGAGGAGGATCCCCTAAAATTTCAAAAGGAAAATTGTGTTGCAGAATAGGTTCCTATTTAAAGAATACTTCATCTATTTCCCTTCTTTCATTCATGAACATATCATTTTAATGGTCTAGCAAATAGTGTTCTAAAGGATCACTAGGAGGTACGACAATAGAAGAAAGACCAATAATTTGATCCTTTCTAGGTAATTCTTCCTCATGATGTTGTTTACTAAATTTAGAGAAATTAAACTCATGAACCATATCATCCAAGCCAACAGTAACAACATTCTTTTCGCAATCTATCCTAGCATTAACAGTGTTCAAGAAGGGTCTACCAAATATAATGGGACAAAACCTATCTTGCGGAGAAGTAAGAACAAGAAAATCAGCAGGATATTTAGTTTTCCCACACAAGACTTCAACATCTCTAACAATTCCAATCGGTGAAATAGTATCTCTATTGGCAAGTTTAATTGTGACATCAGTACTTTCTAACTCAGCAGGTGCAATTTCATTCTTAATTTCTTCATATAAAGTATGCGGTATAACACTCGCACTCGCACCCATATCTCATAAGCTATGATAACAATGATCTCCTATTTTAACAGAAATAAGAGGCACGACTACCACAGGTCTATGTTTATCTTTAGCACAAGGTTTAGCAATTCTAGCAGTTTCACCTTCGAACTGAATAACATGCCCATCAATATTATCAGACAAGAGATCTTTAACAATAGCAATATTAGGTTCTACTTTAACTTGCTCAAGAGGTGTATAAGTTCTAATATTGCTTTTACGAACAACAGTTGAAGCTTTAGCATGATCCTTTACTCTAACAGGGAAAGGTGGTTTCTCAACATAAGAAGTAGGAACAATAGGATCATTATAAGTGACAGTCTTTTCTTCAACTTTAATAGGTTCAGCTACTCTTACTTCTATGGGAGGATGATATTTAAACCACTTCTCCTTAGGGAGATCAACATAAGTGGCAAAAGATTCACAGAAAGTAGCTACTATCTCAGAATCAAGTCCATATTTAGTGCTAAACTTACGGAAAATATCGGTGTCCATAAAAGATTTAACACAATCAAACTTAGGTGTCATACCTGACTCCTTACCTTCGTCGAGGTCCCAATCTTCAGAGTTGCGTTTAATTCTATCCAATAAATTCCATTTAAATTCAATAGTCTTCATCATAAAAGAGCCAGCACAAGAAGTATCGAGCATGGTTTGATTATTATGAGAAAGCCGAGCATAAAACTTTTCATAATTATTTCTCTCGAGAGCTCATGATTTGGGCATTAATATAACATTGATTTAAGCCTCCCCCAAGCTTGAGCGATGCTTTCTCCTTCGTGAGGCCAGAAATTATATATATAATTGCGATCACGATAACGAGATGCATAGGGTAATACTTTTGATGAAATTCCAACTTCAATCTTTTATAGTTCCATGATCTCATATCATCACATAGCCTATACCATATCAATGCGTCTCCCTTCAAAGATAAAGGGAATACCTTCTTCTTAGCAACATCATCGGGAATACCTGCATGCTTAAATAATCCACATACTTCATCCACATATATTAAGTGCTCATCAGGATGCTTTGTTCCATCTCCTCTAAAAGGGTTAGCTAGCAGTTTTTCCATCATACCCGAAGGAAATTCAAAAGGAGTTTCATTTTCAATAGGTTCAGTAGGTTGAGGAGCAACTCTTTGCTCTACTGGACGGGGTGAAGATACCCCGAACAAGCCCCTCAGAGAATTCCTTTTCATAGTAACAAGTGACAGTAAATTTCAGCACACTATATAAATTTTTCCTTACCAAATTCCACCTACCAAAGGCGCTACACTCCCTGGCAACGGCGCCATAAAAGAGTCTTGATGACCCACAAGTATAGGGGATCTATCATAGTCCTTTCGATAAGTAAGAGTGTCGAACCCAACGAGGAGCAGAAGGAAATGATAAGCGGTTTTCAGCAAGGTATTCTCTGCAAGTACTGAAATAAGTGGTAACAGATAGTTTTGTGATAAGATAAATTGTAACGAGCAACAAGTAACAAAAGTAAATAAAGTGCAGCAAGGTGGCCCAATCCTTTTTGTAGCAAAGGACAAGCCGGAACAAACTCTTATAATAGGAAAAGCGCTCCCGAGGACACATGGGAATATCATCAACCTGTTTTCATCACGTTCATATGATTCGCGTTCGATACTTTGATAATTTGATATGTGGGTGGACCGGTGCTTGGGTCCTGTTCTTACTTGAACAAGCATCCCACTTATGATTAACCTCTATCGCAAGCATCCGCAACTACAACAAAAGTATTAAGGTAAACCTAACCATAGCATGAAACACGTGGATCCAAATCAGCCCCTTACGAAGCAATGCATAAACTAGGGTTTAAGCTTCTGTCACTCTAGCAACCCAGCATCTACTTATTACTTCCCAATGCCTTCCTCTAGGCCCAAATAATGGTGAAGTGTTATGTAGTCGACGTTCACATAACACAACAAGAGGCTAGACAACATACATCTTATCAAAATATCAAACGAATACCAAATTCACATGACTACTAATAGCAAGACTTCTCCCTTGTCCTCAGGAACAAATGTAATTACTCACAAAGCATACTCATGTTCATAATCATAGGGGTAATAATATGGATATAGGATCTGAACATATGATCTTCCACCAAATAAACCAACTAGCATCAACTACAAGGAGTAATAAACACTACTAGCAACATACTAGCACCAATCCCTGGCTTTGAGACAAGAATTGGATACAAGAGATGAACTAGGGTTTGGAGATGAGATGGTGCTGGTGAAGATGTTGATGGAGATTGCCCTCTCCCGATGAGAGGAGCGTTGGTGATGACGATGGTGATGATTTCCCCCTCCCGGAGGGAAGTATCCCTGGCAGAACAGCTCTGCTGGAGCTCTAGATTGGTTCCGCCAAGGTTCCGCCTCGTGGCGGTGGAGTCTCATCCCGAAGAGTTCCTCCCTATTTTTTCTCATCGAAAGACTTCATATAGGAGAAGATGGACGTCGGAGAGCCACCAAGGGGCCCACGAGGTAGGGGGGCGTGCCCTAGGAGGGGGGGGCACCCTCGTGAGCAGGGTGTGGGCCCCCTGGCCTTCATCTTTGGCGAGGTTTTTTCTTTATTTATTTTAAGATGTTCCGTGGAGTTTAAGGACTCTTGGAGTTGCGCAGAATAGGTCTCTAATATTTGCTCCTTTTCCAGCCAAGAATTCCAGCTGCCGGCATTCTCCCTCTTCATGTAAACCTTGTAAAATAAGAGAGAATAGCCATAAGTATTGCGACATAAAGTGAAATAACATCCCATAATGCAATAAATATCGATATAAAAGCATGATGCAAAATGGACGTATCAGTAGCCGCTGCCTATATCTGACGGTTCAAGATCTCGTATCCATGCCTTCGCCCAGATTAGCGCAGTCAGCACACCTGACCTTGCAGCTGATCTTTTTAGTTCGTCCAACCAGGCGGGCAGCGTTGACAGCTTCTCAATGGTTTCCTTTATCAAGGTTGGAGGCGGTTTGTTATGCGCGGCGGTGCAAATGGCCCATTGGGCTCTGGAATATAACTGCTCTATCAGCGTATAGGCAGCCTTCAGCTTCATCCGCATGCCAGAGCCCAGATGGGTAATGCAAGTTCCTGTGTCACTGCAAGCATCAGTAAACCGGCAACTTATGAGATAATGTATATTGAAAAGCTTCAGATGAGGATACTTACCAAACACAGCAGAAGTCATGGCATTTATTTGCCGCTTTAAGCCGGTCAGTTCTTCGACCACCGGTTTAAGGGCTGCTTCTCCGTCTTCAGCTCTCTTTTGTAATCCGGTTTTCTCTGTGCCCCAATCTGCCCGTTCCTTATTAAAAGATTCTTTTAGCTTCTCCATGGCTACTAAGGCACTGGTCAATTCCTCTTTGGCTTTGGAGGTTTCTGCTTGCTGAGATTTGATGTTTTCTTGAAGATCAGCGGTTTGGGCATTGTTTTTGCTCATCTCAGCCTATAAGAGAAGGACATATTATGAGGTGGCATGGTATATTCGAAGTACCAAGCACATACCAAGTTATACACTTGGCACTTGGGGGCTAATGCCTATTTGCTTGATTATCAGAATTTTTTTACAAGTCCCAAGCACAATATAAGTATTATTCTTGACACTTGGGGGCTAATGTATGTTTTCTCAAAGTAACATTGGTTAAAGCCCCGGTTTAGCTTGGAAAGATAAACCGGCCCTTGGAGGCTACACAGGCAAAAGTTACAGGATTACAATGTGAAAGCACTGGTTCATCTTAAAAAGGTCAAACGACCCTTGGAGGATAAGCATGCATAGTTGACATATTGCAAAGTTCTGGTTTAGATTGGCATCATAAATCGGCCCTTGGGGGCTACTGGAGTTGGTACTTGAAATTGGACATAAGAGAGAAAAGGTAATGTAGTTACCTCATAATGCTCCTTCATCAGATTCACTAAACCGGCTTCGTAGTCACGGTTTGTGTACAGTCGGTTTGAAAAACCAGAATGAAGTTCTTGCGCGTTGAGGTGGCCGTAGCTTGACAAGTTTGAGCTCCATTTGCCTTTTCCCATAGCAGAAATTTCCTCCTTGGCACTATGCTTTGATAACGCAACATGATTGCCAGGGGTGGTGTGGCCAACGCCAGTAATGATAATATCATCTTCCTTATCGCCACCAGCTTTTACTAGAGTTGACGGTTTATCAGCGGCCTTATATGGACTTGACAGTTTATCATCAGTTTGGACCGGGCTTGCCGGTTTAGCAGCATAGCATGTTGCATCAACTTCTTGTTTAACAACAAAGTCGTGATCTTGAGGTGGCAGATCATCAAGCACCGCGTCAGCATTTGTTCCTTCTGGTTCTAGAGTTCTCTCCGGTTCAATAACCACATTGTCATCAGACAGTTTATCTACCTGAGCTTTCTTGTTGTGTCTGGCCTTGGCTCCGAAAGGAAAAAGATATAGAGGTTAGTATAGCGCGCAAGTATAAAGCGTCAAAGGATTAAGTTTAAAGTGTTTACCGAGGAACAGTTTTAAGAGGAGGGAGTTGTGTGGCCGTTGACTCGCCGGATGATGAATGAGGCATTCCCTGATAATTTGAATCGTATGGATTAAGAGGTTGTCGGAAATAACCCGCCTTGGGATAAGAAGTATCGGAAGTGTATGAGACCTCAGATGAACGTTTCCGAACCGGAGTGTTTGGTAAACCGGTCGAAGTGACTAATTGGCGACTGTGCCAGGTTGTGGGGCTAGCTTCATGTTGCTGCTTCTTCAAAAGAAAGTTTGGGTCCAAGTGAGTTAGGGGGTGAGAAAATTTTACTTTATGGATTTCTTGACGGATTTTTTGTGTTGGCAGAGGGTCTGCACCGGAGGAAAGGATAATTACCTCTGCGTCATCGGCTTGGCTGCCTTTAGCGTCATCCTGATAATAATCATTGTCAATGAGGTGTATGAAAATGAACAAAGAGAGTCAAGTTCTACCTCTACGTCTGGATCATCAAGGTCGTCATCAAGGTTTAACCCGATGGGTTCAGCTGCCTTTTTCTTGGCAGGTCTTTTGACAACCTTCGTCTTTGGTTGAGGGGTCTTGGCTGGTTTATCCTACGGCTTCTTCTTCTAGAATGGGTCGTCACCCTATTAAAAAGATGGACAGAGGATATAAAAGACTAAATAGTTAAGAATATCAAGTACAAGCAGGAGTGAGGCAAGTCTTACAACTGGCAGTTTATTGGAAACGAAGAAGGGACTAAGACCTATTTTGCTGCAGACAGCCGCCGGTTCATCCAACATCTTCTTAACAGACTCAACAACTTCAGCGTCTGTTAGCTGAATATCGATATGTCATTGAGGATCTTTTAAGTCCCCTGTGTACTAACACATTAAACAGGGGCGACGGCTTAACGGTAAAATACTCCAAGATATCCAACAACGAGCAAAATCAACTCCTGTCAAACCGTTAGCCGTAAAAGCTCTGAGCTTGGCGAGTTGTGGTGCATAGGTGGCCCGTTCCTTGGCAGTCAGCCGTTGCGGAAGTGGATGTGTGTTGGTAAGTCGGTGAGCACGATAACCCGGCACATGGTTCTCATCATCAGGGGAGGTATCCTTACAGTAGAACCAAGTCTTAGTTCCAATCTTTGGGATGACTATGAAGTTTGGCATGGGGAAAGCTGATGTCCTTCCTTTTCTGAATGGAGACGCCGCCAAGTTCAGTGTTGGGCCCGTCTAAATTCAGTATGACAGTTCAAATAGAAAAAAATCTTTGAACAGTTCCACGGTTGGCTCTTCTTGAAGATAGACCTCACAGAACACTTGATAGTGGCAAATATTGGACACAGAGTTGGGTCCAATATCTTGAGGGTGGATCCGGAAGCTGGCAAGCACATCACGAAAGAACTTGGATCTGGGCGGTTTAAAACCGTGGCACATATGATCAACAAATACTACCACCTCGCCATCCTTGGGGGTAGGAGGATTTTCTGGACTGGGAACTCGCCAGTGGATTTCGCTTTGTTTTGGTAAAGTGCCAGTTCTGACGCATCCATCTATTTGCTCTTCAGTAACCTGGGAAGGGACCCAATTACAAGCATAAAATTGTTTGGCCATTTTGAATGAGGAGCTGGAAAGGATTGATGCCGGTTTAAGACTCATGGTTAGCAAGCATAAAGTGTAGCAGGTTAAGGAAAAAGCATTCAAGCATGCAAAATTGTTAAACCGGAGGTTGATGCTATTATAAATGGTAAAGCGACTGGCGTTTTACGAGGGGACTAATGGCATATGGTAGATTATTTTCTAAAAGATAAACCTCTATGCAGGCGATGAAAGTACAGATCTGAAGCAAAAAATGACTAAGTGAGGAAAAACAAGATTCACAGGTTCACATTGGAATTTTGGATCTACCAAATGTCAAGAAAAGGAAAATATGTTAGACCTAAAAATTGGTGCCTGAGCAGTTTGTGAAGTTCCAGATCGGATTTTTACGCACAAAGAACATGGTTTGATGACAAATTAAGGGTTATCATTACTACCGCATGGAAGTACATCATGTTTGGAGTTCATTGCATAGGATCTAATGAAGAACAAGGGAAGAACACCATGAAGCTTTCTATGAACTCGCGCGAACCCTAGCGAATCTACAGAGGAAAGGAAGAACAACTTACGGAAGCTGTGAAACAGCGGAGAGGCGCTGCGGGTTTCTGGTACGGTCAGGGTGATGCAGCGGCCGGAGTTGAGGCAGAAACGAAGGTCCACGACGGCGTTGGCGCTCGAGTGCTGAGGCGACACGAGATAGAAGAGAGACGAAGAGGCAATGGGAGGAAAGGAAAGGGACCATTGGCCCTATTTATAAGACAAAGAGATAGGCGATAGGCACGGAAATCGAGGAGCCCAAAAAAATGGATATGCAGCAAAGTTGTTGCCTCGATTGTTGGAGGATCATTAATGAAGGGTATCTTTAGTTTTAATGAATAGGTGATGTCATGGCGGTTTATTACGAACCTAGAAGATGATGTCATGACGGTTTACAAGATCTACGCGAAGGTGCAGAGGGAGGAATTTTTCTCAGTATTGAAGATTGACATGAACGAGTTTAAATCAATCTGGGGCCTAATGTTGGGGATATTACTATTAAGTACAAACCGGCCATGAGGGACCGGGTTATGTTGACAAGGTTAGTCATGTTTGAAGCCCATGAAGACAAGAGGTATGGCGCATTACAGAGGAGATCTAACATGAAGGCTCAGGGCCCAAAGGTGGATTAGAGCCCATAGGCATAAAGTGTCGTATGACATGTAACTTATGTTGTAAGACAAGGAAAGGTAGAAACCGAGCCGGGCACATTTATGAGCCGGCCTCGGGATTCTATAAACCACCGGGAATCAACCTGTGTATATAAATGGACGACCCAGTGGCGGTTTAGGGACAACAAACTATAACTGGAGAGCCATGCAAAGCGGATTCGCTCCCTGGTCATCAAAACCCTAGCAATTCCATCACAACTGGACGTAGGCTTTTACCTTCATCGTAAGGGGCCGAACCAGTATAATTCCTCGCGTCCCTTATCCTCTATAACCCCTTCAAGCTAACCCATCGCGATGGCTCCATGACTAAGTCCTTTCACGAGGACATCTGCCGTGACAAAACCACGACAGATACCAAAGCAGAGAAGTATGAGCCGAAACATATAATGTCGGCGAACTCGTCCTACGCTTGTCGGAGAAGAAAAAGGACAAACTCAAGCCCAAGTGGGAGGGTCCCTTCATAATTGACGAGGTTCTCACGGGAGGAGCATACCGCTGATACGTCTCTAATGTATCTATAATTTAAGAAGTATTCATGCCATGTTTACAATGTTTGTATGTGATTTTGGTATGATTTGATTAGAACTAACCCGGACTGACGCTGTTTTCAGCAAAACTACCGTGGTGTTATTTTTGTGCAGAAATAAAAGTTCTCAGAATGCGATGAAAATCAATGGAGATTTTTTCTGGAAAATATGAAAAATACTGGAACGAAAATCCACTAGAGGGGAGTAACGGGGGCCCCACGAGGGTGGGGGGCGCGCCCCCTGCCACCTGGACTCCCGAAGGCCCCCCTGACGTGAAATCAACGCCAACTTCTCCTATGAATATAGAAACCTTCGAAAATTAACCTAGATCGGGAGTTCCGCAGCCAGAAGGCTCCGCAGCCACCAAAAACCAATCTAGGCCCTCTCCGGCACCCTGCCGGAGGGTGCCATCATCACCGGAGGGCATGGAGGAGGATCCCGGAGGGGCCATCATCACCATGAAGGCCAAGGACCAGAGGGGAACCTCTCCCCATCTAGGGGGAGGCCATGGAGGAGGAAGCACAAGGGGGAGAACCTCTCCTCCTCTCTCTTGGTGGCACCCGAGTGCCATCGAGAGGGGAATCATCGCAGCGGTGATCGTCTTCATCAACATCACCATCATCATCTCTGATACGTCTCCGTTGTATCTACTTTTCCAACACTTTTGCCCTTGTTTTGGACTCTAACTTGCATGATTTGAATGGAACTAACCCGGACTGACACTGTTTTCAACAGAATTGCCATGGTGTTATTTTTGTGCAGAAATAAAAGTTCTCAGAATGACCTAAAAATCAACGGAGATTATTTTTGGAATATATAAAAAATACTGGAAGAAAGATCCACGTCAGGGGGCCCACACCCTGTCCCAGAGGGTGGAGGCGCGCCCTACCCCCTGGGCACACCCCCTGCCTCGTGGGCCCCCTGACGCTCCATCGACCTCAACTCCAACTCCATATATTCGTGTTCTGGGAGAAAAAAATCAGGGAGAAGGATTCATCGTGGTTTACTATACGGAGCCGCCGCCAAGCCCCAAACTCTCTCAGGAGGGCTGATGTGGAGTCCGTTCGGGGCTCCGGAGAGGGGAATCCATCGCCATAGTCATCATCAACCTTCCTCCATCACCAATTTCATGATGCTCACCGCCGTGCTCATCCATCGCCATAGTAATTCCATCGTAGGCTTGCTGGACGGTGATGGGTTGGATGAGATTTATCATGTAATCGAGTTAGTTTTGTTAGGGTTTGATCCCTAGTATCCACTATGTTCTGAGATTGATGTTGCTGTGACTTTACTATGCTTAATGCTTGTCACTAGGGCCCGAGTACCATGATTTCAGATCTGAACCTATTATGTTTTTATCAATATATGAGAGTTCTTGATCCTATCTTGCAAGTCTATAGTCACCTATTATGTGTTATGATCCGTTAACCCCGAAGTGATAATAATCGGGATACTTACCGGTGACGACCGTAGTTTGAGGAGTTCATGTATTCACTATGTGTTAATGCTTTGGTCCAGCACTCTACTAAAAGGAGGCCTTAATATCCCTTAGTTTCCATTAGGACCGCGCTGCCACAGGAGGGTAGGACAAAAGATGTCATGCAAGTTCTTTTCCATAAGCACGTATGACTATATTCGGAATACATGCCTACATTACATTGATGAACTGAGCTAATTCTGTGTCACCCTATGTTATGACTATTACATGATCGATCGCATCTGGCATGATTCTCCATCACCGATCCAATGCCTACGAGCTTTTCCTATATTGTTCTTCGCTTATTTACTTTTCCGTTGCTGCTGTTACAATCACTACAAAACCCAAAAATATCACTTTGCTACCATTACCACTATTATCATATTACTTTCCTACTAAATACCTTGCTGCAGATATTAAGTTTCCAAGTGTGGTTGAATTGACAACTCAGCTGCTAATACTTGAGAATATTCTTTGGCTCCCCTTGTGTCGAATCAATAAATTTGGGTTGAATAATCTACCCTCGAAAACTGTTGCGATCCCCTATACTTGTGGTTATCAAGAACATTTTCTGGCGCCGTTGCCGGGGAGCATAGCTCTATTCTTTGAGTCACTTGCGATTTATATCTGCTTATCATCATGAAGAACTTGAAACATCAAAAAACCAAGATGTATGCCTCAACTACAAGGGGAGGTAAGGAACTGCCATCTAGCTCTGCACTTGATTCACCTTCTGTGATGAATAAACTTGCGACACCTACACATGCTATTAATTCTGATAGGTCGCATGTTATTAACGATGCCAGTTCTGCTTTGCATGATACTTATGATGAAACTACTTCTATGCTTGATACTACTGTGCCACTAGGTGAATTTCTTGATGAACAACTCTCTAGGGCTAGAGAGAATGAAATTATTGAAATTGATAATATTGATGAAAGTGATGATGAAGATTCTCCCCCTAGATATGAATTGCCTGTTGTGCCTGAAGGTTATGTTATGGATGAAGAAACTGCTAGAGACTTTCTTGCCTGCAATGATAGAAGTGATCTTTAGAAACTATTAGCTAAGGTGAAAGAAAAATCTCTGAATGCTAGAATGAAATATGATCCTGCTTATGCTACTTCACCTATCTTTATTATTGATAAGGATTATGATTTCTCAGTTGATCCTGAGTTAATTACTTTGGTTGAATCTGATCCTTTCTATGGCTACGAATCTGAAACTGTTGTGGCACATCTCACTAAATTAAATGATATAGCTACCATGTTCACTAATGATGAGAAAACTCGCTATTATTATATCCTTAATTTATTTCTATTCTCATTAAAGGGTGATGCTAAGATATGGTTTAATTCTCTTGATCCTGGTTGTGTGCGTAGTCCCCAGGATATGATTTACTACTTCTCTGCTAAATATTTCCCCGCTCATAAGAAACAAGCTGCTTTAAGGGAAATATATAATTTTGTGCAAATTGAAGAAGAGAGTCTCCCACAAGCTTGGGGGAGGCTTCTCCAATTACTTAATTCTTTGCCTGATCATCCTCTCAAGAAAAATGAAATACTTTATATCTTTTATAATGGACTAACCGATGCTTCCAGAGACCACCTAGATAGTTGTGTTGGTTGTGTTTTCAGGGAAAGAACGATTGATCAAGCTAAAATTCTATTGAATAGTATGTTGACCAATGAAAATAATTGGACACTTCCTGAACCAACTCCTAAGCCAACTCCGAAGAAAAGGGGTATTCTATTCCCCGGTCCTGAAGATATGCAAGCGGCAAAGAAATCTATGAAAGAAAAGGTATTAAAGCTGAAGATGTTAAGAATTTACCTCCTGTTGAAGAAATACATGGTCTTAATTCATCACCTATTGAAGAAACACATGGTCTTAATAACCCGACATAGTTAGTAAAGGTACATTCTCTCTATAGATATGATAAAGCTGAAATCCCTCTTGCTAAGTTTGCTAGCCAATGTTGTAATGAATTTGATAACTTTATGGTTAAACAAGAAAACTTCAATGCTTATGTTGGTAGACAATTGAAACATAATGCTTATATGATTGAACACTTGAGTGATTATATGGCTAGTGTTAAAGGTGAACTTAAACTTATTAGTAAACATGCTTCTATGGTTACCACTCAAGTAGAACAAGTACTTAAAGCTCAGAATGATTTGCTCAATGAATTGGATAGTAAGAATAATGACTTTGCTGTTAGAGTTATCACCAGAGGTGGTAAAATAACTCAGGAACCTTTGTATCCTGAAGGCCACCCTAAGAATATTGAGCAAGATTCTCAGAGAGCTAATGTAGATGTACCTAGTCCTTCTGAAAGGAGGAAAAAATGATAGGACTTTGCATGCTTCTAGTGAACCTGTTGTAGACACACCTGAGAATCCCAATGATATTTCTATTTCTCATGCTAAAACACAATCTGGTAATGAACATGAACCTAGTGGTAATGTTACTGATGATGTTCATGTTGATGCTGAACCTAGCAATGATAATGATGTAGAGATTGAACCTGTTGTTGATCTTGATAACCCACAATCAAAGAATCAACGTTATGATAAGAGAGATTTTGTTGCTATGAAGCATGGTAAAGAAAGAGAACCATGGGTTCAGAAACCCATGCCTTTTCCTCCTAAACCATCCAAGAAAAAGCATGATGAGGATTTTGAGCGCTTTGCTGAAATGATTAGACCTATCTTTTTGCGTATGCGTTTGACTGATATGCTTAAAATTAATCCTTATGCTAAGTATATGAAGGAAATTGTTACAAATAAAAGAAAGATACCGGAAGCTGAAATTTCCACAATGCTTGCTAATTACACTTTTAAGGGTGGAATACCAAAGAAACTTGGAGATCTAGGAGTACCAACTATACCACGCTCCATTAAAAGAAACTATGTTAAAACTGCTTTATGTGATCTCGGAGCCGGTGTTAGTGTTATGCCTCTCTCTTTATATCGTAGACTTGATTTGAATAAGTTGACACTTACTGAAGTATCTTTGCACATGGCAGATAAATCAACTGCTATACCTGTCGGTATTTGTGAGGATGTGCCTGTTGTGGTTGCAAACGTTACTATTTTTACAGACTTTGTTATTCTTGATATTCCCGAGGACAGCAGTATGTCTATTATTCTTGGAAGCCCTTTTTGAATACTACAGGGGCTGTTATTGATTGCACCAAAGGCAATGTCACTTTTCATTTGATTGGTAATGAGCATACGGTACACTTTCCTAGGAAACATCCTCAAGTCCACAGTATCAATTCTATTGGAAAATTTTCAATAATCACTATTGGAGGTTTTGAATTCCCTCTTCCTACTGTCAAGAAGAAATATGATATTCTTATTGTTGGGGACATGCATATCCCCGTTGAGGTAACATAGTGTTATTCGAAATTTCTCCGGTTCCATGTTATTCAGAATGAGTTTGTTAACAAGACTTGATCAACCTTGTTAGTGGATTCCTTTTGATGAGCATGAGATGGATGAATTTAGAAAACACAACTCTCTGTACCCTCTTTTCTACTTTCTGTTATTAAATAAAGCAAATATAATATTTTCTTTCTGTTTTCTGAATTATCCGTGCAATAAAAAATACCCCAAAAATAAAATTTCTCCAAATTCCCTGAAAATTAAATATTATTTTTCTAGAATATTTGAGAAAATATGCCACTGAAAACACAGCAGGGGGAGCAGCCACGTGCCCACGAGGGTGGAGGGCGCGCCCCCTGCCTCATGGACCCCACGTGGGTCCCCTCCACTTATTCCAGCCAACACACACTCCTTCCTCCCAAAAAAATCACTAACCAGCTCAAGCACGAGTTCTAGCTCATCTTGCTGCCATTTTCGATCTCCTAGCTCAAAGCTCCATTCACAAAACTGTTTTGGGGGATTGTTCTTTGGTATGTGACTCCTCCAATGGTCCAATTAGTTTTTGTTCTAGTGCTTTATTTATTGCAATTTTTTGCTGCTTAGGTGACCATGTTCTTGAGCTTGCATGTCAAATTTATGTGGTCCAAAGTAGTTTTAATGCATGATATTGCCTCTAGGCACTTGTAGGAGTAGTTGCTATCAATTTTGTTGAGTTTGGTTCACTTTTATTTTGAGTTGCTAAATTTTTTAGAAAAAGATGAAGAGATTTTTGAGGGGCTCATCGAGCCGAAGCTCGAACGATAAACAAAGTGAAGAGAACACGAAGCCCAAGTATAATCTCCCTCGCACCGCGGAGGTTCGGCCGTGTGAATGGCCTTGTGATGATTTCTTGAGAGCAGCCATGATTTATGATGATTTCTATGAGTTGGCTGAGAATGCAGGCCTCACTGCCTTCCTCCACGACCAACCCGAACATACCTTGTTCTGCCGGAGGCCATTCACGCCTACCGGAACCCCACACTAGCTACAGAGCCAGAGCCGGAACCACAATTTGATCCTTCACAACAGTCTGTTTACCAGTGGGATCCGGAGGAGATTGCCAACCAGTGGCAACCCGAGGCTCCTTCTCTATACGACCCCAACTATTACTTTGGATATCCGCCAGGCCAGCCATGGCCATAGACCAACTTAGGCCAAAAGCCTAAGCTTGGGGGAGTACGTACTTATCATCGATATTACATTCCTGTTCACACACTCATGCTAGTTGTCGGTGCTCATACTTTTTCACTATATCATCCATGCTAGTTTATTTTCATTTTCTTGCTTTCTTCTTGTGTGTTTGATAAACCTTAAAAAACAAAAAAATAGTTATTGTTTTTAGCCAGTTTACTTTTCATGCCTGTATTAGTAATAATTAAAAAGGAAACCCAAAAGATTTCTCGTTCTTGTTTTGCTTGTTGGGAGCTTTCCCATTTAAATAGTTTTGTTTCTTTTCTTTCCTTTGGGGGTCGAGAGGAGAAGACCATGATGAAAATGTTGAGTGGTTGTCTTATGCATTATTGTTGATCTAACAAAGAGCCCATATTACCTTGTCTTCTCTCTTGAATTGAATGCTTGCAGATTCCAGTTTAGTCCAATGCACGTGCACTATTATTATTATCCACACTATTCGGCCGTGCAAGTGAAAGGCAATAACGATGATTATATGATGAGCTTATTGAGATGAGGAAAGCTAGTATGACCTTGACGTCTCTTGTTTTTGTAAATATGATTACTTCATCGTTCCTGATTCAGCATATTATGAAAGAAACATGTTTGCAATGACAATTAGAGATTATAGTTGCTTATGACATGCTTAATTATCTAGGAGCTTATAATGGTTTACCTTGCGTGCCAACATGCTATTAAAATGGTTGTGATGTGGTATGATAGGGTGGTATCCTCTTCTAAACGATTCGAGTGGCTTCACTTGGCACATGTTCACGCATGTAGTTGAAACAAAATCAACATAGCCTCTACGATATTTATGTTCATGGTGCATTATATCCTACTCATGATTACATTCGGTGTTGATTAATTTTAATGCATATTCATGATTGTTGTCGCTCTCTAGCTGGTCGCTTCTCGGTATTTTTCTAGCCTTCACTTGTTTTAAGAGGGAATACTGCTTGTCCATCCAATTCCATAAACCCCAAAGTTATTCCATATGAGTCCACCATACCTACCTATATACGGTATCTACCTGCCGTTCCAAGTAAATTTGTATGTGCCAAACTCTAAACCTTCAAATAAAAATTCTGTTTTGTATGCTCGAATAGCTCAGGTATCAACTAGGGCTGTCTGTATCTTCCATACTAGGCGGGTTATTCTCAAGAAGAGTGGACTCCGCTCCTCACTCACGAGAAAATGGCTGATCACCGGGATGCCCAGTCCCATGCTTTATGCAAATCAAATCAAAATAACAGCCAACAAAAATCCCCCGGGACTCTTGTTAGTTGGAGGCACTCGTTGTTTCGAGCAAGCCATGGATTGATGCTTGTTGGTGGAGGGGGGTTATAAACTTTACCATTCTATTTGGGAACCGCCTATAATGTGTGTAGCATGGAAGATATCAAGATCTTTCGGTTGTTATGTTGACAATGAAAGTATACCGCTCAAAATATTATTCATATCTATTTCAAAACCGAGCTCTGGCACCTCTACAAATCCCTGCTTCCCTCTGTGCAGGGCCTATCTATTTACTTTTATGTTGAGTCGTCATCCTCTTATTTAAAAGCACCAGTTGGAGAGCACCGCTGTCATTTGCATCCATTAATATTAGTTTACATTGAGTATGACTTGACTGGATCTCTTTCACCATGAATTACAATGTCTAGTCAGTCCTTGATCTTTAAAGGTGCTCTGCATTTATGTTTTGTGGTCTCAGAAAGGGCTAGTGAGATACCATCTTGTCATATCATATCATGATTATTTTGAGAAAGTGTTGTCATCCATGATTTATTATTATTGCTCGCTAGTTGATTATGCCATTGATATGAGTAAAGATGAGACCTAAATGTTATTGTGAATATGGTTAGTTCATAATATTTGCTGAAAACCTGAATGTTGGCTTTCAATATTTACAACAACTAGAGCAAACAGAGTTTGTAAAAGTTTTTGTTTATCACTTTCCGTTTATCAACTGAATTGCTTGAGGACAAGCAAAGGTTTAAGCTTGGGGGAGTTGATACGTCTCCGTCGTATCTACTTTTCCAAACACTTTTGCCCTTCTTTTGGACTCTAACTTGCATGATTTGAATGGAACTAACCCAGACTGACGCTGTTTTTAGCATAATTGACATGCTGTTATTTTTGTGCAGAAATAAAAGTTCTCAGAATGACCTGAAAATCAACGGAGATTATTTTTGGAATATATAAAAAATACTGGAAGAAAGATCCACGTCAGGGGGCCCACACCCTGTCCACGAGGGTGGGGGCGCTCCCTACCCCCCTAGGCACGTGCCCCTGCCTCGTGGGCCCCCAGACGCTCCACCGACCTCTACTACAACTCCATATATTCGTGTTCGGGGAGAAAAGAAATCAGGGAGAAGGATTCATCACGTTTTACGATACGGAGCCGCCGCCAAGCTCTAAACTCTCTCGGGAGGACTGATCTGGAGTCCGTTCGGTGCTCCGGAGAGGGGAATCCGTCGACATCGTCATCATCAACCTTCCTCCATCACCAATTTCATGATGCTCACCGCCGTGCGTGAGTAATTCCATCGTAGGCTTTCTGGACAGTGATGGGTTGGATGAGATTTATCATGTAATCGAATTAGTTTTGTTAGGGTTTGATCCCTAGTATCCACTATGTTCTGAGATTGATGTTGCCATGACTTTGCTATGCTTAATGCTTGTCACTAGACCCCGAGTGCCATGATTCTAGATCAGTACCTATTATGTTTTCATCAATATATGAGAGTTCTTGATCCTATCTTGCAAGTCTATAGTCACCTATTATGTGTTTTGATCCGTTAACCCCGAAGTAACAATAATCGGGATACTTACCGGTGATGACCATAGTTTGAGGAGTTCATGTATTCACTATGTGTTAATGCTTTGGTCCAGCACTCTATTAAAAGGAGGCCTTAATATCTCTTAGTTTCCATTAGGACCCCGCTGCCACGGGAGGGTAGGACAAAAGATGTCACACAAGTTCCTTTTTCATAAGCACGTATGACTATGTTCAGAATACATGCCTACATTACATTAATGAACTGGAGCTAGTTCTGTATCACCCTATGTTATGAATGTTACATGATCGATTGCATCCGACATAATTCTCCATCACCGATCCAATGTCTACGAGCTTTTCCTATATTGTTCTTCGCTTATTTACTTTTCCGTTGTTGCTGTTAAAATCACTACAAAACCCAAAAATATTACTTTGCTACCTTTACCACTATTATCATATTACTGTGCTACTAAATACCTTGCTGCAGATATTAAGTTTCTAGGTGTGGTTGATTGACAACTCAGCTGCTAATACTTGAGAATATTCTTTGGCTCCCCTTGTGTCGAATCAATAAATTTGGGTTGAATACTCTACCCTCGAAAACTGTTGCGATCCCCTATACTTGTGGGTTATCAATCTCTTTTACGCGGTCCACTCTCCCGCACCCCGCTGTAATCCCTACTTGAACATGGTGCTTTATGCCACATATTATGATCCAATGATGTGTTGCCATCCTATGATGTTTTTTGAGCAGATATTCTTTGTCTTTGGGTTGATTGATGATATAGATTGGTACGAGTTGTTTGTTTTATTTTGGTGCTGTCCTATGTTGCCCTCCGTGTCGCGCTAGCATGAGGGATTCCCGTTGTAGGGTGTTGCAATACGTTCATGATTCTCTTATAGTGGGTTGGTGAGTGACTGAAACACAAACCCGAGTAAGGGGGTTATTGTGTATGGGAATAAAAGGACTTGATGCTTTAATGCTATGGTTGGCTTTTACTTTAATGATCTTTAGTAGTTGCGGATGCTTGCTAGAGTTCCAATCATAAGTGCATATGATCCAAGAAGAGAAAGTATGTTAGCTTATGCCTCCCCATCATATGAAATTGCAATGACGTCATCGGTCTTGTTAACAATTGCCTAGGACAGTTTCGCACACTGATCCACCATTATTCCACACACGCTATTTATAATATTTAGCAATATATTCTAACTTTATGATAACAACGCCTACTTTCATATTTTATCTCTCCGATATCATGCAAAGCTATCAACTTCATACCCACAACATAGTTTTCTTTGTCGTTGCTAGTTGGAAGCAAACATTCGGTGTACGTAGAGTCGTATCAGTGGAATATAGGACTTGGGAGAATATTGATCTTACCTTTAGCTGCTTGTGGGTTCGACACTCCAAACTTATCACTTCCACCTTTGAAAATTGCTACGATGACTCCCTGCACTTGGGGATTATCAAGCTCTTTTCTGGCGCCGTTGCCGGGGAGCAATAGAGTGGGGTTGATATTCTCGTGTGTGCTTGTTTGCTTTCTTCACTAAGTAGATTTTATTTTTCCTTTTTTGTTTCTGTTTAGTTGTGGGTGAAACATACAAATTTTTTTAAAGAATGAAAATACAAAAAAAATTACTTGCCTCTCAGGCCTAAACATTTTTACAAAAATAGAAGTGATTGGAAAGTTATGCATTGAGGAAGTGAGGGTCGACCTTGAGCACTCGTGTTCATGCTCACGGAAACAATGTAGAATTTTTCATGGAAGTTTCTCTATAAATAATTATCCCCTTATATATATATATCCTTTGTATTATAAAATAATGTGCCAAGCTTTGGTTTTAGGATGATTAGATTGGTTGTTTACTATGTGCAGAACAAAAACAGAAACTTTGGCTGTAGCGCGTGAGTTTACATTTTTTTACTGGAAAGTAAAATGGGTCTGAAACTTTTTGCACATTACTTCTGTATAGATTGATCAAATTTGCAAATTTATTTCATAATTTTTGGAGTTACAGAAGTTTACTAAACCTCCATATTACTACAAATTGTCCTGTTTTAGACAGATTCTGTTTTTCGTTTGTCGTTTGCTTATGTTGATGCATCTATGGCTAGTATCGGAGGGTATGAACCATAGAGAAGTCGGAATACAGTAGATATAGTTATAATATGAAATTAGAATGAGTTTGCAACAGTACATAAAGGCAGTGATTTGCTTTATTATACTAACAGATCTCACAAAGTTTTTGTTTAAAAGTTTTGTGTGGATGAAGTGTTCGAAGAACGAGGAGTTACCGGTGTGAGAAGAATAAAGATAGGAAAGAGCTCAAGCTTTGGGATGCCCAAGGCACTCCAAGTAAATATTCTAAGGTTACTCAAGCATCTAAGCCTGGGGATGCCCCAGTTGGCATCCCATCTTTCTTCTTCAATAATTATCGTTATACCTCGGTTTTTGTTTTGTTCACATGATTTGTGCCCTTTGTGTTTTTTGTTTTTCCTTTATGAACCATGCTAATACGAGATAGCCCTTCATTGATTTATAGAATTCTTCATGTACTTCACTTATATCTTTTAAGTATGATCTTATAGAATTTCTCATTGTGCCTCACTTAAATCTTTTCAGTATGGTTTTATAGAATGCTTCATGTGCTTCACTTATATATTTTGATCTTGGATATTGGTTAGTCTATATTAATTGTATAATGTTCCTTGAAATTCAGTTATATCTTTTGGAGTATGAATAATACTATAATCTAAGGTGGATCTGGAAGAGTGTCAACTTTAGTTAGTAATGATTCCACTATTCCTAAAGACAAGAATTTTGCTTATGTGGAGAGTAGTAAAATTTATATGCTTGTAGATCATGGAAAGAATGCTTTATGTGATGGTAATATTTTTGAACTTCATTCATGATGCTACTTAAAATTATTATGAGGGAGGAATACATGCTTGTCGGAGTTGCAATAATATCAAGTTCCCTCCCTATGTGCTTAAAGTTTTGAAGTTATACTTGTTTTTCCTTCCTATGCTAGTTGATTCTTGTTCCCATAAATTTTGTGCTCACAAAATCCCTAGGCATAGGAAGCAGGTTAGGTTTAAATGTTCTAGTCATATTCTTCATGATGCTCTCTTTATGTTTCAATTCTTATCTTTTATGCCTAGCTAAAAGGCATTAAAGAAAAGCGCTTGTTGGGAGACAACCCAATATTTACCCTTACTGTTTTGTGTGTTCTCATGATTAAGCTACTGTATTAATCACGTATTATAGCTTTTGTTTCGATAAAGTGCCAAGTAAGACCTTTGGGAAGACTTGGGTGAAAGTTAATGTGATCTTGCTGTAAAAACAGAAACTTTGCACTCACGAGATTAGCTGCCATTTTTTACAGAAGAGTGATTTGGTGCTGATTCTTTTTCAGAAGATTAATAGACAAATTTCTCACGTCTACCAATTTAGTTCATAATTTTTTGAGTAGCAGAAGTATTGTTAGTGTTCAGATCATTACAGACTGTTTTGTTTCTGATAGATTCTGTTTTCATTGCATAGTTTGCTTGATTTCTAGTTTATATGACTTATATTTCTCAATATAAATTGTAGAAATGATATGGTACAGTAGGAATTGTGTGAGAACAATTATGAGCCTTGTATTTGACAGTACCAAAGTGAATGGTTTACTCTTTATCATACTAACCTATCTCACGAAGTTCCATTAAGTTTTGTGTGATTGAAGTTTTCAAGCTTTGGGTGCGATATCGATATGAGGAGAATAAGGAGTGGAAAGACCCTAAGCTTGGGGATTCCCAAGGCACCCCAATGTAATATTCAAGGAAGACTGAAGCGTCTAAGCTTAAGGATGCCCCGGAAGGCATCCCCTCTTTCGTCTTCAAAAACTATCGGTATACCTTACTCGGAGCAATATTTTTATTCGTCACATGATATGTGTTTTGCTTGGAGAGTATTTTCAATTTTAGTTGTTGTTTGAATAAAATCATTGGATCTGAAATCTTAAATGAAAAAGGAATCCTCCCATGGCTAGTTACTTACTTGATTAGTCAGTGTCCTTCACTTATATCTTTTGGAGTAGTTTGTCATTTACTCACGTGCTTCACGTATATCCTATGAGTAAATGGTTGAATAATTGAATATCATCAATTTGAATTTATATTTTTTTGATATGCTTATACCATGGGGAGTAATGACTTCACACCAAATAGGAATAGGTAGTAAACTTATTAAAAGTTAGCAAACATAGAATTGGTCACTTGAACAATTCATGAAAGAATATTGAAGGAAGAGAGATTTCACATATAAATATACTATCTTGGAAATATTTTGTAATTGTGAGCACTCATTAAAATATGACATGCTAAAAGGTTGATGTCGGACAAGGAAGACAACGTAATGGGTTATGTTTTCTTATATCCGAAATAAAGTATATTGTCTTGGATCATCCAACATGTTGAGGTTGCATTTCCCCCCTCATGCTAGCCAAATTATTTGCACCAAGTAGAGATACTACTTGTGCTTCCAAACATTCCTTAAACCAGTTTTGCCATGAGAGTCCAGCTTACCTACCTATGGATTGAGTAAGATCCTTCAAGTAAGTTGTCATCGGTGCATGCAATAAAAATTGCCCTCTAAATATGTATGATCTATTAATGTGGAGAAAATAAGCTTTATACGATCTTGTGATGTGGAAGAAATAAAAGTGATGGACTCAATAATAGAGGTCCATATCACAAGTGGCAATATAAAGTGACGTTCTTTTGCATTAAGATTTTGTGCATCCAACCATAAAAGCACATGACAACCTCTGCTTCCCTCCGCGAAGGGCCTATCTTTTACTTTTATCTTCTACCTTATGCAAGAGTCATGGTGATCTTCACCTTTCCTTTTTAGATTTTATCCTTTAGAAAGCACATTGTGTTGGAAAGATCCTGATATATATATATATATCCAATTGGATGTAAGTTATCATGAACTATTATTGTTGACATTACCCTTGAGGTAAAAGTTGGGAGGCGAATCTATAAGCCCATATCTTTCTCTATGTCCGATTAAAACTTTGAACCCATAAATATCACGTGAGTGTTAGCAATTGTGAAAGATTAAATCATAGTTGAGTATGTGGAGTTTGCTAAATGAAAGCTCTGACATAGACCCTTCCTGAAAATAAGATGAATTGCAATTGTTTGATGACTGAGAATAGAGTTTGTTAGTTTCAAGAAAGTTTATGATCTATACTTTAACATGTGAATAGCTTGCTACTTGATCATGAAAAGTCTTATGAAGATGAGCTACTGATATGATATATAATGATTCTAGGAAAAGTGAGTGGAACTATCATTGATCAAACTTGTGCACTTGCGAGCATTCACACTTCATAAAATATTTCTTTTATCATTTACCTACTCGAGGACGAGCAGGAATTAAGGTTGGGGATGCTGATACGTCTCCAACGTATCTATAATTTATGAAGTATTCATGACATGTTTACAATATTATTATATGATTTTGGTATCATTTGATTAGAACTAACCTGGATTGACGTTGTTTTTAGTAGAACTACCGTGGTGTTCTTTTTGTGCAAAAAAACGTTCTCGGAATGCGATGAAAATCAACAGAGATTTTTTCTGGAAAATATGAAAAATACTGCAAGGAAAATCCACCGGAGGGGAGTCACGGGGGGCCCACGAGGGTGGGGGGCACGCCCACCCTGCTGTGGCGCGCGCCCTGCCTCGTGGACTCCTCGAAGGCCCCCCTGACGTGAAATCAATGCCAACTTCTCCTATAAATATAGAAACCTCCGAAAATTAACCTAGATCGGGAGTTCCGCCGCCAGAAGCCTCCTTAGCCACCGAAAACCAATCTAGGTCCTCTCCGGCACCCTGCCGGAGGGGGCCATCATCACCAGAGGGCATGGAGGAGGATCCCGGAGGGGCCATCATCACCATGAAGGCCAAGGACGAGAGGGGGAACCTCTCCCCATCCAGGGGAGAGGCCATGGAGGAGGAAGCACAAGGGGGAGAACCTCTCCTCCTCTCTCTTGGTGGCACCGGAGTGCCATCGAGAGGGGAATCATCGCCGCGGTGATCGTCTTCATCAACATCACCATCCTCTTCTCTTTTACGCGGTCCACTCTCTCGCACGCTGCTGTAATCCCTACTTGAACATGGTTCTTTATGCCACATATTATGATCCAATGATGTGTTGCCATCCTATGATGTTTTGAGTAGATATCCTTTGTCTTTGGGTTGATTGATGATCTAGATTGGTACGAGTTGTATGTTTTATTTTGTGTTGTCCTATGGTGCCCTCCATGTCGTGCAAGCGTGAGGGATTCCCGCTGTAGGGTGTTGCAATATGTTCAAGATTCACTTATAGTGGGTTGGTGAGTGATTTAAACACAAACCCGAGTAAGGGGATTGTTGCGTATGGGAATAAAGAGGACTTGATGCTTTAATGCTATGGTTGGGTTTTACCTTAATGATCTTTAGTAGTTGTGGATGCTTGCTAGAGTTACAATCATAAGTGCATATGATCCAAGAAGAGAAAGTATGTTAGCTTATGCCTCTCCCTCATATGAAATTGCAATGACGACTATTGGTCTTGTTCACAATTGCCTAGAACAATTCTGCACACCGATCCACCATTATTCCACACTCGCTATTTATAATATTTAGTAATATATTCTAACTTTATGATAACAGCACCTACTTTCATATTTTAGCTCTCCGATATCATGCAAAGTTATCCACTTCATACCCACAACATAGTTTTATTTCTCGTTGCTAGATGGAAGAAAACGTTTGGTGTACATAGAGTCGTATAAGTGGGAGATAGGACTTGAGAGAATGTTGATCTTACCTTTAGCTCCTTGTGGGTTCGACACTCCATACTTATCACTTCCACCTTTGGAAATTGCTACGATGATATCCTGCACATGGGAATTATCAACCGCCTGCGTGCCGCATCAGACAATCGCCTATAGCTGAACCCCTAGAACACGGCCAGACTCCGAAGATTCTATGCCTAGCGCTGAACTATGTGTTTGTCGCCTTTATTTTTTCCTCTCTTTTCGTTTTTTCTTTTGTCTAGAACTTAAAGTCTTTCACGCGGCTAAACCGTGCACCTGTGATGTACACTTCCTTGAGCATGTTCGCCCACTATGCCTAGGGGCTTCCCGGACAGAAGCTTATTTTCCGAGCATCAAGATCATAACATATGTGTTGCTTCTCATATTTACCTTTTCTTTTTTCCGCCATTATATGCATCGATATGACTTAAGTTTTGGCCAAGCTGGGTTGCCTGGCTCCTATGCTTATGCCCTACGTTCCCGTTAGTTCGACTAGGGCATAAAGGGAGCACCTCTGCGATTGTTACTGCCGGGTCATCCGAATGCATACCTCAGACTAGGTGAAGCCGAAAGCTAGCGTTCTTAAGAGCATACTCGGTCGGCGGACTAAAGATGCTTTATATTCCTTCCATTATGAACCCCCAGATGATTACCTATACTGTAATGTTATCAATCACAGTTCGAACATGCATTTTAATGCATGCACACCCAGTGAAAGGAACCCCTAACAGAACTATTATCCCTGGAAGATGTTTCTTACAATCATAATGTAATATAACATAACTAGCCGGATACACATTGTCTGTTCAATCAACTATGACCCCTACGCCTGGTTCCCACACATACCCCGGTCTATTTTACCGCTAAAGTATTCAGAAACACTCCGCACCTTCGGGTCCAGAGGTTGAAGCGAAAAGGTCCGCCATGACAATTGTTTTTATAATTCAGCTAGAGTAATATATGTCAAGGAAAGTACATAGTCACTAGGACTCAAAAATTTCCTCCTCTATGCCGTCCAGCAGGCCGTCTAACTTACAATCCTACTGGGAATACTTGGCGCCTACTTCTACTTAGTCATATACCAAATTAATGGGAACTTCTTTTCCACCTGACCCTAGAGGTCCGACCCAAGCCATATGATTCAGATCAAGCTTGGTATACCATGTTTTCACCATGGCCCAGGCTTCCCGTGCACCTTCCCGATAGGCCGATATCTTCCACAGTCGAAAGCACCACCGCGCTCCCTTGAATAGCGGTATCAGCTCCTACATCTTTCCTGGAGGGGAGGCGGATGGCCATAGGGACTTGGCAACACTTTGCATCGCCTGCCGAGCTTGCTCATGCACCTGCGACAGCTCTTGTAGCAGATCGCTCGACGATCCAGACATCTCCTCGTTGGGACAACCGGTCAGCATACCTGCAGATATAACTCTATCAACACCTTCTACCTCCGAATTATTCGAAGGTAAGTTCGACCACATACTGAATATGCCGCCTCACAGCCTTTTATTCTCCTTTACGGAGTCCGCTAGCTGGCTCGTACATCTTTCAGTTCTTCACCCAGTTGGGTGTTCGAATCCCGGAGCTTGTTTTTCTCTACAACTACCTTTGTTAACACACGCTCGCCCGCGGCTAGCAGTTTTTTGGATCCTCGTTCTCCGCTTCGAGCGGCTTCCAGGTGTTCTTGCAGTTGACCTTATGAGCCAATCAAGAGGTAAGCAACCATATTATTATTATTGGTATACCATTATGTTTTCCCGATGGAGGGAAACATTACCAAGAGATGCCTTCTTGGATTTCTCCAGTTCGGCATTGGCAGCATTTAGCTGGCTCCGACACTTTTCCAGCTCATGAAATAACAGGTTGTTCTTCCCTGTAAGCACCTGGTTATACATTCATCCTTAAATCAGTTGTATCAACTACTTTAAGTCTCGGGGGCTACTGGTGTATGATTATTAAATCCATGCCTACCCGCATATCTTTGAGATGCTGGTCTATGGCTCGGACAAGCCCATCCCGAGTAGCTTGGATGTACGCATCGGCCGAATTAAAGGCATTAAATGCCTCTTTTGAAAAACTAGGGTTACGAAGAACGGCCCTCCGGCAATGATGATTCATAGCGCTCTCCACTTCAGAGTTCGTGACGGACATGTTGTCCGAATCCTCTGTGGAAGGACAGTTCGACGCCACTCCTATGTCAGCCCCCGTCCTTTGGGCAGGGTCCAGAACCTGACTAGTGGAGGACGCCCGGTCGGATCCCTGGACACAGTCCAGCGGATACTTTTCCTGACAGGATACGGCGAATGGCATTACAATTTGATATGACAATCAGAAAGGATCTTCTTGAGAAGAATAGCCTTACCTCTTTGATGAGGGTTCTGCCATGTTATCATTTGCTTTCCTCTTCAAAGATGTGCCAGGCATGGACGCTGCTCTCCTTGGAGATGCTTCCGGTGCACATTGCGGTGCTGAGCCCCTCCCCTTTGGAACATGAAATGGTGTAGCGGGTAAGGCGTAGTAAGGGAACTCTTTCGAAGAAAGTGTCTTTTGAATTACTTACATGCGAAGCAGGAAGGAGACCAGAGTAGTCGACAATGATAGGTACATCCGTGCCGTCATAGCTCGTCTGATAGAATACTCCATCCTCGAGCTCCACAAATATGTCCGGATCTTCTTCATATCCGGGTTCAAGATCCCAGTTGCGATTCTTCGGCTGAGGGGCAGGGTCATTGATCCCCTCGACAGCCTTTTGCCATTCCTATCATGAGTGGATAGGATACTCCCCGTCGAAGATAATTCAGGGAGAGGAGTAACATAGTGGAGTCAGAGCTTACCCGACTAGGAGGATTATACATGGAAAATCCGTCTCGGTATTGGAGACGGGTGAACTCCTCCTTCTCCCCTTTATATAGTTCGGCCAATGTTTTAGCCAAAGCAGTGGGGGTCTTTGGACACTTCCGACCGCAACGTGAGGCGTCGTCTTCCCCATTATAGTGCCACATGGGTAGCCCTCTGTATTGGAGTGGTTGGACCCCCCGCGCTATGGAGATCGCCATTACCTCGACTATTGACAATCCGGACTGGGCGAGCATCTTAATCTTGCCCAGCAGCAGACCGATCTCTACGCTATCCTCTTCCTCGAGGCTCTGAGGACGCCATCTATGGCGTTTCCTCAACGGAGCACTTGATAATTCGGGGAGGCCTATATGGACTGGGTTGAGAAGAGCGACGTCGTCGATATAGAACCATTCGGAAGGCCACTCTTCGTAAGCCTTCTTCGGCGTGCCGGATAGGTATCCTGTGCCAGCGATGCACCACACTTCGGCTCCCCCACTTCAAATGTTGACCCTCCTTGATTATGAGGGACGAGGAAGAAAAGTCTTCTCCATAAATAAAAATGGGACTCGCAGCCAGGAATAGCTCGCATAGAGCAACATAATCCGCAATATGCAGGATGGAGGCGGGAGTGAGACTGTGCAGTTGGAGGCCGTAATACTCCAGCAGACCTCGGAGGAAGGGATGGATCGGAAATCCGACACCTCTTAGCAAGAATGGGACAAAGCATACTCGTTCCCCCTTGGATGGATTGGGGAAGTTCTCCTCTTGAACCCCGCCATTAAAGGACGTCATCCCTGCTCGTACGGGGACCAAATCCGCGGGAGGAAGAAAGCCCTGTGTTTGCAGCTTCATCGGCTGACTGTGGGAAACAGAACATCTCTCCCAATCCCCCTTTTCAAAGTTGTGGGGATGAGAGGAAGAGCTGTGAGTGCTGGCCATGTTGGGGTGGTTCTTCTCCGCAAGCTCTGTGGATTTTTTCCGTGGGATCTGGAAGGGATCTGAGATCTATTCTCTTTATATAGGAACCTTTCTGGTACAGTCAGGGTGGTATATGTAAAAATAGCCTGACCTCTTGTATTCACTCAACACGTGGATGCTAAAGTCAGGAAGGCACGGAAGCCGAGGGGTGCGACATTAAGTGGAGAGCCGAATACATTACTTTAAAGTCATAGGAGGAGGAACCCGCCTTGCAATGCCGAAGACTATCTACACGCCGAACACCTCGTCATTGAAGTCTGGTTCGGGGGCTACTGAGGGAGTCCTGGACTAAGGGGTTCTCAGGCATCCGACCTATTGGATATGGGCCAGACTTATGGGCAGTGAAGATACGAAGACCGAAGACTCTACCCGTGTCCGGATGGGGCTCTCCTTGGTGTGGAAGGCAAGCTTGGCGACCAAATATGAATATTCCTTTCTTTTAACTGACCTTGCGTAACCCTAGATCCCTCCTGTGTCTATATAAACCGGAGGGCTAGTTCCGTAAATAGATCCGAATCCTGATAATCATAGCCAGTCTAGACTTTTATGGTTTAGCCATTACGATCTCGTGGTAGATCAACTCTCGTAATACTCATATTCATCAAGATCAATCAAGCAGGAAGTAGGGTATTACCTCCATAGAGAGGACCTGAACCTGGGTAAACATTGTGTACCCCGTCTCCTGTTACCATCGATCCTAGACACACAGTTCGGGACCCCCTACCCGATATCTGCCGGTTTTGACACCGACATGGTTCAGGCGGCCTTCGTCGAGGCAGCTCCAATAGCACGGAGTAAGAGGCACACGACCCAGTGCACGACGACAAATGGACAATGTCTCTGGCATTAGGGAGGAGGGCGGCTGTGAATTTGGCGGTGGGGGCGCCATGCAGGATGGGCTAAGGTTTTGTGGCTCGGGAGATGGGAGCTTCCGGGGAGAACGTGATTTGGCTCCCATGATGTATGAATAGGAATTGGGAGGGGAGTGTAACCATGTCTTACGGATGCATTTGTCTGAAATGTGGGGGGGGGATTTATAGTTCTACCCCTGCCTTTAGGCTTCTCGGCTTGGGTCTGTGTACTGAGGGTTAGGGATAGTAGAGTAACTTCGCTTCTCCCAAATAGTGGGTGTGAGTGATTTCAGGCGAGGAGGGCGTGTTTTGAAATATAGTGGGCGCGAGTGATTTCGGGCGAGGAGGGCGTGTTTTGAAATATAGTGGGCGCGAGCTATTTTGGGCGAGGAGAGGGTGTTTTGCTGACCATGGTTTATGAATTATTCGGCACATGTCATTTTGGCCGAGGAGAAGGCACGCTTGGATGAAGTTACGAACCTACCCTCGATGTACAACGGGCCAATTGATGCGTGTCCCACATAGTCCGGTAATTTCGTGTCTCCCATTTATTTGCTCGGGCGAATTCCACTGAGCAGAGGGTGTTTAACGGTTCGTTCAAATTTTGGGAGAATGAGCATCCATGTCTACCTTACCAAGTCGATTCGAATCAAATTTTGAAATATTAGCTTGCCACTTCTTTTTTAGATGGAGAGATGATGCTCGAGAGTAATGTGTTTTACATGCTCGTTGCTAACTATTTACTATATGACAAATAGTTGACCCACTAAAAAACAGGAATCAAACCCAAAATCAAATATCTCGATTCAATGAAATAGCTCGTTCACCAGGTCAAAATAGTGAACTAAATCCAAAATTGAACACCTCAATCGAGTAGCATGTTGTACAGTATTATAGTACTCCATGAACATGTTGAAAGTCAAATTAATGAACTTGTTTGATATACGCATATCTCCATTCATGTGTGGGTTGCAGACAACATGTTCTCCAATTTAAATATTTGAATGCAAGTTTATATCGAGAGATGGTTTATATCAGTCTTCGATGTGTAAAACGCGACCTCCCCCTCTCCTGGACTCCTGCTCTCTCTCTCACTGTCTCGTTGATAATCTTCAATTCTGTCGCACGCATCCAACACACAAACTTTGTTGGTCCCTCCCCCCCTCTCTCTCTCTTTGTGTGTGTGTGTGGGGGGGGGTCTTTCTAGTTCGCATGCATATATACTCCATCTATAGGTCTCTTTCACACACTATGTATGATTCTCTAGTCCAAGCTAAATATCTTGGGTGCACTCATCGTACACACAAAAATTCCTTGGCTCGTTGCCCGTAAGTCTCTCACGCACTACTCTGTCGTCTCGGAGCTCTTCCCTCTCTCTCTCTCAAACTCTCCATCTCCCTGGGTCACACATACACACACTACCGCAGGATGGTCCAAACGCGACTGTCGAATCAGAGACCCTTCGATGAAACTGTTTGCGATGCCATAATCACAAACGATGGTGTACAAAAACCGTCAAAAAAGGTGCAAAATGTTTGCGATGACAAATGCATCAAACACGGTTCAGAATTTAGTTGCGTGTGCGATACAGGGTATACCGTTCAGCTCAGTGAACTATTTGTATGAGGACGCACAAAAGAAACGGGCAGCCAGATGAAGGCGTGTGCGATATACAACATACTGTTCACTGGGATGAACTGTGTGTGATTAGGTAACACAATGGAAATGGTTTAACCGAATAAGATGTGTGTGATACGCGACAAACTGGTCCGTAATCTGAAATGTGTGCGAAGACCAATAATAACACAGACGATTGCTGCTAATAAGCCGTGTGAATTGCTCTGTCTATAGTAGATTAACATGTATATATATAACTGAAATAAACATCCGATTACATAAGTGACTATACAGATCATTCGCACACACCTCAATAATCAATTGCATGCATTCTAAAGTAGGATAATTGATCATCTAGTCATCTAGTTCTTGTGACGCTCCCGCCACTGCTATGTGGCTCGATCCCTCGTCTGGGTCAGGAAGAAGATAGTTGCTCATGTCAACGATCCACCTGTACATCTCGTAGCTTGTGTACGCGTCCATGGTCACGTACTTGACATGTTCATCCAGTCTCTTATGCCACACACTGTGCCACGCGTTCTTGTCCTTATTGCTCTTGTGCTTCATCTTTGCGTAGTACGGGTCGATGATGGCCGAGGCGAGGTCAACCAGGGAGTTCAATTTGCTTTTGTCGGTGCCCCAGACATTGTAGTGGTACTGGATGTTGATAAGATTCGGGCATTTCAAGTTCGAAACCTTGACCGCTTTTAGATCGTTGGTGGTGTCCACCATAGCGAAAATGTAATCAGAGCTCTTGATAAACCTGGAGAAATGCTCACAAGGCCTTGTGGCAAGGTGGAAGTGGTAGACGAGGATCCCATGTCGCACACACAACTGGGCGACGACAACCTTCTAATCATGCCTGGCACGACCGATGGTGTACTCGAGGTCGAAGCCGACCACTCGATACTTGTCCTCGGCAAGGAACTGCTCCATAGTTTGGATGGAGCTCTCCATCGAGACCGGATCATCCGTGTACACCACCGAGAGGACCTTCCCCCTCACGTGGGTGTCCACTACGTGATGCGTGGTGAACTGCCCGCCGTTGTCGTTGTCGGCCGCTGGGTGCGCCATTGGAGCCACGGGGAGCGCCACTGGAACTACTGGTTGTCCTCTCTGTATGTGTCCTCATGGGTGTGCTTATTGTGACGTGTGAGACGAGAGATGAAGGAAAATGGCCGTGGGAATAAAAGGGGGCCGGGCGGCGTGTATTCTCGGCATGTCCGCATGGCAGTTTTTGCAGCGGGTAACTGCATCGTAGAGGCGCGCCCGGTGCAACCGCTTGCACACGAACGTGCGTGATCGTGCGCCGGCCCAAAATAGTGGCAGCGAGCGTGGAGGGACGAGGGCAGAGAACCCAGAGGGACGCGAGAGCAAAGGCGTGTTGCAGGACATGAGTAGAGCGTGCCACGGCCGCCTGCACCGCAAGCAACGACACAGATGGAGCAGTTGAACACGCAGCAAATGGTCGCCTACAAGCTGGCCGACATTTGCGTCGCTGCGTGGAGAGCGACCATGTGGTACCACCTCCATCTAGTCTATAGTCTCCTTTATATTCCGTGCCATACTTTGCCATCAAATTTAACCAACAAAATGTTAATGCATGTTTTAACAATTATATAATTGGAAACTATGTTCAAATACGAATCTTACCAAATTGTTTGTACATGGTTCCACACGGGTCATCCAAAACAACCGTATGCGTTGAAGGTATGCACAAATCTTGCGATGCTCACACTTTGCATACGGGTGTTATATCTAAAGTATTTGCAATCTAGAGCTGCAGAAATCCTGCTCGGCACATTTTCTCTTGGCTTCCTTGGGAAGTTGTCGGTTTGCATACGGGTATTCTAACTAAAACGTTTGCGATGAGTGTTTTATATTTAAAAAGCAAATTAAACTGCGGCTTGGGCGCCATTAATGGAGAGGATGCGAGCAAGGCGAGCAGCCATGGAAGTCAAAGGGCTTGCTTCCCAGTGAGCCTGCGCAGCGTACAGCTCGCATGCTTCCCGGTGAGCCTGCGCACTCAAGGACAGCTTGCACGCCTCTTGGTTAGCCTGCGCACCGGACGGCGCTCGCACGCCTCCCGTTTAGTCAAGGTCAAGCAGCTGTCAGCACGGCACCTCCTATAGCCATTAAAACCATGACATGTGGCGTCACGTGAATGGTTAACAGAATTTTGGATATACTAGAATTTAAAAACTAGGCATCTCAATGTTTTGCCGGCAATCAACGGTGCCCTGGAGTTTGAAATTCATTCCCATTTCTTGCATGGGACCTAAGCATGCACCCAAGGACACATATTTGATTTTTTAACCAATTTATATGCACTGGAGCATGTACATGTAGTTCAAATTTGAATTGTTCACCTGGAATGGCTAGAAAACCAATTTAATGTATAAAATGTTCAAACGAACCCTGAATAATTCCAATTCTTTTACGACACACATATAGTTGCATGTTCACTCCAGATAAAAGGTCTAGCAATTCAAACACCGTCCATTGCCGCTGTGACCCCATTATGTAATTCAAATCAAGATGAAAAATCAAGTAGATCGCACACAGTTTATTATCATCAACCGTGTGAGATGTAGTACAAAATATCTTGGAGCACTGTCACTGTATAGTATGCCTATGGCTTACGCAAGAAGGTGCGTCAGCTACAGTCCACAGCCGGTGTCTCAAGCACACTAGCTCGCTCCCCGAATATCATTTCACTGTTCAATCATCGCCGGTGAAAGATGGGCACATGGACCTGTGTCATGAGGGCAACTTCTGTGGCCAACTCCGGCGAGAGCGCGACCGTAGCCACCATGCGCGTGCTAACAAGGTGCATGAGCGCGGCCGCAACTTGCGACCGGGCGGCAAAGGCAGCCCAAACGGCCGCCGTTGCTTCTCAGGTGGCGGCAGCAACATCTGCCTCGGGGATAGCAACCGGCGAGAGCGGCACAACAGCTGTCCATTCCGCAGCGGCGGCCTTAGGCCTGATGGAGGCCGCCCACGCCCAACTCCATGTAGTCACCGCACAAATCGGATGAAGCTTCTCCGACAACGGTTGGCAACCCACAACCGAAGAGCTGGCAATCGTCGAGAGCGTTCGAGCAGCCGTCCGTTCCTCCGCTGCATACCTTGCGACGACGAAGCCCATCCCAGCCCAGATCGTGTCCGCCCATGCCCAGCTCGTGACGGCCTTTTCCAAAGAGATGGCGAACACGAATGGCGAGATGCTTGCCGAGTATGGTGCGATGGATGCCATGGAGCCCCTTCACCAGGAGACCGTCGGGCGCGAGCTGGACATGGAGGCGGCGGCGGAGATCGATAAGCACCAGCCGTAGTAGTACTCTATGTTTTGTTTAATTAAGAGCGCCGGTCTTTAATTTATTAGAGTAATGTTTAGTTCAGCTAGCTCTGTTTAATTGTTGAACTTGCTCGATTAAGAAGTGTGGGTGTGCTGTAGTCTCCTTTGTGTACCCAATTTATGCAATGACGTGGATGACCACTGTAACCATGGAAATTCGAACCAAAACTTTTGGCGTTCAAACGCATCACACACGGGTTAAGCTATATGAATCGTTTGTGATGTCCACATGTCGTACACAGTTCTGAATAATGACTGAGTCTGATGACACTTTGCGCGCTAGTTTTTTGGCAGAAGCGATTCCAAATTTTCGGCTTCCGTGGAAATATTTACCTCCCCGTCCCCTCCCCCTTACCAAAATCCACATTTCCCCTCTTTCTGCCTTCCTTTCCAAGTTGAAACCTTCACTCCTTGCTTGCAGCGCTACCGCCTCCTCGCCGGCGACCCTCCTTCACGCTGCTCGGACTCCTCTATCTAGGCAGGTAATCCACACCCGACCCCCATCCTCCTCCTCCTTCCACATCCCACATGCCCCGACCGTTGACGCGAGCGTGACACCTTCCACCCAAATCACTGACCCCTCCACCAAATAAGTGCCGACCTAAGCCATGGTGCACACAGTATAGCCAGGACCTCAAGAAGCAATTGGCAGCGGAGAAGCAAATCGCGGCCGCACGCGCGGATGAGGTCATGATGCTTGCCATTCGTGTCGACACCCAGATCTTGGAGGAGCACCTTGCCAATTTCTAGCTACACCTATTAAGCATGCTCGGTTTACCCGTTGCGTGTGCTGCTTCTGCCTTTCCTTCACAAAATGTAGTGAATTGTGCTATCTAATTTCACCATGCAATCTATTGCTCTAGTGTATATGTTCTATATGTCGTTTAGTGTGGTGCTCACTTATTAACTATTTTGTTAATTAGTTGTCGTCTTCAGTTAACTGTTTGGTTCAATTCTGCAAATGTGATGCTCAATTCTTCAGGCTGCAATTTTGTATTGTCTTCCATGTGAGAAATAAATCAAATTTATCTTTACAAAATTGTGGGCGCATTCTGTTACTGTATACGATGTGAGGAATAAATTGAATTTGGATGTAGTAAATACATGAGAAACAAATACAATTGCTACAATTGGCTATAGTTAACAGTTTGGTTAACTCTCTGATCTTCTATTAGGAGTATGTTATATTGTGCAATGTGGTGCTCAGTTACTGTTTGGTTCATTTGTTGTGGTGTTTAGTTAACTGCTTGGTTCGATGTTATATTGTGCAATGTGGTGCTCAGTTAATGTCTGGTTCATTTGATGTGGTGTTTAGTTAACTTCTTGGTTCAATTCTACAATGCGATGTCCAATTGTCATGGGTAGAATTTTGTATTGTTGTGCATGTGAGGAATAAATCGAATTTGGCTGCACTTAATACATGTGAAACATATACAAGTGCTATATTCCCTTGTTCTTAATCATGCTTGGTTTGGGTAAATGGGTATTCCGTGTGGCTTCAATTAATCGGATGAATCTACAATGTGCTTATTTTTCATCAACATATTTTACTGATAGCATGCGAAACCTTACTTAACCTGATGACTAACTACCTTATATGTGTTGTAGGGAAACAATGGGAGGCACTGAGGTTTACAATCAAGGTTAGAACGAGCATGGTCCGTTGTCTAATATCACATTATTATGCAATTGCAGGAACCATTCTAATATTTTGGTTTTTAACAATTTGGTCTTGCACATGTAGGTCCTGCTGTCAGAGGTTTTGACCCACTGTTCAACCCTTATTGCATATGGAGAAATGAGTTGTCCATGAATATCAATCGAATCAAGAAACTTAGAAAGATTGTTTGGATAAATAAATTAGCGAAAAAAAACAACAAGATCTTTGTGTGCACAATGAACAAGACATCAGTTCACTACAAGATGGTACTAACTTTATACCTTGCCTTTTTTATTCCTTTACCCCAATTCAAATATAGAGAAGATACTTATGCACATCCATGTTTTCAGGCCTTTCCAAAGCAGTTCAATGATGATTACCTCTCAAACCACCTCTATGGTGAGGAGGCGAGGAAGGTTTTCATACAACACCCACGGTTCAATAATGGAGTGTTCCTGAAGAGGTCGAAGGATGGACGGTCAATCATCCACAGGCACTGGCCTAAAGTTGCAAAGACCTTCAACATGAATGAAGGCTCAATAGTTTCACCTTCCGCTTCAGCAGTTTTCCAGATGAGATGCATCTGTCTATATACCATCTATGATGCTAATTTCGAAAGGTTCTACATCTTGCATGTGGAACTTGCTGCTGGTGCAGTTGTGTAATGGGGTAGCTGAGTGCTGATGCTATATCATGTTGTACTCTGATGTATTTCAATTATGAAATTCTGCTTCCTTAATATGGAAATGAAATATATTGTGTGCTTAATATGAATGTCAATTAGATTAGTAAATGGATTATTAATAATAGGGCAATTAGCCTGCTAATTGGGTTTTGATATTGCAAACGGTTGTTGAAAAAATACCATGGGCGATGACCTCAGGCAACGCACACAGTTTCTAGGAATAAACCATGTTGGATCAATGAACAATCACACACGACTTTCTCTCGAAAACTGTTTGCGTTAGGCCACCATGCACAACCGTTTACCACATAAAAACTGTGTGTCATGGACAGCCTTTGCCACACAGTTTCTTCTACGGACCGTGTGTGCTACATTCAATAACGCAAACGATTTAATGGGAAAAATTGTGTGTGATGTACCCGTGAACGGAAACGTTTTCCCCGAGGGACTGTGTGAGATGTGCATACGAACGGAAACGTTTAGCGGGGACTGACTGTGTGGGATGTGCTTGTGACCGATAACAATTTTGCCGTATAATTGTATTTTTTTAGTTGTACCGTACGTATTTCCGTATTTGAGTGCTCGCCGGTCGCACACGACCTCATTTGGCCGAACGTGTGTGCCAGAAGGGCATATCCCCGATGGTTTATGGGTCGTGTGGGAAGGACCCCCTATCGCCCGCACTCACTTGGCGACAGTTCCAAATGCCGTCACGGAAAGGGGTAAAAAGTCGTTTGTTTAGGACCGACGCGCACCAGTGACATGCATATCTCACTCGCACTCGATAGACCCATCTCAAACTCTATCTCTCTCCCTCGTTCTCTCTCCTTCTCACACGCACACACATACACAATCTCATTCCTAGCCAAGTATGATGGTCTCCCACTCAATTGTAGGCACACGTAGTCCCCCCTATATGTATATGACTAGCTAATCTTGGTCTCCATCACAAACATGTGCATGGTCTATCTCGATTTCTCCTCGGGGCATCTTTCTATCGCGCACGCACCTCCCTCGATCTCCCACCCATATAGTCCCCTCATGATCTCGAGGGGTTCTCTCTGTCACAAACACACCCTCTCTCCCTCCCCATGTGTCCATGTTCTCCATGCGTCCCTCTCGACCTTTGTTCCTTGTTGGACATACCTCTATTGGACATGTGCTATAGGTGTGTCTCTCTCCATTGCAAACAATCACGCACTAGCTATCTTCGTGTATCTCCTCACCTCACTTTTCTATCTCGGAGATGCATGTGTGATATGTTTGCACAAGAAACGGGAAAGCACACACTCTCTGTAATTTATTGTTTGTTGTCCCTTTCTCTTTCACACACATACTCTTTTTGCACGCTCACTCATTCTCCTTCACACGCACTTGATCTCTCTCAACTTAGGCACTCTCTTCGGTCCATAGGATATAGATTTATTGAGAAGTCAAACATCACAAAGTTGGACCATGTACGTGGAGAAAAATATTTACATCTAGAATGGCAAACATATACCATTAGATTCGTCATGATATGTAGTTTCGTATAATGTATCTTTGGTATTGTAGATATAAATAATATTTGCGTAAACCTGGTCAAAGTTTCCAAAGTTCGACTTCTAAAAAATTTACATGCACTGCATTATCGAGTGGATGGAATATCTCTTTCCCCCTCTTAGCTATCTGACGCATCACTCAGCCTTATCGGGGCTCCTCTATCTCTCTCAAACTTTATATCTCACTGGTTCACACATACACATGTCCCGCTCGCGCTACATAGACCCATCTAACACTCTCTGCCCTTGTTATCTCTCTATGTGACATGCACCCCCCTAAGTACCATAATCCCTCATCCATCATAGGCGCACACACTCCCCCTAAGTATGATTATCTCTCACTAGCCATCAAGAACACAAGTATTGTCTCCTTCCATCTATACGTCTATCTCGATATCTCTCGGGGTATCTTCTATCGCGCACACACCTTTTCACTCGATCTCCCACCCATGTAGTCCCATCACGATCTCCAGGGGATCTCTCTATGACAAACATACACTCTCTCCTCCCCATGTCTGCATTTCCTCCGTACATCTCTCTCGACCTCTCTCCCTTTGTTTGTCAGACCCCTCTTGGCCACGTGCTAGGGGTCTTTCTCTCTCGGTTGCAAACAACCACATACTATCTCCTCACCTTGCTTCCCCTGTCAAAGATGCATGTGTGATATGTTTGCATAAGACACACACGCTTTTTCTCTACTTTTATCGTGTGCTGTCCATGTCTCTTTCACACACGCACACACACTTTTTTTAGTCGCTCTTTCTGTTTCACACACACTCTCTCTAGTTAGGTACTCTCTCACGTCCATAAGCATATGGATGTTTTGGAAATTCAAACCTCAAAAAAGTTTGACCATGGGTATGTGGATAAAAACAATTACATCTAGAACGATCATTAGATTCATCACAACATGTACTTACTTCATACTATCATTTATCTTTGGTATTGTAGATATAAGTAATTTCTTTATAAACTTGGTCAAAGTTTCAAAAGTTTGACTTAAAAAAAATGTTGGCACTACATTATCGAACGGAGGGAGTATCTCTTTCTCTCTCTCTCTCTCTCTCTCTCTCTCTCTGCTATCTGGCACGGGCCTCCCCTCTCACTCGAACTCTCTATACCGACGGATTATGCGCTCACTGTGTCAGCATATAGCTCCGTATATTGTTTAGTTGACCGGTCAACCAGTCCACATGCTGCCTTGTCAGCTCGTGTTCTCTAGTTTCGTGTGCTAGCCCATGTGGCAGTGGGTGAAAATAAGTAAACTATAGGCCAATCTAACATGCGGTGAAGTAAACAATGTTGAAACCACGGGGGGTACCACCCCGCACGCTAGTAAATTGAGGGCACACTTCTTCTGTGTGAAGGACATACTCGCGCACAATTCACCACTGCGTGGAGGCATGCACAAAAGGACACACTCCCGCACACCCAGTAGGCCAGCACACAACACACACCAGCACACGTGTACACCGGCGTCACTGCCGGTTGAGATGGAAGGCGAGGCAGCCAACAAGCGGAGGCGGCTCGAGCCAAACCGCATCCCGTGAGCCTAGACTTCATCAGCAGCCTCCCCGACGACATGTTGCTCGTCATCATCCGCCTCCTCCCCACCAAATCCGCCGTGCGGACCGCCCCGCTCTCCCGGCGGTGGTGCCCCCTCTGGTGCCGCGTCCCCCTCAACCTCACCGTCGAGAGCTGCCTCTGCGACGGAGATTGCAAATGCATGGCCACAGTCTCCAAGATCCTTTCATCGCACCCTGGGCCAGCCAGACATCTTGACATCCCCAAGTCCAGTACCAACTGCTGTTGGGCAACGTAGTAATTTAAAAAAAATCCTACGCACACGCAAGATCATGGTGATGCACAAAAACGAGAGGGGAGAGTATCGTCTATGTACCCTCGTAGACCGTAAGCGGAAGCGGTTGATGTAGTCGAACGTTTTCACGATCCGACCGATCCAAGTACCGAACGCACGGCACCTCCGAGTTCATCACACGCTCAGCTCGATGACGTCCCATGAACTCCGATCTACCAGAGCTCACGAGAGGGTTCCGTCAGTACGACGGCGTGATGACGGTGATGTTGTTCCTACCGACGCAAAGCTTCGCCTAAGCACCCCTAAGATATGATCCAGGTGGATTATGGTGGAGGGGGCACCGCACACGGCTTGGAACAATCAACTTGTGTGTTCTAGGGTACCCCCTGTCCCCGTATATAAAGGAGCAAGGGGGGAGGCCAGTCGGCCCTTGCAGGGCGCGCCAGGAGGAGGAGTCCTCCTCCTAGTAGGAGTAGGACTCCCCTTTCTTACTCCTACTACGTGGGGGAAAGGAAGGAGGAGGTGGAGAAGGAAGGAGAGGGAGGAAAGGAGGAAAGGGGGCCGACCCGCTAGTCCAATTTGGTTTGGGCTAGGGGGGCAGCCGCGCGCTGCCTCCTCTCTTCCACCACTTGGCCCATGAGGCCCAATACTTCTTCCCTGTTTTCCCGTAACTCCCCGGTACTCCGAAAAATACCCGAATCACTCGGAACCTTTCAGATGTCCGAATATAGTCGTCCAATATATCGATCTTTATGTCTCGACCATTTCGAGACTCCTCAACATGTCCCCGATCTCATCCGGGACTCCGAACTACCTTTGGTACATCGAATCATATAAACTCATAATACCGATCGTCACTGAAGGTTAAGCGTGCGGACCGTACGGGTTCGAGAACTATGTAGAAATGACCGAGACATGTCTCCGCTCAATAACAATAGCGGAACCTGGATGTTCATATTGGCTCCTACATATATGTACGAAGATCTTTATCGGTCAAACCACATAACAACATACGTTGTTCCCTTTGTCATCGGTATGTTACTTGCCCGAGATTCGATCGTCGGTATCTCAATACCTAGTTCAATCTCGTTACCGGCAAGTCTCTTTACTCGTTTCCGTAATGCATCATCCCGCAACTAAATCATTAGTAGCATTGCTTGCAAGGCTTATAGTGATGTGCATCACCGAGAGGGTCTAGAGATACCTGTCCGACAATCGGAGTGACAAATCCTAATCTCGATGTATGCCAACTAAACAAGTACCATCAGAGACACCTGTACAGCTCCTTTAAAATCACCATGTTACGTTGCGATGTTTGGTAGCACACAAAGTGTTCCTCCGGTAATCGGGAGTTGCATAATCTCATAGTCATAGGAACATGTATAAGTCATGAAGAAAGCAACAGTAGTAACTAAAACGATCAAATGCTAAGCTAACAGAATGGGTCAAGTCAATCACATCATTCTCCTAATGATGTGACCCCATTTATCAAAGGACAACTCATGTCTATGGTTAGGAAACATAACCATCTTTGGTCAACGAGCTAGTCAAGTAGAGGCATACTAGTGACACTCTGTTTGTCTATGTATTCACACATGTATTATGTTTCCGGTTAATACAATTCTAGCATGAATAATAAACATTTATCATGAAATAAGGAAATAAATAATAACTTTATTATTGCCTCTAGGGCATATTTCCTTCAACTGCAAGGTCCAAGCCAAGTTCAACGAGTGGTTCTTATCCCCCGCCCTAGATCAGCTTGAGGAGCTCAGCTTTGAAGCTGGACGATGTCGCTATCTGTCGCCGTCTGTGCTCCGCCTCACGCCAACGCCGCGTCGCGCCAGCTTTAGCTCCTGCTATCTTCCTCAGATTAATGCCGCGCACGCCCTTCTCCTCCCTCAACTCAAGCAGCTCGACCTCTTCGACATTGTCATCTCGAAGAAGGCTATGGAGCACCTGCTCCATAGCTGTACTGCTCTCGAGTACCTTCGTCTTGAGAAAATCCACGAGTTCATTAGCCTCGACATCACCTCGACGAATCTCCGATGGATTTATGTGTCTTGCTGGCCCCGCAACAAGACATCAATTGGGTAGAGATCACTCCAGCTGTTCCACGTTATGGTCATAAAGAATGCGCCTTTCCTTGAGAGATTGCTTGTATCTGATCTAGAAGGTCCAATAAAAATCAGGGTCATTGAGGCGCCGAAATTGACAGCGTTGGTGTACTCGTCTTCCAAATTCTCCAAACTCTTTATTAGATCCGTAATCATTTTGGTACAACACTCACCTTCTTCTCCGTCTTCTTGAAATTCACATTTTTAAATTTCTTCTTGATGTATTTACGACCGTCTTCTAGAAAATGATTCCCACAAGCTTGACCCAGTCTATGTGCACAGTGAAGATCGTGGCAATAAAATCTATCGGCCCCAATCTGGATCAAGTTGTTGGATTCCTTACATGCTTTCCGTGGACGGAGAAGCAACTCATCGAGGTGAAACTTATTTCCTATTAGTAAACAGTAATCACAATGTAGCTCAATTTTTTCGTAATGTTCAAAACTGCATCTACGCACTGCACCAAAAGAAATGTTTTTAGTATTTTTTTCTCACTTGGTCACCTGCATCGTTTTGTTGTTGTACTACTATAGTAGCCTAGGCTAGTCATAGTGGAAAGTAACTTAGACTAGTAACTCTATGGTTACCCTAAGAGTAAGTACCACCTCTGTCCTGGTTTACTCTTCCTATTTTCTAGTATCAAAATTTGACCATAGATTTAACTGACAAAATGTTAATGCATGTCACTAAAAATTATGTCATTGGATTCGTATTTGAACATAATTTCAAATGGTATAATTTTTGGTGACATGCATTGGCATTTTCTTAGGTAAATCTATGGTCAAAATTTTACACTAAATATGACCCTCCACTATGTAGGCGAAAACACATGCCAAATTCACTTGTGATGCATTTGGCATCGATGCCCCTCCATTGCTCACCTGGTGCCCCAATCTGGATCACGTACTTTGCTCCGGTGCCAAATTAACTCATGCAATGAAAAAAAACTTGCGTGGGAGAGAGAGAGGTCTGAGGGAATAAAAGACACTTGTTTGGGTGAGTGAGAGGCTTGTGTAGTTCGTTTGATTGATTTGTTTATATATGTGTTTCTGTGTGCACAACGGTGCCAAATCTCTCACATCACAAGAGTGGTGCCAAAATCTTTTTATTTGACATCGATGCGTATTATGTGGCATAGTTTTGTGAAATATGGCATCGGCCACATAGTGGAAGGCAACAAATGTCCAAGCTCTTCACGTGCTCCTAGGTAAGTGAGAGGAAAGAGAAAGAGAGAGGGAGAGAGAGAGAGAGTGAAAAAATATCACTAGCCAGCCAAACCTATCGTATGAGCGAATGATATTAGTTCCTCTTGATGACACGACAATGTTATACAGCCAGCTGCTCTAATATGTTCTCTTCTTTTGCAGATAAAAAAGACCCGAAAGTGAAAAATGTGCTGCACTATAACAATCTCATCGAATGCCTTGATCTCCATCTTACATAAATTGATTTGATCGACTACTGAGGCAACACATTTGAGATTAAATTGGCCAGGTTCTTTGTTCTGGAGGAAAGTGTGATCAAGGTAATGAGGTTTGGCGTTCTCTAGCACAACAATGAATGGCGTGCTGATCACCGCAAGCGTCAAGCCTAAATGAAAATTATCCACAGAAGCTGAATTTGTTTTTGAAATATCAAGTGGCCAGAGACTCGAAAATTTATTTGCCCATTAATGATTTGTCAGGGCGATGGATTTTAGTTTGTACAATAATGATGCATCCACCTAAAGTAACAAAAGTTCTTACGTAAACTTCCCTGTAATTCCCTCTTCGTAGGTGCATCATTACTCCTAACATTTGTAATATCGGTTTGAAACTTGTAATATTGCCGTGTCCTATTCCCGCATTTTCAAAATCCTTCGAATCAAAGAGGTCCTGAGTTGGTGATGATGTTGTGCCTGCCATCTTTCACCAATAGCCGTCGGATCTAGATCTGTTGCATACAAACCAAACTTCTCTAGTTTTGCACAAAGATGCCCGCACTTGTTCCCTATTACAAACAACTCCCTGTCTCTCACAATCAGCCTTATCTCCTCCCCACCACATCTAGAAGGCCATGGAAAAATCTGGCGCGATGGCCGATGACGGCGCCGTCCACCCCCAATCTTGGTGTTCTGTGCAATGCACAGGCATCACAGGAAATTATGTCGAACACGGCTAGTTGTAAGCATGATAGCTCTATAGCCATGATGACAGTGACTGCAGACGGTGAGGCTGACTATGGTATGCCAAACACGGCGCCTATACTCAGGTGTCATCTCCGGCGCAGGGTCTTGTCACTTCACTGTGAGGAGCAGCACGTAATAATTTGACCAACGTGTAGTACAGTACTACTACATTGGTAGTACTACTACTAGTACTAGCACCACCGTCTGGATTTAGTAGTACTACCACGTCTGTCTGGATTTAGTATTTGACTAGCAATATCTAGTAATGCATGTCACAAAAAATGTACTACTCCCTCTGTAAATAAATACATGGTGTATTTTTTTATTCCTTCTAGTAGATGGCTCAAATCTGAAGTATCATCAATCAGACTACTATTATACTCACCGAGCACTCAGCTTTGTAAGCTACCAACAAAAAATTGCAATCAATGACTACTATTGTACTCCCTCTGTACTGGTGCATTAGTCACATTACAAAAACCGAATAGTAATCCCAAAACTTTTAGGCGCGGTGCATTAACGACCCACCTCGTTCCCTAGTTTCTGCCACAAAAAAAGAAATCACCCAATACGAGACGTGGGGTGCGTATGCATCCAATGACTTGAGACGACACCCTCCGTCTAGGTGTATAAGTCATCTTAGAGAAAGTGAAAAAGAGTAGTGGGCTCTCATGCAAGAGCCTAGCTATATGCAGATTCCTAGGCTGATACTACAATAAATATGAAGAAAGAGAGAGAAGATGAGAAAAAGTAGTACTCTTATAGCCAGCCTTATTGTATGAGTGGCTACAAGTGATGGCTCTATATGACACGACAACATCATATAGCCAGCAGCTTTAACCATGCTCTTAGGTTGTGCACCGTGACCAAGATGAAGGGGAAAGCGAGATAACTTAATGTATTTTTGCTATTTAATAGGATTGCATGCAATGAACTAACAACTGCATGTCATGTTTGGCAGTCTCAAGTCATTGAAAGCATGCACGGCCGACATCTCTCATTGGTTGAGATGTCACAAAATAAGAAACGAGGAGGGAGTTAATGTACCGTGCCTAAGTGTTTTGGGATTATTTGGTTTTCGTAAGGTGACTTACAAAACATTTTTGGTTACATGCATTAACATTTTATTAGTTAAATCAATGGTCAAAACATGGCGCAAAATGCAAAGGGGATCAATAAACTAGTAAACATCAAAGTTCTCTCGTTCGGCCCCAACTAGAGGTCATGTGAGATGACTATACTACACCAGCACGGAGGGGGATGCAGCTTCATTGACTTAGTGCACCTGCCTTTGGGTGTATGACACGTGGGCCCAACAGGTGGCTGGCCCACCTATCATACAGTCAAAGGTAGGTGCAGCAGAGGGCCGAGTAGATGGCCAACACACACGTGAATGCAACGCAGTCTGCACTTCTCATATAAAGGTTCCCCGCCAATCCAATCTACGAAATCTTACGCACCTACGCACCCTAACCAATGGCAAGAGTGTCACTCCAATCGCAAGATCAGTTGACTAGAAGCTAGACCCATGGAGGCGATGAGCGTGAGCATCAGCTGGCTGTGCCAGATGGTCCATGACGCTGGCCTGCGGCCCAGCATCGAGGAATGTCTCCAGGTCATGCTCGAGGCCGCTAGGGCGAGAGGCCGCTTGGACGATAGCTTCATCTCCTTGTTCGACGAGGTCCTCGTCGGCTTCCTCGACAAGTTCACCGTCATTAAGAAGCTCGCGGACGACCTCGACGTACACCTCCAGCCCATGCGCGCAAGCTCTGTGATGCCTGCCACCCTCAATGACCTCTATGGTGACAACCTCTTCGACACACTAGTGGCCGTGCGACTGCCCGCCGTCGCGCCGGAGAATGTCCACCTCGAGGTCGTGCTCGCCCCGCAGCGATTGGCGCAAGAAGACACCGTCGACATATTCACCCACGTCTACGCGCAAATCGTCCACAAGGACTATTACGTGCCAGAGGAGGACGATAGGTCGCTGGCCTTCTTGGACCACAGGGCAACCTTGGACGGCATTGTTCAGAAGCATATTGAGCTTGCCGCCAACGCCGCAGCTCCTTATACGTCGGTTGGTGACTCGATGCACTAGGGCGTGAGGATGTCGTTGATGGATCCGTATGTATCTTTATCTTTCCATCAAATCCGTGTAGTAGTAATTATCTTACCTTTTGCATCAGTTTCATAATTTTCGTACGTACTCCATGCATGAACCGCGCCAGAACCAAACTTCTCATTACTCTAGGGAAAATCATTATTTCTATCTATCGGTCGCGCCATGGAGCAGAACCAAATTTTACAAGTTACAAGTTCAAAAGGAAAAGCCTGCCGTGTTTGCGTCGCACCCCCACACAGTTGGTCCGGCACGCCGCTCAAGGGGGAATGCATGTTGTGTTGCATTTTTCACTTATAAGTGGGACCGTAGTTGAGAAAACCCACTATAGGCAAACCCCCACCCCGCCGACCGCGCGATGGCTGAGAAAACATGAGGGAGAAGAGATGGCGGTAGCACGGACTCCAAGAAAATTGGTGCCGGATGGGACTTGTGTGGGTGGCGTGTGCCATACTGCTAGACGTAAATGCTAGTTATGGCCCATGCCACCCCAATATATCGAGCATATATCGAGGTGCTAGTTATGTAGAACAAATTTCCTGGAGTCCGTGCTCAGCCCTCATCTATCTCTCTTCTCAGCCAGCCAGCATATGCGTGGAGCCCATCGCCTGTTTGCTCACATGTGGTCCCACATGTCAGTGAAAACACAAGAGGACCCACTGAACCTGCACATCTTTCACCTCGATGTGCTGGTGATGCAAAACAAATCCAATAAAGATCTTCGGTGGCTGCTTTTGGAGTTACTCAAGAGTAGTAAGATTCTATTTACAGTTTAACCCAAGATGCACATCACGTGGCTTCAACTACCACTCCATTTTCTTTCATGACATGACCTGGTTGCTGGATGTCCCACTTGTCGGCAAAAGGAGGAAGAACTCGACCAAATCTTCTCCAAATTTAGACCGGAGGAATAGGAAACACAGCAAGCCCTGTGCCTACATCATACTACTACGTACAAGCCCACCTCACGCAGTCACGCTATCACCATATTTCTCAGCCTCCGTGCGACACCTAGCTCTAGTTGATCTAACTAGAACTAACTATTGGATGGATCTATGTGATGTGGCCACTTCCTACTACTACGGATGCTGGCTATACTACTACGGGACTAACACTCCAAGAAGTGAGTCGAAAACCATTTATAAATTGAGTTTATGACATGCATATGCAAATGTACCATTCATTACATACAATAAGTCATCAACACACAACGACAACAAGGATACATGTTGGATTATAGATTAGTTCGAACAAAATATTCTAGTAAATACTAAAGTTTTCATCACATAACAAATAACAAGAAATGAAATGAACTTAAGCTCAACCGATCCTCGGCGTTGGAAATGCTTGCTTTGAACCAGAAAAGTTTGTCCCTGAAGGGCCAGCTACTATCAATCTCGGGACCAACGAAGGACTAATCATCCAGGCAGAAGCGGCCTATTTTATGACCCATATTGTGATAGCCACGGTAGGGAAGCATAGAAATGTCCGAGTTATAGATACAATTGCTTCTCATAAATGGTAGTAACATTGTGTGAACAGCAACTAGATCACCTTTCACCATCATTAGATAGTTTTGTCCAAGGAAGAGCGAGTTTCCTCCAAGATTATCAATAATAAACCAGGGACAAGGTGTTGGCGCTAGCACAGTAGTATCCATCCCGAATACCCCGCAACGGATGTTGGAATAGGTCTGGAGAGTGCGACCATGGGTGCCCTGTATACAGACGAGAAGAGGTGATCCATTGGAATAAGTTGGCAGGAGCCACTAAGTATATGGGTTCTCATGCGCGTGGTCATCATCATCGTCATCTCCCCCTTGGTTATAAATTTTTTCAAGTATAGGTGGTGGAATGTTCACAGGACCGTGGAAACACAAGAAGGTTAATTAGTAAAGGGAAACTAGCTAACCCGCATGCATGTGGATGCAACAATTATAATTATGATGGAAGACAAACGTACCAAAAGCATAAGGATTCCATGAAAAAATAGTGCCACAAGTGGTGGCAGGAAACACAAGACCATCGTATTGAATTGCATCACAGTACTCATCCGTGTATAGAAACTGATTTTTGACCAATATCCATCGAGTCGAACTACGAAGGAAGGCCACAAGCTTGTCGAAGATAGCAACAACTCCATAGTCTGTGTAATCCCATGAGCGGTCGAGAACTTGACAAATTGCTATCTTCTGTAGACGATAGTCACCATGATCGTAGTTGAACGTATGTAGAATACCGATGTGCTCAACCTCTAGGTAGTGTTAAGATTTTTGGAAGTGGAACCCGGTGACGAGTGTACAAATTCACAAGTTCCCACTCGTGGTTGTACCCAATATAAACAACCCAATCTCCATTTGCACCTGCCCAAGTCTTACCCTCTAGCGACGGCATGTTAACATCACACGTATCATTATCAAGTGGCACCAACTTGCACAAGGCGAGGTGTTGTGGTGGGCGCATGGCAGATGCCAAGGGATGGCTAAAGAGAGGAGGAGGCTCGAGGGCGCTGGTGGACTCCAGAGGCGGGGTTGGCATGAGCGGGCGTGGGACGCCGGACATACCCAGGTTCGGGGCTCTCCGGAGAGATAATACCCCTAGTCCTTCCGAGTGTAGTTAGATGATCGATAGTACAATGTTGCTCCTGGAGCTGTATGGAAGAGGAAGGAAGCTGGCCGAGGCTTGGGCTACTCCTTCTCTCTGGTGTTGCTGTTTTGTGGCTAGTCCTATGCTTACTTGTTTTTCTCTCGTATGTGTTTTCTGCTTGCCCTCTCGCTCGCTCCCCGTATGATCATGGGCTCCCGGGGGGTTTTGTAGTCCAACCCCCTGGGGGTACAATGGTAATGTTATAAGTCAGTGGGTCCGTATTGTCGGTGTCCGGGGACCCGGGCTGGGTCCCGCCGAGGGCTTGTGGTTCGCCGGGTTCCCCTAGGTGCGGGCACCGCATGCCTAGGGGGACTGTGCGCCGTCTTGTCGATCGTCAAGGCGTGGCCGAGTCGAGTTGCGTACAGTGCTCTCCGTCAGGTTGCCGCTTGCTGTCGTTAGTGGTGAAGGCGGGGGCACTATAGCCATGCCGGCCCTGGTCAGCGGGTAGGTGAGGGGCAATGTTGCCACATTCCTGCTGACCAGAGGCATGGGTGGGGCACTGTTGCCTCGGTCAACGTTGATTGAAGTCTCGTCCCCATCATATGGCATGTATATGACGGGAGTTGAGCCGCGGCTGGATTGCGTAGCACGCCATAGGTGGCGCTGGCTTGTTGAGGAGGCTTTGGTCGTGCCGGGTTCGGCTGTCTTGGGCTAGTTGTTGGGGCCGAGTCGACGTGCCTTGCCGGGTCGGCTAGTTTGGCCGGCTTGCGCGGCTTGGCCGGTTCGAGTGACCTGGCCAAGCGCGTGCCGGTATTGAGGGGCGGTGCCAACCCCGTTGTTTTTTGAAGAGGATCCGGGTTCCGTTGCCTGCCCGGGGTCCATCCCCCCGACAGTAGTCCCCGAAATGTGAAGGTCCGCCATCTTCGGATGAGTGGGCCTTCGCAGTTTCCCCCTTAAGCAAGGTGGATTCTGCGAGCGTCGGGTCCGGCAACACCCACTGTGTGCTGGTTTCCTCGGAAACCGGATCGTGGCATCCCGGCTGTGGCGGGGACCGAGAAGTCCGCCGAATCTTGGGGCAATCCCTCAGGCTTTGCGCGGGCGCCACGTGGTGCCCGGAACTCGGAGCGGCCTGACAGGCCACGCGCATGATGGGACCGGGCGACGGGCTGGGGCCCACCGCCGCGCGCCCTCGGCCCAAGCGCGCGGATTTATTGCGGTGTCCGGGGGCCGGTTGCTCTTCCCCGGGCAGTTACTACGCGTGTATGTGTGCACTTGTTGTAGGGTAGCGGAATGGGCACATGAAGACGATCCCACTTCCCCACTTCCCCATGTTCAAACTAAGGGTTGTAAATCGGGGGGTAGGGGCGGTGGACATTATTCTCGCTCGTGCCCTCCTGTCCCTTTGCTCTCGCTCCGCTCTTTGCAACGGACGCACTGCGACGCCCGCTGCTCTGAACAGAACTCCTTCGCCGTCCATCTTCCTTCTTATTCCTTTGATCATGTCGCTGCCATCGGGCTCCTGTATGGGTTCGAACGTCACCTCCGAGGACACAACCCAACTCCGGGCGACGCGGCGCCTGTCGTGGGAGATGGACGTCGGTTTCCGCCTGCCGCGCAGCGAGCAGAGGCCTCGGCTCGAGGGGCGGGTGTCGGTGTCAAAATCGGCGGATCTCGGGTAGGGGGTCCCGAACTGTGCATCTAGGATCGATGGTAACAGGAGGCGGGAGAGACAATGTTACCCAAGTTTGGATCCTCTCGATGGAGGTAATACCCTACGTCCTGCTTGATTGGTCTTGATGATATGAGTATTACAAGAGTTGATCTACCACGAGATCATAGAGGGTAAACCCTAAAAGCTAGCCTATGGTATGATTGTATGTATCTCTATCGACTAGCCTGGCCCTGGTTTATATAATGCACCAGAGGCCTAGGATAACAAGAGTCCTAGCCGAATATGCCGCTGGGGGGGTGGGGGAGTCCTTGTCTTGACCACCAAGTCTTGTGGAATCTTCCTTGTATGCGGCAGCTGTCCGAACTGGCCCATGAGTTTACGGCCATGGGGGTCCTCGGCCCTATCTAACTGACCGGGAGACAGCATGGTGAGTACCCCCTAGTCCAGGACACCGTCAGCAGGAGCGCGTGGTCTTCCTCACGCACTTCGAGCGTGGGTTCGGGCTGCCGGCGAGCACCTTCTGCTGCGTGTTTCTGGAGGTCTTCGGGCTCCAGCCGCATCATCTTTGCGCCCGCGCCATCGTCCAGCTCTTTCGCTTCGTCACCCTCTGAGAGGGGTACCTTGGGTCGAGCCTACAATCGACCACTGGGTGCGCTTCTTCTCCTTGAAGCAGCAGGGCCTGTCGGCCTGGGAGTTCACCGATTGTGGCACCGCCGTCATCTTGAAGCGGTCGGGGGCGGAATTCCCCAAGATCCCGCTGGAGGATTCTGCCAAGAAATGGCAGAAATCCTTCTTCTACGTCTGCAACCTTGGTGCAGATCGCATCAACCTTCCAGCCTTCGCCATCGCACCACCGCGGGCGAAGACGAACTGGGGCTACTCGCCCAGGCACCCGTCGCAAGAGATCGTCAATCTCTGCGAGCAGGTGACGATGATGAGCACACAGGAGGGGCTCACAGACACCGACCTCCTCGCCGCGTTCATCATGCGCTAGGTCCTTCCGCTTCAGGGGCGCTCCTGCCGCATCGGCAAAACAGTCGGCCTTCAAGAACCCAACAGCAAGGGGTCTACGCTGCTGTCCGCGGAGCAGATCGCGCGAGGCGTGAATGACATCTCCAAGGCCAATCTTGGGGAGGATTGGCGGTTCGGCAAGGGACCGTACAGCTAGTCGACCACAGCACCGCAGTTGAGTGTCTGGTCTTCTTACTTTGCTGCCGCGCACCTTCTCATCCATCCTGACGCGACGCGGGGGGTAGTTTTGAACGTGATTCGGCATCCTTACGCTCAGGCCCCGTCGTAGGTGGCGCCAGTGGCGCCTGAGGAGCCCGCGACTCATGGCGGGGAGAAGGAGGCCAAGTCTGACGCCCGCACTGGGGGTCGCGCGGGTAAGTCTCTTGTTTTTCTTCATGTGTCTCGAATTGCTGACTGCGGCACGGAACGGTCGGTGCTGACGCCAGTTGTCGGCGTAGTGGCGTTGGGCAGGGGAGGCTGCGAAGCGGGCGGAGCCGGGTCCTCGCATGGGGCGGCGCCGAGCCGCACGCATGGGAAACACAGTGTCGCGCCGTGACCCCGGGCCCCGAAGCGCACGGTGGACCCGGTCGGGGCCGGGAGGCTGGCCAAGAGGAAGCACGGCGGCGGGCACGGGAAGCCAACCCCGGTCCCCGTCTTGGCGGGGTAAGCTTCATCTCTCGTTTGCGTTCAGATTTTCTTTTCTCGAGCTAGTCTTGTTTCTTTTCTGCTCATTCTGTCTTCTTCTTCAGGTCGCGAATCGCGCTGGCGAGGGCGGCGGCAGAAGCCGCAGCCGCCGAAGGGGTCGCGTTCCGCAGGAGCCGGTCCGACCATGCCGACCAGGCCGAGGTGGAGGGACGGACTGACTCGAACCTCGGCCTGGAACCGAACGACGCGAAAGCCTTGGCCTGGCGGGACAGGAACCGGGCCGAGGCAGAGCTGGAGGCGGCTTCGGTCCGTGCTTGGACCGACGCGGTGGCGGCATGGGCGCGAGCCTGCGTGGAGCCGGTCTGGCGCGAGATGCCGGAGGGCACGGTGGTGGCGGCGACGCTCTTTGAGCCACCGTCGGTGAGGGAGCATGGCCGTGGAGGCCGGACTGAGGTGGTGATCCCCGACCGGGAGGTCGTGGAGGTGGCAGATGACACCCCGCCGCGGGCCGACATGGTCGAGCGAGCGGAGACTGATGGTGGTGGAGGCGGCGTAGTTTTGGAAGGGATGCTGCGGGCGGCGGGGTCGGAGGCGCCAACGGTTTTGGAGGAGGCATCGCGGGCGGTGGTGCCGGAGGCCACCCCGACAGCTGGGCCGGAGATGGCGACGCAGGGCGTCCCCCCGTCCGAGATGTCGGTGGCGCTGGGAGGGGCGTCGAAGGAAGTGCTAGCCGCGTCGCGAGCGGCCAGCGGTGAGTACGCCTTGGTGCCCCGGCAGGGAGGGCACCGAGCTACCGTGCCGCAGCCGGCGCAGAGCGGGGGCACCGTTGTCTTCGGGCCTCAGACCCAGGAGGAGGCGGCGCTGGACGCCGTGAGTGGCCGCCTGCGAGGCCGGACGGAACGGCTCGAGGCCTTCGCCCAGGCCGAGGTGGAGCGGACACGCGACCAGGAGCGCCCCATTCTGGTAAGTCTTCTTGTAATTTCTTCTTGTGGGGGCGCGCCAGCGCACCCACTGGGTGTAGCCCCCGAGGTTCGGGCCAATTACATAGTAGTTGGGTCGAATCTTTAGAGTGTTGGCCTTGTTCTGATTTCTGCTTTCTTCAGCATCTCGACGCCTTCCGGGTCGCCGCCTAGAATCGTCTCCTAGGCAAGCACCGGGAGCTCATGGAGCAGCTTGCCGCCAAGGAGGAGGAGCTCTATGTCACCGCAGGTATTCTTGCGCACTTTTCTACTGGGGCGCGCTAGCGCACCCACTGGGTGTAGCCCTCGAGATTCGGGCCAACTGTGTAACAATTGGGCCAAATCTTAAGTCTTACTTTTTTCTTCTGCTGGGTCCTTCTTTTTCGCAGCCGAGGTGCTGTCCTGGCGGACTCGTCTGCTCCGGCCGGTCATCACTACGACCGGCTCATTGCCGACACCGGCCGTCTTGGCGTCGAGGCGGCGTAGGCGAGGGCGGAGGCGGCCGCGGCTCGGTGGTCTCTCAATGAGGCCAACCGGCTGCATGAGCAGCTGGCGGGTCACAAGAGCCGCCTCAAGGCCGAGGTGGAGCTCCTTAAGGCAGAAGCCGCCAAGGTGGCAGAGGCGCAGTAGGCCCTGGTAGAGGCGGACCAGCAGCGCAGCCAGCTGGCCAACAACAAGGGCCGGCTCGAGGCCGAGGTGGATCACTTGCGGGGGCAGGTCACCACGGCAGAGGGGGCCTATTAGGACGAGGCCCGTCGCCGCGAGGCGGACGAGAAGGCGGCCGAAGACAAGGACGCCGAGCGGAAGGCGGCACTTGCCAAGGCGGCCGATCTGGAGAACACGCTCGAGGAGCGCGACCGAGCCATCGAACGGGAGCGGCGTGGTACGTTGCTTGAGGCGCAGCACCTGGAAGAGTCCTTCTCCAATAAGTGCTTTTTTGTCGTTTGTCGGGTCGGGATCCGGCCTTTCTTCCTTGTTGTTCTTCTTCTAACTCGCATCTTCCTTCCCGGAGACATAGCGGCTGGCGGAGGAAGCCGTTCGCTATCAGCGCGACCCGACCGGCGTCGTTGGGTCCGGGACGGACCCGCGGGTGGCCTGGACCTTCCCAGAGATCATCGCCGCCGCTGAGGCCCGCCTGCAGGTCCTGGGAACGCAGTTGGGGAGGCTGTCCCAGTCCGGCACTGCAATGACGGTGGCCCTATGGCCGGACACCGTCCAATCGAGCAGCTTCTCGCGCCTGGTGCGTTGGTTGGAGATGGGGCCGGACTGGCTTGGCGAGTGGCGCGTCTCTGCCGCTTGTGCCGGTGCTGAGATGGCGCTCCGGTTCGCACTGTCTTGGCAACCGGACCTAAAGGTGGACGCGTTGATGGGCCGGCGAGACGGTTCAGAACAGGTGTCAGTGTGAAAACCGGCGGATCTCGGGTAGGGGGTCCAGAACTGTGCGTCTAAGGCACATGGTAACAGGAGGCAGGGGACACGATGATTTACCCAGGTTCGGGCCCTCTTGATGGAGGTAATACCCTACGTCCTACTTGACTGTTCTTGATGATATGAGTATTACAAGAGTTGATCTACCATGAGATCACAGAGGCTAAACCCTAGAAGCTAGCCTATGGTATGATTGTATGTTGTCGTACGGACTAAACCCTCCAGTTTATATAGACACCGGATGGGGCTAGGGTTACACAGAGTCGGTTACAAGGGAGGGGATCTACATATCCGTATTGCTTAGCTTGCCTTCCACGCCAAGGAGAGTCCCATCCGGACACGGGAGGAATTCTTCAATCTTGTAACTTCATAGTCCAACATATAGTGCTATGTGATCGGGGTGCCGCATTGTCGAAAGTGTTCGGACATCGCGCGTCGTATTATGGGGTAAACGAAAGCCCCTGGCGTACTGATCGTACCCATATATACGGGTGCGGATTGTCGTAAATGGATATATAAAAAGAAAAAGGATAAGTAATGCGATAATAGACTAATGCTATGCATTGTTATGTAAAAAATACGTCGAAGCGTACTGGTACAAGTAGTGCAATAAGCAGAATGTAGGACTATTCGAAATGTCCTATCCAAGGGCAAGCTATGTATGGATAATAGAAAGAGGGTATATCAATTATTATAAGAGACCACCTAGGGGTTCCCGTGTACATCTTAGCTTCTTGCCGCCTTGGTTGTTCCTTCCCGTAATGTGTCCGGCAATCGTATTGCCGGAAAGGGCTTCCAGAGAGTTAGGCCGTGAAAGAGAAAATAAATGATAAAGGTATACAGCCCCTAGGGCGGTTAAGCCGCATTGCGGGACATGCCCTGATCGTGCCCCCGCCTATGTCCATGGTAGTTTCAGTGCGTAATTATGTACGCACGGCATGGATTTCGTCGCTTGACTGGGACTGGGACGGGGGCCGAATTGCTAGGCGAGCTCTAAATGTGCTAGGCAATCCTGTTGAAGTTTACTCCGAACTCGCTTGAAGGTGTCTGGGGGCTATCACGCCGAATTAGTGGTTTGCCTTAAAAGGCTGCTTTGTGCTTCTGCTGTGAGGGCCGCAGTGTGCTCTTCCGTGCGGAGCGAGCGTTCTGTGTTTCCATTTACTATTATGACCCCTAGGTCGTGGCATCTTGAGATTGAGGTATGCGTAATGCGGTACTCCATTAAATTTTGCAAATGCTGTTCGTCCGAGCAGTGCGTGATAGCCACTGCAAAACGGGACGATGTCGAAGATTAACGCCTCACTTCGGAAGTTATCCGGTGATCCGAAGACCACTTCCAGTTTGATTGAGCCTGTGCAATGGGCCTCTACACCTGGGATGACGCCCTTAAAGGTGGTTTTGGTGGGTTTGATCCTCGATGGGTCGATACCCATTTTTCGCACTGTATCCTAATAGAGCAGGTTCAGGCTGCTGCCGCCGTCCATAAGGACTTGAGTGAGGTGAAATCCGTCGATGATGGGGTCTAGGACCAGTGCGGCGGATCCGCCATGACGGATACTAGTGGGGTGGTCCCTGCGATCAAAGGTGATCGGACAAGCGGACCATGGGTTGAACTTTGGGGCGACGGGCTCCATCGCATAGACGTCCCTTAATGCACGATTCTGCTCCCTCTTAGGAATCTGGGTTGCGTATATCATGTTCACCGTCTTCACTTGTGGGGGGAACCCCTTCTGTCCTCACGTGTTCGGCGGCTGGGGCTCCTCCTCGTCATCACTATGCGGCCCCTTGTCCTTGTTTTTGGCATTTAACTTGTCGGCCTACTTGAACACCCAACATTCTCTGTTGGTGTGATTGGCTGGCTTGTCGGGGGTGCCATGGATTTGACATGAGCGATCCAGTATGCGATCCAAACTGGACGGAGCCGGAGTACTTATTTTAAATGGTTTTTTCCGCTGATCAGATCTAGAGCCTCTGAATCCGGCATTGACTGTCGTGTCATCATTGTTATCGCCATTGTTGCGGCGCTTTGGTCTGTTACGATGTGGTCTGCTGTTGGCATCTTTGGTATCCGAAGTGCCTGGATTCCTTGATGTGTTGTTGCTGCGAGCCAGCCAGCTATCCTCGCACGCGCAAAAGCGGGTCATGAGTGTCGTGAGGGCTGCCATAGACTTTGGCTTCTCCTGGCCAAGGTGGCGGGCAAGCCACTCGTCGCGGATGTTATGCTTTAATGCTGCTAGGGCCTCTGCATCTGGACAATCGACAATTTGGTTTTTCTTGGTCAGGAACTGTGTCCAGAATTGCCTGGCCGATTCCCCTGGCTACTGAGTTATATGGCTCAAGTCGTCAGCATCCGGTGGTCACACATAAGTGCCTTGGAAGTTGTCAAGGAATGCGTCCTCCAAATCCTCCCAACTACCGACGGAGTCTGCTGGCAAGCTATTCAGCCAATGCCGACCTGCTCCTTTGAGTTTTAGTGGGAGGTACTTGATGGCATGTAGATCGTCACTGCGAGCCATCTGGATGTGAAGGAGGAAATCCTCAATCCATACAGCGGGATCTGTTGTACCATCATATGATTCGATATTTACGGGTTTAAAAGCCTCGGGGAATTCATGATCCATAACTTCATCAGTGAAGCACAGGGGGTGTGCGGCGCCTCTGTGCCGGGCTATATCACGACGCAGTTCATATGAGTCTTGTCTGCTGTATTCGGCCCGGCCGGATTTACCTTTGGTGTATCCGGCGCGACGATCATCGTCCCGTGTTGGCGCGCGTGCCTGTGACCCATATATTGACCTTGCAAGCTTTGCCCTGCTGTCCAATATGTCTCACAGGTCCTGTGTGTTGCCCCGGGCCTTGGTATTTTTGATTCAGTGGCGGCAGGGTGCAGGCTGAAACGCCTCTCTGGCTCGGCCACGCGGTGGCCGGTCAGCCACATCGTACACTAGTGGTGGATGTTTCAATGCTTCCACCTCAAGGTGAGGTAGCAAGCTGCGTTTTGGGTAATTCTTGTAGGGGCGCTTGAGTTCGTATTCCTCAGCCGCATGGACTTCGGTCCATCTGTCTGCTAGCAAGTCTTGATCAGCTTGAAGCTGTTGTTGCTTTTTTCTTCAGGCTATTTGCTGTGGCTATAAGCCGGCGCTTGAAGCGCTCCTCCTCGACGGGATCCTCAGGCACGATAAATTCTTCGTCGCTGAGGCTCACCTCGTCTTCGGAGAGAGGCATGTAATTGTCCTCCTCCAGTTCTCCATCTGCCGCCTGCTCTGGTGGGCTAGGTTGTTCATCCTACCGCTCTACATCGTACTAGAGGGGATTGTGGTTGTGTTCGGCACTATCTAGAGTGTTATTATCTCCTGTGCCGGTATCACGACTTTTTTGCTGTGGTGGGACTTAGAGCGGCGCCGCTGACGTCGGCGCTTCGGTTGCTTCTTGGAGAGGTCATCCTCCTCTGTCTCGTCGCCATTGCCTTCTTTGGGGGTGTCCACCATGTATATATCATATGATGAGGTGGCGGTCCAGCACCCTGTGGGCGGTGGTTCCTGTTCATCTCCTGCATCGTCGTCCATACCGTTGATGTCTTCGGACTCGAAGTCGAGCATGTCAGTTAAATCATCGACAGTGGCTACTAAGTGGGTGGTGGGCGGGCAGCGAATTTCATCGTCATCCGCATCCCATTCTAGCCAGACATAGTACGTCCAAGGTTCTCCTGACAAGGAGAGAGACCTTAATGAATTTAGCACATCGCCAAAAGGTGAGTGCTGAAAGATATCCGCGGAGATGAACGCCATGATCGGCGCCCAGTCGGATTTGATAGGCGCGGATGCAGGCGGCTCAGAGTCCGTGGCCGGAGATGAATCAAGTGGTTCGGCGACACAGTTCTCGTAAGGGGTGAAGTCAGTATCCGGCTCTATTGCCACTGAGAGTGCGGCCTCCATGGCGGGGTCTATCTCTCTGCTCTCAGATGGCGCGATTTGCTCCGGATTGATGGTTGGAGTAGTCGCAGATGCGATCTCCCGAATGTTGTCCGATGGCAGAGTAACGTCATGCTTGTCGTGACTGTACGGCGCACCTGACACGGGCTCGAATCCGTCGAAGATCAAGTCTCCATGGATGTCGGCAGTGTAGCTCAAGTTTCCGAATCTGACCTGATGCCCAGGGGCGTAGCTCTCGATCTGCTCCAGATGGCCAAGCGAATTGGCCCGCAGTGCGAAGCCGCCGAATACAAAGATCTGTCCGGGGAAGAAAACTTGACCCTGGATCGCATCGCTACCGATGATCGAAAGAGCCATCAAGCCTTACGGTGACGACACAGTGGAACTCTCAATCAAAGCACCAATGTTGGTGTCAAAACCGGCGGATCTCGGGTAGGGGGTCCCGAACTGTGTGTCTAAGGTGGATGGTAACATGAGGTAGGGGACACGATGTTTAACCCAGGTTCGCGCCCTCTTGATGGAGATAATATCCTACGTCCTGCTTGATTGTTCTTGATGATGTGAGTATTACAAGAGTTGATCTACCATGAGATCATAGAGGCTAAACCCTAGAAGCTAGCCTATGGTATGATTGTTTGTTGTCCTACGGACTAAACCCTCTGGTTTATATAGACACCGGAGGGGGCTAGGGTTACACAAAGTCGGTTACAAGGGAGGAGATCTACATATCCGTATTGCTTAGCTTCCCTTCCACGCTAAGGAGAGTCCCATCCGGACACTGGAGGAAGTCTTCAATCTTGTATCTTCATAGTCCAAAAGTCCGGCTGTCCAGAGACCCCCTAATCCAGGACTCCCTCAGCACCTCTTGCAGGAGCAAGCCGGCCGAATCGCATCCCGGGCCAGCTACATCGCCGAGTTCGCTTTCGACGATGAGTTCCATACGGAGCGGACGGAAGACGGCAGGGCCGTGGACGGCAACGACTACGGCTTGCTCCTCCACGATCCGGAGGGGAGCTCGAAGGAGATGGGCGTCTATCGTGACACGGGTGCTGAGGAGGACACTGGCGCCTCGCTGGACCCGGAGGCCGCCAGGGGAGAGCCGTCGATGTCGCGACGCGGCGTGGGAGATGCCTGAGACACTTTGTGTAAAATCTATTAAATAGCAGGTCCACCCACCCACTGGGGTTTTATAGTGTAATGAACTCGAGCCATGGGCCTTTTCTTAAATACTTTGTGTAGATGTCGTGGGTGCTTTTGCTTTTTTGCCTTCCGTTTTTTGGACCGATTTCATGCATTTTTCCTTTCTCAAACCTCCCCCCCCCCACGAGTCACACGGCTGAGGCTCCGGTCCGTGACAAGGAGTTTGGTTCTTTGAGGGGAGCGCGCAGGACTTGGGTCCCTCGAAATGTTGTGCATGAGCGAAACACCCACTGGGCCGGCTGGCGGCAATCTGGCAAAGCCGGTTGGCGAGCAGCCGGTCGTGCGGTTGTTCAGTTGATAAATGGTGGGCCGGGTTGATCGACCTGGCTTTGGCCCATTGTGCTTGCTAGCCGACAGCCAAAGCTGGATCTGTGGCTTTAGGGCGAAGTCGGGGACCGCGGCATCCTAATTTTATTAGGAATCACCATGTAAGGTGGCGGGGTGGCGACCGAGCCGGCCAGCCCCCGAGCCCCGAGGTGGCCGGGTTTAGTGGTATAGTGATGCAAGAAAATAGGGACACAATAAATTGGTCGACAAAAGGCAGCCCCCGAGTCTCGTTCGGAGACCCCATGGTTTCATGCATTTACAAAAGGGGACGATACATATGCTCGTGCGGCTAACTGTAAAACGGGCGGAGGAGTTCCGTGTTCCATGGCCGGGTCATTTCTTCACCGACGGTGTCCTTGTTGCGCTTCCTTGACTTGCGTGCGTCGATGAGGTAGTAGGTGTTGCGGTCGCGCAAGGCGCTGCTCACGATGAATGGGCCCTCCCATGGAGGGGACAGCTTGTGCTGGCGTGCTTGCTCTTGGATGAGTTGGAGGACGAGGTCGCCCTCGCAGAATGCGAGGGGCTTAATCTTCTTGCTATGGTTGTGCCCCAGGCCTTGCTGGTAGATGGACGAGCGACTAAGCGCCAGGAGGCTTGCTTCTTCGAGCAGGTCGACGCCATCTTCACAGTCTTCTCTGGCTTCGTCTTTGGTGTACATCGCGACGCGCGGTGAGTCGAACTCGACGTCGGTCGGGATGACGGCTTCGGCTCTGTAGACGAGGAAGAACGGGGTGAACCCGGTCGACCGATTCGGCGTGGTGCATAGACTCCAGAGAACGGCTGGCAACTCGTCAAGCCAGCTGCCGGGTGAGTGGATGAGTGGCTCGACAAGTCGCGGCTTGACGTCGGACAGGATGTGTCCATTGGCCCGCTCGACCTGCCCGTTGGATTGCGGACGTGCAACGGAGGCCAGGTCGAGGCGGATGTCGGAGATGGAGCAGTATTGCTCAAGCGCACCCTTGGCGAAGTTGGTATCGGTGTCAGTGATGATGTTGTTCAGCATGCTGTAGCGCACCACAATGTCCTTGATGAACCGGACGGTTGTTGGCCCGTCCAATTTCTTGATTGGCCTTGCCTTGATCCACTTGGTGAATTTATCCACTGCCACCAGCAAGTGCGTCATGCCGCCTCGAGCGGTTTTGAAGGGTCCCACCATGTCGAGTGCCCAGACCGCGAAGGCCAGGCGATCGGTATGGTGCGGAGTGCTGACGCCGGCTGGTGGCTGCGTTTGCTGAAGTGCTGGCATCCCTCACACTTGTGGACAAGCGACTCGGCATCTTGTAGGGCCGTGGGCCAGTTGAAACCGTGGTGGAATGCCTTGGCCACCAGGGATCGTGATGCGGCATGGTACCCGCACTCACCCTGATGTATGTCGAGGAGGATGTCGATGCCCCGTTCCTCCTCGACGCAGCGCTGGAACACGCCGGTGGAGCTGCGCTTGATGAGCTCGTTGTTGATGATGCTGTAGGAGGACACCCGACGCTGCACTTGCCGAGCTTCGGTCTCGTCCATGGGGAGAACCGCGTTCTCCAAAAATTCTGATATTGGGAGGGCCCAAGATGGAGCCGTAACCACGGCGAAGACGGCCACCAGGGTGGGTTCCGAGTCGGCAGCCCCTGAGCCGGGTTGAGCAGCTCCCGGGTCAGGGATGGCGACGGCCGGGTCCGGGATGATGGTGTCCGGGTCGAGATGAGCAGCCCTGGGCCAGGTTCAGCGGTCCCCGGGCCGGGTTGAGGTGCGGCCGGGTCATCTAGAACGTGGATGGACTCGGAGTCCGGTGATGGCTTGGCGGACGGCTTACGCAGGTGCTCGAGGGAGACGCCAGGTGGGATGGCTTGTCGTGACGAGGTGATCTTGGCGAGCGTGTCGGCTGCTTCGTTCTCCGCGTGCGTGACATGGAGGAACTCGCAGCCCTCAAAGGATCCAGACAGCTTCTAGACAAGGAAGCGGTAGCTTGCCATGTTGGAGTCACGAGCATCCCATTCACTGGAGCACTGCTGCACCACCAGGTTCGAGTCGCCATGGCACAGGATGCGCCGGATGCTGAGTTCCTTGGCAAGCCGGAGGCCGTGCACAAGGGCTTTGTACTCGGCGACGTTGTTGGAGGCGGCGAAGTGGATCTGGAGCACGTAGCGGATCCGGTCGCCCTTTCGGGACAACAGTACGATGCCGGCCCCCAAGCCGAGTCGCATCTTGGACCCGTCGAAGTGCATGCGTTGAGTCGGGAGGCGGCGGCAACTACTCGGTCTCGATCCAGTCGATGAGGAAGTCGGCCAGGGCTTGGGAATTGATCACGGTGTGGGGCACGTAGAGGATGGTGTGGCCGGCTAGCTGGATCGCCCACTTGGCAACCCGGCCAGGGACATCCCGACACCCGATGATTTCTCCGATAGGCGTCGTGCTGACCACGGTGACAACGTGCTCCTGGAAATACTGCTTCAGCTTCTTCTCGGTGAAGTACACGTCGTAACACATCTTCTAGTAGTGCGGGTAGTTCTTCTTGGAGATGGAGAGCACCTCGCTCAGGTAGTAGACTGGGCGCTGGACGGCTTGTATCTTGCCCTCCTCTGGTCGCTCGACCACCAGCACCATGCTGACCCTTCGTGAGGTCGCGGCTATATAGAGCAACAACGGCTCCTTGTCGGTCGGCGCGGCCAGGACTGGTGCGGTGGAGAGCATGTGCTTGAGGTCTTGGAAGGCCTCGTCTGCCTTGCCGTTCCATTCGAACGGGCTCGTCTTCTTCATCAGTTGGTACAGCGGTAGCGCCCTCTCGGCTAGCCGGCATGGAAACCGGCTGATGAGGCCAAGCATCCGTTGAACTTCTGGACATCGCGCAGCCGAGCCGGCTTGCGCATGCGCTCGATGGCATTGATCTTCTCTGGGTTCTCCTCAATGCCGTGTTCGGAGATGAGGAAGTCGATTAGCTTTCCGGCCGGGACACTGAAGACGCATTTTTCCGGGTTAAGCTTGACCTTGTATTCGTGGAGGTTGGCGACGGTTTCCTTCAAATCGTCGAGGAGCGTGGGGTGCTTCTTGGTCTTCACCACCATGTCGTCCACGTATACGAGGATATTGCGGCCGAGTTGCGGCTGCAGGCATTTATGCATGCAGCGCTGGAAGGTGGCGCCGGCGTTCTTCAAGCCGAACGACATGGTGATGTAGCAATACTCCCAAAAGGGCGTGATGAAGGATGTCTTCAGGGTGTCGGCCGGGTCCAGCTTCATCTGGTGGTAGCCGGAGTAAGCGTCCAGGAAGGACAGGAGCTCACACTCGGCGGTCGAGTCGATGACTTGGTCGATCCACGGGAGGGCGAAGGGATCCTTGGGACAGGCCATGTTGAGGCTGGTGTAGTCGATACACATACGCCAGGTCTTGTTCTTCTTCAGTACGAGGACTGAATTGGCCAGTCACTCGGGGTGAAACACTTCCATTATGAAGCTGGCCGCCAAAAGCTTGGCGACCTCTTCACCAATGGTCCTTCTCTTCTCTTCGGAAAATCTTCGTAGGTGTTGACGGATAGGCTTGGCGTCCTTGCGAACGTGAAGTTTGTGCTCGGCGTACTTCCTCGGGATACCCAGCATGTCCTTGGGGGTCCATGCGAAGATATCCCGATTCTCATGGAGGAAGTCGATGAGCTCACCTTCCTATTTGCTGTCGAAGCAGGCGCCTATGACAACGTACTTGCTGCAGCTGGGGTCTTTTGGGTTGAGCTTCACTTTCTTGGTCTCCTTGGAGGGCTTGAAGGCGGCCTCTTTGGCCGGGTCCGGGGTCGGGATCAACACGGCGGAGGCCTTGCCTGCCAGGGCGACGATCCGGTCGAGCTGGCGCCGCTCCTCGGGAATGTCAAGCGACTCTGCCAACTTGGCGCCGTCTCGGGCGCACTCTAGGGACTTGTGGTAATCGCCGATGATGGTGATGAGGACCTTGGGACCCGACATCTTCATCTGCAGGTACGCGTAGTGGGGAACCACCATGAACTTGGCGAGCGCGGGCCAGCCCAGCAACGCGTGATACGCGTTGGACAGATCCACCACCTCGAACCAGATCGGTTCGTGCCGGAAGTGGCTGCTGTCACCGAGCAGGACATCTAGCCAGACCCGGCCAATGGGGGAGGAGGAGATGCCGGGCACGATGCCGTGGAAGATCGTTCGGGTCGGCTCCAGGTCCTCGACCTTGAGGCCGAGCTTGGTCATCGTGTCATGGTAGAGGATGTTGATGCTGCTGCCGCCGTCGACGAGGACTCAGGAGAACTTGCATGTGGGCCGCGCGACGATGGTGGGGTTGAGGATGAGGGCGTAAACACCCGGACTCAGCATGACTACCAGGTGATCCTCCCGGGTCCAGGTGATCGGGCGATCCGACCAATGCATGAACTCCGGCTTGGCCGGGACGACAGTGTTCACCTCCTGCCAAAGGAGGCACTCCTTGCGCTTGTCGTCGCCAAGGCTGGTGAAGACGACGTAGACTGCGTTCTGGTCCGAGTAGGCGTCGTCGCGCATCGCGCCGCCAGCTAGAGGCAGCGGTGGAGGCGGAGGCGGCTGCCCCGCGCCTGGAGCCGGAGCCGGAGGGGGCGGGACGTCGCCCCTCATGGTGCGCTTGGTGATGGTGCACTGCCAAAGTGTGTGCATGGAGGGTTTTGCGCCACTGTGGTGCTTGCAGGGGGCGTCGAGCATCTGCTCGAAGCTCATGACAGGTTGCCTTGCCGTCTTGCCGGTTTGCCGGCGCTTCGCCGCCGGGTCCGCCGCAGGCTCGGTGGCCGCAACGAGCCGGTTGTCTTGACGCGGCGCCGGCTGGTCGGCCTTGCGCTTGTTGTTCTGGTGATGCTGCTGCCAGCTACTTTCGTCGGCCGGCTTCGGAGGGGCAACCGGCTTCGCCTTGCCGGCTTCATCCAGTGCCACCTTGATCTTCATGGCGGAGTCGGCGTTGGCCTACTTATCCGCCGTCACCATGAGCGCGGACATGGTCGCCAGCTCGGAGCATGAGAGCTTGTGCTTGAGGAGGGTGTCGTCTCGGCACCCACTGACGAAGTACTGGATCACCTGGACTTCACGGACGCCCTCGCAGCTATTCCGGAGCTCGGTCCAGCATGCGAGGAACTCGCGACCGGTCTCCGTAGGCCCTTGCACGCACATGGCGAGCTGGCTGGGTCGGCCGATCGCTTGTAGGTCCCCGTGAAGTTGCAGACGAAGGCTTCCTCGAAGTCCACCCACGTGTTGATGCTGCCCATCGGCAGGCTGTTCAACCACGTGCGGGCCGACCCTTGGAGCATGAGCGGTGCGTAGCGCACGGCGAGACGACGATTGGCATCGGTGATGCCAATGGCCGTGGTGTAGTCGGTGAGCCAGTCTTCTGGCTTCACCATCCCGTTGTACTTGGGGGTGTCGCAGGGGAGCATGGATCCTTTGGGGAAGGGCTCCTCCCGGATGCGCGGGCCGATGCACCCCGGCCCGATAGCACCGCTCTCCTCCACCTCTAGGGAGCGAGCGAGCTGATCGAGGCGGTGGTGAGCGTCTGTGTCGTCGATGGCGCGTGGGCTGAGTCGACTTGTGGCCAGGCCATGGGGAGCCGTGTCGGTTGGAGTCGGACGCCGGCCATGCAGGCCGGGTCTGCGCTGGATCTCTAGGACAGGCTCGTCGCCCAATCCGCTAGCGGCTGTAGCGGCCGGGTCGCGCCGAGTCCGGGCTTGGCCGGAGTGCGCCTTGCCGGGTGGCAAGGAAGCGGTGTGCAGAAGTTCGCCGGGCCCGCCAAGGTGGGTGGAGCAGGATCCCGCCAGCTCGGCGAGCTGGTTGAGGTGGTCCTGCTGGAGTGTTGGCGGCGTGGAGGAGTTTCCGCATCCGCCCGATGCGCTCTTTCACCTCCTCACCCGCGAGCTGATCCAGGCCAGCTGCGGATGCCTGGGCAACACGCATGTTCTTCACTGGGGTCTCGTAGACAGTTGGGACGGCGCTGAGGGCCCGGACGATCGCTCCTCACCGGGCACGCACATCGGCGACCCGGCTTAGTTTGGCCGCGGTGGGCGTGAATTCGTAGGTGGCATCACGCTGCAGCTAAGCGGCGTATAGGCGACGTTGAGTGGCGGCGAGCGTCTCGGACAGGTCCAGCATCTGCTGGCGCCTTTCCTCGAGCAGGGTTCGGGCCTCAGCAACGTTGGTGGCGTCGATGTCGGTGCCTATGGGGATGCGGAGGCTCTGCATCGCGGCGCGCAATGGATAGGACGACTCGATCCGATCCGCTATGGCCCTGGCTTCGGCAGCCTTCCTCGTCTTGCTCGACGAGGAGGAGGCGCTGTCACCGGTGAGGAAGACCTCAACATGGACGTCCATTGCCTCGGCGAAAACGCCGCCGCCAAGGGAGAGGGGAGAGTCAGAGTAGCTAAGCACCTCGCTGGGGTACTTGTCAGCCGCGAACGCATCGTTGATGCGCATCGCGGTGAAGGAGGTGGCAAGCGCGCCGACGACGTCGTCCGCCAGCGCAACGGACTCGTCGGTGTAGGAGAAGGGCCCCGTCTGAAGCATGCTCCCGGCCAGCTCCTCGAGCTGCCCCACGGTGGGCGCCAACTGTCGTGGTGGGCGCACAGCAGATGCTAAGGGATGGCTAAAGAGAGGAGGAGGCTCGAGGGCGCTGGTGGACTCCAAAGGCGGGGATGGCATCAGCGGACGTGGGACGCCGGACATACCCAGGTTCAGGGCTCTCCGGAGAGATAATACCCCTAGTCCTGCGGAGTGTAGTTAGATGATCAATAGTACAATGTTGCTCCTGGAGCTGTATGGTGGAGGAAGGAAGCTGGCCGAGGCTTGGGCTGCTCCTTCTCTCCGGTGTTGCTGTTTTGTGGCTAGTCCTATGCTTACTTGCTTTTCTCTCGTATGTGTTTTCTACTTGCCCTCTCGCTGGCTCCCCATATGATCGTGGGCTCCCGGGCGGTTTTATAGTCCAACCCCCCGGGGGTACAATGGTAATGTTATAAGTCGGTGGGTCCGTATTGTCGGTGTCCGGGGACCTGGGCTGGGTCCCGCTGAGGGCTTGTGATTTGCCGGGTTCTCCTATGTGTGGGCTCCGCATGCCTAGGGGAGTTGTGCACCGTCTTGTCGATCGTCAGGGCGTGGGTGAGTCGAGTCACGTAAAGTGCTCTCCGTCAGGTTGCCGCTTGTTGTCGTCAGCGGTGAAGGCGGGGGCACTGTAGCCACGCCGGCCCTAGTCAGCGGGTAGGTGAGGGGCACTGTTGCCACATTCCTGCTGACCAGAGGCATGGGCGAGGCACTGTTGCCTCGGTCATCGTTGATTTAAGTCTCGTCCCCATCATACGGTCTGGATGGGACGGGAGTTGACCCGCGGCTGGATTGCGTAGCACGCCACGAGTGGCGCTGGCTTGTTGAGGAGGCTTTGGTCGTGTTGGGTTCGGCTGTCTTGCGCTAGTTGCTGGGGTTGAGTCGACATGTCTTGCCGGGTCGGCTAGTCTGGCCGGCTTGCGGGGCTTGGCCGGGTCGAGCGACCCGGCCAAGCACGTGCCGGTATTGAGGGGCGGTGCCAACCCCGTTGTTTTTTGAAGAGGATCCGGATTCCGTTGCCTGCCCGGGGTCCATCCCCCCGACATGAGGACTGCATCGTCCGCGTGCTAGTGACCAGGGTCACGGTGAAGAAGATAGGAGAGATCAAACCGCTCTTGGACCCTTGGGTTCATGTAATGATGTTACTAGTTGAGTCGAGAATGGTCTTGAATGAACTTGCCATGCTAGCCGGTGTGATGGCGTTGCACCGATCAATGAGTTCCTCCACCATGTCATCATTCAGATCGGGGCAAGAATAACAGGGTCGTTACTGGCCTGTTCCCTCCATGGAGAAGACTATCGAACAATGACAGAAGGAAGGGTGAAGGCAAATCGAGGAGGGAGGAAGAGCGTGCGACAGCAGTTCCAAATCAGTAGGGAAAGGCGAAGAGTCGGTGGATGGTTGCCATGGTACACGAAGTGACACCCTGGCCTACATAGACGTCCATTCAGAAATTTTGTAAAAGGACTCGTCGTCATCTTACTGACATGTTGGAACGGGACCACATGTCAACTAAGAGGCTAGTGGGGAGCGGACCATTGCCACAGAGGTGACACAGTGATGACAAGGCAGTCCTGTCAGACCTAGCGCCCACGCGGGATGGCTTCCGTCCCCCACACGAGCGAAGCCAATTCGCACCCCCACACGGTTGGTTCGCCACGCCGCTAGGCCAACTCTAGTGCGTGCAGCTCGGATGCGCACTCACTCAGCCCCCTTTCCCTCGACGCCCCGGAGCTAGCCAACCACGGCTACGTGTTTTGCGCACCCGGCGGACGGATTTGGAGCAGATCCGATCAGGCTTGAGCTCGCCCGGTAGTGTGACGCCGCGCCGCGCCATGGACTGGCCAGGCATTGGGCCAGAAGCCCCCGGCGAGGCCGGAAGGCCGCATACAGGCAGTGACTCCTCCTCTAGCCGCTCAGATCTACACCGTCGGCGGTCCCCGGTAGATACATGAATGGCGGTCGGCCGGGTTCGGTGCTGGCCCAAAAGCTCGTCGGCGCACCATTGCCGCTCATTACATGCGACGACTGCCCAAAGAAGGTCTTGCGCCGCGTGTCTACAACGCTGGAACATCTCGGATGGGTGTACATCAAGTGCTCAACCGATGGGGTATGTGCAACTTTAGCTTCGGTTGTGCTCTCGGATTAGACTAGTTGTGCTAACTGAAATTTTATTGTGTAGAGTGGATGCAAGTTTTGGTATTGGGAAGAAGAGTACATCGATATATTGATAGAGCGCAATTCAGTAGATGTTCTAGCACTTTTAGCTAGCATAGAGGCTAGAGATGAGACTAGTGCACTTGTTGATAGAATAGAGGCTAGACATGAGATTAGATGCGAGGAAGCAACATCTACTTCTTTACAGTCGAGAAAGAAAACAGCATGCAAGATCGAGCCTCTGTAGATCAACAATGAATGCATCAAGAAGGCACTAATCCAACTTACAACAGCAGTCATGGAAGTTGGATATCTTCTAAAATGTATTCTTGTGGTTCTTATTTTCTTTGGTCTTGCTTTTCTAGTCAAATTTTGGAGATGTATTTCCATGTACCAAAAATCAATGATGGAAAAAAGACATGTGTTTGGAAAGAAAAATGTACGCGCCAAGGATGCGTCCGTGCGTTGGGCATACGACCACCACATCCGAGAAATGGCTCGGACACGACCCCATTGCCCTAGCCAAACAGTCAGAATCCGGCAAAACATAGGTTCGTTTGGGGTTGTGCATTGGAGTTGGCCTTACAAGTGGGAGCGCAATGGAGGAAACCGACTATCGGCAAACCCCGACCTCGCCCGTCGTGTGATGGCTGAGTTAGAGAAACAAGGAGGTTGAAGAGATAGCTGTAGCACGGACTCCAAGAAATATGGTGTCAGTTGGAAGTCGTGCTGGTGGCGTGTGCCGTACTCCTCGATTTAAATGCTTGTTCTGGCCCATGCCACCCTACTATATATCGAGGATTCGAGGTGCTCGTTACGTACAACGAACACATTAACATATGGCCCACCTCACACTATGGCCAAATTCCCTAGAGTCTGTGCTAGGTTAAAAAGTGTTCTTTGTGAGGATGGGTGGCTGGTCTCAAGTTTAAAACTTGTTGGATTACGTATACGTAGATGTAGAGATAGTGCAACAGCTTTGTAAGTTTGAACCCAAACATCAGAATGCAATTTCTGCTGGACTCATCCGATGACCTAGGATGATGGGATTCTGAAAGTGCGTTATATCGACTAGAGGGTTTGAATAGGCGATTTTTACAAATTCGTCACTGAGGAATTTCACAGTGAGGAAATTCCTAAATCACGAACAACTAGCAGCGGAATAAATACTCAGAAGTAAGCATAACAAAGCAGTAGCACAGTCAACACGATGTAATGAAAACAAGCAATGAGTATAGGAAACGTAAACACAGGATACGCAGGCTGAAGACAAACGGTCTGAAGAAATTGAAATAAGGAAATTGAGAAAGTCTACAAACAGTAACGATCAAGTACAACAACATAGTAACGAGGCAAAGGAAGGGTTGAGGAAATAGAACCAGTTAGCTCGGTGAAGACAAAGATTTGGTAGACCAGTTCCAACTGTTGTGACCATCGTACGTCTGGTTGGAGCGGCTAGGTATTTAAACCTGAGGACACACAGTCCCGGCCACAGAGTCCTCACCATATTCACCTTGAGCTAAGGTCACACAAACCTCGCCCAATCACTCGTGGTAAGTCTTCAGGTGACTTCCAAACCTTCACAAACTCGGTCACTCGACGATCCACAATTTCCTCTTGGATGCTCTAGACCATGACGCCTAACTGTCTGGAGGATGCATAGTCCTCAAAGGTAACAAGTGTCGGTTCCAGACAGGAACAATCTCTTAAGTGATGCTCAATCACTTTGGGTTTGTAGGTGTTTGGTTTGGGGTTTTGGGTTTTTCCTCATTTGATGATTTTCGCTCAATGACCACGGAGGACGGGATGCTCTTAATGACAAGTGTCAGTTTCTCTCAGAGCAGCCAACCAACTAGTGGTTGTAGGGGATGGTTATTTATAGCCTAGGGAGCAACCCGACATGATAAGACATAAATACCATTCAATGATATGACCGTTAGGTGGGTAGATATTTTGGGACAGCTGGCGCGTAGCACAACAACGGTTGGAAATTTAGCTATCAAATTCCTCAGGGCTATCATGTTCCTTACTTGTAGGCAATCCGCACTGGCGAATTCCTAACTCCTCAGTCATAGCAAATTCGTCAGAGACTAGAAATCTTCCTCTCTATCACTAAAGAAATTGACTGAACTGTATGAGATTTCCAATGGCTTCACTCAAAGGGATTGGTAGGTGTAGGATTTTGAGATGAGCATCACATGGAAACTTTTCCTTACTTTTACCTCGACCCCCTTTAATAGTATGGTGTTTCCTACGACTCAAGAAAGAGAAAAACGAAACTATGAAAAAAAAGTCTTCACACTTCATATTCCTCGCATAAATATCAAGTCTTCAGGATCTCACCAATTTCTTCACTTTCAAAGTCTTGAAAAGGCCAAAGTCTTCAGTTGAATACATTCATTTTTAGGGGTCGACTTTCTCTGTAAATATCAAACTCCTCATAGACTTATAGACCAGTGTACACTCACAAACGCATTAGTCACGTAACCTATAAGTCTTCAATACACCAAAATCACTAAGGGGAATTAGATGCACTTACAATTTCCCCCTTTTTGGTGATTGATGACAATATAGGTTAAGTTTTCAATGGGGATAAACATATGAAGTGTACTACTTATTGTGAGGAATTTGATTGCAAGATATGGAAGAACTCCCCCTGAGGATGTGCATATGTGAGGAATGTGCTTTTGGGAAGCAATGCACATTGAAGAGTAGAATCATGGAGATCTCCCCTTATGTCTTGTAATTCGTACATGCATATAACATATGATAAGAAGAATTTGAAATGCATGAAGAAATATGGTGACTGATGTAATTCAGCATGCGTGCACTAGCATGTATGTGGAAATAGCATGGAGAAGAACATAGCAAAGTATCAGACCACCATCGGACATAAGTGTACAACTCAATCCAACAAAGACTTCAGAAGAACGAGAGTTGTAACTTAGAAAAAAATGCCCATATATATAGACCCACTTGAAGACTAACTCAAATTCCCCCCCCCCTTTGTCATCAAATGACCAAAGCAGACGAAAAATGAGGACTAACGCCCCTGGTCCGATCATCCTCGCGAGGCCGACCGGGACGCCTAGGCGAGGAGTTAGCCCCCATGGCCCCGCTGACCCTGGGGTCGACTGCACTCGGTGCTGCAGCCGGGGCGGCCAAGGCCCAGGGGGTTCCTTCCTGCCAAGCCGTGATCACGCTGCCGTTCTCTCCGCCCGCTCTACCGGTTCCCGCTTCTGTTGTTTCCTCTGCCGCCGTCCTGGACCAGGTCTCCAGCGAGCTGAGCCAGCTGCAGGAGGATCTTCTGAGCGCGGACCGTCGCCTAGCGACCGGGCGCCTGGAGCTAGCTTCTGGCTGGGCCCGTTCCGCTACCTCCGTCCGAACAGTGCTGAGCCAGGCCGTGTCGGCCTCCGATGGGGAGAAGCAGGCCGCCAACCAAGTCAAGGCCGCTTGCGACGCTGCCCTTGGTGACGCTGTGGCTGCCAAGGCTCGCTGCAAGGAGCTGGAGGTCGAGTTGCAAGGCTTGCGCGACGAGCTCGCCAAGGAGGTCCACGCCCACTAGGAGAAAGAGAAGGAGATGAAGGCTCGGGAGGCTGCCGTCAAGGACCGGGACGCCAAGCTCGATGACCGCCACGGCGAACTGGAAACGCTGGAGCGATCGCTGAAGGCGGAGAGGATTGAGCTAGACGCCAAGGCGAAGGTCCTGGCGGAGGATCGGGTGGCCTTCGCGAAGATGGAGAAGAGGGCTCGTGCCGCGCTGAAGACACTTTACGAGAGCGACTTGGAGGAGCCGTTGGCCAGCGCGGAGGACGGCCCTGCCAAGCTGCTTCCCTTCTTGGTCCGTGCGCTTGAAGATGTCGTAGACGGCCTTGGCCCCAAGGCCGAGGCCGAGGTGTGTGCCCTATCTTCTGCGGCGCAGACGCGTGTCCTTAGCCGCATCTACCAGCGCGACCCCAACGTCGACCTCGACAGCCTGCTGGAGCCCGTGAGCGGCGACCTTGCGGCCGCTGCCGCTGAGGCCGTGAAAGGCCGAGCCGAAGCTTTGCTGGGGAGGTTCCTCGCCTTCAGGATCTTGCCCGGGCCCAGTGCCGCCAGCTCCGCGGCCCCAGGAGGCGACGCCACTGGAGAGTGATCCTTTCGCGGCTTCTGTCCTGTTTTTATTCCTCCAACATGCACCATGCCTTGCGGAGGCGTTTAAACTTGTGTTTGGCTTCGTAAAACAATCTATAGCTTGTAATATTTGCTTTGAATTTCCTGGAATTTGCATTTTTCTCTCCTACTTGCTCGCGCTCTACGTCGGCAGGGCCCGGCCCCGTGCATACCTCACCCAGTGTTAGCCCCGACCGGAAACTAGGACGGGACTAAGGAGTGAGGGGCTAAGTGGCAAGTTAGGCTCCTGAATCGCGATGCTCAGGAGTCCCCCTTGACATGCAAGCAACAAGTAGGAAAGGGGGGAATAAGGAATGGAACGGTCGTTCTGCGTCGGCAGGGCCCGGCCCCGCGCATAGCTCACCCAGCATTAGCCCCGACCGGAAACCAGGACGGGACTAAGGATTGAGGGGCTACGGGGCAAGTTAGGCTCCTGAGTCGCGATGCTCAGGAGTCCCCCTTGACGTTCAAATCGGTTTCCATACCTTGGCTCTGCTCGGGGAGGGGTGCGTGACGACCAGGTCCGAGGGACCTGGCTGGGTGGCGTGCGCTCAGGCGAGGCCCGGGCGTAGCCCCCATGTACAGCCCCCTCGTGCGGCGCTCCCAAGGGGAGGCGTTGCGATGGTGCCAGACACTGATCTCTGGGCTCCCTGAGGTTGGTACGGCCAGAGGCCGCCCTCAGTTGTTTATCACCAGCGCGGAGCATAGCGCTTCTGTATGTGTACGGGCATAGCCGCTCCTCGGCAGTGTCGTCAGCCAGCGCGGAGCATGGTGCTTCTACTAGTACGTGGGAGGGGGATCCCCTCCGGGAGGAGCCCCCGGGGCGTGTACAGCCCCGCCCTGACACGTGGCCGGCATAGTAGGGCTAGGAGAGGTGTATCTAGGCACTCGTGAGCCAGCACGGGACTCACGAGGCCCTACCTCGAGGCGGGTTGCGCCTGGCTCTGGGCCTTTATCAATGGTGTGTTCCTGCAGGGTGGTTAGAATGCAAATGCTCTACGTCCTCAGGTCCCGGCACTCGAGCAATCTCAGCCGCCGCTGGTATAACAAGCCACGATGCCGTGGGTCAAGGCCAGGGGGTGAGGGCTGGAGAGCCAGTAGGAGCCCATGAGTCGCGATGCTCAAGTACCCCTCTTTTAACATGCAAGCGCTTTGCATGAAAGCGGAGAAGTCCGCGATAAGCAGCAAGTGATAATTAAGCGCGAAGGAGCAAATTCATTTTAAGTAGATGTAGGAAAACAAACGCCGCTGGGCCAGGCCCGAGCAGCTCGGGGCTGATGCAGCCCGAGGGAAGCCCCCAACAAGGTAAGCAAAGAGCATAAGCAAAACGGATACATGCCGTAGGGACGGACCCACGCGACCTGGGAATGATGCGGCCCTGTGGGCGCTCCCAACTAAAAACGGAACTAAGAAAGATTTCACCTGGTGCCGTTGAAGATGAAGTGATGCTGAATAAGTGGACGATGCGCGATGATGACATCGTCCCTCACGAGCCCCCAGGCCCAAGGGCCTCGGGAGTCTCCGGAGCCGCAGGTGGGTCTCCAAGGGCCATCTCCATCTCCGCCAGGACCGCACAATGCCTGACCTCCTGAACCTCCAGAATGCTCCTTAGCAGGCGCTGATGTGTGGCGACTGCGTTCGGCAAGCCGAAAGGCATGCGAACATAGCTGTGAGGTGGACCCTTGCAACGCCCCACGCGTGAAGGCCAGAGGCTCTCCTGAGATGCGGCTCGATTGAGCCCTGGCACGTCGATTCTGCCCACCATCCTCGCCTAGGTGTGGGGCCACGGTGGGTAAGCTGCGGCTGCCGCACATGACTCTTGACTCCTACAGCTCCTGGGTGTTTCTTGCGATGAACTCGTGTGGGTTTGGTCTTCCGTGCCTTGTACCTTCCTGAGGGAAACGTGCCTAGAAGCACCCATCCAAGTGGTGCCCGAGCGCCTCCCTCACGACCTTGGAAAGGTCGGTGGCTCTCCAAGAAAGAGCCCCCAAGCCCTGCCTGAGGAGGGCGCCGAGCACGCCTTCCTATGCGAGAGAGGGTGGCGCTCCCTGATTGGGCGAAGTTCCCGACGCAACCTTATGGCTTGGGCCAGGCGAAACCTTCTTCTTCTTAAGGGTCGTCTCGGGAAGTCTTCCGTTCCTTTGGTCTGGGTCTTCGATTGCTGTGGCATGGAACGCGCGCTCAAGTGAACACACTGCGTCCCTTTCTTCATAGGGTGCGGTGATGACTCCACCGCTTCCTGGCATCTTGAGGACATTGTATCCATGGTGAGTTACTGCCATGAACTTGGCCAGGGCTGGTTACCCGAGGATGGCGTTGTATGGCAGACGGATGTGGGCGACGTCAAAGTCGATAAGCTCGGTGCGGTAGTTGTTGCGCTGCCCGAAGGTGACCGGAAGGCGAACCTGCCCTATTGGAATAGTGGAACCATCAATGACTCCTGAGAAGGGCTTGGTTGGCTGAAGCTGATTGTACGGTACTTGGAGATTGTTGAACATGTTGACGGACAGGACGTTGAGTCCTGCTCCGCCGTCAATGAGGGTCCTGGTGACCTGCACATTGCTGATGACCGGGGAGCAAAGTATTGGGAGGACTCCGGCCATTCTAGATCCTGCCAGGAGTAACGACCACCGGCGGGTGTGTCCAGGGCGTTACAAGTCCGCTACAACCCGGTTTACCGGAGTCCTGCTAGCCCAACACTATTGCTCTCGAACACTGTAACACCCTCGATGTGACTATATCTCCCACGTGTCGAGGCACGACTTAGAGGCATAATCGCATTGAAGGCATATGTCGCAAGTTAGGCAATCTTCACAACATCCCATGTAATAAGATAATAAAGGGGAGATAACATAGTTGGCTTACACTCGCCACGTCAATCAAGTACATAAATAACATTACATCATTCAAACACTCATGGCCCGAGTACGGCGCCAAAATAAAAGAGAACCCAACATGCGACAATGGTCCCAATCACCCCCAACTGGGCACCACTACTGATCATCGGGAAAGGAAACATAGTAACGTTGAGAGTCCTCGTTGAACTCCCACTTGAGCTCGAACGCGTCACCTGGAGCGGAAACATCAGGCCCTGCATCTGGTGTAATAGTAATCTGTGAGCCACAGGGACTCAGCAATCTCGCACCCTCTCGAACAAGACTATTTAAGCTTATAGGTAAGTCAAGGTAAACATGTGGAGCTGCAGCAAGCGACTAGCAAAAATGGTGGCCAACTTATTCGCAAAAGAGAGCGAGAAGAGGAGGCAAAGCGCGAGCGAGAAACTAAAGAACCACCTGCGCAAATATTACTCCAACACCGTGTCCGCTTCCCGGACTCCGCCGAGAAGAGGCCATCACGGTAACACACTCAGTTGATTCATTTTAATTAAATTAAGGTTCAAGTTATCTAGAACCGGACATTAACAAATTCCCATCTGCCCATAACCGCGGGCACGGCTTTTGAAAGTTCAAATCCCTGCAGGGGATTCCCAACTTAGCCCATGACAAGCTCTCACGGTCAACGAAGGAATAGACCTCCTCCCAAGACGTTCCGATCAGACTCGGTGTCTCGGTTCTTCAAGACACTTCGACAGGTTAAAACAAGACCAGCAACACCGCCCGAATGTGCCGACAAATCCCGATAGGAGCTGCACATATCTCTTTCTCAGGGCACACTCAGATGAGACTAGCTACGAGTAAAACCAACACTCAAGTTTCCCCGAGGTGGCCCCGCAGGCAGCTCAGTTCGGACCAACACTCAGAGGAGCACTGGCCCGGGGGGGGGGGGGGGTTAAAATAAGATGACCCTCGGGCTCCGCAAACCCAAGGGAAAAAGAGGCTAGGTGGCAAATAGTAAAACCAAGGTTGGGCATTGCTGGAAAAGCTTTAATCAAGGCGAACTATCAAGGGGTTCCCATTATAACCCAACCGCGTAAGGAACGCAAAATCCGGGGATATGACAGGAACTAGGGCGACAAGAGTGGAACAAAACACTAGGCGAGAGGCCGAGCCTTCCACCCTTTACCAAGTATATAGATGCATTAAGATAACATAGAAATATAATGATATCCCAACAAGTAAATAAATGTTCCAACAAGGAACGGCCTCCAATCTTCACCTGCAACTAGCAACGCTATAAGAAGGGCTGAGCAAAGCGGTAACATAGCCAATCAACGGTTTGCTAGGACATGGTGGGTTAGAGGTTTGGCATGGAAATTTGGGAGGCTTGAAATCAAGTGGTAGACATCGTAGCATTGGCATAGCAAAAGAGCAAGCAAACTAGCATAACAAAGATAGTAGTGATTTCAAGGGTATGATCATCTTGCCTGCACAGTTGTCAGAGTTGACTGTATCCTCGAAAGCAAACTCAACGGGCTCCTCGTGAGAGAACTCGTCTCCTGGCTTTACCCAAACAATACAAACAAGCAACAAGGACATAATCAACCACGTGCAAGGAACAAACAATACGAAGCAATGATGATATGCTATGCGGGATGCGATGCGTGATGCATATGCAAGATATGACAGGAAATGCAAGAACCTGGCCTCAACTTGGAAATCCAAGTGTTACACTGGAAAGATGAGATGAAATTTCTTGAAAACGATATAAAGAACACCGGAATCGGAGTTACGGTTTGGAAATGGCAAGCGATTCAAATATGACACCGGTCTGCGATTTACAGCAAGTAGGCATCTAAATGCAATGAGATGAACATGCTACATCATCCAAACATGACAACAAAATACATGGCAGGGATGCATTCATGATGCTTAACAAAAGTCTAGCACTGAGCTACGGCCAATTCATCTATTAACAGGTTTGAACAAGCATGGCAAAAATGCATATGGTAAACAGATCTCAGACTTTGTGAAATTAACACTTGTCTAGAATTTCAGATCAGGTAGCACTCTTCGGAGCAACAAAACTATATGCTACAGGAACTAAACATGGCAAAGTAAAGCATGTCATGGAGCTACTCAAAGATCTTAACAAAAGTCCCTTAGAGACCTTGAGCCAAAAGGGATCAGAAAATACAATTGCACTCATGTGAACATAGCAAAAACATAATCAGTTTCCAGACTTAGTGAAAACTGGAACATGCTGAAAACACAACTCAAGTAGGCATGTTCACGAGCTCGATGCACTCACTATGGTGCAAGTCATGAAAAGCTAAGAATACATCTATCAATAACACACAAAATGCAAGCTAGACATGGTAAGAACAATAGCATAGCATGCACGGATCAACTACAACATCATCGGCAAAATTGCAAACAAGTTGACAATCTGCCCAGATTCACAAAGTAGCAAAAGTAAAGCTCGATTGACTCAATCTAGGTTGCTCCATAAATGCAAACAAAAACAGGGATGTATATAGCACTACAATATTAACAAAACATCCTTACTGATCATCCTCAAAAGAGGCACCAATCACTAGGAAACAACATGAACATATGGTCATATGAGATAAACAGCTCAAGGACTTAGTGGAATTGCTAAGCCCCTGAAAACTGAATTAACAAGTGCACCACTTTGCAAGCTGGTGCTAGTCACCACACACATCACAAAAATACATGGGTTGCACCTCTGGAAAGATGACAAAACCCTTAACAAAACATATGTAGAACATCAGGGCATATCATGCACACATTAATCATGGCAAAAATGACAAAAACCAAAATGGAGTAGCAGATCTGACAATTATCTCAAGTAGCCCTCTTCTAACAGCATTTTGGGCATCAAGATGACCTCAAATGAAAATGATGCAATGGAATGAAATGATGTACTCTCTGAGATGAACATTTTGATATGCTATATGCATGAATCAGAGCTACAGATGCAAAGTTACGAGGCTATGAACAGGAGCACTTGGATCTGCAATTCTGAGGACTTAGAAGAAATTTACCCGCGCGGATCTAGGGTTTGACCCGGCGCGTGAACCAAGGCGGCGGCGGACTCACCGGAGACGATGAAGACGGCGGCAGCCGGGGTCGGCGGCGGCGGATCCGGCTCTCCCGCGGCCGGATCCGGCCGGAGACGAGGTCGGGGACGGCGGCGGTCGGTCGGAGGCGACGCGCGGCGGCCGGGGTCGGCGGTGGCTGCGGCGGGCCAGTGCGGCACCGGCGAGATGGCACGGCGGCGCGGCGATTGCGGCGGGGCGGCGCGCGGGCGACGGGGAGCGCGGGCGGCGATGGGCCAGGCGGGCCCGCTGCGGGCTCACCGGGCCGCGGAGGCGGCTGGCGGCGGAGATGCCACGTGGTGGCACAAGATTGGGCGGCGGTGGCGGCGCGGACGCATCCGGTCCGGGCGGACAATGTCCGGCCGGCGCGGAGGCGATATTTAGGGTTTCGGGGAGGGGGATCCAAGATTTTCGAGGAGGACCTATTTATAGGCATAGAGGGAGCTAGGAGAGTCCAAATGAGGTGCGGTTTTCAGCCACGCGATCGTGATCGAACGCTCTAGATGATGGAGAAGGCTTAGGTGGGTTTTGGGCCAAATTGGAGGGGTGTTGGGCTGCAACACACACGAGGCCTTTTCGGTCCCTCGGTTAACCGTTGGAGTATCAAACGAAGTCCAAATGGTATGAAACTTGACAGGCGGTCTATCGGTAGTAAACCAAGACCGCTTGGCAAGTCTCGGTCCAATCCGGAAATGTTTAATCCCCACACACGAAAGAAAGGTAGAAATGACCACCGGAGGAGAACGAAGCGCCGGAATGCAAAACGGACAACGGGGAAAATGCTCGGATGCATGAGATGAACACCTATGCAAATGCAATGCTCATGATGACATGATATGAGATGCATGACAACGACAACAACACACGGAGACAAACACCTGAACCCGAGAAAATAAAATAACTTAACGTCGAAACGGCAAGAGTTGGAGTACAGATTGGGAAAGTTACATCCGGGGTGTTACAAACACTTAGACTGGCCGGCATGTGATTCACTTCGTTCCTGTGTCTGTCCCTTTGGGGAAATGTCACACGGAGACATCCGGAGTCATGTTAGCCTGCTACAGCCCGGGTTCCCGGAGTCCTATTAGCCCATTTGCTACAGCCCGGATTCATACGCTGTTGACTGACATGCTCGAGGTTGCTTCATGTATACCTGTCCCTGTAAGCTAGTGCCACTTTGGGTTCACGACTAGTCATGTCGGCCCAGGTTCTCTGTCATATGGATGCTTGCGACACTATCATATACGTGAGCCAAAAGGCACAAACGGTCCCGGGACAGGTAAGGTGGCACCCGTGGGAATACCATGCGTGAGTCCACAAAGTGATATGATGTGTTACATGCTAGATCGGTGTGACTTAGGATCGGGGTCCTGACAGCGTTGGTATCAGAGCCTGACTGCCTGTAGGATTACCAAGGCAAACTGGTCGAAGTCGAGTCTAGAAATGCTTTAGTTATATAATGGAATTGATTGTGGAAGGGAACGTAAGGCTCTTTTTCTCCTTTACCTTATGCCCTTCCGATCTGAGTCATCCTCTTCTCCTCTACGGGGATTAAGAACTAGGCTTCTCGTCTTTCTATCAGGATCATGTGTTACTAATCTATAGACTTATCGGATTGATGGATTCAAGCCTAAGTTCAGTTCCTACTACTTCTATGTGTTGACAGTTTATCTCAGAACCTTGATATTGTGATGTTAAGTGGTTATGCTACCATTTTGTAGGATGTCTCAAATCTTTTTGAACATTTACAACTTTTATGCTGTCTGAGTCATCCCAGGGTTCTAAATAGTCTGATGCATTTGCAAATCCTTTCCTCCCGTTCCTGATGTCCTTTTGGGCCAGATTAAGCACACTAAACGGTCTGTTGAGTTACTCTACTGCCTCGACATATAAGATGGAGCTATTATTATGACCCTAGGTATTTTAGCGAGTCACCTAGTAATCTGGCCATGTTTTTTGTTCCCAACGTAATGATTATGGTCACCATTCTTGAAAGCATCCCATGATGCCATTTAGTTAGTAGGCACTCTACTCCTGGGTTCTTGAACCCAAGATTCACCCTACTCACTTCATGTTGATAGTGTTTGCTAGTTCCTTTAGGTTATTAGTAACATTTTCGATAGTCCTTGAGGTCCGTGGTATTTCCTTCTTCCAAATACCATGAACCATCCTTGGCACAAATTTGTTTGAGTCAAAAGATCACAACTAGAGTGCTCTTGGTGAGTTCTTCGTTCTACATTGTGAATCTGCCAGTTCTACCTTTCTGCATGGGTTATCCAGAAGAAATGTTGAGCTTTGCTCGACATACTAATATATGCATCCACAACTCAGAAAATCATATGTTCTTTTGAGTTGTCCCTCTTTAGTTGTTTTCTGGCCCTCGGCTGACAATTAATAGTAAGGAGTAGTTGGCAATCGTGTTTATCGATGCCTATTACTTTAGTGGTCCGTCAAGCCATTCTATTTTAGAATGACTAGGAGAAACAAAATCGAGTACCTCATCCATATCTAGGATTGGGTCAAAGTAGTTGTATTTCGCAGATCAAAATGCCAATCCAGCTTTTGATTCTATTCTACCCTGAAGTATTACCGTCTTATCTCAAGAATGTCATGGGAATTGCACACCATCTTATGAATTCTTGATACAGTGATACCTCGCGCCATCTTTGTTCATTCCTCGGTTCCCATGTTGCTGCGACCGAATACCGACAAGTGAATCATGATGTGTGAAATCAATACTCCTAGCAACTAGTTGCTTGGTAGTAAATTGACAATATTCTCATTCTTAGCGTGTTGGTTATTGAATCATCATTCTAAGATAGATTGTGCTACCTAGTCCTTATTTCTGGTGCACTCTTCGATCAATGAGTGAGGATTATTCAATCCCTAGCTTATTTGATCATATCATCTTGCTCTGAAAAGCAAGATTGTTCTCGAGCTTAGTAACATATCGGTGGTTCGTGATGTGTCGAATATCTTCTCGGAAGTATTACCTGGTTGTCACCTGACCGCTATGTTGAGTTCGTGATCATGTTGGTTTTCCTCCAAACCACCCATTCTCCAAGAATCTGTGTGGGATACCCCTGAGCTAGTTGGTTAAGCCAAACAACAACTTGGAGAGTTGGAAGATAAAAGGTTGTTTGACTTAGTTCATGTTAAGGGATATCTTTTTGTGTGTGTGTTGAAGAAATATGATATCTTCATCAATTGGTCCTCGTGGTCAGTGGTTGGATCTATTGTCTTGTCCAAACTTTGATTTGAGTACGGGCTATTGTCAAATCAAATCAAAACCAACAATGTTCATAATGTTGTCTTACTTGCGGTTGTCCCTCGAGCATACACCATTATATCTGTTGGGTCTGACCAATACTATCACCTTGTTCACATGATTGTGGAATTCCATTTATATGGAAGCCTAGATGAATTGTTTTTGAGCCCATCGACAACATCCTTGTCTTCTCCATCATTTTGTTGGATATTAAGCTAGTGTTGGAAACTTTTGAAAGCATTTCTTCATGTTAGCCCATGAAGTATATGTTTGGATGAAAGAAGATACATCCTCTAATTCACTACACTTGATGTAAGTTGCCGCCGTGAATTCGAGAAAGTTTGTTTTTGCTTCCTTTGGAATCATCCCAAGTCAGTCATGTCCGTGGGAAGTATTCTACGGTCTGCTAGACTGATCATCTTCATTCCATATGTAATTCCTAGCACACCAAGCCACTGGTTGATTTATTCAAGGATAATAAGTTCTAAGTCCTAGTCCTGAAGGTACCACACGGATTTGTACAAGATTCCGTTATCCTCGATGATGGTTCCCCACCTGGACTCAGTAGTGTTTTGTTGTAAGACTTCTACGTGATCATGCTTGTCTTGGACATCATGTTCACATGTATGTAGCAGAATCAGCTCATGTTTTGGAGCTTGCTGCCATAGCCCATTTCCCGAGAATCTCGCAACATTATCTCATCGATTTGTGTTGCAACTCTTCTTTTTAAACATGTTGAGTCTAAAGTATCCTGTTACTAACCAAATCTGAATCTCAGGAAGATATGATGGTTGGAACATTCCCAACATTTGCATTTTGTTCCTAGCTTGCACCGCTATTGTGCCAATTTCCCATGGGCTTCCCCTCTCAGTAATTGCTATTCAGGATCATCTTCAAAAGTTATCCTACCATGGGTCCCATCCATTTCTGATCATAAGCAAAATCATCCATCACGTTGTCTTCAACAAGGTAGTCCACATCATCCATTCGAATCCGGATATGCCATTCCTTTGAACTCCGCCAAACGATCAATTGTGATTGCCTTAGGCTGGTATAAAGATTTTCAATGATCTAGATATCAAAAGTAATTAGTTTTTCCATTTAGGGGAATAACTCTATGAGTCACCTCCTCTAAGGTGCCCCACTAGGGAATCATGGCAGTTATTTCCTCGCTACACTGAAACCATGCACCATCTTCTAAGCATGGAATTGTTTCCTATCAATCTGAACCTTCGTTACCTGCTTCTTTCCATCGCTCCTCATATGTGTTTTGTCCCTCAGCTCAAGATATGTTTCTACGTCTCATTCCGTGAGTTGATGTTGTGATCATCAAGATGATCCATCCCTGTAGAGTTATCTCGCTCTTTTGTCCTCATGTTAGAATGAAGACCATGAAAGCAAAGACGTCATGATGAATATGATGCAACGAATCAACATCCTCGATGAGGAAAATTGGATCATGAAGATTGTGTTAGCTTTGTGTCCCCTCCGTCTTCTTACCTCACGTCCTGAATCTCGGGACGAGATTCTCTTTTAGTGGGGGTGAGTTGTCATAGCCCTAGCTTAGACCTTGTCTGTCTTTTCATAAGCATCCATGCATCATGTTTAAATTTTATGAAACCTTGAAATGGGCATCGAGTAAACCCTAGCACCAAAAAGAATTCAATAGGATGAAATAAAATCTTTTTCAAGAACCCAAAATGCCTCTAGAAATGTTCATGATTTTCGTTAAAGGTGAAAACCTATGCCAAAAATCATGAGCATAATTGTTGGCCATTTATGGATTTTTGAATTAACCCATATTATATTTGAATTAGGGCATTTGAATTTCATAAATATTTTAAATGCTCCAAATATTCTGAAATCACTTGAGGGCCTCTGGATTAATTTAGTTAGTGCCCATAGTCATGTTCAGGATTTAATAAAATGATTTAGTTCTAAAACTATATCAAAACAGAGAGGAAATAAATAGAAAACCGAAACAAAAGAAAAAGGATAGAAAACCTACCCGCACTTACCTGGCGCTCACCTAGCAGCCCATCTGGTTGGCCCAGCCCACCAGGGGCAGGGAGGTCTTCTTCCTCCCGCCAGTCGGACGGACAGCGCGTGCCCGACAGCGCGACCACGTGCCTCGGCCACCTCCTGCTTGCCGCTTCTCCCTAGACGTCCCTGGAGATGCCACGCGCTCCCCTCGACCCCCTCCCGCTCTCCCCCATGCTCATCCCCTCCCCTCGACCTCTCTCTCTCTCTCACCCACCCGAACAGGTTCGTCGCCGCCGCTTGCCACCACCGCGGCCACCGCCTCCCCCTCGCCTCTCCGACATGCCCAGGAGCTCCACCAGCGTCGCCGACGTCTCTCTGTCGACTCACGCTACGCCAAACGCCCCGAAGCACCGGCCCTGACCTCTTCTTGCTCCTCAGGTCGCCGAGATCACCACCGTCACCCTGCTCGCTCCGGACCTCCCCCGCGCCCACTGACCCTCCCATCGTGCTCGCGGTGAGCTTCTCTTCCTCCTCCCCAGAATCCCATTGCTCGCCGCCTCCTCTAGGCCGTAGTTGCGCGGACGCCAAAGCTCATCGGTGCCGTCCCTCATCGCCGCCGCGCCCACTCGTTCGACCTTCTGTGCCCCGTAGCGGCAAACCGAACCTGTCCGAACTCCGGCCACCGCTGATTTGGTCGCTGCCGTCGATCCTGACCATCGCAACTCCTACCGCCACCACCAATGGATGCGCCTCACTCCCAAGAACCCGTAGGTGCAACCCGCGCATCGAATGTTCCCCTGTAGAGCATTTTCAAGCCACCCCGGCGTCTCTATCGTCGTTGGCGGCTAAACGCCGGCGGGTTGACCGTGTTGACCCGCGAGGTTTGACCCCGGTTTGACCTCCCCTGGATCCTGACGTGTGGGCACAGGCCCCTGTTTAATTAGTGTTACGTTTAATTAGTGTTAATTAACTTAGTTAACTAGATGAGCCACTGGCATGCGGGCCTCGCACTACTGATAGTTTAGTTAGGTCTAGTTTAGCAATAATTAACTCAGTTAGTTAACTGAGTCACTGACCAGCGGGCCCCACAGGTCAGGTTTGACCTGGCCGACCCAGTTGACTTGCTGACATCACACCGACGTCATGCTGACGGAAGTAATCCATTTTTGGTATTTAAATAAATGTTAAATGATTTATTTATTACAGAAAAATAACCAAAACTTCTAAAAATCATAGAAAATAATCTATAACTCAGATTGAAACACATTATATATGAAAAAATATTAGAAAAATCCAAAGAAACAGTTTATGGCATTTTCATGCATGATAAGGCAACTTAAACTTGCTGAATAGATCAAAACATGTAAATGCACTTTGGAATTTCATAGTTTGAATTTGAATTTGAACCTTTGGTTCAAATCAACTCAAACTCTTCCGTTGCTAGCTGCATTAGCTCAAATCATAGCATTTTAACATGTTATGATCATGCATCATATTGTTGCATTGCATTGATTGTGTTCCTTCTCTGTTGCCGGTATTTGTCCCCTCTCAGTAGACGTGGTCCCGACAATGAGATCGATGGCACCGATGAAGAACTATACTATCTTCATGAGTGCCAGGCAAGCAAAACCCCCATGTTCATTCCGATACAATCCCACTCTCTCGCTCCTGCTCTCTTTTACTGCATTAGGACAACAACGATTCATCTGTTACATGCTGCGGTATTGGAACCTCTTTCCTCTACATGACCTGTCATTGCCACAGTAAATAGATGAAACCCACTAGCATGAGTAGGAGTTGTTTGAGCCCTAATGTGCCTACTCATTCATGCTTGTTTGTCATGCTTGCTACTGCTTAGAGTTGAGTCAGGTCCGATTCATCGGGAATGAATTGGAATGGTGATGAACATGTCCTACTGTGTGAGCTAAGTGTTTGAACACATTTTGGTAAAGGTATCGATGAGAGGCCATGTAGGAGTACATGGTGGGTTGTTTCATTGGAACCGTCCTTAAGCACCGAGATCTGTATGTGTGATTTAAGAACAAGCTAGTACCATGCATTGGGATCCTTAATTGACCCTCTCGGCTTCTTAACCACCCTAGTCCTTTGTCCAGGAGTTGCAACTAGTTTCTGGTGTTTATAGCATATGTGTTGGCAGCCGTGCGTAGCGCTGACCCTAGGGGTGGGCTATGATGCGGTAGATACACCATGGCACGGTGTACCGAGTCGCCCGTTTGGTGTCTCGGGAAACCTGTACACATCGTTCGGGGCCATTTGTCGAAACCTCGGCCGGACTCCCTGCGGATGGAACCTGGATAGGCGATAAACCTACACTAGAGACTTGAGTGTTTAGGTAGGCTGTGGCCGACATCCTCGTTGGGCTTCCGCTTGAAGGTTGCCGAGTACATGTCGTGTAAACGGCGGTAAGTGACGAGAGCGTGTATGAAGAAGTACACCCCTGCAGGGTTAATATCATCTATTCGAATAGCCGCGTCCGCGGTAAAGGACTACTTGGTTGCCTATACAGTTCATAGACAAGTGAAAGTGGCTACTCTAAAATGCGCAAGATAAGCGTGAGTGCTATGGATGGCCTTCTCGTAGGGAGACGGGAGTGGATACATAGTGGTGTATTGTTATGGTGAATATGTGGACTCATGTGCGCCACCTCAAAAGAGTCACTTCTAGTCGTAGTTTAGGATAGCCACCGAGTCAAAGCTGGCTTGCTGCAGTTAAACTCCACCACCCCCTTTGTTGATAATGATGCATATGTAGTTAGTTCTGATGTTAGTCTTGCTGGGTACATTTGTACTCACGTTTGCTTAATTTATGTTTTTGTAGAGAGACTTCAGTCTCGCTAGTAGTTCTTCATGGACTTCGACGTTTAGCTTGTTACCTCAGCTATGATCTTGTTCCCTCGGCAGGATCTTATAGATGGTCAGGCTTCTTAGCCTTTTTCATTTGTAGTTGTCTGTACTCAGACAAGTTAAGCTTCCGCATGTGCTTGCTGCTTGTATGCTCTGTATGTGGGGTCATCAGACCCATGTTTGTAATATCTGGCTCTCCAAAGCCTAATGAATAAATACTTAGAGTCATAGAGTTATGTTGTGATTCCATGATGTATTTGCACATATCGAGCATATTGTGTGTATGTTATTGAAATGCTTGGTCTGTGTGGGATCCGACAATCTAGTTGTTTATCCTTGGTAGCCTCTCTTATGGGGAAATGTAGTCTAGTGCTTCCACTGAGCCTTGGTAGTCCGCTACAACCCGGTTTACCGTAGTCCTGCTAGCCCAGCACTACTGCTCCGGAACACATAGACTTGCCGGCATGTGATTCACTTCATTCCTGTGTCTGTCCCTTCGGGGAAATGTAACGCGGAGACATCAGGAGTCCTATTAGCCTGCTATAGCCCGGGTTCCAAGAGTCCTGTTAGCCCAGTTGCTACAGCCCGGATTCGTACGCTGTTAACCGACATGCTCGAGGTTGATTCATGTATGTCTGTCCCTGTAAGTTAGTGCCACTTTGGGTACACGACTAGTCATGTCGGCCCGGGTTCTTTGTCATATGGATGCTAGCGACACTATCATACGTGAGCCAAAAGGCGCAAACGGTCCCGGGCCAAGTAAGGTGGCACCCGTGGGAATACCGTGCGTGAGGCCGCAAAGTGATATGATGTGTTACATGCTAGATCGGTGTGACTTGGGGTCGAGGTGCTGACACCAAATTTCGACCACGAGCGGACGGACACTCGCGACAACGCCTACAAGATGGACATTCCACGCGACAAGTACTCCATGAGCGACATCTTCAACGTCAAGGATCTCTCGCCCTACCATGGTGATGAGGGTTTCGATCCAAGGTCGGATCTTCCCCAAGGGAGGGGAGATGATGCGGAGCATCCTATGTCATCCCCATGGACCTACCATAGCCTCAACAAGAGCCAAGAGGACCCATGACATGAGCTAGAGCTAGAGCTCTCGAGACCGAGGTGACTTCTCTCCTTAGTGATATTACATATGATCCTCTCGAGACATGGCTACTACCTAAGTCCGAGACGTTGTGCATGATTAGGTACCAAGAGGACCCTCCCGAAGATCCACGGATGAAGAGGAATGCCGGAAGGAGAAGAAGGCATCTCTAGGGCCCGGACAACCGGCCCAGAGCCCGGACGTCTGGCCGCTGAAGACTGCAACTAGAGCAGCATTCCAGCCGCCAAGCCCCTACAGGCCCCGGACATCTGGCCCCACCAGCCCAGACGTTCGGCCCTTCCTGAGCGCCCAGATATCCGGCCTCCAGCCCGGAAATCCGGACCCCTCCGAACCCGAGAGCAACAAACCAGCCGCTCCAGCCCGGACTTCCCCCCAGCCACCCGGCCTCGCGTGAAAGCCCGGACATCCGGCCTGATGCCCGGACGTCTAGCTTCCCCTGTCTGCGCACAGTGAAGGGCCGAGGCCCGTGTACCCCTTCTGCCCCCTAGACTATATATACTCCACCTCGTACAACTTTCTAGGGTTAGCAAGGGATTAGGTCATATTTTGTGTGAGAGCTTTGCTCATCCACTTGGTTACCTCTCCTCAGAGATTCGAGCCACCACCGGAGAAGATCCCCCAAGCGCATTCCAGACCCCTTTTAGGGAAGAACTCAAGACCTCCTCACAGAGAAGAACGGCTACCCTTGCATCGTTCCTAGTTGATTGTGTACCGTGTATCCCTCTTTGTGTTCCGAGGATTTAGCACATGTGTGACTTAATCTTGTTGGTTTGAGTGTCTCTCTTGTGTTTTCCTCGTGTTTTCCCTCGTTTCCCTCCTCGTGTTCTTCGTGTTCATCGCGGGATCTGCTCCTTTCGTGAAAGATCGGCCGATTAGGGTTCCACCCTACATCATCTTGGTATCAGATCCACGTTGATCACGATTTCGGAGCCTCCCCGTTGTGTTGCTAGCCTAATTTTGTTGATTTTTTCCCTAATTCGAAAATTCCCCACAAAAATAGCCGCAATTTTTTTTGTGATTTGTTGGTGTGATGAAGTTTTGTTGGATTTGATCCGCGGATTTCGTGTGTTGCAGGTAGATCTAGCTTTCCATCCACTTTTCCCCAATTTCCATCCACCAATTTCTCCGAATTTTGCCCGGATTTGACCTCTCCTCGCGAAGATCTTTGAATCCATCCACGGATCCACTGCCCGGACATCCGGCCAGAGAAGCCAGGACATCCAGCGCTTCCCCGTGTTTTCCCTAGTTTCCCTCCTCGTGTTCTTCGTGTTCATCGCGGGATCCGCCTCCTTTCATGAAAGATCGGCCGATTAGGGTTCCACCCTACATCAATAAGACCCTAAACTAGTTAAGGTTAAAACAACAGATTTATGTCACGTGAGAGCCGGCTAATGGGATAAAAACGAAATTTTTCAAAAACAGAATAGAGATACACTCTTCTGGACCTGTCAAGCTTCCGGCTTGCAGACTTACATTACAGCATCAATATGCTACTGGTCTACATGTATGATATCATATTTGAATAATTATTTTGTTTTTTCAAACCGCGCTGGTTATAGACTTCAAGTCGCCAGGACATATCATGTTGAATGTTATGACCCACCCTGACGAAAACCGCCAGGGCATTTTTTCTTCAATATGTGCAGATGCATTATGAGATAACGTGATCTACTTTCCATAATCTTTCACGACAAAAGAATAAGTACCATCAGTTTTCCAGAGGATAAAACGTGCACGATGGCACGAAAGACCATCGTTGTACTAACCTATTACATGGCTCCGTGAGTCCAAATGGTTAAGTGTTTTTCAAGCAACATCCAATGACGCAGATTATGAGCCGTCCAGCGGATCAATTTTCTTGGTCTCGCTTCTTCTTCTGCTTCCATCATCTGGAAGTTTGGGGATGACCAATTGAAGACATTAAAGGCTTATAACTCGGCTTCATCATCAATAAGTTCAGACGGATCAATTTCAGGAGCAAAAGTATGCTTATGAGTTGGAGGAATCAGTTCCACAACTTCGTAAGCCAACATTTTCACTTTTGAGTTGTCTGCTTTATAAGCCGCCTGATATTTCCATAGATCAGTTTTTTCGGCAATTTTGCTCACCACTGGATGCATCTCTTTCACGCAGGCAGCAAAGTCTTTTTTATCAAATGCAGAGCCATCTTTTAAACTGGGGCAGCCAGTAGGCAGCTCAGCCGGGTCTAATTTGGCTTGCCATGCCTTTGCCCAGATCAAAGCTGTAATGGCACCGGCTGTAGTGGCATACCGTTTGATTTCTTCAATTCTTACGGGCAGGACAGATAACTTGTTCAAAACATCTCTGATGAGCAACGACCCCTGCTTGGTTTGTGAAATGGAGATTATGGCACGCTGAGCACCTGTCTATAATTTCTCTACTAGAGTATAAGCCGCCTTGAATTTTATCACCATCTGTGGGTCAAGATTGGTAATCCGAGGGCCTGTTCAACACAATATGCGAGTAAGTCATCACGCGGTTTACAACGTCAAGAAATCAGAATTGATCATGATATTTAAGTGTTGCTTACCAAAAATAGGGGCAGTCATCTATGTGATATGGCGTTTTAAGCCTCTCTGTTCGGTGGTGACCTTTTGCAAAGAAGTTTCGCCGTTTTCTGCCCTCTACACCTGTAACGCCCCGTATGTAACTTGCCATATTTGTATTCCAACTCTCGCCATTTCCGGCTCTAAGTTATGAGATTCGTGATTGGGTTCTTGCCTTTGTTTTGCATTTTGTCCTTGTCATGCATTTCATATCAGGTCATCATGTGCATTGCATTTGCATACGTGTTCGTCTCATGCAACCGAGCATTTTCCCCGCTGTCCGTTCAATCCGGCACTCCTTCGTCCTCCGGCGCCCCCTTTTGCCTCTCTTCATGTGCAGGTGTTAAACTTTCTCGGAATGGACCGACACTTGCCAAGCGTCCTTGGTGCACCACCGGTAAACCGCCTATCAAGTTTCATGCCATTTGGAGTTCGTTTGGTACTCCAACGGTTAACCCGGGAACCGTAAAGGCCTTGTGTGTGTTGCAGCCCAACACACCTCCAAAGTGGCCCAATAACCCATCCAAACCAACTCGATCCTCTTGGGCTTTCGATCACGATCGCGTGGCCAAAAACCCAACCTCATTTGTACTCTCCTAGCTCCCTCTACCTATAAAAAGGTGCTCCCCTCCGAAATCCTCGCGCAGATAAACCCTAGCCTCGCTCCTCCGCGACGCCGGACGCTTCTCCCCACTGACGGACATGTCCGCCGCCACTGCTCGCCCACTCCGTCACTGACACGTGGCAACGCCACCGTCCCCACGCCGCCGGCCCGCCCGAGACCGGGTCGGGCCCCCGAGTCCCGCACCCCGCCGCCCGCGCCGCCACCGCTTCATCGCCACCGCGCCTCGCCATAGCCGGCTGCCACGACTGCCCTGCCGCCTCGGACGGCACCGCCGTGCCGCCTCCGCCGCCATGAGGCCCGCGCGCAGCGGATCCGGTCGGGCCGGACCAGATCCGGCCGCCTCGACCCTGCCGACGCCTTCCCAAGCTCGCTCCGGCCCCCCTCCTTCCCCAACTTCGGCGAAGCACTCCGGTGAACCTCGGTTCGTGCGCCAGATCTAGATCCAGTCAAATGAGGGTTGACCCGATTTTCTCTCTGTCTTTTTCTCTGTTATTTTCTAGCACTATTCATCATGCCATAACTCCTCATCCCTAGCACCGTTTTTTGCGTGCCATATATCAAAATGTTCATCATGATGTGCTCTTCATTTTGTTCAATTGCACCATGCTTGTTTGAGTCCATCTTGATGCCCAAATTGTTGATGCAAGAGTGCTATAAAATGTTAGGTGCTGATTCTTAACAGATCATGAGCATTTGTCATTTTTGCCATGATTATTGTGTGCTGCATATGGCTACGAGCTCTACATGTGTTTTTGGCTAGGCCATGCCATCTTTACAGGGGTTTCTGCCACGTATTTTTGTGATCAATACGTTGACTAGCACAAGCATGCAAAGTAGCTCTCGTGATATTGTTGATTTCAGGGACTTAGAATTTCACTAAGTCATTTCCCTGCTGATATTTTTATGCCATGTATTCATGTTGCTACAAAGAGAGCCATGCTTATTTTGAGTATGTTTAGTAAGGAAGATTTTGACATATGGTTATGATCTATCCATCCACGTCCATGTTTGCATTTATGGAGTGCCCTAGCATGACCCAATCTTGCTCTACTTTTGCTATAAAATGTTCCTGGTAGATTGTTTACGTGTTAATCAATTTTGCCAAGGTTGTTGTAGTTGATCCATGCATGCTATGAGACTGTTCTTGCGATGGTTAGCTTCATGAACATGTCTTCTTGCTGGTAGTATGTTTATCTTGTCATGCAATGCCTTGTGTTGAGTGAATCAATCTCGAAAAGAGGCCTTCATAACTCTGTTTTTGCCATGTCCAATTTTCTGCTAAGTCTGAATCTGTTAACGAAACTTGCTATGTTTACATGGGTGCCATGATATCTTCTTATCATTTTTGGCTTATGGTCAGTAAGGGAATTTTGTGACATGCTTTGAGTACATTCATGCCATGCCTTTGTTTGCTAGGTTATGTTCCTGTAGCATGTTGTTATCCTGCTCTAAACATTGCTTCCTGATGTGAATTCCTGACATGTTATTTCCACAAAGTCTGTGAAGCTGATATCTTTTGCACTTTTGCCATGCTTGTTTGAACCTGCTATTGTGTGATTTAGCCATAGCTCAGTGTTCATCTTTTCTCAAGAATCTTGAGCATATCACTGCCATGTGCTTTGTTGCTATGTTAGGGTGCAGTAGCTTAGTTTCTTGTTGCATTTTAGATGGCATCGTGTTGTTAATCTCAGATTTGTGCCATTATTGTTTTGCTTGCCATTTGCAAACCGTGCATCCGGTTCTGGTGATCTTTATATCGATTTCGACCGAAATCAACTCATCTTTCTAGCGGTGCACTTGGTTTGCCAAGTTGAGGCCTGGTTCAATCTTTTGCTTCCGGAGAACGCACATGCATTGCATATCACATCCCGCATATCATGCCATGTTTTACATCATGTTGCTTGCGCATTGCACCGTGGTTGATTGTGGTTTCCTTTGCTTGTGTTCTTGCTTTTGGTAGAGCCAGGAGATGAGTTCGTGATTGAGGAACCCGTTGAGTACGCTTACGAGGATCAGGCTTTCGTCAACTCAGAGAACTTTGCAGGCAAGATGACCATACCCTCGAAATCACTTCTATCTTTGCTTGCTAGTTGCTCGCTCTATTGCTATGCCGCGATACCTACCACTTGCTATATCATGCCTCCCATATTTCCATGTCAAACCTCTAACCCACCTTGTCCTAGCAAACCGTTGTTTGGCTATGTTACCGCTTTGCTCAGCCCCTCTTATAGCGTTGCTAGTTGCGGGTGAAGATGGAGTTTGTTCCTTGTTGGAACATGATTATTGTTGTGATATCATTATTATATCTTGTTTACTTTAACGCATCTATATACATGGTAAAGGGTGCAAGGCTCGGCCTTATGCCTGGTGTTTTGTTCCACTCTTACCGCCCTAGTTTCCGTCATGCCGGTGTTATGTTCCTTGATTTTGCGTTCCTTGCGCGGTTGGGTTCTAATGGGAACCCATTGACAGTTCGCCTTGAATAAAACTCCTCCAGCAAGGCCCAACCTTGGTTTTACCATTTGCCACCTAAGCCTTTTCCCTTGGGTTCCGCGGACTCAAGGGTCATCTTTATTTTAAACCCCCGAGCCAGTGCTCCTCTGAGTGTTGGTCCAAAACATAGCCACTTGCAGTGCCACCTCGAGGAAACTTGAGGGATGGTTTTAGTTGTACGTAGTGTTCATCTGGTGTGCCCTGAGAACGAGATATGTGCAGCTCCTATCGGGATTTGTCGGCACATCGGGTGGTTTTGCTGGTCTTGTTTTACCATTGTTAAAATGTCTTGTAACCGGGATTCCGACTCCGATCGGATCGTCCTGGGAGACGGAATATCCTTCGTTGACCGTGAGAGCTTGTGATGGGCTAAGTTGGGACACCCCTGCAGGGTTTTGAACTTTCGAAAGCCGTGCCCGCGGTTATGGGCAGATGGGAATTTGTAAATATCCGGTTGTAGAAAACCTGACACTTAACTTAATTAAAATGTATCAACAACGTGTGTAGTCGTGATGGTCTCTTTTCGGCGGAGTCCGGGAAGAGAATACGGTCTCGTGTTATGCTTGAACGTAAGTAGTTTCAGGATCACTTCTTGATCTCTATAGCTTCTCGACCATGCTTTGCTTCTCTTCTCGCTCTCATTTGCGTAAGAAAGCCACCATATATGCTAGTGCTTGCTGCAGCTCCACCTTGCTACCTTTTCCTACCCATAAGCTTATATAGTCTTGATCATGAGGGTGTGAGATTGCTGAGTCCCCATCACTTACAGATTACTTCCAAAACCAGATGCGGGTGCCGATGATGCCAGTGCAGGGGACGTGACCGAACTCAAGTGGGAGTTCGACGAGGATTCGGGACGTTACTATGTTTCCTTTCTGGACGTTCAGTAGTGGAGCCCAGTTGGGGCGACCGGGGATCTTTTGCATTAGGGGTTGTCTTTATTTATGTTGGTTCTATAGTCAGACCTTGATTGCATTCTGGATGATGTAATACTATTCTTATGTATTGTGTGAAGTGGCGATTGTAAGCCAACTTTTATCTCTTTCTTATTCAGTACATGGGATGTGTAAAGATTACCCCTCTTGCGACATGACTACTATGCGGTTATGCCTCTAAGTCGTGCTCTAACATGTGGGAGATATAGCCGCATCGTGGGTGTTACAGCACCAAGGCAGCCTTTTCTTCAGCCCAGCTGGCTCTCTCAGCACTAAAATCGGATTTAAGCTTCTCTGTTTCTTCCAAGATAAACTTAAATTTGGATTCAGCCTTCCGAGTCTCTGCTTCTTGCACTTCGAGCCGGGTTTTTAAGTCGGCCAATTGAGATTGAAATTCACTAGAGGCCTCCTGCAAGTTGAAGGTTGAGTAAATAATTACAGATATGCTACAAGTAAATACAGGAGAAGTCCCAAGTCCTTTGTAAGCAATAGCACTTGGCACTTGGAGGCCAATGGGTGTAGAAAGTCTCTTTAGCTAGTGGCAGACAACCCGGCATGTGAGGGCTATGAGGCGAGATTTCATTCACAAGATGCTTTATTAAATCTGGTTCAGGATGTTATCATTATCCTCTTTTGGATTAAAGTCTTTTCCATAGCCAATATAATCTTTCCTATGCCTAAGACTTGGGGGCTAAAGGAATACATCTTACAGACAAGGCAGAAGTTGGTACCTCATATTTCTGGTGCAGTTGTTTGACCATGTCAATCTCCAGATCGGGGCTGGAGTGCACCTGGTTAAGGTAGCTGGAGAGTACTTCATTGATGCTCAGATGAGAGTAATTGGCCATGTCAAATCTGACCTTGCTCTTCTCGATCAATTCTTCCTTAGCAGATTGTCTTGCCAAGACTCTGGGATTTCCAGGCTCTTGGAATCCAGTGCTGGTGCGCAGAACATCTTCAGTGCTTTGGTGAGAAGGATTAATTGGGCTTGGCAGGTTAGCACCCAATGGATCAATATTCATATAATTGGTGGAGGCGCTAGGATTCTCTGGTGGTGGGTCATCAGCGCTTGCCTCTGGGTGTTGCACAGAAGCCTCAGATACCGGTGTTTTTTTCTCCGGCTCACGAATTTTGGCTCTTCGACCGGTTTATTAATTTTTGCCTTCTTGCTAGGCTTTGCCATCCCGCTGCAAAAAAGAGACGATGTCAGTATATGTGCATAAATGTGAAGTAACAAATAAACATCTTTACCCAGGGGCATTCTTGAAAGACGGAAGCTAGGTCTAAGATGAATCGCCAGAAGAGGAGTGAGAAGTCCCCTGATAATTTGAGTCGGACGGATTAAGTGGTTGGCGAATAAGACCCTCCTTGGGATAAAAAGAGTTGCAATTCTGAAGCACCTCGTTCCGGCGTTTGCGTGGGGCTAGTGTGTTGGGTAACCCAGAGGAAAGCTCTCCGCCTCTACTAGTCTGAGTTCTGCGCCGGTTCTCAAGCTGTTGTTGCTTCAAAATAAAGTTGGGATCCAAGTAAGCTAAAGGATGATAAAACCTTACTTTTCGGGTCACTTGGTCATATTTTCTGTCTCAGCAAAGGCTCAGAGTCGGAGGAAATAATAGTTACCTCTTCATCACCCGCCTAACTGGACTCTGCATCATCCTGATGGCAATCAGTGTCAATAAGATAATTGAAAAAAGAGCCATGAGAATCAAGGACTACTTCCAACTCGTCATCCTCATCTAAGTTCAACATATGAGTGGCGGTTGATTTCTTCTTATTCTTCTTCGGGTCTTTATTCTTATCCTTGGCTTTCTTGGCTGCTTTCTTGTCATACTTCTTGTTCCAAAAGGTGGATCCAGCCTATACAAATTACAGGAAGGTTCGAGATTTGCAGAGCATATGAATAATAAAGAAAAATAAATGGACGAGAGAGACTTACATCCGGTGGCGGGTTGACTATGCAGAAGGGGTTGAACCCCACTTTGCTACAGCTTTCCAATCTTTCGTTGAGAAGGGTTTTGGTCATCTCATTGATCGCGCTGTCAGTTAAACGCGTTTGGCAGTGGCGCATCGGATCCTTGACATCACTTGTGTAGGTACACATTATGCTGGGTCGGCGACTCAAAGGTATAATCCTCCAAGCTACCCAGCAGCAGCCCAAGTCAACACCAGTCAGCCCGTTTGCCAGCAGCGCCGTAACCTTTGAAAAGGCAGGCATAAGTTTGGCTCATTCAGTGGTGGTAAGCCGTTTGGGGAGAGGGTGCCTCGGGCTCCGCTGGTAGTCACGATAACCCGACAAGGGGTTCTCGTCAGCAGGAGAAGTGTCTTGATAGTAGAACCATGTATGATTCCAATCCTTGTGATGACTTGGAAGCTGAGCATAAGGAAAAATGGCATATCTCCACTATTGAATTGAAACTCCACCAAGGTCTAAGCTGGGTCCATCTGTGAACTCGTTCTGGTGGTTCAAGTAAAAATATTCTCTGAAGAGTTCAACGCTGTTCTCCTCTTGAAGATATACTTCGTAGAAAACTTGAAAGTTGTAGATATTAGGAACCGAGTTAGGTATGATGTCTTGAGGACGGAGTTCGAGGAAATGCAGAAAATCACGGAAGAATTTTGACCTAGGCGGTGAAAAGCCCCGGTTTATATGGTCAGTAAGACAATGGTTTCATTTTCCTTGGGTTGAGGTCTACTCTCAGATAGATCTGGAACACGCCAGTGGATGGTATTTTTTGCTGGCAAGATGCCTGTTTTGACACAGTCATCAAGCATTTCTTCCGTAACAATTGAAGGGCCCACTTGCATGAGGTAACGGTCTTAGTCATGATTGCAGGGCACGGCCTAAAAAAGATGATGTATAGTATGCTTAAACCAAAGAACATTTCCGGATTATACGAGTTATGATGCATATGCCAGCGGCTTAATGGGGCCTAATGTCACATGGCGGGTCATGGTTTGTGGTATAAGCCGCCATTGCAGTTATGGTACTTCAGATCTATCGGAGAAAATTTTGCTAAGAGGTGGACAAATACATTCTACAGATTGGTTCAATAAGTTTTGGATCTGACGCTGTTTGGAAAACAAAAATAAATTCTGAACCTAGGGTTGCGATAGTGAAGGAACTCGTGTGCTTGCGGGATTTCTGTGTCAGAAGGATGTGTCCTGTAATTGAAAAGGAGTGTTAAACTACTTCCACCAAACTTCCGTGATGTTTTCAGATCAAACTAGGGGTGTTATGAAGGAACAGTGAAGACCAGGGAAGAATTTTGATGAACTGGACAAACCCTAATGGAGATCTGATAGATGGGAGAAGCAGTGCATACATGTGCTGATGGACCGCGGTGGCGCGCCGGTTCTCTGGTCTAGTCAAGCTGATGCAGCAGCCTGAGTTGATGCAGCAGATGGAGGTCGGCTGCGGGCGAGCTCGTATCTGCAGAGGAGTTGCGAGGAGGAAGATGGAGATGATGAAGTGAGCGGGAAAAAGTGAGGACGAAGACGATAAGGCAATGATCAAATGGAATGTGCGGGAATCGAGGAGGCTGAAAAATGGATATGAGGCTGTACGAACGCCTCGACTTTCGAGATATCTATTAAAACAAAGATCCATTGAGATATACTAGGTTCTATGTGAAGTTAATGTATGATGACGTCACGGAGGATTGCCAAGTTTTTGTGAGGTGACGTCATGGCGGGTTACAGTGATCTGATGATGGAAGATTTTGCTAAGTCAAAATGATGAAGATTGATATGAACAAGTTCAAACCAACAAGGGGCCTAATGTTGGGGATATAACTATTGGGTATGGCCCGCCTACGAGGGGCCGGGTCATACCACTGGCGACTTAAGGATAAAGATGGCGGGTCATTAAGCAAGCCCATTGAAGGCCCAAGACCCAGAGGCGACTTGATGCCCAAGGGGATGAACCGCCATATGTGTAACTTGTATTGTAAGACAAGCTTAGTTGGTCACCGAGCCGAACATGTTGTGTATGAGCCAGCCACGATTCTGTAAGCCACCGCGCATCAACCTATGTATATAAAGGGGTGACCCGACGGCGCGTTAGGGAAAGAAACAACAAGTCGAGAACTAGGTCAAGCATATTCGCTCCCTGGTAATCAAAACCCAAGCAATACAACGTAAAGCAGGAGTAGGCTTTTACCTCATTGAGAGGGGTCGAACCTGGGTAAACTCTCTGTGTCCTTTGTCCGTCAAGATGGTGCTTCATGATTTAATCCATTCTTCAAGTCCATCAAGATTCTTGTTGGAGTTCAAGTATCTTTTCTTCTTGCGTCTCGAAGTGCAATTAATTCTCCATATTCTTTTGAAGTGGAATTTTGCATTTCTTCGTTCTTCTGAGCTATTCAGGCATTTGGTTGTGGTCAGTTGTGACCTCATAATTTTAATATGTTTTCCATACGCCCAAACAAGCTTATTCTTTTCGTTGTTGAATTTCCAACAACTCCGTTTAATCCTTCCTTGCAAGGACGCTTCTCAATTCTATTATGGTGGAAGTTGTATGTTGTTTTCCCTTTTCTTTTCCTTCCAATGATGTACTTTCTATTCTTTTGTTTCAGAGGCATTATGATATTTCTCTCTTCGACCCATTATCTCGTTCCTCCAAGACCATTTTATTTCCTTGCCTATCCATTTACCGGAGTGTGGTGTCCAATTTTCAAATCTATTATCTTGTCTACCTCTCCTTTTCTCTTATACAGGGATGCTATCCCAATTATCTCATTCTTATTCCCTATCTATCTTGTTCTAACCAGAGTGATTTCAGAGTCTATCTGGTTCCTTGAGCTTTTGATTCTCGTCATAATCGTCGTTCCTCTTATCTAACGGAGTGCCCTCGACTTTCTTCATCTTCTCTCTTGCATTCTTATTTCACCTCATCCTCTTTTCTTCCGTCTCGCTCCTAAGATCTCGGGACGAGATCTTCTGTTAGTGGAGGAGAGTTGTAATGCCCCGAGACAGATGTGCCAGATGTCTTCTAGTTATTTGCCATCGTTGCCATGTCATTCGCTTGCGTGTTGCACTTTGACATTTCATTCGCTTGTGTTTTGCACTTTGCCATGTCATCATGTTCATTTCATCTGCATGTTTTTCAAAACTTGCATCCGTTCGGGTCGCCCAGTTCTCTGCGTTGTCCGTTCTGAGTCCAATCACACTCGCACGCGCCTGCGGCACCTCCGAAATATTATTTTATAAGTGGGATAAAAACTTTCTCGGAATGGTTGAAAGTTGGCGCGCGGTCTTGTTATGGTGTAGGTAGACCGCCTACCAAATTTCATCACATTTGGAGTCCATTAGATAGCCCAACCATTAAACATATGGCGACATTATAGCCGGTCTAACGTCGGATGTTTTCGGTATCCGAAAACCCATGCCGGGACGCACTTCATCTCTCTCTTCTCAGCCCACTCAGCCCACCTAGCCCATCCTAAACCCCCCTCCGACTGGAACCATAGGATCGCGATCGGAGGGCTCCAAAACCCCCCTATACCCTAGCTCATGTCTATATATAGACACCCCCTTCCAAAATGGGCTAACTCTAGTCTAAACCTACCCCTAAACCTTCCCCTACCACTGTCCCACTGCCTCTAGCCGCAGCCACCTCAAAATCCAGGCCACCCCTCCCGCGCACCGCCAATTGGCAGCTCCCCGCAGGCCCATCCGAGGCCGGCGCGGGCACGAAGCAGGCCGAGCCGCCGCCCGACTCCCTCCATGCCACCGCTGCACTCCGCTCCGTGCACTCGGGCCCGCCACGGGACTACGCCTTTGTCGCCGCCTTCGGTCAGTGATGCCCGGCATCGAACCTCGCTGCGGCTCGGATCCGCCACCTCGACATGCACCCTCGTCCTCGCAGAGTGCCGTCGTCGCCAGAGTCTCGACCCCACCGCCCCATGCTCCGCCGATGCCCGCGCTAGCGCCACGTCGGCCGTGCTCGCCAACTCCAGCCAGACCCACCCGGGAATGGGTGCCCCATGGCCGGATCCATCCGACCCCGGCCTCGTCCGTCTTCCTCGTCGACCTCCGGTCTCCCCTACTAGCCTAAGCCGCGTCACCGGCCACCTCGTCGCCGGAGCTCCAAATTTGCATCCCTTCGTCACTGGACGCCACCAACCCCCGATCCAAACGCGCCCTCGAGGCCCTGGATCTTGCCATCCCGATCCATCCCGCCCCACTTCTTCCCTGGGGTGTAATTTTCACTATCCCTAAAAAGTAATCTCATGATGCATTATTGTGATGTTCATATCTTTGTGCAAATTTGTCCGATGGTGATGTTCTTTATATCAAAATTTTCATATCTTGCCGCTCTACATGAGGGTGTACTTTGCATGCATGTTGTTATTCATGTTGTTGCCTTAATCATAATTGCAGAAGTGCTAAATGATATAATCTGCTGGAAACTATTGTAACATGTCATTGCGTCTTTTTCATAGCATTGTGTGTGATTTTATTTTGAGCAGCATGATAAAATGTTTTAGGAGCATAATCATGCCATATTTTTAGTGGTGTAATCCATTTTTCATGATATGCCATGTGGTGACTAGCACAAGCTTGCAAACTAGGGTACTTGCTATTAGTTTTCTGCTAAGTCTGATCTATTATATTATGTTGCCATGTTTAGTTGATGCTACCATCAAATCTATTAATAATCTAGAGATGTTCAGTGATCATACTTTGATGTAGATGTTATGCTCTATCCATGCATGCCCTTGTTTGCAATTATAACCTGCTGTAGCTTGTTCTATTGGTGCCCTTAATTTTCTTGAAAATGTAACTGTCGGCATGCCCAGTTTTCACATTCTCTTATATCATCTTGCCATGTTCACTTGAAGCTACCATCAAACCTATTTCTCCAATGATCTTGCTCAGTAATGATGTTTCGTTAAGGCTGTTTAGTACTTGCTTACTGTTCCCTTTGATGCCATGAAATGTTCCTGTAGAATGCACTTTTTTGTCTCACAGTATGCATCATGAATCTGTTTTCAGCCTTGATCTGTTTTTCACCAGTCTGAGAAACTGTTATGACTTGCTTACTTGTCTTGATGAATGGCATTGATCTAGAGGTTATATGGAGATGCTTAGTAACCATGTTTTGCCATGTATAACCTTTACTTCAATGCCATGATTTTGGTTTCTATGATCTTGCAATGTAGCATCATTGTTTCATGCCTCCAACATGTCAACATGTTATTTTTGCTCACATGTATGCCCTGTTTTTCACAAAGTCATAGTCTGTGTAATAAAGTGGCTTGTTGCATTGATCATGTTGGTTTAATCTTGATGGCTATGAACCTGAACCTTGATGCTATGCAAAGCATATTACCTGTTCTTCAAGTGAATGTCATGTTTGTGTCAATATTGTTTTGTAGCATGTTGGTTTGATGCTTGCAAAATGCCTAGTTGCTATTTTGGACAGCTTGTCCTTTGAACTTGTTTCATGTGTATGTGTTGAACCGTTGCTCTGTTTTGTTCATGTCCTATATGAAACTTGCTTGGTTTTGCATGTAGTTTGATCATGTCATATTAAGTCCTTGTTTTGAGTGTGTTTGCTTGATGTTTGAATGCATTTTGCATCAATGCTATGCTTAACTTGTTTTCCTCATATCTTCTACGTCATAGCTCTGAATTAAACGAACTTTATATTTAAATTGACTAGAAAGACGTGTAGATCATCATGGTGCGTCTTAACTTGCTGTTTAACAACTTTAACATAATGTGTTAGTCAGATCAGTACCAATTTCGAAATTTGCATATGAGGACTTGTAGGAATTGTTGTATGTTGATTCCGACCTCATTTAAACTTGCTTTGATGTGGGGTTCTAGTACGCATCATCTCTTGCCATTAGTAGCATCATATAGCCTTGTCACGTGTCATACTTGGTTGAGCGTCATGTCATGTTTATTCGTTGTGTGTTTACCATGTTGTTTGGTTCTTTCCATTGTTGCTTCTTCTTACTAGTTCTAGTAACGTTGTGATTGTGAGGATTCGTTCGATTACGAGGGTTCGTCTTCTTCATGGACTCGATCTTCTTCCTAGCAGGATTTTAGGCAACTTGACCGTTACCCCAGATACCACTACTATCTTTGCTTTGCTAGTTGTCTCGATGCTATCGTTATGTAGCGCTACCTACCACTTGTTTATCAAGGCTCCCAAATTGCCATGACAGCCTCTAACCTTTTTTCACCATCCTAGCAAACTGTTGTTTGGCTATGTTATTACCGCTTTGCTCGACCCCTCTTATAGCGTTGCTAGTTGAAGGTGCAGTTGCAGGTTGTTCCAAGATGGGACATGGATATCAAGGGATATCACAATATCTCTTATTTAATTAATGCACATATATACTTGGTAAAGGGTGGAAGGGTTGGCCTTTTGCCTGGTGTTTTGTTCCACTCTTGCCACCCTAGTTTCTGTCATACCTGTGTTATGTTCCTTGATTTTGTGTTCCTAACACGGTTTGGGTTTATGGGCCCCCCTTGATAGTTTGCTTTGAATAAAACACCTCAAGCAAGACCCAATATTGGTTTTACCATTTGCCCGACATAATAACTAAACATGATTATAAACTTGACGCATAGGGACTTAGCGCTACCCGAGGTTCATTATTCAACATAATACATGGGAGCCAGTGCTGATGGTGTTGGTCCCAAACCGGGCACCCTGCGGGGCCACCATGTGGAAACTCGGGGTCTGGTTTTACTCGAAGCTTGACCCATCCGATCATGGCCTGAGACGAGATACACGGGGCTACTTTTAGGGTGTCGGCACGTCAGGAGGTCTTGCTAGACTTGTTTTACCATTGTCGAAATGTCTTGTGAACCGGGATTCCGAGTTTGACCGGGTTGTTCTGGGAGGAGGATTTTCCTCCGTTGATCACGAGAGCTTGTTGTGGGCTAAGCTGGGACACCCCCGCAGGGCATAAACTTTCTAGAGTCGTGCCCATGGTTATGTGGAGAACTTGACACCTGATCCGAAATAAAGTACACTAGCCGCGTGAGTAACCGTGACTGTCCCTTTCCGAGTGAGTCGAGAAGGGAACATGGTGGGGTTATGTTTGACTCATAAGTACTTCAGGATGACTTATCGATCATTACTAATTTGCGGCCATTTGCATAGTGGATCTTCTTATTATTGTACTCGTAAGTTAGCCACCATACAATGCTTAGTCGCTTGCTGCAACCTCACCACTGATACATTCCATACCCATTAAGCTTTGCTAGTATTGATATCCATGGTAATGGGATTTCTGAGTACTCTGGCTCACAGATTACTACAACAACAGTTGCAGGTATAGGTAATGCAATGGTCCGACGTGACAGCGATGTTACTTGTTTTGGAGTTCTTCTTCCGCTTCTCCTTCGTTCAGGGGATAGGTTCATGGTTGGTAGCCTAGGCTAGCAGGATGGATGTGGTTTGAGTTTCTGTTTGTGTTTTAGTCCATAGTCGGATGTTGATCTTATGTACGATGTTTGATGTATTCTTGTGGCATTTGTATGCCTTTGTATGTAATGGTATGATGTAATGATATCCACCTTGCAAAGCGTCTTCAATATGCGACTCTATCCTTGGTGGTACCTTCGAGTTCCTCTCGGATAGGATCACATATTGGGCGTGAAAATTATGGGCTGTTATTACATATTGTATCACAATACTTATGCCTTTTCTCTCTTATTTTACATGGTTTACATGACGAGGGAGAATGCCGGTAGCTGGAATTCTAGACTAGAAAAGGAGGAAATATTAGAGACCTATTCTGCACAACACCAAAAGTCCTAAAACTTCACGGAGAGTTATTTTGGAATATATAAAAAAATATTCGGTGAAGAAAGCACCGGAGGGGGGTCAACTACTGTGCGCCCCCTGCCTTGTGGGCTCCCTGTCAGGGCCCCGATGCCCATCTTCTGCTATATGGTGTGTTTTGACCTGAAAAACATTAGAAGGAAGCTTTCAGGACAAAGCGAAACCGTCTCGAGGCGGAATCTAGGAAGAACCAATCTAGGGCTCCGGCGGAGCTGCTCTGCCAGGGAAACTTCCCTCTGGGAGGGGGAAATCGAAGCCATCGTCATCACCAACGATCCTCTCATTGAGAGGTGGTCAATCTCCATCAACATATTCACTAGCACCATCTCCTCTTAATCCCTAGTTCATCTCTTGTTCTGATCTTTGTCTCAAACCTCAGATTGGTACTTGTGGGTTGCTAGTAGTGTTGATTACTCCTTGTAGTCGATGCTAGTTGGTTTATTCGATGGATGATCATATGTTCAGATCCTTAATGATAATTAATACTACTCTGATTATGAACATGAACATGCTTTGTGAGTAGTTACGTTTGTTCCTGAGGACATGGGAGAAGTCTTGTTATAAGTAATCATGTGAATTTGGTATTCATTCGATATTTTGATGAGATTTATGTTATCTTTCCTCTAGTGGTGTTATGTGAACGTCGACTACATCATACTTCACCATTATTTGGGCCTAGGGGAAGTAATTAGGAAGTAATAAGTAGATGATGGGTTGCTAGAGTGACAGAAGCTTAAACCCTAGTTTATGCGTTGCTTCGTAAGGGGCTGATTTGGATCGATATGTTTCATGCTATGGTTAGATTTGTCTTAATTCTTCTTTCTTAGTTGCAGATGGTTGCTAGAGGGGTTAATCATACGTGGGAGGCTTCTCCAAGAAAGGGCGGCACCCAAGCACCGGTCCACCCACATATCAAATTATGAAAGTAACGAACGTGAATCAAATGAGCATGATGAAAACTAACTGCTCCTAGCTGACAAAAAGGATGGCGCCCACTGCAGAGCCTTCATTGCACTTCCTTCGTCTTGCTCCAAATCCCCTTCTCCTCCTGCCCAGAAAAACTCCAGATCCGTCGAATCTCCGTCCTAAGCCTGCGACCGATGGCGACCGACAAGGCGAAGTCCACGGCCACGGTCGCATGCTCGCCCTCTTGGTTCGAGCCTGCCCTGAGCACGTCCACCATTGCGAAGGAGAAGCACCTCACCGCTGCACTCCAACTGATGGCGGGCAACAACAACAAGGGGGGAGAGACGGTGCTCCGAGTTGGCTCCGCCAAGTTGGAAACCTTGGGCGGCAACTTCTCTCCCTTCTTCTTGCACATCATCTTCGTGGGGCTGGTTCCCCCTTTCTCCAGCTTCTTCTACATCGTTCTTCGCCACTACAAGCCCCATGCCCTCCGTCAGCTTAGCACTATGATCTTTTAGTTTATTGCTATTGCTTTCTTCATAACTTATACATGTTCCTATGACTATACGATTATGCAACTCCTGAATGCCAGAGGAACAATTAGTGTGCTATCAAACGTCACAACGTAACTGGGTGACTATAAAGATGATCTATAGGTGTCTCCAATGGTGTTTGTTGAGCTGGCAAAGATCGAGATTAGGATTTGTCTATCCTTGTATCGGAGAGGTATCTCTAGGCCCTCTCGGTAATGCACATCACTATAAGCCTTGCTAGCAATGTGACTAATGAGTTAGTTATGGGATGTTTCATTATAGAACGAGTAAAGAGACTTGCCGGTAACGAGATTGAAATAGGTATTGAGATACCGACGATCGAATCTCGGGCAAGTAACATACCGATGACAAAGGGAACAACGTATGTTGTTATGCGGTTTGACCGATAAAGATATTCATAGAATATGTAGGAACCAATATGAGCATCCAAGTTACGCTATTGGTTATTGACCGGAGAAAAGTCTCGGTCATGTCTACATAGTTCTCGAACCCGTAGGGTCCGCACGCTTAACGTTTGATGAAGATCGGTATTATGAGTTTATGTGTTTTAATGTACCAAAGGAAGTTTGGAGTCCCGGATGTGATCACAGACATGATGAGGAGTCTCGAAATGGTCGAGACATAAAGATTGATATATTGGAAGGCTATGTTTGGACATAGGAATGGTTCCGGATGAGTTCGGGCATTTACTAGACTACCGGGGGGTTACCAGAACCCCGCGGGGAGTTAATGGGCCTTATTGGGCCTTAGTGGGAGAGAGGAGGAGGCGTCCAAGGTGGAGGGCGCGCCCCCCAAGCCTAATCCGAAATTGGGTGGGGGCCGGACCCCCTTTCATTCCCTCTCTCTTCCCCTTCCTTTCTCTCCTACTCCAACTAGGGAAGGGGGAATCCTACTCCTACCGGGAGTAGGACTCCCCCCTTTGGCGCGCCATGAGAGGGCCGGCCCTCCCCTCCTCCACTCCTTTATAAACGGGGGAGGGGCACCCCATACACACACAAGTTGATTGTTTAGCCATGTGCAGTGCCCCCCTCCACCGATTTCCACCTCGGTCATATCGTTGTAGAGCTTAGGCGAAGCCCTGCGTCGGTAACTTCATCATCACCGTCATCACGCCATCGTGCTGACGAAACTCTCCCTCAATCTTAGCTGGATCTAGAATTCGTGGGACGTCATCAAGCTGAACATGTGGAGATCATGCAGGTGCCGTACCATCGGTGCTAGGATCGGTCGCATTATGAATACGTATGACTACATCAACCACGTTGTCATAACGCTTCCGCTTACGGTCTACGAGGGTACGTGGACAAGACTCTTCCCTCTCGTTGCTATGCATCACCTATATGGATCTTGCGTGGGCGTAGGAAATTTTTGAAATTACTGCGTTCCCTAACAGTGCCATCCGAGCCAGGTCTATGCGTAGATGTTATATGCATGAGTAGAACAAAGGAGTTATGGGCATGGGTATATACATATTGCTTGCCGTCACTAGTTGTTTCTTGATTCGGCAGTATTGTTGGATGAAGCATCCCAGACCGACGTTACATGACCGCATTCATGAGACTGGTTCTACCGACGTGCTTTGCACACAGTGGCTGGCGGGTGTCAGTTTCTCCAACTTCAGTTGAATCGGATTCAATGAACAGGGTTCTTTCTGAAGATCAAAAAGCAATCACTATACCGCGTTGTTGTTTTTTATGCATAGGTAAGAACGGTTCTTGCTAGAAGCCCATAGCAGCCACTTAAAACTTGCAACAACAAAGTAGAGGACGTCTAACTTGTTTTTGCAGGGCATGTTGTGATGTGATATGGTCAAGACGTGATTATATAAATTGTTTTATGAGATGATCATGTTTTGTAACACAGTTATCAGCAACTGGCAGGAGCCATATGGTTGTCGCTTTATTATATGAAATGCAATCGCCATGTAATTGCTTTAATTAATCACTAAGCGACAGTGATAGTCGTAGAAGCAATAGTTGGCGAGGCGACAACGATGCTCCGATGGAGATCAAGGTGTCAAGCCGGTGACGATGGTGATCATGACGGTGCTTTCGAGATGGAGATCAAAGGCACAAGATTATGATGGCCATATCATATCACTTCTATTTGATTGCATGTGATGTTTATCATTTATGCATCTTATTTTGCTTAGTTCGGCGGTAGCATTATAAGATGATCCCTCACTAAATTTCAAGGTACAAGTGTTCTCCCTGAGTATGCACCGTTGCTACAGTTCGTCGTGCCGAGACACCACGTGATGATCAGGTGTGATAAGCTCTACTTTCACATACGGGTGCAAGCCAGTTTTGGACATGCAGAATACTTGGGTTAAACTTGTCGAGCCTAGCATATGCAGATATGGCCTCGGAACATTGAGACCGAAAGGTCGAGCGTGAATCATATAGTAGATATGATCAACATAGTGATGTTCACCATTGAAAACTACTCCATCTCACGTGATGATCGGACATGGTTTAGTTGATATGGATCACGTGATCACTTAGATGATTAAAGGGATGTCTATCTAAGTGGGAGTTCTTAAGTAATATGATTAATTGAACTTTAATTTATCATGAACTTAGTACCTGATAGTATTTTGCATGTCTATGTTGTTGTAGATAGATGGCCCGTGCTGTTGTTCTGTTGAATTTGAATGCGTTCATAGAGAAAGCTAAGTTGAAAGATGATGGTAGCAGCTACACGGACTGGGTCCGTAACTTGAGGATTATCCTCATTGCTGCACAAAAGAATTACGTCCTGGAAGCACTGCTGGGAGACAAGGTTGCTGCAGATGCTGCTGACAATGGTAAGAACATCTGGTGGAGCAAAGCTCATGACTACTCGATAGTTTAGTGTCCCATGCTTTACGGCTTAGAACCGGGACTTCGACGACGTTTTGAACGTCATGGAGCAAATGAGATGTTCTAGGAGTTGAAGTTAATATTTTAAGCAAATGCCCGGATTGAGAGATATGAAGTCTCCAATAAGTTCTATAGCTACAAAATGGAGGAGAATAGTTCTGTCAGTGAACATATACTCAAAATGTCTAGGTACCATAACCACTTGAGTCAGCTGGGAGTTAATCTTCCTGATGATAGTGTCATTGACAGAGTTCTTCAATCACTGCCACCAACATACAAGAGCTTCATGATGAACTATAATATGCAAGGGATGGATAAGACAATTCCAGAGCTCTTCGCAATGCTAAAGGCTGCGGAGGTAGAAATCAAGAAGGAGCATCAAGTGTTGATGGTCAACAAGGCCACCAGTTTCAAGAAGAAGGGCAAAGGGAAGAAGGGGAACTTCAAGAAGAACATCAAGCAAGTTGTTGCTCAAGTGAAGAAGCCCAAGTCTGGACCTAAGCCTGAGACTGAGTGCTTCTAATGCAAAGGGACTCGTTACTGGAAGCAGAACTGCCACAAGTATTTGGCGGATAAGAAGGATGGCAAAGTGAAAGGTATATTTGATATACATGTTATTGATGTGTATCTTACTAATGCTCGCAGTAGCGCCTGGGTATCTGATACTGGTTGTGTTGCTAATATTTGCAACTCGAAACAGGGGCTATGGATTAAGCGAAGATTGGCTAAGGACGAGGTGACAATGCGTGTGGGAAATGGTTCCAAAGTCGATGTGATCGCCGTCAGCACGCTATCTCTACATCTACCTTCGGGATTACTATTAGACCTGAATAATTGTTATCTGGTGCCAGCGTCAAGCGTGAACATTATATCTAGATATTGTTTGATGCGAGACGGTTATTCATTTAAATCAGAGAATAACAGTTGTTCTATTTATATAAGTAATATCTTTTATGGTCATGCACCCTTGATGAGTGGTCTATTTTTACTAAATCTTGATAGTAGTGATACATATATTCATAGTATAGAAGCCAAAAGATATAAGTTTAATAATGATAGTGCAACTTATTTGTGGCACTGCCGCTTAGGTCATATTGGTGTAAAGTGCATGAAAGAACTCCATGCAGATGGACTTTTGGACTCACTCGATTAGAATCACTTGATGCTTGCGAACCATGCCTCATAGGCAAGATTACTAAGACGCCGTTCTCTGGAACAATGGAATGAGCAACAGACTTATTGGAAATAATACGTAAGTCTGAAACATAAGTCTACTTAACTGATGAGTGTTGATGCTTGTGGCGGGTATCGTTATTTTCTAACCTTAACTAATGATTTGAGTAGATATGGGTATATCTACTTGATGAAACATAAGTCTGAAACATTTGAAAAGTTCCAAGAATTTCAAAGTGAAGTGGAAAATCATCGTAACAAGAAAATTAAGTTTCTACGATCTGATCGTGGAGGTGAGCATTCGAGTTATGAGTTTGGCCTTCAGTTGAAACAATGTCGAATAGTTTTGCAACTCACGCCACCTGGAACACCGCAGCGTAATGATGTGTCCGAACATCGTGACCGTACTTTATTAGATATGCTGCGATCTATGATATCTCTTACCGATTTACCACTATCGTTTTGGGGTTATGCATTAGAGACAGCTGCATTCATGTTAAATAGGGCACCGTCTAAAATATGTTGAGATGACACCATATGAACTGTGGTTTAGCAAGAAACCTAAGTTGTCGTTTCTTAAAGTTTGGGGTTGCGATGCTTATGTGAAAAAGTTTCAGCCTGATAAGCTCAAACCCAAATCAGAGAAGTGCATCTTCATAGGATACCCAAAAGAAATTGTTGGGCACACCTTCTATCACAGATCCGAAGGCAAGATCTTTGTTGCTAAGAGTGGATCCTTTCTAGAGAAGGAATTTCTCTCGAAAGAAGTGAGTGGGAGGAAAGTAGAACTTGATGAGGTCATTGTACCTTCTCCCGAATTGGAAAGTAGTTCATCATAGAAATCAGTTCCAGTGATGCCTACACCAATTAGTGAGGAAGTTAATGATGATGATCATGAAACTTCAGATCAAGTTACTACCCAACCTCGTAGGTCAACCAGAGTAAGTTCCGCACTAGAGTGGTACGGTAATCCTGTTCTGGAAGTCAAGTTACTAGACCATGACGAACCTATGAACTATGAGGAAGCGATGATGAGCCCGAATTCCGCGACATGGCTTAAGGCCATGAAATTTGAGATGGGATCCATGTATGAGAACAAAGTATGGACTTTGATTGACTTGTCCGATGATCAGTGAGACATTCAGAATAAATGGATCTTCAAGAGGAAGACAGACGCTGATAGTAGTTTACTATCTACAAAGCTTGAATTGTCGAAAAAAGGTTTTCAACAAGTTCAAGGTGTTGACTACGATGAGATTTTCTCACACGTATCGATGCTTAAAAGTCTGTCCGAATCATGTTAGCAGTTGCCGCATTTTATGAAATCTGGCAAATGGATATCAAAACTACATTCCTCAATGGATTTACTAAAGATGAGTTGTATATGATGCAACCAGAAGGTTTTGTCGATCCTAAAGGTGCAAGCTCCAGCGATCCATCAATGGACTGGTGCAAGAATCTCGGAGTTGGAATATACGCTTCGATGAGTTTATCAAAGCATATAGTATTATACAGACTTGTGGTGAAGCCTGTATTTACAAGAAAGTGAGTGGGAGCAGTACAACATTTCTGATAAGTATATGTGAATGACATATTGTTGATCGGAAATAATGTAGAATTTTCTGGAAAGCATAAAGGAGTGTTTGAAAGGAGTTTTTCGAAGAAAGACCTTGGTGAAGCTTCTTACGTATTGAGCATCAAAATCTACAGAGATATAACAAGATGCTTGATAAATTATTTCAATGAGTACATACCTTGACAAGTTTTTGAAGTAGTTCAAAATGGAACAGTTAAAGAAGGAGTTCTTGCCTGTGTTGCAAGGTGTGAAGTTGAGTAAAGACTCAATACATGACCACAACAGGAAATAGAAAAAGAATGAAACGTCATTCCCTATGCCTTGGTCATAGGTTTTACAAAGTATGCTATGCTGTGTAACAGACCTGTTGTGTACCTCACCATGAGTTTGGCAAGAGTGTACAATATTGATCTAGGAGTAGATCACTGGACAGCGGTCAAAATTATCCTTAGAGGACTAAGGAAATATTTCTCGGTTATGGAGGTGATAAAAGAGTTCGTCGTAAAGAGTTACGTCGATGCAAGCCTTTTACACTGATCTAGATGACTCTAAGTGTCGATCTAGATACATGTCGAAAGTGGGAGCAATTAGCTAGAGTAGCTCCATGCAGAGCATTGTAGACATTTAAAATTTGCAAAATACATACGGCTCTAAATGTGACATACCCTTTGACTAAGCTTCTCTCACAAGAAAAACATGATCACACCTTAGTACTCTTTGGTTGTTAATCACATAGCGATGTGCACTAGATTATTGACTCTAGTAAAACCCTTTGGATATTAGTCACATCGCGATGTGAACAAATCACATGGTGATGTGAACTATTGGTGTTGAATCACATGCCGATGTGAACTAGATTATTGACTCTAGTGCAACTGGGAGATTGAAGGAAATATGCCCTAGAGACAATAATAAAGTTGTTATTTGTATTTCCTTATATCATGATAAATGTTTATTATTCATGCTAGAATTGTATTAACCAGAAACTTAGTACATGTGTGAATACATAGACAAATAGATTGTCCCTAGTATGCCTCTACTTGCCTAGCTCGTTAATCAAAGATGGTTAATTTTCCTAGCCATAGAGAGGTGTTGTCATTTGATGAACGGGATCACATCATTAGAGAATGATGTGATGGACTAGACCCATCTGTTAGCTTAGCACTATGATCATTTAGTTCATTGATATTGCTTTCTTCATGACTTATACATGTTCCTATGACTATAAGATTATGCAACTCCCGAATACCAGAGGAACACTTAGTGTGCTATCAAACGTCACAATGTAACTGGGTGACTATAAAGATGCTCTACAGGTGTCTCCAATGGTGTTTGTTGACCTGGCATAGATCGAGATTAGGATCTGTCACTCCGTGTATCACAGAGCTATCTCTAGGCCCTCTCGGTAATGCACATAACTATAAGCCTTGCAAGCAATGTGACTAATGAGTTAGTTACGGGATGTTGCATTAAGGAATGAGTAAAGATACTTGATGGTAACAAGATTGAACTAGGTATTGAGATACCGACGATCGAATCTCGGGCAAGTAACATACCGCTGACAAAGGGAACAACGTATGTTGTTATGCGGTTTGACCGATAAAGATCTTCGTAGAATATGTTGGAACCAATATGAGCATCCAGGTTCCGCTATTGGTTATTGACCGGATATGATTCTCGGTCATGTCTACATAGTTCTTGAACCCGTAGGGTCCGCACGCTTAACATTCGATGATAATCGATATTATGAGTTTATGTGTTTTGATGTACAGAAGGTAGTTCGGAGTCCCGGATGTGATCAGGACATGACGAAGAGTCTGGAAATGATCGGGACATAAAGATCGATATATTGGAAGGCTATGTTTGGACATCGGAATGGTTCCGGATGAGTTCGGGCATTTACCGGAGTACCGGGGGGGTTATTGGAACTCTCCGAGGAGTCAATGTGCCTTATTGGGCCTTAGTGGGAGAGAGGAGAAGGCAACCAAGATTGAGGGTGCGCCCCCCAAGCCCAATCCGATTTGGGTGGGGGGCCGCCCCCCCTTTCCTTCCCTCTCTCTCCCCCTCCTTTCTCTCCTACTCCAACTAGTGATGGGAAAATCCTACTCCCACCGGGAGTAGGACTCCCGCCTTGGGTGCGCCATGAGAGGGCTGGCCCTCCCCTCCTCCACTCCTTTATTTATGGGGGAGGGGGGCACCCCATAGACACACAAGTTGATTGTTTACCCGTGTGCGGTGCCCCCTCCATAGATTTCCACCTCAGACATATCGTTGTACAGCTTAGGCGAAGCCCTGCATCGGTAACTTCATCATCATCGTCATCATGTCGTCGTGCTGATGAAACTCTCCCTCGACCTTAGCTTGATCTGGAGTTCGTGGGACGTCACCGATCTGAACATGTGCAGATCGCGGAGGTGCCATACCTTCGGTGCTAGGATCGGTTGGATCGTGAAGACGTACGACTACATCATCCCCGTTGTCATAACGCTTTCGCTTATGATCTACGAGGGTACGTGGACAACACTCTACCCTCTCGTTTCTACGCGTCACCTACATGGATCTTGCGTGTGCGTATGATTTTTTTTGTAATTACTGTGTTCCCCAACAGTTTCTGGGGGTGATGCCCTCCATGGCGCTTCTCCGCCACTTCTTCTGCCTTCGGGTCAATGGCGGCCATTGCTCGGGGTGCGCCAACTTCATCGCAGCCAACGGCAGCAACGCGATTTTGTAGGTCGGGAAGAAGGTGGAGGACTTCCGGAATAAGAGGATCTTCATGGACGCCAAGCGCTGCTACACTCTACTGGAGCTGCCGACCGGGCTGCCGACGCCCCATGAAGGATGATCTCACAAGAAGCTCACCGGTCCCCGGGTGGGGCAGTTGATGGAGAAGATGGTGGCCGATCAAAAGCCGGACGACCTGAAGGCAGAGAAGCTGACGGGAGCCATGATCATCAAGGAGTTCCTGACACAGGGCCTGGCTCGGCTCCAGGCATGCTCGCACCCCCCGTGGATGCTCAATAGTGAGGAAGGCGACCTCCGGATGGGCCCGGACAACTTGTCCGACGAGGAGCTGAACAAGGCCGTGCAGACCTTGCTTGGGAAGGACCAGGGTTGCCCCCCGGATACCGATCTTCCGCTGTACCACCGCCCCGATAGAGAGAAGATTGCCGATGCCATGCCTCCCTTCGACGAGCACGGGCTCGCGCCTCTGGAGCCTTCCCGGCCCCTGGGCTCCCCAGTGACGGTGTCCTCCGGCGAGTCCGACAAGGAGGAGAGGGCGGACTCGGAGGCAACCCTGGAAGGAGCGGGGCAGACCTCTCCCCCGCGCCAAACCGATCTCCTCCGCGTCCTTTCTGACGATGATGACGCCGGTGCGCACCCGATCAAGGAGTAACCACACTCTGCAGGGGTCACCACGAGGTACAGGGGCACCCCTTCGAAGAAGCTAAAGCTGGTTATCCCGAAGAAGGCCAGGTCAGCACTGCTCTCCCGAGGCGACGTCTCTCCCTCGCCGCCAGCCACCACCATGGCAGAGCTGGCCATGCGCCCTTTTGCCCCTGAGGGCACGATGGCCCCCATGCCAATGAAGCATGCGGGCCTCACGCTCCTGAAGAGGACGAGTGATTACGTCGCCACGTACCAGTAAGCATGTCATCTTGACTTTGCTTCCTGTTCTTGTCGTAGTGTCTTGACGTGTGCCTCCTCTGCGGCCAGGCTAACACCGATGGCGAAGAAAAAGAAGGAGGGGGCCAAAACGGCCAAGGCCAAGCAGCTTGCCGCGGCCGCGCCACCTGTGGTGCAGAAGGATGGGGCCAGCCCGCGCACTACCGCGGCTGGGTCATCCTCTAGAGGCTCTAAGCAGGCTTAGGAGGAGGCGACCTTGGCGGCCAGGCTGGCTCCGGAGGTGCCCGTCCTTATCTAGCCTGCTAAGGTTATGAAGGCTTCGGAGCCCCCAACCCTCTCTGCTGATGCTGCTTTGCCGGTCCTGGCGCTGGCGCCGTCTCCTCCCCAGTCCATCTTGCTGCTGAACTGTGGTCCTTCTGCCACGCCCGGTGCTCTGGAGGAGGCTCGCTCCGCATTGGACTAGCTTCGGGACGATCTTCAGGGCCCCGACCCGCGCATGGCGTCGGGGCGCCTCAAGTTGATCTCAGGATGGCTTCGGGCCGACGCGTCTGTGGGGGCGGCCTGGGGCTAGGCCGTGGCGGCCTCAGAGGAGGGCGATCAGGTAGCCGGCCTAGCCGCGGCCGACGACGCGGTGTTGAAGGACACCAAGGCCATCGGGGAGCGTTGCCGAGCAGCGGAGGCCGAGCTGAAGAGACTCCGTGGGAGGCAGGCCGCCGAGGCCCGTTGGCTTGAGGTGTGGGAGGAGGAGCTGAAGGCCCGAGAAACTGCAGTTTCCGACCGTGACACTGAACTGGAGCAAGTGGCCCAAAAGCAGGCCGCGGAGCGTGGCCGCCTGGAGAAGTTGAAGGAGGAGGTGGAGGCGAAGAAGGCCTAGCTGGAGGCCAAGGCAAAACTTCTTGCCGAAGGGTGTGCCACCTTTGACTCCCTCGAGCAGAGGTCCCGCAAGGCACTACATTATCTCTACGGGAGGGGGTTGAAGGAGCCATTGATTACTGTGGAGGACGGCCCCGCCGAGCTGCTCCCCTAGCTTGTCACGGCGCTTGAGGGCGTTGTCGTTGGGGTTGGCCCCATGGTGGAAGGAGAAGCCCGCGCGCTCTGCACCTCGGCCGTGACGCGCGTCTTCAGCCACCTCCATCTTCGTGACCCTAGCTTCGAGTTTGGTGCCTTGCTTGAGCCTGTGGACCCTGAGCGCTGCACCACCGCTGCCGAAGCCGTGGAGGCCCTGCTGCGGAAGTTCCTTGTCATCGACCCTGCGACCACGACAGATGGCGCCATCGAACCCACGACCCACTACAAAAAAAGACACAACTGTGACATTTTGGGCCGAACGGAATTTTTTCTGTCATACATATGACACTTCTATGATGATAATTGTGACAAAACCCGGTATCATCATAGATGTGGTGGGCTCCTACTTCTATGAGAAAAAATCATGACAGAAAATGGGCCTTTCGTCGTGGGCGGGCCGGAGACGCAGCTGCATGACATTCTTTTGGTCGTCCATGAAGGAAAAAACCATGGTAGAAGTGAGGGCGGGGAAAATTTCGGGGAGTTCCCGGTTACGGTGGGAGGTCGGGGGCCGAGCGATGCGGGTTTCTCTCATACACGTACGCGCGTGTGTGTGAGGCGTCGGCTCTAACTGAACCCGAGCGAGGCGTTGGGCTCTAACCGAACCCGAGCGATTGCACTGCAGGCTACGCGTTACTGAATCCGAGCGATCGATCGATGGCTGTTAACTGAACCCGATCGAGCGATTCCTTCGCTACTGCTGCTAACTGAAGCCGGTCGATTGGATGAACAGTGAGCTTTGCGGGGGGGGGGGGTGGATGAACAGTGAGCGGTGGCATTGCCTCTTGATGAACAGGACCCTGTGGTGTGGAGGGCTGGATGAACAGTAGACGGTGGAGGGGTGGTTGAACAGGACCCCGTGGTGTGGAGGGTTGTATGACCAGTAGATGGTGGAGGGGAGGTTGAACAGTAGCCGGTGGAGTAGCGCGCAGTGGAGGCTGGATGAACAGGAGCCCGTGGAGGCTGGAGGAGGTCAACGGTAGCCCGTGGACGCTGGAGGAGGTCGACGATGGAAATGAACAGTATCCCATGGAGTCCCGTTTTGCGGTACGCCACACCCCTCCCGATGAAAAGGACCCCCGTTTCGACCGTAGGAGGTCCGTTTCATCCGTTTCGTCTGTTTTGCGGTATGCCACACCCCTCTGGATCAACAGGACCCCTGTTTCAACCGTAGGAGGTCCATTTCCTCCGTTTTGCGGTACGCCACACCCCTCCCGATCAACAGGACCCCCGTTTCGACCGTAGGAGGTCCGTTTCCTCCGTTCTGCGGTACGCCAGGCCTCGTTTCTATCGCGTGTTCCATCCAAGCACTCCCGATGAACATGACCACGCATTCCGTTTCAACCCAGCCGGTTGGCTCCCACGCGTTCCGTTGCCTCCTGATGAACATGATGCATTTCGTTGCCTCCCGATGAACACGGCGCATTCCGTTGCCTCCCCATGAACACGACGCATTCTGTTGCCTCCCCATGAACACGATGCATTCCGTTGCCTCCCCATGAACACGACGATGACGCTGTTTCTCCGTTCCGACCCAGCCATGTACACGAGCCTTGGCCGTACGTATGCGCGAGTAGGCGTTCGAGACCCTCCCGTTTGTACACATATGTGGCCATATTTTCTTTCTTGCACCCTGGCCGCTGTACGTACGTGTACATGCTACATGCGCACCTCTACTATGACACGTGCGCGCCTCTACATCGACCAGTATGTACGTACACGTTCGCGACCAGAATGACAACGCTACGTACACTTCGACCAGGTGGGTCCCGACTGTCAGGCACTTCCTTGCCTGCGAAGATGTAGCTGGTGGGTCCCAGCAGTCAAGGGGGCAAATCGTTTTGTTTTGTTTTGCCCGGACGCACTTCCTTGCGTGCGAAGGTGTAGCTGCTGGGTTCCAGCAGTCAGGGGGGCGAATCGTTTTTTTCCCAGACGCACTTCCTTGTGTGCGATGGTGTAGCTGGTGGGTCCCAGCAGTTGGGGGGCAAATCGTTTTTTTTCAGACGCACTTCCTTGCGTGCGAACATGTAGCTAGTGGGTCCCAGCAGTCAGGGGGTCGAATAGTTTTTTTTCCCGGACGCACTTCCTTGCATGTGAAGATGTAGCTCGTGGGTCCCAGCAGTCAGGGGGCGAATCTTTTTTTCGCAAAATACGGTGGCCCGTCCGGTGGGTCCCTGCTGTCAAGTGGAGGAATAATTATTTTGCGCGTAATAAGGAGGCACTTCCTTGCGGCTGCCGTGGACCCAGCTGTCAGCCTCTCCACGTACAGTCCACGTCCGATGGACGTCGTCCGAGAGCACCAGGGCGATGGATGACGGCGAGGCCTAGGATGGGGACGACGCGGACCCAGGGAAGACGCGGCAGTGGATACACACACGGAGAGGAGTATGAGGGTTCACTGGTTCGGCTGCGCTGCCGTCACCGCATAATAACAGGGGGTGTGGGTGAGTGGAGGGATGGCCTGGCCAGCGGTGGAAGTAGTAGGGGGCGGTGAGGCCTACACGGGAGCACCGCCGGCCACGGGAGGCAGGATCAGGCGGCACGACCGGCGCTGCTTTGGGCGGCTGGAGCAAGAAGACCAGAGGTTGAAGAAGCACGATGGCCGTTGGATGGACATCATACTATCACTGCAGCTAGAATCGTTTATATTGACTAAGTTGACAAAGCCCTTGGTACGTCAACTTAGTAGGCCCATGGGTCATCTTCAGAAACGATGCGCCCCAGATGTCAGGGGGAGGAATCATTTTTTGGGCGGGTGAAGCTAGAATATCCGAGATTGAAGAAGAACCACGGCATCCATTGGATGGACATCCAACGGCCACTGCTGCTAGAACCATGTGTTGACTATAAGTTGACAAAGCCTTGCATACGCGTCAACTCTGTTTTTTTAGGGGACGCGTCAACTTAGTAAGGCCAAAAGTGTGTGGCAGAGAACTTATAGCCCGTTTGAGATTTGTAAGAATGTGTAGCTCATTTTTTAATTCTAATGGAATTTACTACAGCCCATTTACACTTTGTTAACAGTACAGCCCATTTCAACCAACCGTTCAAAACTGAATTCAATAAAATTTCCCACATTTTGATGGGATACGAAATATTTTTATCCCGAAATTTCTTAGATTAAATACAATTTCAATATAAATTTATATTACGTAAAAATCCAACGAAACATTGCGCTCGCAACAATTAATGAAATGAAAATTTTCAATATCGAAAAATAATATTTTATAAAGTAATCACGCGTTTGGTGCATTTTTTTATAGTTACTGCCCAGTTTTTATAATTGCATCCCAGTTATTATTTCTTAAAGCCCATTTTCTTTTTAAGCCTAATGCATCCCTCCTAGGAAAGATTTGCAGCCCAGCGGGGCAGAGAATAACAACTTGACCTTGCCTGGGTTTTCCTAAAAAAAGTATAGCTGGGCTAGCCATTTTCAGCTTGAAAAAAATTAATATCTGGGCTGGATATCTGGCCTAGGCTAGACGGGCCACAACCCGCCCAGTTAATACCTGCAGCGATGTTTTCGTTGTTGTTCAGAGGAGAAAAATTAATATTTGGGCTAAACATCGAAAAACTCTGAAGTGCTCACACCTCAAAAAGACAAATACTGATCGAGCTGCGTGGTCCCTGCTGTTGGCCGCTTCTTGTGCAATTCTCTCGTTTATTGACTACTACATAGGTTGACAATGGTGTTGGACCGTGATGTCAGGAAACTAGGAGGAAGCAAAATAAATTATAGTTATATATATATATAATAAGGAGGCACTTGCACACGTGAGGCTATGGACCTGGTGGGTCCCCATTGTCATCCTCTCCGAGTAAAGTCATCTCCTCGCCCACGCGTGCTTTCCGCCCGAAACAGTCAGCGCCGCCCGCCCCACTTCCCGGTGCAGGCGATTGCTCCGCCTTCAAGCGACACAAGTACTGTCCGTCCGTCCATCTGCCACCAACATTAATGATACGAGGTTGCCGAGGTGGCTACTCCGGCGCCACACGTCCGTCCCTCCGCCCGTCCACCATTGCTATATAAACTGCTGCGCCGTCCATACCCGCAGTCATCCGCATCCGTTCCATTTCTCCTATCCACACCACTACTGCCCACCATGGCTTCCTCGTGCTCCAGTGCTCTTCCGGACGGGCGGACGACGGACCACATGGAGATGGCAGCCATTGCTGCCGACCGGCTAGCCGGCAGGCAGCTGGAGGACGACGACGTCCCACTGGAGAATGTGGTAGTTGACGATCCGGCGCCAACCCCCTCCTCCGCGCCATCCTCGCCGGTGCATTGCACCATGACCATCGGCGAGGCCTATGCCCAATATATGGACAGGGTGAGGCAGATGCATGAGGAGCAGTTCCGGGAGGCGCAGGCCGACATCGCCTACAACCACCATCTCCTCTGGGGGCACCTGCAGGTGGAGGAGAAGATCACCGCGGAGCGGGCGGAGCAGGAGGCGCTGTTCGACTCGTACCGCTCCGCCCGCAAGGGCCGCCTCTAGCGCTGGCGGTACCGCATGCAGGTGGCGGAGGCTCCGGCCGCCTACAAAGAGGCTAGCAAAGAGGGCGATGAAGAGGGCGAGGCACTGTTTGGCGAGACCGAGGACGAGGCAGAGGACAATGCCGGATCCAACGAGTCCCCGCTCCACTGGTGTCGACGAGGCCCTGCTCCGCCGAGGCCCCGCGGCGCCAACAACAAGGCAGAGGACACCGCCGGCTCCGCCGAGGCCCCGCCCCACCAACAACGAGGCAGAGGACATCACCGGCTCAGCCGAGGCCCCACCCTGCCGGCAATGTTGGGGATGATTTCAACCGCTTCGCTAAGGCGCCGCCCGCCGGCAACGAGACAGAGGACATCGCCGGCTCCACCGAGGCCCTGCCCCGCTGCCAACGAGGCCCCGCCACACAGAAAACGAGGAAGAGTAGAACACGGTAGGACGCCGCCGCTCGGGTCCAAGTAAGGCCACCGCTGCTACCCTCCGGTTGAAGCCAAGCTAGGCGGGTTGACCATTGATGACCGGTTAGCTTCTTGGCGGCGACGTGGAGTCGGAGAGCTGTGCTGGAGAACAACGCTGCTTCTACTTAATTGCTGGTGATGTTGGCTGACTAACACGTGGGCCCAACAGGCCACATGTCAGTTACGCAACTGCACCTGCAGTTAAGTCACTGAAGCTTCTGTTCGGCTCAGCGGGACACAGGTGGGTAGCTTCAGTTAATTAATTATACCTCTAGTGCACCCCTTTTATTTCAAGAATGTATGAAATGTAATGAAATCCGGCATGTATATATGAAATCCGACCGTGTATGAATGAATTTATTTCGATTAGTTCGAATTCCTGTATCACTGGCATTGGATGAACATGCAAAACAATATGTACTAACATTATTCCCTGGGTGATCACCTCGTTTGCAGCAGTTTCACATGTACTCCCTCTGGTCCTTTCTAGTCTGCATACAAGTTTTGTCTGGAGTCAAAGTATCTCTACTTTGACCAATCTTATACAAAAAAGTATGCACTTTCACAATGTGCGAAGTAAAAAGGAACATAAGGAGTACAAAGAGTTTGAGCAGCTTTTTAGCATTTATGTACATTGCAATCAAACACACAGGCCTGACAATTCATAGAGAACATTCAAAACAATCGATGATTATGCATCTCAGCGACTGACATGTCAGAGGCAATATTTACTTCACAACTAAAGAATAAAGAAAAAATTGATCGACGCTGCTGACAGCAAAGGGCGTCCCATTCGAAAATATCAAATGCATGTCTTGCTAAAATCAATGAGCAAAATTTGACAAGGTTGTCCCATTCCAAAATATCAAGTGCCTACGATTGTGGAATGGGCAGGGTTTGCCATCACTTCGAACATTGACATGGCACCTCGTGATAAATAAACCAACTGTTCTTTTTGTGCAGTTCCACAAAAATCAACCAAATTCGCGCATAGCTTGTATGATTTTTCCCTTATATGTCGCAATGCCTTGAACTTATCGGCACCTCCTTTCTTTTGGTGAAAATGAATGATTCAATGTATTCATGAACATTTTGTGCAGTTCCCATTGAAATCAAGGTGAGCACCCCTGTTTGCACAAATACAAAAAAGTGATTAGTATAAAGCAAACTGTACTATGAATTGACAGTTTCAACAAGCACATACATGGTCCATGTAGAGCACACTATTAGAAAAATGGAACTCACCAGAAAGAATCCTAGAACAACATTGTACTCGCGCATCACAGCAAAAAAATGGAGATTTGTCAGTGCTTCTGAGCTGAAGTTAGTTTGGTCTTGTGGGGAGTAATGTATTTTTTTTACCATGAAGACTGCAGGGCTTACACCCCACAGCATTTTATTAAAAATAAAGCAAACACATACAGGGTTTCCTCAAGGTGAGGAAAGAAAAAAATAACAAAGAAAAAAGAAAGAAATAAAGAGGAAGAAAAACTATACAGGGTAGGGGAGCACTATACCTATAAATTACAAATAAACAAAGGAGACAAACAGGAACTCTCCTCAAGGAGGAAGAAAATCAATCCACTTAAGAAGGGCGTCTCTAAATTTTCGTTTTATTCGGTGGGAGAGTAGAGTGATATCATGAATGATAGACAGGGCTTCTTCATCCTGGCATAATCCGAACTAGTCACTTCATGTACTCCATATTCTTCTTCAGAGGAAGATGATCCTGTTGTGCAAAGACAAGAGGACTACTAAATGCTAGCATCCCTGTTTGCTCGAAAAAAGGAAAGGAAATATTTAAAACAACACAGATGAAGCACTTCTCAAGGACAATACCACTTTTTCATGACAGTATCTAAATAGTAGCACAACACCAATAGAGATGACAAAGCTCAACCATATGGATGAAATTAGTGGGCGAGTACCAACCTTTGTCAGGAGGCTTATTGTGTAGAGCATACAGATGAAGCACTTCTCCGGAACCATCTGTTGCTATCTACGGTGGTGGCCATTGTCGGTGTCAAAACCGGTGGATCTCAGGTAGGGGGTCCCGAACTGTGCGTCTAAGGCGGATGGTAACAGGAGGTAGGGGACACGATGTTTACCCAGGTTCGGGCCCTCTTGATGGAGGTAAAATCATATGTCCTGCTTGATTGTTCTTGATGATATGAGTATTACAAGAGTTGATCTACCACGAGATCAGAGAGGCTAAACCCTAGAAGCTAGCCTATGGTATGATTGTTGTTGTTGGTCCTACGGACTAAACCCTCCAGTTTATATAGACACCGGAGGGGGCTAGGGTTACAGAAGTTGGTTACAAGGAAGGAGATCTACATATCCGTATTGCCAAGTTTGCCTTCCACGCCAAGGAGAGTCCCATCCGGACACGGGACGAAGTCTTCAATCCTATATCTTCATAGTCCAACAGTTCGGCCAAAGGATATAGTCCGGCTATCCGGATACCCCCTAATCCAGGACTCCCTTAGTAGCCCCTAAACCAGGCTTCAATGACGATGAGTCCGGCGCGCAGATTGTATTCGGCATTGCAAGGCAGGTTCCTCCTCCGAATACTTCATAGAAGATTTTGAACACGAGGATCGTGTCCGGCTCTGCAAAACAAGTTGCACATACCACCGTAGAGAGAATAATATTTCCATAAATCTAATCTGCTGACGTACCCCGTAGTGTGACATCACACCACAGCCTGGTCTTTATTCAAATCGTTTTTCATAACCAATCTCCGCGTGTTTCGCGAGGCGGTTTTCTTGGCATGTCTTGTCGAAGCAGAGATCGTGTCCCCTTTATTACAGGATTCTCATCAATACGGATGTGGGTAACCCAACCATGCCTATTGGTAGGACTCCTAGATCTTAGGCAAGTCCCAAACGGCCACGAGGAGGATGCTTGATATTCACCCTCTTTATAAAGGGGACAAGGCTTTTTCTATTTTCCTGCTCGTGCTCAAAATAATCCTTCCCCCGCCTCGAGATCTAACACCCAATATTCAGGTCAGGTGCTTCGGACCCTCAACTATGTCCGGATCCAACCTTCATGGTCGGTGGATGCCTTCCTCCACCACGGAGGAGGACATCAAGAGGTTGAGAGAGGCCAGATATCTGACCGCCGAAATTTCGCATCGGCTGCCCACCCGAGGGCAGGTCGTCCCTACTCCCGAACCCAACGAGAGCATCGTGTTCATCTCCCGCTTCCTCCGAGGACTAGGCCTCGCTCTAGATCCCTTTGTTAGGGGTCTTACATTCTATTACGGGCTATATTTTCACGATCTGGCCCCGGATTCCCTTCTTCACATCTCGACATTTATTGTCGTATGCGAGGCCTTCCTCCGCATTACCCCTCACTTCGGCATGTGTCTCAAGACCTTTGATGTGAAGCCGAAGATGATCGAGGGGCAGCACACAGCGTGCGGAGGCGCTTTAATAAGCAAAATTGCTGATGCTCCATGGCCCAAGAGTTACTTCCCAGAGGTGCCCGGATTGTGGCAGCGGGAGTGGTTCTACATCACAACTCCCCGAAGTGCCAAGTGGGTAGCTGCCCCCACCTTTCGCTCAGGCTCCTCACAACAACTGATGTCATGGATCAGTAGGGGGCTGAGCCGGGGTCCAGCCAAGGACATGCCAATACTGCAAAGCCGTATCCGAGATCTCTTTGAGAGAGATTTCAGTCTGGTTATGGTAGTGCATGTCATGTTAGTTCGTCAAGTCTAGCCTTGCAAACGCCAGCCCCTTCGTATGTGGGAATTCAACCCGGAAGGACCGCGAGCTATTCAAAATTTGCTCGGCATGACGCACGAAGAGATGTACAAATTGTTCTTCGAACCACAAATAATGTGTCCGGACATCATTGAGGATGCAGGTCTGAGCTGCAATCGCCCGGATACCGAAGTAGCCCCGCATCCGAACACACTGTTCGTTTATTTATCGCAACATTGCCCTAAAAAAGCCGCTCTTTGACCCAGGATTGGATAGCGAAGGCAAAGTTGATCAGGTGTTCGGCCCCCCTCCGAGAGACCTCACCAAATCCCGTGCTAACCAGGATGCTGGAGATCGCGCCTTATCAAGCGCCCTCAGGAGAAGATAAAGGGGGGAACAAGGAGGCTAGCGCCTCCACGAAGGAGGTTAGCCGGGGGGAGGAACTGAAACTTCCTCTCCCCAGGGACAGAAGAGAACTGCCTCTGAGGACCCGGAGACAATGGTCTCCAAACGGGGGAAGAAATCGCCGCCGGAGGGTCCTACCCTGGGGGATACCCTGGCCGCACTATTCCCTCAAGGGGATCAGCCCTCCACCGAGCTGTAAGAAAAAGGGTAAATGAAAATATCTCGCTTTACCTCTGAGGAAAATAACCGAGGCATTTATCTTGCAGTTCGGATATTAGCACTTTTCAGCAGAGCTCGTCTTCAGGGGATCTTCTTCCAGAGATGATGGAGAGCGAAATGCCTCCCCCTGCCATACCGCCTCATCAGGCGGGCGACCCCGAGGTGTTGTCATGGAGGGTTTCTCCTGATCCGAAAAGGCCAGAAGGTAATCCTATGGCCACCCGAAGTCCTCAGTATCCGTCTCTTGAAGAGGGCAATCGAAAGAGTCCGACACCATCTGGTGTACGATCGGACGTACTGAGGGATCTGCTAGAGCAAGCGGCTATCTCAGAAGAGCACCGCACGTTGATGGGTACGGTGATTGAAAGGATTTCGTCCGCCGAATGTGGGTTGCATGAAGCCTTTATGAGTCTACTGACGGGTTTTGAGGTACGTGAAATGATGTATATTTTTGACAGTACCGCACATTTTTAGATGTGCCCTGTGTAGATAGTAGCCCCTGAGACTCTGGTTGTCGTTGAAAACGGCGGCAAATAGAGGATCATAGTCCCAGGTGATAACCAAACCGCCTTTATGCGTAGGTGGTTGAAGCTCTGGTGGCTAGCCGGACTGATGGGTTTGCCGAACTAAAGCAGCAGCTGGATGCGGCAGATGCCGACATCATGCTTTTCAACAAGCGGTTTGACGAGGCATGGGGTCAGTGATTTTTCTGGTGATCGTCACATAGTAAGAGCAGCATGATGCCAGTATCTTTAATATGTTGTGACTGCAGATGGTGCTGCCACCAGGGAGACCCTTCGGGCGGAGCTTGCCCGAGCCCAGGAGCAAGTAAGGAGTAGCAATGCGGCCGCTTTAAAGGCGACCGAGGGATTAAGGGCTGAACAGGCCGCACATTGCGAGAGCAAATAAAAAATTGCCAAGATGGTCGAGGAGTTAAAAGATGCTACTGACCGTTACCGGCTTCTTGAAGAAGAAAACCGAGCGAAGGCGACGGACCTGGAGAAGGCCCGGGTGGCTGCCAAGGAAGCCCACTCCAAAATTAGAGCAACAAAGGAGGAGCTGAATAAAGCTGCGGATATCATTTATGGGAAGCCCTTATTGTTGCGGACTAAGTTCGGAGATCCTAAATATGCTCCTCTGGACCGGCTATGGAGTTCGGCGGACGAGTACATGGATTTGGCTGCGAGTGCTGCTTATGCGGACGAGTACTTCAAGGATCAGAATGGTCCTGAAGTGGAGAAGTTGCTCTAGTCACAGTTTCACGCTCCAGCCCGTCCACTGTTGTTGAATGAGTGATTGACCGATTGGGTCGAGCTCCATAGATTACCCGGACTTTCCATGAGGTCCATTGTGGATCATCTGTGGCCAGGAGGGCCAAGGCCGAATAGCCTACTTTAGCTTAGTGCAACAATTCCTTGGTGTTGTGCCACGCATTGATGCTATAAAGAGGTCGGCGTGCATAGAAGGCTCGCAGATGGCCCTTGCCCGTGTTAAAACATACTGGGCGGAGATGGATTCCACCACTGTTGTGGTACAGGGTTCGGCCATAGGCCGAGTGGCTGCCGAGCACTACTTTGAAGAAGCTCTTGAAGGCGCTCGTTCAACAGAGGCTCAGTGCTCAAAGAATATTATGTTTAAGTGATATGTATTCCCATTGTAAAAACAATGTTTTATTGAGTTTATCAAGGCTGTATTTATACTTTTGCCCGAAAGTACTATGATGCCTCATGTGCGGCCATTAACGTATATATGTATATAACCTGAAAGATGGCAGTCGTCGGCTTCAACCCCCACGCATATAATGCGGGGGTGTTCGCAGAAGACGCATTTTCACACTTGATCCAACGACTTGGTCCATTAAGGAGGTGATAGCGTAGCGAACTATGCAATCGGACTATAATGCTTTAACACTTTCACTTAGCCAGAGGAGTTTGACAGTGGGGCTACTATATAGCCCCCCGTGGCTCCGCGCTCATCCGAATTTGGGGCGCATACATGCCTGGCCGGAAAACGGCCCTTCGTTAAGGCGGAGGAATCCTGAAGATTCTGCTAGGTCATCGAGTGGTTGACCAGTCTCACGCTATATCATGACAGTCAGTTTTCGGCTTCCTCTATTGAGGTGCTCGTCTGGATGAACCAGGGCACAGTCACAGTAGTTCTCCGGGTGCCGCCTTAGCCGATAGAGCGGAACGTAAGGCAGCAAAACACAGGAGCCGGGCAAACCCAACATTAGACCGAAGACATGATTCGGAGCTGATGCATATAAGGCCAAACTTGCGACGGCAAACACTCCCTAAGGAATTCGGTCTTTATGATATAAACCGGGCTTAAACAGTGCACTTTGTAATAAGCCCCTAGTGTCCAGGTACGTGCAATATTATGACGTGGCCACATGCTAATACGTCAGCATCCTTCTCAATTGTACTGAGAATTCGGGGGATGTGTATCAACAAGAGACAGTAAAAAAGGTTTACGCAGGGTCTTAATCTAAAAAGAATCCTTGGAACGGGTCCTTGCTACACGTCTGCGCCTGTGTCTCCGTTGTGCCGTATCATGGACGGGTGTAGCATGATGGTTATCTGTAAAAGAGAAGAACTTAGTTGAAAAGTTGTCGTGCAAAAAGGTAGGTTATACTAAATAAACCATGTATAGTTCAACATGAGTAAGGTTGAGCCTAATTGTCACTTGTTTACACACGTTGAGCCCCTTGTATTATTATAGGGGTATAGCCATCAAACCTGTATCAATTATGTATAGCTGCACCAGACTCGTCTAACCGTGTCTGTGGTCTTAACGACCTGTCAGATGCTCAAGTTGGTGAGGTCGTCTAGTGTGCGGCTGCCAAGGCGGCCGCACGGTCTTCCGCGCGCAAGGAGCGCTCAATATTTCCATTTACTGTAATGATGCCACGTGGACCGGGCATCTTAATCATGAGAGAAGTGTAATGCGGTATTGCATTAAAGCGAGCGAAAGCTTCGTGTCCGAGTAGTGCTTGATAGCCACTTTGGAACGGACTGATGTGGAAGGTTAAATTTTCGCTGCGGAAGTTATCGGGAAAGCCGAATATAACCTCTAGTAGGAGGGAGCCCGTGCAATGGGCTTCTAGGCCTGGCGTTACTCTTTTAAAGGTAGTATTGCTATGGCTGATTTTTGTTGGGTCTATCCCCATTTTGTGGACTGTGTCCTGATATATCAGGTTTAAACTACTCTCGCCGTCCATCAGGACTCGTGTGAAGTGGTATCCGTCAATTCTCGGGTCTAACCCCAAGGCAGCCCATCCTGCATGTCTAATACTTGCCGAGTAATCTCGATGGTCAAAGGTGATTAGTTGGGATGACCAGTGGCAGAACTCTGCGGTGATAGGCCCTGGGGCATGTGTCTCTAGGAGTGCCGCTTTGCTTCTCCCCTTCATCAGGTGTAACACGTTTACTGCCTTGACTTCTGGTGGGAATTTCTTCTGTTCCCCAGTGCTTTGCTTGCAAGGCTCATCCTCATCTTCGCTTGGTGTATCCTGCCCCTTGTGTTCGGAGTTGAGCTTGCCGGACTGCTTTAAGACCCAACATTCTCTATGGGTGTGATTTGAAGGTTTATCGGGGGTGCTATGGATCTGACATATTTTGTCCAAAATCTTGTTTAGGCTGGCAGTTCGTCTCTATTGCCTTTGGAGGGCCGCTTTTGCTGACCTGGAGAAGAGCTTCTGAATCCGGCGTTTACCACCGTGCTCTTCGGGCTGTCTTCTTTATTCCGGCGCTTGTTTTTGCTGCGTCATGGCTTCCTGTTTCCGTCCCTGACTTCGTATGTACTTGGGTCGCTGGTGCTACATCAGGCTAACCAGCTGTCCTCGCCCACGCAAAAGCGGGTCATGTGGCTTGTTAATGCTACCATTGTTCTTGGCTTTTCTTGGCCGAGGTGTCTGGCAAGCCATTCATCTCAAACGCTGTGCTTGAAAGCTGCTAAGGCTTCGGCGTCCGGATAGTCGACTATTTGGTTATTTTTAGTGAGAAACCTGTTCCAAAGCTTTCGGGATGACTCTCCGGGCTGTTGAGTTATATGACCTAAATCGTCTGCATCCGGTGGTCGGACATAGGTCCCTTGAAAATTTGCCCGAAAAGTGTCTTCGAGCTCTTCCCAGCTTCCAATGGAGTTTTCGGGGAGGCTTTTAAGCCAGTGTCGAGCTGGCCCTTTAAGCTTGAGGGGTAAGTTCTTGATGGCATGGAGATCGTCTCCTCGAGCCATGTGTATATGGAGGATGTAGTCCTCGATCCAGACCCCAGGGTCTGTCGTTCCATCGTACGCCTCTATGTTTACAGGTTTGAATCCCTCTGGGAATTCATGGTCCAGCACCTCATCGGTGAAACATAGGGGGTGTGCGGCACCGCTGTATTTGGGTGTACCGTGGTGTTCGGATTTTTGTTGTGTTGCATTGCATGCTGGAGCGCGCTTTCTTGGACCATAGATGGATCTGGTTGCGCCGTCCTTTTGATGTGAGCCCTCACGTGGATCACGTACTGGCTTCTGTGCGGCGTCGTTTACCGCTCTATGTTGGCCACGAGGTCGTCTATCCGACGGGATGGCTGTTTTGTTTTTTGATTGCGGGGAATCTAAGGCCTCTTCATCGAATTCAGGTAGAAGCTTTCGCTTCGGGTCGCTCTTTGTGTGGCGACTACCACCGTACTTTGCTGAAGTGTTGAGTACTTTACTCCATCTAATTCTGAGTGTGTCTTGTGCAGCCCTGAGCCTTTGCTTCTTCTTTTTCAGACTCCTCGCAGTGGCGACAAGCCTTTGATGGGTATTCTATTGCTCCGGGTGCCTGTCCGGTGTGATGTCATCCGGACTGTTGTCTTCACCGGAGACTGGTTGTTCGGTTTGATTTTCCATGTTACTGTGGTCGGACGGTGGTTCAATGCCGTGTTCGTCGTCCGCTGGCTCACCCTGCTCTATCGCTGGGTCTATATGATCGCTGTTTCTACCGAGGTCGGATTTGGAGCGGTGCTTATGCCGCCGCTTTGACTGCTTCTCGAGGGAATGATCTTTCGCTGCGTCCTTCCGTTCCTTGTCGTCGTTTTATTTGGGTGTGTCCACCATGTATACATCATATGATGAAGTGGGCGTCCCGTGCCCTGTCGGAAGTGGCTCCTGTTCGTCTCCCGCATCATCGTCCATACCGTCGATGTCTTCGGAGTCGAAGTCGAGCATGTCGGTCAAATCGTCGACAGTGGCTACTAAGTGGGTGGTGGGTGGGCGGCGAATTTCTTCGTCATCCGCATCCCAATCCTGCCCGACATAGTTCGGCCAGGACTCTCCTGACAAGGAGAGAGACTTTAATGAATTCAGTATGTCGTCGAAGGGCGAGTGCTGAAAGATATCCGCGGAGGTGAACTCCATGATCGGCGCCCAGTCGGATTCGACAGGCACGGGCGCCGGCGATTCGGATTCCGTGGCCGGGGAAGGATCCAGTAGTTCGGCGACACGGCTCTTATTAGGGGTGAAGTTAGTATTTGGCTCTATCGCTGCTGACAGTGCGGCCTCCATGGCGGGGTCTATCCACCCGTCCTTGGATGGCGCAACTGGCTCCGAATTGAGGGTCCGAGCGGTCGCCGGTGCGATCTCCCGAACCCTGTCCGATGGTAGAGCTAAATCATGCTCATCGTGACCGTGCATGTCGGCCGTGTGGCTTATGCTTCCACACCTGACCTGGTGGCCAGGGGCGTAACTCTCGATCTGGTCCAGATGGCCAAGCGAGTTGGCCCGCAGTGCGGAGCCGTCGAATACAAAGATCTGTCCGGGGAGAAAAGTCTCACCCTGGACTGCATCGCTATCGATGATTGAAGGAGCCATCCAGCCTTATGGTGACGACATAGAGGAACTCTCAATGAAAGCACCAATGTCGGTGTCAAAACCGGCGGATCACGGGTAGGGGGTCCTGAACTATGCGTCTAAGGCGGATGGTAATAGGAGGCAGGGGACACGATGTTTACCCAGGTTCGGGCCCTCTTGATGGAGGTAAAACCCTATGTCCTACTTGATTGTTCTTGATGATATGAGTATTACAAGAGTTGATCTGCCACGAGATCAGAGAGGCCAAACCCTAGAAGCTAGCCAATGGTATGATTGTTGTTGTTGGTCCTACGGACTAAACCCTCCAGTTTATATAGACACCGGAGGGGGCTAGGGTTACACAGAGTCGGTTACAAGGAAGGAGATCTACATATCCGTATTGCCAAGCTTGCCTTCGACGCCAAGGAGATTCCCATCCAGACAGGGGACGAAGTCTTCAATCTTATATCTTCATAGTCCAACAGTCCGGCCAAAGGATATAGTCCGGCTGTCCGGATACCACCTAATCCAGGACTCCCTCAGCCATGCTTACTATATACTCCCGGATTAGTTTAATGTTTCCAACATCTTCTTGTGCAGTTCCACTAAACTATATGGTATATTCAAAGAAGATCCCTGTTTGCACAAGTAGAGATAATTACATATTACATTAAGATTGGCATCAAATCAGTGGCAAAACAATTGCTCGTTCCAGCCATAGCAATAAATTAAGATGCAAAACTATATCATTACTTGTGTCATCATAGTTCCAGTGCTTCATTACAGCACCGGGAGTTGATTTTTGTTTTTCTTCCGCTTGTTCTTCCCCTTCATTACTTGGTTCAATAACAGACAAGATTCGCCTTCAATGTAATATTTGGCATGTCAATTAGGGAGCATAAGTATTGTACTAAACTTAATTTTCTGATGAAAGTGGCAAAATACAGGCCAACAGTTGTCAAATATCCTTATCTTACCTCAATGGGATATTACGGTGCACATATAGATTGGAAGTCTTGTCTCCATTTGTGCAGTTCACTAAAATCAAGCAACATTATCGTACAAGTAGCACAACATATGAAAGCACACTGCAGAATCATGTGAAAGAAGGCTAGTACTGACCTCTCATGATGCGGAATTCAAACAACTCACAAGAAGAAGATCTGAACCAAATTCGCCTTAACGGATAGGAAGTAAGACCTCCTCTTGTGCAGTTCCACTAAGATCAAGCAATCAAGCAACATTGTCGGTGTGACATTTTGGTTGAACTGCACAAAACACTCTTAAAACAAAAGTGTTTTGTGCAGTGCAACAAAAGGTCACAATAGCAACGAGGTGAAGCAGATAACCCTGTTTACACAGAGGTGCAAAGGAAACAATTAGTTGTCAATAACGGTGGATGACACATAAGCCAACAAAAAGAAGCATCTACCTTATCTAAATGGGAAAGAAAGCTAGATAGTAGCATTTCTCAAACGGTGGCATTGATTAATATTAACATCGAGATTATATTAATAATAAAATTCGTTAAACATGTAATTTGCTTTTAACTTTGGCATTGCATGCATTTTCCAGCGGCATTATCAGAGGGTGTTTGTTTACAGGGACATTTTGGTGTATGGACTAAAAAACTTCATGTCAGTCCCATCTAAACCAAACGTGAGGGACATTTAGGGACTAAAAGTAGGCATTTGGGACTAAAGAATGAAGACCCCGAGGGAGTCTTTTTGGGACTTTTTCCAACAGTTGCCCCTGCCACGCATCGCACCTTGTCTCTATTAGTTCATTACTAGGGGTAACATGGTCTTTTAGCATGTCATTTAATAACCTCTAGTCCATGTTTAGTCCCTGGAACCAAGCAGGTAGGGACTAGTGAGTTTTTAACCAAACATGGCCTTAGATTAACAACAGCTAATGAGTTGCACAGGACAGTGGACGCACCAGCACCGTGTGCATCTACCGATGTACTGTGGTCATGCACAGTTTGTTGCAACAAAGAACAAACAACCAAGGAGCATATTTGTGTTGGTCCCAGTTTTCTTAACTTTAGACACCTTTCCCTATGTGAGCGCAACAAATCTAGTCCTGCTCAAACTCTACAGCCTTATCCCTTCCTTTCCTTTTTGAACTAGTACTTTCGCCCCTTCCTTTCGTCTTTGAACCACATCCTAGATTTATGCGATACAACTTTCCCCACTACTTTCCCCCATTCCTTTCCTCTTTGAACCACGTCCTAGATTCATGCTATACAACTTTCCCCCTTCATTTCCTCTTTGAACCACGTCCTAGATTCATGCTATATACAACTTTTCCCACTACTTTGCCCCACTCCTTTCCTCCTTGAACCACGTCCTAGATTCATGGTATAGAAGCAGCTAGAGCAATGCATGTGGAGTAAGTACATTATACCTTAAGGTTCTTGGGGCGTTGTTTGGTGGGCGATGGGACGGTGGCGATGAAGAGGGGTCGTAGGCCCTCCCGCGACGCCGCTGGGTGGAAAGGGAACAGCTGCGCCGGTAGTCCCTCACCGACGGCAACAGTGTTAAGCCTCCTTCCCTTCTCGGCGGACGGATCCTGTCGGCTCTTTGAGCAGCTGTGAGGGGAGAGAGAGGCCAACAAAGTCTTGTTTAGATCTGGAGAGGGCGAGAGAGTGTGAACAGAGCAACTACAAGCGCTGAGGCTCCAGCGGGAGAGGGCGAGAGAGTGTGAAGAGAGCAACTACAAGCGCTGAGGCTCCAGCATGTATATATATACTAGAGAGAGAGTGTGAAGCGTGCAAACCCTAGAAAACATTTTGACCAGTCAAAGAATCCTCCTGGCACAAATTATGCTCAATTGTAGTTATCGAACCCGAGACCTCAAGTTTGATGAGCGAACAGGCTAACCAGCTACACAACCCTCCCGTTATGTTCAACGAGAGGGAAATAATCTTTTATGCATCCCTGCATTCGTGTGACAAGCATGCCGTGTTTTTGTGTGTGTGTGGGAGTCATTGGGATTTCAATCATAATCGTGTCATGTGGCTTTGGTGGCAAGACTATCCACAGTGGTGCAGAAATAATGCAGTCTTAGTCACCTTACCTCTCTCCACATAGTACATTGGGTCCCACCAGTCAGAGGGTGAAAAAACAAATTAATAAAAAAAATTAAAAGTGCCAGCGGTGTTTCTTACCTCACACATCTCGCTACTGCTTGGGAACACTGTCCAATTGATCCCTCTATTCGCTCACGTACTATTTTAAGTGAATCCTTATTATAACATGCACACAAATTTTGGGCACTTGTATTCGACTTAAGTTAGTGTACCACCGTATCTCGTATATTTACTACTCCCTCAGTCTAGGTGTAATAAGTCACGTTAGAAGGTGCAACGGGACCAAGGTGCGTGCGTGTGTGTGCATGTGCGTGTGTGTGTGTGTTTAACAGCATGTGTGTGTTAGAGAGAGCGACAGATCGACCTACTCCTACAGAGAGATGTTGTGTAGTGTACGATTTTAGCCGCGAGAGTTGGTGCATCCTCTCGTTTCTAGGCATGTCCGGTACGGACATGCGGACAGCTGCCACACCCGCTCCTGACCAGCCTGGCCCACCCAAAGCCCCTCCATCGCCCGCACGTGCTTCCCTCCTGCAACGGTCAGCGCCGCTCCAAAGAATCGGTTCCGCATTCATGCCCGGGCAGAGCGGACGCGACCTCTCTATGGCGCAAGAGTGATGGTTGCTTCGTCTGTCCAACTTACTGCTGGGTCTATGTGATTTGACGACTCATTGGTCTTTATTACTGAAGTGGTAGGACTGTTGGATGTCCCACGCTTTCGGCGAAAGGAGGTACTACTACTAGATTACAATTTTCTCCATTCTTACAGCGGAGGCGTGCGAGCAGTGAAAACATGCAGGCTCAGTGATTACATGGCCCACATCAAACTATCACCGTGCGACACCTAACTCTTTACATAGTACACCCTCCATTCCTAAATATTAGATGAGTCCCCGCGCGTTGCTGCGGGACAGCGGTATATCTCTCTGCACAAATTATCGATTTCATAGAACTAAAAAAACTCTATAACCGCATGACAAATGTGGTAGCCAAACTAAATAAACTCCCATCATCATTTAGATCATCCCACGTAAGGAAAAACGGTCAGCCAACTCCTACTGCATAATGGGATTATATTTTTCTTTTTGACATGTTAATGAGACTTAAAATCTCACTTACATGCATGCTACCAATGCATGCTTGCATGCAGAATGTTGATGTGATTTAAATCCCACTCACATGCATGTGCCACGATATTTCTTCATGCTTGCATGTGGCTTAGTGCGGAGCCTCTCCATGTCTAGATCAGACGGCTATTATGGACTAATTTACTTCATCTAATGGCTACATCAATTTTGATGATGTGGCTCAAGGAGAGGATAGAGAATTCCTAGTAGTGGGGCTAGCTATTACTAGTAGATAAGTCTTTGTAGAGATTCCACTACATACGGAACAAAATAAATGAATCTACACTTAAAATGCATCTATATACATCCGCATGTGGTTCATGGTGAAATCTCTACAAAGACTTATATTTAGGAACGGGGGAGACGGCATACTAAGCAAGCTTCTCCTCGTTCTGCGAGTTGACGGGACACATCAAAAGTACTCCAGTGTATAGAGCCTTGCCTCTAAGGTAGGCCTCACATTGTTTGCCTCTTTTTTATCATAACACATCAAGTCGCAATTTGTTTGTTCACCCGTGGTAGACGATCCTCCCTCCACCAAGTGGACAACGAGTACACGTGCCAAATTACCACGTGGGCTGCCTTTCTCGTATAGAAATGAGCTCCACCGTGTACCCGCCCGGGTGTGATTGGGAAAGAGACGGGAGTACGTGCGCCGTGCATGCACCTCTTCTCTTCGTGCATGTCCCCCACCTACGTGGGTGTTTGTGAGAGATACAAACCACGTTCGTGAGTGTTTTTTGTTTTGGGGTGGGGTGGGGGGTTGATTTCGTGAATTATTTGTGGGAATATGTGTCGATGACATCTCAAACAAAATGTTGCATGCAATGTGTGTGAAATGGAGGCCTATCCATATCATACATAGAGGGTCGGGCAATGCATGAGAAGAGAGGGAGGGGTCATAGCTATCGATAAAGTTGAAGAGAGGATCAAGTGGGTGGGTGCGAGTTCGATGAAGAGAGCCATCGAAATTGTGTGTGTGTGTGCAAGTCAAAGATATTGGGCGACTAGCCTACCGGAACGTCAGAGGGCACATGTCAAGTTTGTGTGTGGCAGGGAGACAAGACTAGAGCGCTCGATGTATCGGTGTGTGTGGGGGGGAGGGGGTGGGGGAGGGGTAGACAGAGGCCTAACTATTGAGGTAGAACGACTCATATATGTGTTGAGAATGAAGACCCAGCTATGCCTCGAGGGAGATCGGTCGACATCCATACATAACTGAAGGATGTGAAATATGATGGGATGGAGAGATAGAGGAGAGAGAGAGAGGGAGGGAGAGGGGTAGAGTGCTGGATGGGTGATGGACTTGCTTCTCGAAGATGGTGGGAGAGGCCTACTAGACAAACTGAGGGTGGAACTGCAATGTTATCAATAAGAGTGGGGATGTGTTTCTGTGTGTGCCTGTGTGTGATAGATCTGTCGGGACGCATCCATGGATGATGAAGGGGAACCATGTGTTTGGCAAGCAAACCTAACTAGATCAGTAGATCAATTGCTGTTTGTCGGAGGAAGGGAGAGACACAACTAATGAGGTAGATCGATTGACGTGTGGGTAAAAAGGAGTTATAAGGACCTAGCTAGCTATATGTATAGCGAGAGATCGGTCGGTGTACGTCCATTTGTTAGAGGAAAATAAGGCCCAGTGAGACGGATAGACAGAGAGAATGGAGCTAGGAGGTGGTGGGAGAGGCCCAACTACTAGCTAGATAGGGGGAGGAGTGTGCGGTTGTGAGATCAATGAAAAGAGGGGCGAGTGTTTACACGTGTGTCTGGCCGTATGAGAGACACGAGGCAAGGACACATAAAGGAGGAGATTGAAGGTGTGTGTGTATGTTGTAGGCAGGCATCGCTGGAGAGGTTTATCGATTGGTGTGTGTCGGAAAGGAGTCGTGGAGACTCTGGGAGAACGACCTAAAGAAAAAAATGAATGTTCCCGGTGGATAGAATGTCGAGGGAGGGGGAGGGCGAGGAGGGCGTGTGCATGCAGGAGAGAAACTTAGTGGTAGCTACAAAGGTTAGAGGATTGTGTGGGTGTAAGAGACTAACAAAGATCATAATTTGGTATGAAAGTGGATTCATATATTTGAATAGGAGATCATAGTGTTTTAAACATTGCATGTATGAATATAGCGGTGATACACGTGTTGTGCACATGTTATACCATAATGTGATAATGCATGGCGTTTGCAACTCACAGCTAAATGCCGAACAATCTAAACCACACTATACATCAAACAATCTCACAGTTTATTTGAATTTGTGATAATGTGTGGTGTTTGCAGCTTACAACTAAATATCGAACAATCTAAACAATACTATATATCGAACATTCTCACATTTTATTTGAATTTGTGGTAATGTGTGGTGTTTGCAACTCACATCCAAATACTTGTAGCCGTAGCTGGCAGGGCACCATACATAATGTGATAAACACATTATACATATGAGACATGGTTTAGATTATGAATATCTAGCTAGAGCTAGAAATGTAATGTGATTTGAAATCAAAATAAAGTGGATTCAAAAAATCTAGTTCGAGTTCATATAGTACACATAGTTCATATGTAACTCGAGACTAATCATGTGGTGTGCTATGAAGATAATACACAAACGATGGTTTAACTTGACAATAATGATGATTGTAGATCTTATTAAAACAAAGAAACGGATTCAAATGCTTTGAATTCAGAACAATCATTACTGTAGATCTTATTCAAATAGAGAAATGAATTCAAATTTACTTCATATTGAAGCGGTAGTATATACGTTTGGAATGCACTAAAATGTTCATTTGGGTAGTAGGTTGCATGCATTACACAGGTAGCAAATATTTTAATTCAACATAACATGAATTCAAAGTTTTGAATGACATTTGTAGTGCACATTGATTTGGTACAATGCACGTTAGGCTTTTCCTGAAATTTCAACCCGCGCCTTGTTAGCCCGAAATATTTAAGATATATCTTTGTCTCGTTGTGCTCCGACAACTCCCTCCATCTCAACCCGTGCCTTGCTATTCCGAAATTACTAAACGCGCGAAAACTCCCACCTCCTATGAAATCCCGACACGCGAAATGCCCGTGGTACCCCTGAACCGAAAGAACCACCTCAAATTAGTGGGAGTACTTTCATAACTTACCCCACATTTTGGACAAGCCCGTCTCTAAGGCCGCGAACCGTCCCATCCGCCCACCCATTCGTACACCGAGGCCGCGAAAACCAGCGACGAAACCCCACACCCTACTCTGTCCGCCACCCAGCTAGAGCCTCTTCCCCGACGACGTCGTCCACAGCAACACCTCGACGTCCCTCATCCACCGTACCGGATGAGGACCCGTTGTCGATCTCATCGTCCCGCCGGTTCAGCCACTGCGTCCTCCACCTCCAAGGAGCTGCCCTGACATTCCCCTCGTCTTTTGCACCACCTCCATTCCCACACCACCGTCTTCATCTGCACCACCGGAAGAGCATCATCATCACCGTTTCCTCGGATAAAGCTGCAACCTAATCGGCGCCACCAAAGAGGTTGTACACTAATCGCCGCATTTTCTTCTTCATTCGATCTCACGGTGCTGCCGGCGCTTGGTCCTGAGCCGACACGGCGCGGCTCCATCCACGGCTCCGGCCACTTCCTCCACGGCGTCGCTCCCTCGACGGCAACGTCCACATCAGTAGGAGTTGCTGCTGCTTTAGAGCTCTCGCGCTGCTGCTCTACTCTTGCTCTCGGTCCCCTGCCTAGTCTGCTCTTGCTATTGCTCTTGATCGCACTTCTGCTCTCGCTCTTGCTCTTGCTTGCGAAGCTGCTCCGATTTAGCTACACTTCAGTTGACTGAATCGACTTTTGGGTCAGTCAATTTTCTGGGGGTGGGGGGGCTTGACGGGGTGAAGGAAGAACCAGCCGCAGCGGGGAGGGGGGCTCGCCGGAGAGGTACCCCACTATCTATCTTAGGGTTCAAGATGGGGGCGGTGGTCGCCGGTGGTGGCGGGGCGTTGGCGGGGCGGTGGCGTGGGGATCACCGGAGAAAAAGCTCGGCACGGGGGGGCCTAGAGGGATGGCTGGGGCGGCGGTGGACCGGCGGTGGGGAGTGTTTTCGGGGCGGGCGGGGCGGCGCACAACCGGCCTCGGGCGGCGGGGGGCTGCTGTTTGGCAGGTGGTGGGTGGTGGCTCAGGGGGATGGAGGTTGAAGATGAACCGCAAACCCCTGATTTCGTATCCAACGGCAGCAAAATCGACTGACCAGAGATGAAAAAGTCAGTCGACCGACATGTAGCCTCACCTTGCTAGTGCGTTTAGTTTTGACAGCAAAATTCAGTTTCGACAGTTAAGTTTAGTTTTGACATTGAAGTTCAGTTTCGACATTTAAGTTCAGTTTCGACAGTTACGTTCAGAGATGAGCGGCTGATGTATTTTACATCTAGCACTTTGTGGTTATGTATTTTACGTCATGTATTGGAGATGCTATTAGAATTCCACTCAGGTTAACGTTGTTCGCTGTCTCTCTTGTCCTGCTTCAGCCTCGGCATCGTACAACTCACCGGAGCTGCTCCAACGACGAAACCCTCCATCATAGCGGAGCAGTACCTCGGGCTCCATCTCCAAACGCCTAAGATCTTCTTCCCGTCCTCCGACAGCAAACTCAGCCGGAGCATCCTCACCGGCCAACCCAATCACGCTGAGATCGACATGGCTTCGCCAAAGAGGTTTGTGGCAGCCTGTTTTTTCATTTGAAATTTTTTGAAACTTGGAGTTTCTGAATCTTTTCATATGGACTTAAACACTTGGGCATCCTTGGCTTTCACCCAAGTGCTTCACTTCCCTCCTAAGTCATCATTTCACTTATGACCCACCGAAAAATAATCTTTGGAATATTTTTCTTAAATGAAAAATATTCATTTTCTTTCCAAAAACCATAAGCCAGATCTGTTTGCTTCAAAGCAACCCCAATTTTATGGCTCAAAAAAATCTGAGATAATTCGCAAATATTCTGTGAACCCTAGTGCACCTTCCTGAGCAAAAATATTTTCATCACTTTTTGGAATATTTTTTCTACCGAAAATCTTTTCTATTCTGGACAAAAATGGTGGTTTCTACAGCAACTACCATTTTACTTGCACCATTTGACCTGAACTTTCTTGTGTGTCTTTACCTTAGTAACTTATCACTAGCCTCCAAAGCACAACTTCAAACTCCAAGCCATTTGACCAAAGTAACATCACTAAGTTACTGACCAGAAACTTACTTGGTGTGTGAAAACTTCTCTACTTCACCTGGATCCAAACTAAATCATGGTAACACTCAAAACTACCACGAACAACATGCCAGACATTGAGTTTTTGCTTAGATCGACCTGATGTCATAGTTCATGCGGTGACCGCGTTCGTCCAGGCATGCTGGCATGCAGCCGACGCGCTCTGCGACGCGCCCGAGCCTCTGTTGCTCACGTGCTCGCTTCCCCGCTTTCCCAACCATGCCAACCCTCGCCACCATCATCATCTCAATGTTCTTAACTCCACCCTGGCGCTCGCCGACACCGGAGCTCGCCGCAGCGAGCACGGGCAAGGTACGGCCAGCCCAACAGTGCGGAGCGCACTATGCTCGTCGCCATCCTCTTGATCTTGTGCTTGTCTCCGCCCGCCCACAGTGGCCGTGTGACCTCCGTCACCTTCTCCCCCTCTCACTGACGCCACTCGTCGCCGAGCGCCGTGGATAGGTGTCCACTAGCGGAGCCCAGAGCACCCTCGCCGCTCGCCTATAAATAGAGCCCGCCCCAGCCTCCTCGAGCACCATCCAGCACTCACACACACCCCACGATCGAGTAGGAAGCCGGAGCCCGGCAGGGCAGGCCTTGGGCCGCCGTCCCCGAGCTCGATCTCGCCGGCGATCTCCTTTGGTCGCCGCAGTAGCTCCAGGCCTGGGCGCCCCTCCAGGTCCTCCGGCTCTCTCCGGTGAGGCCGTCTCGCCCGCTTGGGGCCCCTGGAGTGGCCTCTGCTTGCCGTCTTCCTCAACTCCGGCGACCTCCACGTTCTGCCTCCGCTTGCGAGGTTGATTCTGACGCCGTCCGACCGCCCCTAGCTATGCTACGGGTACGGGCAGGTGCGCCTCAACCCCCTCCTGCCATCCCTCCCTCTCGTTTGGGCCAAGGAGCCCTCGTCGCTGGCGAGAGCTCTGGCGAAGCCGCGGCCCCCTCTGTTTCCTTCTCCCTCTTCCCCCACCTTACTAGTGGGGCCCGCTAGTCAGCCACTCAGTACGCGCGTGTAGCGATACGAGTGGTGGCGCCCCTGGGCTTTACGCCTTCGACGTCACCCCCAGTCTATTTCTTTTATTCAATTCATTTGAATTTACAGAACACTTCAAACAGTTATAACTTTTCAACCATAAGTCCAAATGAATTGATTCTTTTTGCATTGTGTTCTTTGATAAGAAATCTAGCAACTCACCAAAGATGTTATTTTTCTGAGCTGTCTAGAATTTCTGGTGATTTTCAGAAGTGTTCTCGATATTTTGTTTTTGTGTTTAAAACTATTTTCAGAAGGTGAAGCTTGTCTTGAGGATCACTAGGAGGCTTGTGAACCTCATCTGCACTAAGGCAAGCGACATAAACATTTTCATGGTACCATTTCAATATTTGTGATTTTCTTACTTGAATGAAATGATTAATCCATGCATTTAAATGTTTATGCAGTTATTTATATTCTGTTAAATATTGGTTAGTTGTTCTGCTTGATTTACAGAATGGGTGAAACTAATTTAGTGGATAAAGCAAGATAAGATTTATTTGAGGTGATGTTAGAAATAATTTTGTTATGCATATTAGCAATTATTTAAAGCCATGTTTTTGCCCTCTTAGATTGATAAAAATTTGTTAGAAAATGTTCTGTTAAATACTTGTTTAATCATATCACTTGTCTTACAGAATGTTTGAACCCAACTTAGTGATAAAGAAAGTAAGAGTTGTTGATAGTGAAATCTTTTTGACAAGCATATGAGAAATTTATCGGAGTTACTTTCTTGCGTAAGAACTCAATAAAACTTGTTGCAATTTTTTTTGGTTAAGTTGTGAGTTATTTGAGCAAGTAGCATAATTTGAGTTGTTGACGTTATGCTTGGTGTGTATAAGGATGACATCGGTCATTTTTATCACTATATGATGCATGTGTTGTTTTGCATTTCATGGCATGCTATGACACCGGTCATTTTTAGTTTAAAGTTAAACCTGAATTTAACTCAACTTGAATATACCGTTGACTGCGTCATGGTGCCGCTAAATCGAGTTTCTTTCCAATGCGACCACATTTGCCTTTGTGGGAAGGCCTTGATTCGGTCCACTGACACGGCCTCTGGTCGGTGCCTCCATCTAGGGAAGGTTATGTCATGCTTGCCCTGGCCCGGTAAGCAGACATAATCTTGTGTGCTCGTTGATGAGATTATGATACCGAGTCCCCGAGTGGGAGTGTCCCCGAGTGGGAGTGTTTTGACCACGACGGTGGTCGGGGTTTCTTTGGTAGCATCGGGGCCACCCAGGACCAGCCCGTTGGGGATTTGGGTCGGAGTGGCCGGGAGAGTGTTGTGGCAATGGAGGGGTTTTGACGGAATGCCGTTGGTCCACCCTAATGGGAGTGCGAGGCCATGGGTTTCGTGGTGTGGGTATAGTGTGCTACCTCTGCAGAGTGTGTAATCTATCGATAGCCAAGTCCACGGTTATGTACATCTTGTAGTAGGTCCCACCATGAGTCAACGTTTAATAAAAATTGCACAGTAAGCTATGAACTTTGCATTGTTGATGGATGGTAGAAAGGCCACTGAGGCATTTGGGAGCAAATGATGGTCGTGGTTGTGATCGCCGTAAGGATCACAAGTTGTTCTTGAGAAAGACCACTTTGGTGGTGTGTTTGTGATCTGACCACTTTGGTGGTGTGTTTGTGATCTAGAGATGATCACGGTTGGTAAGCTGTCCCGAGGGACGTTCGAGCATGATCACAACATGTTGACAGATAGTGTTGTATTTTAGTAATTGGTTAAATATCATGATATTGTTTGTCATTATGATTATGCATGTTGTGAGCTTGCAAGTACATTCAATGTACTGACCTGGCGTGTCTTGCTAGATTTCAGGAAAGTATCATGGAGAGGAGCACTATTCGAGTCTAGATCGTGTCCACATCGGTGTCCCTGTGATATGGAGCTTCCGCCACGACGTTATTCCGCTGCCACGTAGTTTTTCGGATCGAGGCCCCTTTATGTTCACAAAATAATGTACATATTGTTCAGCCGCACCGAGCGTGCCGCTTGGCCTCGACAGCTGTTTTAATGTAACTCTGTTCCACTAGCATCAATAAAGCGGTTGTTATTCTGTACCAAGATGTTGTGTGTTGCCAGAAGACACGGTCTCTGGGCTGGCAATGCATGGTAAACCGGTCGCTCTGAGCCGGGGTGCCACAAGGTTGTACACTTGTTGCATCTCTTTTTTACTCTACATGTTATATATATTGTCCACGGAGCACATGGATTTGTTCCTTTAGTGTCTCCTTGAAAGAAAAAACGTAGGAATTTTAATTTTCACTTGTCCTCCTTTTCAAATTCCTACTCATGAAGCACAAGACTAACAGATAGTAGGATAATAGCATTATAACCGTACATTTTCTTGTGGTTTGACTTAATCTCACCATGCTTCTTTGCATCCAGTGATGTTCCAATTGTTGTGAATCAAACACCCAGATTGGCAGAAATCATGTGTTTTTAAATTCTCTATTTTGCACGTGCATTCCTATCCTATTCCTGTCTATTTCCTATCCCTGCATTGTTGGAATCGTCCAATTCAAATGAGCCCTTACAGAATCACTTCTCTTACAGATAGTTCTCAAAGAAAACCGTGTGTGGTTTGTCCCGCTCCTCCTACGCCGTCGTCCACCCCAGCTCAGCTGCTCCAACGACAGAAGGGTCCAGCACAGCAGGGATCTGGCCTCCAGACTATCTTTCGCCGCCTCAGATCTTCTTCCCCACCGCTGGCAGCCATGAAAACTGCATTACCATCATCAACCGAGCAGATGACCTCGAGGACTACACGGGTCCGCAAGAGAGGTCGCACTCTTTCGTGTCTGCTTACCTTATGCATCGCTTAATATTACATGCTACTTTATCGTCTTGTTCACCGATTAGACTCTGAGTCAGCTCCAAACTAATGGTCAAACTTGAGTTTTTAAATGGTTGTGGGGTACATATAGGGGCCGCTATCAATAGTATTTATCTACTATTTGGTTAATCTCCAGTGTCTACTACGAGTTTCATGTTGGGTGGGAAACAAACAGTAAAGAAGCCATTATCTGTATTTTTTAACTGAAGCCATTATCTGCCTGCTATTGTTGTTTTGGGTCTATCCACAGGTTGCTACCATCACTCTGGATTTCTGCATGCACTCCTTACATAATCTCACTATGTTTTAGTCCTATGCATGACAGTTATTGTAAACAATGGAACTGAACATGTAGAGCAAAAGAGACGAGCCTTGCGTGACAATAAAATTTCATGCAGACATCGCTCCATGGTATACGCAAAGGCAGCCCCCCTCCACGCATTTCGGATTGTAATCGAGAGGAAGATATTCGTTCTGAGGGGGATTCAGAAGGAGAAGACAACTCCTATTTACCCCCTAGGTCTTCACTCTAACTTGGCATGCTGATGTTGGTTATATCATGCATATGGTGTCTTGCATTGCTTACTTTATACATCAAATATTTCATCTGCTTAGTTTAGACATCCTTTGTGCGAATGCCATCTGTTTAGTTTATTCATCGTTTATGTGAATTATGCAACACCATCTTGTTTAGCCAGGCATCATATATGTGAATTTTGAAATGCCATCCTGCTTAGCCAGTCATCTTATATGTATATTATATCAGGCCATCCTTTTTTTGTTACATATTACATTTGTCAATAATGTTAGTACATTCAACTGCTCTTCGTGTGCATCAGTCATTTGACACGGTGATGGCAAATTCTGGAGTGAAAACAAGGTCTTCAGAGCAGACTATGCTATCTGACGAAGCGTATATCTCGCTGGTTACGGATAGCTCCTCAGAGGAGGATTCAGAGACAGATGACCAGTCCTATCCCCCCCGAGGTGTATGCTCTAACTTGGCAGGGTTATGTTGCTCATATCATGCGTATGGTGTCTCGCATTTTTATGTCATTTGATCAGTGTCTAATTACCATATATGTGAATTATGCATTGCCATCTTGTTGCAAGACATTATATATGTGAATTATACAATGCTATCTTGTTGCAAAGGCATTATATCTATGAATTATGCAATGCCATGCTGTTTAGCCAATCATCATGTATGTGAATTATATCATGCTATCATTTTTTTGTATTACGTGTTCCATTGGTCGACAACATTTGTATATTCAACTACTCTTCCTGAGCATTAGCCATTTGAAGCGGTGATGGAAGTATCTGGAGTGAAAAAAAGGTATTAAGAGCAGACAATGCTACCTGCTGAAGCAGACATCTTGCTGGTTACAGAGAGCTCCTCAGAGGAGGATTCAGAGACTGATGATCAGTCCTATTTCCCCCTGAGCTCTATGCTCAAACTTGGCAGGGTTATATTACCCATGTCATGCATGTTGTCTTGCATTGCTTAGTTTTTACATCATATATGGATTGCCATCTGCTTACTTGCTTACTATATAAATCATATATTTGAATTATATCATGCCATCATGTTTACATAGTACATACACATCATCTATCTGAATTATGGCATGGCAACCCATTTAATAAAGACATCATATAGTTATATCATCTCATCCTATTTAGTGTTTACAGTCATCATATTTTGAATTATGGCATTCTATCCGTGAATGTATGTGAATTATGGCACGCCAACCTATTTAATAAACACATTATATAGTTATGTCATGTCATCCTGTTTACATAGTCTCATATTTTGAACTATGTCTTTCCATCTTTTTTAGTTAGCCAACATAATGTGAAATTGTGTCATGCTATCCTGTTTAGTTAGCCATCATATATGTGAAATTGTGCCATGCTATCCTGTTTGGTTAGACAACATAAATATGAATTATTTCATGCCCTCTTTTATTCCCCACTATCCATTGCACCTGTCTATCATACAATGTCCATACTTTCAATTACTTTTCTTGTTTATCAGCCATTTGAATTGGAGAGCGTGATGGCAGTATCTAAGGGAGTAACAACACGGTCTTCAGAAAAGATAGTGCTACCAGTTGATGCAGATAGATCCACGGTTGTACTTTCCCAAGGACCAGATCCACCACACGTAACCCAGACTCTCGCGGATTGTAACCCTACCCAATTTGACAGAGAACCAGCTACACCCCTTCTAACCCCAACCCCGGCAGATAGTAACCCAGCTCCAGTTGACACAGAACCGTCTCCACCAAAGAGCACCCAAACACGAGCAGTTAGTAAGGGAACTGTAGTGCCCAAAGCAAGCGGACCACCACTCCGAATCCCAACTGAACGCTTAAAGGAGAAGAAGACTTGTTCTTAGGTCAGGTTCTGTAGCTATGATTCATACTCCTTTGCTCTTGCATTACTGTATTTCCTCATACCAACTATTTTCAAATTTGAAGGATGGAACTGAAACTCCAATGACACAACAGGTATGTTTTAAAGGCGTTTCTTTAACTGGTTTGCTGTTGTAACCTGCTCTATGTTGATTTCAGTTTCAATTGAATAAACAGTTATGTTCTCATGTTATGCACATTACAAGTGTTGTTATTGCTCTATAGTTATCCACACTTATATTCTGTCTATTCTTCTTTGTCTTGAACAAATATTATTTGAACTGTGTCTCTATCTTGATTTGGCAACAAAAACTAGAATGATATAGACCATAAAGTGACCATGGTACATAGATATATGTTTGTTTCATGCTGTTATCCTGTCCACTTTACTACTGAACTCATTTACCAAAATGAGTTTCATATACAACATGGTAAACATGTGATGTGTCTGCTTGTTTCTCTTTTAGAATGCGGACAAAATATTGGAGAACAGTACCGCGTTATCCAATGGTAAAGGAAGTAATGCAGATAAGGTTCAAGATAGTGAGACATCCCTGTTGGTCTCCAAGAAAGCTGATAAAAACTATCTTGACGACAGTGAGGGATCCCAAAAGTCCTGTCTTGATGTAGTGTTCGAGTTACTGGCCACTACTGCTGGCACAAGCTCTTCGGTCTCGCTGCCTGAATTAGTTCGTCTTCTTGAGTCTCAACTTCAAGTTGAAAGACATCGATCAGATGTGCTGCGACAGGAAGCTGAAGGACTGAGGAAGTCCCTGCAGAATTCAGATGCATATTTTCTAGTGCAACAGCAAGCGTAGGAGGATTTAAGCGCCAAACAAGAGAAAGTTAGTAAGCTTGCTAAGCATCTTGCCAGCATTATGGGTACCCAGGATATTGTTTCTTGAGATCTTATGAAGTGGTTTCAGTTCTGGATTTGTTTTGTTACGGTGTTTATTTGCGCTGGTCGCCAAGTTTGACAACCAGTGTATATGATATGCTGCTTTGTTCCCTATATTTGCACTGGTGGCGAACTTTGATGCCCAGTGGACGTAAATGTGTAATAGCCGTGATAGCCTAGTGTTAGTTGCTTGCTTATTTATTTCCTTGTTGTCTTGTTTATTTGTTTGCTTGTAGTCATTGTAGTTCTTTTTCCGCGGTTAGCTAGTGGCTGCAATAACCTATTTTTTAAAACTAGGCCACAATAACCATGGGCTAATATTTACTTTAGTGACACCGGGCCTCCTACTGGCCGTAGAAACAGTGGGCCTTCTACGGGCCGTAGAAACAATAGGCCTTCTACGGGCCGTAGAAACAATGGGCCTTTTGCGGGCCGTATCATCAATGGGCCTTATATGGGACGTATGATCGATTGACCAAACAGACCGCATTATGGCCGTAAACGGGCTAGAGTTGGAATCATCCGTTCATGGGCCGACCATAATGGGCCATCGTTAATAGGCCATATTTGATGACGCTATGAAAACGGCCCAATGTATTAACGGACCACAAACGGGCCGACTATAACCACAGGCTGAATTTGGCCCAGAAGCAGAAAATGACAGTGACGGGCCGTAAGTAAACGAATGCTGGAAATGAGCCCAAGAATAAATGGGCTCTGAGAAGGCCGAAAGATAACATGGGCTGGAAACTGCCAAATGGAATAACGGGTCGTTAATGGGTATAAAGTGACACATTGTTCATTACGGGCCAGTTTCACCACGGGCCGTTAATAGGTGTAAAGTGATACACTGTTCATTATGGGCCAGTTTCACCACGGGCCGTTAATAGGCCAAGAGTTACATAGGGCCTCATATGGGCCGAAAGACGTGATAGGCCATACATGCGCCAGAAGTGAAAACGGGCTGGAATCATATTGGATGGCTCAAATGACGCTACTGGGCCTAATTCGGATAGGGCGTAACGGGCCTTGGGTAAGCGGGCTGTAAATGGGCTATATGAGAACATGCCATTAACAGGCTTTCCATGGGCCCGCCCGCCACCTTTTGACCAAGTCAAATGGGCCGGCCTTTTCACAGGAATGGGCCTCTGTTGGGCCTTGCCACGTGTCGACGTATCATAGGCGCCTTCTGTCCAATGAGTGGATGACATCTGTCCCAACGATGAGCCGACACGTGTTTCCTCCAGCCAATGATGATTTTACACGTGGAAAATCCCCATTGGTTGGGGCTCTTAACGGGTTATCGGATCCAAAACCCGACCCGATAGCTTAACAGTGTTCCGTTACGGTGGATGCCACGTGTCGGTCACCCTTGACGAAAGCACTTCTGTGATGCACGATTTATCATCATTGAAGTGGACACTGCCGTGATGATAATTTTGGTAATGTCATGGAATACTTCTACGATAACACAGGTATGACTATCTTGATTCTATCATAAAATCGTAATGGATGTACATCCATGAGAAAAAACGCGACCTACTATGACAAACACATATCATCACGGTAGTGTATTTTTTTGTAGTGACCACTACCGACGGCACGAGCAACGGCGATGTTGTCGACAGCAAGGCTCCCCTCGTGGGCGATGGCGGCACCCAAGGTTGAAGAAGAGGCTCGATGATGGCCCTCCCAGCCCCCCCGTTTGACTCCTGCAATATGTATCCTCCCTCGTGGAGGTGTAAAAACTTGTGCTTGGAACTTTTAAGAGACAGTATGTTTTGTAATAATTTGCTAGGATTCTGCGATTTCCTTCCAGTTTTCTTTGATGATCTGCATCGGCGGGGCCCGGCCCCGCGCATACCTCAGCCGCCGTTGGGTCGTCCGATTCACCAGGCTGAGACCAAGGAGTGAGGGGCTACGCGACCAGTTAGGCTCCTGAGTCGCGATTCTCAGGAGTCCCCCTTGACATGCAAACAACCCTCGGAAAAGAGATGCAAGAGTAGGCCTTAGCGTTCTACGTCGGCAGGGCCTGGCCCCGCGCATACCTCAGCCGCCGTTGGCTCTTCCAGATCACCAGGACGAGACCAAGGGGTGAGGGGCTACGCGACCAGTTAGGCTCCTGAGTCGTGATGCTCAGGAGTCCCCCTTAACGTACGAACAGACCTCCATACCTTTCCTCATCGAGGTCCCCCTTGGGAGGGGCGCGCGAAGACCAGGTCCGAAGGACCTGGCAAGGTGGCATACGATAGGCGTGACCTGAGCATAGCCCCCCGTGCCCAGCCCCCTAGCACGACTCTCCCAAAGGGAAAGCATTGCGGTGAGGCTGAACACTGAGCCTCGGGCTCCCTGAGGTTATTGTGGCAATTGGGTTGCCCTCAGTTGTTTATCACCAGTGCGGAGCTTGGCGCTTCCGCACTTGGATGGGCATAGCCGCTCCTTGACCATGTCGAATGCTAGCACGGAGCATGGTACTTCCACTGGTGTGTGGGTGGGGGATCCCTCTCAGTGGAGCCCCCAGGGTGTGTACAACCCCGCCCTGAGATGTGGCTTGCAAGGTAGGGCTAGAGGAGGTGTGTTTGGGCACTTGTGAGATAGCGAGGGACTCACGAGGACCTAACTCAAGGCGGGTTAAACCTTAATTTAATTCGTAACACTTGTGTCGGCCCTGCGAAATGGTTAGGCAACCTGCGCCGAATAAATATCCTAAGGTTATCACATGAGAAGGCCAAACACCAACGACCCTAGGAAGAGACGTGAATGGGGCCAGCCAGCCAGACAGAGCTCAGACATTGGGTTTATCGATGATGCAGGGACGGACATGAGCACATGCGCCGTGCCCAGTCTTCTCATGCGAAAGTCCTGAAGAATGACAACCGGCGCACGGCTCCCGTGGTGACGAGGCACTGGGTCACGCTCCTTGGCTCATCTGCCCACGATTAGCTTATGTGAGAGCAAGGCACCAAGGACCATGGGAGGTGACGTGCACGAGAGGTGGCCTACGAGCCAGAGCTCAGCCTCTTGGGTTTAGGGACTGAGGGAGTCCTGGATTAGGGGGTCTCCGAATAGCCGGACTATATCCTTTGGCCGGACTGTTGGACTATGAGGATACAAGATTGAAGACTTCGTCCCGTATCCGGATGGGACTCTCCTTGGCGTGGAAGGCAAGCTTAGCAATACAGATATGTAGATCTTCTTCCTTGTAACCGACTCTGTGTAACCCTAGCCCCCTTCGGTGTCTATATAAAATGGAGGGTTTAGTCCATAGGACAACAACCATCATACCATAGGCTAGGTTCTAGGGTTTAGCATCTACGATCTCGTGGTAGATCAACTCTTGTAATACTCATACTCATATCATTAAGATCAATCAAGCAGGAAGTAGGGTATTACCTCCATCTAGATGGCCCGAACCTGGGTAAACATCGTGTCCCCCGCCTCCTGTTACCATCCGCCTTAGATGCACAATTCAGGACCCCCTACCCGAGATCCGCCGGTTTTGACCCCGACATTGGTGCTTCCATTGAGAGTTCCACTGTGCCGTCACCGTAAGGCTTGATGGCTCCTTCGATCATCGGTAACGATGCGGTCCAGGGTAAGGTTTTCCTCCCCGTACAGATCTTCGTATTCGGCGGCTTCGCACTATGGGCAAACTCGCTTGGCCACCTGGAGCAGATCGAGAGCTACGCCCTGGCCATTAGGTCAGGTTCGGAAACTTAAACTACACTGCTGACATCCGGGGAGACTTGATCTTCGAAGGATTCGAGCCCATGTCAGGTGAGCCGCACAATCACGGCGAGCATGACGTACCTCTGCAGTCGATAGTGTTCGGGAGATCACACCTCCAACTACTCCGGCCCTCAATCCGGAGCAAATCGCGCCATCCAAGGACGGGGGGATAGACCCCGCCATGGAGGACGCACTCCCAGTGGCTATGGAGCCGGATACTGACTTCACCCCTCATAAGAGCCATGTTGCCAAACCACTGGATTCGCCTCTGGCCACGAACTCTGAGCTGCCTGCGTCTGTGCCTATCGAATCTGATTGGGCGCCGATCATGGAGTTCACTTCCGCGGATATCTTTCAACACTCACCTTTCGGCGACGTGCTAAATTCATTAAGGTCTCTCTCCTTGTCAGGAGATCCTTGGCCGAACTATGTTTGGCTAGAATGGGATGCGGACCACGAAAAAATTCACTACCCACCCACCACCCACTTAGTAGCCTCTGTCGACGATTTAATCGACATGCTCGATTTCGACTCCAAAGACATCGACGGCATGGACGACGATGCAGGAGAGGAACAGGAACCAGTGCCCACAAGGCACTGGACAACCACTTCACCATATGACATATACATGGTGGATACACCCAAAGAAAACAATGATGAAGAACGGTAGGATGCAGCGAAGAATAGATCCCTCGAGAAGCAAGCAAAGCGTCAGCATAGGCGCCGCTCAAAATCCCGCCTCGGCAAAACCAGCGATAACAGCGCAAGAGAAAATAACACTCCAGTCGACTCTAGAGGAAACGACGACCACATTGACCCAGCGGCAGAGCACGATGAAACTGCAAACGGCGAACATAGTACGGAACCGATGTCCGAACACGGCGACGCCGAGGATAAACCTCATCAACCCCCCTCTGGGGAAGAAAACAGTTTGGACGAAGATGCACACATCATCCCAGAAACGCACTTGGAACAAGAGAACCTCCGCAGAAGGCTCATTGCCATAGCGAGGAGTCTGAAGAAGCAGAAGCAAAGGCTTAAGGCTGCACAAAATACATTCAACAGTCGGTGGAACAAATTGCTCGACAACGAAGAAAAGTATGGTGGAAGTTACCACAGAAAGAGCTATCCAAAGCGAAAGCTATTACCTAAATTCAATGATGAGGCCTTAGAGCCCACACAGCCGAAAAATAAAACGGCCAACCGGCCGGATCAACCACCTTGTGGCCACGATAAAGCGGCTAACAAGGCCGCACATAAGTCAACACACGATCTACGTGAGGACTTGCGCTAAAAATCTATTATGACCAGGTCCATCTATGGATCTAGGAAGCGCGCTCCAGCACAAAATCAAAACCGAATACTACAACCGTCCGAACGCCATGATACATCCAAATATAGGGGTGCCGCACACCCCCAATTTTTCACCGATGAGGTGCTGGACCACGAATTTCTAGAAGGATTCAAACCAGTGAACATAGAGGCGTACGACGGGACCATAGACCTTGGGGTCTGGATTGAGGACTTTATCCTCCATATCCATATGGCTCGCGTAGACGGTCTCCACGCCATCAAGTACTTGCCCCTCAATCTTAAAGTACCAGATCGGCACTGGTTAAAAAGCGTCCACGAAAACTCAATTGGAAGTTGGGAGGAGCTCGAGGATGCTTTTCGGGCTAATTTTCAAGGGACCTATGTCCGACCTCTGGATGCTGACGACTTAAGTCATATAATTCAACAGCCTGGAGAGTCAGACCGAAAGCTTTGGAACAGGTTTCTCACTAAGAAGAACCAAATTGTCGACTGCCCGGACGCCGAAGCCTTTGCAGCTTTCAAGCACAGCGTCTGAGACGAATGGCTCTCCAGACACCTCGGCCATGAAAAACCGAGAACAATGGCAGCCCTGACAAGCCTCATGACCCGCTTTTGCGCGGGCGAAGATAGCTGGTTAGCCCGCTGTAGCACCAGCGACCCAAGCACATCTGATGTCAGGGATGGCAATGGAAAACCATGACGCAGTAAAAGCAAGCGTCGAAATAAAGAAAATAGCCTAGATAATACGGCGGTAAACGCCGGATTCAGGGGCTCTCGACCAGGTCAGCGGAAAAAGCCTTTCAAAGGCAGCAGAGATGGACCGTCCAGCCTAAGCAAGATTCTAGACAAACTATGTCAGATTCATGGCACCCCCGATAAACCTGCAAAACACACCCACAGAGAATGTTGGGTCTTCAAGCAGGCCGGTAAGCTAAACGCCGAACACAAGGGGGGGGAGACACCAAGCGAAGACGAGGACGAACCTCGCCAGCAAAGCACTGGAGGACAGAAAAAATTCCCACCAGAGGTTAAAACAGTAAACATGATCCACGTGACGAAGAGGAGAAGCAAACATGCACTCCGAGACATACGCGCCGTAGAGCCCGTCACCCCTAAGTTCAACCCCTGGTTGGCCTGCCCGATAACTTTTGATCGCAGGGATCACCCGACAAGCATCTGGCATGAAGGATTGGCTGCCTTGGTGTTAGAAACAATAATAAACGGATACCATATCACACGAGTACTTATGGACGGCGGCAGTGGTCTAAATATGATATATCAGGACACAGTCCACAAAATGGGGATAGACCCGACAAAAATCAGTCACGGAAATACTACCTTCAAGGGAATAATACCAGGCTCAGAGGCCCGCTCCACGGGCTCTCTAATACTATAGTTGTATTCGGTTCATCCGACAACTACCGAAGTGAGAAGTTATACTTCGACATTGCGCCATTCCAAAGCGGCTATCAAGCACTACTCGGGAGAACAGCTTTCGCTCATTTTAATGCGGTACCACATTACGCTTCTCTTAAGCTTAAGATGCCTGGTCCACGTGGCACCATCACAGTTTGTGTAAATATTGAGCGTCCTCTACGCGTGGAAGAACGTGCAGCGGCTTTAATAGCCGAGCACTAGACAGCCTCACCAACCAGAATAAATGACAGGTCGCCAAGACCGCGGACACGGTTAGACGAGTCCGGCGCATCACTAGAGATTGGTTTGATGGTTAAACCCTCATAGACGATACCAGGGGCTTCCCTCGTGTAATTAGGGCTAGTTCGGCTCAACTTTACTTATCTTGAATTTTAATGGTTTATTGAGAATAACCAATTTTTTTGGCACGAAAACTTTCACCTATGTTCTTCTCTTTTACAGATGAAAATAGTGCTACACCGGTCCAGGACACGGCACAACGGAGACATAGGCGCAGATGTGCAGCAGGGACTCGCTCAAAGGTTTCTTTTCAGATTAAGACCCTGCGTCAACCTTTTTTATTGTCTCTTGTTGTTCACATCCTCCGGATACTCAATACAACCGAGAAGGATGCTGGCGTTATTGGCATTTCGCCACGTCAGAATATTGCACGTACCTGGACACTCGGGGTTTGTTATTAAGGGCATTGTTCAGCCCAGAATATGTTGTAAAGACCGAATACATTAGGGAGTGTTCGACGTCGCGAGTTTGGCCTTATATTCATCAGCTCTGAATCATGTCTTTGGTCAAATGTTGGGTTTGCCCGGCTCCCGTGTTTTGGTACCTTACATTCCGCTCTATCGGCTAAGGTGCCACTGGGAGAACTACTGCGATTGTGCCCTGGTTCATCCGGATGAGCACCTCAGTAGAGAAAGCCGAAAACAGACTGTCATGATAAAGCGCAAGACTGGTCAACCACTCGATGACTTAGCGGAATCTTCAGAATTTGTCCGCATTAACGAAGGGCCATTTCCCGGTCATGTACGTACGCGCACCGTATTCGGACGAGCGCGGAGGTACCAGGGGCTATACAGTAGTCCCACTGTCAAACTCCTATGGATAAGTGAAAGTGTTAAAGCAATATAGTCCAATTGCCTCGTTCGCTACGCCACCACCTCCTTAATGGACCAAGACGTTGGATCAAGTGTGAATATGCGTTTTTTGCGAACACCCCCGCATTATATGCGTGGGGGCTGAAGCCCACGACTTCAAACTTTCAGGTTATATACATACATGGCCGCACAAGAGGCATAATAATACTTTCAGGCAAAAGTATAAACACAACCTTTATAATTCAATAAAACATTGTTTTTACAATGGGAATACATGTCACTAGAACATAATATTCTTCAAGCACTGAGCCTCTATTGAACGAGCTCCTTCAAGGACTTCTTCAAAGTAGTACTCGGCAGATACTCGGCCTACGGCCGAACTCCGGGTTGCAATAGCGGTGGCCTCCATCTCTGCCCAGTATGTCTTGACACGGGCAAGTGCCATACGCGCACCCTCTATGCACGCCGACCTCTTCATAGCATCGATGTGCGGCACATCACCAAGGAACTGTTGCACTAAACTAAAATAACTATTCGGCCTTGGCCCTTCCGGCCATATAAGATCCACAACAGACCTCATGGCAAGCCCGGAAAACCTATGAAGCTCGGCGCGGGGGATCATCCCGCCACGACCGCCGGCTCGGGCATGCTCCCAATGCTGTGCACGCCCACCATTTGCATCGTAGCTGTCACGAAGAGCCTCATCGACGGCGGCACCGGTCTCAACGTGCTCTCTGTGGAGGCTTTCAACCTTCTTCATGTACCACTCCAACGGATCCGACCCAGCAAGCCCTTCTCCGGGGTCGGCGGCAGCTCCACTAGCCCCTTGGGGTAGATCCGCCTCCCTATGAACTTCGGCACCCGCGACAACTACCGCACCGAGCTGATCGACTTCGACATCGCCCGCTTCAGCCTACCGTACAACAACATCCTCGGATACCCGGCTCTAGCCTAGTTCTTGGCGGCGACCCATCCGGCATACAACCTCATGAAGATGCCCGGGAGCAAAGACGTCCTCACCGTAGTTGGGGATACCAAGGAGGCTCTAGCGGTGCTCAACTAGGCCCTCAAGACCGCCACAGTGGCACGACCGGCCAACGAGGCCACCCCAGGGGCTATGGAGGTCGCACCAGCAAAGTAGAAGCAGTTGTTCACTCAAGATCGGCTGAAACCAAGCATGTGCCGGTCGAGCAATATGGGTCCTCACAAGGCACCTTCACCATAGGCGCCAACTCGAACCAAATAAAGAAGAGGCACTGGTGTGTTTCTTGCGCGTGAACGAGGATGGGTTTGCCTGGAAACCCAAGCAGCTAATGGGGGTCCCAAGGCGGGTGATCGAGCATCACCTAAGGGTGTGCCCCAATGTGCGCCCCGTGAAGCAGAAGGCATGGCGACAATCCACGGAGAAGTAGTCCTTCATCATCCAGGAAACCTGCAAGCTGGAGGCGGCGGGTGTCATTCGCGAGGTTCGGTACCCCGAGTGGCTGGCGAACCCTGTCGTCGTACTGAAGAAAGGCGGGAATGAGCGCAGGTGTGTTGACTTCACCAACCTCAACAAGGCTTGTCCCCAAGACCCGTTCGTGCTCCGGCGCATCGATCAGATTGTCGAATCCACGCCGAATGCGACCTGCTATGCTTCCTGGACGTGTTTTCAGGTTATCACCAGATCAAGATGGCGGTGGAGGATGTGGAGAAGACGGCCTTCCTCACCCCGTGTGGGGTGTACTGCTACACTTGCATGTCATTCGGGCTGCGCAACGCGGGCGTGACCTTCTAATGGCTGATGCACATCACCCTGGGTCACCAGGTCGGGAGGAACGCTGATGCCTACATCGACGACATTGTGGTAAAATCTCGGGAGGCATGAACTTTGATTCAGGACCTGGAGGAGGCCTTCCCGAGTCTGCGCCAGGTGGACTTGCGGCTCAACCCGAAGAAGGGCATGTTTGGTGTCCCTTCTAGCAAGCTGTTGGGCTTCCTCGTGTCCCACAGGGGGATCGAGGCTAACCTAGAGAAGGTCAAGGCATGTAGCGACCCGACCTTAAACGGTCAAGTCTCTGTGCTTCAGTGTCATCCCTGGATCGGTAATGCTGACACACACAGTACTCGAAGGATTTATAACAGAGTAGCAATCACACACTTATTAAATCAAAAGTCTCAAAAGATAACTTATTACAATAATATGCCTTACGGCCATCTAACACGATAACAGCGGAAGGCTTGGAAGATAAAGTGAGTCCATCAACTCCAACAGCATGGCTGAGCTACACGGCAAAGACCTAACAAACCTTACTCCTTGTCTGAAAAGTCTGCAACATAATACGTTGCAGCCCCAAAACGGGTCAGCACATGGAATATGCTCGCAAAGTAACACAGTAGAGCAAGAACAGAATAATACTATCACTACATGCATATTTGGCTGGTGGAAAGCTCTACGGTTATAGTTTTGAGAAAAGCCAATTTTTCCCTACAACAAAGGAATAGATTTTAAATTTACTATCATGGTAGTTGAAACATCATTGAGAAGGTTCCTCCAACTCAATCCCAATTAAAGTGATTTACAACCCAACAATATTAATTTAGAGTGATGAGATACTTAAGATTGTCCATAACCGGGGACACGGCTAACCATGATTAGTTTGTACACTCTGCAGAGGTTTGTGCACTTTTCCTCACAAGACTCGATCCCCTCCGTTAGATTTCTTGCACTTAACTTACTCAACTACAGTCTTTCAGAAACATTAACTCTCTACTCCGGGTAGACCATATCAAACCTACAAACCCACTACCGGCTGATCTACCTCTTCAAGAGCTTCACATAACTTACTCAACTATGCTAGAGCCCATAATTGCTTGTGGTTGCACACGGAAGTTTCTAGCATGAATAATCTCAGTTCCATTTTAGCCTGGGTGGTGGTCCATAGGAAGATCACACGGGTACTCCGGGATTTCCAAAAATACAGGCAACACTGGGTACTCCAGGTGCCTCAATCCACCCAGATGTATATTTAAGTTGCCACCTTAAGTTGAACCATTAATTAACAATATCACATCTGTCATGGATTTCACTCACCCAAACCACGTCTACGAGCATAGCATAGCAATATAAGCAACGCGTAGAAGTAACTTCCCAAGGTTTGAATGTAACAGGGTAATAGGTTCTACCTCATCAACTAATTTCCCAACCCACATGTTAATGACATCCTAACCATGCAATGTTTGGGGATTGTAACTAATGCATAAAAACTCTGTGGTATAGGGATATGATCAAAGTGTTACTTGCCTTGCCGACGATCCGCGAAACATAGAGACTCCAAATAACACGCTTCGCACTCCGGGAATTCTATCGCAAGTAAACAATAGCATAAATAAGCAACAATCAAAGAGGCACGGGTAAAACTCATATAAGAAGATCTAACCGGAAAGTTCAACTTAAGAACTTGGGTTTGCAAGAAGAATCAAACCAAACGGAGCAACAAAACTCAAACGGCGAAAGAAACAAGATCCATTTACTAATCTGAACTAGGGTCAAATTTTACAGTACCAAAATCTTGTTCAAGTTGGTTAAGATGAAAGAGGGTCTCTAGACGAAGATCTAGGCGCTTGAATCACCTGATTCCGACTAACGAGCGAAAAGATAAACAGAAACGAAAATCAGATCAGAAATCACGATCAAGAATAATCGCGGAAAAATCTGATAAAAAAAACTGACGAACAGGCTAACGAACGAGCGTTCATTATCTGTAACTAACGAGCAAAAACCGTTCGTTGAAACGAACGTACGGACGAACGTCCGCTAAATAGAGGAACCAGAAAAAAAACCGGTGAGCCGATCTAAACAAATGAACTAGGGTTTTCTTAAAAAAAACGGGCGACGGCGGAATGGCGCACTACCTCTCCAGCGAGATTCCGGTGAGGCGGGGCTCGGCGGCGGCGACTGCGACTCGGGTGCGGGCTGCGGCGGTAGCGACTTGTGGTGCTGGTGGCGGGGGTCGGGGCGGCTTATAAAGGGGCGGGGCGGGGTGGCTTGGAGGAGGGGCAAGGTGGCGGGGAGGAGGAGTCCGGCTCGGACTCCGGTCTGAGTCGTCGGTGGCGGCTAGAGTTGGGCCGGCGGCTGGGCTTCGGCCCAGTCGGCCTAGGCGCGGTTTTTTGTAAAAAAATTCCGCCGAACAGAAAATAAATCCTAGAAAATAAAATAAAAATCTAAAAATGACAAAACAAATTTTCACCGTCTAAATAAAATATTTAGAACGAGATGAACATTTTCTTGGCCCTAAAATGCAATTTCGAAAACGTGCAATTTTTCTAATGCAAATAAAATCCAAATAAAATCCAATATTTCATTTTAATATTTTTCCTCCAATATTTCAATTATTTTGGAGAAGTCATATTATCTCCTCTCATATATTTTATTATGAAATATTTTTCGGAGAGAGAAATAATCAAAATCAAAAATCCTCGTGTCATTATTTGATAAAAATCAAATATGAAAACCGGGAAATCCCCAACTCTCTCTGAGGTTCCTTGAGTTGCTTAGGATTTTGAGGATTGTGGAACCGAAATGCAATAAAATATGATATGCATGAATGATATATGTATAACATGCCAAATTGAAAATTTGGGATGTTACAAACCTACCCCCTTAAGAAGAATCTCGCCCTCGAGATTCGGGTTGGCTAGAAAATAGGTGTGGGTGGTCTTTGCGAAGATCATCCTCTCGTTCCCAGGTGGCTACATCCTCGGTATTGTGGCTCACCTGAACTTTGCAAAACATGATAACCTTGCTGCGGGTGACTCGGCTGGCAAACTCAAGAATCTTAACTGGCTTTTCCTCATAAGTCAAATCACTGTCCAACTGAATCACCTCGGGTATATCAGCCATCTCAGCATGACACTTCTTTAACTGCCAAACGTGGAACACGTCATGAACTCCTGATAGTCCTTCAGGTAACTCCAACTTGTAGGGAACTTCTCCAATCCGTTCCAAAACACGATACGGTCCTACAAATCTCGGGGCTAACTTTCCTTTAACTCCAAAACGTTTCACTCCTCATAAGGGTGATACTCGCAGATATGCTCTATCTCCAATTTCATAGGTTACCTCCTTGCATTTTGAGTCTGCATAACTCTTCTGCCTGGACCGAGCAATCTTCAGTCTATCACGAATCAGCTTAACTTTCTCTTCAGACTCCTTGATCAAGTCTGGTCCAAACAACTGTCGGTCTCCTACTTCATCCCACATCAACGGCGTCCTGCACCTTCGTCCATACAAGGCTTCGAACGGTGCCATCTTCAAACTGGCTTGGTAGCTATTGTTGTATGAGAACTCTGCGTAAGGCAAATTGTCATCCCAACTAGGTCCATAATCTAGCGCACAGGCTCTCAACATATCTTCCAGAATCTAGTTGACTCTCTCAGTCTGTCCATCCGTCTGCGGGTGAAATGCGGTACTGAACTCCAATCTCGTACCCAAAGTCTGGTGTAACTGATGCCAAAACTTTGAGGTAAACTACGTTCCTCTATCTGATACGATAGTCCTCAGAACTCCATGCAGACATATGATCCTGGACATATATATCTTGGCCAACTTCGCACTTGTATAAGTGGTTTTCACTCGGATAAAGTGAGCCACTTTGGTCAAGTTATCAAGTACTACCCATATGGAATCATATCCTGATCTGGTCCTGGGCAATCCGGTGATAAAATCCATGCCAAGTTTATCCCACTTCTATTCGGGTATCGACATAGGCTGTAACAATCCTGCCGGCTTTTGATGCTCTGCCTTCACCCTCTGACATACATCACATACGGCTACATACTCGGCAATATCCTTCTTCATACCCGTCCACCAGAAACATTCCTTCAAATCCAAATACATCTTGGTGTTTCCAGGGTGTATCGACTTCCTGATTTTTGTGTTATTGGGTACGTATATCCTGTCCACAAACCATAGGGCATCGTGCTCATCCTCACGAAAACCTTTGGCCTTTCCTTTGCTCATTTTCTCCTTTATCTCGGCAATCTCTTGTCATCCTTCTGAGCTTCCCGAATCTTACCCAACAATGTTGACTGAACTTCCATTGTTGCAACAAAACCTCTAGGAACAATCTCTAATCGAAGTTCCATGATATCCTCTGCTAACTCCTTTGGCACTCCCTTACTTGCAAGGATATTAGCATAACTCTTCCGGCTCAAAGCGTCTGCTACGACATTGGCCTTTCCTGGATGATAGTACAGCTTCATGTCATAATCTTTTATAAGCTCGAACCATCTCCTCTGCCTAAGGTTCAGTTCCTTCTATGTGAAGATGTACTTCAAACTCTTATGATCCGTGTACACATCACAACGGTTTCCAATAAGGTAATGTCTCCAAGTCTTCAATGCATGCACTACTGCTGCTAGCTCTGAATCATGAGTGGCATAGTTCAACTCGTGAGGTTTTAGTTGCCATGAGGCATACGAAACAACTCTTCCGTCCTGCATCAGCACACTTCCAACTCCTAAGAGAGAGGCGTCGCAATACACTTGGAAATCCTTATGTATATATGGCAGTGTCAGCACTGGGGCTGTAGTCAAACATTTCTTCAACTCCTGGAAACTTCCCTCGCAATCTTCCGTCCATTTACACTTAGTATCCTTCTTCAATAACTCCGACATTGGTTTCGCAATTTTGGAAAAATTCTCAATGAATCTCCGCTAGTATCCTGCGAGTCCAAGAAAACTGTGGATCTCGCTAACTGAAGTGGGTGCTAACCATTTAGTGACTGACTGAACCTTGCTGGGGTCTACTTCTATACCTTCTCCTAATATAACATGTCCAAGGAATCTGACTTCCTTCAACCAAAACTCGCATTTGCTGAACTTGGCATACAACTGGTGTTCCCTGAGTTTCTCGAGAACTAATACCAAATGCTCCTTGTGCTCCTCTTCATTCTTCAAGTATACCATAATATCATCAATAAACACCACATCAAACTTGTCCAAATATTCCATGAATACCTTGTGCATGATGATCATGAAATAGGCAGGGGCGTTAGTCAGTCCAAACGACATGACCGTATACTCATATAATCCATAACGCATGGTGAATGATGTCTTTGGTATATCTTTCTCTCGAATCTTCAACTGATGGTATCCCGATAGCAAATCGATCTTTGAAAACACCTTAGGTACTTGCAGCTGATCAAACAAATCATTGATCATCGGCAACGGGTACTTGTTCTTGATCGTCACTTCATTCAAGGCCCGATAATCAACAACCATTCTTAGGGATTTATCCTTCTTCTCAACCAAAAGCACTAGGGCTCCCCAAGGTGGTGAACTCCTTCGAATGTATCCTTTCTCCAATAACTCCTTGATCTGTTTCTCAATTTCCTCTAGATCATTCGTGGGCATCCGATAGGGTCTCTTGGATATTGGCCCGGTCCCTGGCAATAGCTCTATCAAAAACTCGATGTCTCGATCCGGTGGCATGCCTGGTAACTCCTCTGGAAAAACATCTGTGTAATCCCTCACTACAAGCACTTCCTCCTGAACAACTCCCGTGAGGGTATTCACCTAGCTCCTCCTAGGTACATGCCTAGATACATACTTAATCCTTTTTCCCTCTGGGGTGGTGAGATGAATCGACCTACTAGCATAGTCAATACTTCCTCCATACTTTTGACATCCAGTCCATTCCTAATATCACATCCAATCCTTGTGACTCCAAGATAATTAGGTCGGATGGAAAAACATGGGTGCCAATGGTTAAGGGTATCTGGTCGCACCATCGACTAGCCATATACTCTGCTCCAGGTGAACTTACTAACAAAGGGTTCCTACGGGTTTGGCTCGGTAGTTTAAACTTATTCGCAAATCCCCTTGATATGTATGAATGTGATGCACCAGTATCAAATAGAACAAGAGCGGTAAATGACTTAACCAAAAACTTACCTATTACCGCGTCCAACTGCTCTTCAACCTCCTCCACGTTAACGTGGTTCACTTGTCCTTTGTTGAATGGATTGGGCTTCTTCCCTGTGCTCCCATTTCCATTTCTATTCTTTCCTTCCGGGCACTCCGTGTCATAGTGTCCAGTCTTCCCGCACTTGAAGCAAGTAACGTGACATAGATCTCTTTTGGCGGGTGTGGCTGGATTGGGGCGGTTCTGATTGTTATTGGCTCCATTCCCATTCCCATTTTTAGAAGTATTGTGGTTATGCGATCCTCCTCCGGTGTGGTTATGATCTCCATGGTTATGAATAAGTCCTCCCGAGTTCGGGGTTAGGCGAGGCTTCTGCTGAGCTCCTGAGTTATACCTCCCTTGTTCATACTTCCTCTTGCGGCTCTTAATCTGCTGCTGCTTCCCTTCAATCATAAGAGCCTTATCTACCAATTCTTGGTAGTTGGTGAATGTTGCCACCATCAACTGCATGCTCATCTCATCATTCAGCCCTTCCATAAACTTCTCCTGCTTCACGGCATCTGTGGCCACATTGTCAGGGGCATAGCGAGATAACTTGCTAAAGTTATCCACGTACTGAGCCACAGTACGGTTCCATTGGCGTAAGTTGCAGAACTCACGCTTCTTCAGATTCATGGCTCTAGTTCAGACATGAGCTGTACGGAAAGCTTGCTGAAACTGGTCCCATGTCACCGTGGCTATAGGGTAGGTGCCAATGCAATTCTCCCACCATGATGTTGCTGGTCCATCCAACTGATGTGCGGCAAAACACACCTTCTCGGCATCAGTACATCCTGCAGTGGTTAACTCCCTTCCAATCCAGCGGAGCCAATCATCTGCTACTATAGGCTCGGTGCTACTGGAAAACACCAGCGGCTGTAACCTTAGAAAACGGGCTAGGTTGTCCACTGGCGGTGGGTGGTTGTTGTTGTTGTTGTTGCCCTGGTTCTGAACTAGCAATTGCATCAAGGTGTCCTGCTGCTGGATCAACTGAGTGAGCTCCGGTGGAAAAGAAAATCCAGGGTCACGTCTCGGAGGCATCTGATGGGTTTAGATGGAAGAGATTAGAATAGAATGAGGTCTAATGAGAAGGCACTACCCATATGCACATGAGACAAACACAATCATTTCACTCAATCAATCAAGCAAGGGCATACAAGCGGTCTAGAACTATCGCAAAAGTGCTCAACTACTACTGAATACATGGGGGAAATACTACTAATCATTGGGTGGTCATCTAGAAATTTTGATCGGTGGAGGACTCCATGATATCTGCTCCAGCTTCGTCTTCAAAGTCATCATCACTAGGGTCGGAGTAAGTGTCGTCGATGATGATGTAGTCCTCCGGACGAATCTCCTTGGGTTCTTCATCTTCTTCTACTGGAGTGGGGTCTCCCATGAATATTCTGATCTTCTTAATCAGGTCATCATTCTTCTCTAGTAGTGTCTCAATTTCCTCCCCATATCCATCGCGTGTAGACTTAAGTTCTTCTTCCAGCTCGATGATCCTCGTCTTTGCCTTCTTCAGATCTATCATGTCTGCGCACATCTGATTCTCCTGGCGTCGAATGTATTGGTTTAGTTCCTGGATGAAAGCTGCAATTGATCTATCCTTCCTAGTGCTGATCATCTCCCATTTCTCGTCTCAGAGCCCACATATCTGGTAGATAGTGTCCTTAAGATCCTTGTGATATACTTATCCAATGCGTCCCATGGTGATGTGAGCTACCATACTCTTTCCTAAACTCCAGGTGGGTGCGTCGAAGGAAAATTCTATAGGCTTAGTGACTGGCGTGAATGTCCTTCCTGGAACTTGAACTTGAATCATCCATCGCTCCTCGTCAGGTAAAGTGGCGTTGTATGTCCCGGTGAAGCTTGGTATTCCTATGTTCAAGTACCTAGTGACTTCCTTCAAGTGTCGTCCAAAAGGTGCGTCTTCATCTGGTTGTGCAAACTTGTTCCTTGCGTCCGCCATCCTAAAGAGTAGAAAATGCAGAGGAGTCAGAAATGGGAAGAGAATAGTGATCTAGGGCTTTAGCTTAGTTGTCGTGTCCTACACTCAGTGTGTGCTGTGATACCATCTTTGTAGCGGCCCGACCTCAAACGGTCAAGTGTCTGTGCTTTAGTGTCATCCCTGGATCAATAATGCTGACAGACACATTACTCGAAGGATTTATAGCAGAGTAGCAATCACGCACTTATTATATCGAAAGTCTCAAAAGAGAACTTATTACAATAATATGGCTTAAGGCCATCTAACACGATAATAGCGGAAGGCTTGGAAGATAAAGTGAGTCCATCAACTCGAACGACATGGCTGAGCTGGACGGCAACGACCTAACGAACCTTACTCCTCGTCTGAAAAGTCTGCAACATAATACGTTGCAGCCTGAAAATGGGTCAGCACATTGAATATGCTGGTAAAGTAACACAGTAGAGCAAGAATAGAATAATACTATCACTACATGCATATTTGGCTGGTGGAAAGCTCTACGGTTACAGTTTTGCGAAAAGCCAATTTTTCCCTACAACAAAGGAATAGATTTTAAATTTACTATCATGGTAGTTGAAACATCATTGAGAAGGTTCCTCCAACTCAATCCCAATTAAAGTGATTTACAACCCAACAATACTAATTTAGAGTGATGAGATACTTAAGATACTCCAACTACTAGATACTCAAGATTGTCCATAACCGGGGACATGGCTAACTATGATTAGTTTATACACTATGCAGAGGTTTGCGCACTTTTCCCCACAAGACACGATCGCCTCCATTAGATTTCACGCACTGCATGATGTTTGACAAATGGATGACCGAGACACAGTCTTTCAGAAACATTAACTCTCTACTCCGGGTAGACCATACCAAACCTACAATCCCACTACCCGCTGATCTACCTCTTCAAGAGCTTCACGTAACTTACTCAACTATGCTAGAGCCCATAATAGCTTGTGGCTGCACACGGAAGTTTCTAGCATGAATAATCTCAGTTCCCTTTTAGCCTGGGTGGCGGTCCATAGGAAAATCACACGGGTACTCCAGGATTTCCAAAAATACAGGCAACACTGGGTACTCCAGGTGCCTCAATCGATTAATTTGAACCATTAATTAATAATCTCAAATCTGTCATCGATTTCACTCACCCAAACCACGTCTACGAGCATAGCATAGCATTATAAGAAACGCATAGAAGTAACTCCCAAAGGTTTGAATGTAACAGGGTAATAGGTTCTACCTCATCAACTAATTTCCCAACCCACATGTTAATGACATCCTAACCATGCAATGTTTGGGGATTGCAACTAATGCATAAAAACTGGGTGGTAAAGGGATATGATCAAAGTGTTACTTGCCTTGCTGACGATCGCGAAACCTAGAGTCTCCAAATAACACACTTCGCACTCTGAGAATTCTATCGCAAGCAAACAATAGCATAAATAAGCAACAATCAAAGAAGCATGGGTAAAACTCAAATAAGAAGATCTAACCGGAAAGTTGAATTTAAGAACTCGGGTTTGCAAGAAGAATCAAACCAAATGGAGCAACGAAACTCAAATGGCGAAAGAAACAAGATCCATTTACTAATCTGAACTAGGGTCAAATTTTACAGTACCAAAATCTTGTTCAAGTTGGTTAAGCGTAAAGAGGGTCTCGAGACGAAGATCTAGGCTCTTGAATCGCCTGATTCCGACTAACGAGTGAAAAGATAAACAGAAAGGAAAATCGGATCAGAAATCACGATCGAGAATAATTGCGGAAAAAACCGATAAAAGAAAACTGACGAACAGGCTAACGAACGAGCGTTCGTTATCTGTAACTTACGAGCGAAAACCGTTCGTTGAAACGAACGTACGGATGAACGTACGCTAAATAGAGCAACCGGAAAATAAACCGGCGAACCGATCTAAAAAAACGAACTAGGGTTTTCTTAAAAAAACGAATCGATTTTCTTAAAAAAAACCGGGCAGCGGCGGAACGGCGCGCTACCTCTCCGGCGAGGCTCCGGCGAGGCGGGGCTCGGCGGTGGGGCGGCGGGCTTGCGGGGCAGCGGGGTGGCGGCGGCACGGTGCGGCGAAGCGGTGGCGGCGGCGGCTTGCGGCGGCGGCGGCTGCGGCTCGGGTGCGGGCTGCGGCGGCGGCGGCTTGTGGTGGTGGTGGCGGGGGTCGGGGCGGCTTATCAAGGAGCGGGGCGGGGTGGCTTGGAGGAGTGGCAAGGCGGCGGGGAGGAGGAGTCCGGCACGGACTCTGGTCCGAGTCGGCGGTGGTGGCTAGAGTTGGGCCGGCGGGTGGGCTTCGGCCCAGTCGGCCTAGGCGCGTTTTTTAAAAAAAAATTACACCGAACAGAAAATAAATCCTAGAAAATAAAATAAAAATCTAAAAATGCCAAAACAAATTTTCACTGTCTAAATAAAATATTAAGAACGAGATGAACATTTTCTTGTCCCTAAAATGCAATTTTTAAAACGTGCAATTTTTCTAATGCAAATAAAATCGAAATAAAATCCAATATTTGATTTTAATATTTTTCTCCAATATTTCAATTATTTTGGAGAAGTCATATTATCTCCTCTCATATATTTTATTATGAAATATTTTTGGGAGAGAGAAATAATCAAAATAAAAAATCCTCGTTTCATTATTTGATAAAAATCAAATATGAAAACTGGGGAATCCCCAACTCTCTCCGAGGGTCCTTGAGTTGCTTAGGATTTTTGAGGATTGCGGAAAAAAATGCAATGAAATATGAGATGCATGAATGATCTATGTATAACATTCCAAATTGAAAATTTGGGATGTTACAAGGCGATTGAAGACATGAGCCCACCGGAAACTCTTAAGGAGATGCAGAAGCTTGCAGGCTATGTGACCTCGCTGCAGTGCTTCATCTCCAAGCTGGGAGAGCGCGCCCAGCCATTCTTCAAGCTGATGAAGAAGATGGGCCCGATCGAGTGGACCCCAGAAGCCGACCAAGCGTTTCAAGACCTCTAGGGATACCTGACCAGCCCTCCGGTGATGGTGGCGCCTCGCCCTCTCGAGCCCCTGGTGCTTTACCTTGCCTCCACTCCCTACTCCGCCAGCGCAACTCTAGTGGCGGTCCGGGAGGAGCGCCAGGCCAGGGGGCTGCCGTGCCACGCTGCGCCACCCGCCGAGGCGATGCAGAACCCAGAGGGCACCACAAGGGCTGATGCAACACCAACGTGTGACCAAGCCCAGCAGGGCGGTGTTCACGGGTCGGCAGAGGCCCCACCAGGCAATCAGGCTCTTGAGGTCCCATCATCTCAGGAGATGCCCCAACTGCCGGCAGGCACAAGCTCCGTCGATGTTTCTGCCCTCGTCGAGCACCCGGTGTATTTCATCAGCACGGTACTGCGGGATGCAAGGGCACGGTACTCCATGCCTCAGAAGCTCTTGCTCGCGCTTCTAGTGGCCTCACGCAAGCTGCAGCACTACTTCCAAGGTCACCCAATCAAGGTCATCTCAGCCTACCCGCTCGAGAGGGTACTCAGGAGCCCCAACGTTGTCAGAAGAGTCACCGAATGGAACATCGAGTTGGAATCATTCCAGCTAGAGTTCAGCACAACTGGGAACATCAAGGGGGTCGTGCTCGCCGACTTCAAGGCAGAATGGACCGACGCCCCAGGGTTTGAAGCAGGCGAGGGTTGATCCCTCTTGCTAGGAAGTGAAGCACCAGATGGCTGGGTCATGTATTTCGATGGCGCGTTCGCACGCCGGGGCGTGGGGGCTGGAGGCGTGCTCATCTCGCCTACTCAGGACAAGCTCTACTACACCGTGCAACTCTGCTTCCAGCAGGGCGAGAAGGTCTCCAACAACATCGTGGAGTACGAAGGCCTCATCGCCGGCCTCAAGGCCGCGGTGGCCCTAGGGGTGAAGCGCCTCACCATCAAGGGCGACTCGTAGCTCCTCGTTAACTTCTCCAACAAGGTATACGAGCGGAAGGACGAGCAAATGGAGGCATACCTCGCGGACGTACGCAAAATGGAAAAGCATTTCCTGGGTCTAGAGCTCCAGCACGTACCCTATGGCAGCAACAAGGAGGCTGACGACATCGCCTAGAGGGCGTCCAAGCGACAACCCCAAGAGCCTGGCGTCTTTGAGGAGCGGGTCTTCAAGCCGTCGGCAGCACCTCCACTCCCGGGGCCGGCCCCGCCTCGGGAGGAACTCCCCCAACCACCTGCCTCAGGAGCCCCGGCCTGCGGCCCGACCTCAGGAGCGCGCCTACTCCTGGCGCTAGAGCCTCAAGAGGGGTGCTGGACTAAGGAGCTCAAGGAATACCTAACTCAAGGGACGGTGCCGGAGAAGGAGGAGGACGTGGAGCGCGTGGCCCGACAGGCTACGACATACTGCATCCAGGATGGTGAGTTATACAGGAAGCGTCCAAACGATGTTTCCTTTTGATGCATCTCTAGGGAACAGGGGAACGAGCTATTGGCTGACATACATGGCGGAGACTGCGGGTACCACTCGTCATCATGCACCCTCGTTGGCAAGGCATTCCGCATCGGGTTCTACTGGCCTAGGGCTCTCGACAATGCAACCGAGTTGGTGAAGTCCTGTGAGGCCTGCCAATTCCACGCCAAGCAGATCCATTAGCCAGCTCAGGGCCAGACCATCCCGCTCTCGTGGCTGTTCATAGTCTGGGGGCTGGATATCTTAGGCCCATTCCCTCGAGCACCTGGGGGCTACCTCTACCTCTATGTCAACATTGACAAGTTCACCAAATGGGCGGAGGTAGAAGCCGTCTGCACCATCCCGGTCGGATCTGTGGTTAAGTTCATCAAGGGTGACGTAAGCCGGTTTGGGGTTCCTAATCACATCATTACCGACAACGCCTCACAGTTCACTAGAAATATTTTCTACGCATACTATGCTAACCTTGGAACGCAGATCTACTACGCTTCAGTGGCACACCCCAGGAGCAATGGTCATGCCAATCGCGCCAACGCGGAGGTCCTCAGGGGCCTCAAGACCAGGACCTTCAGGAAGAAGCTTGAGGCCTGCGGAAAGGGCTGGCAAGACGAGCTCCAGTCTATGTTGTGCTCCATCCACACCACCGCCACCAAGCCAACAGGCGAGACCCCGTTCTTCCTCTTCTACGGACCAGAAGCGGTTCTCCCTCACGAGGTCAAGCATCACTCTGCGCGGGTCCTGGTGTTCGATGAGACGCAGTAGGACGCCATGTGGGGGATGGACCTTGTGTTGGGGGAGGAAGGCCACCGTGAAGCCTCGCTTCGAGCGGCAAGGTACCAGTAGGCGCTGCGACGGTAACCACTGTCGCAGCGTCCGCTACAGGATGCTTTAGGTGGGCGATCTCATCCTCAGGCGGGTACTCTCCACGGAAGGGCTGCACAAGCTCTCGCCCTTGTGGGAGGGCCAGTTTAGGATCATCCTTGTCTCCAGGCCTGGCGCCCCGTGCCTGGAGACACAGGACGGGATCCCGATCTAGAACGCCTGGAACATCCAGCACCTCTGGAGGTTCTATCCATGAAGCAAGGTCTAGCGCCTATGAAGATCTCCGCTCGTGACACTCTCACGTAATAATGAGTGGCGCTGTACACGCCCCGGAGTCTCAGGAGTGCCGCCCTTGGGCCTCGGGGGCTCCCTCCCACGTCTTAGTGGCAGCACTTACTTCCCGCTGGTGAGAAGACTAGACTAGGTGCCGGACACGGCTTTTCATTTGCTTTCCGTAGTTGGCTTGCCCCTTTTTCTTAATGGAAGTTTGCATTCTGGCTTTTCTTGTTCTCTTGGTTCGATCGCCTTTTCCTCTGTTCTTCCTTGGATCTTTGGTTTGGTCCGTGCTCACCCTTGTAGGCCTCGCGAGGGGGCTGGAGAGATGCCGCCTCGTGAGTGTTTTTCCTATTCTTTGCGAGGCTCCCTTGCCCGAGCCCGCAAGCTGGCACACCTCTCTCAATACGTGCCCTTTGGGTACCGCGATACGAAGTGCTGGGTCATGGCCGGTGGCACCTGTGACCAGGATTCGGAAGAATAAGAGTTTACTAACGAATTTTTGCAGTTCCTTGACGCCTTCCGAGAAAAGAAAGCCTCGCCAGGGACTGGCCAATGCGCACCTCACGAGGCGGAAACTACTTTCGGCACATCAAGCTAAGTTATCTCTACACACCTACATAAAACGTTGGTACCATAAGACGACGCAGGGACAATAAACATAACAAAACAACTCAGAAATCATGGTTCATTGCACGCCCCCGCAAGGCCCATACTTGTTTCTTCTTAAATGCAGGAAGGAAAGAACAAAACAAAAGTGGTGTGTGCCCCCACAGCAGTTCGCGAGGACGGACCCATGGCGCTCCCTCGAGCTCAGGCAGACCCCCCCTCACACTTCACTGGAGCGCGGCGACGAGACGACCCACTGCGACCCTCGAAACCGGCGTGGCGTCGTGGTGGCTGGTCATAGCCGCCACTGCTGGAGCTGTCGCTGGAGGAGGAGCCGCCGTAGCTGGACGAGTTGCGGCCAGCGCCGAGGATGGAGCCACCTTCCTCCTTGTTACGACCATCGCCAAGGCCAAGCACCTCGTCGCCGTCGTTGTCCTCGGGGCAGCACACGACACGGAGACCATCTTCCCCAAACACCCTCACGTAGAGGGGCACATCGCCGTCGTACTTGAAGTGGAGGGCACACCGCCTGCCTAGGCCACGCACGGGGGCAAACGTCTGCTAGCCGTGGGCCGGGGCTGCATTGTCCGCGGCGGAGAATTCCACCGCGACCCACGAAGCCCTGCTGCAGCAACCGTCCGCCTGCAGCCAGAGACCGCCTGGACCCATGGCCGGCAGTTCACCGGCGAAGAAGCGCGGGAGATGAAGCCAGGTGCCAGCCATGTTTTCCGACCACACAATGAACTCCGGCATCACCTCTGCCGAATGGAAGCGTGGCCGAGGAGGCCGCGCAACCATGGCGCGCCTCACTTCATCAACGGGATTGCCACGACCAGCGCGACTCCTGCCGCGCAGGGAGGTGCTGCCGCCCACGAGGGGCCATGGTGAGGGTCGCAGCGTGCTTGGGCGGGCGACCGCGCCCCCTCTTGGTTGGCGGCGAGCTGGGCCCCTCCTAGCGGGTCTTTCCCTTCTCCATGGCTGATAACCTCCGCATCGGCACCATGGTCGATGCGGCAAGCGATGAAGCGAGGAAGAAGAAGGAGTGGGAGAAGCGAAGGAAGAGATGGGTGATGGAGGCTCCGCTCCCCTCTTCCCATTTATAGCCAAGGGGAGGCCAACCGCCGGCCTCCATGATTTAAGGTAATAATGATCTTTTTCTGCATGCAGCAAGGACTCGTCAAGTCGGGCAGTTGCCGAGGTAGCATGGGGAAGCAGAGACACTCATGTCCAATCAACCGCCACACGTCAACCGAGGCCGCAGGCTGTTAGGGCCCGCGGTGTTCCGCACTTGTCCCTTGGCTTCGCCTCGATGCCAAGCCCGAGCGCACCTTCAGTCCGGGGGCTACTGTCGGCGTCCTGGGAACGGGAGTCCCCAGACTTGCCTGCCTGTGCTCGATGGTGTGGCTCCACCAGCAGCCTTGTACGGCCCATCTTCACTAGCGAACACTCCAGACCCTCGCGTGGGGCCAAACCTCGCGAGGCGGACGATGCAAGACCTCCTCGGGGGCAGCCTCACCAGGCTGGCTCGCGAGGGGCGGAGATATCAAGGCAAGGGGCACCTCGTGAGGTCCCCGTGATGCAAGCCATGACGACCAAGGCCAGGCGGGCGCCAGCGCGCAGTGTCCTCGTTTCCTCTTTGGTGCTAAAGAGGCAAGCGCAGGCGCGGAGTCTTGAGGCATCAAGCAAAGGTTTCCATATCGGTGCAACAAGACCAAGACCCGCAGGACGGCAGGATGGAGGTCACCGTGGAGCCCAAGAGGTGTCACCACCAGAGCCTTTGGCAGGCGAAGACCATCTTTTGTCAAGATATCTTGTACTTGTTGTCCCCCTTCAAACTGGCCGTTGTGGGATCCCTTCCCGCCTAATATTTGGGGAGAGGACCCGGGCCTCTATAAATAGGACTAGCCACCACCTTAGAAGGGACGATCCGGAACGGCATCAGTTGACCAAGCACAAGAGCACCTCTCCTCAGGAGGTTGTTCTTCCCTTGTAACTGTTCATCCTTAGCCCAAGAGGCAATCCACCACACCACACTCGAGTAGGGTATTACACCACATCGGTGGCCCGGACTAGTATAAATCTTGTGTCCCTTGTTTTGCGGGTTCGACGCGCTATGACCTGAGATTGCGGTGAGGGTGTGAGCTAGAGGGGGAAAGATCTTCGTGCGCACCCCAGTGTTCGAACCTCAAGGGTTTTGCCGGAACCCGAAATCCGACAGGTATAAGCATCTCAAAAACCAGAGCTTCTCACAACAAGTGTGATTGTTTTTGTAGGGAACGTGCCACATTTGGGGACGAAAAAATATCGGTTGCGTCCTATTGCTTCCAAAAAATTTCTAATGTCAACATAGAACAATAGGAGTGTTGTGTTTAATTTTGGAATTTTTGGGGGTTCGCTTGGACATTTTCATACATTAACTGGGTTTTCTAGGCATTTTATATGCACAATTCAAATTTGAACTACATGCACATGCTCCAGTGCATATAAAATTATTTGAAAAAACAAATATGTGTCCTTCGGTGTATGCTTAGGTACCATGCAAGAAATGGGAATGAATTTGAAACACCCTGCCTTCGTCACTCGGTCGCAAACATTGAGATACTTTGTTTTTAAATTCTAGTAAATTCAAAAGTCGTCTGAAATTCATGAAACTTGGCATGCTATCATGGAGCGGCATCAACATGCCATGGAAAAAAATTGTCCCATTTGGAGCAGGTTCGGGTATAAGTGTCTCACAAACTAGAGCTTCTCACAACAAGCGTGATGGTTTCGGTAGGGAACGTGCCACCTTTGGGGACGAAACGATATCCATTGCCTCTTATTGCTTTCAAAAAATTTCTAGTGTCAACATAGAACAACAGGAGTTTTGTGTTTAATTTTTGAATTTTTTGGGATTTGTTTGGACATTTTTATACATTAACTTGGTTTTGTAGGCATTTCAGGTGCATAATTAAAATCTTAACTACATGCACATGCTCCAATACATATAAACTGGTTGAAAAAACAAATTTGTGTCCTTGGTTGCATTCTTATGTCCATGCAGGAAATGGGAATGAATTTCAAACACCCTGCCACCGTCACTCAGCCGCAAACATTGAGATACCTGGTTTTTAAATTCTAGTAAATCCAAAACTCGTCTACAATTCATGAAACTTGGCATGCTATCATGGAGCGGCATCAACATGTCATGGTAAAAATTTTGTCCCATCTGGGGAAGGTTTGGATATAAGCGTCTCACAAACCAGAGCTTCTCACAACAAGCGTGATGGTTTCCGTAGGGAATGTGCCATATTCGGGGACGAAAAGATATCCATTGCTTCTTATTGCTTTCAAAAAATTTCTAGTGTCAACATAGAACAACAGGAGTGTTGTGTTTAATTTTTGAATTTTCCGGGGTTCGTTGGGACATTTTTGTACATTAACTTGGTTTTGTAGGCATTTGAGGTGCATAATTCAAATTTGAGCTACCTGCATAGGCTCCAGTGCATATAAACTTGTTGAAAAATTGAATTTGTGTCTTTGGTTGCATGCTTTGGTCCCATGCAAGAAATGGCAATGAATTTCAAACACCCTGCCACCATCACTCGGCCGCAAACATTGAGATGCCTAGTTTTTAAATTCTAGTAAATCCAAAACTCGTCTGAAATTCATGAAATTAGGCATGCTTTCATGGAGCGGCATTAACATGTCGTGGTAAATTTTTTGTCCCATTTGGGGCAGGTTTTGGTATATGTGTCTCACAAACCAGAGCTTCTCACAACAAGCGTGATGGTTTCGGTAGGGAACGTGCCACCTTTGGCGATGAAACGATATTTGTTGCCTCTTATTGCTTTCAAATTTTTTCTAGTGTCAACATAGAACAATAGGAGTGTTGTGTTTAATTTTTGAATTTTTCGAGGTTCATTTGGACATTTTTATACATTAACATGGTTTTCTAGGCATTTCAGGTGCATAATTCAAATTTGAACTACATGCACATGCTCTAGTGCATATAAACTGGTTGAAAAATGAAATATGTGTCCTTGGTTCCATGCTTAGGTCCCATGCAATAAATGAGAATGAATTTCAAACACCCTGCTACCGTCACCTGCCATAAACATTGATACCTGGTTTTTAAATTCTAGTAAATCAAAAACTCGTCTGAAATTCATGAAACTTGGCATGCTATCACGGAGTGGCATCAACATGCCGTGGTAAATATTTGTCCCATTTGGGGCAAGTTTGTGTATAAGCGTCTCACAAACCAGAGCTTCTCACAACAAGCGTGATGGTTTCGGTAGGGAACGTGCCATCTTTGGGGACGAAACGATATCACTTGCCTCTTATTGCTTAATTTTTTTCTAGTGACAACATAGAATAACAGGAGTGTTGTGTTTAATTTTGGAATTTTTCAGGGTTCGTTTGGATATTTTTATACATTAACTTGTTTTTGTAGGCATTTCAGGTGCATAATTCAAATTTGAACTACATGCACATGCTCCAGTGCATATAAACTGGTTGGAAAATCAAATCTGGGTCCTTGGTTGCATGCTTAGGTCGCATGCAAGAAATAGCAATGAATTTCAAACACCCTGCCACCATCACTCAGCCACAAACATTGAGATACTTGGTTTCTAAATTCTAGTAAATCCAAGTCTCGTCTGAAATTCATGAAACTTGGCATGCTATCATGGAGCGGCATAGACATGCTGTGGTAAAATTTTCATATAAGTTGGGGCAGCTTTGGGTATAAGCGTCTCACAAACTAGAGCTTCTCACAACAAGCATGATGGTTTCGATAGGGAACGTGCCACCTTTGCGGATGAAACGATATTCGTTGCCTCTTATTTCTTGCAAAATTTTTCTAGTGTCAACACAGAACAACATGAGTGTTTTGTTTAATTTTGGAATTTTTCGGTGTTTGTTTGGACATTTTTATAAATTAGCTGGGTTTTCTAGGCACTTTATGTGCATAATTCAAATTTGAACTACATGCACATGCTCCAGTGCATATAAATTGTGTGCGTTCAGTTAACCATTCACGGGACGCCACGCCTCACTCTTTTAATGGCTATGAGGTGCCGCGCGGACAGGTGCTTGAGCTCTTGACTAAACGGGAGGCGTGCAAGCTGTACTCCAATGCGGAGGCTCACCGGGAAGCATGCGAGCCGTACGCCGTGCAGGCTCACCGAAAAGCTAGCCCTTTGTCTTCCATGTCCGCCCGCCTTTCTCGCATCCTCTCCATTAATGGCGCCCAAGCCGCAGTTTAATTCGGTTTTTAAATATAAAACACTCATCGCAAACATTTTAGTTAGAACACCCGTATGCAATACCAAAAACTTCCTGAGGTAGCCAAGGGAAAATGTGCCTAGCAAGATTTGTGTAGCTCTTGATTTCAAACGTTTTAGATAGAACACCCATATGCAGACCGACAGCTTCCCCAGGAAGCCAAGAGAAAATGTGTCGAGCAGGATTTCTATAGCTCCTGATCGCAAATGTTTTAGATAGAACATCCGTATGCAGAGTGAGAGCTATGGTCTTCTCCCTTAAGTCGAGGGAAAATTTGCAGCGCAGGATTTGTGCATCCCTTCAACGCAAATGGTTGTTTTGGATGACCCGCGTGCAACCACGTACAAACAATTTGGTAAGCTTTGCATTTGTCATATTAGGTATGTTGCCATTTGTCAAACTAGAAAGATTGACATTTGTTGATATAGTAACATTGCCATTTGTCAATCCTTGTAACACTGCGATTTGTCAAAATATGCAGCTAAAAATCACTAGCACTATCTAATTATTGCAACTAAAATTTAGTAATTAAGCATAGATTTCATTCATAGATTAAGCAGTCGTTCGTAATTTATACAAATAGTTCAACTCGACAGCTGAACGGACCAAACTTTTCCCCTGTTGTTGCCAACCACGTACTGAAATAGCTAGTTCAACTATATATACTAGCTAATTTTAAGTACATAGTTCCACCAGACATCTATAGCTAGATGAACTGAACAAAATAGCCCCTAAATACTACTACTACGGAGGGGCTTTGTGCTATTTCCGGTAGCCTCTCCTCTGGCGAGTGCGCTCGGTAAGAGGCAGACGAGGAGGAGGAGCGTACCAACAAGCTGGACAAATGCAATACGGTGCCTGCCGCTGCCGCATGTTCAGCAACCCTCGCCAGCTTGAACGCCCACTACCGCTCTAGACGATGCCTCTCTAAGCGGCCGCACTGCTCATAGATCTCCTGATTCCTGGCCTCTGCGTCGGCATGTGCTCCGGCCACGGCTGCGCTAAGGCGCTTTGCGTGCTCGACGAGGTGCTCCTCCTCCTCCCGCAGGAACTCGATGTAGCGCACAAGGTCACTGACGCACGTGCGGGCCTCCACCTCCGCCTCCCTCCTTCGGGCTGCGGTGCCGGAGCGGGTGATGAGCCCGGCGGTCGAACATAGGCTGGCGGCCACGGCGGTCGACGATGGGGTGGCGGCCATGACCACCACCTCCTGCCTTGGGTCGTGGTGATGGAGCGGGTGATGGCCACGGTGGCTGACAGTGGGGTGGTGGCCACGATGGCCGACTCCCGCCTTCGGGCCATGGCGGCGTAGCAGAAGATGGCCCTGGCTTTCGACGGTGGTGTGGCGACAATGTCACACCCTGCATTTTGTGACACTTCATTTGCATTAAGAAAGCATGAAAATTTGGACCAACAAAAACTTTTGCATTATTTGGCTTTTATTTTGGAGTTGGATTTCATTGAGCGGTTTTTCAAGTGCTCTTTAAAGTCAACTACTCCACCTTCTGTACTTCAAATCCTTGCCCCAAACTTCTGCCCAATGATCATGTCATGTGTATAGTACAATATAGTATTTTCTTACACAAATAATTTGGCCAAATAGTATTTTCAAAAATTAGTTTTCCAAAAACCCCTGGATTGAGGTTTGCACTGCAAGTACCTGATTTGCGGTATGAAAAATATTTCAAAAGGTATATTTGAAACCTATTAGATATAGTATTCCCATAAACCCCAAAAATATAATTTTAAAAGTTATTTTCCTGTTTTATTTAAAAGCTTTTTCTAAAGGCCAGAAATGGTCTTTAATAGGGAAAAATTATTTTATTATTTTAAGAATATTTGACAAAAATCAGGGCAACTCAGTGGGCATATATTTCCCATATATAAGAGTTTCAACACATGGTCATGTTCAAAATATTGGACAAAGCCTCCCAAAACCATTTCTGCCCATTTCAAGGATTTGAAATATTTCTACAGGAAATATTTCCATAAAAATCCAAGAAAAATCCAGCAAGTCACAAATGCATATTGTGATGATCTTGCAAAGCCTCACTTCAATCAAGGTCATTTTGGTCCACCAAAATGCCCCATAACCCTTTCTGTTCAGAACCTAATTTGAGCAAGTTTGTACTACCAACTTTCTCCCCTTAACCCCAACTCTTGTGAGCATGTTCACATGACCAAATGAGGCCACTACACCAAGTAGTGCATCAAGGAGAAGTGTTATGCTCAACTAGATCTACACAACTCTATTTCTGCTCATTTCTAGGGTTTACAAAAGTTGCAATGGCAACTTTGCCCAAATAAGCTCCAAATTGGTGAGAGGCCCTAATTATATGTGTCATTTCACCCTGTGGAGTCTCATGGCAATTGGAAATCATTTGCTTGCCAAAACCTTTATCAAACACCTTCTGCCACTTTTCAAAAATCACGATTTTGACCACTAAAACTATTCTCCTTGAGCTCAACTTTTTACCACAGCTCCTCCTAGTCCCATTTCACCTCCAGTAACAATGGAAAATCCACAGCTCCATTATTGGATGGGTGAAACCACCTCTTTCTCTCTCTCGACAGCCCATTTCTCCCTCTTCTTCTACCTCTCTCCTCTCCTACTAGCCATCCAGAGCATCCAATGCCTCTCCCTACTTCTTTACTCCACCCTTGAGCTATTGGACACGGTTGGCCACGCCCACAAGGCATAGAAAATGCCATGCCGGCCATTTAGGCGCTCTGGAGCGTGCTACAGTGCGCTCCCGTACTGTAGCCGCCCTCTGCTCGACGCCTCCGACCACCTCGGGCCTCCCCCGCGCGCCTGCCGATGCGCCTCGGCGTCCGCAGCACGCTACGCGGTCGGCCCCCTCCTCTCTCCTCCTCCCCGCCCCTCCGCGCTAGCAAACACCGGCTGCCCGAGCGCGCCAATGGCACGGCTCACACGCGCACGTCTCTGGCCCCTCCCCGCTCCCCCTCTTCCTTCCCCTAGCAATGGACCAGCCTCACAAGCACCCCAGACACGGCGCCGGCTCCTCTCGAGCCCTGTGACGATGCACAGAAGCCCGCCGGCGCACGGGTCCATGGAACCTCGCCGTTCGCCTATTTAAGGGCCTCCCGAGCCTCTCCCTCACCACCACTCGCTCCTAACCCCTCCAAATCAGCCCCCTGTGCCCTCCACTCTCCTCCAGGAGCACCCGAGCTCGAGATCGAGCTCGAGCTCCGCCGCTTTGGCTCGCCGGAGTTCACGAGGCATAGGCCTCCCCCGTTCCTCCTCTGCCTCGATCTGGAACCCCTGCAGCCCTCTGATCCTTTCCCCCTTGTTTCCCCTCTCTGTAGGTGCTGGAAACGGCCGGAGTCACCGCCTCCCGAAGCTCCTCCACCGCAGCTCCACGTCGCCGGTGAACCTGGCACCCCCGCCGGCCAAGTCCACCACCCGCCAACGTGCGGCAGTCTCCTGAAGCGATCCCCACACTCGCCGGAGCTCGCCCGTGGCTTGCATCGTCGCCGGTGAGCACCGCGACCCCCCTGTCCACGGGTTAGTGATGACAGGTGGGCCCCTCCTGTCATCCTCTCCCTCGTTCTGGCGCCCCTCTCTCTCTGACTTGTGGGCCCCGGCCGTAAGGTTTGAAATGGGCGGGCGCGCACGCTGTGCGCTGGCTCGGCTGGGCCGGCCCGCTGGCTGGGCCTGCTACCCCTAGCTGTTCTGGCCCGGCAGGCACAGTGCCCTTTTTCATTTTCTTTTTCTATGGCTTTTCCAATAATTCCACAAAATTAATTATTTATCCAAATGCAATAATTCCAACTCCTAAATTCTTATAATAATCCCACCTATTTATGGTGCAACTTTCATTCAAATCCAACAACCTTTTCTTCATTGTAAATATTTAAATGTGATTTTTAGCATTTAAAGAAACCTTTGAAAACCCATTTCTCCTATTCTGCTACTCTAAATCCAAAACTAGGAATTTCCCCCTTCTTAGTTTTCAACCTAGTATTTAAAAAAATGAGTTGACATTTTTCTGAGCACTTTGGTTTTTCTGTTTTATTATTGCCTTATTTCCTCGTTATTATTTTGCGACGATAGATTGCGTTGATGATGAAGGAATTGGACCAGAAGACTTTGAAGACCCAGAAGACTTTGTTGAGCCAGGCAAGCAGCCCTTTGACCATGTCTAAGAAAACCCTTTTCTTTGCATGTCATATGGCATTTTTATTGCTTGCATCGAAGTCATGATAAACTGGTGACCACTTGAGGTGGTTGCCTCCGTTGCTTTTCTCATTGACACTTGCATGATGCATGACCCTACCTTTCTATGAGGGTTATGCCGGTGGGAGTAGATAGGATGCTAAGTAGTGCTACGCAAAAAGGGACGGGAATACGCATAGTGATGGAGACAAAATATTTTCAAAGGACTTTTCGAAAACCCTGTCAGGTGACACTTATGCCCGAGGGAGATGATGAGTTGGGTAACCACTTGATGACGAAGTGGTGTACCGAGGCAAGTGTATGTGTTGTTTTCCAAAACGGATTGGTTTAAGTTGCGACCGTTATTCCAACCTTACATGCGCAACCACTCTGCCCTTATATGGGAAAGGGCATTGTTGATTACCTAGGCCGATACTAGCTTGGAGCCCGCATTACTAGTAACAGGGAAGAGTTGGTGCTCTCTCTCGGGACAGGGTCGTGCCAGGTAGGGCGGCCATGACTATTTTTACAGGGCCCGGATACACCGTTGCGTCCCCTCTCGGATGTTATGATCTCGAGTGAATCTCGTATGATGTACATCGTGAGGATACGGAACAACGAGTGGACTCATTGTTATTGTCGTCTAGGGAAAGATAGTGATCGGGTGCTTACCTCGGGTACTTGAGGTATCGCGGGTTGTGGATGACACGGAAGTTCCCCGGATCTTGTGGGTAAAGTGTGCAACCTCTCCAGAGTGTAAAACTATTTGCATAGCCGTGTCCACGGTCAAGGACAGTTGGGTAACCGCTCATGGGCTACTTCCACATGTTTACAAACCTGTGTGTGTGTGTGTGTGTGTGTGTATGTGTCTGTGTGGATAAGTGGGGAGAACTACTTGGGTCAAGTCAAAGGACTTGACATGATTGAGTTGGGTTGGTGCCCACTCTTTTTATGTTGATATCTGTAACCTGTCCTCATGGTTAATTGAATTCTCCTGATGCATGTCTTACAAGTTGTTGAACATGTCATTGCACTCAAAACTAGCTTTCCGCAAAAATTTACCTATATCATACATTGTTGTACCTTGAACCAAAACATGGTTTGCTTGCGAGTACATTCAAATTACTCATTGGCTTGCCACTGGTTATTTAATTGGCTAGGCATGGAAGAACAGGAGTTCGAGGAAGAGTTCTTTGGAGACGAACATGCGAACTAGGACGTTTCCCAGTCAGAATGCCTGTAGGGTTAAGGCAGATGGCATGGGTTCTACTTATCGACGAAGATTTCCGCTGCTTAAGTTTATTTGGCTTTCATCCCTTGTGGCTTTATCTATGTAAGACTTGACCATAATGGTCATAATTTGTCTAAGACGATATGTATGGATGTAAGACTCTTGTTATTCAGCTTCTGTGTGTTTAGTGAGCAATGATCTCTGGGATCACCGTACATGTGCATTCAGTGATCTCGACTTATGAGTCGGGGTCCCCACAGAGCTGGTATCAGAGCCATCCTCACTGTAGGAAACCTTAGTTAGCATGGACGTTAGTTAGCTTGAACCATCTAAACTTCTCTTATTTTCTAAAGCTTACCCAACCCAGGATATATTTCCCTTATTGACCTCTCCCATTCAACCTTTGTAGATGGCTGCCGTACCCGAAGACTTCCTGACCACTGGATTTCCCGTGCTTCTCGAGGACAACCTCAAGAAGTGCCAGTTTCACCGAGCCCCCAATTTCACCTACCATGAGCATTGGATCAGTGACAGCGAGACGGAGTATCATGTGGAAGTGATCGTGAAGGCTAATGACTCTCCAACAAGCTGGTTCTTCGAGGGACCCCAGATGGCAACACTAGTTCTTGCCGTTGAGACGGCAACCCTCAAGGCTCTCACCCGCCTCTGAGACCTTCTTCCAAAGATGACAGACAAGTTGGCAACCCGCTTCTTGCCTTATCGGAAGGAAGGTGAGGATGAGAGCAGTGCACCAGCTCCACCATTAGAAGAAGGACTTTCACTCCGATTCCAGACCTACTTCAGCCTTTGTGCCGATAGTTTGGCACAACACTTGGCCTTTGCATCAGTGGAACTCCGAAAGGAACTTCATGAGACCAAGGCACTTCTTCTTCAAGCACAAGGGAAGACGGATAGGATCAAGAAGGAAGGTGCTCCCCCTGGACAACCCGCAATCGCATACAGAGGCGGAAGACCCCCAAAGGATGGAGAACCACCACAGCAACACTGCATGAGCGCAAAGGAATACTGCAAGCTCTTCGCACCACCGGCGAAGCAACGCCGTGTTGAGATCCTCCACTCCCCCACCCCTTCAAGTGGAGAGGAAACTCAGGCCACCAATGACGAGGACGAAGACCCAGAAGAGCCAGACTACGCGACCGAGCATTCCACCACTTAGGCATCATTCGCAACCCGGATAGGACCGTTAGTAACCCCTATGGTAGGATAGGTCGTGTACCCCTATGCGAAGTCGAGTCCTTGTAATGGTTCATATGAAACCATGTAGTATTGTGTTTGCTTTTGATGTGTTTGATGGGCATCGTACTTTCCTTCGGGAACTTGTAAGCGACTACATCACCCATTTGGATTTTAATGAATGTGTTTGGCCTTTTAGCCCTTGCATGAAAACAATTAGTGTCATACCAACCCCCTTACTAGGCGTCCCATCTATATTGCTTTCCCCATCTTTCCCAATCATGAGACCTTGACCGCTCCAAGAGGATGCCTTTTGTAACTCGTACTGGTACCTCTACCCAGCAGCAAGAAGCCGGAGAAGGAGCCAGTCAAGAACAAACCCAAGGACAAGCTCCACCACCGCCACCACCTCCAAACATGGACATGGCTCAGCTTCTCCAAGCCTTCCGAGAGGAATGCCAAGCCAACACTACAGCCCTCCAGATGATTGCTCAAGCTGTCAACCGCCAGCCGGCGGGAAACGGCAATGGACGTTCCACATTGGTGGAGTTCAAGAAGCATGCACCACCCACCTTCATCGAGACTGTTGAACCCCTAGATGCAGACGACTGGGTCCGCACCATTGAGGATCTGCTGGAACTAGTCGGATGCACTGAGGACCGTGAGAAGGTGGCGTATGCTACTCACTGTCTCGGGGGCACTGCTAGAGCTTGGTGGGATGGATTCAAGGTCATGCATGCTGAGCGAAACATCACTTGGAATGACTTCAACGCAGAGTTCCGCAAGGCCCACATTCCTTCCGAAATCATGGCCATCAAGAAGCGTGAGTTCCGAGCCCTGAAGCAAGGAAGTAACACTGTTAAGGAGTACATGCAGAAGTTCAGTGTTCTCTCAAGGTATGCTCCTGCGGATGTCAGCACTGATGCTGCCAAAAGGGAGCGCTTCATGGAAGGCCTTAACTAGACTCTGCAGTACTCGCTTACTGTGTGACTGCCCGACCTTTTCTGATCTGGTGAACAAGGCACTCATGCTTTAGGACAAGCGACGTGCTTTGGATGATACCCGTAATCGCAAGATGATCAGCAAGGGTAGCTCCAGCAACCAGAAGCCTCGCCCGTGGCAGCCAGCCCCGGTCAAGCCAACCTATCAACAGCCAAGAGCTCCTGCACCCCGCACCAACTATCCACCACAGTAGTACTCCAACCCCAGGCCAGTTTACAACAACCCCAATGACAACGCCGGCAAGAGCAGCAACCCCAACCAAGTCACTTGCTTTGGATGTGGTCAGCCAGGACACTACTCCAAGAATTGCCCCAACAAGAAGCCCGACGCCCCGCGCCCTAATGCGCAGAACCCAGGACAAGGCCGTGGAATGCCACCAAGGAACCAAGCTCCCCGCAACCTGCCCAACAACGGCAAGGGTCGTGTGAATCATGTCACTACAGAAGAAGCCCAGGAAGACCCGGACGTCGTGCTAGGTACGTTCCTTGTCAACTCAGCACCTGCAACTGTCTTGTTTGATTCTGGAGCCACGCATTCATTTGTCACCCAAAGGTTTGCATTAAAAAGTGGCATGACTCCTACACCCCTAAATAACCCTATGGTGGTACAAACCCCCGGAGCAGAGATGAGAGCCAAGATAGGATGTAAAGGAGTCGGGATTGTCATTAATGGGGTAGACTTCCTAGCAGACCTTATCATCTTAAGATCACAAGGCTTGGATGTGATCTTAGGAATGAATTGGCTCATCAAGCACCAAGGCTTGCTAGATTGTGCCAACCGGACTGTCACTGTAACCAATGACCAAGGAGTCAAAGTTAAATTTGCCTCCAACCCCTCCTCTGCTCAAGCCAACCAAGTCAACTCTCTGTTAGAAGTTGGATTGGAGCAAGTGCCGGTAGTATGCGAATACCCCGATGTCTTTCCTGATGAGTTACCGGGAATGCCTCCTGACCAAGACATTGTGTTCATCATCGAGCTCATACCCGGAGCAGGACCCATCTATAAGAAGCCGTATAGGATGGGATCGGAAGAGTTAGCAGAATTGAAGAAGCAACTGGAAGAGCAGTTGAGGAAGGGATTTATCCGCCCTAGTGCCTCCCCTTGGGGATCACCTATTCTGTTTGTGGCAAAGAAGGACGGTACCATCCTCTTATGCATTGACTACCGCTCCCTCAGTGAAGTTACAATCAAGAACAAGTATCCACTTCCCAAGATTGAAGATCTGTTTGATCAACTCAATGGGGCCAAGGTGTTCTCCAAGATTGACCTCAGATCTGGGTACTAACAGCTGAAAATCAGACCCCAAGATATTCCGAAGACGGCATTTGTAACCAGATATGGCATGTATGAGTGCACGGTCATGTCCTTTGGATTGACCAATGCCCCAGCTTACTTCATGTATCTCATGAATAAAGTCTTCATGGAATATTTGGACAAGTTTGTCGTTGTCTTCATTGATGACATTCTTGTCTTCTTGAAGAAAGAAGAAGAGCACGAGCAACACTTGAGGATGGTCCTAGATGAGCTTCGAGAGCACCAACTGAATGCTAAGTTCAGCAAGTGCGAATTTTGGCTGCGTGAAGTTGGATTCTTGGGTCATGTTTTGACCGAAGAAGGACTGTCGGTCGATCCCGCTAAGATTGAAGCCGTGACTGAATGGCAATCCCCAAGCAATGTGAAGGAAGTCAGAAGCTTCCTCGGACTTGCAGGATATTACCGCAAGTTCGTTGAAGGATTCTCAAGCATTGCATGACCCATGACTCAGCTCTTGAAGAAGGACAAAAAGTTTGAATGGACGCCGAAGTGTGAACAGAGCTTCCAGGAGCTGAAGAAGAGACTGACCACTGCCCCAGTACTGGCCAAACCAGATATACACAAGGAATTTGTGATATATTGTGATGCGTCGAGAACCGGACTAGGAGGTGTTCTAATGCAAGAGGGCAGAGTCGTAGCTTACCTTTCGAGGCAACTACAGCCTCATGAAGAGAACTATGCTACTCATGAACTCGAGTTGGCAGCTGTAGTTCATGCCCTGAAAACATGGCGACATTACCTCCTAGGGAAGCGGTGTGAGATATACACGGATCACAAAAGTCTGAAGTATATTTTCACTCAGAAGGAATTGAACATGAGGCAAAGAAGATGGCTAGAGTTGATCAAGAATTATGACCTCAGTGTTCAGTACCACCCTGGGAAGGCTAATGTGGTAGCAGATGCATTAAGCAGGAAGGCTTGTTCCTTGAATGCTATGCTTATGGAAAGGCTACCCACCTTGTATGTAGAAGTTGAAAGCTTCAGGTTGGAACTGGTTGCACCAGGATTCTTAGCCAACCTTGAAGTCAAGCCTACCCTGATGGATGATATTAAGGAAGCTCAGAAGGGACACGAGAGTATTGAAGGCATCAAGAGGAAGATCAAGGCAGGCAAGGCCCCAGGATTCTCAGAGGATGAGCAAGGAATTGTGTGGTTTGGGAATCGCATTTGCATACCCAACAAGATTGAGCTCAAGAATTTGATCTTGCAAGAAGCTCATGACACCCTGTATCCCATCCACCCCGGAGGAACCAAGATGTATCAAGACCTAAAGGAAAGATTCTCGTGGCATGGCATGAAGAGAGAGATAGCTACTTTCGTCGCTAAGTGTGACATATGGCAAAGGGTCAAGGCTGAACATCAGCGACCTGCTGGATTGTTATAGCCTCTCAAGGTGCCTGAATGGAAATGGGATAAAATTGGAATGGACTTCATCACTGTATTACCCAGGTCAAATAAGGGACATGATTCCATCTGGGTCATAGTTGACCATTTGACCAAAGTAGCCCATTTCATTCCTGTCAAAACGACTTACAAGGGAAACCAGCTAGCTAGCCTCTACATCAACAGAATCGTAAGCCTTCATGGTGTTCCCAAGGAGATTGTGTCAGACCGAGGAACCCACTTTACCTCAAGGTTCTGGAAGAAGTTCCAAGAGGCCATGGGGACCAAGTTGTCCTTCAGCACTGCTTTCCACCCACATACCGGAGGTCAGACAGAACGAGTGAATCAGATACTCGAAGACATGCTCCGAGCCTATGTCTTAGCATATGGAGCTAGGTGGGAAGATTGCCTTCCTTTCGCCGAGTTCTCCTACAACAACAGTTATCAGTCAAGCCTCCAGATGGCACCACTTGAGGTGTTGTATGGGCGCAAGTGCCGCACACCCCTCAATTGGTCATAAACCGGAGAAGGACTAGTCTTTGGGCCCGATATCCTCCGTGAAGCAGAAGAGCAAGTACAGCTTGTCATAGAGCGTTTGAAGACTGCCAAGTCAAGGCAGAAGAGCTACGCTGACTCACGTCGGAGAGACATGACCTTCCGAGTTGGAGACCATGTCTATCTTCGGGTCACACCTCTCAAGGGAACCCAGCGCTTCCATGTCAAAGGAAAACTCGCACCAAGATACATCAGCCCCTTCAAGATCACTGACCGACGAGGAGAAGTGGCTTACCAGTTGGAACTGCCACCTGAACTATCCGATGTGCACAACGTATTCCACGTGTCACAACTCCCGAAGTGTCTCCAAGTCCCAGACAAGCATGATCTTTATAAGGACGTAAATCACCAAGCCATTGACCTCCAGCCTGATTTGCCTTACCGTGAGAGGCCCATCTGCATTCTGGATGAGGCTGAGCGACGCACTCGAAGCCGCATGATCAGGTACTCCAAGGTCCAGTGGAGCAACCACACTGAAGCAGAAGCAACCTGGGAACGTGAAGACTACCTTAGATCTGAGTTTCCGTATCTCTTTAAAGCCTAGTTTAGGAATCTCGGGGACGAGATTCTTGTAAGGGGGGTAGTTCTGTCACACCCTGCATTTTTTAACACTTCATTTGCATTAATAAAGCATGAAAATTTGGACCAACAAAAACTTTTGCATTATTTGGCATTTATTTTGGAGTTGGATTTCTCTGTGTGGTGTTTCAAGTGCTCTTTAAAGTCAACTACTCCACCTTCTGTACTTCAGCTCCTTGCCCCAAACTTCTGCCCAATGATCATGCCATGTGTATAGTACAATATAGTATTTTCTTACAAAAATAATTTGGCCAAATAGTATTTTCAAAAATTAGTTTTCCAAAAACCCCTGGATTGAGGTTTGCACTGCAAGTACCTGATTTGGGGTATGAAAAATATTTCAAAAGGTATATTTGAAACCTATTAGATATAGGATTCCCATAAACCCCAAAAATATAATTTTAAAAGTTATTTTCCTATTTTATTTAAAAGCTTTTTCTAAAGGCCAGAAATGGTCTTTAATAGAGAAAAATTATTTTATTATTTTAAGAATATTTGACAAAATCAGGGAAACTCAGTGGGCATATATTTCCCATATATAAGAGTTTCAACACATGGTCATGTTCAAAATATTGGACAAAACCTCCCAAAACCATTTCTGCCAATTTCAAGGATTTGAAATATTTCTACAGGAAATATTTCCATAAAAATCCAAGAAAAATCCAGCAAGTCACAAATGCATATTGTGATGATCTTGCAAAGCGTCACTTCAATATAGGTCATTTTGGTCCACCAAAATGCCCCATAACCCTTTCTGTTCAGAACCTAATTTGAGCAAGTTTGTACTACCAACTTTCTCTCCTTAACCCCAACTTTTGTGAGCATGTTCACATGACCAAACGAGGCCACTACACCAAGTAGTGCATCAAGGAGAAGTGTTATGCTCAATTAGATCTACACAAGTCTATTTCTGCTCATTTCTAGGGTTTACAAAAGTTGCATTGGCAACTTTTCCCAAATAAGCTCCAAATTGGTGAGAGGCCCTAATTATATGTGTCATTTCACCCTATGGAGTCTCATGGCAATTTGAAATCATTTGCTTGCCAAAACCTTTATCAAACACCTTCTACACTTTTCAAAAATCACCATTTTGACAACTAAAACTATTCTCCTTGAGCTCAACTTTTTACCACAGCTCATCCTAGTCATGTTTCACCTCCAGTAACAATGGAAAATCCACAGCTCCATTACTGGATGGGTGAAACCACCTCTTTCTCTCTCTGGACAACCCATTTCTCCCTCTTCTTCTACCTCTCTCCTCTCCTACTGGCCATCCAGAGCATCCAATGCCTCTCCCTACTTCTTTACTCCACCCTTGAGCTACTGGACACGGTTGGCCGCGCCCACAAGGCATAGAAAATGCCATGCCGGCCATTTGGGCGCTCTGGAGCGCGCTACAGTGCGCTCCCGTACTGTAGCCGCCCTCTGCCCGACGCCTCCGACCACCTCGGGCCTCCCCCGCGCGCCTGCCGATGCGCCTCGGCGTCCGCAGCACGCTACGCGATCGGCCCCCTCCTCTCTCCTCCTCCCCGCGCCTCTGCGCAGCAAACACCGGCCGCCTGAGCGCGCCAATGGCGCGGCTCACACGCACGCGTCTCTGACCCCTCCCCGCTCCCCCTCTTCCTTCCCCTAGCACTGGACCAGCCTCACAAGCACCCCAGACACGGCGCCAGCTCCTCCCGAGCCCTGTGACGACGCACAGAAGCCCGCCGGCACACGGGTCCATGGCACCTCGCCGTTCGCCTATTTAAGGGCCTCCCCGAGCCTCTCCCTCACCACCACTCGCTCCTAACCCCTCCAAATGAGCCCCCTGTGCCCTCCACTCTCCTGCAGGAGCACCCGAGCTCGAGATCGAGCTCGAGCTCCGCCGCTTCGGCTCGCCGGAGTTCGCAAGGTATAGGCCTGCCCCGTTCCTCCTCCGCCTTGAACTGGAACCCCTGCAGCCCTCTGATCCTTTCCCCCTTGTTTCCCCTCTCTGTAGCTGCCGGAAACGGCCGGAGTCACCGCCTCCCGAAGCTCCTCCGCCGCAGCTCCTTGTCACCGGCGAACCAGGCACCCCCGCCGGCCAAGTCCACCACCCACCGACGTGCGGCAGTCTCCTGAAGCCATCCCCGCACTCGCCGGAGCTCGCCGTGGCCTGCATCGTCGCCGGTGAGCACCGCGACCCCCCTGTCCACGGGTTAGTGATGACAGGTGGGCCCCGCCTGTCATCCTCTCCCTCATTCCCGTGCCCCTCTCTCTCTGACATGTGAGCCCCGGCCGTCAGGTTTGAAATGGGCGGGCGCGCGCGTTGTGCGCTGGCTCGGTTGGGCCGGCCCGCTGGCTGGGCCTGCTGCCCCGCAGCTGTTCTGGCCCGGCAGGCATAGTGCCCTTTTTCTTTTTCTTTTTCTGTGGCTTTTCCAAAAATTCCACAGAATTAATTAGTTATCCAAATGCAATATTCCAACTCCTAAATTCTTATAATAATCCCACCTATTTATGGTGCAACTTTCATTCAAATCCAACAACCTTTTCTTCACTGTAAATAATTAAATGTGATTTTTAGCATTTAAATAAACCTTTGAAAACCCATTTCTCCTATTCTGCTACTCTAAATCCAAAACTAGGAATTTTCCCCTTCTTAGTTTTCAACCTAGTATTTAACAAAAATGAGTTGACATTTTTCTGAGCACTTTTGTTTTTCTATTTTATTATTGCCTTATTTCCTTGTTATTATTTTGCAACGATAGATTGCGTTGCTGACGAAGGAATTGGACCAGAAGACTTTGAAGACCCAGAAGACTTTGTTGAGCCGGGCAAGCAGCCCTTTGACCATGTCTAAGAAAACCCTTTTTTTGCATGTCATATGGCATTTTTATTGCTTGCATCGAAATCATGATAAAATGGTGACCACTTGAGGTGGTTGCCTCCGTTGCTTTTCTCATTGACACTTGCATGATGCATGACCCTACCTTTCTATGAGGGTTATGCCGGTGGGAGTAGATAGGATGCTAAGTAGTGCTACGCAAAAAGGGACGGGAATATGCATAGTGATGGAGACATAATATTTTCAAAGGACTTTTCGAAAACCCCGTCGGGTGACACTTATGCCCGAGGGAGATGATGAGTTGGGTAACCACTTGATGACGAAGTGGTGTACCGAGGCAAGTGTATGTGTTGTTTTCAAAAATGGATTGGTTTAAGTTGCAACCGTTATTCCAACCTTACATGCGCAACCACTCTACCCTTATATGGGAAAGGGCATTATTGATTACCTAGGCCGATACTAGCTTGGAGCCCGCATTACTAGTAACGGGGGAGAGTTGGTGCTCTCTCTCGGGACGGGGTCGTGCCAGGTAGGGTGGCCATGACTGTTTTTATAGGGCACCGGATACACCATTGCGTCCCCTCTCGGATGTTACAATCTCAAGTGAATCTCGTATGATGTACATTGTGAGTATACGGAACAACGAGTGGACTCCTTGTTAGTGTCGTCTAGGGAAAGATAGTGATCGGGTGCTTACCCCGGGTACTTGAGGTATCGCGGGTCGTGGATGACACGGAAATTCCCCGGATCTTGTGGGTAAAGTGTGCAACCTCTGCAGAGTGTAAAACTATTCGAATAGCCATGTCCACAGTCAAGGACAGTTGGGTAACCGCTCTTGGGCTACATCCACATGTTTGCAAACCAGTGTGTGTGTGTGTGTGGATAAGTGGGGAGAACTACTTGGGTCAAGTCAAAGGACTTGACATGATTGAGTTGGGTTGGTGCCCACTCTTTTTATGTTGATATCTGTAACCTGTCCTCATGGTTAATTGAATTCTCCTAATGCATGTCTTACAAGTTGTTGAACATGTCATTCCACTCAAAACTAGCTTTCCGCAAAAATTTACCTATATCATACATTGTTGTACCTTGAACCAAAACATGGGTTGCTTGCGAGTACATTCAAAGTACTCATTGGCTTGCCACTGGTTATTTAATTGGCCAGTCATGGAAGAACAGGAGTTCGAGGAAGAATTCTTTGGAGACGAACATGCGAACTAGGACGTTTCCCAGTTAGAATGCCTATAGGGTTAAGGCAGATGGCATGGGTTCTACTTATCGACGAAGATTTCCGCTGCTTAAGTTTATTTGGCTTTCAGCCCTTGTGGCTTTATCTATGTAAGACTTGACCATAATGGTCATAATTTGTGTAAGACGATATGTATGGATGTAAGACTCTTGTTATTCAGCTTCTGTGTGTTTAGTGAGCAATGATCTCTGGGATCACTGTACACATGCATTCGGTAATCTCGACTTATGAGTTGGGGTCCCCACAGACAACAGCGGTCGGCAAGAGCTGCCGACAGGCAGCGGCGGCGGAGCGTGTGGTGGGTGTTCCGTGCATACCCAACAGGGACGCCACGCGCACTACACTACGCCGGGGACTGCGCCGCCGCCGCGGTGTAGCCTTCCAACTGGAGCTGTCCTCTGATGACGGCGGAGTGGCTGAGCGACGACGACGTATTGTTGCCATTGGCGATTGTGGGAGAAGTAGATGAGATAAGCTACAGGGAGGGAGGGGAAAATGCGACGCAGGACTCGCCCGCTGTGAGGGTTTATATAGCAGGCCGGTAAGCATTGGGATTTTGGGGGATTTCATCGAGTCAAGTTAGTATGATGGAGTTACACGCTGCAAATTAGAATTGGCATCAGGGCCTGCCAATATTCCTGGTCGTCCGGCTTCCCCTTTAATTCCTGCGGCCATTATAACCTTAGTCTCTTCAACCTTTCGATCATGCCCCACAACACAACAAGCACACCCACGATGACACATAGAGAGGGGATGTCTAGCGGCGCTCCAATGGAGTCCGGCGAGCATAGAGAGGAGACCAACACGAGGGAGAAGGATCTCTCAATGGTGTACACCATCAACCCGGCCGTGGTGGACGACTACATCAATAGCTTTGAGCATTTACTTGCTCGAGACAGGTACAAGGTGGTCGGCATCGACCTCCAGTATGCCGCCGGTCATCCCGGCATAGATTAGAAGGTTTCCGTCGCCGAGTCATGCATGCGCCATCATGTCCTCATCTACCACTACTGCATGGCCACAGAGCCTTGCGACCGTTTCAACAGGTTTGTCAACAGCACCGACTACAATTTTGACACGATGGAAACCACCGACGATGTAAAAGTGCTCAGTGTTACGGGCTTGGCCTACAAGAACCTTGTCAAAATCCGTGACCACTACAGGGTCTAGGGAAGCACGAAGAAGGAATCCTTGATCGAACTCGGCTCGGCCATCATCGACCCCTACTATGAAAAGATGAAGTAGGATGCCTAGAGAACAAGTCCCCTATCCTGGCACAGGGCCTGGATGCGGCAACTGGATGATGCTCACCTCAGCTTCACGGCCAAGAGCGTGTACACATGCTACGGGATGCACTGGCGGATCGTTGACATGAGGAAGTTCCTCGTTTCCCAAATCGACGAGCCCGGATCGAGCCACAAGCAGATCAAGCGTCACAAGAAGTAGATGATGAGCAGATGATCGTTTATGCTAGTCAATCATGCATGCAATATATAGTTTACATTATTGGTGTGTGGAAATGTCATGTGTGTAGTAGCCACCTATGTAATTATGCATGTAATAGTTTACTTTGGTGTGTGCAAATGCCATGGTTGTAGTAGCCACCTATGTAAGTGGATGTTTGATATGTGTCCGTCGTATCTACTTTTCCAAACACTTTTGACCTTGTTTTGGACAATAACTTGCATGATTTGAATGGAACTAACCCGGACTGACGCTGTTTTCAGCAGAATTACCATGGTGTTATTTGTGTGCGGAAACAAAAGTTCTCGCAATGACCTGAAACTTCACGGAACATCTATTCGGAAAATATAAAAATACTTGCAAAATATGAAGACCAGGGGGCCCACCACCTATCCATGAGGGTGGGGGCGCGCCCTCTACCTCGTAGGCCCCCTGGAGCTCCTCTGACCTCAAGACCAACTCTATATATTTGTTTTCATGGAGAAAAAAAATCAGAGAGAAGAAATCATCGTGTTTTACAATACGGAGCCGCCACCAAGCCTCAAAACCCCTCGGGAGGGCTGATCTGGAGTCCGTTCGGGGCTCCGGAGAGGGGAATCCATCGCCATCGTCATCATCAACCATCCTCCATCACCAATTTCAGGATGCTCACCGCCGTGCGTTAGTAATTCCATTGTAGGCTTCCTAGACGGTGATGGGTTCGATGGGATCTATCATGTAATCGAGTTAGGTTTGTTAGGGTTTGATCCGTAGTATCCACTATGTTCTAAGATTGATGTTGCTATGACTTTGCTATGCTTAATGCTTGTCACTAGGGCCCGAGTGCCATGATTTCAGATATGAACCTATTATGTTTTCATCAATATATGAGAGTTCTTGATCCTATCTTGCAAGTCTATAGTCACCTATTATGTGTTATGATCCGTTAGCCCCGAAATGACAATAATCGGGATACTTAGCGGTGATGACCGTAGTTTGAGGACTTCCTTGATTCACTATGTGTTAATGCTTTGTTCTGGTACTCTATTAAATGGAGGCCTTAATATCCCTTAGTTTCTGTAGTACTGATGAAAGTGATGATGAAGACTTGCCTGTTATTCCTGAGGGTTATGTTTTTGATAAAGAAGCTTCTTTAGCTATTTTAGCTTGCAAAGATAGATACGAACTCAAGAGGTTATTAGCTAAATGGAATCAGCAATCTCTAAATCCTAGAATGAAACCTGACCCTGCTTTTGCTACTTCACCTATCTATGTTACCGATAAGGATTATGAATTCTTTGTTGATCCTGATATAATTACTTTGGTTGAATCTGATCCTTTCCATGGCTATGAATCTGAAACTATTGTGGCACATCTTACTAAATTAAATGATATAGCTACCCTGTTCACTAATGATGAGAGAACTCGTTACTTTTATATCCTTAAAATATTTCCGTTCTCATTAAAGGGTGATGCTAAGATATGGTTTAATTCTCTTGATCCTGGTTGTGTGCGTAGTCCCCAGGATATGATTTATTACTTCTCTGCTAAATATTTCCCTGCTCATAAGAAACAAGCTTCTTTGAGGGATATATATAATTTTGTGCAAATTGAAGAAGAGAGTCTCCCACAAGCTTGGGGGAGGCTTCTCAAGTTACTTAATGCTTTGCCTGATCATCCTCTTAAGAAAAATGAAATACTTGATATCTTTTATAATGGACTAACAAATGCCTCCAGAGATAACCTGGACAGTTGTGCTAGTTCTGTTTTCAGGGAAAGAACACCAGATGAAGCTGAAATTCTATTGAATAATATGCTGACAAATGAAAATAATTGGACACTTCTTGAACCAGTTCCTGAACCAACTCCTGAGCCTATTCCTAAACCAACTCTGAAGAAGTGGGGTATTCTATTTCTCAGTCCTGAAGATATGCAAGAGGCAAAGAAATCTATGAAAGAAAAAGGTATTAAAGTTGAAGATGTTTTGAATTTACCTCCTATTGAAGAAATACATGGTCTTAATTTACCGCCTGTTGAAGAAACATATGATCTTAATCCATTACCTATTGAAGAAGCTCATGGTCTTGATAACCCGACACAGGTAGTAAAGGTAAATTCTCTCTATAGATATGATAAAGCTGAAATCCCATTTACTAAATTTGCTAGCCCATGCTTAGTTGAGTTTGATAAATTTATGGCTAAGCAAGAAGTCTTCAATGCTTATTTTGGTAGACAATTGAAATACAATTCAAATATGCTTGAACACTTGGGTGATTATATGGCTAATGTTAAAGGTGAACTTAAACCTATTAGTAAACATGCTTCTATGGTTACCACTCAAGTAGAACAAGTACTTAAAGCTCAAAATGATTTGCTCAATGAATTGAATAGTATGAATAACGATAATGATGTTAGAGTTATGACTAGAGGTGGTAAAATGACTCAGGAACCTTTGTATCCTGAAAGCCACCCTAAGAGAATTGAGCAAGATTCTCAGAGAAATAATGTAGATGCACCTAGTCCTTCTAAAAGGAAGAAAAAGAAAAATGATAGGACTTTGCATGCTTCTAGTACACCTATTACTAAAACACCTGAGAACCCAAATGATATTTCTATCTCTGATGCTGAAAAACAATCTGGTAATGAACCTGAAACTAGTGATAATGTTAATGATCATGTTAATGATGATGCTCAACCTAGTAATGATAATGATATAGAAATTGAACCTGATGTTGATCTTTATAACCCACAATCAAAGAATCAACGTTATGATAAGAAAGACTTTGTTGCTAGGAAACATAGTAATGAAAGAGAACCATGGGTTCAGAAACCCATGCCTTGTCCTCCCAAACCATCCAAGAAAAAGGATGATGAGGATTTTGAGCGCTTTGCTGAAATGATTAGACCTATCTTTTTGCGTATGTGATTAACAGATATGCTTAAAATGAATCCTTATGCTAAGTATATTAAAGATATTGTTACAAATAAAAGAAAGATACTGGAAGCTGAAATTTCCACCATGCTTGCTAATTATACTTTTAAGGGTGGAATACCTAAGAAACTTGGAGATCCAGGAGTACCCACTGTACCATGCTCCATTAAAATAAACTATGTTAAAACTGCTTTATGGGATCTTGGAGCCGGTGTTAGTGTTATGCCTCTCTCCTTATATCGTAGACATGATTTGAATAAGTTGACACCTACTGAGATATCTTTGCAAATAGCTGATAAATCAACTACTATACCTGTCGATATTTGTGAGGATGTGCCTGTTGTAGTTGCAAACTTTACTATTTTAACGGATCTTGTTATTCTTGATATTCCCGAGGACGATAGTATGTCTATTATTCTTGGAAGACCCTTTTTGAATACTGCAGGGGCTGTTATTGATTGCACTAAAGGCAATATCACTTTTCATGTTAATGGTAATGAACATATGGTACGCTTTCCAAGGAAACAACCTCAAGTCCATAGTATCAATTCTATTGGAAAAATTCCATCGATTATTTTTGGAGGTTTTGGATTTCCTATTCCTACTGTCAAGGAGAAATATGATATTCTTATTATTTGGTATGTGCATATCCCCATTGAGGTAACATAGTGTTATTTGAAATTTCTCCGGTTCCATGTTATTCGGAATGAGCTCGTTAACAAGACTTGATCAACCTTGTTAGTGGATTCCTTTTGATGAGCATGAGATGGATGAAACTAGAAGGCACAACCTTCTGTACCACACTTTTACTTTCTGTTATTTATATTAAATAAAATGAAAATAGTATTTTCTATCTGTTATCTGAATTATCCGTGCAATATAAAAATACCCCGAAAATAAAAGTTCTCCAAATGCCCTGAAATTTAAATATGATTTTTTCTGGAATATTTGAGAATATTTGGCACTAAGAACACAGCAGGAGGAGCTGGCACCTGGCCACGAGGGTCAGGGGCGCGCCCTACCCCCCTGGGCGCACCCCCTACCTCGTGGGCCCATGGTGGCCCTCCTCCACTTATCCCAGCATCCATCTTGTTCCTCTGTCTAACACAAACCCGAAAAACCAACTCAAGCACGAGTTCCAGCCACTTTTCCTGTGATTTTTGATCTCCTTGCTCAAAGCACCTCTCGCAAAACTGCTTGGGGAGATTGTTCCTTGGTATGTGACTCCTCCATTGGTCCAATTAGTTTTTGTTCTTCTTTATTCATTGAAAATTTGTGCTGCCTTGGTGACCATGTTTTTGAGCTTGCATGTCAAATTTATATGGTTCCAAGTAGTTTTGATGCATGATATAGGCTCTAGGCACTAGTAGGAGTAGTTGCTATCAATATTATTGAGTTTGGTTTACTTTTATTTTGAAGTTACTAAAAAATTTCAGAATTTTTCAGAGGAGGAAATATGCTTAGGAAAATGTTCCAAGGTGGTTCTTCAGGAAAGCAAGGACCCAGGATTGCAATGCGTGATGCTGATGAAGAGCCACCAAGAGATGCTCCGGTGCATCCTTGTGAATGGCCTTCTGAAAACTTTAGGGATCGAGTGGGAATTAAGGAAGAATTTAACGCATATTTAGTGAGCTTCGAGGAAGAGAAGTGCAGCCAATATCACTATCTCACTAGTTCCTTTGTGAGGAGGTTTGAATTTTCATCTTCACGTAATTCCCCAACTATCCTGTTTGATCTTTATGAAAATTATTATACCATGGACTTAGAGGATTTTACCACTAATTGCAAACTTCCACAATGGGGTAGTATCAGGGAACCTCGCAAATCTGAATTTAGAGATTTTCTTGCTAGTATAACTGTGGGGGAATCCAGAGATATAACACAAGCTACCATAGGGAGTATTCATTTTCCTACTATACATTATTTTGCTCTCTTCATAGGTAGATGCATAAATGGTAAAGATGAAGCATGTCATATGTGTGTTCCTGACCTCAGTATTCTTAGGAGTGCTGTGTTAGGAGACAAATCCTATAATTTGGGAGCCACTGTTGCACGTAGGTTGCATCTTAATAGATTTAATCGAGATTTCTTTGGTGGAATTTATGCAACCCGCATAGCTAATTTTCTTGGTATAGCCATACGTGAAGGTGATATTGAATTACCTCCTGCTTACCTAGACTTTAATGCTATGGTTCACCACTAGTTTGTCGAGAGGAATGAATCACCTCTCCAGTATCGACTAATCTTTGACGAACGGCGTGATGTCCGTATTACTCTCCCTGCTCCTGCCTTCTTTGATTATCATGCAAACGGAAGATATGTTATTACCAGAGAGGAGGGAGATGCATACGAGAGGAGAGCGGAGGCTGCTCGTCTCCATGCTGCAGCTCAGGAGGCGATAGCCGCTGCATCGCAGTACGACCCCAACTACTATTATGGATATCCGCCAGGCCAGCCGTGGCCATAGACCAACTTAGGCCAAAAGCCTATGCTTGGGGGAGTACGTATTTCTCACCGACATTACATTTATGTTCACACACTCATTGCTAGATGTCGGTGCTCATACTTTTTCATCATATCATCCATGCTAGTTTATTTTCCTTTTTATGCTTTCTTCTTCTGTGTTTAATAAACCTTAAGAAAAACCCAAAAAAATTAGTTGTAGCTTTTAATTAGTTTACTTTCCATGCTTGTAGTAGTAATTAAAAAGAAAACCCAAAAAGATTTCTTATTCTTATTTTGCTTGTTGGGAGCTTTCCTGTGTAAATAGTTTTATTTCTTTTCTTTTCTTTGGGGGTCGATAGGACAAGACCATGATTAAATTGTTGAAGTGGCTCTTATATGCATAATTGTTGATCTGACAAAAGAGCCCATATTGCCTTGTCTTCTCCTGTTTATTGAATGCTTGCAGATTCCATCTTAGTCCAATGAACGCGCACTATTATTATTATTATTATTCACATCGTTCTGTCATGCAAGTGAAAGGCAATTATGACGATATATGATGGACTAACTGAGATGAGAAAAGCTGGTATGAACTCGACCTCTTTTGTTTTTGTAAATATGATTAGTTCATCGTTCTGGATTCAGCCTATTATGAATAGAGATGTTTGCAATGACAACTAGAGATCATAGTTTCTTCTGCCATGCTTGATTATATATGAGTTATAATGGTTTCCCTTGCATGCCAACATGCTATTAAAATGGTTGTGATGTGGTATGATAGGGTGGTATCCTCCTTTGAATGATTTAAGTGACTTGACTTGGCACATGTTCACGCATGTAGTTGAAACAAAATTAACATAGCCTTCACGATATTTATGTTCATGGTGGATTATATCCTACTCATGCTTGCATTCGGTGTTGATTAATTTTAATGCATGTTCATGACTGTTGTCGCTCTCTAGCTGGTTGCTTCCCAGTCTTTTGCTAGCCTTCACCTGTAATAAGCGGGAATACTGCTTGTGCATCCAACTCCATAAACCCCAAAGTTATTCCAGATGAGTCCATTATACCTACCTATATACGGTATCTATCTGCCGTTCCAAGTAAATTTGTATGTGCCAAACTCTAAACCTTCAAATAAATATCATGTTTTGTATGCTCGAATAGCTCATGTATCAACTAGGGTTGTCTGTATCTTCCATGTTAGGCGGGTTATTCTTGAGAGGAGTGGACTCCGCTCCTCACTCACGAGAAAATGGCTGGTCACCGGGATGCCCAGTCCCATGCTTTATGCAAATCAAATCAAAATAACTTTAAACAAAACTCCCCCTGGGACTCTTGGTAGTTGGAGGCACTCGTTGTTTTGAGCAAGCCATGGATTGATGTTTCTTGGCGCAGGGGGAGTATAAACTTTACCATTTTGTTTGGGAACCACCTATAATGTGTGTAGCATGGAAGATATCGCCATCTCTTGGTTGTTATGTGGACAATGAAAGTATACCGCTCAAAATATTATTCATCTCTATTTCAAAACCGAGCTCTGGCACCTCTACAAATCCCTGCTTCCCTCTGCGAAGAGCCTATCTATTTACTTTTATGTTGAGTCATCATCCTCTTATTAAAAAGCACCAGTTGGAGAGCATTGATGTCATTTGCATTCATTATTGTTAGTTTACATTGAGTATGACTTGACCGGATCTCTTTTACCATGAATTACAATCTCTAGTCAGTCCTTGATCTTTAAAGCTGCTCTACATTTATGTTTTGCGGTCTCAGAAAGGGCTAGCGAGATACCATCTTGTTATATCATATTATTATTGTTTTGAGAAAGTGTTGTCATCCGAGATTTATTATTATTGCTCGCTAGTTGATTATGCCATTGATATGAGTAAACTTGAGTCCTAAGCTTTATTGTGAATGTGGTTAGTCATAATATTTGTTGAAAACTTGAATGCTGGCTTTACATATTTACAACAACAAGAGCAAACAGAGTTTGTAAAAGTTTTTCTTTATCACTTTCAGTTTGTCAACTGATTGCTTGAGGACAAGCAAGGGTTTAAGCTTGGGGGAGTTGATACGTCTCCTTCGTATCTACTTTTCCAAACACTTTTGCCCTTGTTTTTGACTCTAACTTGCATGATTTGAATGGAACTAACCCAGACTGACGCTGTTTTCAGCAGAATTACGATGGTGGTATTTATGTGCAGAAACAAAAGTTCTCGGAATGACCTGAAACTTCACAGAACATCTATTCAGAAAATATAAAAAATACCTGCAAAAGATGAAGACCAGGGGGCCGACCACCTGTCCACGAGGGTGGGGGCGCGCCTGCCCCCTAGGCCGTGCCCCCCTACCTCGTGGGCCCCCTGGAGCTCCTCCGACCTCAAGACCAACTCTATATATTTGCTTTCGGGGAGAAAAAAATCAAATAGAAGAAATCATCATGTTTTATGATACGGAGCCGCCGCCAAGCCCTAAAACCCCTCAGGAGGGCTGATCTGGAGTCCGTTCAGGGCTCCGGAGAGGGGAATTCGTCGCCATAGTCATCATCAACCATCCTCCATCACCAATTTCATGATGCTCACCGTCGTGCGTGAGTAATTACATTGTAGGCTTGCTGGATGGTGATGGGTTGGATGGGATCTATCATGCAATCGAGTTAGTTTTGTTAGGGTTTGATCCCTAGTATCCACTATGTTCTGAGATTGATGTTGCTATGACTTTGCTATGCTTAATGCTTGTCACTCTGGCCCGAGTGCCATGATTTCAGATATGAACCTATTATGTTTTCATCAATATATGAGAGTTCTTGATCCTATCTTGCAAGTCTATAGTCACCTATTATGTGTTATGATGCATTAACCCCGAAGTGACAATAATCGGGATACTTACCGGTGATGACCGTAGTTTGAGGAGTTCATGTATTCACTATGTGTTAATGCTTTGTTCCGGTACTCTATTAAAAGGAGGCCTGAATATCCCTTAGTTTCCGTAAGGACCCCGCTGCCACTGGAGCTAGTTCTGTGTCCCCCTAGTTTATGAATGTTACATGATGAACCGCATCCAGCATAATTCTCCATCACTGATCCATTGCCTACGAGCTTTCCATATATTGTGCTTCGCTTATTTACTTTTCCGTTGCTATTGCTATCATCACTACAAAATAACAAAAGCATTTCTTTTGCTATCATTACCTTTTGCTACCGTTACAACTACTATCATATTACTTTGCTACTAAAAACTTTGCTGCAGATATTAAGTTCGAGGTGTGGTTGAATTGACTACTTAGCTACTAATACTTGATATTATTCTTTGGCTCCCCTTGTGTCAAATCAATAAATTTGGGTTGAATACTCTACCCTCAAAAACTGTTGCGATCCCCTATACTTGTGGGTTATCAATGTTTAATTTGATTATACAACCATGTCCTTATAAGTGTGTATATAATGTTATTATTCTGTATGCAATACCATCGCACAACACACACTTATTAGAAGCAACCGTCTGTTATTATCGGTCTTCGCACACATTTCTGATTTCAGACATGTTTGTCACGTATCACAGACATCATGTTATATTGAACCATTTATGTTCCCTTGTCTCAACACAAATAGTTCTTCCGAGTGAACCGCATGCCGTATATCGCACACACTTTGACCTGGCTGACCGTTTCTTTGGTGTTTCCTAATCACAAACAGTTCATCCGAGTGAACCGTATGGTGTATATCGCACACACCTTCATCTAGCTGCCCATTTCTTTTGTTCCTCCCATCGTAAACAGTTAATTTAACTAAACTTTATGCCCTCCATCGCACACGCAACTACAATCTGAACCATGTTTGATGCATCCTCCATCGCAAACGTTTTGCGCCTTTTTTTGACGGTTTTTTACACCATCGTCGAAGGGTCTCTGATCGTAGTGTCGTGTTACCAGCATCCTGCAGTAGTGTATGATCCAAGTAGGGAAAGTATGTTAGCTCATGCCTCTCCCTGAAATAGAATTGCAAGAATGATTACCGGTACTTGTTATCGATTGCCTAGGGACAAATTACTTTCTTGTTGACACAAAACCTTTTACTAAACCCCTAACTTTCATTATCTTCCAATGTACTTCTCGTTTTATTCTTGCAAAGTGGTTCTTGCATCACACCTACAAACTAGTTTCATACTTGTTATCGGTAAAGCAGATGTCAAGTGTGCGTAGAGTTTTATCGGTGGTCGATAGAACTTGATGTGATATTTGTTCTGCCTTTAGCTCCTCGTTGGGTTGACACTCTTCTTTATCGAAAAAGGCCACAAACAATCCCCTATACTTTTGGGTTATCAAGACCTTTTTCTGGCGCCATTGCCGGGGAGTTATAGCGTGGGGTGAATATTCTCGTGTGTGCTTGTTTGCTTTATCACCAAGTATTTTTTATTTCTTGTTCTAAGTTGTTCTCTATCATTAGTCATGGATATGGAACATGAAATACCAAAAAAATAGTTGTACCTGCTACTCATGGAGATGGGGAACCTCCTAAAACCCTCGATGATCGTTATGTGAAAGATATTATGCACTACTTTGATAATCCTGAGAAAACCCCATTCAACTATATAATGGGAGTAACGTTGGATCAACCTGAATACTTTAGGGATTATCGCTTGACTCATAAATGGAAATTGTTATGGAATGAAATTCATATGTTGAAATGGTATGCTTGGAATCTATGCTTGAGATATGATTATACTTGTTGCTCTAGGATGAATGCTCCACATATTCCCTTTTCATGCAAATTTAATGATAATGAAACCTTAGCTTCTTATGCTAATGGTATATATGATTACTACTATGTGGAACGAATAGAAGAATTCTTGCTCTTAAGGATGCTTCTGAAATTGAATCTCTATTTTTAAAGTATGAAGATGATGCTGGCTATAGACCTAAAAATCTTGCTATTCTTAACTATTGCTATTATAATTATAGATATAATTGCGATATTGATGCACTTATTGAGAATATCTCCGCTGTCCAAGAAGAGACTAACATTTTGCAGGAGTCTATGGAAGAAGAAAATGATGAAACTATGAGCTCATTGGATGAAAAGAATGAGGAGGAGAGCAAAGAACAAACGGAGGAAGAGCGGATTAGCTACCTGTGCCCCCCTTCTAATGAGAGTAACTCTTCAACTCTTAAATTATTTAATGCCCCTTCGTTCTTACTGAAGGATGAATGCTATGATCACTACCAAAAAAGACACATCCGTGACATTTTGGGCCGAACAAATTTTTTTGTCATGCTTATGACACTTCTATGACAATAATTGTGACAAAACCTGGTATCATCATAGATGTGGTGGCCTCCTACTTCTATGACAAAAAATCATGACAGAAAATGGGCGTTTCGTGCTGGGCGGGCCGGAGACGCAGCTGCATGACATTCTTTGGGCCGTCCATGACGGAGAAAACCGTGGTAGAAGTGAGGGCGAGGAAAATATCGGGGGAGTTCCCGGTTATGGTGGGTGGTCGGGGGCCGAGCGATGTGCGTTTCTCTCGTACGTATGGGCATGTGTGTGAGGCGTTGTGCTCTAACTGAACCTGAGCGAGGCGTTGCGCTCTAACTGAACCCGAGCGATTGCACTGCAGGCTACAGTTACTGAACCCGAGCTATCGATTGATCCCTTGCTATTAACTGAACCCAAGTAATTCCTTCGCTACTGATGCTAACTGAAGCCGATCGATGCTGCCTCTGGATGAACAGTTCCGGGTGGGGGGTTGGATGAACAGGACCCCGCGGTAGTAGAGACCGTTGCCGCTGGATGAACAGTACCCCGATCGATCGAGCCGGTCGATGAACGTGACCCCGTGGAGGGCTGGATGAACAGTAGCCGGTGGAGGGCTGGATGAACAGGATGACCCCGTGGAGGGCTGGGTGAACAGTAGCCAGTGGAGGGCTGGATGAATAGTAGCCCACGGAGTGGTAGTTGAACAGGACCCCGTGGAGAGGGCTGGTTGAATAGTAGCCGATGGAGGAGCACGCGGTGGAGGCTGGATGAACAGGAGCCCGTGGATGAACAGTCGCAGGTGGAGGCTAGAGGTGGTCGACGGTGGACGAACAGGAGCCCATGGAAGCTGAAGGAGGTCGACGGTGGAGATGAACAGTATCCCGTGGAGTCCCGTTTTGTGGTACGCCACACCCCTCCCGATGAACAGGACCCCCGTTTCGACCGTAGTGCTCCAACACAAGTCTGTTTCCTCCATTTTACGGAACAACACACCCCTCCCGATCAACAGGACCCCGTTTCGACCGTATGAGGTACGTTTCCTCCGTTTTGCGGTACGCCAACCCCCCCTCCCCGATGAACAGGATCCCATTTCGACCGTGGCTGGTCGAACACAAGCCTGTTTCCTCCGTTCTGCGGTATGCCAGGCCAAGTTTCCATTGCTTGTTCCGTATAAGCCGGTTGGCTCCCGATGAACATGGTGACGCATATCGTTCTGACCCAGCCGGTTGCCTTCCCATGAACACGACGACAGCACAACTTCTCCGTTCCGACCCAGCCAGGGACACGAGCCTTGGCCGTACATATGCCCCGCCCGTATGTACGTACGTGGCTGTATTTTCTTTCTTGCACCCTAGCCCCTGTATGTACGTGTACATGCTACGTGCGCACCTCTACTAGGTGGCCCGTCCGTTGGGTCCATGCTGTTAGGTGGATGAATCATTATTTTCCACGTAATAAGGAGGCACTTCGTTGCTGCAGCCGTGGACCTAGCTGCCAGCCTCTCCATATACAGTACTCTTCCGATGGAAGTCGCTCCTTGACCATGTTGACCACACAGCACCGAGAGCACCAGGGCGGTGGACGGCGGCGAGGCCTAGGAAGGGGACGACGCAGAGCTGGGGAAGTCGTAGCAGTGGTTGCCCACGCGGAGTGGAGTACAAGGGTTCACTGGTTCGGCTGCGGTGTGAGGTTGTCGTCACCATAGAATAGCAGGGGGTGTGGGTGAGTAGAGGGATGGCCAGGCCAGCGGTGGGAGTAGTAGGGGACGGTGAGGCCTCCGCGACATCACAGCCAACCATGGTTGGCAGGAGCACGCGGCACGACCGGCGCTGGCTTGGGCCACTGGAGCAAGAAGAACTAGGGTTGTTGGATGGACATCATACGGTCACTGGAGCTAGAATCATTCATATTGACTAAGTTGACAAAGCCCTCTGTCCCCGTCAACTTAGTGGGCCCACAAGTCCGCCTCCCACTAAGGTGGGTCCCAGCTAGTAGGGGGTATTCATTTTTTGTGCGTAATAAGGAGGCACTTCCTTGCGTGCGAAGATATAGCTGGTGGGTCCGACCTGTCAGCGGGGGAACGTTTTTTCTCGAAATACAGAGGCCCTTCCGGTGGGTCCCAACTGTCAGGTGGAGGAATCATTATTTTGCGTGTAATAAGGAGGCATTTCCTTGCGTGCGGGCGTGGACCCAGCTGTCAGCCTCTCCACGCACAGTCTACTTCCGATGGATGTCGTTCGTTGACCATGTTGACCACTCTGCGGCGAGTGCATCCAAGGTGGTGGACGACAGCGAGGCCCCGGACAACAACGAGCCGGAGATGGGAAGACACGGGAGTAGAGTCGCAGACAGAGAGGTGTACAAGGGTTAACTGATTCTGGTGCGGTGTGGTATGGCAGTTTGTGGAGAAGAACAGGAGGTGTGGAGGGGTGGAGGGATGCCCTGGCCAACGGTGGGGTAGCGCTTCACAGTGAAGCGTGCTAAGCAGAGCTCATAGCAGCAGGAGGCAGGAGCAGGTGGTCCCAGCCGTGCTGCAGGAAGAAGACGAGAGATTGAAGATGGATGCCGGTCGTTGGATGTAAATCCAACGGCTAACGATGTCAGAATCATTTGTTGTCAAAGTTGACAACCACTTGCCTTGGCTTCGACCTATTGGGCCACATTTCAGCCTCCAAAAATGTGGCACGTATTCAACCCATTTTTTCAGAATTTACAGTCAATTTGATCTCCTCTTTTTAGAATTACAATCCAGTTGCTGGGTTGGGTGAACAAATAATGTAGAGTCCATGCGGCCCATTAATTTTTTTCCTAAAAATTACAGGCCATTTGCACTTTCTCGATATACACGATTTTACTGGGCTGATTCTAATTATAATGATGGGTTGGGCACAACAATGTTATCAAAAAATAAACAGGGGCTAAGCATTTTGTTATAATTATATTTAAATAATAAGTGATTTATTATTACATTGGTTCTTAAATCTTACCAAGCTCTTGTACATAATCACTAGGATTTTTGTTGCCAAAAAACTCCATGATTTTATTGTTAAGAATTTATTCTTATAAGTTAATAAGATGTTGGATATTGTTTTCTTACATTTGTAAGTATCTATTAAATATATGATGACAATAACAATAATATAAAATAATTTTAATATATATATATAATATAGTTAGAAGGGAAACATAAGTTGGACCAGGCATTCCTATTCTTATATAGAAAAATATAACAGACCTATGCATTTTCTTCAAAAAAATACACAAATTGGGCTGCCGATGTTTCAGGAAAAATAAAACCTCGGATGGGAGGTCCATAGGCCGGTCGATACATGACGGCCCTCAGAAAAATACAAACCGCCATGTTGTTGGCTACGAATGTTAAACAAGAAAGCCTAGACGGGGCAGCCAAAAACCCAGCTGATAATTGCGACCCCAGTGATAATAAATGATACCTGCCAGCTCCCTGGCTTCGTCGTGAATTTATCTCCTATAGTAACTAGGTTGAAGGACCTAAAAATGTAAATATGTTGACAACCCCGTGGGCCCCAACATTAGTATAGCATTCGGAGGAAGTATTTTTTCAATGAGGCCCTAGCTTGCGTACTACCATAGACCTGGTGGGTCCCGACTGCCCGCCTCTCCACGTATAGTCCTCTGCAGATTCCTCTTGTTTGTTCAGCATGCTCACAACGGTAGATAGCGGAGCCGCGGCGAGCACACAAAGGCACAGGAGGATATCGGACCACCTAAGGCAGTGCCCTATTTGTAAGAAAGTACTGAACTAGCTCAGTGGCCAAGTGACACTACCCGACAAGCGATAGCTCTTCCGCCCGGGTTCGATTCCACCTGATGCAGGGAAAATATCTCCAATTTTTTTGCCTCTGCCATTATTGACACGTGGGTCCCCATTGTCACCTACACACAACACGTCCAAAACTTGCCAAAACTTCGTCCCTCATTTTCTCTGTTTTTCGCACACTCGACATTGTGTGGGCATTTTGAAAATAGCATACCTTTTTGACTGTGCATCATATGTAGATGTGCTATGCATGAATGTTGATCTACATGATGTTAACTGGCCGGTAGTTCCATTTTCGACCATGAATAAAACTTCCAACATGATGTGAACCCTGTTTGGAAAGGTCGTGTTAATATAAATGCTCTGCCTCTGAAAGTTGCAGTTTCTTATGTGAAACTGAACTTGCAGTTTCTTATCTGAAAGTGAAACTTGCAGTTTCTTCTCTGAGAATCACATTGTCTACACTTTTATACTCCTATGAAACTACATTTTTAAGTGCTAAAAATAGATCTCTAGAATTCATAAAATACTTCATATGCTCAATACTGCAAATCTGAAATTCAAAAGACATTCATATCTGAAAGTACTCTCAAAAGACACAACACAAAACACAATTCACAACCTGCAAATACTGACAACCCTAAGCTCCTCTCCCTCTTCTCCATTGCAAAACCACCTCCTCCCCTCTCCATCATCTCCATTCCAAACCACCGCCTTGCCTCCCCCTCTTCTCCATTGCAAAACCGCCTCCTCTCTCCTCGGATGAGGATCCCCTGACGTAGCCCATCCTGCCATTGAGACACTGACACATGGGTCCCAACAAGAGCATGGACCACCTGTCAGTGACCGAAAAGCAGGGAAACCTCTCCTCTCCATCATCTCCATTCTAAAACCACCGTCTCACCTCTCCCTCTTCTCCATTGCAAAACCACCCCCTCTCCTATCCATCTTCTCCATTCCAAAACCACTGTCTCTCCTCTCCCTCTTCTCCATTGCAAGACCACCGTCTCTCCCCCATCTTCCAAAGCTAGCACCGGACCACTCAGAAGGACATCTATTGAGCGGATGCAGCAGCAAATGAGGCAGATCACCAATGGAGACCAGGCAAAGTTAGCCAGGTCGAAGGAGATCCTTACTTGGTGTGACAATGAGTGGGAGATTTCAAGGACGGTGAGTGCCATGTGGCAATGTATGCGAATGAGCGAGACGGCGGCGATGAGGGCGACGATGTACTCCTCGGTGGCAGTCACGTCGCAGCCCTTCGAGTTCATCGAGTATCTCCTCTGGACGATCAAGTAGACAGATTCGCCCGAGTTGAAAGTCAGGAGGAGGTGGTGGGTATACAGGTCGAAGGTTGAGCACCCAAAGGATAACGAATCGGTTGAGTACGGTGTGCTGTTCGTGAGGGTGCAGAGCCAGCCGGAGCCACATGATTATTCGTTCTACCACCGCAAGAGGAGGCCGGATGGCGCGACGCAAGGTTGTCAGAAATCGCGATTTTGAATCCGATCGGAGCTTTGATGGTAGAATCGTAAATCATAGAATCTTCACTACCAGGAACGTAGAAACGTAGATTTTATGAACTAAAATTGTAGAATCAGATGGGTAAGTTTGGATCGTAAATTGTACAATGTATAACAGAATCGCGATTCTAAAAACCTTGACGTCCCTTCCCCGCCGTTTTCCACGGTTCCCTCGACGCTTGCCTTGTTTCAACGGCGTCGGTAGGGTTTAAGGTAAGTTTCACACTAACCTAATCTTCCATCTGCTCATGCTTACAATCAGTGTTACAACTAATAAAAATCATGCTTACAATTAGTCTCTGAGTACTATGCCAATCACCCTAAAATAGCTCTGGACAATTGGGTCAAAGTTGTGACACTGTGTACAAATAAAGAAAAATAGATTGGTGCAACTTTCAGAAAAGAGTACTCCCTAGAAAACTACCAATATAAGCTACTAGTATTTTTTTTGAAGTGTAAGCTACTATTATTTGGTTAGAGGATTTGCTGCGGAGAAAGATCTATCCATAGTGAGCGCCACACATCCCACTGGTGGTGGTGGATGCCAATGCTTAGATGGAGCAGGGTTGGTGTCGGTAATTTTTACTTGGCACCTCACACTCTGCATATATGCCGGTTCCATCCGTACATTTGTGCAGTTCCACCAAAATGCAGCTGAATAACCCAATTTGAATAGATAATGAAAAAGCATGATTACAATATAGTGGCACTAGTTGATGAATCACACAATAATAAATAGAAGAAAATATTGCGATAGTATCATAGTAAACCATGTTGTGAGGGCGATTTGGGCCTTGCAACGCCTCATACGGTACGCCTCATACTGGAAATCGACCCAAGTCTCCCCGATACACCTTCTGCCAGTGATGAACATCAGTGTATAGCGGTAGTACAGGGATGGGCCTTGAGACATTCCAATCTCTATTTTTGTGCAGATGAACTAAAATTATGCACCCCGGTTTGCAAAAACGCTTAAACATTAACAATGGGACTAGTTGATGAAACATATACTAAGAAAGAGAAGCACTTTCTTTATCTACATTGGAAACGAAATGATAGAGAGGACACTCAATCTATTTTAACTGTATTATTACTTCATTTTATCAGTGGCACTAGGGTCGAGCAGGTGGCAAACGAGGTGTACTGTGCGTCGCAAGGATGGAGGCCAGGGGTACTTAGACTGGTACGCTGAAGCTGGATCTATCTTCCCCCCTGATATTTCTGTGGTAGCGTTTGGGTTGTAATCCAAACTTGGTCGAGTTGGTGCTGCGTCCCCTACCTGCCTAGCTTATGTGGAAAACTTGTCTCCTGCTAGTACTTAGTCCGGTCTAGTAGTAGTTGCATAACTGCCCCTTTACACTGAGATGTTGTCGGATAATGGTTCTCTATGCTAGAGTTTCTTTAATGAAATCGGAGGAAACCCCCTCTTTCGATATATAAAAAAATTAGTGGCACTAACGGTGCCAAAACACTGCCTCAAATTAATAGTGCCACTAGATTAAGGTGCAAAATAATAACATTACTGCTTTATCATGGCAGTGCTAAAACAGTAGCACAAGAGCAGACTCAACATGCAGGATCTTTGGCAAACGATCAGACCAAGAATCCACATACCTCGTGATGGGAACCATATCTGCAGTCGATGCCATCGTAGAAGGGATTACACTAGTCACCAACATTGATGATTCAATTCATGGAACCTTTTGGTGCAGTTCACCTAAAATGAAGCGATGTCCCATGAGCTAACAGCTTCTTCTTCATTTTTTTAAGAGAAGGGCTTCAGCCCCCAGTTCCATTTCCAGCAGAAAACGAAACCCACAGAGCTTCTTCTTCATTAGTTGCAATAAAATTGAGCAACATCAAGGTTGGCTGTGAAGCTCCTAGAATGTTCAACTATAATTTGGATATCATTTGTGCAGTTCAACTAAGATCAAGCATGAAATGTATTTCTCTATTTGCACAAAAAGGTGGAAAGGAGGGTGACAAACAAGTGATGAAACATACATCAAATGAAAAGAAGCATGTTCCTTATCTGAATGGCAATCCTACAAGGACAGTAGCAATTTCGAAAGCAGCAGCATTACTAGATATTAGTGTGGGCATTAGGATTAACTATGACAACCGTTAAATACGACATTACATTAATGGTGCCATTGCTTCATTTTACCACCAACATTACATTAACAGCTGCTACAGAGTACGTATTTGGGCACGGGAGAGTAGGTGGACCAGGACAGTTCGATTTGTAACGAAAAGAAGAAACTTATCTTAATTGGAAATTGTCGGCGTTCTAGGAATGGGGGTACCCAAACTTGCTTGCCTGCATCCCAGGGCATGGCTCCACCAGCGGCTTGGTACGGCCCATCTTCATTAGCAAACTCTCAAGACCCTCGCGAGGGGCCAAGCCTCGCGAGGCGGACGACACAACACCTCCTCAGGGGCAGCCTCACTAGGCTGGCTCGCGAGGAGCGGAGAGATCAAGGCGAGGGGCACCTCGTGAGGTTTCCGTGACGTGAGCCATGACAACCAAGGCCAGGCGGGCGCCAATAGGCGTAGAGTACTAGTTGGCTCTTTGGTGCCAAAGCTTTTCTTCTGTCGATCCACGTTCCACTGCACCATCGCATCCATGTCTGACGCTCGCCGAGCCCATGCTGAGCGCCGCGCCGCCCTCGCCGCACGCTTCGCTCAGACGACGCCCGTTGGCGGACCTCCCGCCGTTCTCCATCACCCGTTGCCAACGATGCCACTAGCCCAGCAGGGAACGAGCAGCAAGCGTCATCGTTGCATGCCTCGGTGCGGCAGGACGGCCACACCGCCACCCCATCGCTGACTCTGGCCGGCTCGTCGTCCCACGCTCATCGCGTGCCCACGGACGCGCAGGGCACGCTGCTCATGGCACGCGAGCACCTGCGCTACCGCCTGGTCGACGACCTCTACGAGGACTAGCTGGATCGCATCGCTGAGCTCGTCAGCGCCGCTGGGGACTCCCCTGCACCATCGCTCTCGCTAGCTCGCCCACTTCCAGCCACGGGCGATGTAGCCCACGGAGCGCCTTCGCCACCTCTGCGTTAAGACGGCGCCCTCGCACCGAGACGCGCGGCTCACGGAGTGCCCCCACCTCCTCCGCGTCAAGATGGTGTCCTCGCCCCAAGACGTGTTGTCCCGCGGCCTAACCTGCCACACCGTGCGGCCGTGCATGACGAAGGAAGTTGTCGGGATGTCCCTCGACCACAAGAAAACGCCCCTACACTCCCTGCACCACGACATCAAGACCGCGCGCCAACTGTGGTGGCAGTGCGGGGTACCAAGACCTGGCTCCACCACCACGACGGGCTCCGATGACCATAGCAGGCTGTTGAGCCTTTACTCCCGAGCTGCGCACCGTCGTCTGGCCAGGAAAGTTCAAGCCGGACTTGCCTCCGCGCTACGACGGCACCCCCGACCCGGCGGAGTTCGTGTAGTGCTACGAGCTGAGCATCGAGGTGGCCAACGGCGACGAGAAAGTCATGGCGATCTGGTTTCCCATGGCTCTCAAGGATGGTGCTCTCTTGTGGCTCCTGAACCTGCCCGCGGGATCGATCTCCTCCTGGGGCAAGATGTGCGAGCGCTTCGTCGCAAACTTCCAGGGCACTCGCGACCGCACGCCGGCTGTGGGTGACCCGTGCCGCATCAAACAACAGCCCGGGGAGACCCTGCAGAAGTACATCCAGCGCTTCAATAGCGTCCGCCTGAAGATCCCCAAGGTGACAGACGAGGCCATCATCTCAGCATTCACTGATGGCGTCGGCGATGTCAAGATGAAGGAGGAGCTTGACATCAACGAGGAGATATGCTCGGCCCTGGAGATGTTCAATATGGCGACCAAGTGCCCAAGAGATGAGGAGGGGTGCCTATCCCTCCTCGAGCTCCCTACCGCTGACCCCGAAGAGAAGAAAACCAAGGCCAATGATGTGAAGCGCAAGGGAGTAGCCATCTAAGAGCAGCCGTCCATTCCGCGCCTTCCACAACATACACAACCACAACACCAACGACTGCCAAGAGCTCAGGGCCATTCGAGATGGACGCTTCGGTCGACACCTCGAGCGCAACGACCGGGGCTACGGCCGAGGAGGAGGACGAAGTGGGGCATGCTAGGATGACCGCGGTCCCTGTCAGGAATGGCGCGACCGGCCTCGCGAGGACCACTGGTAGGACCAGCCTCGTGAGAACTGTCCTCAGGACCAGCCTCGTGAGAACCCTCCTCAGGGCAACGCTGGCCTCTCTCTGCTGCCGCTGCCACCAAGGAGGAATGACGACCACCATCAGGATGAGGGGCTGGGGGTTTCCAGGAGCCACGCGCTATCGCCTGCATCTTGGGCGGTGCTCAGGCCCCAGCTTCCCAGCGCATCTTCAAGCAATTTCCTCATGGGGTGAATGCAGCCCTTCCCAGGCTCGACGCCATGCGCCCGCTTAGGTGGTCCAAGTGCACCATCACCTTTAGCTCGGTAGACCAACTAAAGTGCACGGTGACCGCCGGCGTCCTTTCGATGCTTTGCTCACCCGTCATCAGCAACGTCCAAGTGACCAAGACCTTCATCGACGGCAGCGCATGGCTCAATGTCCTATCGATCGAGACGTTCGACAGCGTTCAAGTGCCATACGATCAGCTTTAGCCTACCAAGCCTTTCTCAGGAGTGACCGACGGCTCCACCACCCCGATAGGGCAGGTCCGCCTCCTTGTCACCTTTGGCCAGTGTAACAACTACCACACCAAGCTCGTCGACTTCGACGCCGCCCACATCCGTTTGCCGTACAACGCCATCCTTGGGTATCCAGCATTGGCCAAGTTTATGGCAGCGGCCCACCACGGCTACAACGTCGTCAAGATGCCGGGGAGTAGTGGCATCATCGCGGTCCCCTGTGAAAAACAGATGCGGTGTGCTCCCTTGAGCATGCCTTCCAAGCCACAGTGATCGAAGACCCTGACAACGAAGGCACCCCATACCCTCCTGAGGCCGTCCCAGGGCCTCAGGAGAGCGACACCTCCATTCGCACCACCTCAGGATCCATGCCCGCGGCTGGGGGGCCTCCCTCCCTCGCATAGGAAGGCGCGCCCAACGCCCTCCTCGGGCAAGACTCGGGGGCTCTCTTCTGGAGGGCCTCTGACCTGGCCAGCATCACGAGGGAGGCGCTCGGGCTCCACGTGGAGGCGTGCTTCGCCGCAAGTTTCCCTCAAGAGGAAATTGGGCAAGGAGCACCCGATGCTCATGAGTTCATTGTCAGGGCGACCCAGGAGCTTCAAGAGGCAAGGGCCATACGTGGCGACCGCCACACACCACACGGCGCAGCTCCCCATCCTGGCGAGGACAGCGGGTTGCGCGTCTACGTCGACATTCTAGGGCTCAACAGGGCCGCCTCTCAAGAGCGCTTGTGGCCTTCGCGCGTTGGTCGGTGCAAGGGTCCACCTCACAGCTGCATTCGCATCTCGTTTGGCTTGCCGAGCATGGCTGCCACCTTCCAGCGTTATCTACAGAGCATCCTGGCGGCTCAGGAGGCCAAGCATCACGCTGTCCTGGCGGAGATGGTGGCGGTTCTCCAAGAGCCACCAGGGCCCCTGGAGCATCCTAAGGCTAAGGGCCCTGGCAGCTCGTGAGGATCGACTCCTTCAGCGCGCATCTTCAGCTACTCCAACATCACTCCATCGGCATTATCAGGTGACTCTTTCTAGTTCATTCAGTTGGGGGCGCCCCTCGGATGGCATTATCCCCAAGTCGAACGGGTTTGTCCCTGCGACCTGTATCCTTTTGCTTCTCTAGCTTACTTTGATGGGGGCGCCCCTTGGGCTGCATCATCCCCATGTCACGTGGGTCCGTCCTTGTGGCATGTATCGTTCTTGCATTTATCTAAGCTAACCTGTCTCTCTGCTTGAGTCGTTTTATGACTATCACCTGCTTATCTGGTACTTCGATACCCCACCCGCGATCGCCCTCATTACCACGGGAGCCGCATGCCGGTTGTCTTTCTTTAGGATCCCTCGCATGAGTAGGCTAGGCACGGTGTCTGTGCTCGGATCCGTCCCTGCAGTGTCGATAAACCCGACGACTGAGCTTTGTCTGGCGGGTCGGCCCCGTTCACGTCACCTCCTAGGGTCGTTGGTGCCTGGTCTTCTCATGTGACCGCCCAGGAAATTTGTCCGGCGCAGGTTTCCTAACCATCTTGCAGAACCGCCGAAGCTATCAAGAACCAAGACCAGGCGCAACCCGCCTTGAGGTAGGGCCTCGTGAGTCCCGCGCTGGCTCACGGGTGCCAAGACACACCTCGTCTAGCCCTGCCGTGCAAGCCACGTGTCAGCGCGGTGCTGTACACGCCCGGGGGCGCTACTAAGAGGGAGCCCTCACCCACGCACCAGTGGAAGCACCATGCGCCGCGCAGGCAGTTGACACGGTCGAGGAGAGGCTAGGCCCGTGCAAGTGCGGAAGCGCTACGGTCCGCGCTGATGATAAACAACTGACGGCGGCCCCATGGTCGTACCAACCTCAGGGAGCCACCCGGCTCAGTGTCTAGCCTTACCGCAACCCTTTCCCGTTGGGAGAGTCACACGAGGGAGCTGGGCATGGGGGCTGCGCTCAGGTCTTGCCTAGCGTACGCTGCCCTGCTAGGTCCCTCGGACATGGTCGTCATGCACCCCCCCCCCCCCCGAGCGGGAGCTCGGCGAGGGCAGGTATGACGGTCTGTTTGCATGTCAATGGGGACTCCTGAGCATCCGACTCCGGAGCCTAACTGGCCATGTAGCCCCTCACCCCTTGGTCCATCCTGGTGATCTGGAGGGCCCAACGGCAGCTGAGGTATGCGCGGGGGTCGGGCTCTGCCGACGTAGAACACTAAGGCCTACTTTAGCGACTCCTTCCCGTAGGCCGTTTGCGCGTCAAGGGGGACTCCTGAGCATCGTGACTCAGGAGCCTAACTAGACATGTAGCCCCTCACCCCGTGGTCCGTCGTGGTGATCAGGACAGCCCAACGGCGGCTGTGGTATGCGCGGGGTCGGGCCCAGCCGACGTAGAACATCAAGCAAGCGGGAAGGAAATCGCGGAACCTAAATAAAATTTTCAGCATACTCTCCCCTAAACGTCAAGCATAGTTTTAACGCCTCCACGAGGCACGTCTCATGTCGTAGGAAAGTAAAGTGAGAAGGAGCGCCGTTCTTCACCAGCAAGCCTTTTTCTTCAGCCTTGCACGCCGTCGTCAGGGAGCGCCTTCACTACAAAAAAAAGACACATCTGTGACATTTTGGGCTAAACGAATTTTTTTCTGTCATATTTATGACACTTCTATGATGATAATTGTGACAAAACCTAGTATCATCATAGATGTGGTGGGGTCCTACTTCTATGACAAAAAATCATCATAGGAAATGGGATTTTTGTCTAGGGTGGGTCAGAGACACAGCTGCTTGACATTCTTTGGGCGATCCATGACGGAAAAAACCGTGCTAGAAGCGAAGGCGCGGAAACTATCGGGGAGTTCCCGGTTACGGTGGGTGGTCGGGGGCCGAGCGAAGCGCGTTTCTCTCGTACATACGCGCGTGTGTGCGAGGCATTGGGCTCTAACTGAACCCGAGCGAGGCGTTGGGCTCTAACTGAACTCGAGCGAGGTGTTGGGATCTAACTGAACCAGAGCGATTGCACTGCATGCTACGCGTTACTGAACCCGATCGATCAATCAACCCCTTGTTGTTAACTGAACCCGAGTGATTCCTTGGCTACTGCTGCTAACTGAAGCTGATCGAACACTACTGCCTCCTTCCCTTGATGAATAGTGAGCGTTGTTGAGGGGGTTTGAATGAAAAGTTCCCGGTGGGGGGTTGGATGAACAGGACCCCGTGGTAGTAGAGGCCGTTATCGTTGGATGAATAGTACCCCCGATTGATCGAGTAAGTGGATGAACAGGACCCCGTGGAGGGCTGGATGAACAGGACCCCGTGGAGGGCTGGTTAAACAGTAGCCTCTGGAGGGCTGGATGAACACTAGCCCGTGGAGGGGTGGTTGAACAGGACCCTGTGAAGAGGGCTAGCTGAATAGTAGCTGGTGGAGGAGCGGTGGAGGCTGGATCAACAGGAGCCCGTGGATGAACATTCGCAGGTGGAGGCTGGAGGAGGTCGACGGTGGATGAACAGGAGCCTGTGGAGGCAGTCGACGGTGGATGAACAGTAGCCCGTGGAGGCAGTCGACGGTGCAGATGAACAGTATCTCGTGGAGTCCCGTTTTGCGGTGCGCCACGCTCCTCCCGATGAACAGGACCCCTGTTTCGACCGTAGCGCTCCAACAGAAGTCTGTTTCTTCTGTTTTGCGGTATGTCACACACCTCCCGATCAACAGGACCCTGTTTCGACCATAGGAGGTCCGATTCCTCCGTTTTTCGGTACGCTAGACCCCTCTCAATGAACAGGATCCCGTTTCCACCGTGGCCGGTCGAACACAAGGTCGTTTCCTCCGTTCTGTGGTACAGCAGGCTTCGTTCCATTGGCTGTTCCATCCAAGCCGGTTGGCTCCCGATGAACACGACTCATTTTGACCCAGTCGGTTACCTCCGGATGAACGGGACGTTGTTTCTCCAGTCCAACCTAGCCGGTTCTCTGCCCGATGAACAGTTCGCCATTGCTGCCGTCCGTTGCCTCTCCATGTACACAAGCCCTGGTCGTCCGTATATATATGCGCGAGTAGGCGTTCGAGACCCCGCCCGTATATACGTACGTGGCCGTCTTTTCTTTCTTGCACCCTTGCCGATGTATGTACGTGTACATGCAACATGCGCGCCTCTACTACGACACGTGCCCTTCCTCACACGGCCGCAGTTCATCGCTGCAGCCTGCAGATAGACTGATCAACCAGTATGTACGTACACGTTCGCCACCAGAATGACAACGCTATGTACGCTTCGACCAAGTGGGTCCCGACTGTCAGGCACTACTTTGCGTGCGAAGATGTTGCTGGTGGGTCCTAGCAGTCACGGGGGCAAATCAATTTTTTTTGCCAATAATATGGACGCACTTCCTTGAGTGTGAAGATGTAGTTGTTGGGTCCCAGAATTCAAGGGCGAAACATTTTTTCACGAAATACGGTGGCCCGTCCGATGGGTCCCTCCTGTCAGGTGGAGGAATCATTTTTTTGCGCATAATAAGGAGGCATTTCCTTACTGCGGCCGTGGACCTAGCTGTCAGCCTCTCCACGTATAGTACTATTCCGGTGGATGTCATTCGTTGACCACATTGACCGTGCCACGCCGAGAGCACCAGGGCGGTGGACGACGGTGAAGCCTAGGAGGGGGACGACATGGAGCCAGGTAAGACGCGATAGTGGATGCCCATGCGGAGGGGAGTACACGGGTTGACTGCTTCGGCTGCGGTGTGAGGCTGTCGTCGCGGGAGAATAATAGGAGGTGTCGGTGAGTATAGAGGGATGGCATGGCCAGAGGTGGCAGCACAGCCTGCCACGAGAGGCAGGGGCAGGCGGCATGGCCGACGCTTGTTTGTGCGGCTGGAGCAAGAAGACCAGTGGTTGAAGAAGCACCACGACCGTTGGATGGACATCATACGGTCACTGGAGCTAGAATCGTTCATATTGACTAAGTTGACAAAGCCATTCGTCCCCGTCAACTTAGTAGGCCCACAAGTCAGCCTCCCATTATGCGCGGTCCTAGCTAGCAGGGGGAGTATTCATTTTTTGTGCCTAATAAGGAAGCACTTCCTTGCGTACGAAGATATGGCTGGTGGGTCCGAGCTGTCGGGGCTGGAATATTTTTTTCGCGAAATACAGAGGCCCTTTCGGTTGGTTCCAGATGTCAAGTGGAGGAATCGTTATTTTCCACATAATAAGGAGGCATTTCCTTGTGTGCGGCCGTGGACCCAGCTTTCAGCCTCTCCACGGACAGTCCACTCCTAATGGATGTCGTTCGTTGACCACGCCACGCTGAGAGCATCAAGGCGGTGGACGAAGGCTACGCTTACGAAGGGAACGGCACGGAGCCGGGGAAGACATGGCAGTGGCTGCCCACGCGGTGGGGAGTACGAGGGTTGACTGGTTCGGCTGCCTTCGCCGGAAAATAACAGGAGGTGTGGGTGAGTAGAGGGATAGCCAGGCCAGGGATGCGAGTATGGTGGGGCCGTGAGGCCTACCCGGCACCATCGCCAGCCACGAGAGGCGGGAGCAGGCGGTTCTGCCGGCGCTGGTTTGGGTGGCTGGAGTAGGAAGATCAGAGACTGAAGAAGCACGATTGTCGTTAAATTGACATCTAACGGTGTGACGCTGGAAGAGTCGATTGTTGACTAAGTTTCTTTTTTGGGGAAACCTTGTGTACGCATGAACTTAGTAGGCCCACAAGTCAGCCTCCAAATCTGTGGCAGACAACATAGAGCCCATTTTCTATTTTTTAATAATTTGCAGCCCATTTGCTAATTCTTAAGTAATTTATTACAGCCCATTTTCTCCCCATGATCACGGTCGAAAAGTTCAACCTTATTTTTGCATATTTTGGTGGAGTCCGAACTGTTGTAATCCCTAAATGATAAACAATTTTCTAAGAACTTATTGATTTTCCAAAAAGATCATTTTGTTTTTGTAAGAAAACAAGACTTGGGACAATTGAGTTGGTTTAAGGGAAAACCAATGGTAAAAAAATCAGCGCTGAGAGGGAAAACAACAACAAACATAAGGATGTAAATATGAAAAGGGAACTTTATGTATTTTCAATATAATGATACATGTATATGAACTAGTAAAACAATAGGTAGAGATTAGAAAATGGAAGTAGGAGATGGCATTTCAAGAGGAGAATAGAACTGGGTTGTGTGTTTGATTTAGTAAAAAAACTGCATGCGGATGTTGTAAGACAAAATATAACTAGCGCTGGTGGGCCAGAGGCCAGTAGATACCTGCTGGATATTTGTGCCCCATTGTCTTCATGGGCTAGGCCTGTTGAAAAGAAAACCAAGCCTGGGCAGTCTACAACCCAGTTGAAACTTGCTTGACCTAAAAAACAATATACCTGCTCAATAAACGAGATAATTCTACAAGTACAGACTGATAACTTGGATGCAACAGGTATATTGTTTTTTCATCATGATAATAAGTGCATGCACTTGTTTCGAAAAATTTCGAGAACTGGGAATTCGAATGGCAGGTCCTTATGTTACCGATCAAATAAAAATCAGGTGCCCAAAAATTCGTTTCGAAACGACAGGTGGTTATGTTACCCATCAAATAAAAATCAGGTGCCTGAAAATTCGTTACAAAACAAATGATTTAGCTTTATATCCACGTCGGCCCTCGGCATGATGGTTGGAAGCAAATGCCATGTTCATATGTGACGCCCCGAGTCCATTGCGTCAGCTATCTTCCAGTTATTCGTTGTTTGTTGCCGTGTATTTTGCTTGCATGTTGCATCTTGCCATGTCATCATCCGCATTGCATCTGCATGTTTTCAAAAACTTGCATCTGTCCCGGTCTCCCAGTTCCGTCCGTTGTCCGTTCTGAGCCCAGACACACTTGCACGCGCCCGCGGCACGTCCGAAATATTATTTTATAAGTGGCCGGAAAATGTTCTCGGAATGGGTTGAAAGTTGGCGTGTGGTCTTATTCTAGTGTAGATAGACCGCTTGTCAAGTTTCATCGCATTCAGAGTTCGTTTGATAGCCCAACCGTTAAACTATAGCGGCATTATAGCCGGTCTAACATCGGACGTTTTCGGTCTCCAGAAACAGTCGCCGGGTGTCCGGAAACAGTCGTCACCGATGGGTCCGGAACATCCCCAAACATCTACAAAATATCACCGTTTTATTATTTGGACTCCCTAGCCTATTCTTTCTGAACCATCTGATTTCAATCGGAGGGACTAGATCACCCCTAACCCGATCCACCTGCCGCTATATAAACTGCATAACCCTAATTTCTAGGGAGATGTCCCATCCATCCATCCTCCTGCTGCCGCCACCAACCTAATCTCTCTCGGGATCCATCCCCTCCTCGTTTTCACTAACCAGCCAATTCCATCGATCCATCCATCCAATCGCACCACCGCCCGCTCCTCTCGTCGCTCAAACCCTCCAACGAAGCGCTTCGTCCTCACCGCGCCTCCCCCATCTTCTCTTTCTGTTCCTCTCTCTCACAGTTTCTTTCTCTCTTGTGCTGCACCAGGGATGTAACAGCCGCCGCCACCATGGACCGCCGCAGCCGTCTTCTGCAGCTACTACTCCATCGCCTTGCCCGCTGGTCGCCGGCACTCCTCTCTGCTCGTCCCCAAGTCCTGCTTCTCCACCTCCCCAAGGTGCGCCCTCGCCATCCGGAGTTCCTGCTGCCGCCGTCCTCGTTCGAGGCCAGCGCCTCACCTCTTCGAACCAGGGACGAACGCCTTGCTCGATCCGCTCCTCGACGAGATCCTCGCCTACCCCGCGCCATGGACCCGCGCCCAGCCTTCCTTCCCCTGCTCCTTTTCCCTCTCCATCTCCCTTCTCTTCCCCTGGATCTCCTTCATTCCTCTCGTGTTCCTCCGTAGGTCCCGCCATGGATGCAGGAGCACGAGCTCCCTCCTCCTCGTTACACGCATCGCCCGTCGGAGTCGCCCCGGTCGCCGCCTCGCCAAGCTTCGTCGCCGCTGGTGACCTTCACGTCGAGGTACCAGAGTTCACGCCCCCTTGCACCTGCATCGCGCCTCTCCCGTCCTCTGCATCGAAGCAGTTGCAGAGGAGGACGAGCGCCTGGAGTCCCCTTGTATCGCTCGTGTTGACCGCGCCAGCGCATGGGCCGCGCTAGGCCCAGCGCCCCTTCCGGCCTGCTGCCTCCACCTCCTCCCACCGAGCAGGCCTGAAGGCCGATTGTGAGCATCCCGCAGCTCCTCCTCTGTTGGGCCAGTTCAACTTTCGGCCCGTTGATGTTTTTTTCCTACCTGCGTATTTATATCTATATTCCAGAGAAGACCTGTTTTGCAGAAAAGTCCCTCAACATCATGCATATCATAACTCACCGACCGTGCATTGGATGTAAATAAGTTATATATGAAACTTGTTTAAAATTTTGTCTAGTTTAATAATATCCAAGTTTCATCTATGTTTAAAATGTTTAAAATGCCGTTTGGATAAATTTTCTCCTATGTCATGCTAAAATGCTTTAATTCATAACTTTTTAACCGTAGCTCCAAATTTAATAAACTTTATATGTAAATGAGGTAGACTTTTTCCTAGTTTAACATGGTGGCATCACTTTGCATGTTTAACAACTCTAAAATTGTGTTTAGGGCAGAACAGTACCAAACCTTAAAACATGCACATGAGGAGTTTCTGGACTTGTTGTTTGTTGTTTCGGCCTCATTTAAACTTGCCTAGATAGGAAGTTTATCATATGCTTCACCTCTTGCCATGTTAATCAAAATTTAATCTTGTTGGGTACATAAACGAGAGAGAACTAAATAATTCACGTGGTGTTTCGTCAATATGGAATGGAGTTGCATATTGAGCTCCACTTAATTTGTAGGATTGCTTGTGCACTTTGCCATGCCATGTATCATTAAACCGGACATGTATCATACTTGGTTGTGCATCGTGCCATGCTTATGTGGTGGTTGTTTACTACGTGGTTTGCTTCTTTCCGGTGTTGCTTCTTCGGGTTGGTTCCGGTAACGTCGTGTGTGTGAGGATCCGTTCGACTACGTCCATTTGTCTTCTTCATGGACTCATTCTTCTTCCTTGCGGGATCTCAGGCAAGATGACCATACCCTCGAAATCACTTCTATCTTTGCTTGCTATATGCTCGCTCTTTTGCTATGCCTATGCTGCGATACCTACCACTTCCTTATCATACCTCCCATATTGTTAAGCCAAGCCTCTAACACACCTTGTCCTAGCAAACCATTGTTTGGCTATGTTACCGCTTTACTCAGCCCCTCTTATAGCGTTGTTTGTTGCAGGTGAAGGTTGGAGTTTGTTCCATGTTGGAACATGGTTATTTTGTTGGGATATCACAATATCTCTTATTTAATTAATGCATATATATACTTGGTAAAGGGTGGAAGGTTCGGCCTTATGCCTGGTGTTTTGTTCCACTCTTGCCACCCTAGTTTCCGTCATATCAACGTTATGTTCCCAGATTTTGCGTTCCTTACACGGTTGGGTATTATGGGAACCCCTTGAGAGTTCGCTTTGAATAAAACTCCTCCAGCAAGGCCCAACCTTGGTTTTACCATTCCCCACCTAGCCTTTTTCCCTTGGGAGTCACGCATCCCGAGGGTCATGTTTATTTTAACCCTCCTGGGCCAGTGGTTCTCTAAGTGTTGCTCCAACTGAGCGATGTCCGGGGCTACCAGGGGAAACTCTGGGCTGGCCTACCCGACGTCTTGCTCATCCGGTGTGCCCTGAGAACGAGATATGTGCGGCTCCTATCGGGATTGGTCGGCACATCTGGGTGGTCTTGCTGGACTTGTTTTACCATTGTCGAGGATGTCTTGTAACCAGGATTCTAAGTCTGATCGGATTGTCTTGGGAGAAGGAATATCCTTCGTCGACCGTGAGAGCTTGTGATGGGCTAAGTTGGGACACCGCTGCAGGGTTTTGATCTTTCGAAAGCTGTACCCGCGGTTATGGGCAGATGGGAATTTGTCAATGTCCGGTTGTAGAAAACCTGAAGTTGAACTTATTTAAAATGCACCAACCGCGTGTGTAACCGTGATGGTCTCTTCTCAACGGAGTCCGGGAAGTGAACACGGTGTTGGAGTTATGCTTGACGTAGGTTGTTCTAGGATCACTTCTTGATCACAATTGTTCGACCGTGCTTTTGCCTTCTCTTCTCACTCTCATTTGTGTATGTTAGCCACCATATATGCTAGTCGCTTGCTGCAGCTCCACCTCATACCTTTACCCTTCCTATAAGCTTAAATAGTCTTCATCGCGAGGGTGTCAGATTGCTGAGTCCCCGTGACTCAAAAATACTTCCAAAACCAGTTTGTAGGTGCCGATGAAACCATGCAGGTGACGCAACCAAGCTCAAGGAGGAGCTCGATGAAGACCTTGTTTGTAGTGTTGTTTCGTTTCAGTTGATCAGTAGTGGAGGCAAGTTGGGACGATCGGGGATCTGTGTAGCATTTGGGGTAGTCTTCTTTTATTTTGGTTCTGTAGTCGGACATTGATTATATCTGGATGATGTAATGCTTTATTCATGTATTGTGTGAAGTGGCGATTGTAAGCCAACTATGTATCTCTTTCCCTTATGTATTACATGGGTTGTGTGAAGATTACCTCACTTGCGACATTGCTTTCAATGCGGTTATGCCTCTAAGTCGTGCTTCGACACGTGGAAGATATAGCCACATCGAGGGCGTTACATCATACCCAAAGATTGTTAATAGCAATACCAACTTGCGCACGACTAGGTAGTACAAGTACCAATACCAAACTTACTTATAATATTTTCAGTCCTGGCCCTAGTGTTCGTCTAGTACAAAATATTACAGAAGACCAGCTCCCACTCCTTTTGCTCCAGGTCCCTGAGGTGGTACTAGTGCATCACCCGGTTGGTCCTCTGCTGATGTAACCATAATATGTTTCCTTTCCCGTCTTGGTTTCTGCATCAAAGCAGACACCACTATTTTGGTTGGTGCTCTTCTTATCTTGGGCGATCGTATAAAATGTATTACCATTTATCTTGTACCCTTTGAAAGTCATTATATTCGAAGATGGTAACTGGGACAGCGAGTACAGGTCATCTTCAATAGAGGCGTCATGCATGGTATGTGTCTGCAAACAGCCGGCAAAACTCCTGGTTTGTTCGCATGTAATCCAGTCATCAGACCACTCCGGGTGTTTGGAGCGTAGAAAATTCTTGTGTTCGTTCATATACGGAGCCACCAAGGCGGAATTCTGTAGAACTGTGTAGTGTGCTTTAGTTAGAGAATGTCCGTCCATACATATTATTTGATCCCTGCCTAGCATGCCTTTTCCATCCAGTCTGCCCTTATGCCGCGATCCAGGAACACCAATCGGCTTAAGGTCAGGAATAAAGTCAATACAAAACTCAATGACCTCCTCATTTTCATGGCCCTTGGAGATGCTTCCTTCTGGCCTAGCACGGTTATCAACATATTTCTTTAAGACTCCCATGAACCTCTCAAAGGGGAACATATTGTGTAGAAATACAGGACCCAAAACGTTAATCTCTTCACATAGGTGAACTAGGACGTGCGTCATGATTTTGAAGAAGGATGGTGGGAACACCAACTCGAAACTGAAAAGACATTGCACCAAATCATTCTCTAACCTTGGTATGATTTCTAGATCGATTACCTTCTAAGAGATTGCATTGAGGAATGCACATAGCTTCACAATGGCTAATCGAACGTTTTCCGGTAGAAGCCCCCTCAATGCAACCGGAAGCAGTTGCGTCATAATCACGTGGCAGTCATGAGACTTTAGGTTCTGGAACTTTTTCTCTGCCATGTTTATTATTCCCTTTATATTCGACGAGAAGCCAGACGGTACCTTAATACTTAGCAGGCATTCAAAAAAGATTTCCTTCTCTTCTTTGGTAAGAGCGTAGCTGGCATGACCCTGATGTATGCCGTCTTTTCCGTGCATACGTTCCTAGTCCTCCTGTGCCTCAGGTGTATCTTTTATCTTCCCATACACGCCCAAGAAGCCAAGCAGGGTCACGCAAAGATTCTTCGTCACGTGCATCACGTCGATTGCGGAGTGGACCTCTAGGTCTTTCCAATAGGGTAGGTCCCAAAATATAGATTTCTTCTTCCACATGGGTGCACGTCCATCAACGTCATTCGGAATAGGTTGTCCGCTAGGACCCTTTCCAAACACTACCTTCAAATCCTTGACCATATCATGTACATCAGCACCAGTACGGTGGCGAGGCTTTGTCCGGTGATCTGCCTCACCTTTGAAATGCTTGCCTTTCTTTCTTACGGCATGCCTGCTCGGAAGAAATCGACAATGTCCCAGGTACACATTCTTCTTACAATTAGCCAAATATATACTGTCTTTATCGTCCAAACAATGCGTGCATGTGCGGTATCCCTTGTTTGTCTGTCCTGAAAGGTTACTGAGAGACAGCCAATCATTGATGGTCACGAACAGCAACGCCTTTAGGTCAAATTATTCCCCCATGTGCTCATCCCATGCACGTACACTTGTTCCATTCCACAGCTGTAAGAGTTCTTCAACTAATGGCCTTAGGTACACATCAATATCGTTGCCGGGTTGCTTAGGGCCTTGGATGAGCACTGGCATCATAATGAACTTCTGCTTCATGCACAACCAAGGAGGAAGGTTATACAAACATAGAGTCACAGGCCAGGTGCTATGGTTGTTGCTCTGCTCACCAAAAGGATTAATTCCATCTGCACTTAGACCAAACCATACATTCCTTGCATCATCTGCAAACTCCTTCCGGTACTTTCTCTCGATTTTTCTCCACTGCAACCCGTCAGCGGGTACTCTCAGCTTTCCTTCTTTCTTATGGTCTTCTCTGTGCCATCGCATCGCCTTGGCATGCTCTTTGTTTTGGAACAAACGTTTCAACCGTGGTATTATAGGATCATACCACATCATGTTGGCAGGTATCTTCTTCCTGGGGCGCTCGCCCTCGACATCACCAGGGTCATCGTGGCTGATCTTATAGCACAATGCACCGCATACCGGGCAAGCATTCAAATCCTCGTACTCACCGCGGTAGAGGATGCAATCATTAGGGCATGCATGTATCTTCTGCACCTCTAACCCTAGAGGGCAGACAACCTTCTTTGCTTCGTATGTACTCTCGGGCAATTCGTTGTCCTTTGGAAGCATATTCTTTATCATTACCATCAACTTTCCAAATCCCTTGTCAGATACATCATTCTCTACCTTCCATTGCAGCAATTCCAGTGTGGTGCCCAGCTTTTTCTTGTCACCTACGCAATTTGGGTACAACAATTTTTTGTGATCCTCTAACATGCGCTGCAACTTCTTCTTCTCCAAATCACTTGCGCAGTTTCTCTTTGCATCGGCAATGGCCCGACCTAGATCATCAACGGGCTCATCCGATGCCTCTTCTTCAGCTTCTTCCTGCATTGCCGGCTCAGCTTCTTCCCGCATTACCGGCTCAGCTTCTTCCCTCATTGTTGTATCATCCTATTCAGGGAACCCATGGCCAGGATAGCTGTCGTCGTCCTGTTCTTCTTCATTGTCTTCCATCATAACCCCTCTTTCTCCGTGCTTGGTCCAAACATTATAGTGGGGCATGAAACCAGACTCAAACAGGTGGACGTGAATGGTTCTTGACGTAGCGTAATTGTGACCATTCTGACAGCCAGCACATGGACAAGGCATAAAACCATCCGCCCACTTGTTTGCCTCAGCCGCAAGTAGAAAAGTATGCATGCCATTAATGAACTCGGGAGAGCATCGGTCATCGTACATCCATTGCCGGCGCATCTTTAATATACAGCACCGAAAACACCAAATTAATGCAATACATAAAGTTCATACAACACTTCAATGCAACAAACAAATAACTCTCTAGCTAAAGAATTTAAATACAACAACAAATGCGATCAAGATCACAACTAAGGTAACAATTGATCCAACAACATAATGATACCAAGCCTCACTATGAATGGCATATTTTCTAATCTTTCTAATCTTCAAGCGAATTTTCTCCATCTTAATCTTGTGATCATCGACAACATCGACAACATGCAACTCCAATTCCATCTTCTCCCCCTCAATTCTTTTCAATTTTTCTTTCAAATCCTTGTTTTCTCTTTCAACTAAATTTAACCTCTCGACAATAGGGTGGTTGGAATTTCTGGTTCAACTACCTCCTACATACAAATATCTATGTCAGCTTGATGGGCATAATTTGTCATAAACACGAAATGCAACAAATAGTTTTAAAAGAGAATATACCACATCCGAATCATAACAAGGACGAGGGCCGATGGGGACGGATATCAAAACCATGGCACTATGTATAACAAACAACGTATGGGTAAGATAATTATACGAGTAACTACATATCCAAATCACACAAACATCAATTTTTTATATAAAATTTCATGAACAAGAGGCTCACCACAAGGTGGTGCCGGTGACGGGACGGTGCAGGCGATCGACGGTGGTTACGACGGAGATTTAGAAGGCAATAAGTAAACCACACCTACATATGCAAACTAAGTGTTATTTTGACCTCAGTTTGCATATAAATCAAATACTACCACATATAATTCCTCCCAAATTACTAAAACCCGCAATTAATCACTATATAAACTAATGCAAGAGCTAATCTAGCAATGAGAGATGAAAGGACAAACTTGCTAACCTTTGTGACCATTTGAATGGATGGGGGCCTGCAAATCTTGACAAATTTGGGGCAAATTTTGTGATGAACTCGAGAGGAACAAGGGAAGAACAGAGGAGAGGGAGAGGGAAAAGCGGGAAGAACAGAGTGCTGGTGGACAAAGGGTTTTTATAGGATGACCTTTAGTACCGGTTCGTGGCACGGACCGGTACTAAAGGTGCTGGAGGGGCCCCACTCTGACAACATCCTGCCACCACTCTCATTAGTACCGGTTCGTGGCATGAACCGGTGCTAAAGGTTCGCCACGAACCGGTACTAAAGATCTCCTCCCGCCTAGCCATTGGAACCGGCACTAATGGACACATCCGTCCCGGTTCTGTTACAAACCGGGACTAATGTGTCCCACATTTGACCTTTTTTCTACTAGTGGAGGTGAGTGTGCGAGAACCACATAACTAGGGAGATAGACATTTGGGGGCGACGTTTTTGTGTGTATGAGAAAGATACACGCTACATAGTGCATGTGCTTGGGAAAGAGAAATGTCGGGAGACCTGGACAGTGGGGGAAGAGATGTGTGCATGCCAGAGACACAAAGTGATAAGATACCAATATTGGGGTCCGAACTTTATAAGAGAGGCGGGTGTTAATGTGCTCGTGTGTTCGTGTCTACGGGAGAGAACGACATGTGTGTGTGTGGGGGGGGGAGGGGGGTTGGCTTCAGATCATGAGTTAGGTGTCTATATTTGAGGGACTAGCGTAATTGAGATATATATGGTCAATAGTGTGTGCACTCATGGTTGATCAATTTGTTTCACATTTTGGACTATGAGATAACGATACTTTTGAACATCTGTGATATACCTTGATGTACCAGAATTACAAACCTAAGATTGGAATTTTGGAATTCGACTCCATCATTAGCTTTTGTAATTCATTTAATCGGAGGTACATTTTTAAGCCAGGATTTCGTGATTTCAAATTCATATAGCAAACCTAGAGATATAGACATACGGGCATGTTCAAACTTTATAATCATACACTTTATTCATACACATACACATTTTTGCTTTTGTCATCATATTTAGGATAAACACATTTGGAATTTCATTTGAATTGGACCGTATGATGGTATTTACTTGTACTAGCTCAATGATCCATATTTGAATTGAATGGAAAATCTAAGTTTCGAGTTGGAGACATTGATTTTCAAAACTTGCACTTTTTTGGGTGCAAAACAAATAAATTCTCGGCCATGATATCATAGTCGGCCGTACAAGAGCAGAACACTTATAATTTCAGGTGCCAAAAGCTTTCAAAATTCCCGCTCACATCGAAATATCTCGTGCCCGAAAGTTTAGCCCTGCGATATTCCTGTTTTACCCCTGCCACATGAACGGAAAAGGGCTGCTTTGGTAACTACATTGATTTCCCCACTTTGCCCCCAACATTCTTCCCCAAAGCCCCTCCCCTTTCCCCTCCCCGACCCCCAACCACAGCAAGCCGCCAAATCTAGTCCTCCGCCGCAGCAGTGGACCTCACAACCCGCCGGATCTACGTTCCGCACCTTGGAACCCCCAACTGCCAACTCACCACTTCAATGGAGCCCCTTCACCGACTGGCTTGTCCACCGCTCCAGATCTCCTTGACCGCCCTCATGGTCCACTGCACCGGATCTGCTTAACCTGCGCACTCGTCCACCACAATGTAGGCCCTTCACTGACTCCCTCGTCCACCCCATAGCTGGCCCTTCATACAAGCCCACGTCCACTGCAACAGATTAGCCTCACCGAAAGCACAGTACACTTCGCCCACTGATGCCTTCGTCCACTGGACCGGTACCACTCCACGGACGCCATATTGAACTCCACCCACCCTGCTTTACTGATGTCGTAGCCTCATCAGGTTATTTTGATTTGTACTCCTTCGGGTTTTCTCTTCTTTATCGTGCAATTATTCACTTACCACAGATGAGCTTTCTTGTATGTCCATAGGCGCCGCAACTGAAGCACCAGAGCCGCTTTAGCGACGGCGACAGCCTGCCCAAAATCAACCACAGCATGAGCACCATCGACGATCCTTAGCTATCAAGTATGACAATGACACCCATACGCCGCCGAGAATCAGGTACTGTTATCCAACGGCCGACGCCTACGTTCACTTTCTTAGCACCGCACCTTTGAATTTCTTCAGGGTATCATTCATTTTTTCATGAGATGCATTATTCTTCTTGCACCTGTAGGGCCATACTTCTGGCATTGAACATGTTACATGTGCTAAATTACATACCAGTGCACATATAGTTAATATGCTTTAGTTTTGTCCTAAGTATTACTGTACTTCCTAGATATCACTGCCTACTAATTTACTTCTTGCATGCTATATTTATGATAATGGTGTTGTTCTGATGCCACCTGTTGGTTCCATCAGACTGCTTCATGTTCTCTATGCTTAATTACACATCAGCAAACTAGCATGTGGTTCCGATGCTTTTTGTTTGTTTTACCCTCCATTTTCTTATGCTAGGTATTACATCACTGCTCCAAGGCTCTGTTCATTACTTTTTTGTGTGTTCTTGATCTTCCCAAGTTGCATGACTAATTAAAAACTAGCCAGTCTTTTGGGTATGAAACCCATTTGGGCGAGAGTAGTAATAGGATGGGTGACCTCCTAGGAAGTCCTCGTGAAGGTTTCATATCTAGCCTACTCCAACTTGTTTGGGATAACAGGATTCATAAGTAAGGATTAATTATGGATCTGCCAACCCCATCAAGAAAAATATTAGTTCTTTTGGGGCTGGCACCTCGAACAAGCATAACAATATAGTGAAGCGGATATATTGTCATGTAAGCACACACCCTTCTTTCATTAGCTTAGATGAAGCATTGATGATCAATTCGAACGAGTGCATGCGATTAAAATTAATTTTACCTAAATAGAGGGTGCAGAATAAACTACAACAACTAGATTTGCAACCACGGGATGCTGACGATATCTTCAAAGAACATTGCAACAGCACCGAGGCTTCACATCAACATATGGTAAGCCAGTGTGTTTTAGTACATGTGAAATGTACTATGTGTGGGCTGCTTTCTTGGCTTGTTCCCTCAACCTGTAATCCTACAGAATTACAAATAGTTCAGTTGTCTGCTTTGTTGTATTGCTTGATTCAAATACTTGTTTGTTACTTGTTAGGCTATACCTGAGTTGGCCAATATGTTAGCAGTGCCTCCTGTACTATCATAAAGAAATGCATGCCTAGTTCATTTGAGTCCTTAACTTTTCCTCTGAACTTCATCACAAGACTGTCTTCATAGTTTATATGAGGCCACACTGTTAATTGCTTTCTCAGATTATTTGAACTACTTAGATCCCTTGGCAACTTAAATATAGCGGTGGTACACTCCCTTTCAAGCTTCATCTTACCATTTTAGGGCCTCATTGATTCGTAGGATTTCCAAAACACAGGAATAGGAAAACATGGGATTAGAGTGAAATCTCGTCTTGAATCCTACAAGATTGTACGAGTGTTTGATTGTGCATAGAAAAAATGTAGGATTCTTTCAAAGAGGTTTGATTAGATGGAATGTTTCCTATGAAATCTATTGCAAATGAATCCCATGGAAAAAATCCTATGGTTTACAATCCTACGAATCAAACAACCAAGATAGGAAAAATTCCTAAGGATTAGAATCCTCCAAAATTCCTTTGAGAATCCTTTAAATCAAAGAAGCCCTTAATTTGTTTTCTGCTGATGCCGCTTTGAACCATTTAAATATAGGTTGCCATGCTCGGTATTAATTCGTATGTCATTTACCATGTAAGCTTACTCCCTTAATCATGCGATAACTATCTCTTATTTATGTCTAGCGGAAACCTTTCAGGATGTCGTTCACACTGGGACACAATGCACAACCCCAGAATCTATTTGTGGAAGAAGTGTGCCATCCATGTTAACAGATGGTAGCAGTTCAAAGGCAACATTGCCGGAGAGCAGTCTAAGCACAGATATTATAGTTCTTGATGCTCTACTAGAGGCAGAAAGAGATGGTGTGGCTGCCATGAATGAGGTAATCTTGATCTTGAGGCTAGAAATTATGCAATTAGCTGCACACATTATGCAAACAACCCAAAGAATTGGAGTAAGTAAGAATGCTACATTTGAAGACGGAGGAGGTTCTGTTGTTTCTGCTATCTCAAGCCCAGGGTAATCACAGTTCTTCTTTAGATACTAGTTGAAATTGTCAATAGATTATTGTACTTGCATGTTGTGCCATGTCTCTGAATGGATTATGCTGTAAGTCCACCTATGTTGTCCATGTGTTGTAATGATCCGAATTTCTTAGGTGAGGTAATCCTCAATACTTGCATGATTGACATAAGGTGAACTGTTTTTCGTGTGAGCATATTGTATTGGATGAAATAACTATTTGACTCAAAGTGTATCCAACCTACTGAATTCGAAGATCACGGCATTCCTAAATCATAATCTTATATAAAAGGTGGAATAAATCTTTGTTGTTGTTTTGAAAAAATAAATAAATAATGTAGAATTATCGATGGATATTTGTAATCGAATACAAATTAGATTTGAATTTAGTTGCCAGGGCCGAGGCCAAACGTGAATGCTAATTCTCCAAAGTTTTGAACGAAGCGGCTGAACACGCACTATCATTTGTGGGCTGCCCGAAGCAAGTGTTTGCGAGATGGAAATTACTGATTACCCCTAACACTTTGACATCCTTATCAACCAGATTTACACTACTGTTGATAGGGGTTCACTAGTAACTTCAATCAGACGTGACACGACCTCCTCTGAGCCCATTCCAACATGGTGGGCGCCAATCGTGGGTGGCAAAACACATTTGATTGAAGCTAGTCCGAAAGACATGTGTCTCTCCCTCCATTTCCCCATTCATACATGGTGGGCGGCAAAAAAACTCTCCTCGCCCGAAATTGATGTCGGTCACAGTATGGGCCAACAGTAATAATAATGGTGTGCTTAATAACAACTCTGTTTCGATGATCAAAGAAGTTGGTTGATATTTATGTGATTGAGAGAGGATCATTGTGGTATCATGATTACCATCTTGTTTGATATTTGGGATGTTTTGAGAAAGTCAAGGGTAAAGGTCAAGCTCCTTGTGGTCATAAATGATTACTGCGGTATTGTTAATACCAAGCTTGATTGGATCCTGAGATGATCATGTGATGTCCGTGGTGGTAAGTGATGCATGTGATGGTTACGATGTAACCCGAGCAGAGTAAGTTGGTGCATGATAGTTTGATCATGTTGCATGGTAGTCTCATCATGTTCATATGTTTATGCCATGCTCATATTGTTCTAGCTGTATCATGTTGTACATGCTATGTTGTTCTGATAGTATCGTGGTCATCATTGCCTAATAATCTGTAATGGCCATGCTATTGTTTGTCCTGATTGCTTTGGTTGTTGTGAGCTTGCAAGTACATTCAATGTACTGACCTGGCGTGTCATGCTAGTTTGCAGGTAATGCTAGATTTGATTGCTTGTTTGCCGTGGATTCCTTGTTTGCGATCTAGGATAAGCGTTCCAGCAAGAGTCCCTGCGAGTGGAGTTCACCACCACCAACGTTGTTCCGCTGCCAGGAGATATTCTGCTGCATCGTGTTGTTCTGCTGCTTGCATGGAGCAACCGTGGCAGGCATAGTGTCGCCATGCCGATGTAATCCCCTTGTATCCATATAGATTGTAATAAAGATCTGAGTTATTCTATGCTAAGCAGTCTCATATTCCAGAAGACTTCTCCTCGATCTCTGGGCTAGAATACGGGGCGTTCCAGTTTCTCTGAGCCGAGGTGACACATGCTTTGTATAAGAGCAGGTCTGGCTATAGGACGCCCTAGCCTGCGCGAATGTTAGAATGCGGTAGTATAGAACCCCGTTGGTTTGTTGCACTTGATTGCTACATTTGTTTATTGCATGGTATGCATATAGATTATTATCTTGTCACCAACGGTTAATCTTGTGAGTGTAGGTGTTATCGGTTTCCATCCATTACCTGCACCCTCTTTCTTTGCATGCCTGCTCTTTGGTGTTCAGCGTTACCTCTGTCCGAGTAGAGTGATGCCCTGGTACCGAGTGTTCCAGACACCAGTTGCAGGAGTTATGCTCTATTGCATCATATCTTTTCCTCCACCCAAATCGTTTTGGTGATAGATGTGTCTTTATCCCGAATCGTGCCCTCCATCTCGTCCCTTTGGCAACCCTTACTGATCTTTGTTATCAAAAGAGGGCAATGCCAGCAAGCCTTGATTTTCCTCCCGTAGTTTGCCCTGTCATCTCGTTCTTTGGACGTGTACGATTCCCTTTCGTATGCTTGATGATAATGTGTTTGTGAGCTCCGTGTCTCACTGCATGATCGTCAAGTCTGTCCTCACCTCTGTATCCATCGAGATCAAGCCGGTGTTCAGCCAGCACTTGCTGTAGCCTTGATTATGCCAACTCTATCCACACACAGACTCACTTTTGTGCACACCGCCACATCATATTAGACCGTAGTACCAGAGTTTCAGCGACTATTGTGTGCTTAGGAGTGCATGCATATTATTGTATGAGTAGCAGTAATATGTGTTGATTGCTTTATATTATTTGCATGCTTGTGTGCTTTTGTTTTCGTCCTTTATTTTGTTTCTTTCTTTGGGCCTTCGGTGTTACAAATTTTCCCCTTATCAAAATTGCTCATCACCCAACACCGGACCTGAAGAGTTAGCAAGGAATGCATATATTTGGAAGCTCAGCTAAACAGAATGAAATTATCGGCAGACTGCAGTGAAATTGGAAAATCTTGTATGAATGCAAAAGAAATCCTGGATGGACTGTCAGTATCAAGTTTGCCATAGTATGTAATTCTCAGCCGACTGCATTGAGATATGGGGATATCTGATCGTGATACGGATAATCAGGAATCAGATCTGCAATAGTTTAGTCAGGAAGCAAGTCTGCCTTGGGAATCAGATTTTCATATATAAGCGGTCAGCATAACACCAAGGTCTTGCAAGTCACTCGAAAGCAGATTTGACAGGCACATGAGGATTGTTAAAAGAAGAAAGCTAGCTACACACCATAGTGTGACAAAGGAATGAGCTCAGTACAAGTACCTGTGAATCTGGAAGATGATCCTAATGAGCCCTTGTCTTCTTTCTCCAGTAACGGCACCATGCCTATGATCTGAGCCATTTTAGCTATCCGGGGTGGATGCCGATTTTTATTTCTCTCTTCAACGACTGTCATGAGTTCTGAGTTGGTTTCCGGCCATCTCATACATCAGTTGAGCTTCTTTTTGTGACAGTAGCCCTATAGCTGCTTTTGGCTATTTTAGGGAGCTGCCGCTTTCTTCTTATCGACCCGGTCTCATGTTCTGAGCTACTTTTCAGCTGTCCTGGGCCGTGGTTGAGTTATGGTAGTAATGTCCCAGATCTGAGTTGTAAAGACCGTTCTGGTGGCTACTGATTTATTTGCTTATTTCTTGCAAGGGTTCGGATGATCATTTTTCTATGGTCAGAACTTGGGAGGTGATGAACTGGGAATTTGAATAATGCTACCATGTCAGGAAATGAGGAGAAGAGTATGCATGTCAGAATATTGCACCAGACAGAATCCATGGTCACACGAAGAAGCAATATAACCGAGCTCTTTCAGCCAAGGATCCAGACAAGAAAAAAACAGTAATGGAGTAGCAAGACCGGTGATGCAGTTATGAAAATGGTTGCAAGACCCACATGGTGTAGATACCCGGACAGTCTGAGTCAGTATGGATCACCATGGATATTCACCTAAGATTTGTCAGTATCAAATATCCGAATCTGCAAAGTCAGACCAAAGGTCAAATCAACAGTGTGACTCCAGCAACTGTGGTAAAGCATCACACAACGTACTATCCCCATGGATATGCCGATAGAATGAATAATTAGGATGTCGAGTAACAGTCTTGAGGAATGTGCCCTCACTTATTAGAATTATCAAAGGCTAGCCTATTGTGATCCAGATGCTTCTGCCAGAACCATCATCAGTCGAGTCTGCAGATACTATCATGTAAGATCGTACCCATTCATGCTGGCCCCAGCAAGCGACAGTCAAATAATTGGAACGGATTTGATACTCCAAAAGGTAGAGCCACTTAAGATGATTCAGAAACTTCTGCGATGGGTCAAAATCTGTCAGCAAACGGTTATGCCTCAACTCAAAATTTGTAACCCAAAGGACCTGCATTTAGTGGAGAAACCCAATGCAAGGAGTCAGTGCTTGGGTGTTCATCCGGAAAAATCTGATCACCAATTCATGGACAGTTGTCAGTACAGTCTCAACAATCGGAAATCACTCTCGGATTTTTGAGACAGACACATATTTTAGTCATGGAATCTCAGCTAAGTCAGCGGATATGAAAATAGTTGGAGCCAGTATAAGCATGAACAAGCCAGGTAAGATCTGTCGGAATATGGATAGAGTGAATCAGACCACCCAAAGCCAGTCAGGTAAAAATTTAGTGGGGACAACAATAAAGGAAAAAGGAGACCCGAGTTGGAAATGGTTTCCTTAAGTCAGTATATTCATACTTGTTCCCTGAGCAACCAAATCTCGAGGATGAGATTTCTTTAAGGGGGTAAGGTTTGTAATAGCCTGGTTTTTGGCCCTTTTGTTTTCTTTTGATTTTCTGAGGTTTTTGCCTGAGATTTCTTTTTCCGTGGCTATGTGGTCTGGAAACTGAAGAAGAACTTTTCTTTGCTTCTAGAGTGGCTTGTCATACCCAAATCCTTCCCTAGACCTTTCCATTTTCATTCTAGCCCAAATCCCAATATTCTTTTTATTGGGGATGTTCCTTTTCTATTAAAGGAATAACTCAATTTGCCCTAGGCTGTGAAGCAACCTATATTTCCATCACTCCTAAAATTCCCAAATAATTCTGATAAATTGTTTGGGTCATATATTTCTCAAATATGGCAAAATATTTCATTGGCCTTGTTTCCCACCATCCTCAAATAACTATTTTCCTATTCTGTCCTGAATGGCAGATTGTGAAGCAAGTGCCATTTATCTTTGCCCAATTGACTCCAAACTTCTTGGAAATCTTTTCATGTCCAAATAATTGCCTCATGACAAATTTCAACTTAATTTCCCTAGTAAATATTCCTGAGCAATTTTTCAAAGTTCCTGTCTGAGGGAATTGGTTGTGAAGGAAGTACTAGCTAAGTTAATCCAGTTGAGTTGAATGTTTGCATGGTATTTCATATCATCAAATAAAATCTCTCCACAATATTGGATCTCATGCTTTGCATACCTGTGAGCACAGCTTCAAATCTTTGTTTGTGTCCAAATTTTAAGTTAGTGAAGCAAGTCTATTTTTTCTTGCTCCATTATGGCTGTAAATTTTCCTAGGCCTTCTCTTATCCATATAACCTATCTCCACCCAATTTGGGCATATTCCATCTAGCCAATTTTCCTCTAGAATTTTTGCAAGTTTCTGGTCAGTGGAAATGCTTGTGAAGCAAGTAGCATTTTGGTTTATCCAAGTGGTATGAAACGTTTTGTGGCATCTTCATATGACCAAATAACTCCGCCTTGCCCAATTTGAGCTCAAGTTGACACTCCTAGTGAGTGCTTCTTCATCATTTCTAAATCTGGTCAGTAGGGTGCTTTCTATAGCAACTGCTAGCTAAATCCCTCCCCTTGAGCTGAAACCATGCCATCTCAGTCACCTTAGTGAGTGATCAAACTCAGTCAAAGGACAACCTTAATCTCCACGCATGTGAGCCACAGCAAACTCCAAACACCTTGTTGTTCCATTGTATCTTTGCTACCTATGGTCACCTCAGCGAGAACTATGCTTATTTCTCTCTTCCTTGGCATCACCCTCTGCGCACCTTGTCTCCCAGACAAGGTTTGGCCTATCGGAGCACGGGTGAGCATCGTGTGCATGCGGCGACGACCATTTTGGTATTTCATCCGGCACGCTCGGGCGCCTCTGTCATCTTCTCCCCCTCTGTGCTCTTGCTCCCTCAGTGCGCGACCATGTCTAGCGCCTTCCCCGCGATGTCGCCGTCCCTCTGGAGCCCTTTCCCCCTCCGTCCTCTTCCTTGGTGACCCGTCTTCGTCATGAACAGAGTGCTCCCACTGACGCGTTGTAGATTGGTCGTATTCCTCCTCTGTTTGCTTCTCCCTTGTGACCTTGTTGTCTCCTGCCGGTGATCCTGCTCCTTCCTCCCATCCGTCATCTTCTGTTGAGCTCCCGAGCGCGCACATGCGTCCCCGGCACCGGACACGCGTCCGCAGTGGCACCCGAGCTCGAACCGCCTTGCCACGGATATATAAGCCCACCTCAGCCTCGTGTGAGCACACCACCAGCTTTTCCACACTCCTCTGGTCCCTCGTAACCACTAGCCCGAGCTCGAGGAGCTCCCGTTGCCCTCCATGGCCGCTGAGACGCTTGGCTTAAATCCGAGTCATCCGAGCCCTCCCCTCCCTACTGACCTCACCAGAGGACCACCGGGACCCCTTAGATCCTCCTCGTGCCCTCTTCCCCTCACTGGAGCCACTATGGCCAATAACCCACTCGTTCCCGAAGCCCCCTCCACCGGAGTCCTTGCTGCTCCCAACCTCACCCTCCTCAAGGTCTGTTCTACCCAGGGATGGGTGCGGCTCGACGCGCTTATCATCTCGGTAGGTCGGCCAGCGAGAATGGTGGCCGGTGCTACCTAGGAGCCTCGCCGGAGGGCGTCGGTCCTCCCCTGCATCGCGGGCAGGCGCGACCAGGACGACGACCTCGGGTCAGGCTGGCCCCATCTCCGCGCAGCCCCACCTGCCGGCGAGCGGGCGTTAACTCGGGCTGCCCACGTGGCTAAGTGACGGGCCCCAGCCCCGTGGGACCCACACGTCAGCGTCACACGCGCACGGTCCTTCTACTGCCTAGCTAGATAACTAGAAACACATTTTGGGGTAATACGTTTTCAATAGCAGAAAGCGTACTCTGGTCTTAGTTCGGTTGGAAATATGTTTTCCTTCTGGAAAAGTGTATTTTCTCTTAACTACGGCAAGAAATACGTTTTCTCTTCTGAGAAGGCGTATTTAACTAAATGTGCTTTCTGTTTTTCAGCTCAGGGGCCTATTTGTAGTAATCTTTTTACAGATTGGTCCCTAGACTTTGTCAGGCTATAACATTTTACTCGTAACTCCAAATGAGGTGAATCCAAAGTCCACTTCTTCGTCTCGTCGAGCCCAAACTTTTGGTATCATTTTCACTATGTTTTGACATACTAGAAATCACCATTTTTCCCTTGCCCCTAATCAGCCCCCTTCGAGATAGTACCCTTTCCGACAATTCTTTCCGCGGTCGTTCTGCACTTCTCCCCGGAGCCTTCTTCATCCCCAGGCAAGCCACAACCACCATTTTGCATGATAGCCATGCAGAAGCATTGTTTTTCAACTTGAATCTTTAGTAACTTCCTGTTTGTTTTGCTACTGCGGTAGGTATTTTGGTTATGCTTATGGATCGGTGTTTACCGTCATGCTATGTTTTCATGCACTCTATCATTATGTTCTTCATGATAGTATTACTTTAATATTGGCCATGCTTGGTAGTAGTACATGTTGGTGATGACCTTCAGTGCATAACTATTGTCTGTTCTGTGTACCGTTGTTATGCATGTTCATTTGCACCGAGTTGGTTAAATGATTGCATGGTAGTTTCATCATTATGTTATTGCATGGTATTTATTGTTGATCCTAGTGATCATTTTATGCTATGAGTAGTATTCTAGTTGTGATATCCATGATTGCTTGTCAGTATGCCATGCTCATCTGGATAAATGGTTAAATGTTGTCGTTATGCTCATTGATTGGGATACATCGCCATGCTTATGTTAATATCATGCTCATGCATTGTAGTTGCATCATGTTATTGTTTTTATCATGACTCAGCATATTGCATTCAAGTTTAACCAGATTAAATTGAACTTGAACAACTGTTGGCTGAGTCATGGTGCCACCATATCGAGCTGACCAGTGCAACCATGCTTACCTTATGGGTGGGTCCTAACTGGGTCTATTGTCATGCCTCTCGCCGATGCCTCCCGAGAGGGAATGTTATGCGCGGGCGCTACCTTGGCCAGGTAGGACGGCATAAGCCTTGTGTGCCCATTGTTTTTGAAAGGATCCTTGTCCCCGATTGGGACCGTTTTGCCACGACGGTGGCCGTTGGTGCCTTTAATAGGCACGGGGCCACCCAGGACTTAGCCCAAAGGGGAGTTGGTCGGAGTGACCGAGAGTGTGTCATGGCAGTAGGATGGTTTTGTCAGAACGCCGTTGGTCCACCCGAATGGGAGTGCGAGTCCATGGGTTCCGTGGTGTGGGTACAGAGTGCTAACCTCTGCAGAGTGTGTGTGCTAAATCTATCGATAGCCGCGCCCGTGGATATGGGCCGAGTTCCTGTCGGTCACACTATGGGTCAACAGTAATAAGAATGATGTGCTTAATAACAACCCTGGTTCGATGATGAAAGAAGTCGGTTGATATTTATGTGATCGAGAGAGGATCACTGTGGTATCGTGATTACCAACTTGTTTGATATTTGGGATGTTATGCGAAAGTTAAGGGTAAAGGTCAAGATCCTTGTGGTCATAAATGATTACTATGGTATTGTTAATACCAAGCTTGATTGAATCCTAAGATGATCGTGTGATGTCTGTGATGGTAAGTGATGCATGTGATGGTTACGATGTAACCCGAGCAAAGTAAGTTGGTGCATGCTAGTCTCATCATGTTCATATGTTTATGCCATGCTCGTATTGTTCTAGCTGTATCATGTTGTACATGCTATGTTGTTCTGATAGTATCGTGTTCATCATTGCTTAATAATATGTAATTGCCATGCTATTTTGTCCTGATTGCTTTGTTTGATGTGAGCTTGCAAGTACATTCAATGTATTGACCTGGCGTGTCATGCCAGTTTGCAGGTCATGCCAGATTTGATTGCTTGTTTGCCGTGGATTCCTTGTTTGCGAGCTAGTATAAGCGTTCCAACCATAGTCCCTGCGGAGCGGAGTTCACCACCGTCGACGTTGTTCCGTTGCCAGGAGATATTCCGCTACATCGTGTTGTTCTGTTGCTTGCATGGAGCAACCGTGGCAGGCGCTGTGTCGCCGTGCCGATGTAATCCCCTTGTAGCCATATAGATTGTAATAAAGAGCCGTCTTGTTGTATGCTAAGCAGTGCCATATTCCAGAAGACTTCTCCTTGATCTCTGGGCTGGAATACGGGGCGTTCTGGTTTCTCTGAGCCCGGGTGCCACAGACGCTATGTTTGAAGGGCACGAGGGCTTCTGCATCCGGACAATCCACAATCAGGTTCCTTTTGATTAGGAACCTTGTCCAAAGCTGTCGGGCCAATTCCCCGGGTAGCTGGATTATGTGGCTAAGGTCATCGGCGTCTGGGGGCCAAACATAGGTACACTGGAAGTTGTCTCTGAGTGCATCCTCCAGGTCCTCCCAACTATGAATAGAATTTTCTGGTAGGCTGTTCAGCTAGTGCCGTGCTGGTCCCTTAAGTTTGAGGGGGAGATATTTAATGGCATGTAGATCGTCACCGCGAGCCATGTGGATGTGGAGAAGAAAGTCTTCAATCCGTACCGTGGGATCTGTTGTGTCGTCATATGATTCGATGTTCATGAGTTTGAACCCTTCTGGGAACTGGTGCTCCATTACCACATCGGTGAAGCATAGGGGGTGTGCGGCGCCCCTATGTCAGGCCGTGTCGCGGTGCAGTTCGGATGAACTCTGTATGTGGTTTTCGCCCAGGGCATGGTTGTATTTTCCACGCCAGGATTGGTAACCGTCTTCTCGCACCGGGGCGTGCCCCCACGATCCATAGATTGATCTGGTTTGACCTACTTTATTTTCTAGGTCTTATCAGAGGTCATATGTATAACCTCGAGCCATTGTTTCTCTGCTTTTACGGTGAGGTGGAGTGGGATGGTGTTTGGCATCAGTTGCCATTCTGCCCTGGCCGCGTGGTGGTCGGTTGGGTCTGTTAGCCGCGTTAATGGCGGGCGGTATGGGCTTTGGCGCCTCGTCGTCAAATTGGGGTAGCAGTTTACGCTTTGGGTGACTCTTTGTTGGGCGTTCGAGGCTGTACTCTTCGGCTGCCAAGACATTAGTCCATCTGTCGTTGAGAAGATCATGGTCAGCTTGCAGCTGTTGCTATTTATTTTTAGGATTCTAGCTATGGCTATTAGCTGGCGCCTGAAGCGCTCTTGCTCTAGGTGTTCCTCTAGCACAATAAAATCTTCATTGTCGAGGCTCAAGTCATCTTCGGAGAGTGGCAGATAGTTGTTGTCCTTCGATTCATCGTTCCCTGCTTGCTTGTCGGAATCAATTTTCCCATCCTCCCGATTGTCCTATTCGGAGGTTGGCTCGACGGGGTCTTCTTGGTCTTCGGCATCATCCAGAGTGTTGTTCTCTCCGGTGCCAGTATTGTTATCTTTTCCATGGTGTGATTTAGAGCGGTGCCGCTGATGTCGGCGCTTTGGTTGAGTCTCAGGAGGTATATCCTCAACTGGATTTTTCTCCTTATCGCCGTTACCCTCTTTGGGTGTATCCACCATATACACGTCATACGAAGAGGTGGCCCTTCATCGTCTGGTAAACGGCGTGTTTTGGGCCTGCTCTTCTGCGGCATCGTCGTCCATACTGTCGATGTCTTCGAAGCCGTAATCGAGCATGTCGGTTAAGTCCTCGACAGTCTCTATGAAGTGGGTGGTGAGTGGGACGTAAAATTCCCTACTCTCAGCCCCTAGTCCGGGCTAGGCGTAGTTCGGACGGTGCTCCTCTGTAATGACGAGGGATCGCATTAAGTCCAGAGCCTCGCTTAAAGGCGAGGTTTGGTCGCGGAGAAGAGAGTTTATGGAGTGCGGTGAGAAGAGAACTCTTTGGCCGAGCTCACACGATGATGACTCCGAGATTTCGGCGCCAGTGTTCGGAGAGGAGTCCATCTTCATGATGATTGCCGATGTACTTCTTCCTCCGGGTCTCCCGTACTAGGCTTAATAGCCGCAGAGAGTCCGGTGGGCTCGGGAATCCCGTTTTCGGACCTGGAGACGTGGTCCCTCACCAACGCCTTGGACAAACTCAGTTGTTGCTGTGTAACTCTCGCAGTGATCCGCATCACATGACACCTAATATTGAGAGATGATAAGAAACCTTTTTTAGATTTATCATCGGAACTACAACCCTGTACAACAGAGCCTGCACGATATGTAGACGATAGCCAATCCAGGCGTGCCTGCTGGAGTCTGGTCACATGCATGGACGAACAGATCTTCCATGTCATGCACGGATCGTCTAGGAACCAACGTCTATACAAAACTTCTCTAGTACTATCGCTCCTCTCTCTCTTCTATTAACTCACCCGACTTGCGGGGCCGAGGAGTGTGCCTATGGTCGGTTCTCGATTGCGGTCCCACATGTATGTGCAAACGAAATATGATGCGTGTTCCATCCGGAGAGCGGCGTGCCAGACCAACTGACCGACCGTATGGGATGGACGCGAACACGACAGACATGTTGTATACTCCGTACATGTGTACCGCCATTTTCTTGAGGCTTTTCTCCATGGTGCAATCCATGGATACAAAATTAGTATACTCTACTATTTAAAAGTCGGGGGCGGGGTAGTTCCGCCTAGTTGGTTCGATAGAGACGCGAGAAGATGAGGGACTAGGCTGCTGCAAACGTAGTCCTGTGTGATTTGATAGCGAGTTACTGCTGGACAGGTGGGGCCCTGTGATTTGACTTGCCATTTTATCATTTTAACTATGGCGCTATGACCGGCGTGAGTCTCCCGATTCCTGACCACCTCCATGGTATACAAGTTCCTCTCCCAATGCACCACCATGTAGAGGCTGGCTCTTGCATGAGAGCCCACTCCTCCAGCTTTTCCTTGCCTCTTTCCTCCACATATGCAAAATTTCAATGTAAGCGGGCTTATAGCCCACTATTGTACTTGCTCGTACAAGTGCTAAGCCTGCCACATAGGCACAAAGTCTGATGTGGCAAGTTAATTACTCCCTTCGTCTAGGTGTGCAAGTCACCTTACGAAAACCAAATAATCCCAAAACACTGAGGCGCGGTGCATACATCGTTTCTTGTTTCTTGACATATCAACCAATAAGAGATTAGGGGTGTTCATGCTTTTAGTGACTTGAGACTACCATTTCATTGGAAGAGGTCACTCCTTGGCAAATGCAATAAATACTACGAGGAAAGAGATAGAGAGAAGTAAAAAATATTCCTATAGCCAACCATATAGCTAACCTTGTTGTATGAGTGACTAAGTGATGACTATGTATGACATGCCAACATCAGATAGCCTAACGCATCGTGTTATATCTCCAAGGGAGCGACCGTGCGAGTGAGGCGATGGTCGTGGTAGGCGCGACCATGATACAGGCTGCTAGCAGCCCTTGGATCTGAGATCGAATGGTCGCATGCTAAGTTGATGAAAATTTGTAGAATAACCCTCCAGGATAGGACATTCTCCCATAGGTTTAGAATCATGCCATGCAACCGTTCGATCTCAGATCCAAGGGCTCTTGGAAGCCCGTATCATGGGAGAATGAAAAGCTTCGTATCACCTGTAATTTTCCCGACGCTTGACATGACATCGAAAGCCATTTAATTGGGCGTCGAGTTGACATGACATCTAATTGGGCCCCATAGTACTATGCATGAATCCATCTATCCACCAGGCAAGCCACTACCCTGCCATTCGCACGCTCCACTCAGCATTTTTACAAAAACCGCTGGCTGTTCGCTCCTACTCGTCCCCGGACGTCCTTTAACATTATGGCAGTTCGCTCCTAGTCGTCGCATCCTTTCACATTACGGTAGTTCCACTAATCCTAACCCTCCACCCAAATCCATGGCATCCAAAATCTCCATGATTGGCGGTGAGTACAAGGTTAGAACCATCACCGGCGATGAGTTCGACGTCATCTACACTCATTCTTCCGCAATAGTGAAAGGATGCCTTCCTCGCTTCAAACGCATGTTCGAAAACTAAAATTATGAGTGGGTCGCTGGGCTAGATGTTGAGTACACCACAGTCCTAGGAAGAGATAATAATCTACAGGAGGCAGAGAGGAAGAAGCCCGCCGTGATCCAGGTTTGCGTGCATGACTTATGCTTGGTCTACCACATATGCCATGCCGATGTTGAGTGCGAGGAATTTAAGAACTTCCTCAAGGGCGGCCGAGTCAAATTCGTTACTGTAGACTTTAGGAATGACAAGGAAATCCTGGGTCGGATAGGCCTCATTGTAGGCAACCCCTTCGACCTCCAGAAGGAAGGGCTGGTGCCCTCCCGTGATCAACCTTCAATGCTGACCCTGGCAGGAGCCATGGATCATCCTTCATATGGTACACTGAAGAAACCTCCGTTCAAGTTTCATCATGAATGAGAGTGGAATGTACTAGATATAGACCACATCCACTATGCTGCAATGGATGGCTACCTTTGTTTCAATATCTACAAGGGTTGGATGAAGAGCAAGAACCAGGTGTGCAGTTCAAGCAAACAAGTATCGGACAAGAGGAAGAGGAACAAGGACGAAGTCGAGCATGTGGACAAGGAGTCTGAGTAAGGTGGCAGTGTCGTTGCTCATGGTGGTTCTAATGCAGTGTCTACCGGATTAGTTGCTTCGTTTAATTTCAGGTGTGCTTAGTTTTATTTTAGCGGTGTGTTGTCCTAAGCCCCCAACAGAACTATGTTATGTTCCTTCTCGTTACTTTGACTCTTCCGTACGTACATACTAGTATTTCTTACATTTCATCGTTTAGTTTTTTTATAGAAAGACTGTAAGGGAACCCCCTACATTTCATCTTTTAGTTGGTATAGTACTACCACTCGTTTCATCATGTTATATATGTACAATATATATGGCCAACATCATATAGCTAGCACTTTAGTTGTCAAAGAATTTCAGGGTGCTTAGTTTTATTTGAGGGGTGTGTTGTGCTGGACACCATTATTGTGACTCAAATCTCTTTGGCCATGTTGTAATGACATAAATACCGTTGTACCAACATGCCAGCTCTCCCTCTATCTCACTACAGTAAAATAAAGTGTGGGGCCTACTTGATCCCAACAGTGTTCTTATTTTCCTGTAAAATTATTCGCTTGGTTAGTCCTGACAAGCGGGGCCACACTTATCATTGTGAGAATCGGCTTATTTTTGTCATACGTATAATATGGTCAACGGGTTTTACGTGAAAATAACAATGTGTAATGGCATTTTGAGCAAACATCTAACTTAACGATGGCATTTTTTAGATATCTAATTGCATTTTTTGCAGGCATCTCACGGATCGATGGCATTTTTGAGTAGTTGTAACTTCTAATGGCAAAACTGAGTAGTGATGCACAACTAGTGGCATAAATAATAAGAACCCAAGAATTAAATAGGTATGATAATTTCTTTAATGTAATATAGAACCCATTTAAGCACATACTAGCTTTTTTAATAGTACTATATGCATAATTTGGTGACGAGCGCCCTCTATGTATCACCTTTTTTTCTTTAATTCCATCTTGTTAGTTTTTCTCCATGGAGCACTCCATCGATGCTACTACTGTACGAAAGTATACATTTTTTAAAAGGCTAGAGGGCGGGGCAGTCTAGCTTGGTCTGTTTCAAGAGAGGCGAGGGCCTTTGTGATTTGACGGCTCATTACTACTGGAAGGCGTGGCCTTGTGATTTGACTGCTCGCATAAACATGCCAACGACCTGAGGAGGAGCAAAGAACCGTGTGGTATACTCAAGTTTTCCATTGGAGTAGTATGACGGAGGAGCACGAAACACGGCAGCCCAGCGCCATATGGCGATAGAAAATGATCTAATTTGCTAGTCATCTCACTGTTAGCATTGTTCTATTCATGCCTCGCAGAGAACGTGACACATGCAGCGAAACACCAGAAGCAAAAGAAGAAACACAGGAGCAAATTAAGAAGGAAGATTATCACCCTACAAAAAGAAGGAAGATGCACACACAAGTCTGGGGCGCTGCTCTCTACTACATGAAGGGTTGCTGGCCGCGGAGTCGTAACTGCTTCTTCATCTCCTCCACGACCTCCATCTCCTTGCGCGTCTCCTCCGCCATCTGATGTCTACTACACAACCTTCTTCTTGTAGATGTTGTTGGGCCTACAAGTGCAGAGGTTTGTAGGACAGTAGAAAATTTCCCTCAAGTGGATGACCTAAGGTTTATCAATCCGTGGGAGGCGTAGGATGAACATGGTCTCTCTCAAACAACCCTGCAACCAAATAACAAAGAGTCTCTTGTGTCCCCAACACACCCAATACAATTGTAAATTGTATAGGTGCACTAGTTCGGTGAAGAGATAGTGATACAAGTGCAATATGGATAGTAGAAAATAGTTTTTGTAATCTGAAAATATATAAACAGCAAGGTAGCAAGTGGTAAAAGTGAGCACAAACGGTATTGCAATGCATTGAAATAAGGCCTAGGGTTCATACTTTCACTAGTTCAAGTTCCCTCAACAATAATAACATAATTGGATCATATAACTATCCCTCAACATGCAACAAAGATTCACTCTAAAGTCATTAATAGCGGAGAACAAACGAAGAGATTGTTGTAGGGTACGAAACCACCTCAAAGTTATCCTTTCTGATCGATCTATTCAAGAGTCCGTAGTAAAATAACATAATCTATTCTTTCCGTTCAATCTACCATAGTGTTCGTACTAGAATAACACCTTGAGACACAAATCAACCAAAACCCTAATGTCACCTAGATACTCCAATGTCACCTCAGGTATCCGTGGGTATGATTATACGATATGCATCACACAATCTCAGATTCATCTATTCAACCAACACAAAGAACTTCAAAGAGTTCCCCAAAGTTTCTACCGGAGAGTCAAAATGAAAACGTGTGCCAACCCCTATGCATAAGTTCACGAGGTCACGGAACTCGTAAGTTGATCACCAAAACATACATCAAGTGGATCACGTGATATCCCATTGTCACCATAGATAAGCACATGCAAGACATACATCAAGTGTTCTCAAATCCTTAGAGACTCAATCTAATAAGATAAATTCAAAGGGAAAAACCAATCCATTACAAGAGAGGAGAGGGGGAGAAACGTCATAAGATCCAACTATAATAGCAAAGCTCACGATACGTCAAGATGTTGCCAACTCAAGAACACAAGAGAGAGAGAGAGATCAAACACATAGCTACTGGTACATACCCTCAGCCCTGAGGGAGAACTACTCCCTCCTCGTCATGGAGAGCACCGGGATGATGAAGATGGCCACCGGAGAGGGATTTCCCACCTTCGACAGGGTGCCGGAACGGGTCTTGATTGGTTTTCGGTGGCGACGGAGGCTTCTGGCGACGTAAGTCCCGATCTATTCTGTTGTTCGTTGTTTGGGGGTATATGGATATATATAGGAGGAAGAAGTAGGTCAGGGGAGCCACGAGGGGCCCACGAGGGTGGGGGGCACGCCCAGGGGGCAGGCGTGCCTCCCTGCCTCTTGGCCACCTCGAAGCTTCCCAGACGTAGACTCCAAGTCTCCTGGATTGCTTCTGTTCCAAAAATAACTCTCCCGAAGGTTTCATTCCGTTTGGACTCCGTTTGATATTCCTTTTCTTCGAAGCACTGAAATAGGCAAGAAAACAACAATTTGGGATGGGCCTCCGGTTAATTCCCAAAAATAATATAAAAGTGTATAATAAAGCCCATAAACATCCAAAACGGGTAATATAATAGCATGGAACGATAAAAAATTATAGATACGTTGGGGACGTATTAGCATCCCCAAGCTTAATTCCTGCTCATCCTCGAGTAGGTAAATGATTAAAATAGAATTTTTGATGTGGAATGCTACCTAACATATTTATCCATGTAATTCTCTTTGTTGTGGCGAGAATATTCTGATCCATAAGATTCAAAACAAAAGTTCAATACTGACATAAAATTAATAATACTTCAAGCATACTAACAAAGCAATTATGTCTTCTCAAAATAACATGGCCAAAGAAAGTTATCCCTACAAAATCATATAGTCTAGCTATGCTCTATCTTCAACACACAAAATATTTAAATCATGCACAACCGCAATGACAAGCCAAGAAATTGTTTCATACTTTTGATGGTCTCAAACGTTTTCAATCTTCAGGCAATATATGAGCGTGAGCCATGGATATAACACTATATGTGGAATGGAATGGTGGTTGTGGAGAAGACCAAAAGGAGAAGATAGTCTCATATCAACTAGGCGTATCAACGGGCTACGGAGATGCCCATCAATAGATATCAATGTGAGTGAGTAGGGATTTCCATGCAACGGATGCACTAGTGCTATAAGTGTATGAAAGCTCAACAAAAGAAACTATAGGTGTGCATCCAACATTGGAATATACAAGCCAAGTTCTATAATGAAAGATTCCCACTAGTATATATGAAGGTGACAACATAGGAGACTCTCTATCATGAAGATCATGGTGCTACTTTGAAGCACAAGTGTGGTAAAAGGATAGTTGCATTGCCCCTTCTCTCTTTTTCTCTATTTTTTTATTTTTTTTATTTTTTTATTTGGGCCTTCTCCCTTTTTTGGCCTCTTTTTTCGTCCGGAGTCTCATCCCGACTTGTGGGGGACTCATAGTCTCCATAATCCTTTCCTCACTGGGACAATTCTCTAATAATGATGATCATCAAACTTTTATTTACTTACAACTCAAGAATTACAACTCAATACTTAGAACAAAATATGACTCGATATGAATGCCTCTGGCGGTGTACAGGGATGTGCAATGATTCATGAGCGACATGTATGAAAGAATTATGAATGGTGGCTTTGCCACAAATACGATGTCAACTACATGATCATGCAAAGAAATATGACAATGATGAAGCGTGTCATAATAAATGGAACGGTGGAAAGTTGCATGGCAATATATCTCGGAATGGCTATGCAAATGCCATAATAGGTAGGTATGGTGGCTGTTTTGAGGAAGGTATATGGTAGGTTTATGGTACCGGCGGAAGTTGCGCGGTACTAGAGAGGCTAGCAATGGTGGAAGGGTGAGAGTGCGTATAATCCATGGACTCAACATTAGTCATAAAGAACTGACATACTTATTGCAAAAACCTATTATTTATCGAAACAAAGTACTATGCGCATGCTCCTAGGGGGATAAATTGGTAAGAAAAGACCATCGCTCGTCCCCGACCGCCACTCATAAGGAAGACAATCAATAAATAAATCATGCTCCGACTTCATCACATAACGGTTCACCATACGTGCATGCTACGGGAATCACAAACTTCAACACAAGTATTTCTAAAATTCACAACTACTCAACTAGCATGACTCTAATATCACCATCTCCATATCTCAAAACAATCATCAAGTATCAAACTTCTCTTAGTATTCAATGCACTTTATATGAAAGTTTTTATTATACCCATCTTGGATGCCCATCATATTAGGACTAAATTCATAACCAAAGAAAATTACCATGCTTTTTAGGAATATAAAATTAATATAAGTGAATCATGAGATTTCATCTATTTCTTCAAAATAAAACCACTGCCGTGCTTTAAAAGATATAAGTGAAGCTCTAGAGCGAATGACAAACTACTCCGAAAGATATAAGTGAAGATCAATGAGTAGTCGAATAATTATGGAACTATGTGAAGACTCTATAACATTTAATAATTTCATATCTTGGTATTTTATTCAAACAGCAAGCAAAACAAAAGAAATTAAAATGACGCTCCAAGCAAAACACATATCATGTGGTGAATAAAAATATAGCTCCAAGTAAAGTTACCGATGAACGAAGACGAAAGAGGGGATGCCTTCCGGGGCATCCCAAGATTATGCTCTTGGTTGTCCTTGAATATTACCTTGGGGTTCCCTGGGAATCCCCAAACTTAGGCTCTTTCCACTCCTTATTCCATTGTCCATCGAATCTTTACCCAGAACTTGAAAACTTCAGAACACAAAACTTAACAGAAAACTCATAAGCTCCGTTAGCGAAAGAAAACAAAACACCACTTCAAGGTACTGTAATGAACTCATTATTTATTTATATTGGTGATAAACCTACTGTATTCCAACTTCTCTATGGTTTATAAACTCATTTACTAGCCATAGATTCATCAAAGTAAGCAAACAACACAAAAAAAACAGAATCTGTCCAAAACAGAATAGTCTGTAGTAATCTGTAGGTTCCGACCACTTATGGAACCCCAAAAATTCTAAAAAAAAAATCTGGACGTGAGGAATTTATATATTAATAATCTTCAAAAAGAATTAACTAAATAGCACTCTCCAATAAACAATGACAGCAAATCTCGTGAGCGCTAAAGTTTCTGATTATTTACAGCATGATCGCAAAGACTTTCCCCAAGTCTTCCCAAAGGTTCTACTTGGCACAAACACTAATTAAAACATAAAACCACATCTAAAAGCAGCTAGATGAATTATTTATTACTAAACAAGAACAAAAAGCAAGGAACAAAAATAAAATTGGGTTGCCTCCCAACAAGCGCTATTGTTTAACGCCCCTAGCTAGCTAGGCATGATGATCTCAATGATGCTCACATAAAAGATAAGAATTGAAACATAAAGAGAGCATCATCAAGAATATGACTAGCACATTTAAATCTAACCCACTTCCTATGCATAGGGATTTTGTGAGCAAACAATTTATGGGAACAATAATCAACTTGCATAGGAAGGTAAAATAAGCATAACTTCAAAATTTGAAGCACATAGAGAGGAAACTTGATATTATTGCAACTCCTACAAGCATATATTCCTCCCTCATAATAATATTCAGTAGAATCATGAATGAATTCAACAATATAACTATCACATAAAGCATTATTTTCATGATGCATAAGCATAGAAATTTTATTACTCTCCACATAAGCAAATTTATTGTCATTGATAATAGTGGGAGAGAACTCAACAAAATAACTATCATGTGAGGCATAATCCAATTGAAAATTAAAATAAAGATGACAAGTTTCATGGTTATAATTATTCTTCATAGCATACATGTCATCACAATAATCATCATATATATATATCAATTTTGTTCACATAATCAATTGGAACCTCTTCCGAAATAGTGGATTCATCACTAAATAAAGTCATGACCTCTCCAATTCCACTTCCATAATTATCACAATAAGATTCAACACCCTCCAAAATACTGGGATCATTACTTCCTAAAGTTGACACTCTTCCAAACCCACTTTCATTAATATAATCATCATAAATAGGAGGCATGCTATCATCAAAATAAATTTGCTCATCAAAACTTGGGGGACAAAAAATATCATCTTCATCGAACATAGCATCCCAAGCTTGTGGCCTTGCATATCATTAGCATCATACATATCCAAGGAATTCATACTAACAACATAGCAATTATGCTCATCATAGAAAGATTTAGTGCCAAACATTCTAATGCATTCTTCTTCTAACACTTTGGCACAATTATCGGAATCCTTATTTTCATGAAAGACATTAAAAAGATGAAGCATATGAGGCAACCTTAATACCATTTTTTGTAGTTTTCTTTTATAGACTAAACTAGTGATAAAACAAGAAACTAAAAGATTCGATTGCAACATCTAAAGGCATACCTTCAAGTGCTAACCTCCCCGGCAACGGCGCCAGAAAAGAGCTTGATGTCTACTACACAACCTTCTTCTTGTAGACGTTGTTGGGCCTCCAAGTGCAGAGATTCGTAGGATAGTAGCAAATTTCTCTTAAGTGGATGACCTAAGGTTTATCAATCCATGGGAGGCGTAGGATGAAGATGGTCTCTCTCAAACAACCCTGCAACCAAATAACAAAGAGTCTCTAGTGTCCCCAACACACCCAATACAATGGTAAATTGTATAGGTGCACTAGTTCGGCGAAGAGATAGTGATACAAGTGCAATATGGATAGTAGAAAATAGTTTTTGTAATTTGAAAATATAAAAACAGAAAGGTAGCAACTGGGAAAAGTGAGCACAAACGGTATTGCAATTCATTGAAATAAGGCCTAGGGTTCATACTTTCACTAGTGCAAGTTCCCTTAACAATAATAACATAAGTGGATCATATAACTATCCCTCAACATGAAACAAAGAGTCACTCCAAAGTCACTAATAGCGGAGAACAAACGAAGAGATTGTTGTAGGGTACGAAACCACCTCAAAGTTATCCTTTTTGATCAGTCTATTCAAGAGTACGTAGTAAAATAACTTGAAGCTATTCTTTCCGTTCAATCTATCATAGAGTTCGTACTAGAATAACACCTTAAGACACAAATCGACCAAAACCCTAATGTCACCTAGATACTCCAATGTCACCTCAAATATCCATGGGTATGATTATACGATATGCATCACACAATCTCAGATTCATCTATTCAACCAACACAAAGAACTTCAAAGAGTGCCCCAAAGTTTCTACCGAAGATTCAAAACGAAAACGTGTGCCAACCCCTACGCATAAGTTCATGAGGTCACGGAACTCGCAAGTTGATCACCAAAACATACATCAAGTGGATCACGTGATATCCCATTGTCACCACAGATAAGCACATGCAAGACATAGATCAAGTGTTCTCAAATCCTTAAAGACTCAATCTGATAAGATAACTTCAAAGGGAAAACTCAATCCATTACAAGAGAGGAGAGGGGGATAAACATCATAAGATCCAACTATAATAGCAAAGCTCGCGATACATCAAGATTGTGCCAACTCAAGAACACGAGACAGAGAGAGATCAAACACATAGCTACTGGTACATACCCTCAGCGCCGAGAGAGAACTACTCCCTCCTCATCATGGAGAGCGCCGGGATGATGAAGATGGCCACCAGAGAGGGATTCCCCCCTTTCGGCAGGGTGCCGGAATGGGTCTAGATTGGTTTTCGGTGGCTACGGAGGCTTCTGGCGGCGGAACTCCTGATCTATTCTGTTGTTCGATGTTGGGGGGTATATGGATATATATAGGAGGAAGAAGTAGGTCAGGGGAGCCACGAGGGGCCCACGATGGTGGGGGGCGCTCCCAGGGGTCAAGCGCGCCTCCCTGCCTCGTGGCCACCTCGAAGCTTCCCAGACGTAGACTCCAAGTCTCCTGGATTGCTTCCATTCCAAAAATAGCTCTCCCAAAGATTTCATTCCATTTGGACTTCGTTTGATATTCGTATAGGCAAGAAAACAGCAATTTGGGCTGGGCCTCCGGTTAATAGGTTAGTCCCAAAAATAAAATAAAAGTGTATAATAAAGCCCATAAACATCCAAAACGGGTTATATAATAGCATGGAACAATCAAAAATTATAGAGACGTTAGAGACGTATCACCATCTTCTTCATTCTGTCCATGACGCGGGATGTCTCAACGCGAGCCTTCATCATCTGTTCCACGGACACATTACGTAGCTTGACAGCAGCTGGCTGCTCGATGCGGAGCTTCGCCAACTCCTCCTTCTCTCCCATGACGAGGGCCTGCAGCATCTTCATCGAGGAACTACTATTCTTGTGCAGCTTCTTCCAGCTGGCGTTCTCCTCCTTCAGCAGGTCGAGCTCGTGGCAGAGCTTCGGCTTGTCCTCCTCAAGTTGCAGGATTTCGTCGGCCGCCTTCTTCTCGGAGGCAATGCTCTTCTTCAGCAGCTTCACCAAGCCTGTAGTCAACTTCCCCTGCTCATTGAGCTCAGCGGGCATGTCGTCGAGGCTCTCCGTCAGCAGCTCCGCCAAGCCGTGGATGAACTCCTTCTGCTTATTGAGGTGCTTATTGAGCTGATCGGGCATGCCGAAATATTCTCCATCGCGACTAGGGAGCTCCTAGGAGCAATCGCCTGTCCGTGAGAGATCTTTCGAGGTCTTTGCGAGGTGGAGAGCCCTCTTTTTTTCCACGGCCTTGGTTGTCGCTCCCTTTTTACGAGTAGTTCGGATAGTTCTCAACCTAGAGCTCTGAACACCACCCATGGCAAGGACAGACGAACAAGAAAGACTTATGAGGAGGAAGAGGTAGAGTGATTTTCAGCTAGGTGCTAGTTCCCCTTTTTATAAGCTAGTACTAGCACTAGTACTAAAACATGCATAGTGGGAACAAGTTCAGGTTTGACATGTACTAGGTGTGAGCAGGTTTGCACTTAATTATACTACTCCCTCCGTCTAGGTGAAAAATTCATCTTAGGTTGTGCACCATGACGAAGAAAGTGGGGAGAATGAGAGAACTACTTAATGTTTGTTTGCTAATTAATTGCATTGCATGCAATGAACTAACCACTACATGTCGTGTTTGGTAGTCTTAAGTCATTGAAAACATGCACGCCCCACATCTCTTATTGGTTGATATGTTAAGAAACAAGAAACAAGGTGGGAGGATTTATATGCACTTTTGGAATGTGATGGGAACAAGCTAAAGATTAATTGATGTATTTGGTTTCGAGGCCCGAAACGGCTCCCAATGAGTTTATGGAACATAAATTTAAAGTACTCCCTCCATCTCCAGTTTACATGGCTTGCACGTGTATCTAGGTCGTCAATGTATCTTATATAAAATAAATTGTTTAACATAAAAAATACTCTAAATATTTGAAGTTTGTAATGATTTTTTGTAATGTATGTCTGTTATTAAGCTGGTCAAATTAACGACCTAGGTACATGTGCAAGACTTGTAAACTGAGATAGTGGGAGTACTACACTGCTCAAATGCGGTCGCACATGTCAGTGATGTAACTGGTCGTACCTGTCAGACCAAGCCGATGCGTGTCCCTTCGGTGAGACGCGGGTCCGACCGACCGTCTGTTGGTGCGACCGACCGTAAAGTATTACGCGATGGATACTTTTGGTTGTGGCTTTGGTTGATTGTCATCACCAAGCATTCTAAAACTAGTGATCAATCAATTACCATATTTTTCCAAACGACCAAGTATTTCACTGGAATATAATACATATAGATGGAGTGATTGTCAAGGTTGCAAATCGACATGGCGTTGCAAGTTCACTGCAGTAGCAACCGACTAGGTCACTGCATCACTGGCGGGGAAGGAGGGCAGCTCACCTCGCTTATGATGCATGCCCAGCGGCGCTGCCTCACTGGTCCCAGGATTTGGCTTCTCCTACCGCCCATTTGAACAGTTGCACCGGCTGCTCATGCCATTGCGCAGGCATGCGCGTTCTTTCCTTCGCAGTCGAGTCCATGAATATGATCTCTGCCATTATCCCTAGCTCGAAATCAATGTGACGCTGCCAGATGCTGACATCCCTCAGCATCTCTCCCCTAAGATAGACTTGCGCCTCTGCCTTGTGCCACGCCAGGCATAGCTCCTTGGAACTTCTCTCCAATCGATGCGACGCTTCGTCGATCCGATTTGCCCTTGTTGTCCATGACCTGAAACGCAGCCCTGGCATGTCCTCCGGTGCCACTGATCTGTGATCCCATAGCAATGGATCCCCTCTAAAACACATGTGGGTTTATCTCAAAGGCGGCAGTGTTGCGGGCCGCAGCGAGAGGGCAGCCCACAAGATCCTGGGATCTAAGGGATTATCCATGGCGGGATCTTTCGTGGCGAGATCCGGTGGGAGAGGCGGGGAGGCGAGCCTAGGTGCTGGGAGAGCTCTACGAGGCTAAGATAAAGATAGTATTACTCCACTCCGTCCATATTTAAATACAAATGCCACCAACAGTAGCCCTGGCATAAATTGATCATGCTACCTGCGTACTGGTTTATTGGCCCCCTTTTTTTGTGCCACTTTTTATGACATGCATAAATATTATGTTACATAAAAATATGGTTAAAAATTGGCACAAAATACCAAGGAGACCAATGGAAGTAGCAACCCATGGTTTAAGTACTCGCATGCACGCAGTGGAGTAGTAATGTCTTTCTTCCTCCCTCACGTCCACTCAATTTGCATGCGCTGTATTAATTGACCATCAATGAAGTGAAGGACTTTACACGCGCCAAAGTATCACATGGGGTGGATCTTCGTACAAAAATGTGTCCCCCCGTGTACCTGCGTGTGCATGCGAGGGAATGTGTGTGTGCGTGGCGTGCGTGCACATCTTTGCTTCGTGCATGTACCGCCAGTGTGCCTCGGAGAGGACGAGTACATTCTTCTGGAACCAGCAACACGTCACTGTGATCAATCCACACAAGGAGGTCGCGACAACGCCTCCACATGTGTCACGTGGCTTCATGAACTGTAAGAAAGGCACTGTGTAGCATGCCATTGGAATTCGAATTTATGAGTTTTGCACATACTCGAAGTACTAGTAAGGTACACATGCATTACACGCATCAGATTTGGCAACCAAATTATGCATAAATACCACACTATAGCATGTTAGCTTTGAGTCATATATGCCTGATGTAGACGTTCGTTTAATTCTTATAGTTCAACTCATTCAAAATCAATTAGTTTTTATAAAAAGCTAGGGCCTCTTTGAGTCTTAGGATTTCCAAAACATGGGAATAGGAAAAACATGGGATTAGAGTGGAATGTCGTCTTGAATCCTATAGATTGTACGAGTGCTTGATGGTACATAGAAAAAACACAGGATTCTTTCAAACAAGTTTGAGTGGATGGGATATTTCCTATGAAATCTAGTGCAAATGGATCCTATGGAAAAATTCCTATGGTTTACAATCCTTCGAATCAAACAACAAAGATAGGAAAAATTCTTAAGGATTAGAATCCTCCAAAATTCCTTTGAGAATCCTTTGAATCAAAGAAGCCCATAATCCACTTTATGATTCATGGAATTGTGCGTTGTAAAGCATAAAGTAAAAAACAAATAATGGTAATTCAACTAGAAAAAAGTTTGGGCAGTTATGATATGGAAGATTCTAGAACAAAGGAGAAGCACTTGTGTTTTCAGGTTTGTGCATTATGCTTAAGTTCAACCATGGAGTCTGCAAGATTGTACATGTGGGAAAATCCGGTGGGGACTAGAAGATGGTGCGAGGGTCCAAGTAGAGGGAGACTATGAAGGAGTGCACATGTGCGAGATCGATATTTAAAGAAAGGGGTGAGAACGTGCGCTGTTGCGCGAAGTGGCGGAGTCATGAAAAAAATGAGCTAGGGGGCCAAGCATTGCTAATCCTTTATGAGGAGGGCCAATTCATCAAGTTAAAACATTTAGAGGAACATCAATCATTGTGCATGCACGTGAGGGATAAAGAATGCCTGATATGATGGAGAGGGGAGGTGTGTGTTTGCATGCATGGGAGACCGACCTGAAGAAAAAGATTGCATGTGTGTGATGGATAATGCCGCCTGGTAGTGTGTGTGCATGCATGCACGGGAGAAAGCTAGTAGTACAATTGTAAAGAGAAGACAACTATGTGGGTGTAAAAGACTAGGTGAGATCATAATCAATGTAAAATTGAATTAAAATATTTGAATAATAGATCATGATGTTTGGAACCTATGCATTCACGAATATAACTAAGATATGTGCGGTGTGGTTTGGAAACGAGCATGTTGTACTATATACACATTGAACAACGTCAGACTGATTTGGATTTGAGATACCGATGGCAGACATCATTTGGCCACATTGCATCCGTGCATGGACACACTATTCTAACTGGAGATGATGGTTGGCTTTCGCATCACATATCTATATCTATACCCCTATATTTTTTATTTTTTATATAGTGTGCAAATAACTTTAACTTTGAAAGATGGTCGTTGGATGAAGCCAATCCGATGGTGCAGAGATGGCAAATTTGAGCACTACTGGCTGTTGGATATCATCTAGATTCCACCAGATTTTGCCACATGTACAATCTAGAAGACTCCATGGTTGAACTTAAGCATAATGCACAAACCTCAAAACACAAGCACTTCTTCATTGTTCTAGAATCTTCTGTATCAGAATTGCTCAAATGTTTTTCTACATGATTTGCCATTTTTTTACTTTATGCTTTACAACGCACAATTCCATGAATCTTAAAATAGATTAGCTTTCTTATAAAAACTAGATGATTTTGAATGAAATGAACGATAAGAATTAAAATAACATCTACATCATGCATATATGAATCGAAGCTTACATGCTATAATGTGGTATTTATTCATAATTTGGTTACCAAATCTCATGCGTGCAATGCACGTGTACCTTACCAGTCCAAATGGTGTTTGTGTGTGGGTGTGTTGTGCGTGTTGAACACATTGTACGTAGTATCATACATGGTCTAGATTCCAAACATCTAGCTAGAGCATACATGTACTATGATTTGAATTCAACATAAAATGGATACATATATTTGAATTTGAGATTGTATGTACATGTAGTTCGTATTTATATAGGAATTTACTTCTCCTATATTCATGTCATGTGTGGTGAAGATAATATTTAGATGGTTGTATAACTAACCCGAGTACAATCCCATTCAAACAGGGAAAATGTACTCAAATTTAATTAGTCCATATGCTAGACAACACACATTATTTTTTTATTGTTGAGGGAAGTGCAAATTGTTTTAGTACTGTACATGTCATGTTTGTTGTCCCGATTCTTTTAGTTTTTGTTGCTGTATTTGAATGCATTTCTAGTAATATAGTAAAACAGGACATGGCTGTCTCTAGTGATGAGGTGTGAATTGTTTTTTGGTAAATGTTAAGCTTGTTCTCCTGAAATTTCAAGCCGCGCCTTGTTATGCTGAAATTTCAAGCTAGCATCTCTGTCATCATGTTGCGAAACTCCCGCCTCTTCAACCCACGCCTTGTTACCTCGAAATATTTAAGATATATCTTTGTCTCGCCGTGCTCTGAAAACACCCTCCATCTCAACCCGTGCCTTGCTATCCCAAAATTACAACCCGCGCGAAAACTCCCACCTCCTGCGAAATCTCGACAATTGAAATGCCCATGATATCCCTGAACCGAAAGAACCGCCTAGCTCAAATTTGTGGGGGTACTTTCATAACTTACCCCACATTTCGGACAAGCGCGTCCCTAAGCCATGGTTCCCCCTCCCATGGCCTCCTTTTCACCATTCGAAATCACAGGCCACCGTAACATCTCCGCTCCAGCCGCGGAACCCCACACTCCTTCGTCCGCCACCTCACCGCTGCCTAGCCGGAGCCTCTTCCCCGACGTCGTCGTCCAAATAAACACCTCGACGTCCCTCATCCACCATACCAGGTGAGGATCCGTCATCGATCTCGTCGTCCTGCCAGTTCAGCCACCCCGTCCTCCACCTCCAAGGAGTTGCCCCGATGTTCCCCTCATCTTTCGCACCACCTCCATTCCCACACCGCCGTCTTCACCGGCACCACCGAAAGAGCATCATCATCACCGTTTCCTCGGATGAAGCTGAGGACTAATCAGCGGCACCAAAGAGGTTGTACACTAATCGCCGCATTTCCTTCTTCATTCGATCTCACGGTGCTGCCGGCTCTTGGTCCCAAGCCAACATGGTGCGACCCATCCATGGCGGCATCGCCGGCCACTTCCTCCATGGCGTCGCTCCCTTGGCGGCAACATCCACATCAGTAGGAGTTCCTGCTGCTTTAGCTCTCGCTCGTGCTGCTGCTCTACTCTTGCTCTCGGTCCCCTTCCTAGTCTGCTCTTGCTATTACTCTTGCTCGCACTGCTGCTCTTGCTCTTGCTTGCGATGCTGCACCAATTTGGCTACACTTCAGTCGACTGAATCGACTTTTGGGTCAGTCGATTTTCAGGGGGTGGGGTGCTCGCCAGAGTTAAGGAAGAACCAGTCGCAGCAGGAAGGGGGCTTGCTGAAGAGGTACCCCACTATCTATAATAGGGTTCAGGGTGGGGCGGTGGTGGGGGTGGCGTTAGGATCGTCGGAGAAAAAGCTCGGCACGGAGTGGGGGGGGGGGCTAGAGGGATGGTTGGGGCGGCGGCGGACCGGCGGCGGGGAGTGGTTTTGGGGCAGGCGGGGCGGCGCACCGCTGGCCGCTAGCGGGGCGGCGATTTTGCCGGTGATGGCGGGCGGCTCGGGGGGTGGAGGTTGAAGATGAACTGCTACAAGACCAGCTCCCCGGCTCTCGCACACTCTACTGCTACTACTTTTCTGCTACTAGTGTGTTCAGTTTCAATAGCAAAATTTAGTTTAGACAGCAAAATTCAGTTTCTACAGTTAAGTTCAGTTCCGACAGTTAAATTCAGTTTTGACAGTTAAGTTCAGAGATGACCGGCTAATGTATTTTACATCTAGCACTTTGTGGTTATGTATTCTACGTCATCTATTGGAGATGCTATTAGAATTCCACTAAGGTTAATGACGAAACCCTTCATCACAGCGGAGCATTACCCCGGGCTCCATCTCTAGATGCCTAAGATCTTCTTCCCCTCCTCCGATAGCCAAGTCAGCTGGAGCATCCTCACTGACCAACCCAATCACGCTGAGATCGACATAGCTTCCCCAAAGAGGTTGTACACTTGTTGCATCTCTTTTTTACTCTACATGTTATATATATTATCCACTAAGCACACGTAGTAACGTGAAATACGATTATTTTATCCTATTCTATGACAAGCAGTGAGGTACCAGTCAACTTAGCTATCCGTGATGGACTCTCTTGAACACCATCATTATTTATCTATGCGCGTTTGAGCTATGCATTTGTGGATGGGCCTGGGAGTTGAGCTAGTAGGGCAGTGGCCTGGGTCCAAAGTAGTAGAAGTAGCACAAAAAATTTTTTTAGTGTAGGCTTTTCCTTGCTCAAGCCTGCCTACTAGAATCGCCAGTACTTGAAAGGAAAAGTGCAGGAAAAACATAGGAATTGGAAAGTTTCCTGTGGTACTAATATTCATGCATTTGTTTAAAAGGGATGGAGCAAAGGAAAACTATAGGATTTGATCCCTTAGTGTCTCCTTCAAAGAAAAACCGTAGGAATTTTAATTCCCACTTGTCCTCCTTTTCAAATTCCTATTCATGAAGCACAAGACTAAGAGATAGTAGCACAATAGCATTATAACCGTACATTTTCTTGTGGTTTGATGAAACATCCCAAATTTTTAATTTGGAATGTTATAGATAGGACATCTATGCATATCATATTTTATTGCATTTTGTTTTGCGATCATAGAAAATCCTAAGCAACTCAAGGACCCACGGAGAGAGTTGGGGATTTAACTATTTTCATATTTGAATTTTCTCAAATATTGAAAAAGGGGATCATTTTGGTTTTAATTATTTTTTTTGTCACCGAAAATATTTCAAATTAAAATATATGAGAGGAGATAATATGACTTCTCCAAAATAACTAAATATTGGGGAAAAATGTTAAAATCAAATAAATATTTTTATTTGGGTTTTATTGCTATTTTATTTAAATTAGGAAAAATATGCATTTTTTCAAAATTTCATTATTAGCCCAAATAAATGTTCACTTTGCCCGAAATATTATTAAAGGACCGTGAAAATTTATTTCAGGATTTTTGGACTTTGCTTGGTATTCTTTTATTTATTTTACTCTGTCCATTTAAAAAATGAACCGACCTACGGGCCGTGCCCGAGCCGGACTTCCCCGGCCGGCCCCTTTAAAAGGCAAGGCTCGACCCCTCCGCCAGCCCAAGCCGCCAGCCCCGCCGCTCGAAACCCTAGACGCCGCGGCGCCTCGTTTTCCGCGCCGCCGCCACCGCCGCCCGCCACCCGCGCCACCACCCCGCGCCGCCGCCCGCCGACGCCGCCACCGCCGGAGCCCCGCCGGAGTTAGCCGCCGCCGCCGCCGGTCCTTTCGCTCGGTTAGGTAAAAACCGTCTCGGTTTCTTTTTTCGGAAAACCCTAGATCTTTTTTTATAGATCGGTTTGGTTTTTCATCGGTTTATTTATTTAGCGGACGTTCGTTTGTTCGTTCGTTTTAACGAATGTTGTTCGCTGGTTAGGCTCAGACGGCGAACGTTCGTTCGTTAGTCTTTTCTTTTTTATTTTCGGATAGGGACCTATCCGTGATTATTTTTATCATAGATTAGCCCCTGATCTTCCAACCCTTGCTGTTTCTTAACCGTTTGTCCAAATCCAGTGTAACCAACGCCAAAATCTTTGTCTCGAACCCCTCTTACTATTTAACTAACTTTAACAAGGTTTTGACAAATTTAAAATTTTGTTTCAAGCAGATTTGTCTATGAAATTCTTTTGACCCGAGTTTCAATTCCATAGCTCCGATTCGATCGATTCTTTTAGCAAATTGAACCTCTTTAGTTGAACTTTCAGTTTGGGTCTTCTTATATGAAGTTTTACCCATGCATCTTTGCCTGAGTGCTTATGTATGCTATTGTTTGTTTGCGATAGAATTCCCGGAGTGCGCAGCGTGCTACTACGAGTCACTAGGTTTTTTGGATCATCAGCAAGGCAAGTAACATGTTGGTTTTTATGCATTAGTTACAACTATCCAACATTGCATGAATAGGATCTCTTAACATGTTGGTTTTGGGAAGTAGTTGATGAGGTAGAACCTATTGCCCTTTTATTATGAAACCCCTGGGAGTTACTTCTACGTTATGCTATTTATTGCCATGCTATGCTCGTAGACGTGGATTGGGTTTGAGTGTATCCCTGACAGATGTGAGATTATTAATTAATGGTTTACTTAAGGTGGCTTCTTAAACACACATCTGGGCGGATTGGTTGCGGGCACCTGGGGATATACCAGTGCTGTCCTTTTTGCTTCGCCACCCAGGCTCAAAGGGATCATAAGAGTATTCATGCTAGAAACTTCCATGTGTAGCCATAAGCTATTATGGGCTCTAGCATAGTGGAGTAAGTTGCATGACCTCTTCCAGTGGTAGGCTAGTAGATGTAGGGATGTAGGTTGGTACTGTCTACCCGAGGTTAGGGTTAATGCTTCTGAAAGACTGTGTCTTGGTCATCCGTTTCTCAAACACCTTGTAGTGCGAGAAATCCAACGGAGAAGATCGAGTATTTTGGGGAAAAGTGCGCAAACCTCTATAGAGTGTACAAACTAATCATGGTTAGCCGTGTCCCCGGTTATGGACATCTTGAGTATCTGGTACTTGGATTATCCTGTGGATCTCTTCACCCTAAATTAAATTTGTTGGGATGTTAATTATTTTTAATTGGGATTGAGATGGGGTTTTACCATTCTCAATGTTTTTCAACTACCATGATAGTTAAATAAAATATATTCCTTTGTTGTAGGGGAAAATTGGCTTTTCGCAAAAACATTATAACCATAGATCCTCCACTAGCCATATATGCATGTAGTGATAGCTTTTATTGCTCTACTGTGTTATCTTGCCAGCATATTCCATGTGCTGACCCATTTCGGGCTACAACATATCATGTTGCAGACTTTTCAGACGAAGAGTAAGTTGCGCTAGGTCATTGTCGTGCACTCAGCTATGCCGTTGGAGTTGTTGGATTCACTTTATCTTCCATGCCTTCCGCTGTTATCTTATTTAGATGGTCTTAAGCCATATTTATTGTAATAACTTCTCTCTAAGACACCCGATGTAATAAGTGTGTGATTGCCACTCTGTTATAAATCCATCAAGTACTATGTGTGTCAGCATTACCAATCCATGGATGACACTTATGCACAGCGATTTGGCCGTTTGAGGTCGGATCGCTACAAGATGGTATCAGAGCACACGCTGAATGTAGGACACGACCACTAAGATGAACCATAGGTCACTCTTCTCTACTTATTTCTGACTTCTCTCCATTTTCTACTCCATAGGATGGCGGACACGAGGAACAAGTTTGCACAGCCGAATGAAGACACACCTTTTGGACGACACTTGAAGGAACTCACTAGGTACCTAAACATTGGAATACCAAGATTCACCGGGACCTACACCGCCCACCAGAAGAGGAGCGTTGGATGATTCGAGTTCAAGTTCGAGGAAGAACATTCACACCAGTAACTGAGCCCGTAGAGTTTTCCTTTGATGCACCAACATGGAGTCTAGGAAAGAGCATGGCAGCCCACATCGCCATAGGACGCATCGGTGAAGTTTATCACAAGGATCTTAAGGAAACCATCTATCAGATAAGTGGGCACCGAGATGAGCAATGGGAGATGATCAGCCCCAGGAAAGACAGGTCCATTGCAGCCCACATCCAGGAGTTAAACCTGCACATACGATGCCAGGAGAACCAAATGTGCGCAAGCATGATAGATCTGAAGAAGTTGATGACTAGTAAGGTGGAGCTCTAAGAGGAACTCAAGTCTACCTGCGACGGATATGAGGAGGAAATCACAATACTAGTGGAGAAGAACGAGGCCTAACAAGGATGCTAGGAGTATTCATGGGAGACTCTGTGCCAGGAGGAGATGACGACCACGCCAAGGACTATATCATCGTCGATCACACCGACTCCGACCCCAGTGGTGATGATTATGAAGACAAAGCTCGAGCAGATATCATGGAGTCTTCTACCGATCAAAATTTCTAGTAGACTACCATACTATTAGTAGTATTTCCCCCATGTATATATTAGTAGTCCGAGCACTATAATGATAGTTAGATCGATTGTAGGCCCTTGTTTGATATTGTTTTGGAGTGATATTGATTTAGTTTGTCTCATTGGACCTCATTCTATTCTAATCTCTCCCCTCTAAAACCCATCAAATGCCTCCGAGACGTGACCTCGGGTTTGCTTTCCCACCGGAGCTCACTCAGTTGATCCAACAACAGAATACACTGATGCAATTGTTAGTTCAGAATCAAGGCAACAACAACAATAACAACAACCCACCGCCACCACCTCTAGTTGACAACTTAGCCTGTTTTCTAAGGTTACAACCGCCGGTGTTTACCAGTAGCACCGAGCCCATAGTTGCGAATGACTAGCTACCCATGATTGGAAGGGAGTTAACCACTGCAGGTTCCATAGATGCTGAGAGGGTGCATTTTGCCGCACACCAATTGGATGGACCTGCAGCCTCATGGTGGGAGAATTACACAGCCACCTTCCCCATAGCCAATGTTAGTTGGGAGCAGTTTCAGCAAGCATTCTGCACTGCTCATGTCTCAACTTGAGCTATGAGCATGAAGAAGCATGAGTTTCGCAACTTACACCAGGGCAACCATATTGTGGGGAAATATGTGGAGGAGTTTAGCAAGTTAGCTCACTATGCCCCGGAAGAGAAATTTATGGAAGGGCTGAACGATGAGATGAGTGTGCAGTTGATGGTGGAAACATTTAACAACTACCAGGAGGTGGGAGATAAGGCTCTTATGATTGAAGGAAAGCAGCAGCAAATTGAGAGCCGCAAAAGGAAGAATGGACAAGGGAAGTGCAATTCAGGAGCTCAGCAGAAGCCACGTATTACCTCGAACTCGGGAGGATATACCCATAACCATGGAGGTCATAACCACAATGGAGGAAGTTTGCATAACCAGAGTGGTTCCAAGAATGGAAACGGGAATGGAGCAGGTAGTAATCAGAACCGCTCTAACCCAGCCACGCCCGCCAAGGTGGACCAAAGTCACGTTACTTGTTTCAAGTGCGGGAATAATGGAAACTATGCCAATGAGTGTCCTGAACTCAAGAATGGAAATGACAATGGAAGCTCTGGGAAGAAGCCCAACCCTTTCAATAAGGGCCAAGTGAACCACATGAACGTGGAGGAGGTTAAAGAGCAGCCAGGCGCAGTTATTGGTATGTTTTTGGTTAAGTCATTTACCGTTCTCGTTCTTTTCGATACTGGTGCATCGCATTCATTCAAGGGGGTTTGTGGACAAGTTTTAGTTACCCACCTTAGCCCTTAGGACACCCTTGTTAGTAAGCTCACCAGGAGCAGAGTATATGGCCAACCGATGGTGCGACCGGATACCCTTAAATATTGGCAGCCATATTTTCCCCTTAGACCTAATAATTCTGGAGTCACAAGGATTGGATGTCATACTGGGTATGGATTGGCTATGGAAGTATGGAGGAAACATTGACTATGCTAGTAGGTCAATTCTACTCACCACCTCGGAGGGAAAAAGGATTAAGTATGTATCCAGGCATGCCCCAAAGAGGACCCATGTAAATTCCCTCACGGGAGTTGTTTAGGAAGAAGTGCATGTAATGAAGGATTACCCGGATGTATTTCCAGAGGAACTACCAGGCATGCCGCTGGATCGAGACATTGAGTTTTTGATAGAGCTGTTGCCAGGCACCGGACCAATATGGAAGAGACCATACCGGATGCCCGCTAATGATTTGGAGGAGATTAAGAAACAGATCAAGGAGTTATTGGAGAAAGGTTACATTCGACTAAGCTCGTCACCATGGGGAGCCCCAGTGCTTTTGGTTGAGAAGAAGGATAAATCTCTGAGAATGGTGGTTGATTATCATGCATTGAATGAAGTGACTATCAAGAATAAGTACCCACTGCCAATGATCAATGATTTGTTTGACCAGCTGCAAGGAGCTAAAGTATTTTCCAAGATCGATATTCAATCAGGATACCACCAACTGAAAATCCGAGAATAGGATATACCCAAGACAGCCTTCACCACAAGGTATGGGCTATATGAGTACATGGTTATGTCATCCGGATTAACTAACGCCTCAGCCTATTTCATGACTATGATGAATAAGGTGTTCATGGAGTTTTTGGATAAGTTTGTTGTGTTGTTCATTGATGATATTTTGGTATACTCAAAGAATGAAGAGGAACATAAGGAGCATTTGTGTTTAGTTCTCGAGAAGCTCAGGGAACATCAGTTATATGCCAAGTTCAGCAAATGTGAGTTTTGATTGAAGGAAGTTGGATTCCTATATCAGGAAAAGGTATAGTAGTAGACACTACCAAGGTTCAGTCAGTCACTGAGTGGTTGGCACCCACCTCAGTTGGAGAGATCCGCAGTTTTCTTGGACTCGCGGGATATTATCGGAGATTCATTGAGAATTTCTCTAAGATAGCGAAGCCCATGATGGAGTTGTTGAAGAAAGATAACAAGTTCAAGTGGACAGATGTATGTGAGGCAAGTTTCCAGGAGTTGAAGAAACATTTGGTTATAGCCCAGTGCTGATTCTGCCGCATATACGCAAGGATTTCCAAGTGTATTGCGACGCATCTTGCTTACGACTTGGAGGCGTACTTATGCAGGACAAAGAGTTGTTTCATATGCCTCACGTCATCTTCAACCACATGAGTTAAATTATGCCACACATGATTTGGAGTTAGCAGCTGTAGTGCATGCACTCAAGACCTGGAGACATTTTCTTATTGGAAATCATTGTGATGTGTACACGGGTCATAAGAGTTTGAAGTACATTTTCACATAGAAGGAGTTACATCTCAGGAAAGGAGATGGTTGGAGCTTATAAAGGATTATGATATGAAGTTGCACCATCATCCAGGCAAGGCCAATGTCGTAGCAGACGCTTTGAGCCGAAAGAGTTACGCCAATAACCTCGTAAGCGAAGGATTACCAACAGAGTTAGCTGAAGATCTCAGGGAGCTATGTTCCCTAGAGGTTTTCTTGCCGCATTGGAAATTCAGTCGACATTATTGGGGAAAAATTGAGGAGCTCAGAAGGATGATAAGGGAATTGCAGAGATAAAGGAGAAAATGAGCAAAGGTAAAGCCAAGGGTTTTCATGAGGATGAGCACGACACCTTGTGGTTTGAGGACCGTGTTTATGTACCAAATAATGCAGAGATCAGGAAGTTGATACTCCAGGAGGCTCATGACTCACCATACTTGATACACCCCGGAAACACCAAGATGTATTTGGATTTGAAGGAGTGTTTCTGGTGGACTGGTATGAAGGATATTGCCGAGTATGTAGCCGTATGTGAGGTATGTCAGAGAGTGAAGGCAGAACTTCAAAAGCCAGCAGGATTGCTGCAGCCTATGCCGATACCCGAATGGAAGTGGATCGTTTGACCAAAGTGGCTCACTTTATCCCAGTGAAGACCACCTATACGAGTGTGAAGTTGGACAAGATATATATGACTAGGATAGTATGTCTGCATGGAGTTCCGAGGACCATTGTATCAGATAGAGGAACACAATTTACGTCAAAGTTTTGGCACCAGCTGCACCAGACTTTGGGTACCAGGCTAGAGTTCAGTACATCCTTTCATCCATAGACAAATGGACAGGCCAAGAGAGTCAATCAGATTCTGGAGGACATGTTGAGAGATTGTGCGCTCGATTATGGATCTAGTTGGGATGATAATTTGCCCTACCTAGAGTTCTCATACAACAACATTTATCAAGCTAGTCTGAAGATGGCACCTTTCGAAGCTTTGTATGGAAGAAGATGCAGAACGCCATTGATGTGGGATGAAGTTGGAGACTGCCAGTTGTTTGGACCAGATTTGATCAAAGAGTTAGAAGAGAAGGTTAAGTTGAATCGAGACAAACTGAAGGTAGCTCAGTCCAGGTAGAAGAGCTATGTAGACTCAAAAGGCAAGGACGTAGTTTATGAAATCTGAGACAGAGCATATCTTCGTGTATCACCACTTCGAGGAGTTAAACGTTTTGGAGTTAAGGGAAAGATAGCCCCAAGATTTGTAGGACCATACCGAGTTTTGGAACGTATGGGAGAAGTAGCCTACAAGTTGGAGCTACCCGAAGGACTGTTAGGATTTCATGATGTGTTTCACATTTCCTAGTTGAAGTAGTGTCATGCTGAGATGGTTGATATTCCTCTGAGAGATACAGTGCCCCTGGAAGCAATTCAGTTGGATAGTGATCTGACCTATGAGGAGAAACCAGTCAAGATTCTCGAGTTTGCTAGCCGAGTCAAACGCAGCAAGGTTATCAAGTTTTGCAAAGTTCAGTGGAGCCACCATACCGAGGATGAAGCCACCTAGGAATGAGAGGATGATCTACGGAAAGACCACCCAAACCTATTTTCTATCCAACCTGAATCTCGAGGACGAGATTCATCTTAAGGGGGGTAGGTTTGTAACATCCTAAAATTTCAATTTGGAATGTTATATCATATTTTATTGCATATCATATTTTATTTCAATTTGGAGGTCATCAATGCATATCATATTTTATTGCATTTTGTTTTGCGATCCTAGAAAATCCTAAGCAACTCAAGGACCCATGGAGAGAGTTGGGGATTTCACTATTTTCATATTTGAATTTTCTCAAATATTGAAAAACGGGATCATTTTGGTTTTAATTATTTTTTCCTCTCCCATGGAGATAGTCAAGCTTCTCAGCCTTTTTATTTTGTAGTTGTCTGTACTCATACATGTAATGCTTTCGTTGCTTGTATGCTCTGAATGATGGGTCATGCGACCCCTGTTTGTATTACTGTTATGTGGCTCTTCTGGGCCTTTATCTATATGAGTTTGCGTTATGTTGTGATGCCATGTTGTATAACACATACTTGCATGTTATGCGTACGTGTGACGTGTATTGCTATGTGTGGGATCCGACAGTCTAGTTGTTTATCCTTGGCAGCCTCGCTTATGGGGAAATGTAGTCTTGTGCTTCTTTGAGCCATAGTAGTCCGCTACAGCCCGGTTCACCGGAGTCCTGCTAGCCCAGCACTACTGCTCAGGACACTCGACTGGCCAGCATGTGATTCATTTCATTCCTGTGTCTGTCCCTTCGGGGAAATGTCACGCGGTGACCTCCGGAGTCCTTCCTAGCCTGCTACAGCCCGGGTTCCCCGGAGTCCTGTTAGCCCAGTGCTACAGCGCAGATTCACATGCTGCTGACCGACATGCTCGATGTGAATCATGTATGCCTGTCCCCATAGGTTAGTGCCGCTTTGGGTTCACGACTAGCCATGTCGGCCCGGGTTCTCTGTCATATGGATGCTAGCGACACTATCATATACGTGAGCCAAAGGGCGCAAACGGTCCCGGGCCATGGTAAGGCGACACACATGGGAATACCGTGCGTGAGGTCGCAAAGTGATATGAGGTGTTACAGGCTAGATTGGTGTGACTTAGAATCGGGGTCCTGACAGCTTTGGTATCAGGGCATGACTGCCTGTAGGATTACCAAGCCAACCTGGTCGAAGTTGAGTCTAGAAATTCTTTAGCTATATAGGGGAATTGATTGTGGAAGGGAACGTAAGGCTCGTTTACTCCTTATACCTCATGCCTTCTGATCTGAGTCATCCCATCTTTCCCACGGGGTTAAGGAACTAGGATTTCTCTTCTGTCTATCAGGATCACGTGTTACTACTCCATAATCTCTAAGGTTTGGTTGATCTGAGTCTTATCCCAGTTCGAGTACCTCCGGTGTAGCCTGTTTAGTAATATCTCAGAACCTTGAGTGATGATGTTGAGTATGGTGCTACCCCATCGTTTGCAGGATGTCTCATTTTGAGCATTTTACTGCCGTTATGCTACCGGAATTGTCCTAGGAGTTTGAGAGATACTAATTTCTTGTGCTACTTTATGCATCCTATAGTTGATGCTGAATCCATCCTTGTTTTGCTAGTTTCGTTCTTCAGGATGTTGCCGGTTAACCGAAGTTCTGTTGCTCGTAGCCGGAACCACGGAGATGGTAGGGATGCGGATCCTCCCGATCAGTCTTTGTTGGCAGAGTTTATGTTAGAGATGGAGAAGAACAAGCGAGAGTCTAACCGCTTGTTAGCACGTATTGAGGAGAACACCTCCCATCAGCACAAAGAGTCAGCGTCCATCTATGATTTCATTGGTCTGAAACCACCTACCTTCCATCATTCCATTGAGCCACTCGATGCAGATGACTGGCTACGTAGTATCACACACAAGCTGCGTTCTGCGAACGTAGCTGAAAGTGACAAGGTCACCTACGCTGCTTATCATCTGGAAGGTCCTGCTAGTATTTGGTGGAAGAACTATGAGGCTATGCTTCCAGCTGGCCGGATAACCACCTGGAGAGATTTCACTGAGGCTTTTCGCGAGCATCACATTCCACAGGCTCTCATCGACCGCAAGAGAGAAGAGTTCTATAGTTTCACCCAAAGTAAGATGGTTGTTGATGCTTACAGTAGAGAGTTTGAGAACCTTGCCCGCTATGCTACAGAAGAGGTGTCCACAGATGCCAAGAAGCAGGCTAGGTTCCGGAAGGGTCTCAACACCAAGTTGCCTCGTGATCTCCACTTGCATCATTGCAATACATTCCAGGCTCTTGTGAACAAGGCCATTAATGCAGAAACAACTCAACTCACTTACGAGGAGTCTCGTAAGCACACCCGTGATTTGGGTTCTTCCTCCGGTTCTAGTTCTCAGAAGCACCGGATTTGTGTTCCAAACTCCGCTCTTCCACCCGGTTATTCACCAAGGCCCTCTTATGTGGCGCCTCACCTAGTTCAGTTACATGCTCCACCCAGGCCTACTAGTAGACCGCTTGTCAATGAAGGTCCACGTCGTACTTCTGGGACTTGCTTCTCATGCAGAGAGCCAGGACACTATGCACGTGATGAGCCGCGTCGCCCGCTCCTCCGCCGGCCTCGGACACCGCGTCTTCGCCGCCTCCGCCGCTCTGCGTCGCCCGCGTCCCCGCCGGACCGCGCCTTCATCCCCGGCTCCTTCCACCACCGGCGCCGCGCCGCCCTCGCCGAAGAGCATCGGCCGCCGCCTCCTGCCTCCCCGATCCAGGCGGGATCGGGAGGAAGACGAGCCTCACCGTTGACTCCCCGCGTGGGCCAGCTCCTCCCAAGGCCCATCTCCATCGCCGGCCCACCTTGCCTCTACTCCTTCTTGGGCCGAGCCCATTGGGTGAGCCACCGCTGATGCCCTTATCCAGTGCCCGGAGCGCGCTTTAGTTATTCATCGCTCACCCTGTGTTTTTTTTCCAGATTTTGGCTAAGTCCCCAGATCTGATGTTATTTTATGCCCCTTCATCATGCCATAACTCTGCATCCGTAGCTCCGATTCACGCGTGTAGCATATCAAAATGTTCGTCTCGACGAGTACATCATTTCATCTCATTGCATCATTTCTATTTGAGCTCATCTTGTTGCCCAAAATGCTGCTGGAAGAGGGCTATATGAGGAATTTGTCCGATTTGTTTCAGCAAACGGCATTTTGTCATTTTTGCCATGATTAATGTGTGCATGATATGATCTTGAGCTCTACATGTGTTTTGTAATATGCCATGCCATCTTTACAGGGGTGTATGCCATGTTTTTTTTGATATTTGTGGTGACTAGCACAAGCTTGCAAAGTAGCGTAATCGGTAATGCTGATTTCAGGGACTTCGAATTTCACCAAGTCCTTGTTCTGTTTTTGTCGTTATGCCATATGTTCATGTTGTTTCCTAGTGATCCGTGCCTCTTTTGAGGATGGTCAGTGAGGATGATTTGTTAACATTGTGGTGCTCTATCCATCCATGTCTTTGTTTGCATTTATGGAGCATCCTAGCTTGAGTCAATCGAGCTCTACTTTTGCTATAAAGTGAATCCTGGTAGATTGTTTACATGTTTAGAGATTTTGCCGGGGATGTCGATATAGATCGGTGCATGCTATAATATTGTTCTTGCCATATCTAGCTTCTATGCCGTGTCTTATTGATGGGTGTATGCTTAGTTTGTCATGCCATGCTCTGTAGTGAGTGCATCGAGCTCGTAAACATGCCTACTCGTTAATTGATTTGCATGCTCCAGTTTTTCACTAAGTCTGAATCTGTTTATGGTTTTGCCATGTTCACATGCTTGCAATTGTATTTTCTGATCCCTTTTGGCTCAAGGTCACTAATGGACTTTTGTTAAGAGCTTTGAGTAGCTTCATTCCATGCCTTGCTTTGCCATGTTAAGTTCCTGTAGCATGTAGTTTTCATGCTCTAAAGTGTGCTTCCTGATGATAAATTCCAGACTTGTGTTAATTTCACTAAGTCTGAAACCTGTTATCATTTGCTCTTTTGCCATGCTTGTTTGAACCTGTTAATGAGTGAATTAGCCGTAGCTTAGTGTTCATATTTTGTAAAGCATCATGAGTGGATCCTTGCCATGTATTTTGTTGACATGTTTGAGTGCTGTAGCATATTTATCTTGATGCATTTAGTTGGTCATTTGCTGATTATCGTAGACCGGTGCAATATTTATTTTGCTTGCCATTTCCAAACCGTGCATCCGATTCCGGTGATCTTTATATCGATTTCAACCGAAATCACCTCACCTTTCCATTGGAACTCTTGGATTTCCATGTTGAGGCCAGGTTCAACCATTCCTTTTCAAATCTTGCATATGCATCACATACCGCATCCCGCATATCATACCATGTTTGCATCATGTTGTTTGTGCATTGCACGTGGTTGATTGTGTTCCGTTTGCTTGTTGTTCTTGATTGTGTTTCTTGAGAAGATTTCGTGAACGAGGAGCCCGTTTAGTTCGCTTATGAGGATCAAGTCAACTCTGACAACTTTGCAGGCAAGATGACCATACCCTCGAAATCACTTCTATCTTTGCTTGTTAGATGCTCGCTCTTTTGCTATGCCTATGCTACGATACCTACCACATGCTTTTCATGCCTCCCAAATTGCCATGTCAAACCTCTAACCCACCATGTCCTAGAAAACCGTTGATTGGCTATGTTACCGCTTTGCTCAGCCCCTCTTATAGTGTTGCTAGTTGCAGGTGACGATTGGAGATCGTTCCTTGTTGGAACATTGTTTATTGTTGGGATATCACCATATTATCTTGTTTATCTTAATGCACCTATATACTTGGTAAAGGGTGGAAGGCTCGGCCTTTTGACTAGTGTTTTGTTCCACTCTTGCCGCCCTAGTTTCCGTCATATCGGTGTTATGTTCCCGGATTTTGCGTTCCTTACGCGGTTGGGTTACAATGGGAACCCCTTGACAGTTCGCCTTGGATAAAACTGCTCCAGCAATGCCCAACCTTGGTTTTACCATTCGCCACCTAGCCTTTTCTTTCCATTGGGTCGGCCGGCTCAAGGGTCATCTTATTTTAACCTCCCCGGGCTAGTGCTTCTCTAAGTGTTGGTGCAAACTGAGCGATGTCCGAGGCTACCAGGGGCAACTCTAGGCTGGCTTCCCCGACGTCTAGCTCATCTAGTGTGCCATGAGAACGAGATATGTGCAACTCCTATCGGGATTTGTCGGCACATCTGGGTGGCTTTGCTGGTCTTGTTTTACCATTGTCGAAATGTCTTGTAACCGGGATTCCGAGCCTGATCGGGTCTTCCCGCTAGAAGGAATATCCTTCGTTGACCATGAGAGCTTGTGATGGGCTAAGTTGGGACACCCCTGCAGGGATTTGAACTTTCGAAAGCCGTGCCCGCGGTTATGGGCAGATGGGAATTTGTTAATGTCCGGTTGTAGAAAACCTGAAGTTTATCTTAATTAAAATACATCAACCGCGTGTGTAACCGTGATGGCCTCTTCTTGGCGGAGTCCGGGAAGTGAACACGGTGTTGGAGTTATGCTTGACGCAGGTTGTTCTAGGACCACTTCTTGATCATAGTTGTTCGACCGTGCTTTTGCCTTTTCTTCTCTCTCTCATTTGCGTATGTTAGCCACCATATAAGCTAGTCGCTTGCTGCAGCTCCACCTCATACCTTCGCCTTACCTATAAGCTTAAATAGTCTTGATCGCGAGGGTGTGAGATTGCTGAGTCCCCGTGGCCCACAAATACTTCCAAAACCAGTTTGCAGGTGCCATTGAACCGAGCAGGTGATGCATCCAAGCTAAAGGAGGAGCTCGATGAAGATCTTGTCCTTTGTGTTGTTTCGTTCTAGTCGATCAGTAGTGGAGCCCAGTTGGGGTCGATCGGGGATCTTCGTAGCATTTGGGGTAGTCTTCTTTTATTTTGGTTCCGTAGTCGGACCTTTATTGTATCTGGTTGATGTAATGCCTTATTCCTGTATTGTGTGCAGTGGCGATTGTAAGCCAACTATGTGTCTCTTTCCCTTATGTATTACATGGTTTGTGTGAAGATTACCTCACTTGCGACATTGCTTTCAATGCGGTTATGCCTCTAAGTCATGCTTCCACACGTGGGAGATATAGCCGCATCGAGGGCGTTACAGTGACCTCCGGAGTCCTGCCTAGCCTGCTACAGCCCGGGTTCCCCGGAGTCCTGTTAGCCCAGTGCTACAGCCCGGATTCACACGTTGCTGACCGACATGCTCAACGTGAATCATGTATGCCTGTCCCCATAGGTTAGTGCCGCTTTGGGTTCACGACTAGCCATGTCGGCCCGGGTTCTCTGTCATATGGATGCTAGCGACACTATCATATACGTGAGCCAAAAGGCGCAAACGGTCCTGGGCCATGGTAAGGGGACACCCGTGGGAATACCGTGCATGAGGCCGCAAAGTGATATGAGGTGTTACAGGCTAGATCAATGTGACTCAGAATCGGGGTCCTAACACTGATGCTCTGTTCGGTGTTCGAGAAGAAAGGCCGGATAGAGGATCAAATGATGACTCAGGAGTCTAATCAGAATATGTCTATGTGTATGTGCAGGCTTCACTGCTGGCCGCTGCCGCACGTAGTGCGGAGGTGTCTGCACTGAAGGAGGACCTGGAGCGGTCCGAGAACGAGCTCGGCCTTACCAAGAGGCATCTCGAGGAGAGCAAATGTAAGCAATACCTCGTCTACACTTTAAAAAGAAGTTCGGTTGTAAAGTAATAGGATCATCATGAATTTTCCAGGGGCCACGACCAAGGTGGCGACCCTGAAGAAGGCGTTGTCCGAGGCTAAAGACAAAGCGGCCAAGGAGCACCTTGAGTGGGAAAAGCAAGAAGCCCGAGTAGGCGAGGTGCAGCAAGAGCTCGAGGCTCTCGCCAAGAAACATGAGTCCTTGGAGCTTGACTCTAAGACGCGAGAGTCTGAGCTTGCGAAGGCGCTCGAAAGTGCCCGGGGTGCCAAGGCTGAAGACTGCAAGGCCCTCCAGGAGATTGATGTGGTGAAGAAGATAGCAGCAGGTAAGGCATTCATTATGCAAAGCAAGCATGTGAAGGAAACTTTCCTTTTACTTAACCGAGTTTGGAGCTCTCCAGGAGTGTTCGCAAATCTTCCCCGCAGTATACTGGATAACACCGAGTTTTACCGAGCTGAGGAGGGGAACTTGACGGAAAAGTTATTCTGGTCTCAGTGTACTGGGACCAAACTCCCAATGCCCTTGAGCGACCAGCTGAAGCAATTGGTCGAGCTTCACAAGGCGGCCGAACAGGCCATGAAGGGTCTTATAGTCCGGATGTGGCCTAGCGAGCCCCTGCCCGACAGCTACTTCGGTCTGGTGAGGCGGCTTGTGGATGCCTGCCCACGGCTTGAAGTCATAAAGTGGTCCGTCTGCATCAAGGGTGCGCGCAGGGCATTTTCCCGGGCAAAGGTGCACTGGGCGAAGCTGGACGCCGTAAAGCTGGTGAAGGAGGGGCCGCCCGAGGGCAAGGAGCATCAGTGCCCCAAAATGTATTATGAAAGTGTCATGATGGGTTCCCTCCTTGTGGCGGATGAATGTGCCAGAGATGTAATTTTTGAATGAACATGCTCATGTGATCCTGTAATGTGAAATGAGTTCATTTGCGCTATGTGACGCTTTTTGAATTTAAAATATTACCTTCTGTGCGGCCGTTCATAAAATTTGAGAGTTGGCTAGTCGTCGGCTTCTGCCCCGATGTAACTAGTACTGGGGTGTTCGGGATAAACCTGAGCACTCTTTAACCCAATTTTGGGTCCTTCAAGGGAGGTGTTCAGCACAATGAACCAGGAAATCAGACTATCAGGCTTTATCACTCTCACTTAGCCATAGAAGTCTACAATTTTAAATTTTGGCGAAGCCCCTAGTATTCGGAAGGCCGAATTTGGGGCGCTATACACGCCTAAGTCAGGCAAGGCCGACTCCTCGCCCGAAGCGAAAAAAGTCTTTAAGGACTTGAGACCTCTCGAACAGCGACCAGCTCTCGCCTTATCATGACAGTCATTTTTCAGCTTTCTCTACTGAGGTGCTCGTCCGGAAGAACCGGGACACAATCGCAGTAGTTCTCCCAGCGCTACCCTAGCCGATATAGCGGAACGTAAGGTACCAAAGCATGGGAGCCGGGCAAACCCATCTATTGACCCAAGACATGATTCGGAGCTGATGCATATAATGCTATAAGTTCGGGGTGCCGCATTGTCGAAAGTGTTCGGACTTCGCACGCCATATTATGGGGTAAACGAAAGCCCCTGGCGTATGATACGTCTCCGTCGTATCTACTTTTCCAAACACTTTTGCCCTTGTTTTGGACTCTAACTTGTATGATTTGAATGGAACTAACCCGGACTGATGTTGTTTTCAGCAGAATTACCATGGTGTTGTTTTATATGCAAAAAACAAATATTCTCGGAATGACCTGAAACTCCACGGAACATCTTAGAAAAAACAATAAAAAATCCTCGCCAAAGATGAAGACCAAGGGGCCCACACCCTTCTCACGAGGGTGGGGGGCGCCCCACCCCCCTTAGGTTGCGACCCCCTACCTCGTGGCCCCCCTGGAAACCCTCCGACTCCAACTCCAACTCTATATATTTGCCTTCGGAGAGAAAAAATAAGAGAGAAGAAATCATCGCGTTTTACGATACGGAGCCGCCGCCAAGCCCTAAAACCTCTCGGGAGGGCTGATCTGGAGTCCATTCGGGGCTCCAGAGAGGGCGATTCGTCGCCGTCGTCATCATCAACCATCCTCCATCACCAATTTCATGATTCTCACTGCCTTGCGTGAGTAATTCCATCATAGGCTTGCTGGACGGTGATGGGTTGGACGATATTTATCATGTAATCGAGTCAGTTTTGTTAGGGTTTGATCCCTAGTATCCACTATGTTCTAAGATTGATGTTGCTATGAATTTTCTATGCTTAATGCTTGTCACTAGGGCCCGAGTGCCATGATTTCAGATCTGAACCTATTATGTTTTCATGAATATATGTGAGTTCTTGATCCTATCTTGCAAGTCTATATTCACCTAATATGTGTTATGATCCGGCAACCCCGAAGTGACGATAATCGGGACCACTCCCGGTGATGACCATAGTTTGAGGAGTTCATGTATTCACTATGTGCTAATGCTTTGTTCCAGTTCTCTATTAAAACAAGGCCTTAATATCCCTTAGTTTCCAATAGGACCCCGCTGCCACGGGAGGGTAGGACAAAAGATGCCGTGCAAGTTCTTTTCCATAAGCACGTATGACTATATACGGAATACATGCCTACATTACATTGATGAATTGGAGCTAGTTCTGTGTCACCCTATGTTATGATTGTTACATGATGAACCGCATCCGGCATAATTATCCATCACTGATCCGGTGCCTACGAGTTTTCCATATACTGGTATACACTTATTTACTTTCCCGTTGCTACTGTTACAATCACTACAAAATATCAAAAATATTACTTTTGCTGTCTTTACTTTTGTTGCTGCTACCACCACTATCATATTACTTTGCTACTAAACACTCTGCTACAGATACTAAGTTTCCTGGTGTGTTTGAAATGACAACTCAGCTGCTAATACTTGAGAATATTCTTTGGCTCCCCTTGTGTCGAATCAATAAATTTGGGTTGAATACTCTACCCTCGAAAGCTGTTGCGATCCCCTACACTTGTGGGTTATCAAGAACAATTTTTGGCGCCGTTGCCGGGGAGCATAGCTCTATTCTTTGAGTCACTTGGGATTTATATCTGCTTATCATTATGAAGAACTTGAGAGATCCAAAAACCAAGATCTATCCCTCAACTACGAGGGGAGGTAAGGAACTGCCATCTAGCTCTGCACTTGATTCACCTTCTGTTATGAGTAAGTTAGCAACACCTACACCTGCTTCTGTTATTCGTTCTGATATGTCGCATGTTATTGATGATGCCACTTCTGCTATGCATGATACTTATGATGAAACTACTTCTATGCCTGATACTACTGTGCCCCGTGGTGAATTTCTTGATGAACAAATTTCTAGGGCTAGAGGAAAAAAATTATTGAATCTGAATACGATGATGATAGTGATGATGAAAATATGCCTGTTATTCCTAAGGGTTATCTTTTTGATATGGAATCTTCTGCCACTATTTTCGCTTGCAAAGATAGATATGAGCTTAAGAGGTTATTAATTAAATGGAACAAAGAATCACTTAGAGATAAAATGAAACCCGACCCTGCTTTTGCTACCTCACCTATTTGTGTTCCTGATAAGGATTATGAATTCTCTGTTGATCCTGATATAATTACTTTGGTTGAATCTGATCCGTTTTATGGCTATGAATCTGAAACTATTGTGGCACATCTTACTAAGTTAAATGATATAGCTGCTCTGTTCACTAATGACGAGAGATCACATTACCTCTATTTACTCAAAATATTTCCGTTCTCATTAAAGGGTGATGCTAAGATATGGTTTAATTCTCTTGATCCTGGTTGTGTGCGTAGTCCCCAGGATATGATTTATTACTTCTCTGCTAAATATTTCCCTGCTCATAAGAAACAAGCTGATTTGAGGGAAATATACAACTTTGTGCAAATTAAAGAAGAGAGTATCCCATAAGCTTGGGGGAGGCTTCTCAAGTTACTTAATGCTTTGCCTGATCATCCTCTTAAGAAACCCGAAATACTCGATATCTTTTATAATGGACTAACTGATGCTTCCAGAGATTACCTGGATAGTTGTGCTGGTTCTCTTTTCAGGGAAAGAACACTAGATGAAGCTGAAATTCTATTGAATAATATGTTGACAAATGAAAATAATTGGGCACCTCCTGAGCCAGCTCCTGCTCCAATCACTGAGCCTATTCCTAAACCAACTCCGAAGAAGAGAGGTGTTCTATTTCTCAGTCCCGAAGATATGCAAGAGGCAAAGAAATCTATGAAAGAGAAAGGTATTAAAGCTGAAGACATTAAGAATTTACCTCCTATTGAAGAAATACATGGTATTAATTCACCGCCTGTTGAAGAAACATATGATCTCAATTCTTTATTTGCTGAAGAACCTCCTGACCCCGATATCCCGACACAGGTAGTAAAGGTAAATTCTCTCTATAGATATGATAAAGCTGAAGTTCCTCCTACAAAAATTGCTAGTCAGTGCTTGGATGAGTTTGATAACTTTATGTTTAAGCAAGACGACTTCAATGCTTATTTTGGCAGACAATTAAAAGAAAATGCTTATATGATTAGACGCTTGGGTGATTATATGGCTAATATTAAAGGTGAACTTAAACTTGTTAGCAAACATGCTTCTATGGTTACCACGCAAGTAGAACAAGTACTTAAGGCTCAAAAAGAAGTGCTTGATGAAATGAATAGTAAGAAAAATGATTATGCTATTAGAGTGGCTACTAGAACTGGTAGAATGAATCAGGAACCTTTGTATCCTGAAGGCCACACTAAGAGAATCGAGCAAGATTCTCAGAGAAATAATATTGATGTTCCTAGTTCTTCTAAAAAGAAGAAAAAGAAAAATGATAGAACTGTGCAAACTTCTAGTGAACCTATTGCGGAACCACCTGATAATCCAAATGATATATCTATGTCTGATGCTGAAACACAATCTGGTAATGAACATGAACCTAATAAAAATATTAATGATGATGCTCATGATGATGCTCAACCTAGTAATAACAATGATGTAGAAATTGAACCTGCTGTTGATCTTGATAACCCACAATCAAAGAATCAATGTTATGATAAAAGAGACTTTGTTGCTAGGAAACATGGTAAAGAAAGGGAACCTTGGGTTCAGAAACCCATGCCTTTTCCTCCAAAACCATCCAAGAAAAAAGGATGATGAGGATTTTGAGCGCTTTGCTGAAATGATTAGGCCTATCTTTTTGCGTATGCGATTAACTGATGTGCTCAAAACAAATCCTTATGCTAAATATATGAAGGATATCATTACTAATAAAAGAAAGATACCGGAAGCTGAGGTTTCCACCATGCTTGCTAATTATACTTTTAAGGGTGGAATACCAAAGAAACTTGGAGATCCCGGAGTACCTACTATACCTTGCTCCATTAAAAGAAATTATATTAAAACTGCTTTATGTGATCTTGGAGCTGGTGTTAGTGTTATGACTCTCTCTTTATATCGTAGACTTGACTTGAATAAGCTGACACCTAACGAAATATGTTTGCAAATGGCTGATAAATCAACTGCTATACCTGTCGGTATTTGTGAGGATCTGCCTGTTGTGGTTGCAAATGTTACTATTTTAACGGACTTTGTTATTCTTCATATTCCCGAGGATGATAGTATGTCTATTATTCTTGGAAGACCTTTTCTCAATACTGCAGGGGCTGTTATTGATTGCAACAAAGGCAATGCCACTTTTCATGTTAATGGTAATGAGCATACGGTACACTTCCCGAGGAAACAACCTCAAGTATATAGTATCAACTCCATTGGAAAAATCCCATCGATTATAATTGGAGGTTTTGAATTTCCTCTTCCTACTGTCAAGAAGAAATATGATATACTTATTATAGGGGATGTGCATATCCCCGTTGAGGTAACTTAGTGTTATTCGAAATTTCTCCGGTTTCATGATTATTGGAATGAGTTTGTTAACAAGACTTGATCAACCTTGTTAGTGGATTCTTTTTGATGAGCATGAGATGGATGAAACTAGAAGCACAAACTTCTGTACCCTCTCTATACTTTCTGTTAATTAGTAGAAATAAAATAAAAATATATATTTTTGTGTCTGTTATTTGATTATCCGTGCAATATAAAAATATCCCGAAAATAAAAGTCCTTAGAATGACATGCCAATTTAATATGATTTTTTGGGAATATTTGAGGATTTACTGTACAAAAATCACCGCGGGAGGAGCTGCCACCTGGCCACGAGGGTGGTGGGCGCCCCCCCCCCTCTAGGGCGCGCCCCCTGCCTCGTGGGCCCATGGTGGCCCTCCTCCACTTATCCCAGCACCCATCTTCTTCCTCTGTCTCACACAAACCAGAAAAACCAACTCAAGCACAAGTTCCAGCCACTTTTGCTGTGATTTTCGATCTCCTTGCTCAAAGCACCTCTCGCAAAACTGCTTGCAGAGATTGTTCCTTGGTTTGTGACTCCTCCATTGGTCCAATTAGTTTTTGTTCTAGTGCTTTATTCTTTGCAATTTTTTTCTACATAGGTGACCATGTTCTTGAGCTTGCATGTCAAATTTATATGGTTTTAAGTAGTTATAATGCTTGATATAGGCTCTAGGCACTTGTAGGAGTAGTTGCTATCAGTTTTATTGAGTTTGGTTTACTTTTATTTTGAAGATACTAAAAATTTCAGAATTTTTCAGAATATAATGAGGAGATTCTTGAGGGGCTCATCGAGCCAAAGCTCGAAGGAAAAGGCACCGAAGCCTAAGTATAATTTGCCACGCACCGCGGAGGTTCGGGTGTGTCAATGGCCTTCTGATGATTTCTTGAGAGCAGCCGGTATCTATGAAGATTTCCATGAATTGGCTCACAATGCAAGCCTTACCGCTTTCCTCCACGACCAATGCGAACAGTATCTATTACTCACAAATACCTTTGTGCAAAACTTTCATTTTCGTTCTAGGAACTCACCACCCACGGTGGAGTTTCATTTATATGATGAGCATAAGGAGATGTCACTTTATGATTTCTGTCGGATTTGTTTAGTCCCTTTTGAGGGCAAGACAGAAGAACCGCATCATGATGATGTGGAGGGATTTATTAATAATATCACTATAGGAGAAACCAGGAAGGTTTCCGATGCACGAATCACTAGCATACATTTTCCTGTTTTACGTTACTTTGCATTATTTGCTAGTCGTTGCTTAATTGGACGCGGAAACTGTTGAAACCTTAGTATCCCTGATATAATTATTCTACTCCAAGGTTTATATAGTGATAACACTTTTAGTATGGGCGGTATTATTGCTAGACGGTTAAATATGAACTGTACTAAGGGCCCCATCTTTGGGGGCATCTATGCTACACGCCTAGCCGCGCATTTTAACATACCTATTAGGCATGCTGAGAAGGAAGAAAAGGTGTTGCCCCGTGTTTATCTAGATCATAAAAGTATGGTGGCACATGATTTTATTGTTAAGAATAGGGCAGGGGAGCTTAAATATCAATTGTTCTTTAATAAACATCATCCTGAGACTATTACCTTGCCTACTCCTTCTTTGTTTGATTTGACTATAGGCACGTACCTTGTTCCATTGACGGCTATTCATGCCTAGAGGAACCCTGCACCAGCTGAGGAGCCAGAACCGGAACCACAATTTGATCCTTCACGACAGTCTAACTATCAGTGGGATCCGGAGATGATTGCCAGCCAGTGGCAATCGGAGCCTTCTTCTTCCTCATCACAGTATGACCCCAACAACTATTACTATGGATATCCGCCAGGCCAGCCGTACCCATAATAAAACATAGGCCAAAAGCCTAAGCTTGGGGGAGTACGTATTTCTCACCGACATTACATTTATGTTCACACACACTCATTGCTAGATGTCGGTGCTCATACCTTTTCACTGTAATATCCATGCTAGTTTATTTTCTTTTACCTGCTTTCTTCTTATGAGTTTAATATACCTTAAGAAAAACCAAAAAAATTAGCTGTAGCTTTTAATTAATTTACTTTCCATGCATGTAGTAATAATTAAAAAGAAAATCCAAAAATATTTCCTGTTCTTCTTTTGCTTGTTGGGAGCTTTCCCGTGTAAATAGTTTTATTCCTTTTCTTTTCTTTGGGGGTCAGTAGGAGAAGACCATAATTAAATTGTTGAAGTGGTTCTTATATGCATTATTGTTGAATTAACCAAAGAGCCCATATTTCCTTGTCTTCTCCTGTTTATTGAATGCTCGCAGATTTCAGCTTAGTCCAATGCATGTGCACTCTTATTATTATTCACACCGTTCGGTCGTGCAAGTGAAAGGCAATTATGATGATATATGATGGACTGACTGAGATGAGAAAAGCTGGTATGAACTCAACCTCTTTTGTTTTTGTAAATATGATGAGTCCCGCGTTCTTGATTCAGCTTATTATGAATAAACATGTTTGCAATGACAATTAGAGATCGTAGTTGCTTGTGCCATGCTTGATTAGCTATGAGTTATAATGATTTACCTTGTGTGCCAACATGCTATTGAAATGGTTATGATGTGGTATGATGGGGTGGTATCCTCCTTTCAATGATTTAAGTGACTTGACTTGGCACATGTTCACGCATGTAGTTGAAACAAAACAACATAGCCTTCATTATATTTATGTTCATGGTGGATTATATCCTACTCATGCTTGCATCCAATGTTTATTAATTTTAATGCATGTACATGGCTGTTGTCGCTCTCTAGTTGGTCGCTTCCCAGTCTTTTGCTAGCCTTCACTTGTACTAAGCGGGAATACTTCTTGCGCATCCAATCTCTTAAACCCCAAAATTATTCTAGATGAGTCCACTATACCTTCCTATATGCGATATCTACCTGCTGTTCCAAGTAAATTTGTATGTGCCAAACTCTAAACCTTCAAATGAACATTCTGTTTTGTATGCTCGAATAGCTCATGTATCAACCAAGGCTGTCCTTATCTTCCGTTTTAGGCGGGTTATTCTCAAGAGGAGTGGACTCCGCTCCTCACTCACGAGAAAATGGCTGGTCATCGGGATGCCCATTCCCATGCTATATGCAAACTAAATCAAAATTAATTGCAAACAAAACTCCCCCTGGGACCTGATGTATGTTGGAGGCACTCATTGTTTCGAGCAAGCCATGGATTGATGTTTGTTGGTGGAGGGGGAGTACAAACTTTACCATTCTGTTTGGGAAATGCCTATAATGTGTTTAGCATGGAAGATATCGCCATCTCTTAGTTGCTACGTTGACAATGAAAGTATACCGCTCAAAATACAATTTATCTCTATTTGAAAACCGAGCTCTGGCACCTCTACAAATCCCTGCTTCCCTCCGCGAAGGGCCTATCCATTTACTTTTATGTTGAGTCATCACCCTCTTATTAAAAAGCACTAGCTCGAGAGCACAGCGGTCATTTGCATTCATCACTATTAATTTATGTTGGGTGTGACTATGATTGGATCTCTATTACCATGAATTACAATGTCTAGTCAGTCCTTGATCTTTAAAGGTGCTCTGCATTTATGTTTTGCGGTCTCAGAAAGGGCTAGCGAGATACCATCTTGTTATATCATATTATAATTGTTTTGAGAAAGTGTTGTCATCCGAGATTTATTATGATGACTTGCTGGTTGATTATGCTATTGATATGAGTAATTATGAGACCTGAGAATTATTGCAAATGTGGTTAGTTATAATTTATGTTGAAAACTTGAATGCTGGCTTGACATAGTTACAACAACAAGAGCAAACAGAGTTTGTAAAAGTTTTTCTTTCTTTCTTTCAGTTTGTCAACTGAATTGCTTGAGGACAAGCAAGGGTTTAATCTTGGGGGAGTTGATACATCTCCGTCATATCTACTTTTCCAAACACTTTTTCCCTTGTTTTGGACTCTAACTTGTATGATTTTAATGGAACTAACCCGGACTGACGCTGTTTTTAGTAGAATTACCATGGTGTTGTTTTATGTGCAGAAAACAAATATTCTCGGAATGACCTGAAACTCCACGGACCATCTTAGAAAAAACAATAAAAATCCTCGCCAAAGATGAAGACCAGGGGGCCCACACCCTTCTCACGAGGGTGGGGGGCTACCCCCTAGGGCACGCCCCCCCTACCTCGTGGGCCCCCTGGAAACCCTCCGACACCAACTCCAACTCTATATATTTGCTTTCGGAGAGAAAAAATAAGAGAGAAGAAATCATCATGTTTTACAATAGGGAGCTGCCGCCAAGCCCTAAAACCTCTAGGGAGGGCTGATCTAGAGTCCATTCGGGGCTCCGGAGAGGGGGATTCGTCGCTGTCATCATCATCAACCATCCTCCATCACCAATTTCATGATGCTCACCACCGTACGTGAGTAATTCCATCATAGGCTTGCTGGACGGTGATGGGTTGGATGAGATTTATCATGTAATTGAGTTAGTTTTGTTAGGGTTTGATCCCTAGTATCCACTATGTTCTGAGATTGATGTTGCTATGACTTTGCTATGCTTAATGCTTGTCACTAGGGCCCGAGTGCCATGATTTCAGATCTGAACCTATTATGTTTTCATGAATATATGTGAGTTCTGGATCCTATCTTGCAAGTATATAGTCACCTACTATGTGTTATGATCCAGCAACCCCGAAGTGACAATAATCGGGACCACTCCCGGTGATGACCATAGTTTGAGGAGTTCATGTATTCACTATGTGCTAATGCTTTGTTCCGGTTCTCTATTAAAAGGAGGCCTTAATATCCCTTAGTTTCCAATAGGACCCCACTGCCACGGGAGGGTAGGACAAAAGATGTCATGCAAGTTATTTTCCATAAGCACATATGACTATATACGGAATACATGCCTACATTACATTGATGAATTGGAGCTAGTTCTATGTCACCCTATGTTATGACTGTTACATGATAAACTGCATTCGGCATAATTATCCATCACTGATCCGGTGCCTACGAGTTTTTCATATACTGGTTTACGCTTATTTACTTTCCCGCTGCTACTGTTACAATCACTACAAAATATCAAAAATATCACTTTTGCTGTCTTTACTTTTGTTGCTGCTACCACCACTATCATATTACTTTGCTACTAAACACTTTACTGCATATACTAAGTTTCCAGGTGTGGTCTAATTGACAACTCAGCTGCTAATCCTTGAGAATATCTTTGGCTCCCCTTGTGTCGAATCAATAAATTTGGGTTGAATACTCTACCCTCGAAAGCTGTTGCGATCCCCTACACTTGTGGGTTATCAAGAACAATTTCAGAAAACAGTCTTGATGACCCAGAAGTATAGGGAATCTATCGTAGTCCTTTCGATAAGTAAGAGTGTCTAACCCAACGAGGAGCAGAAGGAAATGATATGCGGTTTTCAGCAAGGTATTCTCTGCAAGTACTGAAATAAGTGGTAACAAATAGTTTTGTGATAAGATAAATTGTAACGAGCAACAAGTAACAAAAGTAAATAAAGTGCAGCAAGGTGGCCCAATCCTTTTTGTAGCAAAGGACAAGCCGGAACAATCTCTTATAATAGGAAAAGCGCTCCCGAGGACACATGGGAATATCGTCAAGCTAGTTTTCATCACGTTCATATGATTCGCGTTCGATACTTTGATAATTTGATATGTGGGTGGACCGGTGCTTGGGTGCTGTTCTTACTTGAACAAGCATCCCACTAATGATTAACCTCTATTGCAAGCATCCGCAACTACAACAAAAGTATTAAGGTAAACCTAACCATAGCATGAAACATGTGGATCCAAATCAGCCCCTTATGAAGCAACGCATAAACTAGGGTTTAAGCTTCTGTCACTCTAGCTACCCATCATCTACTTATTACTTCCCAATGCCTTCCTCTAGGCCCAAATAATTGTGAAGTGTTATGTAGTCGACGTTCACATAACACCACTAGAGGCTAGACAACATACATCTTATAAAAATATCAAACGAATACCAAATTCACATGACTACCAATAGCAAGACTTCTCCCTTGTCCTCGGGAACATACGTAATTACTCAGAAAGCATATTCATGTTCATAATCAGAGGGGTAATAATATGCATATAGGATCTGAACATATGATCTTCCACCAAATAAACCAACTAGCATCAACTACAAGGAGTAATCGACACTACTAGCAACCTACTAGCACCAATCCCGGACTTTGAGACAAGAATTGGATACAAGAGATGAACTAGGGTTTGGAGATGAGATGGTGGTGGTGAAGATGTTGATGGAGATTGCCCTCTCCCGACGAGAGGAGCGTTGGTGATGACGATGGTGATGATTTCCCCCTCCCGGAGGGAAGTATCCCCGGCAGAACAGCTCTACCGGAGCTCTAGATTGGATCCGCCAAGGTTCTGCCTCGTGGCGGCGGAGTCTCGTCCTGAAAAGTTGCTCCTCTTTTTTTCTCATCGAAAGACTTCATATAGGAGAATATGGATGTGGGAGAGCCACCAGGGGGCCCACAAGGTAGGGGGCGCGCCCTAGGGGGGGGGTGCCCCCCACCCTCGTGAGAAGGGTGTGGGCCCCCTGGCCTTCATCTTTGGCGATGATTTTTCTTTATTTATTTTAAGACGTTCTGTGGAGTTTCAGGACTTTTGGAGTTGGGCAGAATAGGTCTCTAATATTTGCTCCTTTTCCAGCCCAGAATTCCAGCTGTCGGCATTCTCCCTCCTTATGTAAACCTTCTAAAATAAGAGAGAATAGCCATAGGTATTGTGACATAAAGTGAAATAACAGCCCATAATGCAATAAATATCGATATAAAAGCATGATGCAAAATGGACGTATCAACTCCCCCAAGCTTATACCTCGCTTGTCCTCAAGCGAAAAGCCGATAACAATAAATATGTCCTCATGTTTTAGAGGTAGAGGCGTCGATAAAAAATAAAATATGGACATGAAGGCGTCATGATTATTCTCTTAACAGCAACATATATAGATTTTGTCATATGATTACTTATGTTCATGTGATGATCTATTCACAATGAAAAAGTATAAATCATAAACCTTATTGGGCTCCGACAAACTATAATCTCAGTCATTGAAGCAATTGCAGTTTATCATAACATTGGAAAGAGTCTATATTAGAGCTAAAAAGAAAGTCCACATACTCAACTATCATTTAGTCCTCCATAATTGCTAACACTCACGCAATACTTGTGGTTACGGAGTTTTAATCGGACACAGAGAAAGATAGGGGCTTATAGTTTTGCCCCACAACCTTTTACCTCAAGGGTAATGTCAACAATAATGGTTCATGCTCCCCTACATCCAATTATATATATATCATGTTCTTTCCAACATGCTGAGCTTGCCAAAGGATAAAATGAAAAAGGAAAGGTGAAGATCACCATGAATCTTGCATAAGGTAGAAGATAATAATAAAGGATAGGCCCTTCGCAGAGGGAAGCAGAGGTTGCCATGCGCTTTTATGGTTGGATGCATAAAATCTCAATGCGAAAGAACGTCACTTTATATTGCCCCTTGTGATATGAACCTTTATTTTGCAGTCCGTCGCTTTTATTACTTCCACATCACAAGATCGTATAAAGCTTATTTCTCCCACACCAATCAATCATACATATTTAGAGCATTTTTTATTGCTTTGCATCGATGACAACTTACTTGAAGGATCTTACTCAATCCATAGGTAGATATGGTGGACTCTCATGGCAAACTGGTTTAGGGATATTTGGAAGCACAAGTAGTATTTCTACTTGGTGCTGAGAATTTGGCTAGCATGAGGGGGAAAGGAAAACTCAACAAGTTAGAGGAACCATGACAACATACTTTGTTGGTGGAGGGGGAGTACAAACTTTACCATTCTGTTTGGGAAACGCCTATAATGTGTTTAGCATGGAAGATATCGCCATCTCTTAGTTGCTACGTTGACAATGAAAGTATACCGCTCAAAATACAATTTATCTCTATTTGAAAACCGAGCTCTGGCACCTCTACAAATCCCTGCTTCCCTCCGCGAAGGGCCTATCCATTTACTTTTATGTTGAGTCATCACCCTCTTATTAAAAAGCACTAGCTCGAGAGCACAGCGGTCATTTGCATTCATCACTATTAATTTATGTTGGGTGTGACTATGATTGGATCTCTATTACCATGAATTACAATGTCTAGTCAGTCCTTGATCTTTAAAGGTGCTCTGCATTTATGTTTTGCGGTCTCAGAAAGGGCTAGCGAGATACCATCTTGTTATATCATATTATTATTGTTTTGAGAAAGTGTTGTCATCCGAGATTTATTATGATGACTTGCTGGTTGATTATGCTATTGATATGAGTAATTATGAGACCTGAGAATTATTGCAAATGTGGTTAGTTATAATTTATGTAGAAAACTTGAATGCTGGCTTGACATAGTTACAACAACAAGAGCAAACAGAGTTTGTAAAAGTTTTTCTTTCTTTCTTTCAGTTTGTCAACTGAATTGCTTGAGGACAAGCAAGGGTTTAATCTTGGGGGAGTTGATACATCTCCGTCATATCTACTTTTCCAAACACTTTTTCCCTTGTTTTGGACTCTAACTTGTATGATTTTAATGGAACTAACCCGGATTGACGCTGTTTTCAGTAGAATTACCATGGTGTTGTTTTATGTGCAGAAAACAAATATTCTCGGAATGACCTGAAACTCCACGGACCATCTTAGAAAAACAATAAAAATCCTCGCCAAAGATGAAGACCAGGGGGCCCACACCCTTCTCACGAGGGTGGGGGGCTACCCCCTAGGGCACGCCCCCCCTACCTCGTGGGCCCCCTGGAAACCCTCCGACACCAACTCCAACTCTATATATTGGCTTTCGGAGAGAAAAAATAAGAGAGAAGAAATCATCATGTTTTACGATAGGGAGCTGCCGCCAAGCCCTAAAACCTCTAGGGAGGGCTGATCTAGAGTCCATTCGGGGCTCCGGAGAGGGGGATTCGTCGCTGTCATCATCATCAACCATCCTCCATCACCAATTTCATGATGCTCACCACCGTACGTGAGTAATTCCATCATAGGCTTGCTGGACGGTGATGGGTTGGATGAGATTTATCATGTAATTGAGTTAGTTTTGTTAGGGTTTGATCCCTAGTATCCACTATGTTCTGAGATTGATGTTGCTATGACTTTGCTATGCTTAATGCTTGTCACTAGGGCCCGAGTGCCATGATTTCAGATCTGAACCTATTATGTTTTCATGAATATATGTGAGTTCTGGATCCTATCTTGCAAGTATATAGTCACCTACTATGTGTTATTATCCAGCAACCCCGAAGTGACAATAATCGGGACCACTCCCGGTGATGACCATAGTTTGAGGAGTTCATGTATTCACTATGTGCTAATGCTTTGTTCCGGTTCTCTATTAAAAGGAGGCCTTAATATCCCTTAGTTTCCAATAGGACCCCACTGCCACGGGAGGGTAGGACAAAAGATGTCATGCAAGTTCTTTTCCATAAGCACATATGACTATATACGGAATACATGCCTACATTACATTGATGAATTGGAGCTAGTTCTATGTCACCCTATGTTATGACTGTTACATGATGAACTGCATCCGGCATAATTATCCATCACTGATCCGGTGCCTACGAGTTTTTCATATACAGGTTTACGCTTATTTACTTTCCCGCTGCTACTGTTACAATCACTACAAAATATCAAAAATATCACTTTTGCTGTCTTTACTTTTGTTGCTGCTACCACCACTATCATATTACTTTGCTACTAAACACTTTACTGCATATACTAAGTTTCCAGGTGTGGTCTAATTGACAACTCAGCTGCTAATCCTTGAGAATATTCTTTGGCTCCCCTTGTGTCGAATCAATAAATTTGGGTTGAATACTCTACCCTCGAAAGCTGTTGCGATCCCCTACACTTGTGGGTTATCAAGAACAATTTCAGAAAACAGTCTTGATGACCCAGAAGTATAGGGAATCTATCGTAGTCCTTTCGATAAGTAAGAGTGTCTAACCCAACGAGGAGCAGAAGGAAATGATATGCGGTTTTCAGCAAGGTATTCTCTGCAAGTACTGAAATAAGTGGTAACAAATAGTTTTGTGATAAGATAAATTGTAACGAGCAACAAGTAACAAAAGTAAATAAAGTGCAGCAAGGTGGCCCAATCCTTTTTGTAGCAAAGGACAAGCCGGAACAATCTCTTATAATAGGAAAAGCGCTCCCAAGGACACATGGGAATATCGTCAAGCTAGTTTTCATCACGTTCATATGATTCGCGTTCGATACTTTGATAATTTGATATGTGGGTGGACCGGTGCTTGGGTGCTGTTCTTACTTGAACAAGCATCCCACTTATGATTAACCTCTATTGCAAGCATCCGCAACTACAACAAAAGTATTAAGGTAAACCTAACCATAGCATGAAACATGTGGATCCAAATCAGCCCCTTATGAAGCAACGCATAAACTAGGGTTTAAGCTTCTGTCACTCTAGCTACCCATCATCTACTTATTACTTCCCAATGCCTTCCTCTAGGCCCAAATAATGGTGAAGTGTTATGTAGTCGACGTTCACATAACACCACTAGAGGCTAGACAACATACATCTTATAAAAATATCAAACGAATACCAAATTCACATGACTACTAATAGCAAGACTTCTCCCTTGTCCTCGGGAACATACGTAATTACTCAGAAAGCATATTCATGTTCATAATCAGAGGGGTAATAATATGCATATAGGATCTGAACATATGATCTTCCACCAAATAAACCAACTAGCATCAACTACAAGGAGTAATCAACACTACTAGCAACCTACTAGCACCAATCCCGGACTTTGAGACAAGAATTGGATACAAGAGATGAACTAGGGTTTGGAGATGAGATGGTGGTGGTGAAGATGTTGATGGAGATTGCCCTCTCCCGACGAGAGGAGCGTTGGTGATGACGATGGTGATGATTTCCCCCTCCCGGAGGGAAGTATCCCCGGCAGAACAGCTCTACCGGAGCTCTAGATTGGATCCGCCAAGGTTCTGCCTCGTGGCGGCGGAGTCTCGTCCTGAAAAGTTGCTCCTGTTTTTTTCTCATCGAAAGACTTCATATAGGAGAATATGGACGTGGGAGAGCCAACAGGGGACCCACAAGGTAGGGGGCGCGCCCTAGGGGGGGGTGCCCCCCACCCTCGTGAGAAGGGTGTGGGCCCCCTGGCCTTCATCTTTGGCGATGATTTTTCTTTATTTATTTTAAGATGTTCTGTGGAGTTTCAGGACTTTTGGAGTTGGGCAGAATAGGTCTCTAATATTTGCTCCTTTTCCAGCCCAGAATTCCAGCTGCCGGCATTCTCCCTCCTTATGTAAACCTTCTAAAATAAGAGAGAATAGCCATAGGTATTGTGACATAAAGTGAAATAACAGCCCATAATGCAATAAATATCGATATAAAAGCATGATGCAAAATGGACGTATCAACTCCCCCAAGCTTATACCTCGCTTGTCCTCAAGCGAAAAGCCGATAACAATAAATATGTCCTCATGTTTTAGAGGTAGAGGCGTCGATAAAAAATAAAATATGGACATGAAGGCGTCATGATTATTCTCTTAACAGCAACATATATAGATTTTGTCATATGATTACTTATGTTCATGTGATGATCTATTCACAATGAAAAAGTATAAATCATAAACCTTATTGGGCTCCGACAAACTATAATCTCAGTCATTGAAGCAATTGCAATTTATCATAACATTGGAAAGAGTCTATATTAGAGCTAAAAAGAAAGTCCACATACTCAACTATCATTTAGTCCTCCATAATTGCTAACACTCACGCAATACTTGTGGTTACGGAGTTTTAATCGGACACAGAGAAAGATAGGGGCTTATAGTTTTGCCCCACAACCTTTTACCTCAAGGGTAATGTCAACAATAATGGTTCATGCTCCCCTACATCCAATTATATATATATCGTGTTCTTTCCAACATGCTGAGCTTGCCAAAGGATAAAATGAAAAAGGAAAGGTGAAGATCACCATGAATCTTGCATAAGGTAGAAGATAATAATAAAGGATAGGCCCTTCGCAGAGGGAAGCAGAGGTTGCCATGCGCTTTTATGGTTGGATGCATAAAATCTCAATGCGAAAGAACATCACTTTATATTGCCCCTTGTGATATGAACCTTTATTTTTGCAGTCCGTCGCTTTTATTACTTCCACATCACAAGATCGTATAAAGCTTATTTCTCCCACACCAATCAATCATACATATTTAGAGCATTTTTTATTGCTTTGCATCGATGACAACTTACTTGAAGGATCTTACTCAATCCATAGGTAGATATGGTGGACTCTCATGGCAAACTGGTTTAGGGATATTTGGAAGCACAAGTAGTATTTCTACTTGGCGCTGAGAATTTGGCTAGCATGAGGGGGAAAGGAAAACTCAACAAGTTAGAGGAACCATGACAACATACTTTGTTGGTGGAGGGGGAGTACAAACTTTACCATTCTGTTTGGGAAACGCCTATAATGTGTTTAGCATGGAAGATATCGCCATCTCTTAGTTGCTACGTTGACAATGAAAGTATACCGCTCAAAATACAATTTATCTCTATTTGAAAACCGAGCTCTGGCACCTCTACAAATCCCTGCTTCCCTCCGCGAAGGGCCTATCCATTTACTTTTATGTTGAGTCATCACCCTCTTATTAAAAAGCACTAGCTCGAGAGCACAGCGGTCATTTGCATTCATCACTATTAATTTATGTTGGGTGTGACTATGATTGGATCTCTATTACCATGAATTACAATGTCTAGTCAGTCCTTGATCTTTAAAGGTGCTCTGCATTTATGTTTTGCGGTCTCAGAAAGGGCTAGCGAGATACCATCTTGTTATATCATATTATAATTGTTTTGAGAAAGTGTTGTCATCCGAGATTTATTATGATGACTTGCTGGTTGATTATGCTATTGATATGAGTAATTATGAGACCTGAGAATTATTGCAAATGTGGTTAGTTATAATTTATGTAGAAAACTTGAATGCTGGCTTGACATAGTTACAACAACAAGAGCAAACAGAGTTTGTAAAAGTTTTTCTTTCTTTCTTTCAGTTTGTCAACTGAATTGCTTGAGGACAAGCAAGGGTTTAATCTTGGGGGAGTTGATACATCTCCGTCATATCTACTTTTCCAAACACTTTTTCCCTTGTTTTGGACTCTAACTTGTATGATTTTAATGGAACTAACCCGGACTGACGCTGTTTTCAGTAGAATTACCATGGTGTTGTTTTATGTGCAGAAAACAAATATTCTCGGAATGACCTGAAACTCCACGGACCATCTTAGAAAAAACAATAAAAATCCTCGCCAAAGATGAAGACCAGGGGGCCCACACCCTTCTCACGAGGGTGGGGGGCTACCCCCTAGGGCACGCCCCCCCTACCTCGTGGGCCCCCTGGAAACCCTCCGACACCAACTCCAACTCTATATATTTGCTTTCGGAGAGAAAAAATAAGAGAGAAGAAATCATCATGTTTTACGATAGGGAGCTGCCGCCAAGCCCTAAAACCTCTAGGGAGGGCTGATCTAGAGTCCATTCGGGGCTCCGGAGAGGGGGATTCGTCGCTGTCATCATCATCAACCATCCTCCATCACCAATTTCATGATGCTCACCACCGTACGTGAGTAATTCCATCATAGGCTTGCTGGACGGTGATGGGTTGGATGAGATTTATCATGTAATTGAGTTAGTTTTGTTAGGGTTTGATCCCTAGTATCCACTATGTTCTGAGATTGATGTTGCTATGACTTTGCTATGCTTAATGCTTGTCACTAGGGCCCGAGTGCCATGATTTCAGATCTGAACCTATTATGTTTTCATGAATATATGTGAGTTCTGGATCCTATCTTGCAAGTATATAGTCACCTACTATGTGTTATTATCCAGCAACCCCGAAGTGACAATAATCGGGACCACTCCCGGTGATGACCATAGTTTGAGGAGTTCATGTATTCACTATGTGCTAATGCTTTGTTCCGGTTCTCTATTAAAAGGAGGCCTTAATATCCCTTAGTTTCCAATAGGACCCCACTGCCACGGGAGGGTAGGACAAAAGATGTCATGCAAGTTCTTTTCCATAAGCACATATGACTATATACGGAATACATGCCTACATTACATTGATGAATTGGAGCTAGTTCTATGTCACCCTATGTTATGACTGTTACATGATGAACTGCATCCGGCATAATTATCCATCACTGATCCGGTGCCTACGAGTTTTTCATATACTGGTTTACGCTTATTTACTTTCCCGCTGCTACTGTTACAATCACTACAAAATATCAAAAATATCACTTTTACTGTCTTTACTTTTGGTGCTGCTACCACCACTATCATATTACTTTGCTACTAAACACTTTACTGCATATACTAAGTTTCCAGGTGTGGTCTAATTGACAACTCAGCTGCTAATCCTTGAGAATATTCTTTGGCTCCCCTTGTGTCGAATCAATAAATTTGGGTTGAATACTCTACCCTCGAAAGCTGTTGCGCTCCCCTACACTTGTGGGTTATCAAGAACAATTTCAGAAAACAGTCTTGATGACCCAGAAGTATAGGGAATCTATCGTAGTCCTTTCGATAAGTAAGAGTGTCTAACCCAACGAGGAGCAGAAGGAAATGATATGCGGTTTTCAGCAAGGTATTCTCTGCAAGTACTGAAATAAGTGGTAACAAATAGTTTTGTGATAAGATAAATTGTAACGAGCAACAAGTAACAAAAGTAAATAAAGTGCAGCAAGGTGGCCCAATCCTTTTTGTAGCAAAGGACAAGCCGGAACAATCTCTTATAATAGGAAAAGCGCTCCCGAGGACACATGGGAATATCGTCAAGCTAGTTTTCATCACGTTCATATGATTCGCGTTCGATACTTTGATAATTTGATATGTGGGTGGACCGGTGCTTGGGTGCTGTTCTTACTTGAACAAGCATCCCACTTATGATTAACCTCTATTGCAAGCATCCGCAACTACAACAAAAGTATTAAGGTAAACCTAACCATAGCATGAAACATGTGGATCCAAATCAGCCCCTTATGAAGCAACGCATAAACTAGGGTTTAAGCTTCTGTCACTCTAGCTACCCATCATCTACTTATTACTTCCCAATGCCTTCCTCTAGGCCCAAATAATGGTGAAGTGTTATGTAGTCGACGTTCACATAACACCACTAGAGGCTAGACAACATACATCTTATAAAAATATCAAACGAATACCAAATTCACATGACTACTAATAGCAAGACTTCTCCCTTGTCCTCGGGAACATACGTAATTACTCAGAAAGCATATTCATGTTCATAATCAGAGGGGTAATAATATGCATATAGGATCTGAACATATGATCTTCCACCAAATAAACCAACTAGCATCAACTACAAGGAGTAATCAACACTACTAGCAACCTACTAGCACCAATCCCGGACTTTGAGACAAGAATTGGATACAAGAGATGAACTAGGGTTTGGAGATGAGATGGTGGTGGTGAAGATGTTGATGGAGATTGCCCTCTCCCGACGAGAGGAGCGTTGGTGATGACGATGGTGATGATTTCCCCCTCCCGGAGGGAAGTATCCCCGGCAGAACAGCTCTACCGGAGCTCTAGATTGGATCCGCCAAGGTTCTGCCTCGTGGCGGCGGAGTCTCGTCCTGAAAAGTTGCTCCTCTTTTTTTCTCATCGAAAGACTTCATATAGGAGAATATGGACGTGGGAGAGCCAACAGGGGACCCACAAGGTAGGGGGCGCGCCCTAGGGGGGGTGCCCCCCACCCTCGTGAGAAGGGTGTGGGCCCCCTGGCCTTCATCTTTGGCGATGATTTTTCTTTATTTATTTTAAGACGTTCTGTGGAGTTTCAGGACTTTTGGAGTTGGGAAGAATAGGTCTCTAATATTTGCTCCTTTTCCAGCCCAGAATTCCAGCTGCCGGCATTCTCCCTCCTTATGTAAACCTTCTAAAATAAGAGAGAATAGCCATAGGTATTGTGACATAAAGTGAAATAACAGCCCATAATGCAATAAATATCGATATAAAAGCATGATGCAAAATGGACGTATCAACTCCCCCAAGCTTATACCTCGCTTGTCCTCAAGCGAAAAGCCGATAACAATAAATATGTCCTCATGTTTTAGAGGTAGAGGCGTCGATAAAAAATAAAATATGGACATGAAGGCGTCATGATTATTCTCTTAACAGCAACATATATAGATTTTGTCATATGATTACTTATGTTCATGTGATGATCTATTCACAATGAAAAAGTATAAATCATAAACCTTATTGGGCTCCGACAAACTATAATCTCAGTCATTGAAGCAATTGCAATTTATCATAACATTGGAAAGAGTCTATATTAGAGCTAAAAAGAAAGTCCACATACTCAACTATCATTTAGTCCTCCATAATTGCTAACACTCACGCAATACTTGTGGTTACGGAGTTTTAATCGGACACAGAGAAAGATAGGGGCTTATAGTTTTGCCCCACAACCTTTTACCTCAAGGGTAATGTCAACAATAATGGTTCATGCTCCCCTACATCCAATTATATATATATCATGTTCTTTCCAACATGCTGAGCTTGCCAAAGGATAAAATGAAAAAGGAAAGGTGAAGATCACCATGAATCTTGCATAAGGTAGAAGATAATAATAAAGGATAGGCCCTTCGCAGAGGGAAGCAGAGGTTGCCATGCGCTTTTATGGTTGGATGCATAAAATCTCAATGCGAAAGAACATCACTTTATATTGCCCCTTGTGATATGAACCTTTATTTTTGCAGTCCGTCGCTTTTATTACTTCCACATCACAAGATCGTATAAAGCTTATTTCTCCCACACCAATCAATCATACATATTTAGAGCATTTTTTATTGCTTTGCATCGATGACAACTTACTTGAAGGATCTTACTCAATCCATAGGTAGATATGGTGGACTCTCATGGCAAACTGGTTTAGGGATATTTGGAAGCACAAGTAGTATTTCTACTTGGCGCTGAGAATTTGGCTAGCATGAGGGGGAAAGGAAAACTCAACAAGTTAGAGGAACCATAACTCATTACGTTGTCTTCCTTTTCCAACATCTACTCTTTAGCATGTCATATTTTAATGAGTGCTCCCAATCATAAAAGATGTCAATGATAATATATCTATATGTGAAAACCTCTCTCTCCTTATTACTTCCTATTAATTGCAACAATGACCAAAGCTATGTCTGCCAACTCCCAACAACTTTTAATCATCATACTCTTTCTATGTGATGTCATTACTCTCAATAAGATCAATATGAACTTTTTGTTTCTTTTTATTCTTATCTCTTTTTCTTTTATTCACCCAAGATCATGGCAAAATAATCAAGCCCTTGACTCAACACTAATCTTTATTATATATAACTCACGGACTCGATTACAAAGAGAGATCAAAAAGAAAATCTCAAAACTAGATCATGCCATAAACTTTATTCTACTAGATCAAGATACTACTAATAGGATCGAACTAAGAAAAACGGTAAAGATAGGAGTTGTGATGGTGATACGATACCGGGGCACCTCCCCCAAGCTTGGTAGTTGCCAAGGGGAGTGCCCATACCAGATACGCAATTCTTCTTTGTTGGAGGAGACGGTGGAGGTGTTGTTGATGATGCGGGCTTGTCATGCATCTTCCAAGGCATAGGTTCACCATCATAGAAAGATGATTCGAGTCTCCGGAATCCTCAAATCTGCAGCCAAACTCATTCTTTTGAATCTATATTCATACTCACAGTTTTGGTTTTGCAGGTCATAGATTTGGGCTTGGAGGTGCTCGATCTTCTCATGTAGCTTGAAGATGGCCTCCTCGGTGTTCTTGGCATCTGGCTTGTAGTTGTTAGTGAACTCCGCGAGCATCATGTGGCTAGCGTTGATTCCACGCTCCACCATCCTTTGGCACTTGAAAACTTGTTGCTCCACTGCTTCGAGCCTCGTCTCCATGCTTCCGGTCCCCTTTGGTCCCTCTTCATCACGGATGTGCAGCAACCCATCAGCAACTCAATGGTTTGAGGGTGTCGCAGCACCTTCGCGAGGTCAGGGTTGATGACCTTCTCGAAGAACTTGTCCTTGGAGGCGGTTGGGGCCATCATGATAACCTAGATCTGTCAGAAAAACAGCTCGAAACAAGAACAAAGGAGGTTTGCGTGATACGGGAGTCAAAACCTTCGGGAGGTTATATACTGAATTTTTACCGACCAAAATATGTAACGTGCAAGAAAATGGAGTCTGGAAGGCACACGAGGTGCTCACAAGGTAGGGGGCGCGCCCAGGGGGGTAGGGCGCGCCCACCACCCTCGTGGGGCCCTCGTGTCCTTCCCGGACTGCTACTTATTTTTCTATTTTTCTAAATATTCCAAAACGGAGAAATATTGCCTTAAAGATTGTTTTGGAGTCGGTTTCCTTACCGTATCACATACCTATTCCTTTTCGGAGTCTGAAACATTCCGGAAAGTGTCCCTTATGTATTCCTCCGGGGTTACGGTTTCAATAATATTGGTTTCAACATTTATGGGATTACCTGAGATATAATGTTTAATTCTTTGACCGTTTACCACCTTCGGATTTGTGCCCTCGAAGTTGTTGATTTTTATGGCACCGGAACGATAGACCTCTTCGATAACATAGGGGCCTTCCCATTTAGAGAAAAGTTCTCCTACAAAAAATCTTAAACGAGAGTTGTATAGCAATACATAATCACCTACATTAAACTCACGCTTTTGTATCCTTTTGTCATGCCATCTTTTAACTTTTTCTTTAAACAACTTGGCATTTTCATAAGCCTGGGTTCTCCATTCATCAAGTGAGCTAATATCAAATAACCTCTTCTCACCGGCAAGTTTAAAATCATAGTTGAGTTCTTTAATAGCCCAATATGCCTTATGTTCAAGTTCGAGGGGTAAGTGACATGCTTTTCTAGAAACCATTTTATATGGAGACATACCCATAGGATTTTTGTATGCAGTTCTATATGCCCATAATGCATCATCAAGTTTCTTAGACCAATTCTTTCTAGACCTATTAACAGTCTTTTGCAAAATTAATTTGAGATCTCTATTTCTCAACTCTACTTGACCACTAGACTGTGGGTGATAAGGAGATGCAATTCTCTGATTAACATCATATTTAGCAAGCATTTTACGGAAAGCACCATGAATAAAGTGTGAACCACCATCCGTCATTAAATATCTAGGGACTCCAAACCTCGGAAAAATAACTTCTTTAAGCATTTTAATAGAAGTGTTATGATCGGCACTACTAGTTGGAATAGCTTCTACCCACTTAGTAACGTAATCAACAGCAACTAGAATATGTGTGTATCCATTAGAGGCAGGAAAAGGTCCCATATATTCAAAGCCCCAAACATCAAATGGTTCAATAACAAGAGAATAATTCATAGGCATTTCTTGAGGTCTACTAATATTACCAATTCTTTGACATTCATCACAAGACAAGACAAACTTTCGGGCATACTTGAAGAGAGTAGGCCAATAAAAACCAGATTGCAACCTTATGTGCAGTGCTATCTCTAGCGTGGTGTCCTCCATAAGACTCAGAATGACACTTGCGTAGGATTTGTTCCTGTTCATGCTCAGGTACACAACGTCTAATAACACCATCTATTCCTTCTTTATAAAGATGTGGGTCATCCCAAAAGTAATGTCTCAAGTCATAGAAAAACTTTTTCTTTTGCTGGTATGTGAAGATAGGTGGTATAAACTTAGCAACAATATAATTAGCATAATCAGCATACCATGGGTTACTATGAGAAGTACTTATAACATTTAATTGTTCAATAGGAAAGTCATCATTAATAGGTAGTGGGTCATCAAGAACATTCTCTAACCTAGACAAGTTGTCTGCAACGGGGTTCTCAGCTCCATTTCTATCAATAATATGCAAATCAAATTCTTGTAGCAAGAGAACCCATCTAATAAGTCTAGGTTTAGCATCTTTCTTTTCCATAAGGTATTTAATAGCAGCATGATCAGTGTGAATAGTTACTTTAGAATCAACAATATAAGGTCGGAATTTATCACAAGCAAATACAACTGCTAAAAGCTCTTTTTCAGTAGTAGCATAATTTCTTTGAGCATTGTCTAGAGTCTTACTAGCATAATGAATAACATTTAATTTCTTATCAACTCTTTGCCCTAGAACAGCACCTACAGCATAATCACTAGCATCACACATAATTTCAGAGGGTAAATTCCAATTAGGTGGCTGAACAACAGGTGCAGAGACTAATGCTTTCTTAAGTGTTTCAAATGCTTCAACACGATCATCATCAAAGACAAATGGTATATCTTTTTGCAATAAATTAGTCAGAGGCCGAGAAATTTTTGAGAAGTCCTTAATGAACCTCCTATAAAATCCAGCGTGACCAAGGAAACAATACTCGATCAAGATTGCTCAAGAAATCATCAAAAGAGGAACCATAGACAGAAAAACCGTCCATGAAAACCTCACAAATATTTTCACAAAAGTCAGAGAATATAGCCATCATGCATCTTTGAAAGGTAGCAGGTGCATTACATAAACCAAAAGGCATACGTCTATAAGCAAAAGTACCAAAAGGGCATGTAAAAGTATTCTTTGATTGATCTCTAGCCGACACAGGTATTTGAGAGAAACCAGAATAACCATCTAGAAAGCAATAGTGTGTATGTTTGCATAATCTTTCTAGCATTTGATCAATAAAGGGTAAGGGGCAATGATCTTTCTTAGTAGCTTTATTTAATTTGTGGAAATCAATTACCATCCTATAACCTGTGATAATTCTTTGTGGAATCAATTCATCTTTATCATAAGGAACAACAGTAATACCTCCCTTCTTAGGGACACAATGGACAGGACTTACCCACTCACTATCAGCAAAGGGATAGATTATACCTACCTCCAGAAGCTTTAGTATGTAGCAACCAGACCTCAAACAGTCTGATCTCTATGCTCAGGTGTCAACCCTGGATCAGTAATATTGACACCACACAGTACTTGGAGGATTTATAATAGAGTAGCAATCACACACTTATTACATCGAGTGTCTCAATAGAGAACTTATTACAATAAATATGGCTTAAGGCCATCTAATAACGATAACAGCAGAAGGCTTGGAAGATAAGTGAGTCCATCAACTCCAACTGCATCACTGAGTATAGAACCACGACCTAAAACTCCTTAATCATTGTCTGAAAAGTCTGCAACATTAACGTTGCAGCCTGAAACGGGTCAGCACATGGAATATGCTGGAAAAGTAACACATAGAGGGTAATGGAATGAAACAGCTATACTATATGCATATTTGGCTGGAGGAAAGCTCTATGGTTACATTTTTGCGTAAAGCTGATTTTTCCCTACTGCAAAGGAATAAATTTTATTTAACTATCACGGTAGTTGTTAAACATTGAGAATGGTTGACAGCATTCTCAATCCCAATTAAGCATCATCATTAAACAAAACCCATCAAAATTAAATTTTAGAGTAACATGTTGAGATTCACATGATTATCCAAGTACTAGATACTCAAGATGTCCATAACCGGGGACACGGCTAACCATGATTAGTTTATACACTCTACAGAGGTTTGCGCACTTTTCCCCACGAGACTTGATCGCCTCCATTTGGTTTCTCGCACTACACGGTGTTTGAGAAACGGATGACCGAGACATAGTCTTTCAGAAGCGCTAGCACCTTACGATGGATAGACCGTTACACCTACTTTCCCCTACATCTGCTAGTCTACCCTGTAAGAGTTCGCACGACTTAATCAACTACGCTGGAGCACATAATAGCTTGTGGCTGCACACGGAAGTTTCTTGTATGAAAAATCTCATGATCCCTTTGGGCCTGGGTGGCGGTCCATAAAGAAAAACAGGCAATCCAAGAATACCCAGGTACCTCAATCCACCCAGATGTGTGTTTAAGTTGCCACCTTAGATAAACCATTAATTAACAAACTCACATCTGTCATGGATATCACTCACCCAATCCACGTCTACTAGCATAGCATAGCAATAGTAAGCAAACGTAGAAGTAACTCCCAAAGGTTTGATAATACAACAGGTAATAGGTACTACCTCAACTACTTCCCATCCCACAATTTAATTAGATACTAATCATGCAATGTTTGAGGATTGATCTAATGCAATAAAACTGGGTAGTAGGAGGTATGATCAAAGTGTTACTTGCCTTGCTGATGATCCACGAAACTTAGAGATTTGAAGTAACAGGCGGCGCACTCCGGGTATTCTATCACAGACAAACAAACAAGCATACAATAAGTATTCAACTCATGCACAGGTAAAACTCAAATAAGAGATCCAACCAGAAAGTTCAACTTAAGAATCAAATCAAACGAAGCAACGAAAGTCAAACGGCAAAAGAAACAGGCTTCGTTTACTATTCTGGATCTAGGGCAATTTTTACAGTGGCAAAAACTTGTTTAAGTTGGTTAAACGGATAGAGGGTTTCGAGACGAAACTCCAGGCGCTTGAATCGCCTGATTCCGATAAACAAGCGAAAAGTTATACTAAAACGAAAATCGGATCAGGAATCGCGATCAGAAAAATCACGGATTTAATCCAAGAAAAGAAAAACGACGAACGTTCGCTAGAACGAACGAACGAACGAACGCTCGCTATTTAAATAAATCAGAAAAACCGATCTATTTAAAAAAATCGAAACAAAAAAAACAAACAAAACCGTCGGAAAAACCGAATGGTTTTTCGGGAAAACCGGCGACTAAAAAAAAACTACCCGGCAATTCCGGCGAGGCTCCAGCGGCGGCGGCGGTCGGCGGGGCGACGGCGGCGGCGCAGGGCGGCGGCGGCCCAGCGCGGCGGCGGCGAAGGCGGCGGCGGCGGCGCTAGGGTGGCGGGGCGGCGCGCTAGTGTTTGGGAGTTCCCGGGCTGGGCTCCCTGGCTTATAAAGCCTGGACGGGCCTAGTGTCCGGGTTGGACACGGCCCGTAGGTCGGTTGCGTTTTTTTAAATATTCCGAGCAGAAAAACAAATAAAAGAAATACTAACCGGAGTCCAAAAATCACGAAATAAATTTTTCCCGACTTCTACGATCAAGCCGCAGAAGGTGAACATTTATTTGGGGCCTAAATGCAATTTTGAAAAACGCACATTTTTCCTAAATTCAAATAAAATATCGAAAAACTCCGAGATAAAATCTTATTTGATTTTATTATTAAATCCTCAATATTTCTTTATTTCGGGAAAGTCATTTTATTCCCTCTCTCATATTTTTGTAATAGAAATAATTGATGATAAAATAATTAAAATCAACTGATCCTATTCTCAAAATTTGAGAAAACTCAAATATGAAAATAACGAAATCCCCAACTCTCTCCGTGGGTCCTTGAGTTGCGTAGAATTTCTAGGATCAAAACCAACAGCAAATAAATTATGATATGCAATGATGATCTAATGTATAACATTCCAAATTGAAAATTTGGGATGTTACAAACCTACCCCCCTTAAGATGAATCTCGCCCTCGAGATTCGGGTTGGCTAGAAAATAGGTGAGGGTGGTCCTTGAGCAAATCTTCCTCTCGCTCCCAGGTGGCTTCATCCTCCGTGTGGTGGCTCCACTGAACGTTACAAAACTTGATAACCTTGCTGCGGGTGACTCGGCTGGCAAACTCGAGAATCTTAACAGGTTTCTCCTCATAGGTCAAATTGTTATCCAACTGAATTGCTTCCAATGGCACTATGTCTCTCAAGGGTATGTCAGCCATCTCCGCGTGACACTTCTTCAGCTGAGAAACGTGGAACACATCATGTACTCGTGACAATACTTCGGGCAATTCCAGCTTGTAGGCCACTTCTCCCATACGTTCCAATACTCGGTATGGTCCTACAAATCGTGGCGCTAACTTTCCCTTAACATCAAAGCGCTCTATTCCCCGAAGGGGGGATACTCGAAGATAGACTCTGTCTCCGACTTCATAAACTATCTCCTTGCGTTTTGAATCTGCATAACTCTTCTGCCTGGATTGAGCTACCTTGAGCCTATCGCGAATCAATTTCACCTTCTGTTCAGAATCTTTAATCAAATCAGGCCCAAACAACTGGCGGTCTCCAACTTCATCCCACGACAACGGTGTCCTGCACCTCCTTCTGTAAAAGGCTTTGAAAGGGGCCATCTTAAACTGGATTGATATCTGTTGTTGTAAGAGAACTCTGCATATGGCAAATTGTCGTCCCAACTAGATCCATAATCTAGCGCACAAGCTCTCAGCATGTCCTCCAAAATTTGATTGACCCTCTCGGTCTGTCCATCTGTCTGTGGATGAAAAGCTGTGCTGAACTCTAGCCTGGTACCCAAAGTTTCGTGCAACTGATTCCAGAACTTTGAGGTAAACTGGGTTCCTCTATCTGATACTATACTCCTCGGAACTCCATGTAAGCATACAATCCTGGTCATGTATATCTTTGCCAACTTAGCACTGGTGTAAGTGGTCTTTACCGGGATGAAATGAGCTACTTTCGTCAACCGATCAACTACAAACTAAATCGAGTCATAGCCTGAACGAGTCCTGGGTAATCCCGTGATAAAATCCATGCCTAACTTATCCCACTTCCATTCGCGTATCGGCAATGGCTGTAGCAATCCTGCTGGCTTCTGATGCTCTGCCTTTACTCTCTGACATACATCACAAACCGCTACATACTCCGCAATATCTTTCTTCATTCCAGTCCACCAGAAAGTATCCTTCAAATCCAAATACATCTTGGTATTTCCTGGGTGAATCGAATATGGTGAATCATGTGCCTCTTGCAGAATCAACTTCCTAATCTCCGGGTCATTGGGCACATAAACACGGTATTCAAACCATAGGGTGTCGTGCTCATCCTCACGAAATCCTTTAGCCTTTCCTTCACTCATTTTCTCCTTTATAGAGGTAATCTCCTTGTTAGCCTTCTGAGCTTCTCTGATGCTATCCATCAAAGTTGACTGAATCTCCAATGCTGCTACATAGCCTCTCGAAACTATTTCCAAACATAGATCACGAAGATCCTCGGCTAACACCTTTGGTATTTCTCCCGTCATTAGTGTATTGACATGGCTCTTACGGCTCAATGCATCAGCTACTACATTAGCCTTTCCGGGATGGTAATGCAATCTCATATCATAATCCTTGATGAGCTCCAACCATCTCCTTTGTCTGAGGTTTAACTCCTTATGCATGAAAATGTATTTCAAACTTTTGTGATTCGTGTAGACCTCGCAATGATTTCCAATGAGGAAATGTCTCCATGTTTTCAATGCATGCACTATGGCTTCTAACTCTAAATCATGCGTGGCATAATTCAATTCGTGGGGTTTCAGTTGTCGTGAGGCATATGAAACAACTCTCCCTTCCTGCATAAGTAGTGCTCCAAGTCCTCGTCGTGAAGCGTCGCAATACACCTCATAATCCTTGGTCTGGTCTGGCAAAATCAACACTGGTGAAGTAAACAAGCGTTTCTTCAACTCCTGGAAACTAGCCTCACACTCCTCAGTCCGTATGAACTTGGTATCCTTCCTTAACAACTCCGTCATAGGTTTTGCAATTTTGGAGAAATTCTCAATAAATCTCCGGTAGTATCCTGCGAGTCCAAGGAAACTCCGGATCTCTCCAACTGTTGTTGGTGCCTCCCACTTGGTCACGGTATCAACTTTAGTGTGATCAACTGCTATTCCTTCTCCGGATATAACATGTCCGAGGAATCCTACTTCCTTCAACAAAAACTCACATTTGCTAAACTTGGCATATAGTTGATGTTCCCTGAGCTTTCCAAGAACCAAACGCAAATGTTCCTTATGCTCCTCTTCATTCTTCGAGTAAACCATAAAATCATCAATGAACACCACGACGAACTTATCCAAGAACTCCATAAACACTTTGTTCATCATGTTCATAAAATAGGCAGGTGCGTTAGTCAGACCAAATGACATAACGGTATACACGTACAACCCATACCTGGTGGTAAAAGCTGTCTTAGGTATATCCTGTTCTCGAATCTTCAACTGGTGGTATCCTGATCGCAGATCGATCTTGGAAAATACCTTAGCTCCTTGCAATCGATCAAACAGATCATTGATCATTGGTAGTGGGTACTTGTTCTTGATCGTTACTTCATTCAACCCACGATAATCAACAACCATCCTTAACGATCCATCCTTCTTCTCCACTAGAAGTACTGGTGATCCCCAAGGCGACGAACTTGGGCGAATGTAACCTTTATCCAGTAAATCCTTAATCTGCTTCTTAATCTCCACCAAATCCTTTGCGGGAATCCTATATGGTCTCTTTGATATTGGCCCTGTGCCTTGCAATAGCTCAATTAAAAACTCAATATCTCTATCCGGTGGCATGCCTGGCAACTCTTCGGGAAATACTTCAGGGAAATCCCTTACCACTGGTACTTCCTCCTGCACAACTCCTGATAAGGAATTTACTTGTGTCCTATTTGGCGCATGCCGGGATACATACTTGATCCTTCTTCCTTCTGGCGTCGTAAGAAAAATTGTCTTACTAGTGCAATCGATGTTTCCCCCATACATCGACTGCCAATCCATACCGAGAATTACATCCAAATCTTGGGATTCCAGAATAATTAAATCCGTTGGGAAAATATGCATTCCTATACCTAATGGCACTTGGAAACATCCTTGACTGGCCATATACTCCGCTCCTGGTGAGCTTACTAGCATAGGTGTTCTAAGAACCTTAGTGGGCAAGTTATACTTATCCACAAATCCCTTTGATATGTATGAATGCGATGCACCAGTACCAAAAAGAACGAGTGCAGTAAATGACTTAACCAAAAACTTACCGATTACTGCATCCGGCTGCTCTTCAACCTCCTCCACATTAACGTGGTTCACCTGTCCCCTGTTGAAAGGGTTCGGCTTCTTCCCAGAGCTTCCATTGCCATTCTGGCCTTCAGGACATTCATTGGCATAATGTCCGGTCTTCTGACACTTAAAGGAAGTGACTTGGCTCAGGTCTTTCTTGGCTGGGATTGATGGGTTGGTATGGTTCTGGCCGTTGCTTCCTCCATTACCATTACCATTCTTGGTGCCATTGTGATTGTGCGAGCTACCTCCTCCATGAGTATGCTGAAAATGGCCTCCCTATCTAGGGGTAAATCTTGGCTTTTGCTGAGCTCCTGAATTGTACTTTCCTTGTGCATACTTCCTCTTGCGATTTTCAATTTGCTGCTGCTTCCCTTCAATCATAAGAGCACGATCTACCAACTCCTGGTAGTTGTTGAAGGTTGCTACCATCAACTGCATGCTCAACTCATCATTCAGTCCTTCCAGAAACTTCTCCTGCTTAGCTGCATCCATAGCAACGTCATCTTGGGCATAACGTGCTAATTTACTAAAGTCAATCACATACCATGATGCTACGGGTCCCATGTGACAGTGTCGACAGGGAAAGTGGCTGTGAAATTTTCCCACCATGATGCTATGGGTCCTTCAAGCTGATGTGCGGCAAATTTCACCTTCTCCACATCTGTGCATCCTGCTGTGGTCAACTCTCTAGCTGTCTTGCAGAGCCAATCATCTGCTACTATTGGCTCGGTGCTACTAGAAAACACCGGTGGATTCAGCCTAAGAAAAAGGGCTAAGTGATCAACAGGTGGTGGTGGTGGTGGTGGGTTGTTGTTGTTGTTGTTCCCCTGATTCTGATTCTGGACTAGCAACTGCATCAATGTGTTCTGCTGCTGGATCAACTGGGTGAGCTCCGGTGGGAAGGTAAATCTGTGGTCACATCTCGGAGGCATTTGAGGGTTTTAGAAAAGATGAGATTTAAGAATAGAGGGGTTCTAAAGAGAAAACACTATCCATATGCACATGAGGCAAAAGAAAACAATTCACTTCATTCAATCAAACAAGGGCATACAATCGATTTAACTATCGCAAAAGTGCTCAGACTACTGTATTTACATGGTGGACTACTACTACTGATGAGGTGGTCTACTAGAAATATTCTTTGGTTGCAGACTCCATGATATCTGCTCCGGCTTCATCAACATAGTCATCATCGCTATCATCTGGGTCCAAGTCAGTGTCGTCGATGATGATGTAGTCTTCCAGGCGAATCTCCTTGGGTTCTTCATCTTCATCTACCGGTGTAGGGTCTCCCATGAATATTCCAATCTTCTTGATCAGATCGTCATTCTTTTCCACTAATACTTCAATTTCTTCTTCATAATCTTCACGTGTAGCCTTGAGTTCTTCCTCCAGTTCCTTGATTCTTGTCCTTGCCTTCTTCAGGTCTATCATGTCGGCGCACATCTGGTTCTCCTGACGTCGGATGTGCTGGTTTAATTCCTAGATAAAAGCTGTAATTGATCTATCCTTTCTGGTGCTGATCATCTCCCAGTGCTCATCTCGGCGCCCACTAATCTGGTAGATAGTATCCTTGAGATCACTGCGGTAGACTTCTCCAATGTGTCCCATGGCGATGTGAGCTGTCATGCTCTTTCCTAGACTCCAAGTTGGTGCATCAAAAGAAAACTCTATGGGCTCAGTGACTGGCATGCACGTCCTTCCTGGAACTTGAACTTGAATCATCCAGCGCTCTTCTTCAGGTAAAGTGGCGTTGTAGGTTCCGGTGAAGCTTGGTACTCCTATGTTCAGGTATCTAGTGACTTCCTTCAGGTGACGTCCAAAGGGTGTATCTTCCTCCGGTTGCGTGAACTTGTTCCCTGCATCCGCCATCCTAAAGAGTAGAAAAGATAAGAGGTCAGAAGAGAAGAGAGTGAATAGTGATCTAGGTCTTTAGCTTAGTGGTCGTGTCCTACAGTCAGCGTGTGCTCTGATACCATCTTTGTAGCGACCAGACCTCAAACTGTCTGATCTCTGTGCTCAGGTGTCATCCCTGGATTAGTAATGCTGACACCACACAGTACTTGGAGGATTTATAACAGAGTAGCAATCACACACTTATTACATCGAGTGTCTCAATAGAGAACTTATTACAATAAATATGGCTTAAGGCCATCTAATAACGATAACGGTGGAAGGCTTGGAAGATAAGTGAGTCCATCAACTCCAACGGCATCACTGAGTATAGAACCACGACCTAAAACTCCTTACTCGTCATCTGAAAAGTCTGCAACATTAACGTTGCAGCCCGAAATGGGTCAGCACATGGAATATGCTGGCAAAGTAACACATAGAGAGTAATGGAATGAAACAGCTATACTATATGCATATTTGGCTGGAGGAAAGCTCTATGGTTACAGTTTTGCATAAAGCTGATTTGTCCCTACTGCAAAGGAATAAATTTTATTTAACTATCATGTTAGTCGTTAAACATTGAGAATGGTTGACAGCATTCTCAATCCCAATTAAGCATCATCATTAAACAAAACCCATCAAAATTAAATTTTAGAGTAACATGTTGAGATTCACATGATAATCCAAGTACTAGATACTCAAGATGTCCATAACCGGGGACACGGCTAACCATGATTAGTTTATACACTCTGCAGAGGTTTGCACACTTTTCCCCACAAGGCTCGATCGCCTCCGTTTGGATTCTCCCACTACACGGTGTTTGAGAAACGGATGACCGAGACATAGTCTTTCAAAAGCGCTAGCACCTTACGATGGATAGACCGTTACACCTACTTTCCCCTACATCTGCTAGTCTACCCTGTAAGAGTTCACACGACATAATCAACAATGCTAGAGCCCATAATAGCTTGTGGCTACACACGGAAGTTTCTAGTATGAAAAATCTCATGATCCCTTTGGGCCTGGGTGGCGGTCCATAAAGAAAAATAGGCAATTCTGGAATACCCAGGTACCTCAATCCACCCAGATGTGTGTTTAAGTTGCCACCTTAGATAAACCATTAATTAAAAAACTCACATCTGTCATGGATATCACTCACCCAATCCACGTCTACTAGCATAGCATAGCAATAGTAAGCAAACGTAGAAGTAACTCCCAAAGGTTTGATAATACAATAGGTAATAGGTACTACCTCAACTACTTCCCATCCCACAATTTAATTAGATCCTAATCATGCAATGTTTGAGGATTGATCTAATGCAATAAAACTGGGTAGTAGGAGGTATGATCAAAGTGTTACTTGCCTTGCTGATGATCCACGAAACCTAGAGATTCGAAGTAACAGGCGGCGCACTCCGGGTATTCTATCGCAGACAAACAAACAAGCATACAATAGGTATTCAACTAATGCACAAGTAAAACTCAAATAAGAGATCTAACCAGAAAGTTCAACTTAAGAACACCGGTTTGCAAAAAGAATCAAATCAAACGAAGCAACGAAAGTCAAACGGCAAAAGAAACAGGCTTCCTTTACTATTCTGGATCTAGGGCAATTTTTGTAGTGGCAAAAACTTGTTTAAGTTGGTTAAACGGATAGAGGGTTTCGAGACGAAACTCCAGGCGCTTGAATTGCCTGATTCCGATAAACAAGCGAAATGTTATACTAAAACAAAAATCGGATCAGGAATCGCGATCAGAAAAATCATGGATTTAATCCGTGAAAAGAAAAACGACGAACGATCGCTAGAACGAACGAAAGAACGCTCGCTATTTAAATAAATTCGAAAAACCGATCTATTTAAAAAAACCAAAACTAAAAAAATGAACAAAACCGTCAAAAAACCAAACGGTTTTTCGGGAAAACCGGCGTCTAAAAAAAACTACCCGGCAATTCCGGCGATGCTCCGGCGGCAGCGGCGGTCGGCGGTGGGGCGGCGGTCGGCGGCTGCGGCGCTAGGGCGGCGGGGCGGCGCGCTAGGGTTTGGGAGTTCCCAGGCTGGGCTCCCCGGCTTATAAAGCCTGGACGGGCCTAGTGTCCGGGTCGGACACGGCCCGTAGGTTGGTTGTGGTTTTTTTTTAATATTCTGCGCAGAAAAACAAATAAAATAAATACTAACTGGACTCCAAAAATCCCGAAATAAATTTTCCCCGGCTTCTAAGCTCAAGCCGCACAAGGTGAACATTTATTTGGGCCCTAAATGCTATTTTGAAAAACGCACATTTTTCCTAAATTCAAATAAAATATCAAAAAACTCCGAAATAAATTCTTATTTGATTTTATTATTAAATCCTCAATATTTCTTTATTTCGGGAAAGTCATTTTATTCCCTCTCTCATATTTTTGTAATAGAAATAATTGATGTGTCAGGACCCCGATTCCAAGTCGCATCGATCTAGCCGGTAACACCTCATATCACTTTGCGGCCTCATGGACGGTATCCCACGGGTGTCGCCTTACCATGGCCCGGAACCGTTTGCGCCTTTTGGCTCACGTATATGATAGTGTCGCTAGCATCCATATGACAGAGAACCCGGGCCGACATGGCTAGTCGTGAACCCAAAGCGGCACAGACCTATGGAGACAGGCATACATGAATCACATCGAACATGTCGGTCATCAACGAGTGATTCCGGGCTGTAGCACTAGGCTAACAGGACTCTGGGGAACCCCGGGCTGTAGCAGGCTACGCAGGACTCCGGAAGTCACCGTGTGACATTCCCCGAAGCGACAGACATAGGGATGAAGTGAAACACATGCCGGCCAGTCAAGTGTCCTGAACAGTAGTGCTGGGCTAGCAGGACTCTGGTGAACCGGGCTGTAGCGGACTACTATGGCTCGAGGAACACTAGACTACATTTCCCCATAAGAAAGGCTGCCAAGGATAAACAACTAGATTGTCGGATCCCACTCATACCAAGCATTTCAATCATACACACAATATGCCCGATATGAGTACATACAACATGGCATCACAACAAAACTCTACAACTCAAGTACTTTATTTAAAGGCTCCAAAGAGCCATAACTAACATGTTCATACAGATAGGGGTCACATGACTTGACACTCAAGTCATACAAACATACAAGCACATGCGGAAGCAACTAGTCTGAGTACAGACTCTAGAAAGAAAGAAGGCTTCTCGAAGCCTGTCTATCTACATAGGGCCCTCCATGGCTAGGATCACCACCTGGGTGGCTAGTCACTCGTCGACGTCAAGGTCTACATAAAACCCATCGGAGGGGGCAGTGTTGTCGTCTGAAAACAATAAATAAGCAAACATGAGTACAAAGGTACTCAGCAAGTCTTACATCAGAACCTACTATACATGCTTATTCTCAAGAAGGCGGTGGGGTTGATGCAGCAAGCCAGCTTTGACTCTTGGCTAAGCTATCCTACGGAACTCCACCAGTAAAATAGTTTTCGCACACGAGTCCACTACTCACCAACACAATACTCCACCGGGGATCCTCCCTCGTCATCCTACGAGAGGGCCATCCTCGGTACTCACACTTATCTTGAGTCTTTTAGTAGTATCCATTAACTTTTCTATGAACTATATAGGCAACCAAGTAGTCCTTTACCGTGGACGCGGCTATTCGAATAGTTTATACCCTGCAGGGGTGTACTTCGTCATACACGCTTTCACCACTTACCGCCGTTTACACGACATGTACTCGGCAACCTTCAAGCGGAAGCCCAGTGAGGATGTCGGCCACGGCCTACCTAAACACTTAAGTCTCCAGTCAAGGTTTATCGCCTATCCAAGTTCCATCCGCAGGGAGTCCGGCCGAGGTTTCCACATACGGCCCCGAACGATGTGAACAGGGTTCCTGAGACACCAAACGGGTGACTCGGTACACCGTGCCACGGTGTATCTACCGCAACATAGCCCACCCCTAGGGTCAGCGCTACGCACGGCCGCCAACACATAACCTACAAACACCAGAAACTAATTGCAACTCCTGGACAGAGTACTAGGGTGAATAAGAAGCCGAGAGGGTCCATTGGTTTCGGGCCCAATGTACGATAGTAACTGCATCTTAAATCACACATACAGATCTCAGTTCTTATGGACAGCCTCAATGAAACAACCCACCATGTACTCCTACATGGCCTCTCATCGATACCTTTACCAAAACATGTTCAATACATCCCTCATATTACCGACATAAGCATTTCACTCTAGCTCATCACCCAGATGAACCAGACCTGACTCAACTCTAAGCATAGCAGGCATAGCAAGGTAGGAATCACATACATGGCTCAATCAACTCCTACACATGCTAGTGAGTTTCATCTAGTTACTGTGGCAATGACAGGTCATGCAGAGGATAAGGGTTCAACTACCGTAGCACACAGCAGTTTGAATCGCAATGTCTTAATGCAGTAAACAAGAGCAGGAGCGAGAACATGGGTTGTATCGGAATGACCAATGGTTGCTTGCCTGATGGAGTGGTAACGGGATACTGCCCTTCAGTTGGATACTCCTGAATATCCTCGGAGGCAGAACCTACCACGAAGGACACATCGGAACACAATCAACACATGACGATATACAACAATATGATTCATGCTATGACATGGCAATATGATTGTGTCTTGGCCTAATGCAAGCTAAAATAGGAAGGGATGAACCCATTTGAATCAAAGATTCAAATATTAGCTCATTAAACATGGCATTTATAGTGCATTTCCTTATTCTGCTTAAACAGCAAGGTAAACTTGTTTTGTCATGCATGAAACCATTACAGATGGATAGATTGAATTTTTCTGATAATTTTTCATATATAATTTATCTCATTTGGAGCTATGGTTGAATTTCTATGAATTTTTGAAGTTTGAACTATTTTCTGGAATTTCCTGAATAAGAATAAATCTAGAAAATCGATTACTGCATCAGCAACGCGTCAGGGTGACGTCAGCAGGTCAAAGGCGCCAGTCCAGGTCAAACCTGACTGGTGGGGTCCACTGGTCAGTGTCTCTGTGCACTAACTACGTTTAGTTAGCCTAATTGACTGGCAGGGCCCACTAGTCAGTGACTATACTAATTAACTAACCTATTTAGTTAGCACTAACAGAGTAATTAGTCGGGCGGGGCCCGCATGTTGGTGAGAGAGAGGGGGGAGGTCAACCCATGTCAGCAGGTCAACCTCGCCGGTCAGCGGGTCAAAACCTGCCGGCGTTTAGCCGCCGGCGAGGCCAGACGCGGTGGCGCGCTGCGGAAATCGCCCACAGGGCACCAATTGATGCGCGGAGAGCAACTACGGGTAGCTGGGAATGAACCGCGGCGTTTGGTGGTGGTGGTTGGGCTCGGGGTGGCCAGACACGTCGCCGGCGACGAGCCTTGCGGTCGCCGGAGTCGGACGAAAGTGAGCCCGAGGCTACGGGGCACGGCGAGGCATGTGGTGAGGTGCGTTGTGCCCCTAGGGATGCAGTGAAGTAGTTAGATTAGGTGGCGTGGCCGGTGTTTGGCCGGAGACACGTCGGCGACGAGCTCCACGGCGGCGCGTGCGGGTGAGCTTTGTGTGCTCATTGTGGTGCACGAGAAGAAGAACGGGGAGGATGGGGAGGTGCAGCAGCTCACGGCGATCACGTAGAGGCAGACGGCGCGGTCGGGGACGAGTCGATGCGGCGGCGACGTCGAAAGGGATCTCCGGCGATGCTCGGTGAAGATGAGGTCGAAGAAGACGTTGCAGAGCGTGTGAGTGCTCGGGGCTCAGCTGCTCGACGGAGTCGAGGATGGCGGAGAGGATGGACACGGTGGTGCAACACGGGGACGACGGTGGACACGGTTTCACGGTGGCGCGAGCACGGTAGCGTCGGCCATGGCGGTGGAAGAGCGATGGAGAGGGACCAGGGGAAAAGTGCGGTGTCTGCGAGGTCGGGGGATGCAAGGGAGTTCGTCCCACGTCGACAGGTCGACGAGGGGAGCGGCGAGGCGGCGGCAGCTGCGTGGCGCGCATGCGGTGCTCGCAGTCGAGCACCTGCCTGCTTGGCCAAGCCAAGCTGCTCGCTGGCGGGGTGGCTGGGCTGGGCCGGGAGGTGGGCCTGGTAGGTGGCGCCAGGTAAGTTTTTCTGTTTTTTTGTTTTCTTTTCTATTTTTTTCTGTAGCTTTAGGGCTTTATTTAAAATACCTAGGCACTTTCTAAAATCCTGAAAATAATTGTGGGCTCTTTTGGGATTATTCCTAACAGCCCTGACTTAATTCCAGAATTATTTGAACATTTAAAATATTTATTAGCATTTAAATGTCCAAAGGCAACATACATATGATTTAATCCAGTGACCTTTTGTTGACCTAGAAAATTGTGCACCTATTTTGCCAGAGGTTCTAACCCAAGGCAAAGAGGGTGAGCATTTTAGAAGGGCATTTCAGGTTCTTTGAAGTTATTTTTAGTAAACCCTAGTTGATTTCAAGAGGGGTGCTGGGGGTTCTGCCTTCCCCATTTCAAGTTTCTGATGAAAAATAAACATGATGCACACTCTAATGCATGGACTAGCTAGGGTGTGACATGATGTTAAAATAATTAAAATCAAATGATACTATTCTCAAAATTTGAGAAAACTCAAATATGAAAATAACGAAATCCCCAACTCTCTCCGTGGGTCCTTGAGTTACGTAGAATTTCTAGGATCAAAACCAACAACAAATAAATTATGATATGCAATGATGATCTAATGCATAACATTCCAAATTGAAAATTTGGGATGTTACATAGTATTTCTTTTCTTACCACTTCTTTCATTTTTGGATTCAGACGTCGTTGAGGATCACGAACTGGTTTGGCATTTGCTTCCAAATTTATTTTATGTTGACATAGAGTGGGACTAATGCCCTTAAGATCATCAAGAGTATATCGAATAGCAGCACGATGCTTCTTCAGAGTTTTGAATAATCTTTATTCTTCATGCACTGAAAGGTTAGCACTAATAATAACAGGATATATCTTCTTTTCATCAAGATAAGCATATTTAAGATTATCAGGCAGAGGTTTAAGTTCAAACACGGTATCACCCTTGGGTGGAGGAGGATCCGCTAAAATTTCAACAGGCAAATTGTGATGCAGAATAGGTTCCTGTTTAAAGAATACTTCATCTATTTCCCTTCTTTCATTCATGAACATATCATTTTCATGGTCTAGCAAATAGTGTTCTAAAGGATCACTAGGAGGTACGGCAATAGAAGCAAGACCGATAATTTCATCCTTACTAGGTAATTCTTCCTCACGATGTTTTTTACTAAATTTAGAGAAATTAAACTCATGAACCATATCATCCAAGCCAACAGTAACAACATTCTTTGTGCAATCTATGGTAGCATTGACAGTATTTAAGAAGGGTCTACCAAATATAATGGGACAAAAACTATCTTGTGGGGAACCAAGAACAAGAAAATCAGCAGGATATTTAGTTTTCCCACACAAGACTTCAACATCTCTAACAATTCCAATTGGTGAAATAGTATCTCTATTGGCAAGTTTAATTGTGACATCAATATCCTCTAACTCAGCAGGTGCAATTTCATTCTTAATTTCTTCATATAAGTCAATAGGTATTACACTAGCTCTAGCACCCATATCTCATAAGCCATGATAACAATGATCTCCTATTTTAACAGAAATAACAGGCACGCCTACCACAGGTTTATGTTTATCTTTATCACAAGGTTTATCAATTCTAGCAGTTTCACCTTTGAACTGAATAACATGCCCATCAATATTACCAGACAAGAGATCTTTAACAATAGTAATATTAGGTTATACTTTAACTTGCTCAGGAGGTGTATAAGTTCTAATATTGCTTTTACAAACAACAGTTGAAGCTTTAGCATGACCCTTTATTCTAACAGGGAAAGGTGGTTTCTCAACATAAGAAGTAGGAACAATCGGATCATTATAAGTGACAGTCTTTTCTTCAACTTTAATAGGTGAAGCTACTTTTACTTCTATGGGAGGATGATATTTAAACCACTTCTCCTTAGGGAGATCAACATAAGTAGAAAAGATTCACAGAAAGAAGCTACTATCTCAGAGTCAAGTCCATATTTAGTGCTAAACTTACGGAAAATATCGGTATCCATAAAAGAATTAAAACAAACAAACCTAGGTGTCATACCTGACTCTTTAGCTTCGTCGAGGTCCCAATCTTCAGAGTTGCATTTAATTCTATCCAATAAATTCCATCTGAATTCAATAGTGTTCATCATAAAAGAGCCCGCACAAGAAGTATCGAGCATGGTGCGATTGTTTTCAGAAAGCCGAGCACAAAAACTTTGCATAATTATTTCTATTGGGAGCTCATGATTGGGGCATGAATATAATATTGATTTAAGCCTCCCCCAAGATTGAGCGATGCTTTCTCCTTCGTGATGCCAGAAATTATATATATAATTGTGATCACGATGAACAAGATGCATAGGGTAATACTTTTGATGAAATTCCAACTTCAATCTTTTATAGTCCCATGATCTCATATCATCACATATCCTATACCATACCAATGTGTCTCCCTTCAAAGATAAAGGGAAGACCATCTTCTTAGCAACATCATCGGGTATACCTGCAAGCTTAAATAATCCACAAACTTCATCCACATATATTAGGTGTTCATCAGGATGCTTTGTTCCATCTCCTGTAAAAGGATTAGCTAGCAGTTTTTCTATCATACCTGAAGGTTACTCATAAGGAATTTCATTTTCAATAGGTTCCGTAGGTTGAGGAGCAACTCTTTTCTCTACTGGTCGAGGTGAAGATACCCCGAACAAGCCCCTCAGAGAATTACTTTCCATAGTAACAAGTGATAGTAAATTTCAGCACAATATATAAATTTTTCCTTACAAAATTCCACCTACCAAAGGCGCTACACTCCCCGGCAATGGCGCCAGGAAAGAGTCTTGATGACCCAGAAGTATAGGGGATCTATCGTAGTCCTTTCGATAAGTAAGAGTGTCGAACCCAACGAGGAGCAGAAGGAAATGATAAGCGGTTTTCAGCAAGGTATTCTCTGCAAGTACTAAATTAAGTGGTAACCGATAGTTTTGTGATAAGATAAATTGTAACGAAAAACAAGTAACAAAAGTAAATAAAGTGCAGCAAGGTGGGCCAATCCTTTTTGTAGCAAAGGACAACACGGAACAAACTCTTATAATAGGAAAAGCGCTCCCGAGGACACATGGGAATATCGTCAAGCTAGTTTTCATCACGTTCATATGATTCGCGTTCGATACTTTGATAATTTGATATGTGGGTGGACCGGTGCTTGGGTGCTGTTCTTACTTGAACAAGCATCCCACTTATGATTAACCTCTATTGCAAGCATCCGCAACTACAACAAAAGTATTAAGGTAAACCTAACCATAGCATGAAACATGTGGATCCAAATCAGCCCCTTATGAAGCAACGCATAAACTAGGGTTTAAGCTTCTGTCACTCTAGCAACCCATCATCTACTTCTTACTTCCCAATGCCTTCCTCTAGAACCAAATAATGGTGAAGTGTTATGTAGTTGACGTTCACATAACACAACTAGAGGCTAGACAACATACATCTTATCAAAATATCAAACGAATACCAAATTCACATGACTACTAATAGCAAGACTTCTCCCTTGTCCTCATGAACAAACGTAATTACTCACAAAGCATATTCATGTTCATAATGAGAGGGGTAATAATATGCATATAGGATCTGAACATATGATCTTCCACCAAATAAACCAACTAGCATCAACTACAAGGAGTAATCAACACTACTAGCAACCTAGTAGCACCAATCTTGGACTTTGAGACAAGAATTGGATACAAGAGATGAACTAGGGTTTGGAGATGAGATGGTGCTGGTGAAGATGTTGATGGAGATTGCCCTCTCCCGATGAGAGGAGCGTTGGTGATGACGATGGTGATGATTTCCCCCTCCCAGAGGGAAGTATCCCCGGCAGAACAGCTCTACCGGAGCTCTAGATTGGATCCGCCAAGGTTCCGCCTCGTGGCAGCGGAGTCTCGTCCCGAAAAGTTCCTCCTCTTTTTTTCTCATCGAAAGGCTTCATATAGGAGAAGATGGACGTCGGAGAGCCACCAGGGGGACCACGAGGTTGGGGGGCGCGCCCTAGGGGGGGCACCCTCGTGAGAAGGGTGTGGGCCCTCTGGCCTTCATCTTTGGCGAGGATTTCTCTTTATTTATTTTAAGACGTTCCGTGGAGTTTCAGAACTTTTGGAGTTGCGCAGAATAGGTCTCTAATATTTGCTCCTTTTCCAGCCCAGAATTCCAGTTGCCGGCATTCTCCCTCCTTATGTAAACCTTGTAAAATAAGAGAGAATAGCCATAAGTATTGTGACATAAAGTGAAATAACAGCCCATAATGCAATAAATATCGATATAAAAGCATGATGCAAAATGGACATATCAGCGTACGGGCCGTACCAGAATGTACGGGTGCAAGTTGTCGTTCATGAACATATAAGAAGAAAAAAGGATGAATAATGCAATAATAGACTAATGCTATGCATTGTTATTTAAATAATACGTCGAAGTGTACTGATACAGGTAGTGCAATAAGAAGAAAATAGGACTATTTGACATGTCCTATCCAAGGGCAAGTTGCGTATGGATTGTAGAAAGCGGGTATATTGATTATTATTAGAGACCACCTGGGGGTTCTCGTGTACGTCTTAGCTTCTTGCCTCCTTGGTTGTTCCTTCCCATAATGTGTCCGGCAACCGTACTGCTGGAAAGGGCTTCCAGAGAATTAGGTCCTGAAAGAGTAAAGATGATAAAGGTATACAGCCCCTAGGGCGGTTAAGCCGCATTGCGGGAAGTGCCTTGATTGTGCCTCCGCCTATGCCCATGGTATTTTCACTGCATAATTATGTACGCGCGGCACGGATTTCGTCGCTTGAATGGGACGAGGACGGGTGCCGAGTGGCTAGGCGAGCTCTGAACATGCCAGGCGATCCTGTTGCAGGTTACTCCGGACTCGCTTGCCGGTGTCCGGGGGTTGTACCGTCGAATTGGCTTTGATGACAGGTTTTACCTAATTTTATTCAGGATCGCCTAAGCAGAGAAATATAGGCCCAATCACATCCTTGAAGATCACCCTGTGCCTTTGAGCGACCAGCTGAAACAGCTGGTCGAGCTCCACAAGGCGGCTGAACAGGCCATGAAGGGCTTCATAGTTTGGCTGTGGCCCGGAGAGGCCCTACCTGGGAGCTATTTCGGGCTGGTGCGGCGGCTGGTGGAGGCCTGTCCGAGGCTCGAGGTCATCAAGCGCTCCGTCTGCATCGAAGGTGCCCGTCGGGCCCTTGCCCGTGCAAAGGTGCACTGGGGTAAGCTGGACGGTGAGAAGCTTGTGAAGGACGGGCCGCCGCCGGGGAAGGAGCATCGCAAGCCCGAGAACTACTACAAGGATGTTCTTGCAGGTGCCCGCCTTGTGGCGGATGAATGTACCAAGGATGTGATTTTTGAATGAACTCGCTCGTGTTTATCTTGTGCGCTGAAAACTTGTTCATATGCGCTAAGCAATGCTTATTGAATTTAAAATATTACTTTCTGTGTGGCCGTTTATCAAAAAATTGAGAGATGGCCAGTCGTCGGTTTCTGCCCCCATGCCACTAGTGCTGGGGTGTTCGGGATAAACCTGAGCGCTCTTTTTCCCATAGTTGGGTCCTTCGAGGGAGGCGCTCAGCACAACGAACCAGGCAATCGGACTATAATGCTTGAACACTCTCACTTAGCCATAGAACTCTATAATATTAAATTTCGGTGAAGCCCCTAGTTCGGCAGACCGAGTTCAGGGCGCTATCCACGCCTTGGCCGGACAAAGCCAGCTCCTCGCTTGAAGCGGCATAAGTCTTTAGGGACTCGAAAAACCTCTCGAACAGCAACCGGTCTCTCGCCTCATCATGACAGTCAGTTTTAGCTTTCTCCACTGAGGTGCTTAACCCACCTGAACCGGGGCACAATCGCAGTGGTTCTCCTAGTGCTACCTTAGCCTATAGAGAGTAACGTAAGGCACCAAAACATAGGAGCCAGGCAAACCCAACTATTGACCCAAATCATGATTCGGAGCCAATGCATATAGTGCTATAAGTTCGGGGTGCCGCACTTGTGAAAGTGTACGGACTTCTCACACCATTGTGAGGGGTACTGAAGCCCCTGGCGTGTTTTCCGTACCATGGTGTACGGGTGCAATCATGTCATTTAATAAACATAAATGTGAAAAGAAGATAATGCAAAAAATATGCAAGAAGCTAAGCATTGTTTATAGAGAGGCTATTTATCAAAGCCGAATGATACAAATAGTGCGGTAAGCAAAAGATATTGGACTATTCAGTATGTCCTGACCAGGGGCAGGCTGCGGAATTGTATTTAAAACAGGTATACCGCTCGTAACACAGACCACCTGGGAGTTCCATAATGCGGCATGGCTTGTCTGCCTCCGTGGATCTTGCATCGTTTGTGCGGCAGTCGAATTGCCGAACAGGTCGTCCGAAGTATGGAGTCCTGAAAGTAAGAAATTTTTTAAAAAAAGAATCCAGCAGCCCCTAGTATGTTTTAAGCCGTATTTTGGGCGTGCCGTTATTGTGCCCCTTCCCCTGTGCCCATGGTATTTCAAGGGCATAGTTATGTACGCGAGGTACTGGTTTTGCTATGTCGCGAAAGCTGGGGTTGTGGCCGCATTGCTACGGTTGCTCAGAGTGTGCCAGGAGGTCCTGCTGTGGGTTACTCCGGGCGCGCTTGGCAGTGTCTGGCTTTTTAATGGCCGGACTGGAGAATTGCCTGAGAGGGCTACTTTGTACCTCCGCTGCGAGAGCCGCCGTATGCTCCTCCGTACGGAGGGAGCGTTCGGTGTTTCCGTTGACCATAATTACTCCTCGAGGGCCTGGCATCTTGAGCTTGAGATATGCGTAGTGCGGCACCGCATTGAACTTTGCGAATGCGGTTCGTCCGAGCAGGTCGTGATAGCCACTACGAAACGGGACTATATCGAAGATTAACTCTTCGCTTCGGAAATTGTCCGGGGATCCGAAGACCACATCAAGTGTTACTGAGCCTGTACAGTTGGCTTCTACACCTGGTATAACGCCTTTAAAAGTCGTTCTTGTGGGCTTAATCCTTGAGGGATCTATGCCCATTTTCCGCACTGTATCCTGATAAAGCAGGTTTAGGCTACTGCCGCCGTCCATGAGGACTCTTGTGAGATGAAATCCGTCGATGATTGGGTCGAGAACCAATGCGGCGAAGCCGCCATGACGGATGCTAGTGGGATGGTCCCTTCGATCAAAAGTGATCGGGCAGGAGGACCATGGGTTGAACTTTGGGGCGACTAGCTCCATCGCGTATACGTCCCGTAGCGCACGCTTCCGCTCCCGCTTGGGAATGTGGGTTGCGTATATCATGTTCACCGTTCGCACTTGTGGGGGAAAGCCCTTCTGTCCATTGTTGTTCGGCGGCTTGGGCTCCTCGTCGTCGCTGTGCAGCCCCTTGTCTCTGTTTTCGGCCCTTAACTTGCCTGCCTGCTTGAACACCCAACAATCCCTGTTAGTGTGATTGGCTGGCCTTTCGGGGGTGCCATGTATCTGGCACAAGCGATCGAGTATTCGGTCCAAACTGGACGGGCCCTAAGTATTCTTTTTGAATGGCTTTTTCCGCTGACCGGATTTATAGCCTTTGAATCTGGCATTGACTGCCGTGTCTTCATTGCTGTCGCTGTTAACGCGGCATTTTTGCTTATTCCGACGTGTCCTGCCACTTTTGTCCTTGGTATCCGAATTACCAGGCTTCTTTGATAAGTTGTTATTGCGAGCTAGCCAGCTGTCTTCTCCCGCGCAAAAGCGGGTCATGAGTGTCGTGAGGGCTGCCATTGATTTCGGCTTATCCTGTCCCAGGTGCCGGGCAAGCCACTCATCGCGGATGTTATGCTTGAAGGCTGCTAGGGCCTCTGCGTCCGGATAGTCGACTATCTGGCTTTTCTTTGTTAGGAACCGTGTCCAGAATTGTCTGGACGATTCCTTTGGCTGCTGAATTATGTGGCTTAAGTCGTCGGCATCTAGCGGTCGCACGTAAGTGCCCTGGAAGTTGTCGAGGAATGTGGCTTCCAGGTCCTCCCAATTGAGTCTGCTGGCAAGCTGTTAAGCCAATGCCGGGCCGGTCCTTTAAGTTTGAGCGGGGGGTATTTGATGGCGTGTAGATCATCGCCGCATGCCATGTGGATGTGAAGGAGATAATCCTCGATCCATACCGCTGGATCTGTTGTGCCATCATATGATTCGATGTTTACGGGTTTGAAACCCTCTGGGATTTTATGATCCATTACTTCATTCGTGAAGCATAGCGGGTGTGCGGCGCCTCTGTACTGGGTTATATCACGATGCAGCTCGGAAGAGCTATGTCTGTTGTGTTCGGACTGGCCGGATTTGTTGTATCCGGAGTGAAGATCATTGTCACATGCCGTAGGGCGCCTGCGCGATCCGTAGATCGATCTTGTTTGTCTTGCCTTATCCTCCAGTATGTCTCGCAGGTCGGCTGCATTTTCCCGTGCCTTAGTTGAGCGGCGTCGGGGCATGGCTTGGGTGGAGGGCCGAGAGGCCTCTTTGTCGCGGCCGCGATGTGGCCGGTCTGCCATCTCATGCGCTGGTGATGTAGGTGCTTCCTCCTCTGATCGGGGTAGCGGCCTGCACTTCGGGTAACTCTTGGAGGGGCGTTCGAGTTCATACTCTTTGGCCGCAAGGACTTCAGTCCATCTGTCAGCTAGCAAATCTTGGGCAGCTCTAAGCTGTTGCTGCTTTTTCTTGAGGCTGCTTGCCATGGCTAAAAGCCTGTGTTTAAAACGCTCTTGTTCGGCGGGGTCTGATGGTATGACGAATTCGTCATCATCAAGGCTTCTCGTCTTCGGAGGGAGGCATATAATTATCATCCTCGACCCCTCGGTCTGCCGCTCTCTCATGAGGGCTGGCTTCTCCATCTTCCTGTGCCGAATCTTACTGAGGTGGGTGTTCTTCGGCGCTATCCGGGGTAGTATTATCTCCCGTGCCGGAATTACCGTTTTTGTTTTGGCGGGATTTAGAGCGGCACCGCTGACGCCGGCGCTTTGGCTGTTTCTTGGGGGCGTCATCCCCCACTGTTCCATCGCCATCTCCATCTTTTGGAGTATCCACCATATATATGTCATATGACGAGGTGGCCTTCCAGCGCCCTACAGGTGTTGGTTCCTATTCGTCTCCTACATCGTCGTCCATGCCGTCGATGTCTTCGGAGCTGAAGTCAAGCATGTCGGGTGGGCTTTGAATTTCCTCATCGCCCGTATCACACCCTCGCTGACCGTAGTCCGGCCAGGGCTCTCCTGAAAAAGAGAGAGACTTAAGAGAATTCAGGATGTCGCCAAAAGGCGAACGCTGAAAGATGTCTGCGGCGGTGAACTCCATTATCGGCGCCCAATCGGATTCGATTGGCAGGGGCGCGGGGGGTTCGGAGTCCGGGGAGGAGTCCGGATCCTCGGAGTCATGGGTCGTGCAGAGTGCGGGGCCTCCGAGGTGACGTCCAACCGCTCATCCTCGATTGGCGCAATAGGCTCCGAGTTAGGGGTCGGAACCGATGCGTGTGCGGCCTCCAGGACATTGTCCGGGGGCAGAGCTAGATCATGCCTCTCGAGATAGTGCGGCGCGCTTGGCCGTGGCTCGAGTCCGTCGAAGATCAAGTCTCCGCGGATGTCAGCCGTGTAGTTTAAGCTTCCAAACCTGACTTGATGGCCAGGGGCGTAGCTTTTGATCTGCTCCAGGTGGCCGAGCGAATTGGCCCGCAGAGCGAAGCCGCCGAAGACGAAGATCGGTCCGGGGAGCAAAGTCTCACCCTGGACCGCATCATTGTTGATGATCAAAGGAGCCATCAGGCCTAAAGGCGACGACACAGAGGAACTCTCAATGAAAGCACCAATGTCGGTGTCAAAACCGGCGGATCTCGGGTAGGGGGTCCCGAACTGTGCGTCTAGGCCGGATGGTAACAGGAGGCAGGGAACACGATGTTTTACCCAGGTTCGGGCCCTCTTGATGGAGGTAAAACCCTACGTCCTGCTTGATTAATATTGATGAAATGGGTAGTGCAAGAGTATATCTACCACGAGATCAAGGAGGCTAAACCCTAGAAGCTAGCCTATGGTATGATTGTTGTATATCGAGTTGATTGCCTACGGACTACAACCCTCCGGTTTATATAGACACCGGATAGGGTTAGGGTTACACAGAGTCGGTTACAATGGTAGGAGATCTTGAATATCTGCATCGCCAAGCTTGCCTTCGACGTCAAGGAAAGTCCCATCCGGACACGGGACGAAGTCTTCAATCTTGTATCTTCATTGTCCAGGAGTCCGGCTGAAGGTATAGTCCGGCTACCCGAACACCCCCTAATCCAGGACTCCCTCAACACTTATGCCCCTGATATTAACCCTTCTGATCTTATCCATGAGGAAGCAGTATTCCAAGCTTTAACCGGAATCGATTGGTCAATGGCTGATTTCCAGCAGCTAGGGGGGGGGGGATGAAGAAGTGCCTACACCAACTAATCCGCAACCGTCAAACCGTTGTGATGAAATCCGGTCGCCGGTTTATATGGCTACTGTTAAAAATGATGGCACTGTTGAGCCGCTTTAACGCTTCATGTAATAGGATAGCTGAAACTTTGTTTATCTGCCATGCCATCGAGCATGCCTCATAATCCTTTGTGACAATCTGTGCTGCCCTTCAGGATATATTTTATGCATAGTGCATGATGACTTGCCTTCCTGGGTACAAAAAACTTAAAAGTGTCTAGCGGTTTACCGCTAAACATGTCAAAATATCCAAGAAGTTTATAGTACTTGAGCTGAATAATCAAGTGTTCGTACAAAAAATAATGTACAGAACATACCTCATTGAGTGAGCAAACGTGTATGCAGCAAAGGTGTTTAACACCAACCCGATACGTTTGATAATCTCATCTTCATAATGCTGGTCTATCTATTAAACCGGACCGGTATACCTACCGGATTTTCTTCATAATACTGGTGATTTAGTCAAATCAGACCGGGTCAGTGACCACCGGTTTATAATTGATCATGAGCCAACAACTGGTGGTTGGAAAGCAAGTCGGATCAAGGATGCCGGTTTATCAAAAAAACTTATGATTGTCAACAAGCAAAATTCAAATAGGAAAATATGCGAGGCTTTTTATGAGCTGCCAGGCTCCAAATTGAGGCTTTTCATGGGCTGCGAGGCCTCTGAGTTAAACCATTTAACAAAGCCTTTTGAGATGGGCCTCCAATTAACCAATCACCGTTTGTAAAAGATTGACTTGTTCAGGGTCTGTAAAAGATTGACTTGTCAAACGTTCGATGGGTCATGCCAGGATTACCTGGATAGGAGTGGCTTACTTGATGAAGGCAGGTTAACCCGGGGTTTTAGGTGAATACACCAGGCTTCCAAGCCATGGCTTGATAGCCAATTACGAGGGTCCTTTTAAACTCTTTGTTGCTTTGGAAAAAAGAGCCCACAAGTAACTTTGCGAGCGATGCTCAGCATGTGCCTATGTTTGAGTTTGTACGGTGTACAATACTCTCTTTGGCTCCACAATTTTTTCCTTGTGTGGCTGAAATGCCTATCAAGAGGTGTAGCTGTGGTTCAAACCTGACCAAGCCCCCTAGTGATTTTCTTTATTTTTATGCAGTTGCTAAATCCGGTTTAACCAAGATTCCGCTTTGACCGTTAACTTGTAAAAGCACACATATGATAAAAGAAAGAACATATACCCCGCTTATAACGGACGCTCTGATTATTATATGGTATATACACTGTCATAAATATGTACAGGTGAAAAAGCCTATGGCTTCAAGTATAGTAAGGCTGAAGGAGAGCTATGTTCCATGGCCGCTTTGTCTCCTCCTCCGATTGACGTGAGTATTCATGCTCTCGAACATCATTGAGGTAGTAGGATCCATTGTGTAGATTTTTGCTGACCACAAAGGGTCCTTCCCAAGGGGGGGATAACTTATGCATATCCGTCTGCATAACATCGAAGATCTTGTTGATAAATCGCCGAACACGCTGCTGCAAGATCCTGCTCTTCATCCAACAGGTCCAGAGAATCCTGATGTGCCTTCTCATTATCAGCTTCAACATAAGCTGCCACACGGGGCGAATCATGACGGATGTCACTAGGAAGAACCGACTCTGCTCCATAAACCATGAAGAAAGGCGTGTAACCCGTAGATCTATTGGGTGTGGTGTTGATGCTCCATAACACAGAAGGTAGCTCCTCGACCCAACAACCCGGCATCCGCTTTAAGGGAACCATAAGCCTTGGTTTGATACCCCGCAGAATTTCTTGATTTGCCCTTTCCGCTTGACCATTAGATTGGGGGTGAGCCACTGATGCTAGATCAAGCCGGATGTGCTCACATTGACAGAATTCTTCCATCTCTCCTTTTGACAAGTTAGTGCCATTATCTGTTATAATGCTATGTGGAAAGCCAAACCGGAATATCACCTTTTTGATGAATTGAACCGCCGTGGCTGCATCACACTTGCTGACTAGCTCTGCCTCTACCCATTTAGTGAATTTATCAACTGCTACTAACAGATGGGTCTTCTTGTCCTTGGAGCGCTTGAAGGGTCCAACCATATCCAGCCCCCAAGTGGCAAACGGCCACGTAATTGGAATCATCCGCAACTCTTGAGCCGGAACGTGCGCACGGTAGGCAAACTTTTGACATCCATCACATCTTTTGACTAAATCCACCGCATCAGCATGCGCCGTCAACCAGTAAAAACCGTGGGGAAAGGCTTTAGCAACCAACAACTTTGAACCGGCATGGTGACCGCAATCCCCTTCATGAATTTCTTGCAAAATCTCTCCTGAAACTAAAAACCGTGGGGAAAGGCTTTAGCAACCAACAACTTTGAAATGCATCGTTGAATCGCTCCTGAAACACTGTAACGATGTAACTCCCGGTTGAGTATGGTCATGGACTTGGGAACGCCGGATTATCTGTCGAGCCAACGTTTCCTTAGCTGACAACTCGCCCCGGTTCATGTAATTCAGATATGGGATCGTCCAGTCCGGTATGGCATGCAGAGCTGCCACCAATTGAGCCTCCGGATCAGGAACAGCCAAATCTTCTTTGATTGGTATTTTGACTGACGGATTGTGCAATACATCTAGAAAGACATTGGGCGGAACCGGTTTACGTTGGGAACCAAGACGACTTAAAGCGTCCGCCGCTTCATTCTTCCACGGTCTATATGGTCCACCTGATAACCTTTAAAGTGACCAGCCACTGCGTCCACCTCTCGCCCATATGCAGCCATGAGTGGGTCCTTAGAATCCCAAGTGCCAGACACTTGCTGAGCCACTAGATCTGAATCGCCGAAGCACTTAACCCAGCTCAAATTCATCTCTTTAGCCATCCGAAGACCGTGGAGTAAAGCCTCATATTCAGCTGCATTGTTAGTATAAGGGAACATTAAACGGAGGACATAACAAAACTTATCACCTCGTGGGGAAGTTAATACGACTCCAGCCCCCGAGCCTTCTAGCTGTCTGGACCCATCAAAATGAATAGTCCAATATGTATTATCTGGTTTCTCCTCAGGTGCTTGTAACTCCGTCCAATCGTTGATGAAATCTATGAGTGCCTGGGACTTGATCGTCGTGCAGGGTATATATTTGAGCCTGTGGGGTCCAAGCTCGATGACCCACTTGGCAATCCGGCCAGTTGCCTCTCTGTTTTGAATGATGTCGCCCAGAGGAGCTAAATTGACTACTGTGATAGGATGGCCCTGAAAATAGTGTTTGAGCTTCCGGCTTGCCATAAACACCCCATACACTAGTTTCTGCCAATGCGGATACCTCTGCTTTGACTCAATGAGCACCTCACTGATATAATAAACCGGCCATTGAACCGGATACTCTTTGCCAGGATTCTTGCGCTCTACCACAATGGCTATGCTGACAGCCCGGGCATTCCCAGCCACATATAATAATAATGGCTCTTTATCGATCAGTGCTGCCAGCACGGGTGGTTCCACGAGCTGTTTCTTCAGATCTTCAAACGCCTTATCAGCTGCTTCACTCCAGACAAAGTTATCCGTTTTCTTAAGCATCTGATATAAGGGGATGGCCTTCTCTCCAAGGCGGCTGATAAACTGGCTCAAGGCTGTAATCCGGCCGGCTAAACGTTGCACATAGTTAATACACGCAGGTTTAGCCAAGCACGTAATCGCTGCAATCTTTTCCGGATTAGCCTCAATGCCTCTGTTTGAAACCAGAAAACCTAAGAGCTTGCCTGCCGGGACACCGAAAACACACTCCTCCGGATTGAGCATCATCTTGTAGACCCGGAGATTGTCAAAAGTTTCCCATAGATCATCTATCAAAGTGCCCTCCTTTCTGGATTTGACCACAATATCATCTACATACGCATGAACAGCGCGCCCAATTTGCTTATGAAGGCAATTCTGAACACATCGCTGGTAAGTTTCCTGGGCACTCTTGAGTCCAAAGGGCATGGAAACATAGCAGAAGCCTCCAAAGGGAGTTATAAAGGCTGTCTTCTCCTGGTCCTTAACTGCCATTTTGATCTAATAATAACCACAGTAAGCATCCAAAAAACACAAACGGTCACAACCCGCCGTAGCGTCAATTATCTGATCGATGTGAGGGAGAGCAAAGGGGTCTGCAGGGCAAGCCTTGTTTAAATCTGTGTAGTCCACACACATGCGCCACGTGCCGTTTTTCTTAAGAACCAGCACCGGATTGGCTAACCACTCTGGATGAAAAACTTCGACAATAAACCCAGCAGCTAACAAACGGGCGACCTCTTCACCTATAGCCTTGCGCCTTTGCTAGTTGAAGCGGCGGAGGAACTGTTGGTCCGGTTTGAATTTTGGATCAATATTGAGTGTGTGCTCAGCGAGTTCTCTCGGTACACCTGGCATGTCAGAAGGTTTCCATGCAAAGATGTCCCGATTCTCACGGATGAACTCGATGAGCGCGCTTTCCTATTTGGGATCCAGGTTAGCATTGATGCTGAACTGTTTGGATGAATCGCCAGGGAAAAAATCAACCATCTTAGTGTCTATAGCTGATTTGAACTTCAATGTTGGATCGTGTTCTGTGGTTGGCTTTTTCAAGGAGGTCATGTCTGCCAGATCAACTTGCATAGGCCGCATCGCCTTCTTCACACTCCAAAGCAATCTTTCTACTTCCATGCACTATGATAGTCCCCTTATGACCTGGCATCTTAAGCTGCAGGTAAACATAACATGGCCTTGCCATAAACTTAGCATAAACCGGCCGCCCAAACAGAGCGTGGTACGGACTTTTGATCTTCACCACCTCAAATGTCACTTTTTCTGACCTTGAATCATAGTCATCTCCAAAAACTACCTCCAAAGCTATTTTACCAACAGGATATGTAGACTTACCAGGCACCACACCATGAAATACCGTATTCGACGGTTTAAGATCCTTATCTGTCAACCCCATGCGGCGGAATGTATCATAATACAAAATATTGATACTACTTCCCCCATCCATGAGCACTTTAGTGAACTTGTATCCCCCAACTTGAGGGGCTACCACCAAGGCCAAATGACCTGGATTATCAACCCGGGGCGGGTGATCCTCTCTGCTCCACAAAACAGGCTGCTCCGACCAGCGTAAATACTGAGGTACTGCCGGCTCAACAGAGTTGACTACCCTTTTGTGAAGCTTCTGACCACGCTTGCACAAACTAGTAGTGAAGACATGATATTGCCCACTGTTCAGCTATTTGGGATTGGTCTGATAACCTGACTGCTGCTGCTGCTGACTCCCCTGATGGTTGTAACCTCCCTGGTTGCCTTGGTGTCCTTGATTGACGTGTATGGTTTGATTGCCTGGAAACCCTGAACCGGAACCACCGCCTCCGTAACCCGGCCCTTGGAAACCTCCTCCTGAACCGCCGGGCGGGCCATTGTCATATTGGAACATATTGGAATTCTTGAAATCCCGCATGATATAACAATCTTTCTAGAGATGTGATGTCGGTTTCTCCTTCGATCCATGCTTTGGACAGGGCTGATTTAAAAAATGCTCCAAATTGTTGCCTGGGCCTCCACCCCTCTGGGGCTGCTTGCCCTTACGACGCTGGCCATTCTCCTGCGTGTTGGTATTTGCGACAAAGTCCAAACCACTGTCGGCCTTGCGCTTACCAGCGTTTCCATGGCCTGCCGGATTGTGTTGTTGGCCTTTGGCATTGCCGGTCTTCTTACCCTTCTCCGATTTGTCTTCCTCTGAATCCGGATCCTTGGTATTATCTGAATCGGCGTATTTAACCAAAGCGGCCATGAGTGTTGGCATGTCGTTGTAGTGACGTTTGAGCCTTCCCAACTTCTGTTTCAACGGTTTAAAACGGCAATTACCCTCTAACGTTAACACTGCGGTGTCTGCATTGATACGATCTGACGAATGCAAAATCGCCGAGACCCGTTTGACCCAATGGGTCGTGCACTCCCCTTCCTCTTGGACACAAGCGGCCAAATCCACAATTGACATCGGCTGCTTACAGGTATCCTTGAAGTTCTGGATAAACCGGTGCTTCAGTCCGGCCCATGATCCAATAGAGTTGGTCGGCAAGCTCTTCAACCAAGTGCGAGCTGTTCCTTCCAACATCATGGTGAAATATTTAGCACACACCGCCTCGTCAACATCTAACATCTCCATTGCCATCTCATAGCTCTCCACCCACGCCTCTGGCTGCAAATCGGCGGTATAATTTGGTACCTTACGAGGTCCCTTGAAATCCTTGGGTAGTCGCCCATTACGCAAAGTAGGAGATAAACATGGTACTCCTAGGGAGCTGAACATCGCCCCTGGCTCCACGGAGGCAGTGGGGTGAACCGGAGTATCTTGTCGTGCCTCGTGTCGAGCTGTCAACTCGGCCTCTTGACGTGTCCGGCCATGATCCACAACATCTTGCGCATTAGAACCTCCCCTAGCCGGGTTGTTCCCTGGTGGCGAATTTCGGCGGCGTGCACTACTGGACACAGCCGGTTCGTCTTCCACGTGTCTGCTATAACTCTGGCTTGGGCGGGGAGTGGAGTGAATCCTCTCACGGCTGTGTGAATATGCTTGCTGTTGATTTAGTGCTGTCTGAAGGAGATCCCTTGCCCGACGTGCTTCCACTGCAACTGGTGACTCACCGTCGGTTGGGAGGGCCGCCAGGCGTGACGCAGCAGCCACAATGTTGTCCAACGGGTTGGAATAATGCCCGGGCAGCGTTGATGGTACAATGTTGTTTTGGTGAGGCGGGTCCGTCATGCGCGGCTGAACCGGCGCTCCTGCCCCCGGCGCCCCCACCCGGTTTAGTGTGGGTTGGTTACCAGCTCCCGCACCTAGTGTGTTGAAAAGATTCTGCGGCTCATAAACCGACGGGAGAAGTGATCTGTACCTTCTTCTCATGACTTCCTCTGAAGCATTCTGATCCAGTCTAATCCGGTAAGCCTATGCTTCCAACTCGGCCCGCTCCGTAGCCATCCTGGCGTTCTCTGCTGCCAGGTCCGCCTTGGCCTGGGCTATCTGATCTTTCAACTTTGCAATCTCCGCATCATGCTGATCCCTGGCTGCTGCATCTACCTCCGCGGACATCAATGTTGCCAGAGCATCGAACAAATCAGATAAGACTTGGGCCGGAGGTGGCGCCGAGCTTCCTGCCCCTGCTGGTGTGGCCGTTGTTGAACCAGAGAGCATTGCTACGGCGGTAGATGAATGAGGCGCCGATTGTGTGCCGGCCATGAAGATGGCGACCCGGTTTGGCAGACCGGGGAATCCGGAATACTGTTGCCCTTGGATCCTCCCTCAATCCTGCCGTCCTACAACTGGTAAAGCGATTCGGTTTCTCCAGAAGACTCATCATCAGAGCAGACTATGGTTTCTCCTTCGGACACCGGTCCGTCCTCGTGCCCTGATCCATGGACGATACCTACGAAAACATGCCTTGCCATGGGCTGAACCGGCGAAGAACTTGCACGCCGAGCCATTTCGATGATGTCAGTGCAGATGTCCGGCTTGGGGGCCGGTTCGCCGATCTTGCCGATGAAGACGTGAATCCCAGCAAAGGGGACCCGGTACCCGTATTCGATTGAATCGGCCTCGGGACCCCATCCTGCGTTGTCGATGTAGAGCTTGCCGCGGCGACTCTTCGTCATCCGGCCCACAGCGAATCCCTTAAGTCCATCGAAGCTGCCCTTCAAGAACTCAAAACCATCGTGCGACTGCCCCACGGTGGGCGCCAACTCTCGTGGGTTTGTCACGGCAGATGTCCTCGTGAAAGGACTTAGTCGTGGAGCCATCACAACGGGTTAGCTTAAAGGGGTTAAACCGGACAAGGGGACACGGGAGTTTATACTAGTTCGGCCCCTTCGATGAAGGTAAAAGCCTATGTCTAGTTGTGATTGGTATTGCTAGGGTTTCGATGGCCAGGGAGCGAATCCGCTTTGTCTGGCTCTCGAGTTGTTGTTGTCTTTTCCTAAACCGCGGCCGGGTCGTCCCTTTATATGCATAGGTTGACGCCCGCCAGGCTACAGAGTCCCGAAGCCAGTTATAAAAGTATCCGGTTCGGCCTCCCTCTTTCTATCTTACTATACAAGTTATATGACTAGGCCAGTTTACATTCACATACTGTAACTCGCCTTTGGGCCCTCCGTAAAGCGCTAGCATCTTTACATCTTCATGGGCTTCTAGTCTTCAAAGAGTCAACCCGGCTACATAAGGCCGGTTTACCTCCAGTAGTAATATCCCCAACATAACCCGTCGGTCAAGTTACCTACAGAGGAGGATTTGGCTGTCCCTGACCCGAAGACTCAATTGGTGGCAGCTCTTCATGTAATCCTAGATTGGACAGTCCATTACTTGACCTATATGACCCAGGGCGAGTTACCTGAGGATGAAAGTTTAGCCATGCAGATAACCCGGCGGTCTATGTCAATGACGATTATTAATGGAGAGTTACATCATCGAAGTGTCACGGGCGCGTTTCAATGTTGTGTTTCTCCAGAAGAGGGCTGTGAGATCTTACGAGAAATTCATGAAGGAGACTGTGGTCATCATGCCGGTTCAAAGTCCCTTGTGGCTAAGGCTTTCCATCATGGGTTTTATTGGCCGACAGCTCATGCTGATACAGAGGACCTCGTCAGCAGGTGTGATGGATGTCAGAAATTTTCACGCCGAGCCCATGTGCCGGCTCAAGAATTGAGGATGATTCGAATTACTTGGCCGTTCGTACTTTGGGGGCTCGATATGGTTGGCCTTTTCAAAATATCCAAGGATAAGAAGTCCCACCTTTTGGTGGCGGTTGATAAGTTCACTAAGTGGGTAGAGGCAGAGCCGGCCAGTAAGTCTGTGGCAGCAACGGTGGTTCAGTTCATGAAGAAGGTGATCTTCCGTTTTGGCTTTCCACACAGCATTATAACAGACAATGGCACTAATCTCTCTAAGGGTGCTATGGAAGAATTTTGTCAACGTGAGCATATCTGGCTTGATGTATCATCAGTGGCTCACCCTCAATCCAATGGTCAAGCTGAGAGAGCAAACCAAGAGATCTTGAAAGGTATCAAACCCCGGCTTATGGTTCCCCTGCAAAGGATGCCAGGTTGTTGGGGGGAGGAGTTACCTTCCGTGTTATGGAGCATCAATACCACCCCAAACAGATCTACGGGATACACACCTTTCTTCATGGTTTACGGAGCAGAGGTAGTTCTCCCTAGTGACATCCATCATGACTCGCCTCGTGTGGCGGCTTATGTTGAAGCTGACAATGAAAGAGCACGTCAAGAAGCACTTAATCTGTTGGATGAGGAGCGTGACATAGCAGCAGCTCGTTTGGCGATTTACCAGCAAGATCTGCACCATTATCATAGTCGCCGGGTTAAAACAAGAACCTTTCAAGAAGGCGACATGGTGCTCTAGGATATCCAAGATCAGACCGATATGCACAAGTTATCCCCGCCTTGGGAAGGACCGTTTGTGGTCAGCAAGAATCTAAACAACGGGTCATATTACCTTATCGGTGTTCAAGACCACAAGGACTCACCCACGTCGGAGGAGGAGACTTGCCGACCCTGCAATATTGCTCAACTTAGGCCATACTACACCTGAGCCACCGGCTCTGTCAATGTACATATTTTGACAATGTATATTATATATATAATAAATCCGGTATCCTTAATAAAGCAGGGCCTTTGTCATTTTCTCCTATCTAATTAATGAGTCTTCGATTACTTGGGGGCTTCTTCTTATACAGCAAAGTTATTATTACCCTTTGATCTGGCTTAATAGGCCACATACAAAAAACTTGGGACCAAAGAGAGTCTGTTGCAAAAGCACGACTCAAACATGGGTACCCCTTGAGCACAGCTCAAAATATCACTTGGGGTCTCTTTTGTTCTAAAGAACAAAGAGTTCATAACCTTGTGATAGGCTATAAAGGCCAGGCTTGTGTCAGGACCCCGATTCTAAGTCACACCGATCTAGCCTGTAACACCTCATATCACTTTGCGGCCTCACGCACAATATCCCCATGGGTGTCGCCTTACCATGGCCCGGGACCGTTTGCGCCTTTTGGCTCACGTATATGATAGTGTCGCTAGCATCCATATGACAGAGAACCCAGGCCGACATGACTAGTCATGAACCCAAAGTGGCACTAACTTACGGGGACATGCATACATGAATCAACATCGAGCATGTCGGTCAGCAGCCTGTGAATCCGGGCTGTAGCAACTGGGCTAACAGGACTCCGGGAACCCGGGCTGTAGCAGGCTAACAGGACTCCAGATGTCACCGCATGACATTTCCCCGAAGGGACAGACACATGAATGAAGTGAATCACATGCCGGCCATTCTAAGTGTTCCGGAGCAGTAGTGCTTGGCTAGCAGGACTTCGGTGAACCTGGGTGTAGCGGACTACTATGGCTCATGGAAGCACAAGACTACATTTCCCCATAAGAGAGGCTACCAAGGATGAACAACTAGGTTGTCGGATCCCACACATACCAATCATTTCAATCATACACACAATATGCACGATATGTATAAATACAACATGGCATCACAACATAACTCTACGACTCAAGTATTTATTCATTAGGCTCCGAGGAGCGAGATATTACAAACATGGGTCTCAAGACCCAACATATAGAGAATACAAGCAACAAGCACAAGCGGAAGCTTAACTTGTCTGAGTACACACAACTACAAATGAAGAAGGCTGAGGAGCCTGACTATCTACAAGACCCTCCCAAGGGTACAAGATCGTAGATGAGGTAACGAGCTAAACATCGAAGTCCACACGGAAGTACTAGCGAGACTGAAGTCTCTCTACAAAAACATAAAATAAGCAAACGTGAGTACAAATGTACCCAGCAAGATTTACATCAGAACTAAATACACATGCATCGGTATAAACAAAGGGGTGGTGGAGTTTGACTGCAGCAAGCCAGCTTTGACTCGGTGGCTATCCTAAACTACAACTTCAAGTAACTCTTTTGAGGTGGCGCACACAAGTCCACATATTCACCATATCAATACTCCACTATGGATCCGCTCCCATCTCCCTATGAGAACGCCATCCATAGCACTCACGCTTATTTTGCGCATTTTAGAGTATCCACTTTCACTTGTCTATGAACTATGCAATGGGTCCAAGTTTCCATATCCGAGGAATCCAGCTATTCGAATAGATAATGATAACCCTGCAGGGGTGTACTTCTTCACACACGCTCTCGCCACTTACCACCATGTACACATCGTGTACCTCGGCAACCTTCAAGCGGAAGCCTGGCGAGGGAGTCGGCCACGACCTGACTGACCACACAAGTCTCTCGTCCAGGTTTATCGCCTATTCGGGTTCCATCTGCAAGGAGATCCGGCAGGGGTTTCGCTCACGGCCCCAAATGATGTGTGCAGGGTTCCCAAGCCCACCATCTGGGTGCCACTTGGTACATCATGCCACTGTGCCTAGTCTGTCCCAAGGCCACCTGTACCGGGTGCCATTTGGTAGACTACTAACACTACCTACAAATACCAGAAACTAGTTGCAACTCCTGGGCAGAGATCGAGTTGATTAATAAGCCGAGAGGGGCCGAGTTATCGGAACCCAATGTGTGGTAGTAACTGTTCATGGATCACAAACATAGAACTCAGTTCCTGAGAATGGCTGCAATGAGACAACCCACCATGTACTCCTACATGGCCTCTCACCGCTACCTTTAGCAAATCGTGTTCACACACTTAGCTCTCAACGGTAGGACATGTTCACCACATTCCAATTCATTCCCGATGAATCAGACCTGACTCAACTCTAAGCAGTAGCAGGCATGACAACAAGCATGAATGAGTAGGCACATCTGGGCTCAAACAATTCCTACTCATGCTAGTGGGTTTCATCTATTTACTGTGGCAATGACAGGTCATGCAGAGGAAAGGGGTTCAACTACCACAACATGTAACAATTGAATCGCTGTTGTCCTAATGTAGTCAAAGAGAGCAAGGGGGTTTTGTTTGCCTGGCACTTCTGAAGACAGTATAGTTCTTCATTGGTGTCATCGATCTCATCGTCGGAACGTCATCTATTGAGAGGGGACAAATACCGGCAACACAGGAGGAAATACAATCAATGCAATGCACAATATGATGGATGATCAAGACATGGCAAAATGATGGTGTTTGGGATAATGCATCTAGCAACCAGATTAAATGAAGTTGGTTTGAACCAAAGGTTGAAATTCAAACTCCATATGTGAAATTCAAATGCCATTTAATTGATTTGACCGGATCAGCAGGTATAAGTTGTTCAAACATGCATGAAAATTGTACATATGGATAGATCAGATTTTTCTGATAATTTTTCATATATAAATTATTTCATTCTGAGCTACGGTTGATTTCCTATGAATTTTATAAGTTTAGGCAAATTTTTGAAAATAAATAAATCATTTAAATTCCAGAAATAGCTACAGCGTCAGCATTGCGTCATGCTGACCTTAGCAGGTCAACAGGCGCCGCCCAGGTCAAACCTGACTAGTGGGGCCTGCTGGTCAGTGACTAAGGGCTGGTTAGGGTCGCAGACAGGTGGGACCGGTCAAACTCCACGTCAGCAAAGTCAACTCTGACGGGTGGGTCCCGCCTGGTTTAACTAAATCTAATCAAAAAATAACCCGTGGTTATTTAGCTGCCGGGGACCTAATGTCAGCGGCTGGTGTTATTAAAAAGAACGTGATTAAGCCCTAATGACGGTGCCACATCATCACCACTGGCGTGTAAACGCCGGCGACCAAATCCGCGGCGGAGGGCGTCGGACTTTCGCTACACGGCCCGATTTGAAGAGCAGCTTGCACCTACGTGCTCTGGGGAGTGACGCACATCCGATGGAGCAAACAACGGAGGCGGGGGTGGCCGGAGTTGAGCACGACGTCAAGTGATGCGGTGGCCGGGGTTCGGGTTAGCGCGGACGAGGTGCTACGCTTGGCTGACGAGCGAGGTAAGCAGCGGGGCGGACTCCTAGGAGCTCCAGGAGCACGCTGGTGCCACTGGACCGAGCGGAGGCGCTCAGGAGCGAGGACCTCATCGGCCATGGCGACGGCGGCGCTCGGGACTTGCGGGGCGGTGGCTAGCGAGCAAATTAGAGCACGAGGGTGAGGGGAAAGACGGAGGAGCTCACTGGGATTCCAATGGAGGACTCGGAGGGCTCGGGGATGCGTCGGAGCGGGAGCACGGTCGCCGGCAATCTCGGTGACCCGAGGAGGAAGAAGACGTCGGGGACAGTGCTCCGGGGCTCTTCCAGTCGCGTGGATCGGTGGAGACGGCGTAGAGGTATACGGCGGAGCTTCTTGGCGCGTCGGAGAGGCGTGTGGGGGGCAGTGGCCATGATGGTGCTCGTCGGCGGCGGCGGGTGTGTTCGGTGGTGCCGTGCGGAGAGAGCAGAGGAGGGGAAGAGGTCCAAGGGGAGAGGGAAGAGTGCAGGGGGGTGCTGGGCGTCTCCAGGCAAGCAGCTGGACTCGCGGGGACGCTGCCAGCGTGAAGCAGGAGGTGGAGGCCTCCCAACGCGCGCATGCGTCTTCGCCTCTGCCTACTGGCAGAGGAAGACGACGAGCGACGAGGTAGGTGGGCTGGGCTGGTCAACCTGGGTCGGCTACAACTAAGTGGGCCAGGTAGGTTCCTTTCTCCTTTTTCTGTTTTTCTATTTTGTTTCTCTGTTTTGATTTCCACTGTTTGAAATTCCAACAGTTTCAAACCAGCGCCAAAATCCTCTAAACAATTTATGTTGCTAGATGGACTTTCCCAAAAGCACATAAAACATTTCAAAGTTATTTCAAAATATATTCTATATATATTATGAATCTAATTCCAAATTCAAATACAATAATGATCTAAATTCAGTGCCCAAAATATTCCTACATATGTTCATTATTTTTGGATTGGTGCAAAAGCCTTGCAAAAAATATCAAAATTTTAATAAGAACATTTTGAGAAACATTGAATGCAATTTTCCAGGGTTCTTTGCCCTTCTTGAATTATAATTTGAGGCTTCCAAATTTCCTCAATTCAAGTTTCAAAATTTTAAACATGATGCAAGCAAGATGCAAACACTAGGCAGCACCAGAAGCTAGGGATGTGACATCTCGCCCCCCCTAAACAAGAATCTCGTCCTGAGATTCAAGACGTGAGGTAAGAAGACAGAGGGGGCACGGAACTGACACAGTCTTCATGATCCATTGCTTCATATTGATCTTGACGTCTTTGCCTTCGAGATCTTGATCCAACACGATGACTAAAGAAGGGAACTCTACAAAAAACGATCTCCTCGAAGATCGAGCACTCAAGATCAACTCATGGAGTGAGACATTGAGGCATCTCTTGAATTGGAACACAAAATATACATCAAGAGGGATGGATAGCAATAGATGATGAAGTTCGATTTGGTAGGCAACAATTCCACACTAAAGTAGATGGTGGATGTGTTTCAATGTAGTGAGGACTGAATTGCCATGATTCCATAACGGGACACCTTAGAAGAGGTGACTCGTAGAATTATTTCCTTAAGTGGCAAAAGAATTACTTTTGATACTGAGATAATTGGAACTCTTTATACTAGCCTAAGGCAATCACAATGATCATTTCAAGGAGTTCGAAAGAATGACATACTCAGACCAGAATGGATGATGTGGACTACCTTGTTGAAGACAACACAATGAGTGATTTTTGCCTATCATTGGAGGTGGATGGACCGATGGTAAGCCCAATTTGAAGATAATCCTGAGTAGTAATTACCGAGAGGGCAACCCATGGTAGGATTGGCAGAATGGGGTGTAAGCTGGGAAGAAAATGAAAATGGTGGGAATGTTCCAACCATCATATCTGCCTGAGATTCAAATCTGGTTAGAAACAGGATACTTCAGACTCAACATGTCTGAAGAGAAGAGTTGCAACACAAACTGATGAGATGATGTTGCGAGATTCTCGGGAGATGAACTACGATAGCAAGCTCCAAGACATGAGCGGGTTCTGCTACTCGCATGTGAACACGCTGTCCCAGACAACATGACCACATAGTAGTCTTATAATAAAATACTACCAAGTTCAGGTGGGGAACCATCATCGAGGATATCGAAGTCTTGTGCACTTAAATTAGACTTATTTACCTAGAACAAGTCAATCAGTGGCTTGCTGTTCTACGGAATTCATATGGAGTGGAGGTAATTAATCTACCAAACCATAGTATACTTTGCACATGCATGACTGACTTGGGACGATTCCAAAGGAAGCAAAACTAACTTTCTCAAATTCACGGCGGCAACTTGCATCGAATGCACATGAATGAGAGGAAGTCACTTCTTTCATCCAAACATATACTTCATGAACGGGGCATGAAGAAAATGCTTACACAAGTTTCCAACACTAACTGGATGTTCAACATGAATCATGGGGGAGACAAAATGCTGCTGATGGGCTCGATAGCAACTCATCGGAATTTCCATATCACTGGACTTCCACCATTATGTGAACATGGTGATAGTATTGGTCAGACCAAAAGATGTAATGGTGTATGCTCGAGGAATCAACCACGAGTAAGACAACATTATGAATATCGTTGGTTCTAACTTGATTTGGCGATAGCCCACACTCAAATCAAGGTTTGGACAATACAATAGGTTCAACAACTTATTACGGGGATCAGTCGATGAATATATCATCTTTCTTCAACACACACACACACACACACAAGGATATCCCTTAGTGATGAACTAAGTCGGACAAGCTTCCATCTTCCAACTCTCCAAGTTGTTGGTTAGCTTAACCAACTAGCTCGGGGGTATCCAACGAAGATTCTTGGAGAATGGATGGTTTTGAGAAAAACCAACATGATCACGAACTCAACATAGCGATCAGGGAGCAACCTGGTAATACTTCTAATAAGATATTTGGAAAATCACGAACCACCGATATGTTATTAAGCTCGAGAACAATCTTGCTTTTCAAGGCAAGACGATATGATCAAGGAGCGATGGATTGTCACAATCCTATCTCATTGGTCGATGAGTATACCCGGAAAGATGGACTAGGTAGCACGATCAATCTTAGGATGATGATTCAATAACCAGCACGCTAAGAATGAGAGTATTGTCCATTAACTACCAAGCAACAAGGTTGCTAGGAGTATTGATTTCACACATCACAGTTCACTTGTCGGCATTCCGGTTACAACAACATGGGACCTAGGAATGAATAATGATGGCGAAAAGTATCACTCCGTCAAGAATTCATAAGAGGTGGTGCAATTCTCATGACATTCTTTACATGAAGATAGTAACACTTCAAGGTAGAACAGAGCAAAAGCTGGATTGGCATTTTGATCTGCGGAATACAATTGCTTTGACCCAATCCTAGATATGGATGAGGTTCTGGAGTTTGTTTCTCCTAGTCATTCTGGAATAGGATGGCTTGATAGACCACAAGAATAATAGGCATCGGTAAACGAATGCATGCATACTCTTGACTATCAAATGATAGACGGAGGTGAAAATACAATTAAAGAGGAACAACTCAAAGGGACATATATCTTTCTGAGTTGTGGATGCATAGATTAGTATGTCGGGCAAAGCTCAACATTTCTTCCGGATAACCCATGCAAAACAGTAGAACTGGCAGATTCACAATATAATGGAGAACTCATCAAGAGCACTCTTGTTGTGATCTTTTGGTTCAAAAGAACTTCTGCCATATTGGCTCATGGTATTGGAATAACGATATACCACGGACCTCGAGGACTATCACAAGGTTACTAATATCTTAAGGGAAGTAGCAAATACTATAAACATGAGGTAAGTAGAGTGAATCTTGGGTCAAGAACCCAGGAGTAGAATACCTACTACTAAATGGCATCACGGGATGCTTTCGAGAATGGTGGCTAGAATCATCACACCGGGAACACAAAACATGGCTAGATTACTAGGTGACTCACTAAAACACCTAGGGTCATAATAATAGCCCCAACATATATACCGAGGCAATCGAGTACCTCAACGTACCGGTTACTGTGCTTATTCTGACCAAAAAGGATATCTGGAATGGAAAGAAAGGATTTGCAAATGCATCAGACTATTTAGAGACCTGGGATGACTCGGACAGCATAACAGCTGTAATTGCTCAACAAGATTTGAGACAACCTAGAAAAATGGTGGCATAGCCACTCAACATCACAAACTCAAGGTTCTCAGGCCAACTATGAACATATGGAAGTAGTAGGAACTGAACTGAGGCTTGAACTTAACAATCCAAGGCAACTATGGTTTAGTAACACGTCATCCTGAGAGATAGAAGAGAAGCCTAGTTCTTAACCCCGTAGAAAAGATAAGATGACTCAGATCACAAGGTCATGAGGATAAGGAGTAAAAAGAGCCTTACGTTCCCATCCACAATCAATTCACTTATAGAACTAAAGCATTTCTAGACATGACTTCGACCAGCTTGGCTTGGTAATCCTACAGGCAGTCAGGCTCTGATACCAAAGCTGTCAGGACCCCGATTCTAAGTCACACCGATCTAGCCTGTAACACCTCATATCTCTTTGCGGCCTCACGCACGGTATCCCCATGGGTGTCGCCTTACCATGGCCTGGGACCGTTTACGCCTTTTGGCTCACGTATATGGTAGTGTTGCTAGCATCCATATGACAGAGAACCCGGGCCGACATGAATAGTCGTGAACCCAAAGTGGCACTAACTTATGGGGACAGGCATACATGAATCAACATCGAGCATGTCGGTCAGCAGCATGTGAATCCGGGCTGTAGCAACTGGGCTAACAGGACTCCGGGAACCCGGGCTGTAGCAGGCTAACAGGACTCCGGATGTCACCGCATGACATTTCCCCGAAGGGACAGACACAGGAACAAAGTGAATCACATGTCGGCCAGTCTAAGTGCTCCGGAGCAGTAGTGCTGGGCTAGCCAGACTCCGGTGAACTGGGCTGTAGCGGACTACTATGGCTCATGGAAGCACAAGACTACATTACCCCATAAGAGAGGCTACCAAGGATGAACAACTAGGTTGTCGGATCCCACACATACCAATCATTTCAATCATACATACAATCTGCTCTATGTGTGTAAATACAACATGGCATCACAACATAACTCTACGGCTCAAGTATTTATTCATTAGGCTCCGAGGAGCGAGATATTACAAACATGGGTCTCATGACCCAACATACAGAGCCTAGAAGCAACAAGCACAAGCGGAAGCTTAACTTGTCTGAGTACAGACAACTACAAATGAAGAAGGCTGAGGAGCCTGACTATCTACAAGACCCTCCCAAGGGTACAAGATCGTAGCTGAGGTAACGAGCTAAACGTCGAAGCCCACACGGAACTACTAGCGAGACTGAAGTCTCTCTGCAAAAACATAAAATAAGCAAACGTGAGTACAAATGTACCCAACAAGACTTACATTAGAACTAACTACATATGCATCAGTTTCAACAAAGGGGTGGTGGAGTTTGACTGCAGCAAGCCAGCTTTGACTCGGTGGCCATCCTGAACTACGACTGCAAGTAACTCTTCTGAGCTGGCGCACACGAGTCCACATATTCACCATATCAATACTCCACTATGGATCCGCTCCCATCTCCCTAAGAGAATGCCATTCATAGCACTCACGCTTATCTTGCGCATTTTAGAGTATCCACATTCACTTGTCTTTGAACTATGCAAGGGGTCCAAGTTTCCATATCTGAGGAATCCAGCTATTCGAATAGATAATGATAACCCTGCAGGGGTGTACTTCTTCACACACGCTCTCGCCACTTACCACCATGTACACATCGTGTACCTTGGCAACCTTCAAGCGGAAGCCTAGCGAGGGAGTCGGCCACGACCTTACTAACCACACAAGTCTCTCCTCCAGGTTTATCGCCTATTTGGGATCCATCTGCAAGGAGATCCGGCCGGGGTGTCTCTCATGGCCTCAAACGATGTGTGCAGGGTTCCCAAGCCCACCATTCGGGTGCCACTTGGTACATCGTGCCACTATGCCTAGTCTATCCCAAGCCCACCTGTACCGGGCGCCACATGGTAGACTACTAACACTACCTACAAACACCAGAAACTAGTTGCAACTCCTGGACAGAGATCGATTTGATTAATAACCTGAGAGGGGCCGAGTTACCGGAACCCAATGTGTGATAGTAACTGTTGATGGATCACAAACACAGAACTCAGTTCCTGAGAACGGCTGCAATGAGACAACCCACCATGTACTCCTACATGGCCTCTCACCGCTACCTTTACCAAATCGTGTTCACACACTTAGCTCTCAACAGTAGGACATGTTCACCACGTTCCAATTCATTCCCGATGAATCAGACCTAACTCAATTCTAAGCAGTAGCAGGCATGACAACTAGGATGAATGAGTAGGCACATCAGGGCTCAACAATTCCTACCCCGTTAAACATTTTCAAAATCCTCAAAAACCTAACAACAAAAAGGTTACGGGGCTTTTAAGATCTGGAGGCAAAAAAATTCAAAAAATTTCAAACTTACTAGTGGCACACCGTATGCTAGGTGCGCCAGTAGTAACAGAAAAAAAAATAGTTTCAATTTTTTTTCCGGATTTTTTTTCAAAATATGATACGTAATATGAACGGAAGTTTGAAATATTTTTCAAAATTTCATCACACTCATGAACATCAACAAGGTTTAATAGGATTGATATGCTATATATATCAACAAGTGCTTGTGAAGTGAGCTGGTGCTGGGGTTGGATAGAACTCTGAAGTTAAACGTGCTTGGGCTGGAGTAGTGTGAGGATGGCTGACCTTTCGGGAAGTTTGACCTGAGATTAAGCATATTGACTCGAGATTAAGCCATAGTGACCCGAGATTAAGAAAAAAATTAAATTTATTTTCTGAAAATTAAAAAAATTTGAAAAAAAATTTACAAAGTTTTTTCTAAAAAAAATATTACTAATGGCGCACTTCTATGTGGTGCGCCATTACTAAGTCAGATAGTAATGGCGCACCTCTAGGCATACTAATGGCGTGCCATTAGTAGGCAAAACTGGTGCGCCACTAGTAGGCCTTTTCCTAGTAGTGAAAGGGTCGGGACTAAAGCCCGTGACCTTTAGTCTTGGTTCGCTTATGAACCAGGACAAGTGGGGCTCGACGTGGCTGCGTTGGTGAGCCGAGGCAGGAGGGCCTTTGGTCCCGGTTGGCAACACCAACCGGGACCAAAAAGCATCCACACATCAGCAGCTCAGGGGCTGGGGCTTTTTATTATTGAAAGGGCGGGTTTGGGGGGTTTTGGAGGGTTAATTTAGGGGTTTCATATATTGTGTTAGCTAGCTAATAGAGAGAAGCGACCTCTCTTATCTCTGTTCTTGGTTGAAGCTATGTACTATACGTATAGAGAGAACTCGCGACACGCTAGCTAGTAAGCAAATGAAGGAACCCATTAAGTACACAAGTTCGTCATGAACATATACAAAGAGAAGTGATTGACCTTCTCCTTCTCTGGGAGATTGATCGAACAACAAGTTTTCATATATCTATCTGAGGTAGATATTTCTTGCTTTATTGATGACGTGGTCAAGAAAGAATCCCGCTATTTCCTCTTGAATTGCTTTTATGCAATTATGTGGTAGGATTTCATCCCGCATCTGCCAGATCTAAATTGAAGAAGAAGGTCAATACATGTGTATAAATGAAACTCAACACAAAGGATGGTAATAAAATAAAATTGTGAATATTTTTGCTTACGCACTTCATATTGTTTTTCAGAGTAGCCCGCTTATTAGAGGCCGCCGGGTTGTAGATGAATTCGCAAACGTAGTATCCATATAAATCATTCCCGGCTTCCTACCACAAGCACTTTACGAGAAATAGATGTCAATCAAACTGATAGGAAAGCATGCTAAATGGTATTGATGAAACTAGTTACAATCAATGGGAGATGCGCGGAACTAGGAAGTAGTACTTACTCTCGGGTGTTTAAATCGTAGCTCGGTCGGCAGGCCCGGAGAAATTGTGGTGAACTCTTTCCAAACCCTGCCAGACAAAGAAAATAACTACTTGATATTAGCAAATGAACAAAGTTCCCGATATGGTGCGATAATGATCGATTGAACTTACATCTCGAGCATTCGAGTCATGTTTGCATGCTCCTCGGGATCTTTTCGTCTAGAGTCTAAGGCGGTTACTTCTCCCCGCTCAAGCTTAATCTATAGGAGAATAAAGTGGAAATTGCTCATGAATGCTTAACTCATCAGCTACATTACTATAACCTCGAGTAATAAGGGAAACAAAATGTGGACAAGACAGTAACACTCACTTGAAGTTGTAAGTAAAGAGTAATTTATCTTTGCTTTGATTTTTGAGCAACGATTTTAGCAAGTTGTCCTCGGTTTCTGAGACGTTGTGTTTAACCGTATATTCATGTATGACATTCGGGTTAATGAAGCGAATGTCATAGATTTGTGCTTCCCTCCATTTGACGATCTTCAATCTGCATAATATAGTGAGGATAATTATATATATACATGCAATGAAAGAGCTGAGCTATATATGTAGACTTAATTACAGAAAGTAGTACTTACAGACAGTAGCAAGCCACGAGTGATTTGTCGCGGGCCTTTTGATTGTAGAACTGGAAAAACATGTCAAAATCAATAGTTAACAGTTCTTGTCCAATGAAGTCGTGGTCCTCTTTAATTCTCATCATCAAAGCATCCTTCCCAGACTTGCTGCAGGTTTTCATGTAGCATTGATGGAATCTTTGCAGCATCATTGTTGGAGGAGGAATTCCATCTTTGATGAGAGGCTCCCCGTACTGGTATCTGAATTCTTCCACCTCCATTGCATCAAAATGTACATCGTCGGGTAGGTAATCACCAGGATTGCTACCGGGCAGCATCTGCGGCAGATTTGCGATGATATCGCTAGACACCTTGAGCGGGGAGCACGATTGGTTCTCCTATTCTCCGAGCTGGGGAATTTTTTCCAACTTTGTCGTTCTGCTAACCTTTTGTCACTTGAAGTAGTTCCTGACCGACACACATCTTCCAGTGTCTTTTTAAGACAACGGACATGGTTGTCATCCAGCGTTGGTGGTGGTGGTGGCTTTAGGGCATTGATAGTGCGCTTGGCTTTCACCGGAACTATCTTCTCCTCCGGAGGTGGATGTTTCATAGCTATTCACATTTCAAAGAAGTCCTTCACTTGGGCTTCACAAATCTTCATGTTTTCCTGCACGGTCATCTCGTATGTAACTGCTCTAGAGGCTTGAGAGATGGACCGAATCTGTATTACCTCCCGCCTCTGGCTGTACTGCCAGACGCCGGAGCGGCGGCATCTCTCTTCTGTTGCTGATGACGAGTAGTAGAAGGAGGAGTGCTCCGATGCGCCGGAGCAGTCGGAGCGGCGGCTTTTGTCTTCCGCCGTTGCTGGCGAGGTGGAGGAGGAGGCGGGCTGCTCGGACGCGCCGGAGTAGGCGGAGAAGGAGGCAAAGTGCCGCCCTCACGCGCCGGAGCAGCCAGAGAAGGAGGCGGAGTGCCCTGATCACTCGCCAGAGGAGGAGGAGGAGGAGGAGGAGTGCCTTGACTTGCCAGAGGAGGAGGAGGAGGCGGAGGCGTCCAGTTCGGAAGCTTGGTGTGCTCCTTCCTCCATAGACATGGAGTCTTCAGAGCAAGACCCAGCTGAATCTCCCTTTCACCTGTAGGGTGGTAAAGCTCAAGCTCCTCAAATCCCTCCATTACTTCATCCACAGCCGCCAAGACAACAGCATAGCCTTGTGGAATCGGACGACAGTGAAAAGTTGCGTCGGGTTCATGAGGTGCAACAGAGCTGATAGCATCCTTGACTTTGAGGTTCTGCCATTGTGTCATAAGTTGGCAATGTTGAGCCTTCGTGATAGCATCCACAGGGTAGCTAGGAGCCGTCAAGTCAGGCTGCTGAACGAGCTTGGTGGAAGCCACGCTGCTTCTCCGCTGAGATGACGGGGTAGCTTCTGGGTAGCTCTGGCACCTCGCTGGCTCTCGACTTGTTCCTCTAGATTTCGTACCCTTGCATTCAGCTGTTGCATTTTGCTCTGCCCCAGTTTCCTTCTCCTCTCCAGGGTTTTGTAACCGCATGCGCCAATAAACCCAACCTTCCATGCAACGGAGCATGGCGTGCCTCGTGTGCGTCCAGGGTGCTCAGGATTCCTGAGGGCCTCTCTCATCTCGTCGTTCTCTTTGTCAAGAACGAACGTCCCTTGCTGTGATGCGGCGATACACTTCTGAAGCTTCTTGACGGGTATTGCAAGTTGCTCGTCCGTCCAAATGCACTTCCGTATTTCAGGGTCCAAGGTTCCGCCAACCCCGAAGAACCAAGTCCTTGAACGGTCTGGCCTGTTCAATGTCTCTTGTTCGACCCCTTTAGCAAGCAAGTTATTCTCACCATTGTCCCACAACGGCCGGGTTTTAAGGTAGCCACCTGACCCCGTGCGATGGTGATACTGCTTCTTTCCAGCATTGTTCTTGTTTGTCTCTGACATCTTCTTACTCCTCTCTGATGTCTTGTAGGCCACAAATGCGGGCCAGTGATCTCTTATCTTCTCAAATCGGCCAGTGAATTCTGGAGTCTTCCCTTTGTCGACATACTATGATTTCAACTCATTCTTCCACCTCCTGAATAGATCTTCCATCTTCTTAAGAGCATGAGCCTTGACCAATGGCTCTATAACTGACTTATACGGATCCTCCTCTCGTGGTAGGCTGAAATTTGCCTTCAGCGAGGACCAAAGATCATCTTTCTGTCTATCATTGACATAATAAACTTCATGGTCTTTGTTCTTAGGCTTATTCCAATGCTGGATATTGATCGAGATCATGTCCCAAACAATAGCCCCGCACTGAGCAGAAAATGCTTCCTTGGCCCGCCTGGGTTCAATCGGTTGGCCATCATCTGCGATTCTTGTGATCGTGAACCTTTCATCCTGACGCAACCTTTTCTTCGGGCCTTGTCACGTTACCAAAGTTTATGAAGTTTGGCTCAATCTGGAGGGCTAGAAAAGAAGAAAGAAGGGTTAATCTGTGTACATAGCAAAACAATTAATGCATCAATTTGCTAGTCAGCATAGGATTAATTAATATATATACCTCGCCTCACTTTGCAATAGCTCCCTCCTCCGTTCGGTCACCGTGGCCGTCATCACTGTCTCCTTCTCCAAGTGGCATTCGGTCACCGGAGCCATCATGACCATGTCCTTCCACCTCCATTGTTCCATAATCGGAGCCTGCTTCACCGTCTCCTTCGAGACCATCAGTGTTGTTGAGATACGACAAGATATCACCTTCGTCGAGGATTATGTCCCCCAACAACTGTTCAATTTCCAGGAATCTGTGCTCCATAGTTTCTGCAAATATTACAACATGTCAATTAATATACAAACCTGACAGATGGATACATTAGTGGCAAACGTAGACCTAGCTGGATAATCACAATAAGGAATATTAATTAGTGGCCTCGACACTTCTACAGTTTGGGGTGGCCTCGACAATGCTTCTAGGGTTTGGGGTGGCCTAGGCAACGCTTCTAGGGTTTGGGGTGGCCTCGACGCTTCTAGAGTTTGCGGTGGCCTCGCGGCAATGCTTCGAGGGTTTGGGCCGGACAGCCTCTCTCATGAATGTCCAACGTCCGGACCAACAAGGGATTTAATAAAATGGCACCATTCTGGACGTGCAGAAAATGGTCCTTATTTTTCCTGACCTCGTCTACCCTTCTATATGTCACGTTGTCTAGTGTCAAAGGATTCAAGAAAACCATGGCTTCATCATTAGCCAGAAGCATTGGTACGCGTGGGTCCTATACAAACGGTTTTTAACCCCTTTCCGCGATGACATTTGGGACCGTTGCCAAGTGAGTATGGGCGATGGGGTGGTCCTTCCCACACGACCCAGAAACCGCCGGGGATATGCCCTCCTGGAACACACACTCGGCAAAATGAGGTCGTGTGCGACCGGCGAGCGCTCAAATACGGAAATACGTACAATAGAGCTAAAAAATACAATTATATGGCGAAATTGTTTCCGGTCGCAAGTATATCCCACACAGTCAGTCTCCGCTATACATTTATGTTTGTATGTACGTTCCACACAGTCGGTCCAAGGAAAATGTTTCCGTTCACAGGTACATCACACACAATTTTTCCCGTTAAATCGTTTGCGTTATTGAATGTATCACACACGGTCCATAGAAGAAACTATATGGAAAAGGTTGTCCATCACACATAGTTTTTATGTGGTAAACGTTTGCACAAGGTATCCTAACTCAAATAGTTTTCAAGAGAAAGTCATGTGTGATTGTTCATTGATCCATCACGATTTATTCCTAGAAACTGTGTGCATTGGTTGAGGTCATCGCTCACGATATTTTTTCAACAACCGTTTGCAATAGCAAAACCCAATTAGCAGGCTAATTTCCCTATTACTAATAATCCATTTACTAATCTAATTGACATTCATATTAAGCACATAATATATTTCATTTCCATATTAAGGAAGCAGAATTTCATAATTGAAATACATCAGAGTACAACATGATATGGCTTCAACACTCAGGTACCCCATTACACAACTGCTCCAGCACCAAGTTTCACATGCAACATGTAGAACCTTTCGAAATTAGAATCATAGACGGTATATAGACCGATGCATCTCATCTGGAAAACTGCTGAAGCGGGAGGAGAATATTGAGCCGTCATTCATGTTGAAGGTCTTTGCAACTTTAGGCCAGTTCCTGTGGATGATTGACCGCCAGTCCTTTGTCCTCTTCAGGAACACTTCAATATTGAACTATGGGTGTTGTATGAAAACCTTCCTCGCCTCCTGACCACAGAGGTGGGTTGAGAGGTAATCATTAGTCAACTGCTTTGGAAAGGCTTGAAAACAAGGATGTGCATAAATATCTTCTCTATATTGGAAATGGGGCAAACGAATTAAAAAGGCAAGATATAATAGTTAGTACCATCTTGTAGTGAACTGATGTCTTCTTCATTGTGCAGACAAAGATCTTGTCGTTTTTTGTCGCTAATTTCTTTATCCTAACAATCTTTCTGAGTTTCTTGATTTGATTGATATTCATGGACAACTCATTTCCCCATATGAAAAAGGGTCGAACAGTGCATCAAAACCTTTGATGGCAGGACCTACATGTGCAAGACCAAATTGTTAAAAACCAATATATTAGAATGGTTCTTGCAATTGCACAATAATGTGCTATTAGAAAACAGACCATGCATGTGCTAACCTCGATTGTAAACCTCAGTGCTTCCCATTGTTTCCCTGCGACACATATAAGGTAGTTAGTCATCAGGTTAAGTACTTACTACAGCCAAATTCAATTTATTCCTCACATGGTATACAATATAGAATGCACCCACAACTATTGAACATTGCATTACAGAATTGAACCAATCAGTCCACTAAACACCACAACACAAATGAATCAAACGTTAACTGAGCACCACATTGCACAATGTATAACCAATCCAAGCATGCTTGACAACTTGGAAATATAGCAATTGTATTGGTTTCTCATGTATTTTGTAAAGATAAATTTGATTTATTTCTCACATGGAAGACAATACAAAATTGCAGCCTGAAGAATTGAACATCACATTTGCATAATTGGACCAAATAGTTAACTAAAGATGACAACTAATTAACCAAATAGTTAATAAGTGAGCACCGCACTGCACGACATATAGAACATATACACTAGAGCAACAGATTGCATGGTAAAATTAGATAACACAATTCACTAGAATTTGTGAAGGAAAGGCAGGAGAAGCACACACAATGGGTAAACCGAGCATGCTTAATCGGCTAAGCTAGCAAGTGGCAAGGTGCTCCTCCATGATCTGGGGGTCGGCACGAATGGCAGCCATCGCGACCAAATCCGCACGTGCGGCCGCGCTTTGCTTCTCCGCTGACAAATGCTCCTTGAGATCCTGGCTATACTGCATGCACCATGGATTAGGGTTGTGCTTATTTGGTGGAGGGATCAGTGATTTGGGTGGAAGGTGCCGCGCTCGCGCTAGTGGTCAGGGCATTTCGGATGTGGAAGGAGGAGGATGGGCGTCGGGTGTGGATCACCTGCCTAGATAGACGAGGCCGAGCAGCGTGAAGGAGGGTCACCGACGAGGAGGCGGCGCTGCAAGCAAGGAGAGAAGGTTTCAACTTGGAAAGGAAGGCGGAAACAGGGGAAATGTGGCTTTTGGTAAGGGGGAGGGACGGGGAGGTCGATATTTCCGCGGAAGCTGAAAATTTGGAATCGCTTCAGAGAAAAAACTGGCTCGCAAAGTGTCATCACACACAATCCCTTATTCAGAACTATGTATGATATGTGAACATCACAAACAATTCAGATAGCTGAACCCGTGTGTGTTGAGTTTGAACATAAAAAAATTTGGTTCGAATTTACCTGGTTACAGTGGTCATCCACGTCATTGCATAATCTGGGTACACAAAGGAGACTAACTTCTTAATCGAGCAAGTTCAGCAATTAAACAGAGCTAGCTGACCTAAAAATTACTCTAACAAATTAAAGACCGACGCTCTTAATTAAACAAAACAAAGAGTACTACTACGGCTGGTGCTCATCGATCTCTGCCGCCACCGCCTGGGGAAGGGGCTCCATGGCATCCCTCGCACAATACTCGGCAAGCATCTCACCATCCATGTCCGCCATCTCTTTGGAAAAGGCCGCCACGAGTTGGGCGTGGGCGGACGCAATCTGGGCTTGGACAGCCCCCGTTGTCGCAAGGTATGCGGCGGAGGAACGGACGACTGCTCGAATGCTCTCGGCGATTGCCAGCTCTTTAGCTCTGGGTTGCCGACCGTTGCTGGAGAAGCTTCATTCGATTTGTGCGGTGACCGCCAGGAGCTAGGCATGGGCGGCCTCGACATGGTCATGGGCGGTCTCCATCAGGGCTAAATCCGCCGCTGCGGAACGGACAACTGCTATGGCGCTCTCGCCAGTTGTTATCCCCGAGCCAGATGTTGCCGCCGCCACCTCAGAAGCAGCAACGGTCATTTAGGGCTGGCTCATGCACCTTGTTAGCACAGGCATGGCGGCTGTGGCCGAGCTCTCGCCGGAGTGGGCCACCGAAGTTGCCCTCATGATGCGGGTTCATGTGCCCACCTTTCACCATCGACGATTGACCAGTGAAATGATATTTGCGAAGCGAGCTAGTGTGCTTGAGACGCCGGCTGTGGACTGTAGCCGACGCACCTTATCGCGTAAGCCATAGGCTTATTATACACCGACGGTGCTCCAGGATATTTTGTGTTGCATCTCACACGGTTGGTAATAATAAACTGTGTGCGATCTACTTGATTTTTCATCTGGATTTGAATTACATAATGGGGTCATAGCGGCAATGGATAGTGTTTGAATGGCTAGACCTTTTATCTGGAGTGAACATGCAACTATATGTGTGTCATAAAAGAATTGGAATTATTCAGGGTTCATTTGAACATTTTATACATTATATTGATTTTTTAGCCATTTCAGGTGCATGATTCAAAATTAAACTACATGCACATGCTCTGGTGCACCAACATGGGTTGTAAAATCATGTATGTGTCCATGGGTTTATGCTTATCTCCCATGCAAGAAATGGGGATGAAATTCGAACACCACGGTACCAAGGCTCTCCGGCAAACGTCGATGTACTTGCTTTTGTAATTCTAGTAAATGCAAAATTCGCCTGAAATTCATGAAACTTGGCATGCTATCATGGAGCGGCATCAACATGTCGTGGTAAAAAATTTGTCCCATTTGGGGTAGGCTTGGGTATAAGCTTCTCATAAACAAGAGCTTCTCACACAACAAGTGTGATGGTTTCGGTAGGGCACGTTTCACCTTTCTAGACGAAACGGTAGTTGTTGCCTCTTCTCGATTTCAAAATTTTTCCTAGTGTCAACATAGAACAACAGGAGTGTTGTGTTAATTTTTGGGATTTTTCGGGGTTCGCTTGGACATTTTTATACATTAACTGAGTTTTCTATGCATTCATGTGCATAATGCAAATTTGAACTACATGCACATGCTCTAATACATATAAATTAGTTGAAAATTGAAATATGTGTCCTTGGTTGCCTGCTTAGATCCCATGCAAGAAATGGGAATGAATGTCAAACACCATGCCACCGTCACTCGGCCGCCAACATTGAGATACCTGGTTTTTAAATTCTAGTAAATCCAAAACTCGTCTAAAATTCATGAAACTTGCCATGCTATCATGGAGCGGCATCAACATGTCGTGGTAAATTTTTTTCTCCCATTTGGGGCAGGTTTGCGTATATGCTTCTCACAAACCATAGTTTCTCACAACAAGCATGATGGTTTCGGTAGGGAATGTCCCCGATATCCATTGCCTCTTATTGCTTCCAAAAAATTTCTCGTGTCAACATAGAACAACAGGAGTGTTGTGTCAATTTTTGTGATTTTTCGGGGTTCGTTTGGACATTTTTATGCATTAACTGAGTTTTCAATGCATTTGTGTGCATAATTCAAATTTGAACTACATGCACATGCTCCAGTGCATATAAATTGGTTGAAAAATCAAATATGTGTCCTTGGGTGCATTCTTAGGTCCCATGCAAGAAATGGGAATGAATTTCAAACACCAGGGCACCGTTGATTGCCGGCAAAACATTGAGATGCCTGGTTTTAAATTCTAGTAAATTCAAAACTCATGTGAAATTCATGAAACTTGACAACCTATCATGGAGCGGCATAAAAACTTGCCGTGGTAAAATTTTTGTCCCATTTGGGGCAGGTTTGGGTATATGCTTCTCACAAACTAGGGCTTCACACAACAAGCATGATGGTTTCGGGAGGGAACGTCCCACCTTCGGGGACGAAACAATATCCATTGCCTCTTATTGCTTCCAAATTTTTTTCTCGTGTCAACATAGAACAACAGGAGTGTTGTGTCAATTTTTGTGATTTTTCGGGGTTCATTTGGACATTTTTATGCACTAACTGAGTTTTCAATGCATTTATGTGCATAATTCAAATTTGAACTACATGCACCAGTGCATATAAATTGGTTGAAAAATCAAATCTGTGTCCTTGGGTGCATCCTGAGGTCCCATGCATGAAATGGTAATGAATTTGAAACACCAGGGCGTCGTTGATTGCCGGCAAAACAATGAGATGCCTGGTTTTTAAATTCTAGTAAATCTGTGGCACCCGAATCTGCCGGCAAAACTCGTGTGAAATTCATGAAACTTGGCATGCTATCGTGGAATGGCACCCGACATGTTGTGGTATTTTTCGTGTCCATTTTGAGAGAAGGCGCACTCGAATAATGACAGCCAACAAAGGCATTTAAAAAAATAGCTACCACTTTAATATCTCAAACGCTTGTATAATTCAAACCGTGTGCATTTTGTTAACCATTCACATGACGTCACGTGTCTTGGTTTTAATGCCTATAGGAGGTGTCGTGCAGACAACAGCTTGACCTTGACCGAACGGGAGGCATGCAAGCGTAGTCCGGTGCGCAGGCTGACTGAGAGGAGTGCAAGTTGTCCTCGAATGCGCAGGCTCACCGGGAAGCGTGCAAGCTGTACGCTGCACAGGCTCACTGGGAAGCGAGCCCTTTGATTCCAACGTATCTATAATTTTTGATTGTTCCATGCTATTACATTATCTGGTTTGGATGTTTAATGGGCTTTAACATACCTTTTTATATTATTTTTGGCCATCTACTTCAACACCATAGCCTCTCCGATGATGTGTGAGTAGTTTACCGCAGACCTTCGGGTCCATAGTTATTAGCTAGATGGCTTCTTCTCTCTCTTTGGATCTCAATACAAAGTTCTCCTCGATTCTCTTGGAGATTCGATGTAATTTTTTTCCAGTGTGTTTGTCGAGATCTGATGAATTGTGGGTTTATGAACAAGATTATCTATGAACAATATTTGATTCTTCTATGAAATCTTTTATGCATGATTTAATATATTTGGAAGTCTCTTCGAATTATTAGTTTGGTTTGGCCTACTAGATTGATCTTTCTTGCAATGGGAGAAGTGCTTAGCTTTGGGTTCAATCTCGCGGTGTCCTTTCCTAGTGACAGCAGGGGCAACAAGGCATGTATTGAATTGTTGCCATCGAGGATAAAAAGATGGGGTTTATATCATATTGCTTGACTTTATCCCTCTACATCATGTCATCTTGACTATTGTGTTGCTATGTTCTTATGAACTTAATACTCTAGATGCATGCTAGATAGCGGTCGATGTGTGGAGTAATAGTAGTAGTTGCAGAATCGTTTTGGTCTACTTCTCACGGACGTGATGCCTATATACATGATCATGCCTATATATTTTCATAACTATGCGCTTTTCTATCAATTGCTCGACAGTAATTTGTTCACCCACCACAGAATTTGCTATCTTGAGAGAAACCACTAGTGAAACCTATGGCCCCAGGGTCTATTCTCCATTATATTATTTTCCTATCAATTTTCTATTTCTATCATTGTTTATTTTGCAATCTTTATTTTCCAATCTATACAATAAAAATACCAAAATTATTTCTCTTATTATCTCTATCAGATCTCACTTTCGTAAGTGACCGTGAAGGGATCGACAACCCCTTTATCGCATTGGTTGCAAGGTTCTTGTTTGTTTGTGTAGGTACGAGGGACTTGCATGTAATATCCTACTAGATTGATACCTTGGTTCTCAAAAACTAAGGGAAATACTTATGCTACTTTGCTGCATCACCCTTTCCTCCTCAAGGGAAAACCAACGCATGCTCAAGAGGTAGCAAGAAGGATTTCTGTTGCCATTGCCAGGGAAATCGATGCACAAGTCAAGACATACCATGTACCCATCACAAACTCGTATCCCTCGCATTACATTATTTTCCATTTGCCTCTCATTTTCCTCTCCCCCACTTCACCCTTGCCGCTTTGTTCGCCCTCTTTTCCGGTCGCCTCTTTTCATTTCGCTCTTCTTGCTTTTTGTGTGCCCGTTCTTTGTGCAATTAGCTGTCATCATGTCTGAAATTGGGGAGGTTATCATTGATAAGGATAGTGGTAATAACATGGAAAACGTTGATGCTTTTGATTATCCTCATTAACAACCTACTATTATGCACACTAAAAAGTTTCGGATCGGTAGTGGTAATATTATTGGGAAAGGAGTTATTCAATATTTCTTTACTTGTGCCGGTGCTTTACCCAGTATGGGAGGATCTATTATTCATAGAACTAGTAGTTTTGTGGATGATATATCTTTGCTCATAGTTGAACTTGAAAGACAATTTATTCATATGCACCCTTGCATCCAAAGGATTTTTCTAGAATTTTCCAATATTGAGCATTCTTCTGTTAAGCGAGCAGCTACCATCTTTTTAGCTCATGAGTTCAGATCTATAATAAAAGAAGAAAATTAAATTTTTGCGCATTATAGGGTGTATGCCGGCCGTCCTCCCATAGAAGCAATCCCATTTTATCAAGAAGACATAATGCGCTTACGATCTTTAGATCATGTTTCTTTTAAAGAAAAACATAGAAAAAAGGTTCCTTCCGACGTTCTAGTTGACAGGATTTCTAAACTTAACAATAATTTTGCTATCTAGAAAAATGGGTTAGGCTTTTCTCTTGAACAAAAGTTCATGACTTTTTGCCAAAAGAATGCTTATAATGATGAATTGGTTGTGCAATATGAGGGGCCAAAGGAGGAATCAATACCTCCCGAGCTTGATCTTGAGGAGTTTTGTCCCATTAAATTTAGCCATTCTGATTACTTTTGCTTGCCACAAAGAAAACTTGCCACTGAACGTAGGGAGTATGAGATGAGTTTTCGCGATTTGCCTTATGATTATGATGGCAATACCTAGATCTATTCTTGTTTTTATGCCTAGCTAGGGGCGTTAAACGATAGCGCTTGTTGGGAGGCAACCCAATTTTATTTTTGTTTCTTGTTTTTTGTTCCGGTTTAGTAATAAATAATTCATCTAGCTTCTGTTCAGATATGGTTTTATGTTTTTATTTAATGTTTGTGCCAAGTAGAACATTTGGGAAGACTTGGGGGGGGGGGAGTCTTTGCGTTCTTGCTTGAAGTGGTGGTTTGTTTTCTTATACTAACGGAACTCATGATATTTTCTGTTGAGTTTTGTGTTGTGAAGTTTTCATGTTTTGGGTAAAGATTTGATGGATTTTGGAATAAGGAGTGGAAAGAGCCTAAGCTTGGGGATGCCAAAGGCACCCCAAGGTAAAATTTAAGGACAACCTGTTGGTGGAAACGACACCTATGGGATCACTGGGATCCCTTCTAAGGTTGGCGAGCGCGGGGTTGTGCAAAGAGCGGGTCTGGTTGTCCACACAAGGATCGTTTACCCAGGTTCGGGCCGTGGAGATGCGTAATATCCTTGTAATGCCCCGAGACTGATGTGCCAGGTGTCCTCCAGTTATTCGCTGTTGTTGCCTTGTCATTGCTGGCGTGTCATGCATTGCATATCATGTCATCATATGCATTTCATTTGCATACGTGTTCGTCTCATGCATCCGTGCTTTTTCCCCGTTGTCCATTTTGCATTCTGGTGCTCCTATCTCCTCCGGTGGTCATTTCTGCCTTCTTCTCGTGTGTGGGGATTAAACATTTCCGGATTGGACCGAGACTTGCCAAGCGGCCTTGGTTTACTACCGGTAGACCGCCTGTCAAGTTTCGTACCATTTGGACTTCGTTTGATACTCCAACGGTTAACCGAGGGACCGAAAAGGCCTCGTGTGTGTTGCAGCCCAACACCCTTCCATTTTGGCCCAAAACCATCTAAACCCTCTCCATCATCTAGAGCGTTCGATCACGATCGCGTTGTGGAAAACCGCACCTCATTTGGAGCTCCCTAGCTCCCTCTACCTCTATAAATAGACCTCTTCTTTTTCGTTTTCCGATCTTTCCTTGAAACCCTAGCCATCTCCCTCCTCCGCCGCCGGACATGTCCACGCCCGCCGGACGCGTCCTCGCGCCGCCCAGCCACGTTGCCCGACCTATCACCGCGCGCCACGTCTCCCCGAGGGCCGCTCCCGGCCAACCGGAGCGCGCCACGTCAGCCCGCCGCGCCTCCTCTCTCTCCCGCACCCACCGCGGCCTGCCAGGGCCCGAGTCGGGCCCTCCCAGCCCATCCGGCCGCGCCGCCGCCCCTCGGCCTCCCGCTCGCCCGCGCCTCGAGCGCCACCGCCCGCTGTCGCCTTCTCCGCTCCGGCCGGCGACCTCCCACCGCGACCCCGCCGTCCTCGGCCAGCGCCGTCCTCCGGCGCTCGTGCTGCACCGCCCCGCCGCCTGGTGCTCGCCGCCCCGCCGTCTCCTCTCGCCGGCGTTGCCCGGATCCGGCCCGATCTGCTCGCAGGCGACCGGATCCGCCCTTCCCGTCCTCCGTCCGACCACTTCCCCGGCGAGCTCCCGTCGAATTCTGGTCAGATCCATTGCCACCTCGTAAACCGTGCCGGGTCAACCCTAGACTCGAGGGTGAGATTTCGTCTAAGTCCCCGAAATTCCTAGTTTCACATGCCCATCTTCATTGCATCGTAACTTTGCATCCGTAGCTCCGATTCATGCATACAACATATCAGAATGTTCGTCTCAAAGAGTACATAATTTCATCTCATTGCATCATTTCCATTTGAGTTCATCTTGATGCCCGAAATGCTTTAGAAGAATGCTATTTGAGTTAATTGTCAGATCTGCTGCATCAAATAGCTATTTGTCATTTTTGCCATGATTTTTGTGTGCATGATATGCTCATGAGCTCTACATGTGTTTTGTTATATGCCATGCCATCTTTCCAGAGGTGCTATCCATGTATTTTTGTGCTGTGTGTGGTGACTAGCACAAGCTTGCAAAGTAGAGCATTCGCTAATGCTGATTTCAGGGACTTAGCATTTCCACTAAGTCCTTGATCTGTTTATCTCATATGTCCATATGTTCATGTTGTTTCCTAGTGATTCGTGCCTCTTTTGAGGATGATCAGTAAGGATGTTTTGTTAATCTTGTAGTGCTATATCCATCAATGCCTTTGTTTGCAATTATAGAGCACCCTAGCTTGAGTCAATCGAGCTCTACTTTTGTTATTTCGTGAATCTGGGCAGATTGTCTACTTGTTAGCGATTTTGCCGAGGATGTTGTAGTTGATCCGTGCATGCTATGTTGTTGCTCTTGCCATGTCTAGCTTTTATGATGTGTATTCTTGATGGGTGTATTCTTAGTTTGTCATGACTTGCTCTGTAGTAAGTGCATCGAGCTTGTAAACATGCCTACTTGATATCTGATTTGCATGTTCCAGTTTTTCACCAAGTCTGAGAGTCTGATTATGTTTTTGCCATGTTCACATGCTTGCAATTGTATTTTCTGATCCCTTTTGGCTCTTTGAGTAGCTCCATGCCATGCTTTACTTTGCCATGTTCAGTTCCTGTAGCTTATAGTTTTCATGCTCCGAAGAGTGCTACCTGATCTGAAATTCCACACAAGTGTTAATTTCACAAAGTCTGAAATCTGTTTACCGTTTGCACTTTTGCCATGCTTGTTTGAACCTGTTAATGGATGATTTGGCCGTAGCTCAGTGTTCATCTTTTGTTAAGCATCATGAGTGGATCCCTTCCATGTATTTTTTTGCCATGTTCGTGTGCTGTAGCATGTTCATCTTCATGCATTTAGATGGCTACTTGCTGTATATCGCAGATCGGTGCCATATTTGAATCGCTTGCCATTTCCAAACCGTAACTCCGATTCCGGCGTTCTTTATATCGTTTTCAAGAGATTTCATCTCATCTTTCCAGTGGCACACTTGGATTTCCAAGTTGAGGCCAGGTTCATTCATTCCCTTGCAAATCATACATATGCATCGCATACCGCATCCCGCATATCATGCCATGTTTATGTGTTGGTTGTTTATTATGTTGAGTGCTTCTTTCCGGTGTTTTCTTCTTCGGGTTGGTTCCAGTAACGTCGCGTTTGTGGGGACCCATTCGTCTACGTCCGTTTGTCTTCTTCATGGACTCGTTCTTCTTCCTTGCGGGATTTCAGGTAAGATGATCATACCCTTGAAATCACTTCTATCTTTGCTAGCTAGATGCTCGCTCTTTTGCTTGCCTATGCTGCGATACCAACCACTTGCTTATCATGCCTCCCATATTACACACCTTGTCCTAGCAAACCGTTGTTTGGCTATGTTACCGCTTTGCTCAGCCCCTCTTATAGCGTTGTTAGTTGCAGGTGAAGATTGAAGTTTGTTCCTTGTTGGAACGTGGAGATGTTGTTCCTTGTTGGAACATGTTTACTTGTTGGGACATCACATTATATCTTATTTAATTAATGCATCTATATACTTGGTAAAGGGTGGAAGGCTCGGCCTTATGCCTGGTGTTTTGTTCCACTCTTCCCGCCCTAGTTTCCGTCATATCGGTGTTATGTTCCCAGATTTTGCGTTCCATACGCGGTTGGGTTATAATGGGAACCCCTTGACAGTTCGCTTTGAATAAAACTCCTCCAGCAAGGCCCAACCTTGATTTTACCATTTGCCACCTAGCCTTTTCTTTCCCTTGGGTTAGGCCAGCCCAAGGGTCATCTTTATTTTAACCCCCCCCCCCCCGGGCCAGTGCTCCTCTGAGTGTTGGTCCAATTGAGCGATGTCCGGAGCTACTAGGGGCAACTCTGGGCTGGCCCACCCGACATCTTGCTCATCCGATGTGCCCTAAGAACGAGATATGTGCAACTCCTATCGGGATTTGTCGGCACATCTGGGTGGCTTTGCTGGACTTGCTTTACCATTGTCGAGGATGTCTTGTAGAACCGGGATACCGAGTCTGATCGGAATGTCTCAGGAGGAGGTCTATTCCTTCGTTGACCGTGAGAGCTTGTGATGGGCTAAGTTGGGACACCCCTGCAGGGATTTGAACTTTCGAAAGCTGTGCCCGCGGTTATGGGCAGATGGGAATTTGTTAACGTCCGGTTGTAGAAAACTTGAAGTTGACCTTAATTAAAATACATCAACCGCGTGTGTAACCGTGATGGTCTCTTTACGGCGGAGTTCGGGAAGTGAACACGGTGTTGGAGTTATGCTTGACGTAGGTTGTTCTAGGATCACTTCTTGATCATACTTTTATCGACCGTGCTTTGCCTTCTCTTCTCACTCTCATTTGCGTATGTTAGCCACCATATATGCTAGTCGCTTGCTGCAGCTCCACCTCATACCTTTTACCTTACCCATAAGCTTAAATAGTCTTGATCGCGAGGGTGCGAGATTGCTGAGTCCCCGTGACTCACAGATACTTCCAAACCAGCTTGCAGGTGCCAATGAGTCCGTGCAGGTGACACAACCAAGCTTAGGAGGAGCTCGATGAAGATCTTGCCCTTTCTGTTGTTTCGTTCTAGTTGATCAGTAGTGGAGCCCAGTTGGGGTCGATCGGGGACCGTGTCGCATTTGGGGTTCTTCTTTTATTTTGGTTCCATAGTCGGACCTTGATTGTATTTGGATGTTGTAATGCTTTATTCATGTTTTGTGTGAAGTGGCGATTGTAAGACAACTATGTATCTCTTTCCTTTATGTGTTACATGGGTTGTGTGAAGATTACCTCACTTGGGACATTGCTTTCAATGCGATTATGCCTTTAAGTCGTGCTTCGACACGTGGGAGATATAGCCGCATCGAGGGTGTTACAAGTTGGTATCAGAGCATTCCCCGACCTTAGGAGCCCCCATTGCTTGATCGTTTTTAGTAGCCGAGTTTGTGTCTAGAAAAATGTTTTGAGTCATTTAGGAATTATATATCGGAGAGTTTAGGAATTCTTTTTACTTCCCAGTCTCCTCATCGCTCTAGTAAGGCATCCGGACGTAGAGTTTTGACTCTTCTCTTCTCAAATTTGCACTAAATTTTTTTTAGGATCACGCGGGTATCTTGGAATCGTTCCGATGGTTTTGTGACGAGAACATTGTCTTGGTGCCTCCTGTCAGGGGTTTTGTGGAAGTGTCCCGTGGAGTTGAGCTCTGAGGTGTTGTCGTCATAATTTAATCATTGCAGTTCTGGAATACCTGAGTCTAGTACGCCGACATCGAAAATCTCTTTTATGCAGTTCGTTGGTGAGATAACCTTGACGCCACCCAGTACTGGGGCAGGAGTTCGGGAGTATTGCCATAACTCGTATAACGGATGCTTTTCGAAGGTTGAGGTAGACGATTACCGAAGGTTTCTTGGTTATGTGTTGAAGGATGGATACAGCTGGATGTAGGATTTGCTAGTTTGGGTGAGATATTATGCTTCCCCTGTATCCCCAACACCTGATTGCATAACCGGAAAATTTCGGGAGTTTCATAGGTGGGAATTCAAGTAGCTCTTAGAATATCTTTCCGACAGATGTATGATATGAAATTGGGGTTCGACGTCTAGTGGTCCACCTATGCACGGTCGGTTTTACAGTCGTCTCGTTGTGTCTTAAAGAGTCCTTGGCTATGCCGACTCGGGGACGCTTCGTATGTCATGTGCACTACCTTGTACATGATGGTGCTGTACGATCGAGCCCGTGTAGGCCCCACCATGAAAACTTCGGACGAAATCTCTATCATATGTTTGTTCCGGCTTATTCCGCAAGCCAATCCTTTGTTTTGTTTTGAGTTGTGGTATTCGAGTTGCTTCAAAGTCAAATGTTGATTCCATACCTTTCCTAAGTGGTGTTCTCATACTCCGATGTGAATACCAATCCTTCTCGATTATCGAGTCTGTCATGGAAATCCTTTTCACCGGTGTGCTTCTCTTCAAGTGGATCCAATCATTTCAACATTTGCAAGATCAACTCAAGTCTTCTTAACGGTGTTGGTTTCATCCGTCTCCAAGTTGCCTTTGTTTTTCCTGCCCACCCACCCTTTTTCTTCAACGATTCAGATTTCTTATTCAAGTATCCTTTTTATTGATGGGAAGCCTCTCCATTCTTTTCCGTCAATGTTCTTACCCGGTGGTTTCCATGAAGATGTTCTACTAGTTCGTCATTCTTCATTCTTTTCTTCTCCGGTGGTTTCAAATCAAGCTTTCGGTGTTGATCTCATATCCCTTTTCCCTCATTTCAAATACCTTCTCATACCGGTGCACCTCATAATAATTCATTTCTCGCTATTCATTTGTTCCGGCATGCTCAAATTTTTCTCAAAAGGCTTGGCTTGTCATTCAAGATTCTTTCAAGATCTTTCAAGGATGTTATCTCATTCAAGCAATTTAATTCAACCGGTGCAATCCTCTCTTTTAAATCATTTCAACGGTGTTTCTTTTGAGTGGGCCCTAACCCACAGGTCTTTTCCCAGGATCTTACCTGACTCTTCTTATTTTTCCCGGAGCTATCCTAAATTCCTTTTAAAGTTGGACGTATGAATGAATTTTCATAAGTCTTATGTTTTCTCCAAGATCTGTCGAATTCTTTTCATCATGGCTCAACCTATTCATTTTGATTCTTCCGGAGTGCATAAATGAGTCATGATGGTATTTCTCATCATCATTCTCAGATTTTGAAGATCGAAGAAGAGTTTCTCTTAAATCTTGCTCCATTCTATTCAAGATTCGTGGTTCTAGCTTGATGTCTTCCTCTCATAATTGTTTTCCTTGTGACTATTATTTTCACCCATCCGGAGTAATTCAGGAGTCTTTCAGTTTGTTTATCTGAAGGCCATCAATTCAGGATTATTCATTCCAACTTTCAGCTCTCATTCTCAAATCTTACCGGTGCATCAAGTGTCCTCTAATCGGCTAGTGATCTCTTCATTCTCATGTTTCTAAATCCTCTCAATCTCTGTTCATTTTATAATTCTTCCCGATGTTTCTTTATTTTTCTTCATTCATTTTAATTCTTACGGTGGTTCGTTCAAGATTTCTCTTCCTTATCAATTTATTCGTTATTTCAATTCTACCGGTGGTTCGCTGAAGACTTTCTTAAGTTTGCACTATATCTATCTTAATCGTTCTACGAGAATAAGTAATATGTCGAATCCGTTGATTGTCATCAATTTAATTGGTGAAGGATAAGCATAACATAATTCTTATTCTTGTTCATTCAAGTTATTAATTCCTTATTCCGGAGTGGTTCATCATATCATATTCTCAGTTCGAGATGCCTTATCTTTTCTTTCCCGGAGTTCCAAGCTCTATTTATAACGAAGATCCATCTAAATCGTCACAAGGATTCAACTTGTGTTTTTTTTAACTTCTCTTTCCTTTCGCTTGACCATTCTTTTGTTTACCGGAGTTCTTCTTGAAGGTTCTACATATTGGATTCATCAAGTATTTAATTTCCTTCTCGAAGTGTTCATCGAGATTCTTTTCTAAGAAGCTCAAGCTTTCTTCACATTGTAATCTGGAGTGTAATTTTTTTTTCTTCCGTATCATTGAAGGCGGTATTATGTCATTCTTCATAATTTGAGTTCATGTTTCATGATTCACATGTTCCTTGGAGCTAGCTTGGGTTATATTTCACCTAAAGCTTTCCCTAAGGATTGTTGCTATTATGGTGCTTATAAATGATCCAAGTTCTTCATTTATCCCTTTTTCCGGTGTGATATACTTTCTCGTCAATTTGTTCATATCAATCCAATTCATTTTCCCGTGAGTGGCAGGTTGTCACCTCATAATTTGAGTTGTACTACATAAGATCTTATCAAGCTTATTCTTTTCGTTGTTGGTTTTCCAACAACTCCGTTCTACCATCTATTGTAAGCGTGCTCCCTCAAGATCCTGTTTACCTTCGCTCATTCCATTCTATTCTTTTGTTCCACAGTCATGGTGATGTTTTCTCTTTTCTCTCATCATCTTGGATAGTGTTCTTTTCATGCCTATCCATTAAACCGGAGTGTTGTGCCCTTTTGCTCAAGTTCTTTTCGCCTTATCAAGCCTTGCATCTCTTTTCAACCGGAGTGCTGCCCAAATTTGTTCTTACTTGTTCCTCTTTCTTAACGGAGTGTTTTCAACTTCGTTCATCTCCCTTGTATTATTCTCCCGGAATGGCTTAACCTCTCAAGGTTCTTTGGTTTCACTCATTTGTCAAAGAAGCAAACTTAGTTTTACCTCTTCTCTTTCTCTTCACTTTTCCCTCCGGTGCCATTCTAGATCTCGGGACGAGATCCTCTCATAGTGGTGGAGTGTTGTAACGCCCCGAGACCGATGTGCCAGGTGTCCTCCAGTTATTCGCTGTTGTTGCCTTGTCATTGCTGGCGTGTCATGCGTTGCATATCATGTCATCATGTGCACTTCATTTGCATACATGTTCGTCTCATGCATCCGAGCTTTTTCCCCGTTGTCATTGCATTCTGGCGCTCCGTTCTCCTCCGGTGGTCATTTCTGCCTTCTTCTCGTGTGTGGGGATTAAACATTTCCGGATTGGACCGAGACTTGCCAAGCGGCCTTGGTTTACTACCGGTAGACCGCCTGTCAAGTTTCGTACCATTTGGACTTCGTTTGATACTCCAACGGTTAACCGAGGGACCAAAAAGGCCTCGTCTGTGTTGCAGCCCAACACCCTTCCATTTTGGACCAAACCCCACCTAAACCCTCTCCATCATCTAGAGCGTTCGATCACGATCGCGTTGTGGAAAACCGCAACTCATTTGGAGCTCCCTAGCTCCCTCTACCTCTATAAATAGACCTCTTCTTTTTTGTTTTCCGATCTTTCACCGAAACCCTTGCTATCTCCCTCCTCCGCCGCCGGACATGTCCACGCCCGCCGGACGCGTCCTCCCGCCGCCCAGCCACGTTGCCCGACCTATCACCGCGCGCCACGTCTCCCCGAGGGCCGCTCCCGGCCAACCGGAGCGCGCCACATCAACCCGCCGCGCCTCCTCTCTCTCCCGCACCCGCCGCGGCCCGCCGGGGCCCGGGTCGGGCCCTCTCGGCCCATCCGGCAGCGCCGCCGCCCCTCGGCCTCCCGCTCGCCCGCGCCTTGAGCGCCACCGCCCGCTGTCGCCTTCTCCGCTCCGGCCGGCGACCTCCCACCGCGACCCCGCCGTCCTCGGTCAGCGCCGCCCTCCGGCCCTCGTGCTGCACCGCCCCGCCGCCCGGTGCTCGCCGCCTCGCCGTCTCCTCTCGCCGGCGTTGCCCGGATCCGGCCCGATCTGTTCGCCGGTGACCGGATCCGCCCTCCCCAGCCTCCGTCCGACCACTTCCCCGGCGAGCTCCCGTCGAATTTCGGTCAGATCCGTCGCCACCTCGTAAACAGTGCCGGGTCAACCCTAGACTCGAGGGTGAGATTTCGTCTAAGTCCCCGAAATTCCCAATTTCACATGCCCATCTTCATTGCATCGTAACTTTGCATCTGTAGCTCTGATTCATGCATATAGCATATCAAAATGTTCGGCTCAGAGAGTACATCATTTCATCTCATTGCATCATTTCCATTTGAGTTCATCTTGATGCCTGAAATGCTGTTAGAAGAATGCTATTTGAGTTAATTGTCAGATCTGCTGCATCAAGTAGCTATTTGTCATTTTGGCCATGATTTTTGTGCATGATATGCTCATGAGCTCTACATGTGTTTTCTTATATGCCATGCCATCTTTCCAGAGGTGCTATCCATGTATTTTTTTGATGTGTGTGGTGACTAGCAGAAGCTTGCAAAGTGGAGCATTCGCTAATGCTGATTTCAGAGACTTAGCATTTCCACTAAGTCCTTGATCTGTTTATGTCATATGTCCATATGTTCATGTTGTTTCCTAGTGATTCGTGCCTCTTTTGAGGATGATCAGTAAGGATGTTTTGTTAATCTTGTAGTGCTCTATCCATCAATGACTTTGTTTGCAATTATGGAGCACCCTAGCTTGAGTCAATCGAGCTCTACTTTTGTTATTTCGTGAATCTGGGCAGATTGTCTACTTGTTAGCGATTTTGCCGAGGATGTTGTAGTTGATCCGTGCATGCTATGTTGTTGCTCTTGCCATGTCTAGCTTGTATAATGTGTGTTTTTGATGGGTGTATTCTTAGTTTGTCATGACTTGCTCTGTAGTAAGTGCATCGAGCTCGTAAACATGCCTACTTGATATCTGATTTGCATGTTCCAGTTTTTCACTAAGTCTGAGAGTTTGATTATGTTTTTGCCATGTTCACATGCTTGCAATTGTATTTTATGATCCCTTTTGGCTCAAGGTCACTAAGGGACTTTTGTTAAGCTCTTTGAGTAGCTCCATGCCATGCTTTACTTTGCCATGTTGAGTTCCTGTAGCTTATAGTTTTCATGCTCCGAAGAGTGCTACCTGATCTGAAATTCCAGACAAGTGTTAATTTCACGGTCTGAAATCTGTTTACCGTTTGCACTTTTGCCATGCTTGTTTGAACCTGTTAATGGATGATTTTGCCGTAGCTCAGTGTTCATCTTTTGTTAAGCATCATGAGTGGATCCCTGCCATGTATTTTGTTTCCATGTTTGTGTGCTATAGCATGTTCATCTTCATGCATTTAGATGGCTACTTGTTGTATATCGCAGATCGGTGCCATATTTGAATCGCTTGCCATTTCCAAACCGTAACTCCGATTCCGGCGTTCTTTATATAGTTTTCAAGCGATTTCATCTCATCTTTCCACTGGCACACTTGGATTTCCACGTTGAGGCCAGGTTCATTCATTCCCTTGCAAATCATGCATATGCATCGCATACCGCATCCCGCATATCATGCCATGTTTATGTGTTGGTTGTTTACTATGTTGAGTGCTTCTTTCCGGTGTTTGCTTCTTCGGGTTGGTTCCGGTAACATCACGTTTGTGAGGACCCGTTCGTCTACGTCAGTTTGTCTTGTTCATGGACTCGTTCTTCTTCCTTGCAGGATTTCAGGCAAGATGATCATACCCTTGAAATGACTTCTATCTTTGCTAGCTAGATGCTCGCTCTTTTGCTTGCCTATGCTGCGATACCTACCACTTTCTTATCATGCCTCCCATATTGTTAATCCAAGCCTCTAACCCACTTTGTCCTAGCAAACCGTTGTTTGGCTATGTTACCGCTTTGCTCAGCCCCTCTTATAACGTTGTTAGTTGCAGGTGAAGATTGAAGTTTGTTCCTTGTTGGAACATGGAGATGTTGTTCCTTGTTGGAACATGTTTACTTGTTGGGATATCACATTATATCTTATTTAATTAATGCATCTATATACTTGGTAAAGGGTGGAAGGGTCGGCCTTATGACTGGTGTTTTGTTCCACTCTTGCCGCCCTAGTTTCCGTCATATCGGTGTTATGTTCCCGGGTTTTGCATTCCTTACGTGGTTGGGTTATAATGGGAACCCCTTGACAGTTTGCTTTGAATAAAACTCCTCCAGTAAGGCCCAACCTTGGTTTTACCATTTGCCACCTAGCCTTTTCTTTCCCTTGGGTTAGGCCAGCCCAAGGGTCATCTTTATTTTAACCCCCCCCCCGGGCTAGTGCTCCTCTGAGTGTTGGTCCAACTGAGCGATGTCCGGAGCTACCAGGGGCAACTCTGGGCTGGCCCACCCGACGTCTTGCTCATCCGGTGTGCCCTGAGAACGAGATATGTGCAGCTCCTATCGGGATTTGTCGGCACATCTGGGTGGCTTTGCTGGACTTGTTTTAGCATTGTCGAGGATGTCTTGCAGAACCGGGATACTGAGTCTGATCGGAATGTCTCGGGAGGAGGTCTATTCCTTCGTTGATCGTGAGAGCTTGTGATGGGCTAAGTTGGGACACCCCTGCAGGGATTTGAACTTTCGAAAGCCGTGCCCGCGGTTATGGGCAGATGGGAATTTGTTAACGTCCGGTTGTAGAAAACCTGAAGTTGACCTTAACTAAAATACATCAACCGCGTGTGTAACCGTGATGGTCTCTTTCCGTCGGAGTCCGGGAAGTGAACACGGTGTTGGAGTTATGCTTGCGTAGGTTGTTCTAGGATCACTTCTTGATCATACTTTTATCGACCGTGCTTTGCCTTCTCTTCTCACTCTCATTTGCGTATGTTAGCCACCATATATGCTAGTCGCTTGCTGCCGCTCCACCTCATACCTTTTACCTTACCCATAAGATTAAATAGTCTTGATCGCGAGGGTGCGAGATTGCTGAGTCCCGGTGACTCACAGATACTTCCAAACCAGCTTGCAGGTGCCGATGAGTCCGTGCAGATGACGCAACCAAGCTCAGGAGGAGCTCGATGAAGATCTTGCCCTTTGTGTTGTTTCGTTCTAGTTGATCTGTAGTGGAGCCCAGTTGGGGTCGATCGGGGACCGTGTCGCATTTGGGGTTCTTCTTTTATTTTGGTTCCGTAGTTGGACCTTGATTGTATTTGGATGTTGTAATGGTTTATTCAAGTTTTGTGTGAAGTGGCAATTGTAAGCCAACTATGTATCTCTTTCCCTTATGTGTTACATGGGTTGTGTGAAGATTACCTCACTTGCGACATTGCTTTCAATGCGGTTATGCCTCTAAGTCGTGCTTCGGTACATGGGAGATATAGCCGCATCAAGGGTGTTACAATCCTAGTCCTGCTTTGATGTATATTTGAGTGTTCTTGAACTAGCTACGGTGTGTCTCTAGTTCCAAAGATCCGAATCCCTCTCCAGTATGCCTCGGGCCTCCATTTATAGACAAAAGGGGTCGCGACAGTGGCACACAGGACGTGGAAAGGTGTATAGTGGCTGAGTCTATCCTCTGGCACCGTCGGATAAACGCATTTAATGCGTTGCCAACATGTCCCTCTTGCTTTATCGGGGACTGCAAGGAAGCTCGTCCTAGCTGTCGCCGCCTCGCCTGGCTCCGACGCGCGTCCGAGCTAACGAGGCGTTGTACGCCACGTTGGCTGGCTGCTGGGCTGGCGTGGTGGCGGAGCCTTCACAAAGATTTGCATGCCACCACGTAGGTGCTTGCTGAGTCGGTGTGGAGGCCGCACGCTGCCACACAGATGCCTGCCCTGCTGCTTGAGCTAGCAGTTGCACGGGAACGGCGGTGGAGCCTTGGCAGATGTGGGCCTGGCTGCAGCCCCGCGGATGTCCTCGGCAAGGGTCTTGCCGGAGGCCCAGCAAGGGTCTTGCCTTGGAACTGCGGTCGTCCTCGGCAAGGATCTTGCTGGGGGTCTCGTGGATTTCCTTAGCAAGGATCTTGCCAAGGATCGTCGTCTTCTGGTCCTCATCTGATCGTCGGCAGATGGGGTCATGTACCTTCATCGCGGATGGAAGACTTTTGCTCGTATCCACAGCCTAACGGCGGGGCTTGTTCTCTATTTCAAATTAATGGAGAATGGCCTACTCTCTGTCAAGGTCTTTGGAGACTCTGGGACTCGCCTAAAGTGCTGTGTGGAGAGCTCCTCCGATGACGAAGACTCTTCCTCAAGCGGGAGTGACGAGGAGGACAACGACAGCGGTGATGAGGGTGTCGAGCGGGAGAACGCCGACTCCAGCTCCGACTGACCGCGCCGCCCCTCCCTTGGCCACGTACCCCGCCGAGGTCCTTCCTCGTCAAGCTCTCCATCGGCGTGTTCCCCATCACCCTCTTTTGCCTTCACCTGCTGCACCTAGGAGGAAATGGGCAAGAACGGGGATCACGTGGTCTTTTTTTAGTTTGTAAGCATACGGGCCTTGGTAGAATTTAGACCATGTAATCCCCTCGCTCGTGTACTCACCCCATATGAATTGTACTTGTTTACAGCGTATGAATGAAAAGAAGGGTGTTTGCCGAGTTTTGTTTGCGCCTGGGCGAGGGCCACACCGAGGAACGCGTCCTCGTTATCTTAAGATAAACATTGTATCCCGGCAACACGCCTTGTCATCCTCCTACTCTATGGCTTTGCTACACTTACGCCCTTGGCAGAGGTAGGGGCCGAGTAGGATTAGGCCCTTCTCTCGCCCTCTTCCCATCACACTACAACCAAGTTCCGGCCCAAAGTAAGGTTTTCGGACACGGGACAGAGGGAGCAAAATGGTACGAGAGCGAGCGAAGCCTTATACGTTCAAGGTTCATACAGGGGAACAGAGTGGGGGAGAACGACTTATCTGATGTCACAGCCCCCGACAACCTTGGCTTGTCGTGGTTGGATCCTTGTGTCTACAGCCCCTGGCAACCTTGGCTTGTCGGGGTCAGAGCGCCGGTTTGTTCTTTTTCTTCCCAATAGCTCAGCAGAAATGTCCATGTGCCCTGCGAACCAAAAAGGATGGAAAGGAACAGAGAGATGCACACTCGACCTCTATGCTAGGGGTTAGCCACCTCTAAGAACTATCAACCCTAACCGAGGGAGAGACTCAACCTAGCATGCATGCTAAAACTTAGGCCGTCGGCGCTTCATTTATTTAGGCTTAGGGTCTACGCCTGGCTTTCTACAGAGGGTTACATGCCTTATCGGCAAGGCGTGTACAAAAGGTGGCTTGCCGGGGGGGCGGCAACCGGGCCTTATGGGTAAAACTTGCGAAGATGTTCGATGTTGCAGGAGTTGCTCACTGGAATAGCATCTTCGGTCTCCAGGCGGACTGCGCGGGCCTGGTGACTCGTATTAACGGATAAGGGCCTTCCCACTTTGGCTTCTACTTATTTGAATTCTTGGCCGATTGAATGTGCCGAAGAACAAGGTCGCCTTCCTCAAAGCTTCGGGCATGAACCTTGCGGCTATGGTAGCGGCGCAAGGCTTGCTGGTAGCGCACTGCTCTCACAGCCGCCCGAAGATGATCTTCCTCAAGGAGTGTTGCGTCATCTTGCCGCAACTGCTCTTGCTCAAGCTCGTCATAAGTGATCACTCGAGGTGACCCGTATGTGAGTTCCATGGGGAGAACTGCTTCTGCCCCATATACCAAGGCAAAAGGGTGTCTGGCCGGTGGCTCAATTTGGCATCGTTCCGATTGACCAAAGAATCGCTGTCAACTCATCAATCTAGCGCCTTCCGCTCTTGTGCAGCCTGTCAAATGTCTTTGTCCTCAGACCTCGCAGTACTTCAACATTTGCCCTCTCCGCCTAGCGGTTGCTCCGTGGGTGTGCCACGGAAGCAAAAAAGACCCTGCTGCCGAGTACTGGATATATTGCATGAAGGTGTGGCTTGTAAACTGCATGCCGTTGTCGGTGATGACTCTGTTTGGCACACCAAAGCGGAAGGTTGTCTCACACCTGTTGGTGAGTAGCTTCAATTCACTGTCTTCCCTAAAGTTCTGCCTGGCATAAGAGATACGACTCTAAAAGAGAAGCAAGGAGACACGTAACATGTTTCACAATTATATAAGCAAATAAATGGATCTGTTCTGCATAAGGAACATGTTTTTACAACTATAATTTAAAATTGGTAGTTGTTGCAAACATCCAATCAGATGTAAACAACAAAGTAAACAACAGTGGAGGAAATGATGCCTATGCAAATCTATACTAGAACAAAGTTTGAAGGCTTGAGAAGGAAGAACTTACATTACATGTTAACACGGGCTGGACAAAGCCCTTCTCCATGTTGATGGAAGGATAATTCAATAAATTCCCCAAAGAAAATTCTTTATAAGCGTTGCCATTATTCCACATTTTTCAAAGAGTAAATATAGATCAATTAATTAATTACAAAGTTATAAGGCAAAAGGTACTGACAAGAGGAATGCAGACATCAACGTGTGTAGTGGCATTGGCTTTATTCAACATTTTGGTAAGACTAAATGTAGATATGATAATTTGGAGAAAGTGGAGGGCAGGGAAGATAAGATGCAGAGTAATGCTAGACAATCAACTATCTCGTGATGCAAGTACAGTAATACCACCACCGTCCGTTATTACTTGTTGCTCAAATGGATGTATCTAGCTCTATTAAGTTCTAAATACATACAATTGATCAACAATTAATTCGATACAGAGGGAGTCACTATTGGAGGATGCTGCTAATGCGACACTACGGTCAGAGACCCTTTGATGAAACTGTGTGCGATGCATAATCACAAACGGGGATGTAAAAAACCGTCAAAATGTGCAAAACGTTTCCGATGGAGGATGCATCAAACACGGTTCAGATATTAGTTGAGTGTGCGATGCAGGGCACACGGTTAACCCGTTCGAACTGTTTGCGATGAGGCAGAACAACAGAAACCGGGAGCCATATCAATGTGTGTGCGATATACGACATACAGTTCGCTCTGATGAACCGTTTGCTATTAGGAGTACAACATATATGGTTAGCCAGATAAAGGTGTGTGTGATATAGGGCATACGGTTCACTCAGACAAACTGTTTTCGATTAGAGAACGCAACCGAAACGGTTCAACTTAACAAGATGTGAGTGATACGTGGCAAACAGCCAACTCGGCTGAACCGTTTGCGATGAGAATTTACAACACAGACGGTTAATACAATTAGTTCGTGTGCGATTCCGTGTGTACAAAAAACTTTGAAAAATGCAAACTAGTTGCTTGCGGTGGCTAGGAGTATCGCACATGATGCGTTTGTGAGTACTCGTGTGCGATGATTAGTAAGTTACACATGCATTTCCTTATGTTAACACTTGTGTCATAAATAACACATGGCACCGGATATGGTATTCGGGTTATCTGCGTGCCCACTTAGTCTACCCGCGCTTCAACGAATGCTTCCCATGCTCCACATGGGTGAATTGTAAAATCCATGCCTATTCCCTCACCGGTTTCCCACCACCAGCTAAGGGCTTGCTGCATATAACCCAAGCGGCAATGCATCGCCGCGACACTCTGCGAAGATCTAGTCCTCACCCATCTACCATAAGTTATTCCAAGCATGTCAGGCAACGACCAAAGCTTCGACGTTGATGCCTACCTACGTTACATCTTCAGCGAGGAGAACGAGCCGAAGAAGGTCGGGGAGCAAGAGCATCATCGGCCGATGCAGGCTCCATGGCCCATCGGCAGCGATATCGGCGTCACAGTCCTTGGGAGCACAATCAACATATTGCAGAGGAGGTGTGATGAGCAGTTTGCCATCCACCGTGCAAAAGATCCAGAGCTTCTCGGCGGCATGATCGACGACCAACCCGAAGAACTGCCGTCACCAGTGCTCGTCGAGAGCCTGATGCCCCGCAAGGAATGGGCAGAGGACCTCTTTGATTCAGTCAAGACAAAGGTAGCCTGTGGCTTAATCATTGCCCGTTGTGGCCGTGTCAATCTCAATCCCGATGATGTGGTGGCCAGGCTCGAGCGCATCCTTGGCAGAGTTGACGTCCCCGAAGAAGTAGAACATCGCCAATGTGATATATTGAGGATGCAGGTGATCAACGGAATTTTCTACCAGGCCAGAGACATGGAAATGGAGCGGTTCTGTGGAGTTTTCATGTGCACGATTGCACACTTTCAAGCTCTCTGGAAGAGGCCCAGCAGCCCCAAGAGCATCCCAGTGCCAGAAGCTCCGTTGGTGGAGGCGGGTCGGGACAGTTGGAGTGAACGGCCGCAAGGGTGCTATGCAGATCATGGAGTCCGAGAAGACCATCGTCGGAAGGCCGCCAGCTCAGCCTTTTAGCTTATATTTTATTATAATTGTATGCATATGTAGGTCATGAAGGTTCTGGGCCTTGTGCATTTGGTATTTGAAATTATCCTGAATATTTAATACAATTATTAAGAATTATTAACCATTGCCATTGTAACTTTGCCTCAACGTCCAGCAGAGCGCGCAGGGACGCTAGAGCGGAGCGCGCCGCGGCCACCTCAACGGCGAGCAACTATGTGGTCAACCTTCTGCCATCAATAAATTTTTACCTTGTTTCTCGTCACATTGCTGATTACAATGCAATAAGTAATTGCAAATCTGTTAACACCTATAAAACTAATATGTGTTCGGACTAAGCACCGGGCTAGAAAAACTACCCACTCGAAAATTACTTCACAGTTCCTCTCCTCATTACCGACAAAACTGGTTTTCTCTTTAAAGTCATTCTGCCATGACTGGTAGGAGGAGTTTAGGGTGGACAAACCAGGCAGCAAAGACCAAGGCCGCGGAAGCACTAGAGAAGTTCTACCGCGAAGCCGCAGCCGCAGTAGAGATGTCCCGACACGCCGCAGAGGCCTCGAACGAGCTCTCACGGGCACGCTAGGGCTATCACAAGCGCCTTTGCGGCGTCAGCCATCGCGACGAGCCGACGTTCTTGAAGTACTTCGCCGGCGATGATGACATTCTCGTTGGCGTCACTATGCAGCAGGAGTTGGTGGATGGGTTGATGAAGCTACTGAAGATCAGTGATGCCTCGGTTGACAAGGAGACCGGCCTCGTCGAGCAACTCATGGGTGACAATGCGAAGCTCCTCAAGTTGGTCGCCGAGAAGGAGGAGGAGGCCGCCGGCTGGAAGATGCTGCACGAGTAGAGCAGCGCCTCGGAGATGACGCGGAAACTGGTTGTCGAGGAACTGATGGGTGGCCTGAGGAAGCTCCAGATCAAGAGCGAGCAGGAGGTGGAAAAATCCGTGGGTGCTTTCAAGCAAAGTCTTGAAGAATTGAAGAAGTAGCTGGAGAATTTCACCGCCTAGTAATCCATCGATGAGTAGAAATAGTAGCGACCCAGATTGTTGTCTGCAATTTCCTTCTTCTCTTGCCCCCATGTCTTCTGGGCTTTCTTCATGTGTCATTTTAAATTATCTGGAATATGTAAGACAATTATTATTTGCGCCGTTATAAATTTGTCGTCGTATTATCCGTTGCCATTTTATTTGTGGTTGTATTATCCGTTGCCATGTGGCAATTTAAATTAGGGCGGAATACGAGTTGAAAACATGAACAAAGCAAATGTTGCCATGGGATCACAAGCAAACACCCTCCGTCCAGGTGCTTTAATTAACCCATTAAAGTAGAAGTTGTGAGCGAGGCGGGCGGCGGCTGGTGCATGGAGGTCAAAGAGCTCGCTTCCCGGTGAGCATGGGCGGCCTTGCTGTAACGACCCAAGACCGACGCTCTAGACGCCTCCCATGTTTTGCGTGACCGTTGTGTGTTTTATTTGTTTGTCGCATTCATATTGTCATCATTCGCATTGCATCGGCACTTCGTTGCCGTCATGTTTTCAAAAGTTGCATCCGCTCGTAGTCGCCGCTTCTCCGTTGTCTCTGTTGACCTTCTCTTAGACCAGTCAGACCGCTCTCTTCTCTCTCTTTTCTTATCCCATTAAACCCCTTGTCTTTGTTGACCATTCCGGGACTAACCGGGTTTTTCGAGCCCCTCTTCTCTGACCGTTCGACCCTCTCTACACTTTACTCAGACCCCTCGCGTGCGTCCGAAAGCTGTCCCGAACCCGACCCAAGTTATTGTTACCGATGGGTCTAGATCATCCCTAACATCCCTAAATCATCATCATTTTCTCGTTGGACTCTCCTAACCTATTTATATCGGACTGTCTGATTACGATCAGAGCGATCGACAACCCCTAAACCTAGCCCACTTCCTATATAAACTAGACCAACCCTAAAACCTAGGGACCTTGTCCCATCCGTCCGCCGCCGCCAGCCCGCTGTCTCCTCCTCCTTGGGATCCCTCCCGGTCCAAACGCACCAACCAGCGCACTCCACCGATCCTTCCCGATTTACACGCCCGGCCAACCAGAGCAACCCTTGATCCAACTCCACCTCACCCTCCCTGGAGCTCCCCTCTCTCCTCGCCTTGCCGTCAAACCCAACCGCGCTGGCGACCAGTCGCCATCAGCGGAGCACCAGGCTATGACTACTCCTCATCTCCTCTCTTCGCCGGCAGCAACCACTGCCTTGCCTTGTCACCACCCGCATGCTCAAGGACGCCCGAGGCCGTGCCTCCTCCTCCCTCCTCTAATCAATCCCGAATGGATCGTGAGCTATGAGCGCCACCGCTGCCATTTGGAGTGCCACCGTCGGGCACCTGCTGCATCGCCGGGGAGAACAAGATGCGCCAGCCTCCATGGATTTCGCACCGGAGCTCCATCCGCGCCCATCCCCGAGCTCCTCCTGCTCCGCCCTCGCAAGTGTGACCGACCTCCTCTACTTTGAGCTCGATCTCGCCCCTGCCTCGACCTCCACAACCACTTCGTCGGGCCTCCACCTCTCCTCACGTGCGCCCTCCGGTGAGATCCATGTTGCTGACTGTCGGTGTTAAAACCAGCGGATCTCGGGTAGGGGGTCCCGAGCTGTGCGTCTAAGGCGGATTGTAACAGGAGGCAGGGGACACGATGTTTACCCAGGTTCGGGCCCTCTTGATGGAGGTAAAACCCTACATCCTGCTTGATTGTTCTTGATGATATGAGTATTACAAGAGTTGATCTACCACGAGATCAGAGAGGCTAAACCCTAGAATCTAGCCTATGGTATGATTGTATCTTGTCCTACGGACTAAACCCTCCGGTTTATATAGACACTGGAGGGTGCTAGGGTTACCCAAGGTCAGTTACAAAGGAGAGATATACATATCTGTATTGCCTAGCTTGCCTTCCACGCCAAGTAGAGTCCCATCCGGACACGGGACGAAGTCTTCAATCTCGTATCTTCATAGTCCAACAGTCCGGCCAAAGGATATAGTCCGGCTGTCCGGAGACCCCCTAATCTAGGACTTCCTCAGTAGCCCCTGAACCAGGCTTCAATGACGATGAGTTTGGCGCGGAGTGTTGTCTTCGGCATTGGAAGGCGGGTTCCTCCTCCGAATACACCATGGAAGAGTTTGAATACAAGGATATTGTCCGACCCTGCAAAATAAGTTCCATATACCACCATAGAGAGAATAATATTTCCACAAATCTAATCTGCTGACACGTTTTGACAGCATGACATCACGCCATGGCCTGGTCATTATTTGAACCATTTTTCTCAACCAGCTCCGCACATAATGCGAGGCGGTTTTCTTGAAACATCTTGTCAAAGCAGAGATCGTGTTCCCCTTATCACGGGATTCTCATCAATATGGATGTGGGTAACCCAAGCGCGCCATCAATTACGGCGCCTGGGGAATAAGCGGTTTTACCCGGCAGGTGGGGAGACGCATCGCCTCTTCCGCCCTTATAAAGGGACAAGGATTCACTCATTTCACCCACGCCTTCTTCCTCCTTGCTTACCCATTCCCGCACACTCGAGCTCTAGCGCCCAAGCTCACGTTCCTCTTCTCAAACCACTCCAGGCATGTCAGGAGTAGGAGGCAAGTGGATGGGAGGAGAACATCAAAAAGTTACGGGAAGCTGGATATCTGGCCGCGGATATCGCACACCGGCTACCAAATGCGGGGTAGATCATCCCAACGCCCGATCCCCATGAGAGTGTAGTTTTTGTCCATGCACTGGGATTTCCTCTCCACCCGTTTGTCCGTGGGCTCATGTTCTACTATGGGCTGGATTTTCATGATTTGGCCCCCAATTTCATCATCAACATATCGGAGTTTATCGTCGTGTGGGAGGCCTTCCTCCGCATCAGGCCCCACTTCGGCCTATGGCTGAAAACCTTCAATGTTAAACCGAAGGTGGTGGGTGGCCAGCAAGCAGAGTGCGGAGGTGCCATGGTGGGAAAGATGCCTAATGTCACCTGGCTCGAGGGCACCTATGTGGATACCATAAAGGGGTGGCAATCGGGGTGGTTCTACATCACCGAGCCGCGCGACTCCAACTGGGTGGTGGCCCCCAAATTTCGATCCAGAATCCCCACGCGGCTCACCTTCTGGAAAGAGAAGGGCCTGTCCTGGGGTTCTTCGGTAGAGTTGACCGGACTCCAGACCTGTATCCGGAACATGACGAGCAAGAAAACCAAGCTCGTCAACGTGGTCTAGGTGATGCTCTTCCGCCGGATCCTCCCGTGTCAACGAGGGGCATTCGATTTGTGGTAGTTCGACTCGGCCAAGCACCAGACGCTGCGAGAGCTCTATGACACAACGCACGAGGACATCTGGACGGTGCTGTTCAAGGGCGCCGAGATTTCTCCATCCCTCACCGAGGATCGCGGACTCAGTGCAAAATGCTGCGCCAATCCGGTAAGTTTTTATATCTCTCAGGGTATTTATTTTCCCTGGTTTAGTCATATGCAGGATCTAAGCTTCTATGCCATTAACATGACTGGATAAAGACAGCGGAGCAGATGGATTGCCCAGCCCCCCTGCCCGAAGATCCTCCAGGCGCTCTCCTAACGAAGATGCTGATTCCGGCACCTTACAAGGTGCCGGTGAAGAAGACCAAGAAGAAGGCTGCGGGGACCCAAAAGGGTCTCCGGCGCAAGGTTGTATCAGACTCATCGTCCAATGACTCCGACGCGCACTCCTCCCATGAAGACGAGGAGGAGGAAGAGGAAAGTTCTCCCCCCCCAGCCGGGGGAGACAAGAAAAGGAAGGTTGAGCCAACCGGGGAGGCCGAAGGATCCAACAAGGGAAGGACCCTCCCTCCGGACTGAGCCACGACGGACGCCGACTGTGGCGACGAGTGGCTACCCAGGGTCAAGCCCCTGATGAAATCGTAAGTGTCCGGGCGCCCTAGTCTTCATGGTATGCTTTATTACACTGCCTCTCCTCATGCCGAACATGATTATGCAGTCCGTCCCAAGCTCGTCTCGATGTATCCTCGTCGAGCGGCTCTCTGGACTTGTCGGATATGAACATCGGTTCTCTCCCGACCGCTACCACCCCTCGCCCTACGGACAACACCGAGGTGCTGTCTCAAAAGGCACCGAGCCAAGGGGAGGTGGTCCTGGGGGCGCCTCAAGGCGACTTCTCGGACCCTGGGTACCAATGGAGCGAGGCTCCTATAGGCTTTGAGTTTGGCCCTCAGACGAACACTGTGTCGGAACCTTCGATGGTTCTAGACTCCGGTAGGCGGTCCTCTGTTAAGGGGGGCCAACCATCCGTGCCGGTGTCCTCTGTCCAACCAGAGGCACCGGACAACTTGCTGGAAGCGCTTCACAGCACTTCCATCAATGAAGAGCACTGCGCTATCATGAGTGCGGTGGTCGAGAAGGTTCAGGCCGCCAAAAACAGACTGACCGAAGCTTGCGCCAGCCTCCTTACAGGCTTTGTGGTAAGCAATCAAAATATAAGAAAATATTACTGCATAGATAGTATCCCCTGATGCTCTGTTCGGTGTTCGCGAAGAAAAGCCGAATAAAGGATCAAATGATAACTCAGGAGTCTAATTAGAGTGTGTCTATGTGTATGTGCAGGCTTCACTTCTGGCCGCTGCCGCATGTACTGCGGAGGTCTCTGTGCTGAAGCAGGACCTGAAGCGGTCCGAGGACGAGCTCGGCCTGACCAAGAGGCAGCTTGAAGAGAGCAAAGGTAAGAAATACCCCTGTCTATATAGTTAAAAAGAAATTTAGTTATAAATAATAGGATCATCATGGGTTTGCCAGGGGCCATGACCGAAGTTACGACCCTGAGGAAAGCGTTGTCCGAGGCCAAAGAGAAAGCGGCAAAGGAGCGTATTGAGTGGGAGAAGCAAGAAGCCCGAGTAGGCGAGGTGCAGCAAGAGCTCGAGGCTCTCGCAAAAAAGCACGAGTCCTTGGAGCTTGACTCGAAGACGCGAGAGTCCGAGCTCGCGCAGGTGCTTGAAAGTGTCCGGAGCGCCAAGGCCGAAGCACACAAGGCCCTCCAGGAGATTGACGCGGTGAAGAAGATCGCAACGGGTAAGGCATTCATTATGCAAAGCAAGCACGTGAAGGAGAATTTCCTTTTTCTTACCCGAGTTCGGAGTTCTCCAGGAGCGTTTGCAGATCTTCCCTGCAGTGTACTGGATGCCGCGTAGTTTTACCAGGCTGAGGAGGGGAGCTCGACAGAGAAGTTGTTCTGGTCTCAGTATACTGGGACCGAACACCCTGTGCCCTTGAGCGGCCAGCTGAAGTAGTTGGTCGAGCTTCATAAGGGGACCGAATAGGCCATGAGGGGCGTTATAGTCCGGATGTGGCCTGGCGAGCCCCTGTCTGGCAGCTACTTCCGTCTCATGAGGCGGCTTGTGGAAGCCTGCCCACGGCTTGAAGTCATCAAGCGGTCCGTCTGCATCGAGGGTGCACGCAGGGCTTTTGCACGGGCGAAGGTGCACTAGGTGAAGCTGGACTCCGTGAAGCTGGTGAAGGAGGGGCCACCGGAGGGCAAGGAGCATCGCTGCCCCGAGAATTATTACGAGAGTGTCCTGAAGGGTTCCCGCCTAGTGGCAGATGACTGTGCCAAGGATGTAATTTTTGAATGAACATGCTCAAGTGATCCTGTAATATGAAACGAGTTCATTTGCGTCATGCAACGCTTTCTTAATTTAAAATATTACCTTCTGTGCAGCCATTTATAAAATCTGAGAGTTGGCCGGTCGTCGACTTTTGCCCCCATGTAACTAGTACTGGGGTGTTCGGGACAAACCTGAGCACTCTTTAACCCAATTTTGGGTCCTTCAAGGGAGGTGTTCAGCACAACGAACCAGGCAATCGGACTATAATGCTTTATCACTCTCACTTAGCCATAGAAGTCTATGATTTTAAATTTTGGCAAAGGCCATGGTATTCGGAAGGTCGAATTTGGGGCGCTATACACGCCTAAGCCGGACAAGGCCGACTCCTCGCCCAAAGAAGTAAAAGTCTTTAAGGACTTGAGACCTCTCGAACAGCGACCAGTCTCTCGCCTTATCATGACAGTCAGTTTTTGGCTTTTTCTACTGAGGTGCTCATCCGGAAGAACCGGGACACAATCGCAGTAGTTCTCCCACCGCTACCTTAGCCAATATAGCGGAACGTAAGGTACCAAAGCATGGGAGCCGGGCAACCCAACATTTGACCAAAGACATGATTCGGAGCTGATGCATATAATGCTATAAGTTCGTGGTGCCGCACTGTCGAAAGTGTTCAGACTTCTTGCGCCGTATTATGGGGTAAACGAGAACACCTGGCGAACTGACCGTACCCGAACGTGCGGGTGTGAATTGTCGTAAATGGACATATAAGAGAAAGAGAAAAACTTAAATGATGCAATGACAGATTAATGATATGCATTGTTATTTAAATAATACGTGGAAGCGTACTTGGTACAAGTAGTGCAATAAGCATAAAGTAAGACAATTCGAAATGTCCTATCCCAGGGCAAGCTACGCATAAATAGTGAAAAGTGGGTATATCAATTATCACTAGGGACCACCTGGCGGTTCCCGTGTTCATCTTAGCTTCTTGCCGCCTTGGTTGTTGCTTCTGGAATGTGTCTGACAATCGTACTACCGGAAAGGGCTTTCAGAGAGTTAGGCCCTGAAAGAGAAAAGGAATGACAAAGGTATACAACCCCTAGTGTTGTTAAGCCACAATGCGGGGCGTGTCCTGATCGTGCCCCCGTCTATGTCCATGGTATTTTCAATGCGTAGTTATGTACGCGCGGCACGGATTTAGTCTCTTCACTGGGACTGGGACGGGGCCGAATTGCTAGGAGAGCTCTGATCATGCCAGGCGATGCTGTTGCAGCTTGTTCCGGACTCGCTTGAAGGTGTCCGGGGGCTGTGACGCTGAATGAGTGGTCTGCCTGAATAGGCTGCTTTGTGCTTCCGCTGCAAGGGCCGTAGTGTGCTCTTCCGTATGGAGCGAGCGTTCTGTGTTTCCATTTACTGTTATGACCCCGCGCGGTCCTGGCATCTTCAGCTTGAGGTATGCGTAATGCGGCACTGCATTGAATTTTGCAAATGCTGTCCGTCCCGGCAGTGCATGATAGCCACTGCGAAACGGGACGATGTCGAGGATTTACTCTTCACTTTGGAAGTTGTTCGGTGATCCGAAGACCACTTCCAGTGTGATTGAGCCTGTGCAATGGGCCTCTACACCTGGGATGACGCCTTTAAAGGTGGTTTTGCTGGGTTTGATCCTCGAGGGATGGATACCCATTTTTCGCACTGTATCCTGATAAAGCAGGTTCAGGATGCTGCCGCCATCCATAAGGACTCGAGTGAGGTGAAATCCGTCAATGATGGGGTCTAGGACCAGTGCGACGGATCCGCCATGAAGGATGCTAGTGGGGTGGTCCCTGCGATCGAAGGTGATCGAGCAAGCAGACCATGGGTTGAACTTTGGGGCGACGGGCTCCATCGCATAGATGTCCCTTAGTGCACGCTTCCGCTCCCTCTTGGGAATGTGGGTTGCGTATATCATGTTCACCGTCTTCACTTGTGGGGGAAACCCCTTCTGTCCTCCTGTGTTCGGCGGCCGGGGCACCTCCTCGTCATTGCTATGCTGCCCCTTGTCCTTGTTTTCGGCATTTAACTTGCCAGCCTGCTTGAACACCTAGCATTCTCTGTTGGTGTGATTGGCTGGCTTGTCGGGGGTGTCGTGGATTTGACACGAGCGATCCAGTATGCGATCCAGACTGGACGGAGCCGGAGTATTTCTTTTAAATGGCTTTTTCCGCTGACCGGATCTAGAGCCTCTGAATCCGGCATTGACTGTCGTATCTTCGGTGTTATTGTCGTTATTGCGGCGCTTTGGTCTGTTACGACGCTGCCTACCGTTAACATCTTTGGTATCCGAGGTATCTGGATTCCTCGATGCGTTGTTGCTGCGAGCTAGCTAGCTGTCCTCGCCCGCACAAAAGCGGTTCATGATTGTTGTGAGGGCTGCCATAGATTTGGGTTCTAGTGGACGAGGTGGCGGGCGAGCCACTCGTCGCGGATGTTATGCTTGAATGCCGCTAGGGCCTCTGCATCCGGACAGTCTACAATTTGGTTTTTCTTAGTCAGGAACCGTGTCCAGAATTGTCTGGCTGATTCCCCTGGCTGCTGGGTTATGTGGCTCAAGTCATCAGCATCCGGTGGCCGCAGATAAGTGCCCTGGAAGTTGTCAAGGAATGTGTCTTCCAGATCCTCCCAACTACCGACGGAATCTGCTGGCAAGCTATTCAGCCAATGCCGAGCTGGTCCTTTGAGTTTTAGTGGGAGGTACTTGATGGCTTGTAGATCATCACCGCGATCCATGTGGATGTGAAGGAGGAAATCCTCAATCCATACGGCGGGATCTGTTGTGCCATCGTATGATTCGATATTTACGGGTTTGAAACCCTCCGGGAATTCATGATTCATAACTTCATCAGTGAAGCATAGGGGGTGTGCGGCGCCTCTGTGCCGGGCTATATCCCAACGCAGTTCATATGAGTCTTGTCTGCTGTATCCGGCCCGGCCGAATTTACACTTGGTGTATCCGACGCGATGATCATTGTCCCGTGTTGGGGCGCATGCCCGTGTTCTGTATATTAACCATGCGATTTTTGCCTTCTGTCCAATATGTCTCGCAGGTCCTCTGTGTTACCACGGGCCTTAGTATTTTTGATTGAGTGGCGACGGGGTGCGGGCTGAACTTCAGGCTGAAACGCCTCTTTGGCTCGGCTGTGTAGTGGCCGGTCAGCCGCATCATACATTGGTGAATGAGGTTTCAATGCTTCCTCCTCGAGGTGAGGTAGCAACCTGCGTTTTGGGTAACTCTTGGACGGGCGCTCGAGTTCATGCTCCTTGGCCGCAAGGACTTCAGTCCACCTGTCTGCTAGCAAGTCTTCATCAGCTTGAAGCTGTTGCTGCTTTTTCTTCAGGCTATTTGTCGTGGCCATAAGCCGGCGCTTGAAGCGCTCTTGCTCGACGGGGTCCTCACACTACAAAAAAATACACTTCCGTGATGATACGTGTTTGTCATAGTAGGTCGCGTTTTCTGTCATGCATGTACATCCGTGACAAATTTATGACAGAATCAAGATAGTCATACCTGTGCTGTCGTAGAAGTGTTCCATGACATTGCCAAAATTATCATCATGGAAGTGTCCACTTCCATGACGATAAACGCGCATCACAGAAGTGCTTTCGTCAAGGGTGACCGACACGTGGCGTCCACCGTAACGGAACGCCGTTAAGCTATCGGGTCGGATTTTGGATCTGATAACCCGTTAACAGCCACGACTAATGCCGATTTTCCACATGTAAAATTCTCATTGGCTGACGGATCCACGCGTCAGCTCCGCGTTGGCATAGGTGTCACTCATCCAACGGTCGAGATGGGCCTATGATATGTTGACACGTGGACCGGCCCAAAAGTGGCCCACAAAGATTAAATGGGCCGGCCCGACCTAAGGCCCATAAGATTTAGCGGACCATAATGGGCCAGCCCAGCTAAAGGCCCACAAAATTTAGCGGACCATAATGGGCTGGCCCAGCTAAAGGCCCACACGATTTTGCAGACCATAATGGGCCGGCCCAGCTAAAGGCCCACAAGATTTTGCGGACCACAATGGGCCGGCCTAGCAAAAGGCCCACAAGATTCTGCCGACCATAATGGGCCGGCCCAGCTAAAGGCCCAACATTCTCTGTCAAATCGTCCTGTCAACGGCCTGTCCTAAACTTGTCATAAACGTGGCGCATGGTCACTACTGGCCCGTTAACAGGTTGCTAAGTAATTGGGCCGAATTACGGCTTGGTGTATTTCCGGCCTGTTAAAGGTCCGACTTCATTTGGGCCAAAAGAGGAAAGCGTGTCATATTCACATGTATCATGTGTAAGCTAAGCAGATGAAGTTTACACTAATTAGGAGTAATACGAGCTAGACACCATATGCAACATGCAACCAGATATCACACTACCAAGTTAGAGCAAGCACCTTGGATGGTGGAGTAGGGGACCGGAGACTTGGACCTTGTAATGCACTATCAGTACAAGGGGAATCGGTACAGATGCTCCGTTTACGTTGCTGCAGAGGACCACCATCATCGCCTTCCTTACTATTTTCCTTCCTCTTTCTTGATTTTTCCTTGTCAAGTCAAACCGATAAGAAAAAGGAATAAAATTTGCTCTTCAGAACTCATTGATGCATGATACTGACGAACACTACTTTCATGTAAGATGAACACTACATATCACACTGCCAAGTAGGAGCAAGCACCTGCGATGGTGGTGTGGGGGAATTGCGGTGATCAACTAGAGAGCTACATTGACTATCTTCATTTAGCCTTGCTGTTTCTTGAGAATCATGTGGGGAGGATGACACCGCACTCTTTAAACGAGTATGGCGTCTCACAGAAACCCACCCGGGTGATTGTCTCATCATAAGTGATTGATGAGGGATACAAAAGAGCATTAGTTTGATGTACGAACATGGTTAATAGACATATGTAGTATGTATCAAAAACAGGAAGGCATGTCATTATGAAAGGTATAATGTGAGGAAAGTAAGCAGATGCAATTTAACCAAATTGGAAGCAATACAAGCTAGACACCATATGCAACATGCAACCACATTTGACAGCGCGAACTTAAAGCAAGCACTTGGGATGGTTGTGTGTGGCAATTGAGATCATCAATTGCAGAGCTACGTTTACTGTCTCCAACTGCCGACACTGCACCCGTTAGAGTGCTGGAACGCTTAGTGCTTATCTTCGAATTACACTGGAGCGACTTCTGTCTTTTCTTTTCTACATTCATCAACACTGCGTCAGAGTCTGAAATAACCATGCATAAAAAAACAATAGCGTGAGTATGGGTGAAGTGTGTACATAATTAGTTTAGTGTAAAGGTAGCAGATAGCAGGTCGGTGAGAAATAAATGACGGGAGACATATGATAGCTGTACAACATGCATGGCACACTAAATTACTACATGATTCTATGAAAATAACAGTCGACTGAAAGCAAATAAGTCAGTCCATTTTTTCTGCACCGTCTGATGTACAAAGAACGGGCAGATCGCCTTCATGTACCTCCAGCGAGTCAGTGTTGACGATCTTCCTCGAAACGCCAGCGACCACCGGCCTAGTATTCCTCCCCTGCCGGCGCCCTCCCCTCGACCTCACCGCACCACCATGCTTGGCACCGATCCCCGGCCATCCATTCAAGCCCCGCCGACCTCCAGATCGGGCGCAAGTAGCTCCTGCGCCCCACACCCCTATGATAGACACCGATGTGCCGCTTCCCCGGGGAACAGGCGGACTAGGTGCTCCGCGCACCTAAGCGGGTGCTGCTTCTTTTAATTGTGGTTCGACTGACCCTGAATTGAAATCCAGGCGGGCTACTGACCTCTAGCAAAGGTGAAATAGTAAAAGGGAGGAAACCTTGTGCATTTAGTATCACGAAGAAGATGCAGTAAGAAGCGCTCAACTAGTTTCTTTCGTGGGATGAACATGGTGTGAGCGGAGACGTAAGATTTGCACGAATAAGGGAAGAGGAGTACCTCTTTCTGCTGGCAGTGTTGTGTCCTCCTTCTGTTTTTTCGACGATCTTCTTGTTGTTCGCAGGAAACCATAAGTTGTGGAGGACGATGCAGCCTTGGACGAACCCATGGCCAAGTTGTTGAGTTTGGTGCGGTGGCCGTCTGTAGGCGGCGAGGAAGCAGATCCGAGGCAGTGAACGATGGCATAGCGGGAACAACTCCGGTGCGGTGGACGGTTGCGACAGTGGAGCCGCAGCAGTGAGGCGCAGGACGGCGTGGTCGGAGTGGTTCTGGTACGGCGCACGTCGGCGTCGGCGTCGTGGAGGCAGCTCTGCCTCAGCTTCAGCTGCTAAGTCCTTGAGGGCGTTGTGGTTGCAGTTGCATTGGACGACGACGTCGGGGTACCGGCCCCGGCGTGATGGAGGAGGGCGGCGGTGGATTGGCCGCTATGGGGTGGAGGACGGAGGAGGCTGGGGTTTCGCGGCTAGTGGAGAGGGCGTTTTCGTGCCCACGGAGTATGAATGGGGAAACGGAGGGAGGCGGGGAACTAAGGGGGAACAATGTTTTGGTTTGAGACATGCTTGTTTGAAATTTGGGGAAAGTTACAAACTTTCCCCCATCTAAAATTTTGGACATATTGCGGGTTGGGGGTAGGACAGTCATGTCAGGTGTCCCAAATGTTGGCGGGATAGATTTCGGCCGAGCGCATGGGTAGGCGCCCACGGCATATGAATGCTTCTCTGGCGTCTTGGTGAAGTTACAAACCTACACCGGTTTAGACCTTTGGACATCGGGCTGATAGGCTACACGGGCCAGAGTCAGGATAGTAATTTCCTACCACTGAAACATTAGTCTCGTGCGGTTTCGGGTGACCAAAGGCCTATTTGGCGCTTCGTTCAATATTTGGGACAGAAGCATTAACGTTTTTGGTTCTCTTGAATTGAACTTTCAGGATTTGTCCAACTTCACAAATCTTTACTCTTGAAAATCCTAAAGCTATGAGAATGGAGAGGGTACATTTGAATATACATTGTACATGAGTATATATTAAAAAATATGCAACTTACCTCAGTTCATCCATGGTTCCAGATATAATCTCCTTGGTTGCAAAAAAAGTTAGATATGCGTATGAATATATATAGCATGTTCAAACTCACAACAAAGATTGATGCACCCTTTTACATCTGATTTACAAATGCCATTATCTTGGGTTCAAACAGATGAATGCAGTTCCTATGAATTCGAATCTTCGAAACCCCCTTTATGTTGAATTGGACATGTATTCTATTCCGTAGCTAGGAATTTGGAATGTATCCATGTAAGTGACAAATGTATAAAGTGCTTCACACTAACAACATGGAGTGCACTAATTAATGTTTATATATGAATTGCAAAAGCATCCATTGCCTGTATTTCAAACCGCTCTCACTCTATGGATCGATAATATGAAATAAACACATGCACATGCTAGAATTCAATTGCAGTTGAAGGAAGAGCCTACTCCTAGTACTGTATATTAGTGATAGGGGTGTGTACAAAGTACACGTGCATACCCGGCATTGTGCATGTGTGTATACTATCGACGAACTAGCCCCCAAGCTTGTATAACATACTAAGGGCCTAGGGTTACAAATCATATATAGTCGGCTTATCACAAGTGGGGATAGAGTCCTCCGCGACTCTCGTAGTTTCATGTTGTATGCCGAGTCTTCCACATGGGTCTTCGTATAACACGTCTCGGTCCAACCTACATGTGGCGCAGGATGGAACCGACCCATGAGTCTTCATGTAGACCCACCACAACTAGAAATGATGTGCCCACCACACCACACACGCAATCGGCCACTAAGAAAATAAGCATATACAATAGTACAACGGTATCTAGCTCACGATACGTCTCCATATTTTGTTGATGACACTGATGGACTTTGCATTTGATGCGTGCTCTGTATTTTGTTGACGACACTTACGATCATTGTATTTGAAGCGAAAGCACGATATGGTCACTGGACTTCAGAATAAGCTCGTCACGGTCACCACATACATTTTGTCGTGCTAACCAACATGTGGTTGGATGGTTAGAGGACAGTGGTTTCTCGAGCCCACCAAGGTTAAAGTCCCGGTGCTCGCATTTATCTTGTGTTAATTTCAGTATTTTCCGGCGACGTACGTTCAGTGGGGGAGACGTTCCACTCGACTACGAGGCACCTATGGTGACTTCGTAAAATCTCAAGATCATATATGCTGGCCCACTCTCTCGAAGGTGCTCATAGGGGTAGGGTTTGCGTGTGTGCGCTTATAGCGGTGAGTGCTTGCGCGTATATATGAGCCCTAGCATTTGTACCGTGTTAAACAAATACATATCATGATTATACGGTCACTGGCTCACCCGTACAACTCCGTATTTTGTTGATGACACAATCAACTGACCAGTCAAACGTTCCACGCGGCGCAACTAGTGTTGCACCATCGGGGCGCGTAACCATGGGGCCCACCTGTCAGCCCGTATATGAAAGAAAGAAATGGTAGTTTGAGTCTGTACTGTGTTAATAAAATAGGAGTACATTTTAGGGTGATCATACGTTCACTGGCTCACCATACAGCTCCGTAATTTGTTGATAACACGATCAATTGACCAGTCAAACGGTCCACATTCAGCAGCGCACATTACCATAAGGCCCACCCGTCAGTGCGTATATGAAGGACATAAATGGTAATAAATTAGTGGTCGGTGGGTATTCGAAGTCGTGAGACCTTTGGTTGGCAGTCACCGGCGGTTGGGGGGCGTTCATTGGGCGGTGGGGTGTGGATCCCCGGAGAAAAAGCTCGGCCAGGGGGGGTCTAGAGGGATGGCCGGTGCGGCGGCGGACCGGCGGTGGCGAGTGGTTTCGGGGAGGGCGGACCGGCCGCGGGCGGCGGGGGCTGGCGGTTCGGCCGGTGGTGGCTGGCGGCTCAGGGGGGGTGGAGTTTGATGATAAACTGGAGGCCCTTGATTTCGTATCCAACGGCTGGAAAATCTAATGACCAGAGATGAAAAAGTCAGTCGACTGACGTGTATCCTCACCCCGCATGTACACATGCACGCACGCAAGACACGCACGCATGTAGGCATGCAACACTGACATGTACACACGCACGCATGCTGGCGGGCAACACTGAGACGTACACATTCACTCACGAACACACGCACGTACGCACCCATGCATGCAACACTGAAATGTACCCTTGCACGCACGCAACACTCGCACGCCTGCATGCACACAGCACATGACGCAAGACACACGTTCAACCTATACATGCATGCACCCTTTGTTAAGGACATGGATTGTTACAGGTATTAATCAATCTTATCCGTGATAAGCAGAACATTGATGTTTGAAGCGGTCTTTATGAATCACAATGTATTGAACGGGCTATCAACATAGTAGGCTTATCTACACGAAAAAGATGACGTCACACTGAATGAACAATCATCGGTTTATGAAATGCCCGCTTCGTACCGCCCTGGCCCACCAAAGGTTCCTCTGCTGTGCGCTGCCTGTGTTGGGTCACTGACATGCATGCCATGCACCCAAAGAGCCCACATGTCAGTGGAAGAACGACGCGGTTTCCTAGGTGAGAGTCGAGGGCGCCACTCGCGGCACGTCCGACTGAACACGCCTCCGTGCCGCATTCAAACGCCTCCATGGAACCCGCCCGTGTGGAAGCCGAGAAACCCACTGTGGACACACGTCCGTTCATGACCGGGCCAGCGTTAAACGCAACGCTGGCTGAGCTCCTCCCGTCCGCCATCTATTTAATCTCCTATTTAAACGAGGCCAAACGCCGGCCAAGAATCGCACACCTCTGCCGCTCCCCTATCTCCTCCACCATTTTGTCCACTCTTACAATGGCTTACGAAGAGTAGTTATTCCGCATCCAAGCTGGCTGGGTAGCCCGCCGGATACGAGCTATGCAGCTCGCTGATCCACCTCCCTCCCCTCGCCCGACGGAGCCAGTTGCCGCCCCAAGTCGGTGCGCGGTTTAGCAACTCGCCGCTCCAGGCCATCTCGACGAGGAGCGGCGCACGGGCATCGTTGTTGCCGTCCATGCCGCCGCCTCGTACCGTGTCTCCCGTTTCTGTGGCCGAGACTCCCATGCCGGCGGCCGCGCCATGCAAGCAGTGACAAAAGCCGGGTGCGCGGAGAGCGACGAGTCGGTGGCCAGCGCCTCTGCGTCCGTCGCCATCATCGATGAGAAGTAGAGCACGGGAGGCCGCCGCCGCTTGGGTCCCATGAAGGCCACCGCGAAGGCGACGCCGTCGTACCCAACAGGTGTCTTGCCGGATCCTTTTTTGCGAGGACCTTCGTCGGGCCTGCATGGGCTCCACGAAAGAGGGGAATGTTAGGATGAACTCAATCCAGTGCCGGCCATGGCGAAGTAGTGGCCGGTGATGAACTCGAACCGGTACCGACCACCATCATCTTAGGCACCAGCCAATGATATCAATTGGGCAGTGGGGAAGCGAGCCGTCCTTTGCGCTGAAGCATATACCTCTGGGGCTCCCGGCAGTCCGATGATCGTGCTGCTGGAAATGAGGAACACAAATCGATCGGCAGGCGACCATTTAGGTCAGGTATTATATACCTGTGCTGTCCAGAAGTAGCACCGCGTAGTTCATTTGAATGTAATGAAATCTGTCATGTTTGTATGAAAATCCGGTATTTTATATGATTTCCATCATTGTTCATATGAAATATCAGTTTGTCTACGTGTTTGCGTGAATTTCGTCCGGTTGTGGAGTTGCTGTCATAATGTGTGCGGCTACGGTTGGATGGCATAATTTGCGGGTCGTCGGTCGGTTTGCGGGCGCCTCGGGCGGCGTTGTGGGACAAAAAAACACAACTCGTGCGAGCTCGTCTCCAACGTGCGTGCTGGAGGACGCATGACTGCATGAGCACCCGAGCCATTCCTCGTTCATCGGAGGCAAAGGCACCGGTGGACAAAAGGGTCACCAATATTTTGGCTACCCCGGGCAAGATCCAAACAACCCCTCCCAATAGATTCAAATCCCTCGTTCGCCGTGGAATTTTGTCATGTGTTGTTTTCATGGACTAGCAAGATGCCCGTGCATTGTACGGAACATCAAGATGCATTTTTTACAAAATCCCGCATGCATGCAAGGGATAATTAATGTCCTCCTTTGCTTGTACCACGAGGCAAACACCATTAATATTGCATTAATTAGTGTTAGTGGCCTTGTATATCTGCAAAATGTAATTTTGATAGTGGCCCCTTGTATATAAAAATGGATGGAGAAAGATGAGAGATAAGGTGAGGAGGAGTGAGGCGTGGTGGTGACTGGTGGTCGGACTGGGCGGAGTCATGGGGATGGACGGTGCATTATGTCTAGGTTTGTATCTCTCTCACACACACCCACGTAGGTGGGGGACGTGCACGAAGAGAAGAGGTGCACGCACGGCGCACGTACTCCCGTCTCTTTCCCAACCACACCCGCGCGGGTACACGGTGGAGCTCATTTCTGTACGAAAAAGGCAGCCCACGTGGTAATTTGGCACGTGTACATGTTGTCCACTTGGTGGAGGGAGGATCGTCTACCATGGGTGAACAAACAAATTGTGACTTGACGCGTTATGTTAAATTAAAAAAGAGGCAAACCATGTGGGGCCTACCTTAGAGGCAAGGCTCTATACACTGGAGTACTTTTGATGTGTCCCGTAAACTCACAGAACGAGGAGAAGCTTGCTTAGTACGCCGTCTCCCCCGCCCATGGGTGCGGTGGCTCACAGGATGAGGTGAAGCTTGCTTACTATGCCTTACGCCCGCTCCCTCGCCCACACGCGCGGTGGCTCGCAGCACGAGGAGAAAATTTTACTACTCCCTCTGTTTTCTCCTCGTCCCTACTACGTACTTTGGTTAGTACTCCCTCCATTTACTTATACAAGGCCACTATAAAAAAATACATTTTGCATCTATACAAGGCCACAAATAGTAATCGAGACAAAATTTACTACTCCCTCCTTTCCAGTTCATGGCTCAATTTCAAAATCTCTCCAACCAAGGTAGACGGTGAGTGGTCGAATTAATTTCGTAGTTTGCACAAGTAATTAGTACACTCGTTTTTCTCAAGAAGTTATGTTTACCGAGGCATTAATTAGAATGAATGCATGAATGACCACCAAATTTCCATGAACTTGTACATGCATTGGTTAGTTTCCTCTTGACACTACTTGCGTCACGTGATCTTACGCACCTCGAAATCCAACATGTAACGGTAGTACTACTAGTGTAGTAGGATTGAGACTTATCAAACGGAAAAACTAATGTTTTTTAGATGAGCCCTATAAACCCTAGTGGGTACGTACTCCGTAAAAACAGATTTTTCCAAAACTAAGTTGCTCCCTTTCATGAATTCTGTAGTATACTCCTCCGTCGACGCTCCCTTTCATGAATTCTGTACTTCCTGTCGCCGACATGTGGGACATATAGCAACCGGGTCGATGTTTCAAGCACCAAATAACAGTGCAGAACAGCAGGGGGGCGCACCCCACTCATACCGGCCCAGTAGTAGTAATGAGCAATGAGACGTCAAATCACAATGCCGCACTTTCCTAGATGGACGAAGAAACCATCATTTCACACTTCGGTTCGCCATCATCTCAAGCCACGTACTAATATTGCTTCTGCCTCAAGAGGGACACACGCATCGCCTTGGTACATCATGACACGTGGGACCGCATGACAGGCCATGCTCCCCCGCCGATCGCTCGGTAAAATCACCTCATTTTTACTATACTTCCTCCGCATCGGTTTATTACATGGCATGCACATCTTTCTAGGTTGAGAATTTAACTGGCTATATATGTGATCAACAGTACTCTAGCCTTTTAAAAATGTATACTTTTGTATAGTAGTACTATCGATGGATTGCGCCATGGAGCAAAAATTGAAATTAAAAAAAAAGGTGGTACATATAGAGAGCGCTCGTCGCCAAATTATGCATATAGTACTATTAAAAAAGCTAGTACGTGCTTAATTGGGGTGCTAAATTCTATTAAAGTAATACTAGTAGTATGTACATACTGAAGAGTTAAAGTAACAAGAAGAAACATAACATAGTTCTGCTGGGGGCTCAGCACAACACACCCCTCAAATTAAACTAAGCACACATGAAATTAAACTATGCAACTAATTTGGTAGACACTACATTAGAAGTTTAGAAGCACCATGAGCAACGACACTGCCACCTTACTCGGAGTCCTCGTCCACGTCCTCGAGTTCGTCCTTGTCCCTATTCCTCTTGGCCGATACTTCTTTGCTTGGACCGCACACTTGGCTGTTGCTCTTCATCCAACCCTTGTAGATATTGAAACAAAGGTAGCCATCCATTGCAGCATAGTGGATGTGGTCTATATCTAGTACATTCCGCTGCCATGCATGACGATGAAACGTGTATGGAGGTTTCTCCAGTTTACCGTACGAAGGATGAACCATGGCTCCTGCCAGGGTCAACATTGAAGGCTGACGAGAGGGCACTAGCCGTTTCTTTTGGAGGTCGAAGGGGTTGCCTACAATGAGGCCTATCCGACCCAGGACATCTTCATCATTCGTAAAGTCTAAAGTAACGAATTTCACTATTTTATCCTTGAGGAAGTTCTTAAAATCCTGGCACTCAATGTCGACATGGCATATGTGGTAGACCAGGCAAACGTTATGTACGCAAACCTAGATCACGGCGGGCTTCTTCCTCTCTTCGTCCTTTAGATCCTTCTCTTGTCCCAGGACTGTGGTGTACTCAACATCTTGCCCAGCGACCCACTCATCATCTGAGTTTTCGAACATGCGTCTGAAGCGAGAAAGGCATCCTTTCACTGTCGCGGAAGAACGGGTGTAGATGACGTTGAACTCATCGCCGGTGATGGTTCTAACCTTGTACTCTCCGCCGATCATGGAGATTTGGGACGCCATGGATTTGGGAGGAGGGTTAGGATTAGTGGAACTGTCGTAATGTGAATGGACGGGACGACTAGGAGCGAACCGCTGTAGTATTGAAGGACGTGCGGGGACGAGTAGGAGCGAACGGCAGGGTAGTGGCTTTCCATTCTCCCATGATACGGGCTTCCGAGAGCCCTTGGATCTGAGATCGAATGGTTGCATGGCGTGATTCTAGACCTATGGGTGAATATCCTATCCTGGAGGGTTATTCTGCAAATTTTCAGCAACTTAGCATGCGACCGTTTGATCTCAGATCCAAGGGCTGCCAGTAGCCCGTATCATGGCCGTGCCTACCACGACCGTCGCGTCGCTCGCGCGGTCGTGCCCTTGGAGATTTAACACGGTGCGTTAGGCTATCTGATGTTGGCATGTCATACATAGTCATCACTTAGTCACTCATACTACAACAAGGTTGGCTATAAGTGTATTTTTTTACTCCTCTCTACCTCTTTCTTCGTACTCAAGGAAGAAACGGTGCTAAGCGCGTGTATTTCTTGCATTTGCCAAGGAGTGACCTCTTCCAATGAAATGGTGTTGCTAAGTTTGGTTCATTTAATTAGCTATAGACTTAAAATTTTCTTTTCACCAAGGTACACGCGCTTAGCACCGTTTCTTCCTTGGGTCACCAAACTAGTCTCTCTCTTCTTGATTAACTTGCCACATTAGACTTTATGCCTATGTGACAAGCTTAAGCACCTGTAGGAGCAAGTAAAAGTAAGTACAATAGTGTGCTTTACATGGCATTTTTGCATATGTGGAGGAAAGAGAGCCAAGGAAAAAGTGGAGAAGTGGGCTCTCATGCAAGAGCCAGCCTCTACTACATGGTGGAGCATTGGGAGAGGCACCTGTATGGAGGTGGTCAGGAATCTGGGAGACTCACGCCGGTCGTAGCGCCGCAGTTAAAATGATAATGGCAAGTCAAATCACGGGGCCCCACCTGTCCAGTAGTAACTCGTTGTCAAATCACACAGCCCTACGTTTACAGCAACCTACTCCCTCGTCTTCTCGCATCTCTGTCGAACTGACTAGGCGGAACCGCCCCGCCGCCTACCGCGCAGGAAAAGCCCCGCCCTCGACTTTTAAATACAACTACATCTGCTTAAGAATCCAATGATATACTTTTTGTGACATAGTAACTCATATTTAGTTAGTCAAATGGATGACCTAGAACTACGTGCATGCCCTATAAACCGAGACGCCTAAAAATAAAAAAACCGAGACGGAGAGGGTAGTTCAGCACGTATCTTTTTAGATTAATATAGTCGGGATTCACCAAGGAGCAAAACCAAGTGGTAGGCTGCTCATGTCGTGTTGGCGTAGCAACTCATGCAGGGTTAGTCCGCACACGAAATGGCGACACACTTAACAGGACCCCTTTGGCCGACATGTGGCTCATCCATCGTCTTGTTCCATGTGCGATGCACCAAATTACAGTTCGGAGCAGCGGTTGGAATTGGAGGCACCCCGGTCGTAGCGCCGCAGTAGTAGAAAATGAGCGACGAGGGGTCAAATCACAAAGCCCCACCTTTCCCGCATTAAGCTAGACGGACGAAGAAACCATCATTTCACTGTAGGGCGCAAGAGCATAAAGAAAAGAGAAAACAATGATGCGTGCGGCAGCTACCTAGGGCACCCTAGGGTAGGGGTCTCCACTACATAACCTTTTTTTTAAAGCGCCTCCACTACAAATCGGCTTCTCCCTCGTCCTCTTGAAGAAAACCGATGATGAGTGTGGCAGTAGGGTTTGTAGGAGTACTACAGCGTACGGGGCCACGTCGTAGTAAACGGGTTCGAGCCGACGCCTTAAATATGTGTGGGCCGCTTGGTTTTACGGGAACGAGGCAGCATTTTGGGTTCGGGGAATAGTGGAGATATAGTACGTACAAAAAATTGTAGACGTAGGTTCGACCGAAAGGCAATGAAGCATGGGCCCTGCATTTTGATATACCCGGGGCCGCGTGAAATTTGCTACTCTACTCAAAACTAGTAAGGTACACATGTATTGAACGCATGAGATTTCGAAACCAAATTATGAATAAATACACACTATAGCATGTAAAGCTTTGAGTCATATATGCATGATGTAGATGTTCGTTTAGTTCTTATAGTTCATCTCATTCAAAATCAATAAGTTTTATAAAAATGTTAAGATTCATTGGGTTGTGCATTGTACTCCCTCCGTTCCAAAATAGATGACCCAACTTTGCACTAACTTTGTACAAAGTTAGTGCGAAGTTGGGTCATCTATTTTGGAACAGAGGAAGTAAATCATAAAGTAAAAAACAAATAATGACAATTCATTGAGAAAAAAATAATCAATTATGATACAGAAGATTCTAGAACAAAGGAGAAGTGCTTGTGTTTTGTGGTTTGTGCATTATGCTTAAGTTCAACCATGGAGTCTTCTAAATTGTAAATGTGGTAGATCTGGTGGAATGTTGATGATATCCAACGGCCAGTAGTGCTCAAATTTGCCTATCTTTGCATTGTCGGGTTAGCTTCATCCAGCGACCATCTTTCAAAGTTATTGGCACACTATATAGTTCTTGTGCCATAGTTGCATGTTTTGGAACAAAGCTACTAGTGTGTTGTACTATCTATTTAGGAATAGAAGATGTATACATGGAAGTTGTAGGGAAAGAGATGACATGGAGCATCTCAATTCCTCTGAGTAGGGATTGGAAAAGAGATGTCATTTGGTTCACATCATAGGAATTTTTCTATTGAATCTAGAGATGACATGTTTCTTAATACCTATGAGGAGGGAGTAGAAAAGAGATGTAATTTGGTTCATATCATCGGAACTTTTCTATTGAATATATGCTAATGTTTATTTTCCTTTGAAATTAAGGGAGTATATGAATCCATTCATATGAACCAAGTGGCTCTAAAGCTATAGAAATGATATCATGTTTATTTCCTTTGAAATGTGGAGTCTATGAATCTATTCCTATGAAACAATTGGCTCTAAAGGAAAATATCCTATAAAAATCATATCATATAGAGTTCCTATGATATTCCTCGACACTAAAGGATGCTTGAAATTGCTGCGGGTGATACGATGGTCTTTCTTTGTAGACTCCTCACCCAACTTTGTAGTTACCTCGAAGATGAATGAAATGATATATACATGGTATTCTACATGTGCAATTTGGTACACGAAAACTCGGTAAAAGTTTGTGAGGTTCGAATTTTCAATAAAGCTATATGCACTGCATTTCGGTACGGAGGGAGCATACGGCAGTTGCTAACACTCACATGGAAGATTTGTGTGGAGGAGTGGCTGTTCTGTTAAATGACATGGCAAAACTGACACTGTCGGATGCTGATCTAACGGTCCTTACGGCGTTTGTCAGGAAAAGGCTTGTGGCGAACGTTTGTCGGATAATGATTTACGGACACATGCATTGCATTGATAAGTACCCCCTCTCTCTCACGCACACGCACCCTCACGGGTCACGACTCTCCCGAGTCCTCTCGTAGACTCGCACGTCGCACCCACCGTCTATATGCAGGTAGAAGTCATGCACATATGTGCTCTTCACAACCTACCCTCGGAACTTCTAAAAAAACAAAAGACGGCGTGCATATTTTATTTTAGCTCACACGTCACACACTTGTACTATTACTCTTGCAGCGAACGTTCTTTGGGCATAACATCTTGTACCCTCATGAAGAGAAGCGGTGCACGCATGCACTAGTTCTCTCACACCCACTCGCGGGTACACGTAGGAGTGCATTTTTTTGAAGCTGGTACAACAAAATCACTCCACTATATATAAAAGCAGGAGCCTTAGCGCTTGCTTTACTAGGGTTCCTCTCGTTCACTCTCTCATGCTCTCCAGATCTAAGCAACACATAGGTGGCCACACTCTCTCCCAGCTCATGGCTGGTCACAAATCTGGCCGGACAACCTCGACCGGGGCAGGGGTGTAGGTGCATCGTTCACGCTGTCGTCGATGGCAAGGGAGGAGACCAACGGCTGCCCCCGCGTCCTGATCGGCGGCCGTGCCATTCTCTCCGAGAGAGCGCCGGCTCGGGAGGGCCTCCGACCCCTTCTTCCTCCCTGCGGTATTGTGGCCAAGATGTGGCCTCCCGACGCCGTCTTTGCGACATGCCGACGACCGTCAGGTATATATTCCTTCGAAACCTGCCTTGCTCTACTGCCCCAGCTCCCTTCGTGTGGATCCTTTTCTACTTCTGTCCGCTGTTCCAAAGCCATCTAGACTTCTACTATTATTAGAAGTAAAGCTATTTCATACAGTCGACTCAAAGTGTTGGTTCAAACAGGGAAGAAAGTGGGAAAGCTGTAGCATGAATCTAGGACTTGGTTCTAAGAGGAAATGGGGGAAAGTAGTAATATCTTTCACTGTTTAAATAACCGCATTTCTTATTTGCGCAAACAGGGATGTCTGTCTCCATATCGTTTCGGGATGTTTGTCTCCGTATCGTTTCTATCCGCGCAATCAAAAGCACACACCTTAGTTTTAGTAGAACTGTGCAAAATGAGATGGCTATCCCTCGCTGCCGTTGTCTAACCTCCCGTCTTCAAGGTATCCCTACACTGGTAGTAACTAAGGTAGAATGACCAACACAATCTAAAAGAAGCTGATTCGTACGTTTTACTTCCTGATTGAAGTGCAGGGACGAGCGAAAACAACAGCATCCTAGTCCGGAATGCACTTTCTACTAGTTCATCCATGGACCAAGGACTAGCTAGCATGGCTGCACGGCGGTTTTTTGGACAGGTGTGCGGACAAGAGGCATTGTGGTCTGCTTATTTCTACAAATAGCGGTGCTTAAATTTTGTGGAATGCACAAGCATTTCAGCTGGTCAGTACACTGCATGGTTCAGTTCAGTATTCCAGCTGAGACCACAATTATAATTGGTTATTCTGGAATGAGAGAACTAACCCTGGATGGTGGCAACAAGAAAAAACCAGAGTGAACTCCAGGCAATTTAAGCCTGCCGGGAGGCCCTTTGCTCAGAGAGAAGCCTTGCTTGTTTTTTCTTGATTTGTAAACCTTCTCACAACTTTGTCTTTTGCTGTGAACTAGTATATGTTTGTTATGTTCTATGAATCATTGAGATGTATAAAATTTCTTAACTTATGCTTTTCAAGTTTTTTATGAAAATGAGTTTAATGTGAGTGTTCCACATGAGCGCTGGACTAGCGTGTGAACGTTTGGAATTTATTACATTGTGGCCTCAATTGTCGGGACCCCAATCCTAAGTCACACCGATCTAGCATGTAACACGTCATATCACTTTGCGGCCTCACGCATGGTATTCCCATGGGTGCCACCTTACCTGGCCCGGGACCGTTTACGCCTTTTGGCTCACGTATATGATAGTGTCACTAGCATCCATATGACAGAGAACCCGGACCGACATGACTAGTCGTGAACCCAAAGTAGCACTAACTTACAGGGACAGGCATACATGAATCAACCTCGAGCATGTCGGTCAACAGCATATGAATCCAGGCTGTAGCAATGGGCTAACAGGACTCCAGGAACCCGGGCTGTAGTAGGCTAGGCAGGACTCCGGATGTCACCGCGTGACATTTCCCCGAAGGGACAGACACAGGAACGAAGTGAATCACATGCCGTCCAGTCAAGTGTTCCAGAGCAGTAGTGCTGGGCTAGCAGGACTCCGGTGAACCGGGCTGTAGCGGACTACTATGGCTCATGGAAGCACAAGACTACATTTCCCCATAAGAGAGGCTACCAGAGGTAAACAACTAGGTTGTCGGATCCCACACATAGCAATACATGTTACACGTACGCATAACATGCAAGTATGTGCTGTACAACATGGCATCACAACATAACTCAAACTCATATAGATAAAGGCCCAAAAGAGCCACATAGCATTCAATACAAACAAGGGTCTCATGACCCATCATTCAGAGCATACAAGCAACGGAAGCATTACATGTCTGAGTACACACAACTACAAAAGGAAAAGACTAAGAAGCCTGACTAAACACGACCCTCCCAAGGGTACAAGATCGTAGCTGGGATACAAGCTACTCAGCGAAGTCACTAGTGTAACCAACTACAAAACGTAAATAAGCAAACGTGAGTACGAAGGTACTCAGCAAGTCTTACATCAGAACTATCTACATATGCAACATTATCAACAAAGGGGGGTGGTGGAGCTTTAACAGCAGCAAGCCAGCTTTGACTCAGTGGCTAACCTATACTACGAGTATCAGAAACTTCTTTGAGGTAAGAAGACGCAGACGAGTCCACATATTCACCATATCAATAATCCACTATGGATCCGTTCCCGTCTCCCTACGAGAAGGCCATACATAGCACTCACGCTTATCTTGCGTATTTTAGAGTATCCACATCAAGTTGTCTATGTACTACATAAGTCCTCCAAGTTTCCATATCCGAGGAAAACGGCTATTCGAATAGATAATGTTGACCCTGCAGGGGTGTACTTCTTCACACACGCTCTCGCCACTTATAGCCCTGTACACGTCATGTACCTCGGCAACCTTCAAGCGGAAGCCGGGCGAGGGTGTCGGCCACGACCTGACTAACCACACAAGTCTCTCGTCCAGGTTTATCGCCTATTAGAGTTCCATCCGCAAGGAGTTCCGGCTGAAGTCTCCAGTACGGCCCCAAACGATGTGTGCAGGGTTCTTAAGCCCACCACCCGGGTGCCACTTGGTACACCGTGCCACGGTGCCTAGTCTGTCCCAAGCCCGTCCCGTTGGACACCACCTGGTAGACAAGTAGCACTACCTACAAACGCCAGAAACTAGTTGCAACTCCTGGACAGAGATCAAGTGGATTAATAAGCCGAGAGGGGCCGGATGACCGGAACCCAATGTGTGGTAGTAACTGGACTTGGATAACATACACATAACTCGGTGCTTAGGGACGGTTCGAATGAGACAACCCACCATGTACTCCTACATGGCCTCTCATCGCTACCTTTACCAAAACGTGTTCACACACTTAGCCTTTATTGGTAGGACATGTTCACCACTCCGATTCATTCCCGATGAATCAGACCTGACACAACTCTAAGCATAGCTGGCATAAAGAAATCAAGCATGGATGAGTAGGCACATCAAGGCTCAAGCAACTCCTACTCATGCTAGTGGGTTTCAACTATTTACTGTGGCAATGACATGTCATGCAGAGGAATGGGTTCAACTACCACAGCAGAAAAGTAGCAGTTGAATCATTGTTGTCCTAATGCAGTATAAGGAGAAAGAGCGAGAGAGTGGGATTTATCGAGATGCTCAAGGGGGTTTGCTTGCCTGATAGAACGACGAAGGGGTACGGCTCCTATGACAGGTACTCGGGAACACCTTCCGGAGCGGAACCTATCGAGAAGAAACGGTGCCGGCAATCAATACACAAACAAATGCAACAATATGATGCATGACAATGGCATGTGCATATGCTAGTGTTTGGGCTAATGCAAGATGCTACCAAGTTGGTTGAAGCCCATTTGAATCCAAGATTCAAATGCAATTCAAAATGAAGCATTTAAAATGCCCATATTATGTTTTCACTTATACAGCATGTATAAGTTGGTTTTTCATGCATATAACTGGCATAAATGGATTCCTTGCATTTTTCTGACAATTTTTCATATATAATTTATTTCATTCTGAGCTACGGTTGAATTATTATGATTTTTTGAAGTTTAGGCAATATTCTGGAATTTCCTGAGTTAAAATAATTCCAGAAAAAGAATAACTGCGCCAGCACTACGTTAGCATGATGTAAGCGAGTCAACAGGGCTGACGAGGTCAAACATGACCAGTGGGTCCCACTGGTCAGTGACCCAGTCAACTAACTAAGTTAGTTAGTCCTAACTAACTAGGCAGGGCCCACTAGTTAGTGACTGTAGTAGCTAACCTAGTTAGTTAATTAGTGCTAACTATATTAGATAGTCGGGCGGTGTCCACAAGTCAGTGAGAGAGAGGGGGGAGGTCAAACTGGGCTGTGGGGTCAACCCACGGCGGTCAAAAGTCAACGGTCGCCTGCGTTTAGCCGCCGGCGAGTGCAAACGCGGCGGTGCGCTGCGGGTTTGGCCTACAGGGGGCCATTTGGCGCACGGAGTGCAGCTACGGGATGCGGACGCTCGTCCGCATCCAGCCGTGGTGGTGGCACGGCCGGGAAGCGGCCGGAGTGGCGCCAGTGACGATGAGTGCGGCGGCCGGAGCCCGGGTGTGCGCGGAGTTGGCGTTGTGGGGTGCAAGCGGGCAAGGGGAGGCGCTAGCGAGGCTTAGCGCGGGGCAGCAAGCTCGGTGGACACGCGTCTGGGACCAAATGGTCACAGGAGCGTTGCCGCCGACGAGCTCGAGCGGCGGCGCGGTTCGGTCGACAAGGGGGCGACGGCTGCGGGGCGTAAACAAGCTCGGGAAGAGGGGGAACAGACGCAGAATCTCACAGCGGAGGCGACGGGATGGTCAGCGGGCTCGGGGACGAGTCGGAGACGACGGATAGGCGCCGGCGATTTCGGCGGCCGAGAGGTTGAAGACGATGGTGATGATGTCGCTATGGCGCACCCCGGCTCGCTTGGCTCGGTGGAGATGACGAAGACAACGTCGTGGAGCTCCTGGGCATGTCCAGGGGGCGAGGGGGAGGCAGTGGCCGCTGCAACGGCGAGCGGTGGCGTCGGCTGCGCTCGGTGGCGCTGCGGGGAAGAGAAATCAGAGGAGGGGAGGAGCGCGGGAGAGAGTGAGAGAGGTCCAGGGGTGCGTGGCAACGCGAGGGAGGTCTAGGCGACGGGAGGACAGCCAGGCAGGGTGGAGGTGGCGCGCGGTGGCCGCGCGCGTGCGTTGTGCCCGGCTTCTCCTCTGCCTACTGGCAAGAGGTACAAGACGGGGCTGCCCCTGGTGGGCTGGGCCGCCAGGTGGGCTGGCCAGCTGGGCTGTAACAGTAGTAGTAGTTCCCATTGACGGATTCAAACAGAGTACTAGCCCCAAAGGGGTCGATAACAGGCAAGGTTCGGATAATTAGACACAATTCAAACTACTATTAAACACTAGCTGTGGCAACTATTTCATGCCTCGATCTAATTTGGGCTGGACACAAGACGGACCTTGCCATGAACATCATCGAGGACGTCTCACAGCAGCTCAATCCTGTGAACCTTCATGTAGACAACCTTGTGGCCTTGCCACTGATAAACTTGTTTGTGGAGGCATGCCACATCATCTTCCTGCGTAAGCTTGACAAGAACAGTATTCCTCAGAAATGAAGGAGTAGCTTTGAACTTCTTGTGCTTCAGTACACCCTAGACAACACGCCTGACAACAGTGAGGCTGGAATACAACTCTTCATTGGTATAACCGCAAATGGCTTCCAGGATCCAACAGCCTAAGAACTCTATTTTCCCAGTGCGTATATTCAGGTTGTCCACCTCATAGCGAGTGACATGTACAACCACACAATCCTTGTCTGCATCGGGGCTCTAATTGAAACAGAAACAAATTCTGAATTACTTTTCAGTATAAGAAACACAAATTATTTAAACCACTACGTATACCATGGCATCGAAGCTAATACAATTTTGCATTATTAATCACCACATACTTCCTTTTCTAAAAAAATCACCACATACTTAGATGAAAAACCACAATCGAGATTGGCAAAGAAGGAAATCACCTTGGGCAGCTCAGCAGGGGGGGGGGGACACATCCTCGAAGGGGGAAAACTGCTCCTGCAGTGCCACGGGGGCTGTAACCTCAAACGGGGCATTGACCATCTCAGTATCTGGGGTTGCTTCGGTGGTTGCTTCCATCTTCTTGGAGCTCTCTGTCTCGTGGGGACCAGCCTCCCGCGTCTGCTTCAATATCGGCAGATCTTCGCTTGGTTCTCCTTGGTCCATCATGAAACTAAAGAATACTAGGAGTCCACTGAAAGGAAAACACAATTGCAATGATAATGAAACAAAAAAGAGAGTGAGGATCGGTTACTGCTTTGCAGAAGTTCTTTTTTTCCCTCTAAACGAAAACATACCAACATCACAGATCCACTTACCTTCCCTTCGTTCGGAGAGAAGAACAGTGCCAGATGCAAGTGTTGCCTTTCTTGAAGACGGTGAGCGAGAAGGGGATTTAGCGAAGAGTGAAATGATGGTTGCTTCGTCCGTCAAACTTAGACTACGGGGAGGTGGGGTTTTGTGATACGACGGCTCGTTACTGCCGCGCTACGACCAGGGTGACTCTCCGCCTGCATACTGCCTTCTAATTTGGTGGATGGCATTTGGGCCCACGCACTGCATGGCCCGCATGTCGGTGAACAAAAGTATAACGGCATTCAGTAGAGGGAGACGTTTCAATGACCTAGGAGGAGCCACAAGCGGTAGAGTGTCTCCACTGTACTAGTAGTAATTGTTTTTCTGGGTAGCTGTAGAGTGTCTCCACTGTACTAGTAGTAATTGTTTCTCGGGTCCCAAGACAAAACAGCCCATCCACACTAGTAAATAGTAAAATCAATTCAAAAGCCCATATATTTACTGAATGAGAGGCGCTACCCACACCCAGCACACCGCCCCCCCCCCCAAAACCTGGGTGCTCTTCTTCCTCCTCGCTCCCACCCACCTCACCTCAGCTCGCTCCACTCGTACCCCCAAATTCCTCACCTCACTCCTACAGAAAACCCCAGCTCCCCTTCTTCCTCACTCCTACAGAAAACCACCAGCTCGCCTTCTTCTTCTTCGCTCGCACTACAACTAGGCTCGTCATTCGTTACTCTGCTCAAATCCGTGAGTGCGACGCCACACCCTCGAGGAAAATGGAGTCGGCTGACCCCAGCGCCAAGAAGATGAGGCTCCCACCAGCGGCGACGCCTGTTGTAGATCCCGCACCCGGCAGCGCGGGGAGAAGCGGCGACCCCACCCCCACCGGATCCCAGGAACCCATAGAATCTCAGGTGGACCGCATCAGCGATCTCACGGATGCCATCCTTGGGGAGATCATCTCACTTCTCCCCACCAAGGATTGCTTCCGCACCCAAGTCCTCTCAATTCGATGGCGCCCTCTATGGCGCACCGTTCCCCTTAATCTCGACTGTCGTCAGCTATCTCTCTTCAATGATTTTGAAATCCCCAGAGCCATCATCTCCTCCCACCAGGGCTCCGTTCAAAGCCTCTGCATCCTGTCATGCTACCCGAGCAAGCATACCATGCCCTGCATGGTGGACGCCTGGCTGGAATCCCCTGAATTCACAGAACTACAGCTGCTTGAGTTCTACTATTCCCCTAGAAATCGCATACCACATACCAAACGCCATGAACTTGTGCCCTCAGCACCGGTGTCCATCTCGGGGTTTTCGTCCTCTCTCCACACCGCCACCTTTGCGCAGTCCTACCTACCAGACAATCTGGTACTAAACCTTCGACTCCCATTTCTCAAGAAACTTTCACTTGTGCGGGTTCGTATATCGGAGGCCTCATTGCGCAGCATCATCCACTCCAGTTGCCCTACACTGGAGTGGTTGGTGCTTGTTTTCACAGTTAGAATCGGTTGTCTCCAAATAAAGTCGCCTAACCTTGTAAGAATTGGAATTTCTTTTGACGGAAGGCAGCTCATCATCAAAGATGCCCCTTCACTTCAAAGGTTGATCCTTGATTCTAGTTATTCACTGTTGCAAATAACCGTCCTCTCTGCGCCTAAACTGGAGACCTTGGGTGTAATACATGATCTCTGTGCTCATTTCAATATGGTGTTTGGTTCCATAGTTCTTCAGGTACTTTATATTATCATCTACACTTGTAACCAGAAGCTGCATTTTAAATTTCTGCGCATAATTTATATATCATCTTGGATTACACATTTTGTACTAATATTATGTTCTATGCTCAATGAAGAGTTTCTCCATGGATGGCCTATCAATGGTGCTGGATTCTGTCAAGATCTTATATATCCAAATGAATAATTTTGATCTGAACAAGATTATTGGCTTGCTGCAATGCTTTCCATGTCTGGAGAAGTTGTATATAAAGGTGATAATTTCACGCACATTGGAAGCCCGCATATAGTGTACTAGAATTAATCGTTCAGCTATTGCTCTTTCGACACTCTTCTTTTAGACCTTAACTTTTTTCAATCTTCATGTCTATTTAGGCAACAGGACGGGGTAAGAAAGTTATAACCAATCAGTGGATTCGTAAGCATCGGGATTTTCTCACTTCTCATGAGATTCGATTGAAGACAATAACGCTAGAACGATATGTAGCCAACCGTGCAAACACAAGATTTGTCACATTCTTCCTACTGAATGCGAGGTTACTATTGTCCATCAGGCTTAAGTTTATTAGCAGCATGGTTTTGACGGACGGGTATGTCGAGCAAAAAAAGGAGTTTCAGGTGAGCAAAAGAGCTTCTGAACATGCCGGGCTTCTATTTACAACATATTGTGGTCATAATCCAGTAAATTTTACGACCCAGGATGTTCATTCTATGGAGCTGACCGATCCATTTGACTGTGACTGCAGAAAACAGTGCTGGAGTTAGATGTTGTTGCCCTTTTCAATCTGGTTTTTTTTGTAAACCTGATGAACAATTAACCCTCGTGCTTTTGTACAGTTTGTAAGACGGAGTTAGATGTTCCTGCCCTTTTCAACTCTGCTGTGACTGTCATATTTTCTTTGAAAAAAGGCAAATGGCTTGCTATTCGTTTAATTTAGAGTGAAATATTGTAACAAATCCAAACCAAGGGAAATAACATCACTCTCGCTGGCTGCTTGAGCTCACTGTGCATTACAGAAGCCAACTGATTAGCCCCCACCAGCACCCACAAACTTATTTCGAACTAGCACATCAAATGGGCTGTAAATTTTCATAGGAAAGGTTGCATGACCGTGACAGATTTGGATTCTGACATTTGGGACCCGCGAGAAAATAGTCTATCCAAGGTGGTGTCAACTTACTAGACAGTAAACAAACGAGTCTTCCTACCAACCGTTGGATTGACATCCAACATCTGTCGTGTATCTTCTATCTCTTATCTTCTTATTCCTCCAATCGCCCAAACCAAACCACCCCGTCGGCTCCGCCTGCTCCCGCATCCCATGGCCGGCTGCGCCTCCGCCGCCCTACCGTACATACCCTCCAATGTTGGCCAGTCCCTCCCTCTATTCCCCCACACGTCCTGTTATTCTCCGGCGACGTCAGCCCCAACCTGCACCCGCGCCCGAACCAGTCAACCCTCGTACTCCCCTCCGCCTGCTACTGGACCAACGCATCTTCAAGGGCTCCTATTCGTTCCATCCGAGGCCTCACTGTCGTCCTCCGCCTTGCGGCCTTGGTTCGCCGCCATCTTGCGTTGTCAACGTCGTCAATAACCGAGAGGAACAAGGAGATGACTGTACGTGGAGAGGATGATAGTAGGGACCCACCAGCTTCATGGCAGTACACAAGCAAGTGCCTCTATAGTACAAGCCCAAAAATATGGTTCCTCCTAATGGTTGGACATCTGGGGCTCACGCCATTGTCAACGTAGTCAATAAACGAGAGAATTACACTACGAGTGGCTGACACCAGGGACCCAGCAAGTCGCGCAGTTTTTTTTAGGAACAATTAGTTGTTATTTATACTATTTTTAGTGACGGATCAGGGTAACAACGGGGCTGTGCGGGGGCTGTGGCCTGTCTAGCCAGGGTTTTATTTATGTTTACCACATCATGAGCCCAGTTGTGTTTTTTTCTTGCTGAAAATGGCTAGCCCAGTTCTTTTTTTAAGAAATACCCAAACAAGGCCTACTTGCTTTATCGGCCCTGCTGGGCTGCAAGTCTTTCAAGAAGAGGAGAGTTTCATTCGGTTTGCCCAGAAATGGACTGTACATTTTTAAAACACATCAAACCGGGAATTAGTTTCAATTTTTTTTATTACAAGATCTTAAATGCCATTGATTTTTATGCGTGGAAAATTATTTGGATTTTATATTTATATAAATTATTTTTCAAAATAGTTTGAATGTGAATCGATATTTCTGGATTAAAAACAATTGACCACACCGAAATATGCAAAATTTCGTATACTTTTTAACCGTGGCCACAATATGGGGTGTGATGGTAACAAAAAGAAGATGGGCTCCAAAAAAATTCTTAAGAATTAGCAAATGGGCTGTACATTATTAGAAATAATGGCAGATGGGTTGTATGTTGTTTTCCACAGATTTGAGGGCGACTTGTGCGTCTACTACAGGTTGACGCGTATGCTTTCATAAAAAAAGGTTGACGCACAAGCAACGCCCTGTCAACTTAGTCAACACACGCGAGCAGTGATTGTTGGATGTCCATCCAACGGCTGTCGTGCTTCTTCAATCTCTGCTCTTCATGCTCAAGCCGCTCAAACAAATGCCGGTGGGACTGCCTGCTCCCTCCTCCCGCGGCCGGCTATGCTGCCGCGCGGGCCTCACGGCCCCACCGTACTCACATCGCTGGCCTAGCCATCCCTCTACTCACCCACACATGTTGTTATTCTCCAGCGACGGCGAACGAACCAGTAAACCCTCGTACTCCTCCGCGTGGGAAATAACTGCCGAGTATTCCCTGGCTCCGTGTCATTCCCTTCCTAGGCCTCGCCGTCGTCCACCGCCCTGGTGCTCTCGGCACGGCCTGGTCAACATGGTCAATGAACGACATCCATCGGAAGTGGACTGTACGTGGAGAGGCTGACAGCTGGGTCCACGGCCGCACGCAAGGAAATGCCTCCTTATTATGCGCAAAATAATGATTCCTCCACCTGACAGCTAGGACCCATCGGAAGGGCCTCTGTATTTCACGAAAAAAAAACGTTCCCCCTGCTGATAGGTCGGACCCACCAGCTATATCTTCACATGCAAGGAAGTGCCTCCTTATTACGCCCAAAAAAATGAATACCCCCCTGCTAGCTGGGACCCACCATATTGTTGGGCTGACTTGTGGGCCTACTAAGTTGAAAGGGACGGAGAGCTTTGTCAACTTAGTCAATACTCCAGTGACCGTATGATGTCCATCCAACAGCCATAGTGCTTCTTCAACCTCTGGTCTTCTTGCTCCAGCCGCCCAAAGCAGCGCTGGTCATGCCGCCTGCTCCTGCCTCCCGTGGCCAGCTGTGCTACCACGGAGGCCTCACCGCCCCCATACTACTCCCACCACTGGCTAGGCCATCCCTCCACTCACGCACACCCCCTGTTATTCTGCGGCGACGGCAGCCTCACACCGCAGCCGAACCAGTGAACGCTCGTACTCCTCTCCGCGTGGGCATCCACTGCCGCATCTTGCACGGCTCCGCGTCGTCCCCTTCCTGGGCCTCGCCGCCGTCCACCGGCGTGGTGCTCTCGGCGCGGCATGGTTAATGTGGTGAGCGATCGACTTCCATCGAAAGAGTACTGTATGTGGAGAGGCTGACAGCTGGGTCCACGGCAGCCGCAAGGAAGTGCCTCCTTATTACGCGGAAAATAATTATTTCTCCACCTTACAGCGGGGACCCACCGGACGGGCCACCATTATTTTGCGAAAAAATCATTTCCCCTTACTGCTGGGACCCACTGGACGGGCCACCGTATTTCGCGAAAAAAAAGTTCCCCCCGTTGTCAGCTCGAACCCACCAGAAGTGCCTCCTTATTACGCACAAAAAAATGAATACTCCCCCGGCTAGCTGGGACCCACCTTGCTGGGAGGCTGACTTGTGGGCCTACTAAGTTGATGGGGACGAAGGGCTTTGTCAACTTAGTCAATATGAACGATTCTAGCTCCAGTGACTGTACGATGTCCATCCAACAGCCATAGTGCTTCTTCAACCTCTGGTCTTCTTGCTCCAGCCGCCCAAAGAAGCGCCGGTCGTGCCGCATGCTCCTGCCTCCCGTGGCCGGCAGTGCTGCTGCAGATGCCTCACCGCCCCCTACTATTCCCACCGCTGGCCAGGCCCTGCGGCGACGGCAGCCTCACACCGTAGCCGAACCAATGAACCTTCGTAGTCCTCTCCGCGCGGGCTTCCACTGCCGCGTCGTCCCCTTCCTAGGCCTCGCCGTCGTCCACCGCCGTGGTGCTCTCCGCGCGGCGTGGTTGCTACCTCTTGAGCTTGCGTTGGATTTCCCTGAAGAGGAAGGGATGATGCAGCAGAGTAGCGTAAGTATTTCCCTTAGTTTTTGAGAACCAAGGTATCAATCCAGTAGGAGGCCACGCTCAAGTCCCTCGTACCTGCACAAAACGATAGCTACTCGCAAACAACACGATTAGGGGTTGTCAATCCCTTCATGGTCACTTACGAGAGTGAGATCTGATAGATATAATATTTTTGGTATTTTTGGTATAAATATGCAAGTGAAAAGTAAAAGGAAAGTAAAAAAAGCAAAGCAAGATTAAAGTAATGGAGATTAATATGATGAGAATAGACCCGGGGGCCATAGGTTTCACTAGTGGCTTCTCCCAAGAGCATAAGTATTCTACGGTGGGTCAACAAATTACTGTTGAGCAATTGACAGAATTGAGCATAGTTATGAGAATATCTAGGCATGATCATGTATATAGGCATCACGTCCGTGACAAGTAGACCGAAACGATTCTGCATCTACTACAATTACTCCACTCATCGACCGCTATCCAGCATGCATCTAGAGTATTAAGTTAAAAACAGAGTAACGCTTTAACAAGATGACATGATGTAGAGAGATAAATTCATGCAATATGAAATAAACCCCATCTTCTTATCCTCGATGGCAACGATGCAATACGTGCCTTGCTGCCCCTTCTGTCACTGGGAAAGTACACCGCAAGATCGAACCCAAAGCTAAGCACTTCTCCCATGGCAAGAACTACCAATCTAGTTGGCCAAACCAAACGGATAATTCGAAGAGACTTGCAAAGATAACCAATCATACATAAAAGAATTCAGAGAAGATTCAAGTATTATTCATAGATAGACTTGATCATAAACCCACAATTCATCGGCCTCAACAAACACACCGCAAAAAGAAGATTACATCAAATAGATCTCCACGAGAGAGGGGAGAACTTTGTATTGAGATCCAAAAAGAGAGAAGAAGCCATCTAGCTACTAACTATGGACACGAAGGTCTGAGGTAAACTACTCACACTTCATCGGAGAGGCTATGATGATGTAGAAGCCCTCCGTGATGACGGCCTCCTTCCGGCGGAGCTCCGGAACAGGCCCCAAGATGGGATCTCGTGGATATAGAAAGTTGTGGCGGCGGAATTAGGTTTTGGCTCATTTTCTGATCATTTGGGGGTATGTAGGTATATATAGGAGGAAGAAGTACGTCGGTGGAGCTCCGAAGGGCCCACGAGGTAGGGGGCGTGCCCCCCACCCTCGTGACCGCCTCTCTAGTGCCTTGGCGTAGGTTCCAAGTCTCCTGGATCACGTTCGGCGAGAAAATCACGTTCCCAAAGGTTTCATTCCGTTTGGACTCTGTTTGATATTCTGTTTCTTTGAAACACCGAAAGAGGCAAAAAGAGCAATTCTGGGCTGGGCCTCCAGTTAATAGGTTAGTCCCAAAAATAATATAAAAGTGGAAAATAAAGCCCTATATAGTCCAAAATAGTAGATAATATAGCATGGAGCAATCAAAAATTATAGATACGTTGGAGACGTATCAGGCATCCCCAAGCTTAATTCCTGCTCGTCCTCAAGTAGGTAAATGATAAAAAGAGAATTTTTGATGTGGAGTGCTACTTGGCATAATTTCAATGCAAATCTTCTTAATTGTGATATGAATATTCATATTAGAAAGATTCAAGACAAAAGTTTATATTGACATAAAAATAATAATACTTCAAGCATACTAACAAAGCAATTATGTCTTCTCAAAATAACATGGCTAAAGAAAGTTATCCCTACAAAATCATATAGTCTGGCTATGCTCTATCTTCACCACACAAAATATTTAAATCATGCACAACCCTGATTACAAGCCAAGCAATTGTTTCATACTCTAACTTTTTCAAAACTTTTTCAATCTTCACGCAATACATGAGCGTGAGCCATGGACATAGCACTGTAGGTGGAATAGAATGGTGGTTGTGGGGAAGACAAAAAGAGGGGAAGATAGTCTCACATCAACTAGGCGTATCAACGGGCTATGGAGATGCCCATCAATAGATATCAATGTGAGCGAGTAGGGATTGCCATGCAACGGATGCACTAGAGCTATAAGTATATGAAAGCTCAAAAAGAAACTAAGTGGGTGTGCATCCAAATTGCTTGCTCATGAAGACTTAGGGCAATTTGAGGAAGCCCATCATTGGAATATATAAGCCAAGTTCTATAATGAAAGATTCCCACTGGTATATGAAAGTGATAACATGAGAGACTCTCTAATATGAAGATCATGGTGCTACTTTGAAGCACAAGTGTGGTAAAAGGATAGTAACATTGTCCCTTCTCTCTTTTTCTCTCATTTTTTTATTTTTTATTTGGGCCTTTTCTTTTTTTGGCCTTTTCTTTTTTTTTCCTTTTTTTGTTTGGGCTTCTTTGGCCTCTTTTATTTATTTTTCGTCCGGAGTCTCATCCCAACTTGTGGGGGAATCATAGTCTCCATCATCCTTTCCTCACTGGGAGAATGCTCTAATAATGATGATCATCAAGAGTGACATGTATGAAAGAATTATGAACGGTGGCTTTGCCACAAATACGATGTCAACTACATGATCATGCTAGCAATATGACAATGTTGGAGTGTGTGATAATAAACGGAACGGTGGAAAGTTGCATGGCAATATATCTCGGAATGGCTATGGAAATGCCATAATAGGTAGGTATGGTGGCTGTTTTGAGGAAGGTATATGGTGGGTGTATGATACCGGCGAAAGGCGCACGGTATTGGAGAGTCTAGCAAAGGTGGAAGGGTGAGAGTGCGTATAATCCATGGACTCAACATTAGTCATAAAGAACTCATATACTTATTGCAAAAATCTACAAGTTATCAAAGCAAAGTATTACGCGCATGCTCCTAGGGGGATAGATTGGTAGGAAAAGACCATCGCTCATCCCCGACCGCCACTCATAAGGAAGACAATCAATAAATAAATCATGCTCCGACTTCATCACATAACGGTTCACCATACGTGCATGCTACGGGAATCACAAGCTTCAACACAAGTATTTCTCAAATTCACAACTACTCAACTAGCATGACTTTAATATTATCACCTCCATATCTCAAAACAATTATCATGCTTCAATCTTCTCTTAGTATTCAACACACTCAAAAGAAAGTTTCACAAATCTTGAATACCAAGCATATTATTATTAAGCAAATTACCATGCTATTAAGAGACTCTCAAAATAATTTAAGTGAAGCATGAGAGATCAATATTTTCTTTAAAACAAATCCACCACCATGCTCTAAAAGATCTAAGTGAAGCGCATAGAGCAAAATTATAACGCTCAAAATATTTAAGTGAAGCACATAGAGCAAAACTACTTAGCTCAAAAGATATAAGTGAAGCACATAGAGTATTCTATCAAATTCTAATTCATGTATGGCTCTCTCAAAAGGTGTGTACAGAAAGGATGATTGTGTCACACTAACAAACAAAGACACAAATAATACAAGACGCTCCAAGCAAAACACATATCATGTTGGTGAATAAAAATATAGCTCCAAGTAAAGTTACCGATAGAAGTAGACGAAAGAGGGGATGCCTTCCGAGGAATCCCCAAGCTTTGGCTTTTAGGTGTCCTTAGATTATCTTGGGGGTTCCATGGGCATCCCAAAGCTTAGGCTCTTGCCCCTCCTTGTTCCATAATCCATCAAATCCTTACCCAAAATTTGAAAACTTCACAACACAAAACATAAGGTAGAAAACTCGTGAGCTCCGTTAGCGAAAGAAAACAAAAGACCACTTCAAGGTACTGTAATCAGCTCATTATTTATTTATATTGGTGTTAAAACTACTGTATTCCAACTTCTCTATGGATTATAAACTATTTTACTAGTCATAGATTCATCAAAATAAGCAAACAACACACGAAAAACAGAATCTGTCAAAAACAGAAAAGTCTGTAGTAATCTGTAGCTAGCGCAAGATCTGTAACCCCAAAAATTCTAAAATAAATTGATACACGTGAGGAATTTATCTATTAATCATCTGCAAAAATAATTAACTAAATATCACTCTCCAAATAAAAATGACAGAAGTTATCGTGAGCGCTAAAGTTTCTGTTTTTTACAGCAAGTTCAACAAGACTTTCCCCAAGTCTTCCCAACGGTTCTACTTGGCACAAACACTAATTAAACACACAAAAACACAACCAAAACAGAGGCTAAATAATTTATTTATTACTAAACAGGAGCAAAAAGCATGGAATAAAGATAAAATTGGGTTGCCTCCCAACAAGCGCTATCGTTTAACGCCCCTAGCTAGGCATAACAAACAAGGATAGATCTAGGTATTGCCATCTTTGGTAGGCAATCCATAAGTGGCTCTCATGATAGTTTCATATGGCAATTTTATTTTCTTTCTTGGAAAGTGTTCCATGCCCTTTTTTAATGGAAATTGAAATCTAATATTCCCTTCCTTCATATCAATAATCGCACCAACCGTTCTAAGGAAAGGTCTACCAAGAATAATAGGGCAAGAAGGATTGCATTCTATATCAAGAACAATGAAATCTACGGGCACATAATTTCTATTCGCAACAATAAGAACATCATTAATCCTTCCCATAGGTTTCTTAATAATAGAATCCGCAAGATGCAAGTTTAGAGAGCAACCATCAAAATTACGGAAATGTAGCAAATCACACAAAGTTTTGGGGATAGTGGAGACACTAGCACCCAAATCACACAAAGCATAAAACTCATGATCTTTATTTTTAATTTTAATAGTTGGTTCCCACTCATCATAGAGTTTTCTAGGGATAGAAACTTTCAACTCAAGTATTTCTTCATAAGATTGCATCAAGGCATCAACAATATGTTCGGTGAAGGCTTTATTTTGACTATAAGCATGTGGAGAATTTAGCACAGATTGCAACAAGGAAATACAATCAATTGAAGAGCAACTTTCATAATTAAATTCCTTGAAATCCAATATAGTGGGTTTAGCAACATCTCGATTTTTATTTCTTTCAATCCCACTTTCATCAATTTCATCATAAAGATATAAATACTCCGAATTTTTAAAACGCCTTCTAGGTAAAGGAAGATCATATTCAGTTTCATCAAGATTCATATTGCAAAACAAAGATTTAATAGGAGACACATCAATAACTTTTAGATCTTCATCTTGACTTTCATAGGAATTGGAAGAACACGCTTTAATAAAGGCATCTTTGGAAGCACGCATCCTAGCAGTTCTTTCCTTGCACTCATCAATGGAAATTCTCATGGCTTTGAGAGACTCATTAATATCATGCTTAGGAGGAATAGATCTAAGCTTTAAAGAATCAACCTCAAGAGAAATTCTATCAACGTTCCTAGCCAAATCATCAACTTTAAGCAATTTCTCTTCAAGCAAAGCATCAAAATTCTTTTGTGAATTCATAAACTCTTTAACACTATTCTCAAATTCAGAGGGCATCTTATTATAATTTCCATAAGAGTTGTTGTAGGAATTTCCATAATTATTAGAAGGATTACCAGGATATGGCCTAGGATTAAAATTCCCTCTATAAGCGTTGTTACCAAAATTATTCCTACCAACAAAATTCACATCCATAGATTCATTGTTATTCTCAATCAAAGTAGACAAAGGCATATCATTAGGATAAGAAGAAACACTCTTAGTAGCAAATAATTTCATAAGTTCATCCATCTTTCCACTCAACACATTGATTTCTTCTATTGCATGCACTTTTTTATTAGAAGATCTTTCAGTATGCCATTGAGAATAATTAACCATAATATTAACTAGGAGTTTAGTAGCATCTCCTAAAGTCATTTCCATAAAAGTGCCTCCCGCGGCCGAATCTAAAAGATTTCTAGAAGCAAAATTCAATCCAGCATAAATTTTTTGGATAATCATCCACAAATTCCAACCATGAGTAGGGTAATTACGTATCATTAATTTCATTCTCTCCAAAGCATGTGCAACATGTTCATGATCAAGTTGTTTAAAGTTCATAATATCGTTTCTAAGAGAGATGATCTTAGTTGGAGAGAAATACTTAGAGATAAAACCATCTTTGCACTTGTTCCAAGAATCAATACTATTTTTAGGCAAAGACGAAAACCAAGCTTTAGCATGATCTCTAAGCGAAAAAGGAAATAGCTTCAATTTAACGACATCATTATTGACATCTTTTTTTCTTTTTCATATCACATAAATCAATGAAGCTATTCAGATGAGTAGCGGCATCTTCACTAGGAAGGCCGGCGAATTGATCTTTCATAACAATGTTCAACAAAGCAGTATTGATTTCACAAGATTCAGTATTTGCAAGAGGAGCAATCGGAGTGCTATGGAAATCATTATTATTGGTATTGGTGAAGTCACACAATTTGGTAGTATCTTGAGCCATCGCGACAAACAAGCAAACTAACTAACACACGAGCAAACAAGAGCAAATGGGAAAGAGAGGCGTAGAAGGAGAAGGAGAAGGATATTGGGAAAGAGAGGGCGAATAAAACGGCAAGGGTGAAGTGGGGGACAGGAAAATGAGAGGCAAATGGCAAATAATGTAATGCGAGAGATAGGGATTGTGATGGGTACTTGGTATGTTGACTTTTTGCGTAGACTCCACGGCAACGGCGCCAGAAATTCTTCTTTCTACCTCTTGAGCTTGCGTTGGATTTCCCCGAAGAGGAAGGGATGATGCAGCAGAGTAGCGTAAGTATTTCCCTCAGTTTTTGAGAACCAAGGTATCAATCCAGTAGGAGGCCATGCTCAAGTTCCTCGTACCTGCACAAAACTATAGCTACTCGCAACCAACGTGATTAGGGGTTGTCAATCCCTTCACGGTCACTTAACAGAGTGAGATCTGATAGATATAATATTTTTGGTATTTTTGTATAAAGATGCAAGTGAAAAGTAAAAGGAAAAGTAAAAAAGCAAAGCAAGATTAAAGTAATGGAGATTAATATGATGAGAATAGACCCGGGGGCTATTTGTTTCACTAGTGGCTTCTCTCAAGAGCATAAGTATTCTACGGTGGGTGTACAAATTACTGTTGAGCAATTGACAGAATTGAGCATAGTTATGAGAATATCTAGGCATGATCATGTATATAGGCATCACGTCCGTGACAAGTAGACCGAAACGATTCTGCATCTACTACAATTACTCCACTCATCGACCGCTATCCAGCATGCATCTAGAGTATTAAGTTAAAAACAGAGTAAAGCTTTAACAAGATGACATGATGTAGAGAGATAAATTCATGCAATATGAAATAAACCCCATCTTCTTATCCTCGATGGCAACGATGCAATACGTGCCTTGCTGCCCCTTCTGTCACTGGGAAAGGACACCGCAAGATCGAACCCAAAGCTAAGCACTTCTCCCATGGCAAGAACTACCAATCTAGTTGTCCAAACCAAACGGATATTTCGAAGAGACTTGCAAAGATAACCAATCATACATAAAAGAATTCAGAGAATATTCAATTATTCATAGATAGACTTGATCATAAACCCACAATTCATCGGTCTCAACAAACACACCGCAAAAAGAAGATTACATCTAATAGATCTCCATGAGAGAGGGGGAGAACTTTGTATTGAGATCCAAAAAGAGAGAAGAAGCCATCTAGCTAATAACTATGGACCCGAAGGTCTGAGGTAAACTACTCACACTTCATCGGAGAGGCTATGATGATGTAGAAGCCCTCCGTGATGACGGCCTCCTTCTGGCGGAGCTCCGGAACAGGCCCCAAGATGGGATCTCGTGGATACAGAAAGTTGCGGCGGCGGAATTAGGTTTTTGGCTCATTTTCTGATTGTTTGGGGGTACGTAGGTATATATAGGAGGAAGAAGTACGTCGGTGGAGCTCCGAAGGGCCCACGAGGCAGGGGGCGTGCTCCCCACCCTCGTGACCGCCTCTCTAGTGCCTTGCCGTAGGGTCCAAGTCTCCTGGATCATGTTCGGTGAGAAAATCACGTTCCGAAAGTTTCATTCCGTTTGGACTCTGTTTGATATTCTGTTTCTTCGAAGCACTAAAATAGGCAAAAAACATCAATTCTGGGTTGGGCCACCGGTTAATAGGTTAGTCCCAAAAATAATATAAAAGTGGAAAATAAAGCCCAATATAGTCCAAAACAGTAGATAAATATCGCATGGAGCAATCAAAAATTATAGATACGTTGGAGACGTATCAGTGGTCAACGTGGTCCTCGGCCACAGCCAATTTTTTTGTGATTTGCCAAGTAAGTCGCTTTGTCAGGCCTGTTGGGCTGCAAATCATTCAAGACGAGGAGAGCTTTCATTCGGCTAGCCGAGAGTATGGCCCATCAGTAATGAGAAATGGGTTGTACATTTTTTAAACACATCAAACCGACAATTAGTTTCAAATATCTTTTTTTCATTTCATGATTTTAAATTACATTAATTTTTATGCGGTGAGATTTTTTTGTATTTTATATTGATATACATTTATTTTTAAAATCAGTTTGAATGTGAGTCGAAATTTCGGGATTAAAAACAGTTCGGACCGCACCGAAATATGAAAAATTTCGTATAATTTTTTAACTGTTGCCACAATATGGGCTGTAATGCTAACAAAAAGAACATGGACTCCAAAAAAACCTTAAGAATTAGCAAATGGACTGTAAATTATTAGAAATAATGGCAGAGGGGTTGTATGTTGTTTTCCACAGATTTGAAGCTTTCCTAAAAAAAAGGTTGCTGCACAAGCACTGACTGTTGGATGTCCATCCAACGGCCGTCGTGCTTCTTCAATCTCTGCTCTTCCTGCTCCAGCCGCTCAAACAAGCACCGACGGGACTGCCTGGTCCCTCCTCCTCGCGGCCGGCTGTGCTGCCGCGCAGGCCTCACCTCCCGACCGTACTCCCATCGCTGGCCTAGCCATCCCTATACTCACCCACACCTGCTGTTATTCTTTGGCGACGGCAGACGAACCAGTAAACCCTCGTACATCGTACTCCCCTCCGTGTGGGAAACAACTGCCGAGTCTTCCCTGCCTCTGTGTCGTCCCCTTCCTAGGCCTCACCGTCGTCCACCCTCCTAGTGCTCTCGGCGTGGCATGGTCAACGTGGTCAAGGAACGACTTCCATCGGACGTGGACTGCATGTGGAGAGGCTGACAGCTGGGTCCACGACCGCAGCAAGGAAATGCCTCCTTATTATGCAGAAAATAATGATTCCTCCACCTGACAGCTGGGACCCACCGGACGGGCCATTGTATTTCGCGAAAAAACGCTTCCCCCGAACTGCTAGGACCCACCAGCTACATCTTCGCACGCAAGGAAGTGCGTCCGGGCAAAAACAAAATCATTCGCCCCTGACTACTAGGACCCACCAGCTACATCTTCGCAGGCAAGGAAGTGCCTGACAGTCGGGACCGACCTCGTCGAAGCGTATGTAGCGTTGTCATTCTGGTCGTGAACGTGTATGTACATACTGGTCGATGTAGAGGCGCGCATGTGTCGTAGTAGAGGCACGCACGTAGCATGTACACGTACGTACAGCGGCCAGGGTGCGAGAAAGAAAATATGGCCACCTATGTGTACATACGGGCGGGATCTCGAACGCCTACTCGCGCATACGTACGGCCAGGCCTTGTGTACATGGCTGGGTCGGAACGCAGAAACAGCGTCGTCGTCGTGTTCATGGGGAGGCAACGGAATGCGTCATGTTCATGGGGAGGCAACGAAATGCATCGTGTTCATGGGGAGGCAACGGAACGCTTGGGAGCCAACTGGCTGGGTCGGAACGGAATGCGTGGTCGTGTTCATCAGGAGTGCTTGGACGGAACAGGCGGTGGAAACGAGGCCTGGCGTACCGCACAACGGAGGAAACGGACCTCCTATGTTCGGAACGGGGTCCTGTTGATCGGGAGGGGTCTGGCATACCGCAAAACGGAGGAAACGGACCTCCTACGGTCGAAACGGGGGTCCTGTTCATCGGGAGGGGTGTGGCGTACCACAAAACAGACGAAACGGACATCCTACGGTCGAAACGGGGTCCTGTTCATCGGGAGGGGTGTGGCATACCGCAAAACGGAGGAAACGGACTTGTGTTGGAGCGCTACGGTCAAAACGGGGGTCCTGTTTATCGGGAGGGGTGTGGCATACCGCAAAACAGGAATCCACGGGATACTGTTCATCTCCACCGTCGCCCCCTCCAGCCTCCACGAGCTACTGTTCATCCACCATCGACCTCCTCCAGCCTCCACCTGCGACTGTTCATCCACGGGCTCCTGTTCATCCAGCCTCCACCGCGCGCTACTCCACCGGCTATTGTTCAACCAGCCATGTCCACGGGCTCCTGTTCAACCACCCCTCCACGGGCTACTGTTCATCCTGCCCTCCACCATCTACTGTTCATCCTGCCCTCGACGGGGTGGTCCTGTTCATCCAGCCCTCTATGGGGTCCTGTTCATCCAGCCCCAACCGGCTTGATCGATCGGGGTCCTGTTCATCCAGAGGCAACACCACGGGGTCCTGTTCATCCACCCCCCCGGGAACTGTTCATCCAAGCCCCCCCTCGCAACGCTCACTTTCATCCAGAGGCTGCATCGATCGGCTTCAGTTAGCAGCAGTAGCGAAGGAATCACTCGATCTGGTTCTAGTTAACAGCCATCGATCGATCGCTCGGGTTCACTAACGCGTAGCCTGCAGTGCAATCGCTCGGGTTCAGTTAGAGCCCAATGCCTCGCTCGGGTTCAGTTAGAGCCAACGCCTTGCACACACGCGCATACGTGTACGAGAGAAACGCGCATCGCTCGGCCCCCGACCTCCCACTGTAACCGGGAACTCCCCGAAATTTTCCTCGCCCTTGCTTCTACCACGGTTTTTTCCGTCATGGACGGCCCAAAGATTGTCATGCAGCTGCGTCTCCGGCCCGCCCAGGATGAAAAGCCCATTTTCTGTCATGATTTTTTGTCATAGAAGTAGGAGCCCACCACATCTATGATGATATCGGGTTTTGTCACAATTATCGTCATAGAAGTGTCATATGTATGACAGAAAAAAAATTTGTCTCGCCCAAAATGTCACAGATGTGTCTTTTTTTTGTAGTGTCGGGCACGATAAATTCGTCGTCGCCGAGGCTCGCCTCGTCTTCGGAGAGAGGCATGTAATTGTCCTCCTCCGGTTCTCCATCTGATGCCTGCTCTAGAGGGCTAGCTTGTTCGTCCTCCAGCTCTACATCATGCTGGAGGGGATTGTTGTTGTCTTCGGCGCTATCCGGAGTGTTATAATCTCCTGTGCCAGTATCACTTCTCTTGCTGTGGCGGGACTTAGAGCGGCACCACTGACGTCGACGCTTGAGTTGCTTCTTGGAGGGGTCATCCTCCGCTGTCTTGTCGCCATTGCCTTCTTTGGGGGTGTCCACAATGTATATATCATATGAGGAGGTGGCGGTCCAGCACCCTAAGGGCGATGGTTCCTGTTCGTCTCCGTCTTCGTCGTCCATACCATCGAAGTCATCGGAGTCAAAGTCGATCATGTCGGTTAAGTCGTCGACAGTGGCTACTAAGTGGGTGGTGGGTGGGCAGCGAATTTCTTCATCATCCGCATCCTATTCTAGCTGGACATAGTTCGGCCAAGGTTCTCCTGACAGGGAGAGAGACCTTAATGAATTTAGCACGTCGCCGAAGGGCGAGTGCTGAAAGATATCCGCAGAGGTGAACTCCATGATCGGTGCCCAGTCGGATTTGACGGGCACGGATGTGGGCGGCTGGGAGTCCGTGGCCGGAGATGAACCCAGTGTTTCGGCGATACGGCTCTCGTAAGGGGTGAAGTCAGTATCTTGCTCTATTGGCACTGACAGGGCGGCCTCCATGGCGGGGTCTATCCCTCCGCTCTAGGATGGCGCGATTTTCTCCTGATTAATGGCCGGAGTAGTTGCGGATGCGATCTGCCGAACATTGTCCAACGGCAGAGTTACGTCATGCTCGTCATGACTGTGCGGCATATCTGACATGGGCTCGAATCCGTCGAAGATCAAGTCTCTGCGGATGTCAGCGGTGTAGTTTAAGTTTCCGAAGCCGCCGAATTGGCCCGTGGTGCGAAGCCGCCGAATACGAAGATCTATCCGGGGAGGAAAGCCTCACCCTGGACCGCATCGCTAGCGATGATCGAAGGAGCCATCAAGCCTTATTGTGACGACACAGTGGAACTCCCAATGAAAGCACCAATGTCGGTGTCAAAACCGGCGGATCTCGGGTAGGGGGTCCCGAACTGTGCGTCTAAGGCGGATGGTAATAGGAGGCAGGGACACGATGTTTACCCAGGTTCGGGCCCTCTTAATGGAGGTAATACCCTACGTCCTACTTGATTGTTCTTGATGATATCACTATTATAAGAGCTGATCTACATATCCTAGAAGCTAGCCTATGGTATGATTGTATCTTGTCCTACGGACTAAACCCTCCGATTTATATAGACACCGGAGGGGGCTAGGGTTACCGAAGGTCGGTTACAAAAGAGGAGATATACATATCCGTATTTCCTAGCTTGACTTCCACGCCAAGTAGAGTCCCATCCGGACATGGGACGAAGTCTGCAATCTTGTATCTTCATAGTCCAACAGTCTGGCCAAAGGATATAGTCCGGCTATCCGGAGACCCCCTAGTCCAGGACTCCCTCACTGACCCTGCCCTTTCTGTCTCTATATCTCACCTCACAAATGTCCCTCCCTCTCTATCTTTCAAATGTAGCCATGGCCACCCGTCCATGGAGCTCCGCTTCCGAGGCAGAGGAAGTCGCAGCCCCGTCCTGAGTAGGCCAGTGCCTCCACCGTCGCCAGCGACAGCGCCACCCGGACCCCGCGGCCTCAGCCCCTCACTGTCTTGCGCCGGCCTCGCATTGCGCTGCCCACCACCGCCGCCGGCGATGCCTCTGCTTCACCTGCAGCGACGCATCCTCCCAGCCCCCTGCATCGAACTGCTGCTCAAGATCGAGTCAGCGCCCGTGCTGACCTACCCGCCTGGTCCATCGCAAGCTCCCAAGGCCCAAGCCAGATCCGTCCTGCCCGGCCTCCTCCACCGATCGGCCCACATGAGGCCTGGTGAGCAGCCCCCGCCCCCTATGCAATTTTGGGCCGGCCAGATTCGGCCCGAGTCACTTTTTTTTTCACGAATGAATTTGCTAACTAATCAGAAGCTGGAGTTTTGCAGAAAAACCCTCCTACTTCATGCATTTAATTACTCACAAACCGAGCATCAGAATTAAACAAACTATGTATGAAAAATGCTTAGAATTTCATCTATTTTTATAATATGCCACTTTCATCCATGTTAAAAATGTATAAAATGATGTTTGCATATAATTGGAATAATTGTCTTATTCAAATGATTTATTTCATAACTAATTAACCGTCGCTCCAAATTAAATGTTCTTTATATGTAAATGGGGTAGAAAAATGCCTAGTTTAATATGGTGCACTTTATTTTACTGTTGAACAACATTAAAATAGTGTATAGGGCAGAACAGTGGCAAATTCAAAATATGCACATGGGGATTTTTCAGAGTTGTTATTCGTTGTTCCAGGCTCATTTAAACTTGCCTAAATATTTAGTTTACTTATGCTTCACCTTTTGCCATGTTAACGAATATTTAATATTGTTGTGTACATAAACAAGATCGAACTAAATATTCGAATGTGGTGATTCGTCAATATGCAACTCGTTGCATATTGAGCTCCACTTAACTTGTAGTGTTGTTTGTTGTGCTTTTCCATGCCATGCCTCATTAAACCGGACATGCATCATACTTGATTGTGCATCATAACATGCTTATGTGATGGTTGTTTACCATGATATTTGCTTCTTTCTAGTTGTGCTTCTCCTTGATAGTTCTGGTTACGTTGAGATTGTGAGGATCCGTTCGACTATGTTGGTTCGGCTTCTTCCCGGACTCGGTATCCTTCCTAGCGAGATTCTAGGCAAGATGACCGTCACACTGGACCTCACTACTATCATTGCCGTGCTAGTTGTCTCGATTCTATCGCTATGTCGTGTTACCTACTAGTTGTTTATCAAGCCTCCCAAAATGCCATGATAGCCTCTAAGCTATTCACCCTTCCTAGCAAACCATTTTTGCATATGTTACAACTTTTCTCAGACCTCTTATAGCATTGCTAGTTGCAGGTTGTTCCATGTTGGGACATGGATATCATGGGATATCACAATATCTCTTATTTTAATTAATGCATCTACATACTTCGTAAAGGGTTGGAAGGCCTAGCCTTTTTCTTGGTGTTTTGTTCCTTGATTTTGCGTCCTAGTTTCCGTCATACCAGTGTTATGTTCCTTCATTTTGCGTCCCTAAAACGGTGAGGGTTTATGGGGCCCTCTTGATAGTTCACTTTGAATAAAAATCTTCCAGCAAGGCCCAACTTTGGTTTTACCGTTTGCCTAATAACAACTAAAACTTGCATAGGGACCGACTAGCACCCGAGGACTCTTAATCAACCCCCGGGCCGGTGCTCCTCATGAGTGTTGGTCCAAACCTATCAACCGCCGGTGACCGCCAGTGGCAACTCTAGATTTGGCCTACCGGAAGTTTGGACAATTGGATCATGGCCTGAGACAAGATACGCGCGGCTACTATCATGGTGACGACACGCCGTGAGGTCTTGTTGGACTTGTTTTACCATTGTCGAAATGTCTTGCGCACCAGGATTTCGAGTCTGATCGGAGGGTCCCACGATGGTGGATTGTCTCCGAGGATTGTGAGCTTGTCATGGGCTAAGTTGGGACACCCCTGTAGGGTTCAAACTTTTGAGAGCTGTGCCCGCGGTTATGTGGCAGATGGGAATTTGTTAATATTCGGTTGTAGTGAACTTGAAGTAAACTCAATTAAGATACACCAATCACGTGCGTAACCATGACTGTCTCTTTTCGGGGAGATTCGAGAGGAGAACACGGTTGGGGTTATGTTTGAATGTAAGTAGTTCATGATCACTTATTGATCATTACTAGTTTGCGACCGTTTGCATAGCTTCTCATCTTACTCTTGTACTCGTAAGTTAGCCACCATACATTGCTTAGTCGCTTACTGCAACCTCACCACCTATCCTTTTCCATACCCTTTAAGCTTTTCTTGTCTTGATACCCATTGTAATGGGATTGCTGAGTCCTCGTGGCTCACAGTTTACTACAACAACAATTGCAGGTACAGGTAATGCAATGATCTAACGCGAGTGTGATGCTAGTTCTTCTTAATCGATCAAGGGTTAGGTTCCGGGTCGGGGGAACCTGGGATTAGCATGGTGGATGTCGTTCTTCTTTTCGTTTGATTTCATCCATAGACGGATCCTGCTCTTTTGTATGATGGTTGCTATGTATTAATGTATTGTTGTATGAATGTTGTATCTTGTGGCGAGTGTAAGCCTTTATCTTGTATTCTCATCTATTAGTTACATGGTATGTTGTAATGATATCCACTTTGCTATGCGCTTGAAATGCGGTTGTGCCCCAATCATGAGTTCATCATGTGATTGGGATAGAATCACATCTTGGGCGCTAAACTTGTTGCTCGCACGTCTCCCGTCGAGCCTGCGAGGTGGACAAGATGCACGCATCCTGTCGAGCCTGCACGGCGGACAGCTCACTCGCGCCCCGTCAAGTCTGCACGGCGGACTTCTCGCGCTCATCCCGTTTGCGACGTTGTTATCAAATAGATGCACGCACGCCACCGAGTATGGTTAAGTTTCGACATGGTCAATATAATACAACCGTTTGCGATATTAATGTGTCAGCTTTTTGTTGTAAAAAGGACCTCGTTGGCTACTAATGTGTGTTCCTCTTCTCAAACTGGATGATTTTTTACCACGACATATATGTGCCACGTCATGAAACCATGCCAAGTTTCATGTTTTTTGGGTGACTTTCTGATTTACTAGGATTTAAAACCGAGATTCTCAATGTTTCAGGACGACAACAAGTTTGTAATTCATTCCCATTCCTTAATCGAGACCTAAACATGCACCAAATGACACATGTATGATTTCCCACAAATTTTGCTTCACTGGAGCATGTGGTTGTAGTTCAAATTTGAATTATAGACTACATTAAATACATAGAAAACTTAGTAATTAGTAATATATATACAATGGCCAAACGAACCCTGAACAGTTTCAAATTTTAGCCCGACACTCCTAGTATTCTATGTTGCCTGTAGAAAACAAAGTTCAAGGCGAGAAGAGGCAGTGATTATCGTTTTTCCCACAAGAGGGGCATGTTTCCCTACCGGAACCACGAGGGTTGTGACAAGCTCTGGTTTGTAAAAGGCATGTAATATGGCTTCACCAAAATTGGACAATTATATGTACCATGTAGTGACACCATGCCAAGTTTCATGATTTCCTGGTGAGTTTTGGATTTACAAAGATTTAAAAACCGAGATCCGCAATGTTTTTGGCCAAGACAGGACGGCGAGACGGTTGAATTTGTTCCCATTCATTCCATGGGACCTAAACTTGCACCCCAAGGAAACATGTACGTTTTTCTAGCCATTTTGGTGCACTGGAGCATGTATTTGTAGTTCAAATTTGAATTATGAACATTAAATGCCTAGAAAACTCAATTGATGAATAAAAAAGGTCAAACGAACCCTGAATGATTTCAAAGTTCAGTGCGAATCTCTAGTTGTTCCGTGTCACGTGTAGAAGAAAATACGAGGCTAGAAGAGGGAGTGATTATCGTTTGGCTCACAAGGGGACACGTTTCCCAATTGAAACCACGAGGGTTCTTGCGACAGGCTTTAATTTGTAATAGGTTTGTAATAAAGCTTGGCCCAAATTAGCAATGTTTTTACCATGACATATATGTGCCATGATGTGACACAATGCCACCCTTAATGACTTTCCGGTGAGTTTAGGATTTATGGGGACTTAAAAACCGAGATTTGAAATGTTTGAGGATGAGCTAGGAATCCGGTACGGTTGTAATTCGTTCCCATTCCTAGCATGAGACCTAAGCATGCACCCAAGGACACATGTATAATTTTTCTAGCCATTTTGGTGAACTGGAGCTTGTATTTGTAGTTCAGATTTGAATTGTGGACATTAAATGCCTAGGAAACTTAATTAGTATATAAAAAGGCCAAACGAACCCTAAATAAGTTTAAATTTCAGCAGGATATCATGTCGTTCCATGTTGCTCGTGGAAGAAAATACAAGGCGAAAAGAGGCAGTGATTATGTTTCGCCCACAAGGGGAACATGTTTCCCTATTGGAACCACGAGGCATCTTTGAGAGAAGCTCCAGTTTTTGTAAGAGGTTTGTAATAAAGCTTGGCCCAAATTGGACAATGTTTTTACCACGACATATATGTTCCATGAAGTGACACCATGCCACCTTTGATGACTTTCTGGTGAGTTTAGGATTTATGGGGACTTAAAAAACCGAGATTTGAAATGTTTGAGGACGAGCCATGACACCGGTACAGTTGTAATTCGTTCCCATTCCTGGCATGGGACCTAAACATGCACCCAAGGACACATGTATAATTTTTCTAGCCATTTTGGTCTACTAGAGCATGTATTTGTGGTTCAGATTTGAATTATGGACATTAAATGCCTAGGAAACTCAGTTACTGTATAAAAAGGCCAAACGAACCCTGAATAAGTTTAAATTTCAGCACGGATATCCTGTCGTTCCATGTTGCCCGTAGAAGAAAATACAAGGAGAAAAGAGGCAGTGATTATGTTTCGCCCACAAGGGGAAGACGTTTCCTTGTTGGAACTACGAGGCTTATTTGAGAGAAGCTCCGGTTTGTAAGAGGCTTGTAATAAAACATGCGCCACAACGGACGAGAAAATTCATCGACATATAAGTGCCATGTCGTGGCAACATGGCAGGTTTCACGATTTTTGGATTAGTTTTGGATTTACGGGGATTTAAAAACCGAGATTCTTCTCAGGAAATGTTTTCAAATAGCACAAGGTTCACTCACGAAAGCCGATATTCAATGAAAACTTCATGGAAACCATATTTTAAAGTTTCATAAAACTCTAAAAAAATGTGGGATGTTAAGAAGGTTGAAAAACATTACGAGATGTGAGCTCTGAAAAAGACAAATTCAGACCTGAGCTATGAAAAACATTACGAGATTTGAGCTATGAAAAAGATAAATTCAGCCCTGAATAGTGACATTACTATTCGGCACTATTCAACGCTGATTTTGTCTTTTTCATAGCTCAAATCTCATAATGTGTTTAAACATGAAATTTCGTGTGGCAATAAAACATCATCCTATTAACATCCCGCATTTTTTCAAAAAAAAATCAAACTTCAAAACATCTTCTTCTTGTGGTTTTCACCGGTTTCCACCGAATGTTGGTTTCCGTATGATAATCCCCCCCCACCCCCACTCCCGCTGCGCACGAGATCTAAGTCATGCGTTCTGACTAGCGAGAACCAAGACCCCATGGATCGTACGTGTGCACCATTGGATGCTCCCAGATCGAACGACAACCCTAAGCCCTTTCGACAGCACATGTAGTACATGGGTAAGCACTGTGCTCATGCGTCGTGTAGCTCACGCTTCCTTCTATACTAGGTTTTCATTCAAAACAGGCTATCGTTTCTCGCCACTCCTCTCATCGGTTTCCTGCCTCCTCTCCAAGATATGCATGATATGTAGATGTTCATTTAATTCTTATAGTTTATGTCATCCAAAATCAATTAGTTTTATAAAAAAATATTTTAAGATTCATGGAATTGTGCATTGTAAAGGTTAAAACAAAAAGTGACAATTCATTTAGAAAAAATAGTTTGGGCAATTAAGATATGGAAGATTCTAGAGAACAAAGGAGAAGTGCTTGTCTTTTGAGGTTTGTGCATTATGCTTAAGTTCAACCATGGAGTCTTCTAGATTGTACATGTGGAAGAATCTAGTGCAATGTAGATGATATCCAACGGCCAGTGGTGCTCGGATTTGCCATCTCTATACCGTCGGATTGGCTTCATCCAATGAGCAACTTTCAAAGTTATTCGCACATTATATAGGTGTATAGGTGTATATATATATAGATGTGTCCCATGCATGGGATGACCCCCCCCCCCCCCCCCCGCCGCCGCCATGAAGTTGGGAAACTGACATCGTACGTATTGAACCAGGCTTGGAGTCGAGTACGGTGTTCGGTTTGTAATGTAGTTGGTGGCCCATCAAAGTTGTGCATTTGGGTTTTAAACACATCATACACCATCATACCTATACATATTTTTGGGCCACATGCAGTGTATACGGGGTCTTCTAATGGACCATGTCTCCCTTGTGCGGTTTTTTGTGATGACACAGATATCTGTGGGCTCCCCGAGTGTATATATATCATCCCTTTGACTGATAATCAGGGGTATGTGTTGGCCATGAATGGATTCCTCCTAGTTCATGTTAGGGCCGGTCACCATCAAATGTCGGTCAACCAAAACTTGACCTCATGCGTTGTCAAGATTCCCTCCCAGATGCTCAGATTGCTGGGTTTGACCTACATCAAACCATGCGTGTCTCGTCTTTAACTACCTTGCCTTCATGGTTGTTGTCTGTATTAAGAGGTAGGCACAACATCTAAATTATACATTATTCTATATTGAAAACTCACATCACCCCTTCCCAACGTACATCATTTTGGGCCGCATGCAAGAGGTGCTGGTTTTGTGGTCCCTCTCATGCGATTTTTATGATGGTTCAATCTATTGGCCCAAGCGGTTTATCGACAACAAGAACTGTCATTTGACCAAACGATGGATTCATTGGTTCGTCTTATGGTAGGTCATCGCAACATGCTTGTATGACCAAAGTATCGATCATTACATGCATCCACCCCACTGACACAAAGTGGGAGGTGCTGGACCAAGCATAAGAGCTAGATACGACATTATGTCATTATATATATCGTAGCTAGGTGGTTGTTAGGGTGCTTTCGGGTTTGCAAGGTAGGTGCCCAATATTCGTACATATATTTGGCCACTTCTAGGTGGTTCTTGACTTCTGGCCCCTCTCATTGATCTTCAACGACGCGCCCAACCATGGGCCCACGGGGTGAAAGTTGTGCATTGGAATTTTGAACAACATAGACCACCCTTTTCACTCATATATATTTGGGCCACATGCTGGTCTGGCTGTCTTTTGACCCTCTCTAACATTATTTTTTGCTGAAAGACTCTGATGACCCTCAACGGACACAAGGTATAATATCTTAACCATGTGCGATGTGAATCACCACGCCCGTGCAAGCGCGAGGAAATTAAGGTGGAGGTACTGGCTCAACCGTGTGCGATTCAAGTGCACTGAAATCACCACAATCACGCAAGCGCGAGCAAAGGGTGGAGGTACTGGCTTAACCGTGTGCGATGGAAGTGCGCTGTAAAACCACCACAGGTGCAAGCTAAAGGCGGGTAAGTTTATTTGGAAATTAGGATGAGCCGTGTGCGATAGACCAGCTAGCTAGAAATATAAAAAACAAACTACCCGCCTTGAGTGTTGCAAAAATCGGCGGATTCACGCCACTTTGCCTTATTATCATACACGCTTATTGTTATTGGACCGTGCGCGATCTTGGGCACTCCCACCCCGCATCAATTTCTTTGCCCAAATTTTAGTAGCCTCCATACTTCAACCGTCGCCCACACTCCTCTAGCACCGGCCTTAATTATAGTAAAATTGCAGTAGCCGAGGCATTTGAACCATCGCCCTCCCTCGTCCCCCACCATCTCCACCCACCATTACTAAAATTTTCAATAGCTGTGGTGTATCCTCAAACACCAGCCCCCTCCATAGTCCCCCACCCACCCCCTCCCCCCCTCGAACCCTAGCTCGTGCCGGCCGCCGGCACCACCGCCAACCCCTGCTGGTCTACCCGTTCCTCCTAGCTTAGATAATAAAGTTCAGGTTACCCAACTATTCCTATACCGTCGCCCCACTCCGCCTGATTATTGAGATGAGGCCCGCGGTGTCCCTCCCGGCAAGATCCACATCCCCTCCTCCAGAATGTCGCAACCTAAGCTCGACCACGTATCCCGGGAGCCTGACGAGCGTTCGGCCAAGAAGAGGTTTATCATGGCCTCTCCGGCGGACGTTGGTGAGGCGGCCGCCATTCACCATGACCTGTCGATTCTGGAGCAACACGTCGCCGCGGAAGCTGGCGAAGACGTTGACTACATTGCCATGCTGAAGGCTTCATGTCAGCAGGCTAGCGTATTACTGTATCTCGGGAAATCTGGCTACGACATCAAGCTCATCCACATCGACGGCTTCAAGTGGGGCATGTCACAGGTTAAGTGGTCCATACCCAACCTCTCTAGTTCAACCGCCGTCGATCTGTTCGACGGCCCTACCGCTGATATCCACTGCCAAGCGCTCAAGGATATGCGAGATTTATACGCCATCGAGCCCATTTTGTCATTTCTGAAGGACACATTCTATGGTGGCGGCTTTGGATCCTCAATTTCCTAGTTAGATCTCATTGACCATGACCACGACCACAAGGAGGGCACCCACGAAGGTTCTTCCAAGGTGAAACTGCCCATTTGTGACATCAGAGAGTGCACCATGGGTCTGTGCTCTTCCAACTGGAAGGATCCCGTCCATGAAATGTGAGGCAACATTCTATCAGCAAATATTAGCTTTTATAGCTTTCCAACCCATACGCTTTGCTGTAGTAGCATTTGCCATGTGGTGCTTTAACTGTGCCGTGTTTAATTATTCCAGTTTTGCAAAAAATGTATTGTTCAATAGGTCTATTTGATGTTTAAGTATTAATTGTCCACTTCAGTTCCGCCAATGGCTATATTTGGTTGTTTATAGTGAGTAGATGCCTTGTTTATTTTTATTTGGTTGTTAGGTCGGTTCGAGTGAGCATTTTTCCAGTTATCAAGCAGATGCCTTGTTTATCTGTATTTGGTTCTTAGTTTGGTTGAAGTGAGCATTTGTCCAGTTATCAAGCAAATGCCTTGTTTATCCGTATTTGGTTGTCAGGTTGCCTTTTTTAGCATTTGTCCAGTTATCAAGAAGATGCCTTCTTTATCTGTATTAGGTTGTTGGGTTGCTTTTTTTAGCATTTGTCTAGTTATCAAGCAGATGCCTTGTTTATCTTTATCTGCTTGTTAGGTTGGTTGTAGTGAGCATTTGTCCAGTTTTCAAGCATATGCCATGTTTATCTGTATTTGCTTGTTAGGTTGGTTGTAGTGAGACTATGTCCAGTTTTCAATGGCCATATTTGGTTGTTATACTGGTCATTTCTTTCTTGTTTATTTCAGTCATTCACAATGTGTTGTTCATTATGTGCAAGTAGGAACTGTGCCGCTCGACTACACCAATACCAGTTTGAACGGCTATATTTGGTTCCAGTTATTCCTAGTGTAGTTAACACATGCCCTTGATTTCAGTTTTACACATTTATCCAGTGTGATGTTTAAGCATTACCTATGTTCTATTAATTTTCAACAATACCAGTTTGAATTGCAATATTTGATGGCTGTTAAGCCTGCTGCCGATAACATTGCCTTCTATTTTATGTCTGCTTTAAGAGCATGCTGAAACCAACACATTCAAGCTATCATTTGGAGATGATGTTGTTTACCTTTTCTATATTTGTTTGATGTTAAGATTGTTGTACTTATCATGCCTTTCCACTGCTTATGCAAGACAACAACGGGAGTGGCCACCATTTTCCGCCGAGGTTAGCTTCATCCCTCGAGTTGTACTACCCTCGTCGTTCCATAATGTAGTGCATACAGATCCAGGCCTGGACACTAGTTAGCTTCTAATATTGACTTCTTGCTTGTAGGTACATATGCCCTTGGCAAGGATCCACGCATTGACCCTTTTTGCTTATGGGGCAATGAGATATTGATGAACAAGCATCAAGTGAGGAAACTGATAAGGATTATTACCAAAAAATACGAATGGTGGCAAGCAAATTATTTGTTTATGCTCTATTCAACACAATATTGAGTTGCAGGATGGTAACTACAAACTCTGCGGCCTTCTCATTTTACTGCCCATAATGAGTTGTTAGACAACAATGTCTGAATCTTTTTCGTTCCCACTGGTTCCTGAAGCAGTTCACTCAAGATTACCTCACAAAGTATATGATTGGTGGACACACAATGAAGGTTAAAGTATTTCATCTAGACTACAATGAGCATCGAGAAGTCCTAATGAAGACTGTGAAGGATGGACGGGCAGCCATCACAAGAGGTTGGCCTAGAGTCGCGCGCGCATTACGCATGGAGGAGGGCACAATATGGGCATTCTGCTTCACCTTCTCTAGCAACCAGAATGTCTTTTCCCTCTCTCTTTACAGTCTCTAGTACAACTGTGGTTCATCATTCTTTACTTGGTGCTTCTATAGTTCTTCAGTATATGTACCTGTGCGACGAATTATAGATTCGTTGTTGAACCTATATTTGTAATAAACATGGTTGGATATGAAATAAGTGATTGCCTACTTTCAAATTCAAAACATGTGATTTTTAAATTAGGGATTACTTAGGGATTACATTGCACACGGTTTGCGAAAGCAAAACGTCTGCAATATACGTGGAGATCATAAACGTTTTAGGATCCACTACGTGTGCGATCAATCTCCACTGCACACATGACTTTCTCTTGAAAACTGTTTGTGTTAGGCCACCTTGCGCAAAAGTTTACCACATAAAAAGTGTGGGTGATCGACAACCTTTGCTACACAGTTTCTTCTACGCACCGTGTGTGTGATGCATTCAACAACGCAAACGATAAAATTATTAATATCGTGTGTAATGGCAATGCTATCACAAACGATTTAATGGGAAAAATTGTGTGTGATGTACATGTGAACGGAAACGTTTTCCTTGGAGTGACTTTTTGGGATATACATACGAACGGAAATGTTTAGTGGAAGTTGACTGTGTGGGATGTACTTGCGACCAGGAACAATGTCGCCTGCATAATTGTATTTTCTAGCTCTACTGTACGTATTTCCGTATTTGAGCGGTCGCCGGTCGCACATCACCTCATTTTGTCGAGTGTGTGTGCCAGGAGGGCATACCCCCGACGGTTTCTGGGTCGTGTGGGAAGGATCCCCCTATTGCCCACACTCACTTGGCGATGGTTCCAAATGTCATCCCTGAAGGGGGTTAAAACCGTTTGTTTAGCACCGATGCACACCAGTTAGTACATGACAACATGTACTTACATGAGCAATCCAAAACTTCATAACCATTTTGTTGATTCCACATTTATCTAAGTGTAAATATAGATCTTATAATTTCAAGCAAAGGGAGGATAAAGAAGCGAACATTTATAGTGACGCTACATAATCAAACAACAATGAGTGTAAGCATGCTGACAAAGGGCAAGAGGTACTGACAAGAGCAATGCAGAGCCCAATATTGTTGTGAGATCCTAGATCCTTTGAGCAAGGAGATTCATCTGAAATTAGTTTTCATACAAGAAAGAAGGTAAGGCACATTCAGAAATTTAGGACTTCAAATTTTGAATTGATATCATAGACAGTACCTGACGATGGGCTCTCAAGAGTTCTATTAGGGGTTTGGCTAGTGGAGTAGGTGTAAAGTGGGGTATAGTTGGGCCTGTGTTTTCTATGGCTGCTGGTCTATCTGATTTAACAGGTATCACTACCTTTTCCAAATACCTAATTTGTACTCCTTGAGGATCTACACTCACCCTCTTCCTTTTGGACACCTATTATGAAAGAACAACATTTAACTGAAAAAACATAGTATGATGACACATGCAATAGGTACAGAAAATGGATAGGTATGGCATATACTCATATATGATGCTTAAACTAAGCAGATGGTGTAACAAAGTAGAAGTAATGCAAGAGGTCAGATGCAAAATATGTGCGACCATTACAACCTTGCCAAGTTAGAGCAAGCAACTTGATGGGTGAATAAGATAGGCCATCCTCCACCATGCCAAGTTTGTTAGCTTGTGGATTGTTCAGCAATATTCCTCTCGTGCGCCTAGTCTCATATTCATTTTGACAATGTTCAATACCTGACATGCATGAAAACATAAAAACATGTGAGATTATCTTTGTAATGCAGAAGTGATTCTAATCCAATATTACCTCCCTGTAACCCCTTTGTGCTATCTCTGCAATTCTTCTGAGAGATGCCATGCATGCTGTAATTTGGTGTGTGGATTAATATAATGTGGTCTACTACTCAAAATATGAGAGCTCCGGAAGTGATGATACTTCGCAGATGACAGCTTCAACATATAGTAAACAAGAACAAGTCGACCTAACCTGACAGATTCAAAATATACTAAGGAAGAACAACTCGACCTGACCAGTTGACCGCAAATGTCTCTGCTATTCTTCCCAACAAGGACCATACTTATTAAGGAAGAGAAGAGGATCATCTTAAAGAAGAGCAGAAGAGCAAGAAGATTGAAGATATTACAAGTCTTTCTATACAATGTCGGTTGGCCACCCATGATGAACCAGAGCACATAGAGAAATACTATTCCTTCTGGTCTCTCCATATGTGGTTCACATGCATTTCGAAACTAAAGTAGGAGCATTTAGCTGACCAATTAAACATCTCTCACTTTTACTAATATCGGCATAATATCAGATTTGAATTTGTTCAACTAAGTATGTTTAGCTCGATGGGTGGAGCAGTGCTACTATGACATGAACCATGTAGGCTGATCGTGGTCATCATAAAATTGGGAAACTGTAAGCATGATGACTATAGTGTTGACTGTGGCAGTGGGATGGCAGATCTGAAGCTACAAACTGCGCAAAGGTTAGTTAGCAACCGATGTTTTGTTTGAAATAACACCTAAGATTTGGTATGGACAAGAAAGTATAGTCAACAAGTGACAAAGATATGCAATTGTGTTGTCTCACTATATATCGCGACATGCATTTGGAAACTCAAGTGGGACCTTTAGCTAACCAATTAAATGTGTCTATTAACAAGTAGCAGTCTCATATCACAATCATATTTGAACAACTAAGATTTGGAGTTTTGAGTGTTGTGTTGTTTAGCTTGAAGGGTGGAGTAATGCTAGTACGATAGAAAGCACCTACGCAGATCATAGTAGAGTAGATAAAAGGGGAAAACCCTAAGCATCAAGAGTAAAACCAGGAAAGTGGAACTAGCTGGACCACTGGGTGGCACAGATGCTTTGCGAAATGAATATAGGAACATTAGGTGACTAATTAAAAGTTCTCTATTTTAGTGATATGAGCATCATAGCAGATTCGTATTTCAACACCTAAGCTTTGGAATTATGAGTGGCATGTTGTTTTGCTTGATGGGTTGAGGTCTTGAGGAGCAGTGCTAACACGATACGAAGCACCTACGATGATGGTAGTGAATATAAAGGTGGGAAACCATAAGCCTTACGAGTGTAGTGACCGTGCCATGGCGAATCTGAAGGTGCAAACCGGACAAATCTACTTCGCAACCAATGTTTGCTTTCAACTAGCCACTACGATTTGGTACGGACAAGAAAAGCATAGTAAACAATTTATGATATATTTTCTGGGTGAGGTCAATAACGTAAGTACATATGGAAGAGTACCACCTAAGGGAGTCCTGGATTAGGGGGTCCCCGGGCGTCCGGGCTATGTGACGTGGGCCGGACTGGTGGGCCATGAAGATACAAGATAAAAGGCTTTCCCCCGTGTCCGGATGGGACTCTCCTTGGCATGGAAGGCAAGCTTGGCGTTTGGATATGAAGATTCCTTTCTTTGTAAACCAACTCTGTACAAACCCTAGCTCCCTCCGGTATCTATATAAACCGGAAGGTTTAGTCCTTAGAGGCGATCATTGTCATAATCATACAGGCTAGACTTCTAGGGTTTAGCCATTATGATCTCGAGGTACATCAACTCTTGTAACCCCTATACTCCTAAAATTTAATAAAGTAGGATGAAGGGTTTTACCTCCATCAAGAGGGCCCGAACCTGGGTAAACATCATGTCCCCTGCCTCCTGTTACCTTTGATCCTTAGACGTAGTGTAACACCCCGGATGTAACTTTCCATAATTGTAACTCCAACTCTTGCCATTTCCGGCTATGTGATATGCTATATCCTCCGTGGTTGGATTTTTGTATTTTGTTTTTCATTTTGTTCATGTCATGCATTTCATCTCATGTCATCATGTGCATCTCATTTGCATTCGTGTTCGTTTCATGTATCCGGTCATTTTCCCCGTTGTCTGTTTTGGAATCCGACAATGACACATGCACCCGTTACACCTCTCAGTTCACGTTTCGTGAGCAGGAGAAAAACGCTCTCGGAATGGGTCGAGATTTGTCGGGTGGCCTTGGTACATCACCAGTAGGCCGCCTGTCAAATGTCTTTCCATTTGGAGGTCGTTTGATGCCCCAACGGTTAACCGGGTAACCGTAAAAGCCTCTCTCTCATTGCAGCCCAGCACCCCTCCAAAACAGCCCACTAGCCCATCGAAACCCCCTCCATGCTCTCCGTCGTTGGATCATGATCGTGTGGGCGAAAACCGCACCTCATTTGGACTCTCCTAGCTCCCCGTACCTATATATATATGCCTCCAGCCATTCAAATCTGGGCGAAACCCTAGTCCACCCTCTCCCACCGCCACCGGACACGTTCGCGACGGCCGGACACGTCTGCCGCCGCGGCCCACGCCAATCACCGCATGGCACGTGTCCCACCGCCGCGACCCACGGAACCTAGGGCGGGCCCGCGCCAGCCCGCGCGCCGCCGCTGCCCGGTCAGTGCTCCGCTGCCTGCGCGCCCACGTCGTCGTCGCAGCTCGCCGTGCCGCCACCCTTGCTCGCCTGCGCCACCGCAGCCACTCGCTGGCGCCGCCATACCGCTTGCTGTCACCTCCCCACGCCGCGTTCGCTGCCGGTGGCCACTGCCTTGCCGTTCCCGTCCCTCGCCGGGAACCGAACCCCATGACCGGATCCGGCCACCACGACGCCGCCGGCGACCTCCACAGGCCTCTCCGGCCACATCTCCGGCGAGATTAGCTGCTGCCTCGGGAACCGTGCGAAACCCTAGATCCACAAGGTGGTTTTCTCTCTAAGTCTTGAAAATCTCATATCATGTGCCCATGTTTGTCATGTCATATCTCCATGTTCGTAGCCCCGATTTGCGCATATGATATATCAGAATGTTCGTCTCGTAATACTCTTCATGTTAGTGTCATTTGCATGCAGGTTACTGTCCATATTGATGCCCTAATATTCGTTGCAAGAGTGCATCCCATGTTGTTGTCTGCTGGAATTCATCATAACTTGTTCGTTTGTCATTTTCATTGCATTTTGTGTGTGCATCCCATGAACATCATGTCTACATGTTTTAGGAGATCCTCCATGCCATCTTTACAGTGGGTCAAGCCTTGTATTTTTATGAGCTCTGTAGTGACTAGCACAAGCATGCAAAGTAGTCTATATGATGTCGCTAAGTCTTTTCCTGTTACATTTTGTTGCTATGTTGTATTGTTGCTACAAGTAGATCCATGCATATGTTGAGGTAGTTCAGTAAGAGTGTTTTGAACATATGGTTATGCTCTATCCATTCATGCCTCTGGCTGCAATTATGGAGTAATATAGCGTGTCATTACCATGCTCTACTTTTGCTAAATATTATTGCTGGCAGACTATTAAGATGAAGTTCATTTTTGCCATGTCTTTTGCTAGTGATCCATGCACCCTATGAACTTGCTATTGCCATGTTTAGCTTCATAATTGTGTCTTCTTGCTGTTGGTGACCTTGGGATGCCATGAAATGATTTCTGGTGAGTGGCATGAGCTTGTAGAGTTGCTATCATGAATTTGTTTCTACCATGCTATGTTTTTCTTCCATGTCTGAAACTGATCATATCACTTGCCATGTTTGCATGGGTGCTACGTCATTTTCTGTGCATCTTTGGCTAAAGTTCAGTAAGGGAGTTTTGTTCTCTACCTTTAGTACTAGCATTCCATGCCTTTGTTTGCCATGATATATTCCTGTAGCATGTTGTTTGCTAGCTCTAAACATTGCTACCTGATGTTGTTTATACCATGTTTACTATTTTCACAAAGTTTGTGAAGCTGTTATCATTTGCATTTTTGCCCTACTATTTTAGGCTTGTTCTAGTGAGTCCTAGCAGGATCTCAGTGTTCATGATTTGTAGTGCTCCACATGTACTTTACGACCATGTGCTTTGTTGCTATGTTGGAGTGCGGTAGCATATTTCCTTGTTGCATATTAAGTGCTATGATGTTGTTAAGTGCAGTTTTGCATCGTTCTTGTTTTGCTTGTCATTTGCAAACCATGCATCCGTTTCCGGTGATCCTTATATCGATTTCGGTCAAAATCACTCACTCTTTCCAATGGCGTGCTTGGTTTGCCAAGTTGATGCCTTGATCATCTTTCCCTTCCGGAGTACCCATATGCATTACACGTCATATCTTGCATCCCATGTCATGTCTTGCATCGTGTTGCTTGTGCATTGCACCGTGATTGATTGTTGTTTCGTTGCTTGTGTTCTTGCTTTGGGTAGATCTGGGAGACGAGTTCGTGAACGAGGAACCTGTTGAGTACTCTAACGAGGAGCAAGCTTTCGACAACTTTGAGAACTTTCCAGGCAAGATGACCATTACCCTCGATATCACTTCTATCTTTGCTTGCTAGTTGTTTGTTCTATCGCTATGTTGCACTACCTACCACTTGTTTATCATGCCTCCCATATTGCCATGTCAAGCCTCTAACACACCTTCCTAGCAAACCGTTGTTTGGCTGTGTTACCACTTTTGTTCAGCCCCTCTTATAGCGTTGCTAGTTGCAGGTGCCTTACAGGTTGTTCCATGTTGGGAACATGGATATGTTGGGATATCACAATATCTCTTATTTAATTAATACATCTATATACTTGTCAAAGGGTGGAAGGCTTGGCCTTTTTCTCGGTGTTTTGTTCCACTCTTGCTGCCCTAGTTTCTGTCATAACGGTGTTATGTTCCATGATTTTGTGTTCCTTATGCGATTGGGGTTCTGGGACCCCCTTGATGGTTCGCTTTAAATAAAACTCCTCTAGCAAGGCCCGCCTTGGTTTTAACATTTGCCTAATAACAACTAAAACTTTTCCTAAGGAGTAATTAACCCGATGATTATCTTTATTCAACCCCCCGGGCCAGTGTTCCTCTGAATGCTGGTCCAACCTTGGCGATGTACGGCGCCCCCTGGGAAACCAGGGTCTCAGCCAACCCGACGTTTGGCCCATCTGGTGTGCCGTGAGAACAAGATACGTGCGACTCCTATCGGGATTTGTTGACACATCAGGCGGTCTTGCTGACTTGTTTTACCATTGTCAAAATATCTTGTAACTGGGATTCCGATGCTGATCGGGTCTTTTCGGGAGAAGGAATATCCTTCGTTGACCGTGAGAGCTTGTGATGGGCTAAGTTGGGACACCCCTGCAGGGTATAAACTTTCAAGAGCCGTGCCCGCAGTTATGTGGCAGATGGGAATTTGTTAATATCCGGTTGTAGAGAAATTGACATTTGACTTGATTAAAATGCATCAATCACATGTGTAACCGTGAGGGTCTCTTTTCGGCGGAGTCCGGGAAGTGAACACGGTTGGGTTATGTATGAATGTAAGTAGTTCAGGATCACTTCTTGATCACTTCTAGTTTCACGACCGTTGCGTAGTTTATCTTCTTATTCTTGTACTCGTATGTTAGCCACCATATTTTCTTAGCCCTTGCTGCAACTCCACCCCATAACCACATCATACCCATAAGCTTAAATAGTCTGGATGTCGCAGGTTTTGAGATTACTGAGTCCTCATGACTCATAGATACTACCAAAACAGTTGCAGGTGCTAATGATGCCAGTGCAGGTGATGCTACCAAACTCAAGTGGGAGTTCGATGAGGACCTTGGACGATCGGGGATCTAGCATTTGGGGCTATCTTCTTCTCATTTGGATTTGTCCGTAGTCGGACTATGTGTGTACTCTAATTGATGTATGGATTACTTGATCATTGTGTGACATGGCGATTGTAAGCCAACGATATATTTATCCCTTTCTTGTTCATTACATGGGATTGTGTGAAGATAACCCTTCTTGCGACAAAACCAAGATGCGGTTATGCCTCTATTTTGTGCCTCGACACATGGGAGATATAGCCGCATCTTGGGCGTTACAAGTTGGTAATCAGAGCCATCCCCGACTTAGGAGGCCCCTTCTTGATCGAATCGCTGATGTTGTTGGTTGAGGGAGTCCTGGATTAGGGGGTCTCCGGACAGCCGGACTATATCCTTTGGCCGGACTGTTGGACTATGAAGATACAAGATTAAAGACTTTGTCCTGTGTCCGGATGGGACTCTCCTTGGCGTGGAGGGCAAGCTAGGCAATACGGATATGTAAATCTCCTCCCTTGTAACCAACCTTGTGTAACCCTAGCCCCCTCCGATGTCTATATAAACCGGAGGGTTTAGTCCGTAGGACAACAGACAATCATACCATAGGCTAGATTCTAGGGTTTAGCCTCTACGATCTCGTGGTAGATCAACTCGTGTAATACTCATATCGTCAAGAACAATCAAGCAGGACGTAGGGTATTACCTCCATCAAGAGGGCCCGAACCTAGGTAAAACATCGAGTCCCCTGCTTCCTGTTACCATTCGCCTTAGACGCACATTTCGGGACCCCCTACCCAAGATCCGCCGGTTTTGACACCGACATTGGTGCTTTCATTGAGAGTTCCACTATGTTGTCACCATAAGGTTTGATGGCTCCTTCGATCATCGGTAGTGATGCGGTCTAGGGTGAGGTTTCCCTCCCCGGACAGATCTTCGTATTTGGCGGCTTTGCATTGCGGCCCAATTCACTTGGCCATCTGGAGCAGATCGAGAGTTACGCCCCTGGCCATCAGGTCAGATTCGGAAACATGAACTACACAATCGATATCGCGCGGAGACTTGATCTTCGACGGATTTGAGCCCATGTTAGGTGTGCCGCACAGTCACGACGAGCGTGACATAACTCTGCCGCCGGACAGTATTCGGGAGATCGCATCTGCAACTACTCCGGCCATCAATCCGGAGCAAATCGTGCCATCCGAGAACGGAGGGATAGACCCCGCCACGGAGGTCGCGCTCTTAGCGGCGATAGAGCCAGACGCTGACTTCACCCCTTATGAGAGACGTGTTGCTGAACCACTGGATTCACTCCCGGCCATGGACTCCGAGCCGCTTATATCCGCGCCCGTCGAACCCGACTGGGCGCCGATCATGGAGTTAACCTCCGCGGATATCTTTCAGCACTCGCCTTTCAGCGATGTGCTGAATTCATTAAGATCTCTCTCCCTGTCAGGAGAACCATGGCCGAACTATGTTCGGCTAGAATGGGATGCAGACGATGAATAAATTCACTGCCCACCCACCACCCACTTGGTAGCCACTGTCGACAACTTAACCGACATGCTTAACTTCGACTTCGAAGACATCGACGGCATGAACAAAGATGCAGGAGACGAACAGGAACCAGCGCCCATAGGGAGCCGGACAACCACTTCATCACATAACATATACATGGTGGATACACCCAAAGAGGGCAATGGCGAAGAGACAGCGGAGGATGCCCCTCCAAGCAACCCAAGCGCCGACGTCAGCGGCGCCGCTCTAAATCCCGCCATAGCAAAAACAGCAATAACAGCGCAAGAGGAAATAACAATCCAGTCGAATCTAGAAGAAACGACGACTGCGCCGCCCTGCCCCGGTGCAAACGGCGAACATAGTGCGGATCCAACGTCCGAACACGGTGATGCCAAGGATAAACCTCATCAAAACCCGTCTGGGGAAGAAAACAGTCCAGACGAAGATGCACACATCATCCCGGACACGCACTTGGAGCAAGAGAACCTCCACAGAAGGCTTATTGCCACAGCGAGGAGCCTGAAGAAGCAGAAGCAAAGGCTTAAGGCCGCACAAGATACGCTCAATAGCAGGTGGAACAAAGTGCTCGACAATGAAACAAAGTATGGTGGAAGTTACCACACAAATAGCTATCCAAAGCGCAAGCTATTACCTGAATTCGACGATGAGGCCTTAGAGCCCACACAGCCAAAAAATGATACGGCCAACCGGCCGGATCCACCACCTTGTGTCCGCGATAGAGCGGCTAACAAAGTCGCACATAAGTCAACACACGATCTACGTGAGAACTTGCGCCAAAAATCTGGCACGACCAGATCCATCTATGGATCTAGGAAGCGCGCTCCGGCACCAAATCAAAACCGAATACTACAACCATCCGAACACCATGGTATATCCCAATACAGGGGTGCCGCACACCCCCTATGTTTCACAGATGAGGTGCTGGATCATGAATTCCCAAAAGGATTCAAACCAGTGAACATAGAGGCGTACGACGGGTCCACAGACCCTGGAGTCTGGATTGAGGACTTTATCCTCCATATTCATATGGCTCACGGAGACGATCTCCACGCCATTAAATACTTGCCCCTCAAGCTTAAAGGGCTAGCTCGGCACTGGCTGAAAAGCCTCCCCGAAAACTCAAATGGAAGTTGGGAGGAGCTCGAGGATGCTTTTCGGGCTAATTTTCAAGTGACTTATGTGCGACCTTCGGATGCAGACGATTTAAGTCATATAATCCAACAGTCCGGAGAGTCTGCCCAAAATCTTTGGAACAGGTTCCTCACCAAGAAGAACCAAATCGTCGACTGTCGGGACACCGAAGCCTTAGCAGCTTTTAAACACAATGTCCGAGACGAATGCCTCGCCAGACACCTTGGCCAAGAAAAACCGAGAACAATGGCAGCCCTAACAAGCCTCATGACCCGCTTTTGCACGGGCGAAGACAGCTGGTTGGCCCGTAGCAGCACCAGCGACCCAAGCACATCTGAAGTCAGGAATGGCAGTGTAAAACCACGACGCAATAAAATTAAGCGTCGAAATAAAGAAGGTAGCCAAGATAATAAGGCGGTAAATGCCGGATTCAGGGGCTCTCGACCAGGTCGGTGGAAAAAGCCTTTCAAAGGCAGCAGAGAAGGACCATCTGGCCTAAACAGGATTCTTGACAACCTCTATCAGATTCACGGCACCCCCGACAAACCTGCAAATCACACCCACAGAGAATGTTGGGTCTTCAAGCAGGGGAAGAGACACCATGCGAAGACGAGGATGAACCTCGCCAGCAAAGCACCGGAGGCCAGAAAAAGGTCCCACCAGAAGTTAAAACGGTAAACGTGATCCATGTGACGAAGAGGAGAAGCAGCCATGCACTCCGAGACACACGCGCCATAGAGCCCGTCACCCCTAGGTTCAACCCCTGGTTGGCCTGCCCGATCACTTTTGATCGTAGGGATCACGCGAAAAGTATCCGACATGAAGGACTGGTAGCTTTGGTGTTAGACCCAACAATAAATGGGTACCATTTCAAACGAGTCCTCATGGACGGCGGCAGTGATCTAAATCTGATATATCAGGACACAGTCCACAAAATGGGGATAGACCTGACACAAATAAGCCACAGCAATACTACCTTCAAGGGAGTAATACCAGGCCAAGAGGCCTGCTGTATGGGCTCTCTACTGCTAGAGGTTGTATTCTTTTCTCCCGATAACTTCCGAAGCGAAAGGTTAACTTTCCACGTCGCTCCATTCCAAAGTGGTTATCAAGCACTACTTGGAAGAACGGCCTTCGCTCATTTTAATGCAATACCGCATTATGCTTTTCTCAAGCTTAAGATGCTGGGTCCATGTGGCATCATCACAGTTAGCGGAAATACCGAACGTTTTTTACGTGCGGAAGAGCATGCAGCGGCTCTAACAACCGCGAACTAGACGGCCTCACCAACCAGAAAAAATGAGAGGTCGTCAAGACCACGTACATGGTTAGATGAGTCCGGCGCTCCACCACATATACATGAGATTGTTTTGATGATCAAACCCTCATAGACAATACCAGGGGCTTCCCGCGTGTAATTAGGGCCAGCCCGGTTCAACTTGACTTCTCTTGAATTTTGATAGTTCATTGATAATAACCAATTCTTTTTTTGGCACGGCAACTTTCACCTAAGTTCTTTCCTTTTACAGATGACAATTGTGCTACACCTGTCCAGGACACGGCACAACGGAGACACAGGCGCAGACGTGCAGCAGGGACCCGCCCAAAGGTTTCTTTTTAGATTAAGACCCTACGTCAACCTTTTTTACTGTCTCTTGTTGCTCACATCCTCCGGATACTCCACACAACCGAGAAGGATGCTGACATTATTAGCATGTGGCCACGTCAGGATATTGCACGTACCTGGACACAGGGGGTTTATTATTAAGGGCATTGTTTAGCCTGGTATATGTTATAAAGACCGAACACCTTAGGGAGTGTTCGGCGTCGTGAGTTTGGCCCTATATGCATCAGCTCCGAATCATGTCTTTGGTCAAATGTTGGGTTTGCCCTGCTCCCATGTTTTGGTAACTTATGTTCCATTATATCGGCTAAGGTAGCACTGGGAGAACTACTGCGATTGTGCCCTGGTTCATCCGGATGAGCACCTCAGTAGAGCAAGCCGAAAACTGACTGTCATGATATAGCGAGAGACTAGTCAACCACTCGATGACTCAGCGGAATCTTCGGGATTCCTCTGCATTAACGAAGGACCGTTTCTCGGTCATGTACGTACGCGCCCCGTATTCGGACGAGCGCAAAAGTACCAGGGGCTATATAGTAGCCCCACCGTCAAACTCCTATGGCGAAGTGAAAGTGTTAAAGCAATATAGTCTGATTGCCTCGTTCGCCATGCTACCACCTCCTTAATGGAACAAGACGTTGGATCAAGTGTGGATTCGTGTTTTCTGCGAACACCCCCACATTATAGGCGTGGGGGCGGAAGCCAATGACTGCAAACTTTCAGGTTATATACATATATACATAAATGGCCGCACAGGAGGCATCATAATACTTCCGGGCAAAAGTATAAATATAACCTTGATAACTCAATAAAACATTGTTTTTACAATGGAAGTACATGTCACTAGAACATAATATTCTTCGAGCACTGAGCCTCTATCGAACGAGCGTCTTCAAGAACTTCTTCAAAGTAGTGCTCAGCAGCCACTCGGCCAATGGCCGAACCCTGTGTCACAACAGTGGTGGCCTCCATCTCCGCCCAGTATGTCTTGACATGGGCAAAGGCCATCCGCGCACCCTCTATGCATGCCGATCTCTTCATAGCATCGATGAGCAGCACATCACCAAGGAATTGTTGCACTAAACTAAAATAGCTATTCGGCCTTGGCCCTCCCGGCCACAAATGATCCACAATGGACCTCATAGCAAGTCCGGACAACCTACGGAGCTCGGCCCACTCGGCCATTCGCTCATTCAGCAGCAGCGGACAGGCTGGAGCACGAAACTTTGACCAGAACAGCTTTTCCACTTCGTGATCTTTTTGATCCTTGAAGTACTCGGCCGCATCAGCGGCACTTGCAGCCAAATCCATGCAGGTGTCCGTAGAACTGCATAGTCAGTCAAGAGGAGCATACTTCGGATCTCCGAATTTAGTCCACAACAAGAAGGGCTTCGCAGACACGATATCTGCAGCTTGATGCAGCTCCCCCTTCATCGCTCTAATTTTGGAACGGGCTTCCTTGGCAGCTACCAGGGCCTTCTCCAGGTCCTTCGCCATCATTCGGCCTTCTTTTTTCAAGAAGCAGGTAATGGTCAGTGGCATCTTTTAACTCTACAGCCATTTTTGACATTCTTTCCTTGCTCTCACAATGCGCGGCCTGTTCGGCCCTTAAATCTTCGGCCGCCTTTAGAGCGGCCGCATTGCTACTCCTTGCTTGTTCCTTGGCTCGGGCAAGCCCCGCCTGAAGGGTCTCCACGGTGGCAGCTCCATCTGCAGTCACAACATATTAAAGATACTGGCATCATGCTCCTCTTATCATGTGACGATCACCAGAGAAATCACTGACCCTGTGCCTCGTCAAGCCTCTAGTTGACAAGCACGATATCGGCATCGGCCGCATCAAGTTGCTGCTTTAGCTCGGTAAATCCATCATTTCGGCTAGCCACCGAAGTCTCAGCCGCCTGCACATAAAGGCAGTCGGGTTATTACCTGGGAATACGATCCTTGGGTTGCCGCCGTTCTCGACGACAACCAGAGTCTCAGGGGCTACTATCTGCATAGGGCACACCTAACGTGTGCGGTACTATCAAAAACATACACTATTTCACGTACCTCAAAGCCTTTCAGCAGACTCATAAAGGCTTCGTGAAATCCGCTGAAAGCAGATGAAATCCTTTCAATTACTGTACCCATCAGCGTACGATGCACTTCCGAGATGGCCGCTTGCCCCAGAAGATCCTTCAGTGTGTCCGACCGCACACTGTATAGTTCTGGACTCTTGCCGCCGCCCTCCTCAGGAGCCGGATACTGGGGATTCCGGGTAGTCAAAGGATTATCCTCTGGCCTCGGTGGATCCGGAGATACCCTCCGCGACGACACTTTAGGGTCGCCCACCTCATGAGGCGGGATGTCAGGGCGAGGCGTTTCGCTCTCCATCATCTCCGGAAGAAGATCCCCCGAAGACCAACTCTGTCGAGAAGGGCTACAATCTGGACTACAATTTATAAGCATCGGTTATTGTCTTCGGAAGTAAGGTAGGATATTTTCACTATTAAGTACTTTTTGATTACTTACAGCTCGGTAGAGGGCTGATCCCCGCGCGGACATTGTGCGGCTAGAATGCCCTCCGAGGCAGGACCCTCTGGTGAAGATTTCTTCTCCCGTTTGGAAACCTTAGTTTCCGGATCTTCAGAGGTAGTCCTCTTCCTTCCCCGGGGAGAGAGAATGTCAGATTCTTCCCCTGGTTATCCTCCCTCACGGAGGCGCTCATTCCCCTGGTTGGAATGAGTAGCGAGTGAGGCCCGCTTTCACCCTCTTTATTCCCCCCTTCATCTTCCTTTGAGGGCACTAGATAAGGCGCCGGCGAGAGCATCTTGTCCAGTACCGGATTGTATAAGCCCTCAGGAAGGGGGGCCGAACACCTGATCATCTTCACCTTTGTTATCCAGTCCAGGTCAAAGGGCGACTCTTTAGAATGATGCCATGACAAATAAAAGGACAGCTGGTTCGGCCATGGGATTACTTACGTGGGTAGCAGGGCGGTTGCAGCTCAAACCCACATCCTCGGTGGTGTCCGGACACTCTATTTTGTGTCTGAAGAACAATTTGTACATCTCTTTGAGTGTCATGCCGAGGAAATGCTGAATAGCTCGCGGTCCTTCCGGGTTGAATTCCCACACACGGAGGGGCCGACGTTTGCAACGCTGGACTCGACGAACTAGCATAACTTGCATTACCATAACCAGACTAAAATCTCTCTCAAAGAGATCTCGGATACGGCTCTGCAATATTGGCACGTCCTTTGCTGGACCCCAGCTCAGTCCCCTGCTGATCCATGACATCAGTTGTGATGGGGGGCCTGAGCGAAAGGTGGGGGCGGCTACCCACTTAGCACTTCGAGGAGCTGTGATGTAAAACCACTCCCGCTGCCACAATCTGGACACCTCTGGGAAGGAACCCTCTGGCCATGGAGCATCAACGATTTTGCTTATTAAGGCACCCCGGCACTCTGTGTGCCGCCCCTCGATCATCTTCGGCTTCACATCGAAGGTCTTGAGCCATAGGCCGAAGTGAGGGGTAATGCGGAGGAAGGCCTCACATACGACAATAAATGACGAGGTGTGAAGAAGGGAATCCGGGGCCAGATCATGGAAATCCAACCCATAATAGAACATAAGACCCCTAAGAAAGGGATCCAGAGCTAGGCCTAGTCCTCGGAGGAAGTGGGAGATGAACACGACGCTCTCGGTGGGTTCGGGAGTAGGGATGACATGCCCTCGGGCAGGCAGCCTATGCGAAATTTCGGCGGTCAGATATCTGGCCTCTCTCAGCTTCTTGATGTCCTCCTCTATGACAGAGGAAGGCATCCACCGACCTTGAAGGTTGAATCCGGACATAGTTGAAGGTCCAAAGTGCCTGACCTTGAGCTTTGGGTGTTAGAACTCGAGGCGGGGAAGGGTTCGATTGAGCACGAGAGGGAAAAAAGGACAGGCCTCGCCCTCTTTAGAAAAGAGGTGAATATCAAGCATCCTCCTTGTGGCCATTTGGGACTTACCTAAGATCTGGGAGTCATACCAACAGGCACGATTGGATTACCCACGTCCGAATTGATGGGAATCCTGTAATAAGGGGGACACGATCTCTGCTTTGACGAGACGTGTCAGAAAAACCGCCTCGCAATATGCGCAGCGCTGGTTGAGGAAAAAAGGTTTAGATAAAGACCGGGCCATGACGTGATGTCATGCTGTCAAAACGTGACAACAGATTAGATTTATGGAAATATTATTCTCTCTACGATGGGGTGTGGAACTTTTTTTGTAGAGCCGGACACTATCCTTGAGTTCAAAATTTTCTATGGAGTATTTGGAGGAGGAACCCGCGTTGCAATGCCGAAGACAATACTGCGCGCCGGACTCGTCGTCATTGAAGCCTGGTTCAGGGGCTACTGAGGGAGTCTTGGATTAGGGGGTCTCCGGACAGCCGGACTATATCCTTTGGCCGAACTGTTGGACTATGAAGATACCAGATTAAAGACTTCGTGCCATGTCCGGATGGGACTCTCCTTGGCGTGGAAGGCAAGCTAGGCAATACAGATATGTAAATCTCCTCCCTTGTAACCGACCTTGTGTAACCCTAGCCCCCTCCGGTGTCTATATAAACGGGAGGGTTTAGTCCGTAGGACAACAGACAATCATACCATAGGCTAGCTTCTAGGGTTTAGCCTCTACGATCTTGTGGTAGATCAACTCTTGTAATACTCATATCATCAAGAACAATCAAGCAAGACATAGGGTATTACCTCCATCAAGAGGGCCCGAACCTGGGTAAAACATCCTGTCCCCTGCTTCTTGTTACCATCCGCCTTAGACGCACAATTCGGGACCCCCTACCCGAGATCCGCCTGGTTTGACACCAACATTGGGTCTAGAACAAAAAAATGTTTTGAGTCTTAGGATGATATATATCGGAGAGTAGGATTCTTTTTACTGCTCAGTCCCCTTCGCCGCTCTGTTGACGCCTCCTAACGTAGATGTTTTGACTTTCATCTCCTCAATATCACTAAAAAAATTAGGATCACGCGTGTATCTTTGAATCGCTCTGATATTCTTGTGACGTGAACATTGTTCTTGGTGCCTCCTGACATTTAGGGGTTGTTGTAGTGTCCCGGGGAGTTGAGCTCCAAGGTGTTGTCGTCACAATCTTATCGTTGCAGTTCTGGAATACCTGAGTTCGCCGACATCAAAAATCTCTTTTATGCAGTTAGTGGTGAGATAACATCGGCGCCACCTATTACTGGGAGGGAGTTCAGGAGTATTGCCATAGCTCGTATAACAGATGCATTTCGAAGGTTAAGGTACACGATTTCTGGAGTTTTCTTGGTTATGTGTTGATGGATGGATACAGTTGGAGCGTAGGGCTTGTTTGTTATGTGATATATATATTGTGCCTCCCTGTATCCCCAACACCAGATTACATAACCAGAAACTTTCGGGAGTTAATAGGTGGGAATTCAAGTAGCTCTAGTTATTCTTCCCACAGATATTTGGTACGTGATTGGGTGATCCTTACCATCTATTTGTCCAGTTGTACCTTGTTATTTCATTCATCAATCTCTTTTCAAGTGGCTTCTCACCATAATGGTCGTGTAATGTTAACTTTGGAATTCATTCGTTCAATCTTTGTTCGAATATTTATTGTGAATACTATATGTTGCAATTTCTATCCATTGATTCAGCTTGTCTATCTGTCTATCATGGTTCTAACGGATGTCACCCTATTCAGGATGGCTCCTCCAGCACGTCTGAATCCGCAACGCAATGATGGGGATCAGGCGAACCCTCCACCTCGGCCACCTCCTCCGCCTCCGAAGGCATGGCAAGCTGTCATGGCAGCCACCAACACCAATACCCAGATTCTTTTGCAACTCTTGAAAGAGCACAACCAAGGTCAAGGAAACCAATGGAATCAAGGTCAAGGGTAATTCAATAATCAGCCTCAGTTTTCTACGCTCAACTAGTTCCTTGCAAATCAGCCAAAGTCTTTCAGCAACCATGCCAAGGCCATAGGCACCGATGATTGGCTCGTGGACATCAGCAAGCATTTTGAATGTAGCAATGTTAGGCCTGAGGATTACGTCAAGTTAGCTTCTTTTCAGCTCAAGTACCAAGCAGCTGATTGGTATCAACAATACAAAGATTCCAGAGGAGGTCGAGTGATTACCTAGGATGACTTCTGCCAGGATTTTAAAGCTAATCACATTCCAACAAGTGTTGTTGAGAGCAAGTGTGAGGAATTCCGCAATCTCAGGCAAGGAAGCATGTCTGCGTACCAATACAACATCCAGTTTCAGCAAGTTGCTCGCTTTGAAAGGCAGGACGTTCCGGATGAAAAGAGCATGATCTATCACTTTAGGGGTGGCCTCAGAGAGGATCTGCAGTTAGCTCTCGTTCTTCTTGTGGCTACTCAGTGAGATCAGTTCTATAACATGGCCCTCAAGCAAGAAGGTGCTAAGCTCAAGTGTGAGGCTTCAAAGAAGAGAATCGGGGATGCATTCCAGCCTTCTTCTTCCTCACAAGTGGCAGCTAAGCAACAGATGTTTTGGCTTCCTCTACCTCCTCTGTTTCGTCAGTCGTACCAGCAGAAGAACAAAGGTGGCCATGGATCTTCCCACCCACCCAACCCAGGCTATCAGAACAAGTCTTAGACTCAAGCTCTGAAGACAGGTGCTCCTCCTTCTTATGACCGCCCGCTCTCAGAAGTCACTTGTAACAAGTGTTAGCAGAAAAGTCACTATGCAAACAAGTGCGTCAACCAAAGGCGCCTTCCGCCTCCTCCTCCTGTGAGGTCTTCATGCAATGAAGTGGTCAAGCATAATCCCAAGTCTGCAAGAGGGAACTTGATGAACTCAACTCAAGAAGAGGATTCTTCAGAAGTAATCATGGGTAATCTCCAACTTAATTATATTCCTGCAAAAGTTTTATTTGATATTGGTGCATCGCATTGTTTCATCTCAAGATCTTTCGCATCAAAGCATGAGTTTGTTTTTCAAGATTTGCCTAGACCGTTATCAGTTGTTTCTCCAGGTTTACTCATGAACACGATCTCGGTGGTTTGGGATGTTTCCATCAAGATGGGCAACTATAAATTCCTGGCTTCCCCAATTGTTCTCAGCGACTCTGATATTGATATAATTCTCAGCATGTATTGGCTTTCTAAGCACAAGGCTCAACTTGATTGTGCTGCTAGGGAGATTAAATTGACACACTCTTCTGAGGATGTGATCATATATGCCACTTGTGATGAAACCATTCGGTTGTTCTCTCTCAGTGGGAAGGGCGAGTTAGACGCTATTTCTCAGATTCCAGTTGTTTGTGAGTACCAAGATGTCTTTCCAGAAGAGCTTCCGGGTATGCCTCCTCACCGGCCAGTTGAGTTCGTTATCGATCTTGAGCCTGGTACTGAACCCGTCTGCAAGCGTCCATACAAGCTTGGACTAAAGGAGCTGAAGGAATTGAAGAAACAGCTCGATGAACAAGAGCATCTGGGTCTGATCAGACCAAGTTCATCACCGTGGGGTTGTGGTGTTCTTTTGTCCAAAAGAAGGATGGCACAGACCGACTTTGCATCGATTACCGTTCATTGAACAAGAAGACAATCAAGAACAAGTACCCACTTCCCAACATCAATGAGCTATTCGAGCAACTTAAAGGTGAAAAGGTGTTCTCCAAGCTTGACCTCTGTATCGGTTATCATTAGATTCGCATTCGTGAAGAAGATATTCCCAAGACAACATTTAGAACAAGCTTTGGTTCTTATGAATATAATGTCATGTCTTTCGGTCTTGTCAATGCTCCTCCAACATTCTCTCATATGATAAACTTCATCTTCAACCCATACACAAATGAATTCATCCTGGTGTATCTCGATGATATCTTGGTATTCTCCAAGAATAAGGAGGATCATGCCAAACATTTGTGATTGCTCCTCGACAAGCTTAGAGAGTATTTATTCTATGCGAAGTTTTCCAAATGTGAGCTTTGGCTTGATGAAGTTCTTTACCTTGGCCACATCATCTCCGCTAAGGGCATTGCTGTTAATCCAGAGAAGGTTTCTGCAATTGTGAATTGGGAGCCTCCTCGGAATGTCAAGCAGCTCTGCAGTTTCCTTGGGCTTGCAAGCTATTGCCGAAGATTCGTTTAGAATTTCTCTAAGATTGCAAAGCCTCTTTCCAACCTCCTCCAGAAGCATGTCAAGTATGTCTGGACTCCTGAGTGTGACGTTGCTTTCAACACTCTCAAAGAGAAGCTAGTCTCAGCTCTTGTCCTAACTCCTCATGATGAATCGAAGCCATTCAAAGTTTTCTGTGATGCCTCCTTGCAAGGTCTCGGCGCTGTGTTAATGCAAGAGAAGAAAGTTGTGGCCTATACCTCTCGTCAGTTGAAGCCCAATGAAAGGAACTACCCCACGCATGATCTTGAGTTGGCGGTAGTTGTCCATGTATTATTAACATGGAGACATCTCTCGTTGGGAAGGAAAGTGGACATTTTCACATATCACAAGAGCCTCAAGTATATCTTCACTCAACCCAACCTCAACCTCCGCAAAACTCGTTGGGTCGAAATGATTCCAGAGTACAACCCATGTATTGAATATACTCCAGGCAAGGCGAATGTGATTGCAGATGCTTTGAGTAGAAAGGCTTATTGCAACATCTTAATTCTCAATCCATTCCAACCGGATCTTTGTGAAGCTTTCCGCAAGCTCAACCTCCAAGTTGTTCCTCGAGGTTTTCTTGCCAACCTTCATGTCACTCCAACTTTGGAAGACCAAATTCATGAGGCACAACTCCTTGACACCATGGTGAAGAGGGTGAAACATGGTATTGCCAAGGGTTTACCCAAATACAAGTGCTATCGCATTGATGAGAAGGACACCTTCAAGGACAGGACTGTGGTTCCTAAAGGTGATCTAAGGAAGGTCATAATGAGCGAAGTGCACAATTCTCTTCTTTCCATTCATCCAGACAGTTCGAATATGTACCATGACCTTAAGCAATCATAGTGGTGGACTGCAATGAAGCGAAAAATTTCTCAATTCATGAATGAATGTGATGTTTCTCGAAGGGTGAAAGCAGAACACCAACGACCGGTTGGTTTCCTCCAACCTCTTGCTATTACAGAATGGAAGTTTGATCATATCGAAATGGACTTCGTCACTGGATTTCCTAAGTCCAAGCATGGGAATGATGCTATTTTCGTTGTCATTGACAATCTTACAAAAGTTGTTCATTTCCTTCCAATCAAATATTCTATCACAGCAACTCAGTTGGCAGAGCTATACACCTCCAGAATTGTCTTGTTGCACGGTATTCCGCAATTGATCCCTTCAGACTGTGGAAATATTTTCACTTCTAAGTTCTAGGACTCCTTCCAGAAGGACACGGGCATCAACATTCGCTTCAGCACGGCTTTCCTTCCTCAAACAAGTGGCCAAGTCGAGTGAGTCAACCAAATCCTCGAAGACATGCTCAGGGCTTGTGTCATCTCTTTCGGTATGAAGTGGGAAGATTGTATCCCTTATGCCGAGTTCTCCTACAACAACAGCTTCCAAGCAAGTTCCGGCAAGGCCCCGTTCAAAATTCTATATGCTAGAAAGTGTCGTACTCCTCTCAATTGGTCCGAGACTGGTGAATGCCAACTTCTTGGCAACGACTTGATCATAGAAGCTGATGAAATGTGTAAAGTCATTCGTGAAAATCTCAAAGCCATGCAATCGCGCCAGAAGAGTTACTATGATAGAAAGCACCATGACTTGGATTTAGAGATCGGAGTCCATGTCTGCCTCTGCGTCTCCCCAATGAAAGGCACTCGACGCTTCAGTATCAAAGGAAGCTTTCCCCTAGATACATGGGTCCTTTCAAGATCATTGGCAAAAGAGGGGACCTTGCCTATCAACTTGAGCTTCCGTCCAACTTCGCAAATGTGCATGATGTGTTTCACGTGTCACAGCTTCGCAAGTGCCTCAAGACACCCAAACGCACTATCATGAGCATCCCATTATCAATCTTGATGAAACCGAGAGCAAAACTCGACAAAGTCTATCAAATTCCTGAAAGTTAAGTGGTCGCACCATTCCGACCGTGAAGCCACCTGGGAATGCGAGGATCACCTCTGTTCCGAATATCCGGAGTTCTTTCAGTCCTAGATTTTGGGTCGAGATCCTCTTGTAGTGGTGGAGAGTCGTAACGCCCCGGATGTAACTTTTCATAATTGTAACTCCAACTCTTGCCATTTCCGGCTATGTGATATGCTATATCCTTCGTGGTTGGGTTTTTGTCTTTCGTTTTACGTTTTTTTCATGTCATACATTTAATCTCGTGTCATCATGTGCATCTCATTTGTATTCGTGTTCGTCTCATGCATCCGGTCATTTTCCCCATTGTCCGTTTCAGAATCCGACACTCACACATGCAACCGTTGCACCTCTTAGTTCTTGTTTCGTGAGCGGGAGAAAAATGCTCTCGGAATAGGTCGAGATTTGTCGAGTGGCCTTGGTACATCACCAGTAGGCCGCCTGTCAATTGTCGTTCGATTTGGAGGTCGTTTGATGCCCCAACGGTTAACTGGGTAACCATAAAAGCCCCTCTCTCATTGCAGCCAAGCACCCTTCCAAAACAGCCCACTAGGCCATCTAAACCAGGCCATGCTATCCGCCGTTCGATCACGATCGTGTCGGCGAAAACAACATCTCATTTGGACTTTCCTAGCTCCCCCTACCTATATATATGCCTTCCCCCGTCCAAATCGAGGTGAAACCTTAGTCCACCCTCTCCCGCCGCCACCGGACGCGTCTGCGACGGCCGGACACGTCCGCCCCCACCGCCCGCGCCAATCACGGCCCAACACGTGTCCCATTGCCACCACCCACTGCCACGGCCCGTGGAGCAAATGGCGAGCCCGCGCGCCGTTGCCGCCCGGTCAGCGCTCCGCCGCTCGCTCGCCCCAGCAGCCGCGCGACCCCGCTGCCGTCCCTGCTCGCCGTGCCGCCGCCCTTGCTCACCTGCGCCGCCGCACCACCCGCCGTCGCCTCACGATCGCCGCCCCCACACCGTGTTCGCCGACGCCGGCCACTGCCTTGCCGTCGCCATCCCTCCCCAAGAACCGGACCCCGCGACCGAATCCAGCCAACACGACGCCGTCGGCGACCTCCACACGCCTCTCCGGCGAGATCCGCCGCTGCCTTAGGAACCGTGTGAAACCCTAGATCCGTGAGGTGGTTTCTCTAAGTCTTGAAAGTCTCATATCATGTGCCCATGTTTGTCATGTCATATCTCCATGTCTGTAGCTCCGATTTGCGCATGTGATATATCTAAATGTTCGTCTCATGATGCTCTTCATGTTAGTCTCATTTGCATGCATGTTACTATCCATGTTGATGCCCTAATCTTCGTTGCAAGAGTGCTATATGATGTTGTCTGCTAGAATTCATCATAACTTGATGATTTGTCACTTTCATTGCATTTTGTGTGTGCATCATATGAGCATCATGTCTACATGTTTTAGGAGCTCCTCCATGCCATCTTTATAGTGGGGAAGCCTTGTATTTTTATGAGCTCTATGGTGACTCACGAGCATGCAAAGTAGGCTGTATGATGTTGCTGATTTCAGACACTTTGTTGCTATGTTACATTTTGCTAAGTCTTTTCCTGTTACATTTTGTTGCTATGTTATCTTGTTGCCACAAGTAGATCCATGCACATTTTGAGGTAGTTCAGTAAGAGTGTTTTGAACATATGGTTATGCTCTATGCATGCATGCCTCTGGTTGCAATTATGGAGTACTCTAGCTTGTCATTACCATGCTCTACTTTTGCTAAATATTATTGCCGGCTGATTGTTAACATGAAGTTCATTTTTGCCATGTCTTTTGCTAGTGATCCATGCACCCTATGAACTTGCTCTTGCCATGTTTAGCTTCGTAATTGTGTCTTCTTACTGTTGATGACCTTGTGATGCCATGAAATGCTTTGTGGTGAGTGGCATGAGCTTGTAGAGTTGCTATCATGAATCTGTTTCTGCCATGCTATGTGTTTCTTTTAAGTATGAAACTATCATATCACTTGCCATGTTTGCATGGGTGCTACCTTATTTTCTGTGCATCTTTGGCTAAAGTTCAGTAAGGGATATTTGTTCTTTGCCTTTAGTACTAGCAGAAATGCCTTTGTTTGCCATGATATGTTCATGTAGTGTGTGAAGCTGTTATTATTTGCATTTTTGCCATGCTATTTTATGCTTGTTCTAGTGAGTTCTAGCAGGAGCTCGCTGTTCATGATTTGTAGAGCATCACATGTACTTTAAGGCTATGTGTTTTGCTACTATGTTGGAGTGCGGTAGCATAGTTTCTTGTTGCATCATAAGGGTTATGATGCTGTTAAGCGCAGTTTTGCATCGATCTTGTTTTGCTCGTCATTTGCAAACCGTGCATCCATGCATCCTTATATCGGTTTCGATCAAAATCACTCACTCTTTCCAATGGCGTGCTTGGTTTGCCAAGTTGATGCCTTGATCAGCTTTCCCTTTCGGAGTACCCATATGCATTGCACGTCATATCTTGCATCCCATGTCATGTCTTGCATCATGTTGCATGTGCGTTGCACTGTGATAGATTGTTGTTCCGTTGCTTGTGTTCTTACTTTGGGTAGAGCCAAGAGACGAGTTCGTGAATGAGGAACCTGTTTAGTACGCTAATGAGGAGCAAGCTGTCGACAACTCTGAGAACTTTGCAGGCAAGATGACCATTACCCTCGATATCACTTCTATCTTTGCTTGCTAGTTGTTCGTTCTATCGCTATGTCGTGCTACCTACCACTTGTTTATCATGCCTCCCATATTGCAGTGTCAAGCCTCTAACCCACCTTCCTAGCAAACCATTGTTTTGCTATGTTACTGCTTTTGCTCAGCCCCTCTTATAGTGTTGCTACTTCCAGGTGCCTTGCAGGTTGTTCCATGTTGGGATATCACAATATCTCTTATTTAATTAATGCATCTATATACTTGGCAAAGTGTGGAAGGCTTGGACTTTTGCTCGGTGTTTGGTTCCACTCTTGCCGCCCTAGTTTCCGTCATACCGGTGTTATGTTCTTTGATTTTGCGTTCCTTACGCGGTTGGGGTTATGGGACCCCATTAACAGTTCGCTTTGAATAAAAATCCTCCAGCAAGGCCCAACCTTGGTTTTAACATTTACCTAATAACAACTGAAACTTTACCTAGGGAGTAATTAACCTGAGGATTATCTTTATTCAACCCCCCGGGGCAGTGGTCCTCTGAGTGTTGGTCCAACCTGGGCGATGTCCGGCACCCCCTGGGAAACCAGAGTCTCAGCCAACCCGACGTCTAGCCCATCCGGTGTGCCCTGAGAACAAGATATGTGCGACTCCTATCGGGATTTGTCGGCACATCGGGCGGTCTTGCTGGTCTCGTTTTACCATTGATGAAATGTCTTGTAACCAGGATTCTGAGACTGATCGGGTCTTTACAGGAGAAGGAATATCCTTCGTTGATCATGAGAGCTTGTGATGGGCTAAGTTGGGACACCCCTGCTGGGTATAAACTATAGAGCGCCGTGCCCGTGGTTATGTGGCTGATGGGAATTTGTTATTATCTAGTTGTAGAGAAATTGACATTTAACTTAATTAAAATGCAACAATCGCATGTGTAACCATGAGGGTCTCTTTTCGGCAGAGTCCAGGAAGTGAAAACGGTTGGGTTATGTATGAACGTAAGTAGTTCAAGATCACTTCTTGATCCCTTCTAATTTCACGACCGTTGCATAGTTTCTCTTGTTATTCTTGTACTCGTATGTTAGCCACCATATTTGCTTAGCGCTTGCTGCAACTCCACCCCATGACCACATCCTACCCATAAGCTTAAATAGTCTTGATCTCACGGGTTTTGAGATTGATGAGTCCTCGTGACTCACAGATACTACCAAAGCAGTTGCAGGTGCCGATGATCCTAGTGCAGGTGATGCTACCGAACTCAAGTGGGAGCTCGACGAGGACCTTGGCTGTTACTACGTGTCTTTTCTGTATGATCAATAGTGATTCCTAGTTGGGACGATCGGGGATCTAGCATTTTGTGTTATCTTCTTCTCATTTGGATTTGTCCGTAGTCGGACTATGTGTGTACTCTGAATGATGTATGCATTATTTGATCTTTGTGTAACATGGCGATTGTAAGCCAACTATCTATTTATCCCTTTCTTGTTCATTACATGGGATTGTGTGAAGATGAACCTTCTTGCGACAAAACCAAGATGCGGTTATGCCTCTAAGTCGTGCCTCGAGACGTGGGAGATATAGCTGCATCTTGGGCATTATACGCACAGTTCGGGACCCTGATACGTCTCCATCGTATCTATAATTTTTGATTGTTCCATGCCAATATTATACAACTTCCATATACTTTTTGTCAACTTCTTATACTATTTTTGGGACTAACATATTGATCCAGTGCCCTGTGCCAGTTCTTGTCTGTTGCATGTTTTTGGTTTCACAGAATATCCATATCAAACAGAGTCCAAACGGGACAAAAATGGACGGATATACTTTTCGGAATATTTGGAAAATCTGGAAGAAAAATCAATGTGAACCAGTGTCCAAGGTGGGCACGAGGTAGCCCCCCCCAGGGCGTGCCCCTGACCCTCGTGACCCACCTGTAAGGGGGTTGACGCCCTTCTTCGGCCGCAAGAAAGCTAATTTTCAGAAAAAAATCACGGCGAAGGTTTTGTTCCAATCATACTTACGGATCTCAGGATATAAAAGAAACGGTGAAAGGGCAGCAGAACAGAACGCAGAAACAGAGAGAGACGGAGAGACAGATCCAATCTCGGAGGGGCTCTCGCCCCTCCCACGCCATGGAGGCCAATGACCAGAGGGGAAACCCTTCTCCCACCTAGGGAGGAGGTCAAGGAAGAAGAAGAAGAAGAAGGGGGGGCCTCTCCCCCTTTCTTCCTGTGGCGCCAGAATTCTACCGGGGGCCATCATCATCACCGTCATCTTCACCAACAACTTCACCGCCTTCACCACCAACTCTTCTCCCTTCTATGCAGCGATGTAACCTCTCTCTTACCCGCTGTAATCTCTACTTAAACATGGTGCTCGACGCTATATATTATTTCCCTATGATGTATGGCTATCCTATGATATTTGAGTAGATCCGTTTTGTCCTAATGGCAATTTGATGATCAAGATTGGTTTGAGTTGCATGTTTTATTATTGGTGCTGTCCTATGGTCCTCTCCGTGTCGCGCAAGCGTGAGGGATCCCCGCTGTAGGGTGTTGCAATACGTTCATGATTCGATTATAGTGGGTTGCGTGAGTGACTGAAATGCAAACCCGAGTAAGGGGGTTGTTGCGTATGGGATAAAGAGGACTTGATGCTTTAATGCTATGGTTGGGATTTACCTTAATGATCTTTAGTAGTTGTGGATGCTTGCTAGAGTTCCAATCATAAGTGCATATGATCCAAGTACAGAAAGTATGTTAGCTTATGCCTCTCCCTCAAATAAAATTGTAATAATGATTACCGGTCTAGTTATCGATTGCCTAGGGTTAAATAAATTTCTGGTAACAACAAACTCTCTACTAAACCTAACTTAGTTGTGTCTTTATCTAAACAACCCCTACTTTTTATTTACTTGCTCTTTATTATCTTGCATACCTATCCAACAACACCTGGAAAGTACTTCTAGTTTCATACTTGTTCTAGGTAAAGCGAACGTAAAGTGTGCATAGAGTTGTATCGGTGGTCGATAGAACTTGAGGGAATATTTGTTCTACCTTTAGCTCCTCGTTGGGTTCGACACTCTTACTTATCAAAAGAGGCTACAATTGATCCCCTATACTTATGGGTTATCAAGACCTTTTTCTGGCTCCATTGCTGGGGAGCAATAGTGTGGGGTGAATATTCCCGTGTGTGCTTGTTTCCTTTATCACTAAGTAATTTTTATTTTCTGTTCTTAGTTGTTCTTTATCTTTAATTATGGATATGGAACACGAAATACCAAAAAAATTAGGTGTACTTGCTACTCATGGAGATGGGGAACCTCCTAAAACCCTCGATGCTAGTTATGTGAAAAATATTATGTACTACTTTAATAATCCTGAGAAAACCCCATTCAATTATGTAATGGGAGTAACGTTGCATCAACGTGAATACTTTAGGGATTATCGCTTGACACAAAAAGGGAAACTATTATGGGATCAAATTCATATATTGAAGTGGTATGCTAGACAACTATGCTCGGAATATGATTATACTTGTTGCTCTAGGATGAATGCTCCACAACTTCCCTTTTCATGCAAATTTAATGATAATAAAACCTTAGCTTCTTATGCTAATGGTATATATGATTACTATGATGTGGAACAAATAGAAGAATTTGTTGCTTTTATGTGTGCTTATGAAATTGAATCTATGTTTTAAGAGTTTGAAGATTTTGATGATGCTTGTTATAGACCTGAAAATTTAGCTATCCTCGGATATTGCAATGAGAATTATGAATACAATTCCGACATTAATGCACTTATTGGGAAAGTCTTGGCTGTCCAAGAAGAGACTAATATTTTGCAGGAATCTATGGAAGAAGAAGTTGATGAAACTGTGAGCTCATTGGATGAAAAAGATGAGGAGGAGAGCGAAGAACAAAAGGAGGAAGAGCGGATTGATCACCCGTGCCCACCTTCTAATGAGAGTAACTCTTCAACTCATACATTGTTCAATTTCCCTTCGTGCTTATCGAAGGATGAATGCCATGATAATTGCTATGATCCCGTCGATTCTTTTGAAATATCCCTTTTTGATGATGCTTGCTATGCTTGTGGCCAAGATGCCAATATGAATTATGCTTATGGAGATAAACTTGCTATAGTTTTTTATGTTAAACATGAAATTGTTGCTATTGCACCCACACATGATAGTCATATTATCTTTTTGAATTCTCCCAATTACACTATATCGGAGAAGTTTCCTTTTATTAAGGATTATATTGATGGGTTGACTTTTACCGTTGCACATGATGTTTTTGATAGATATAATATGCATGTGCTTGCTTCTCCTACTTGCAATTATTATGAGAGAGGAACTATATCTCCACCTCTCTATGTTTCCAACACGAAAAAATTGCAAGAAACTGTTTATACTATGCATTGGCCTTTACTATGTGTGCATGATGCATAGGAAGAGACTTAAAATTCGTCATTGCTTTATATACATTACTTTGTGCTCACTACTAAATTACAAATCATTGTTGATTCAAATTGGCTTTGATATACCTTGGGATCCGGGTGGATTCACTACTTGAGCACTATATGCCTAGCTTAATGGCTTTAAAGAAAGCGTTGCCAGGGATACAACCCGGAAGTTTTAGAGATTCATTTATTTCTTTTGAGTGCTTTCATATAGTTTGAAAACAACAAAAATAAAGGGGGGAACCCAAAACTTTTTCTAAAAGAAAAGTGAAAGTGAGAGAGACGAGCATTGTGAAAGTGGGGGGACGTCCTTGAACTTTGTTCATGCCCATGGGAACTTTGTGAATCTTAATTACAGAAACCTTTCAACAAAAATAATTATCCCCTTATACAATTCCATTGTATTATAAAAATAATGTGCCAAGGTTTGCCTTTAGGATGTTGACATTTTCTTGATGGTCTGTATGGTGCAGGACAGAAACTTTGGCTATATTGCGCGATTTTACATTTTTTTGCTGGAACATCAAATGGTTCTGATTCTTTTTGCACTATCTTCCTATACAAATTGTTTATTTTTTCTAATTTTGGCATAATGTTTCAAGTATCAGAAGTATGGTGAATGTTCAGATTTCTACAGACTGTTCTGTTTTTGACATATTCTGTTTTTGATGCATAGTTTGTTTGTTTTGATGAAACTATCAATTTATATCAGCGGATTAAGCCATGAAAAATTATATTACAGTAGAGACAATGCAAAAACAAAATATGAATTGGTTTGCAATAGTACTTAGAGTAGTGATTTGTTTTATTATACTAACGGATCTTACCGAGTTTTCTGTTGAAGTTTTGTGTGGATGAAGTGTTCGATGATCGAGAAGGTCTCGATGTGAGAAGAAGGAAGAGAGGCAAGAGCTCAAGCTTGGGGATGCCTGAGGCACCCAAAGTAAATATTCAAGGAGACTCAAGCGTCTAAGCTTGGGGATGCTGGGAAGGCATCCCCTCTTTCTTGAACAAGTATCGGTATGTTTTCAGATTAGTTTCGTTCATGCGATATGTGCAATCTTGAAGCATCTTTTGCATTTAGTTTTCATTTTTCTTTTATGCACCATGATGGTATGAGATAGTCCTTAGTTGGTTTACAGAATGCTCATTGCACTTCACTTATATCTTTTGAGTTTGGCTTTATAGAATGCTTCATGTGCTTCACTTATATCATTTGAAGCTTGGATTGCATGTTTCTCTTTACATATACAACCGCCATTTGGAGAATGCTGTTTTGCTTCACTTATACTTGTTAGAGCGTGGGCATATCTTTTGTAGAAAGAATTGAACTCTCTTGCTTCACTTATATCTATTTAGAGAGATGACAGGAACTGGTCATTCACATGGTTAGTTATAAAATCTTACATAAACTTGTAGATCACTGAATATGATATGTTTGATTCCTTGCAATAGTTTTGCAATATGAAGATGGCGATATTAGAGTCATGCTAGTGGGTAGTTGTGGATTGTAGAAATACTTGTGTTGAAGTTTGTGATTCCCGTAGCATGCACGTATGGTGAACCGTTATGTGATGAAGTCGGAGCATGATTTATTTATTGATTATCTTCCGTATGAGTGGCGGTCGGGGATGAGCGATGGTCTTTTCCTACCAATATATCCCCCTAGGAGCATGCGCGTAGTACTTTGTTTCGATAACTAATAGATTTTTGCAATAAGTATGTGTGTTCTTTATGACTAATGTTGAGTCCATGGATTATACGCACTCTCACCCTTCCACCATTGCTAGCCTCTCTAGTACCACGCAACTTTCGCCGGTACCTTAAACCCACCATATACCTTCCTCAAAACAGCCACCATACCTACCTATCATGGCATTTCCATAGCCATTCCGAGATATATTGCCATGCAACTTCCATCATCATCATACACATGACTTGAGCATTCATTGTCATATTGATTTGCATGATCGTAAGATAGCTAGCATGATGTTTTCATGGCTTGTCCGTTTTTTGATGTCATTGCTACGCTAGATCATTGCACATCCCGGTAGACCGCCGGAGGCATTCATATAGAGTCATATCTTTGTTCTAGTATCGAGTTGTAATATTGAGTTGTAAGTAAATAAAAGTGTGATGATCATCATTATTAGAGCATTGCCCTAGTGAGGAAAGGATGATGGAGACTATGATCCCCCCATAAGTTGGGATGAGACTCCGGACTTTAAAAATAAATAAAAGAGGCCAAAGAAGCCCAAATAAAAAAAAGAGGCCAAAGAAGCCCACCAAAAAAAATGAGAGAAAAAGAGAGAAGGGGCAATGTTACTATCCTTTTACCACACTTGTGCTTCAGAGTAGCACCATGTTCTTCATATAGAGAGTCTCTTGAGTTATCACTTTCATATACTAGTGGGAATTTTCATTATAGAACATGGCTTGTATATTCCGATGATGGGCTTCCTCAAATGCCCAAGGTCTTCATGAGCAAGAAAGTTGGATGCACACCCACTTAGTTTCAGTTTGATCTTTCATACACTTATAGCTCTAGTGCATCCGTTGCATGGCAATCCCTACTCACTCACATTGATATCTATTGATGGGCATCTCCATAGCCCGTTGATATGCCTAGTTGATGTGAGATTATCTTCTCCTTTTTGTCTTCTCCACAACCACCATTCTATTCCACCTATAGTGCTATGTCCATGGCTCACGCTCATGTATTGCGTGAAAGTTGAAAAGGTTTGAGAACGTCAAAAGTATGAAACAATTGCTTGGCTTGTCATCGGGGTTGTGCATGATGTGAATATTTTGTGTGGTGAAGATGGAGCATAGCCAGACTATACGATTTTGTAGGGATAGCTTTCTTTGGCCATGTTATTTTGAAAAGACATGAATGCTTTATTGGTAGTCTTGAAGTATTATTGTTTTTATGCCAAATGATAGACTATTGCTTTGAATAACTAGTATCTTAATATTCATGCCATGACTAGATATGTGATCAAGATTATGCTAGGTAGCATTCCACATCAAAAATTATCTTTTTTACCATTTTCCTACTCGAGGACGAGCAGGAATTAAGCTTGGGGATGCTGATACGTCTCCGTCATATCCATAATTTTTGATTGTTCCATGCCAATATTCTACAACTTCCATATACTTTTTGGCAACTTTTGATACTATTTTTGGGACTAACATATTGATCCAGTGCCCAGTGCCAGTTCCTGTCTGATGCATGTTTTTGGTTTCGCAGAATATCCATATCAAACAGAGTCCAAACAGGATAAAAATGGACGGAGATACTTTTCGGAATATTTGGAAAATCTGGAAGAAAAATCAACGCGAACCAGTGTCCGAGGTGGGCACGAGGTAGGGGGGTGCCCCCTCCCCCTAGGGCGCGCCCCTGACCCTCGTGACCCACCTGTAAGGCGGTTGACGCCCTTCTTCGGCTGCAAGAAAGCTAATTTTCGGGGGGGGGGGGAAATCCCGGTGAATGTTTCGTTCCAATCGGAGTTTCGGATCTCCGGATATAAAAGAAACGGTGAAACGGCAGTAGAACAGAATGCAGAAATAGAGAGAGACGGAGAGACAGATCCAATCTCGGAGGGGCTCTCACCCCTCCCACGCCATGGAGGCCAAGGACCAGAGGGGAAACCCTTCTCCCACCTAGGGAGGAGTTCAAGGAAGAAGAAGAAGGGGGGCCCTCTCCCCCTTGCTTCCGGTGGCGCCGGAATGCCACCGGGGGCCATCATCATCACCGTCATCTTCACCAACAACTTCACCGCCTTCACCACCAACTCTCCCCCCCTCTATGCAGCGATGTAACCTCTCTCTTACCCGCTATAATCTCTACTTAAACATGGTGCTCAACGCTATATATTATTTCCCTATGATGTATGGCTATCCTATGATGTTTGAGTAGATCTGTTTTGTCCTAATGGCTATTTGATGATCAAGATTAGTTTGAGTTGCATGTTTTATTATTGGTGCTGTCCTATGGTGCTCTCCGTGTCGCGCAAGCATGAGGGACCCCGCTGTAGGGTGTTGAAATACGTTCATGATTCGCTTATAGTGGGTTGTGTGAGTGAGTGAAAGACATACCCGAGTAAGGGGGTTGTTGCGTATGGGATAAAGAGGACGTCATGCTTTAATGCTATGGTTGGGTTTTACCTTAATGATCTTTAGTAGTTGCAGATGCTTGTTAGAGTTCCAATCATAGGTGCATATGATCCAAGTAGAGAATGTATGTTATCTTATGTCTCTCCCTCAAATAAAATTGTAATAATGATTACCGGTCTAGTTATCGATTGCCTAGGGTCAAATAACTTTCTCGTAACAACAAACTCTCTACTAAACCTAACTTAGTTGTGTATTTATCTAATCAACCCCTACATGTTACTTACTTGCTCTTTATTATCTTGCATAACTATCCAACAACACCTACAAAGTACTTATAGTTTCACACTTGTTCTAGGTAAAGCGAACGTAAAGTGTGCGTAGAGTTGTATCGCTAGTCGATAGAACTTGAGGGAATATTTGTTCTACCTTTAGCTCCTCGTTGGGTTCAACACTCTTACTTATCGAAAGAGGCTACAATTGATCCCCTATACTTGTGGGTTATCAGACCCCCGACCCGAGATCTGCCGGTTTTGACACCGACATTGGTGCTTTCATTGAGAGTTCCTCTGTGTTGTCGACAAATGATTCGATGGCTCGTTCGATTATCCACAATGATGCTGTTTCGGGGGATATTTTTCCCCTGGGCCAAATTTTTGTGTTTGGCGGCTTCGCACTGCGAGCCAACTCGATTGGTCACCTCAAGCAGATCGACAGCTACACCCCTGGTCATCAGATCAGTTTCAGGAACCTAAACTATGTTGCCCATATCCGAGGGGATTTGATCTTCGAAGGGTTCACGACCCCGATCACCGCGCCGGCCTTAGATCCGGAGTACGCTGTCAGGTCCGAAGACGGGAATTTGGAGCCCCCCGGATCCTCTGCAATTACGGATATTATTACCGCAGATCCGGAGGGGATGGCATCATCGCCTAACCCGAAAACAAACCGAACTCCCCTTGTCACTCAAGCACCGGACACTCCGCCAGACTCTAAGTCCAAACTCTCAAGGTCTGTGTTAAGCGGGCGCCCCCAGGAGGCTCGAACTCCGGACAGCCCCACGGACTCTCGCTTCTCTGTCCATCCCACACCTTTAAACGAGGCTCTGGACTTAATGCGATCACTCACCATTACAGAAGGATCGCTTCCGAATTATGCCCAGCCCAGACTAGGGGCTGAGAGAGGGGAATTTTATGTCCCACCCACCACCCACTTCATAGCCATTGTCAAGGATCTAACTGACATGCTGGACTACGCCTCCGAAGACATCAACGGTATAGACGATGACGCTGGAGATGAACAAGGCCAAAACCCTCCATTTACTGGACAATGGACGGCTACCTCCACATACGACGTGTACATGGTGGCACACCCAAAGAGGATGGCGATGACAGCAAGGAGAATCCGGTTGAGGACAAGCCTGCCGAAGTACCTCCAAAACATCGATGTCGGTGGCACTGCCCAAAATCGCGTCGCTAAAAAGACATCAATACCAGCACCGAAGAGAATAACACTCCGAAGAACGCTGAAGACCCCGAAGCCCCTATCGAGCCAACATCAGAACTGGATAATTGGCAGGATGGGCAAGTTAATCCAGACGATCCTATCGGGAACAAAGACTCGGAGGAGAGTAATTACCTACCAATGTCCGAAGAAGATGTGAGCCTCGGCGATGAAGATTTCATCGTGCCGGAGGAACCCCTCGAACAAGAACGCGTCAAACGCGGTTAATCGCCCCTGCAAGAAGCCTGAAAAAGAAGCAGAAGCAGCTTCGAGCTGATCAGGATCTACTCAATGACAAATGGACTAACGTCTTGGCGGCCGAGGAATATGGCCTCGAGCGCCCAACTAAGATTTACCCAGAGCGCAAGCTACTGCCTCAGTTCGATGACGAGGCCCTTGAGCCCATACCGCCAAAGCATAAAGCTGCTGACAAGCCCGACCGACCCCCACGGGGACGGGACAGACCAGCTACTCATGCCGAACATCAGCCCGCACCACCCCGCCCTCGAGGCAAGGAGGTAACAGCCCCGGGCTATACCTACGACTTATGCAAGGACCTGAACAATAGATCCGGTCTGACAAGATCAATCTACAGATCTAGGGGCGTGCTCCAATGCGCGAGGGAGGCCTTCAGACTTGGCGGGACAAACACAATCTCGCACGGGCCGAAAAGCGCATATGGCCCCTATCTGAATTACACTGCGATGCTGCCCGGTATAGAGGCGCCGCACACCCCCTATGCTTCACCGATGAGGTAATGGAGCACCAGTTCACAGAAGGGTTTAAACTCATGAACATTGAATCATACGATGGTACAACAGATCCCGCGGTATGAATTGAAGATTTCCTTCTCCACACTCACATGGCCCGCGGTGACGATCTACATGCCATCAAATACCTCCCCCTAAAGCTTAAGGGACCACGTCGGCACTGGTTAAATAGCCTCCCAGATAATTCTATTGGCAGCTGGGAAGATTTGGAAGATGCCTTTAGAGACAACTTCCAACGTACCTATGTACGACCCCCGGACGCCGATGACCTTAGTCACATAGTCCAACAACCCGGAGAGTCAGCCCGAAAATTCTGGACAAGGTTATCAATTAAAAAGAACCAAATCGTTGACTGTCCGGACGCCAAAGCCCTAGTGGCCTTTAAACACAGCATTCATGAAGAATGGCTCGCCCGACACCTTGGCCAAGAGAAGCCAAAGTCCATGGCAGCACTTACAGCATTCATGACCCGCTTTTGCACAGGAGATGATAGTTGGTTAGCCCGTAGTAACAACGGCACCAGCGACCCTGGTACTTCGGAAATCAGAAACGGTAGCGGCAGGCCCCGACGCAACAAACACAAGCGTCGAAGTAACAATGATAATACCAAAGACATGTTGGTCAATGCCGGATGCAGTGGATCCAAATCTGGTCAATGGAAGAAGCCATTTAAAAGAAATAACAATGGCTCATCTAGCATGGACTGAATACTCTATCAACCTTGCCAAATTCACAGCACCCCCACAAGCCTGCCAACCATACCAACAGAAGCTGTTGGGTCTTTAAACAAGTCAGTAAGCTAAACACTGGACATAAGGAGAAGGCATCGCCCAGTGAGGACGATGAAGATTAGCCTCACCCACCAAACACCGGGGAACAGAAGAAATTTCCCCTCAAGGTCAAAACGGTGAATATGATATACGCTACTCACATCCCCAAGCGGGAGCGCAAGCATGCTCTAAGGGACGTCTATGCGATAGAGCCAGTCGCCCCAAAATTCAATCCATGGTCAGCATGTCCGATCACTATTTCTCGGAGAGACCATCCAACTAGTATCCGTCACGGAGGCTCGGCCGCATTGGTACTCGACCAAATTATCGACGGATTCCACCTTACCTGGGTCTTCATGGCCGACGGCAGCAGCCTTAACCTACTCTATCAGGACACTGTCCGCAAATGGGTATTGATTCTTCAAGAATTAAACCCACCAAAACTACCTTTAAAGGAGTAATACCTAGTGTAGAGGCCCGTTGCACGGGCTCAATCACATTGCAAGTTGTCTTCGGTTCACCGGACAACTTCATAAGCGAGGACTTGATCTTCGACATCATCCCCTTCTGTAGCAGTTATCATGCATTACTCGGACGAACCGCATTTGCTCGCTTCAATGCGATCCCGCATTACGCATATCTCAAACAAAAGATGCCCGGACCATGTGGTGTTATAACAGTCAATAGAAACACGGAGCGCTCCCTCCTTATTGAGGAGCACACCGCGACCCTTGCAAGGGACGTCCAGGGCAGCCTTATCAAGCCAAACACTACATCGGTAGTCAAGCCCCAGGACACTGTTAAACGCATCCGGACTACTCGGAAGAGCGACGGTCCAGCTTGTCCGGACCTTGATTACCAATTTGGCCTCCATCTCAGCCCCAGCCGAATTGCGGCATATGTGCCACGCGTAGATAACTACGTACTAAAGATACCATGGGCCAAGACAGAGGCATAGTAAAGAGAAAGTCCACAATACGGCTCGACCCTACCTGGACCCTCATGTTTCTTTTTGTCTTATTTTTTCAGGTTCCTTACAACCAACAACACATTCCGACGGTACCAAGGTCCCTTTTTAGGTCCCTCATGAGAACCCGATCATTGATCCTTTTGAAGGATAATACACCAAGGAGGAAAACAACATAGACGTGTGGCATAATTTCTAAAGGATCTTTAAAGATCACCTCTTCCTTTTTAGGACCCGGACACAGCTTTCCCTGGTGCAAGGCATGTAAAATACGTTTTGACATATCAATCAGATATAAGGGAAATAGTTTATCGCCCAACCTATTCGGTACTGTCTTATTTCTTAACCTGTATTCCTTCTTTTTTTCTTGTCTGATTGCCATGTACACCTAGGTACGACCTAAATCGCAAGGGGCTCCATTCGGCCACGTACATTTCTTAAAAATAAAATAAGTCTGAAACATTTTTACAGTGCAAATTCGGCGTCATGAATATGGCATCATATGCATCGGCTCCGAATCATGTCTTTGGTCAATAGTTGGGTTGCTCGGCTCCTGTGGTTATTGCCTTACGTTCTACTTGTTCGACTATGGCAGTAAAGGGAGAACTACTGCGATTGTGTTTTCGGCTCATCCGGATAAACACCTTAGTATAGAAAGCTGAAAACTGACTGTCATGGTGCGATGAGAGCTGGTCAGGTATTTGGCGACTAACTACAAATCTCTTGCGATTTTTCCCGCATTATGCGAAGGACCGGTCTATGCCCGGTCAGGCATCTACAACACCCAAGTTCGGATAATCGAGCAACACCAGGGGCTGCACCTATAACCACATTGTCAAACTCCTATGGCTAGGTGAGAGCGAAAAAGCCACATAGTCTGATTGCCTGGTTCGCCGGACTAACACCTCCTTCAAGGACCACGCTGGTTGGATCAAGTGTGTCTAGGTGCCATTCCGAACACCCCCGTACTACTGATACATCTCCAACGTATCTATAATTTTTGATTGTTCCATGCTATTATATTATCCATCTTGGATGTTTTATATGCTATTTTATATGATTTTTGGGACTAACTTATTAACATAGAGCGAGTGCTAGTTTCTATTTTTTCCTTGTTTTTGAGTTTTACAGGAAAGGAATACCTAACGGAGTCCAATTGACGTGCCAATTTTTGATGATTTATTATGGAGCAAAAGAAGCCCCCGGAGTAAAATAGTTGGACTAGAAGAGTCCCGAGCCATCCACGAGGGTGGAGGGCGCGCCCTACCGCCCTTCCTCGTGGATGACTCGGAGAACCCCCCTGACATGAGACTGACGCCAAAAATTCCTATAAATACAGGAACCCCCGAAAAGAAACTTAGATCAGGAGTTTCGCCATCGCAAGCCTCTGTAGCCACCAAAAACCAATCGGGACCATGTTCCGGCACCCTGCCGGAGGGGGGAATCATCACCGGTGGCCATCTTCATCATCACGGCACTCTCCATGATGAGGAGGGAGTATTTCACGCTCAGGGCTGAGGGTATGTGCCAGTAGCTATGTGTTCGATCTCTCTCTCTCTCATGTTCTTGATATGGCACGATCTTGATGTACCGCGAGCTTTGCTATTACAGTTGGATCATATGATGGTTCTCCCCCTCTATCTCCTTGGGATGAATTGAGTTATCCCTTTAAAGTAATCTAATCGGATTGAGTCTTTAAGGATTTGAGAACACTTGATGGATGTCTTGCATGTGCTTATCTGTGGTGACAATGGGATATTCATGTGATCCACTTGATGTATGATTTGGTGATCAACTTGCGAGTTATGTGACCTTGTGAACTTATGCATAGGGGTTGGCACACGTTTTCGTCTTGACTCTCCGGTAGAAACTTTGGGGCACTCTTTGAAATTCTTTGTGTTGGTTGAATAGATGAATCTGAGATTGTGTGATGCATATCGTATAATCATACCCACAAATACTTGAGCTGACATTGGAGTATCTAGGTGAAATTAGGGTTTTGGTTGCTTTGTGTCTTAAGGTGTTCTTTTACTACGAACTCTAGGGCTGTTTGTGACACTTATAGGAATAGCCCAATGGATTGGTCAGAAAGAATAACATTGAGGTGGTTTCATACCCTACAATAATCTCTTCGTTTGTTCTCCGCTATAAGTGTCTTTGGAGTGACTCTTTGTTGCATGTTGAGAGATTGTTATGTGATCTACTTATGTTATCCTTGTTGAGAGAACTTGCACTAGTGAAAGTATGAACCCTAGGCCTTGTTTCAATGCATTGCAATACCATTTGTGCTCACTTTTATCATTAGTTACCTTGCTATTTTTATATTTTTAGATTACAAAAACATATATCTACCATCCATATTGCACTTGTATCACCATCTCTTCGCTGAAGTAGTGCACCTATACAATTTACCATTGTATTGTGTGTGTTGGCGACACAAGAGACTCTTTGTTATTTGGTTGCCGGGTTGTTTGAGAGTTACCATCTTCATCCTACAGCTCCCCACGGATTGATAAACCTTAGGTCATCCACTTGAGGGAAATTTCCTACTGTCCAACAAACCTCTGCACTTAGAGGTCCAACAACGTCTACAAGAAGATGGATGTGTAGTAGACACCAAGCTCTTTTGTGGCACTGTTGCCGGGGCGGTTAGCGCTTGAAGATATATCTTTAGATCTTGCAATGGAATCTTTTAGTTTCTTGTTTTATCACTAGTTTAGTCTATAAAAGAAAAATACAAAAAAAATAGAATTAAGGTTGCTCATATGCTTCATCTTTTTAATGTCTTTCGTGAAAATAAGGATTCCGATAATTGTGCCGAAGTGTTAGAAGAAGAATGTATTAAAATGTTTGGCACTAAATATTTGGATGATGAGAATGATTGCAATGTTGTTAGTATGCATTCTTTGAATATCCATGATGCTAATGATATGCAAAGCCACAAGCTTGGGGATGCTATGTTTGATGAAGATGATACTTTTTGTCCCCCAAGTTTTCATGAGCAAATTTATTGTGATGAAAGCATCCCTCCTATCTATGATGATTATTGTGATGGCACGTATGCTATAAAGAATAATGATATCCATGAAACTTGTCATCATGATTTTAACTTTCAATTGGATTATGCCTCACACGATAGTTATTTTGTCGAATTTGCTCCCACTATTCCAAATGAGAAGAATTTTTCTTATGTGAAGAGTAGTAAACTTTCTATGCTTACGAATCATGAAAAGAATGCTTTATGTTACAGTTATATTGTTAAATTCATTCATGATGCCACTGAAAATTATTATGAGAGAGGAACATATACTTTTACATATTGCAATAATAACAAGTTTCCTCTATATGTGTTGAAAATCTTGAAGTTATCCTTGTTTTACCTTCCTATGCAAGTTGATTCTTGTTCCCACAAGTTGTTTGATCAAAAAATCCCTATGCATAGGAAGTGGGTTAGATATAAATGTGCTTGTCATATGCTTCATGATGATCCCGTTATGTTTCAATTCTCACCTTTTATGTGAACATCATTGAAATTATCATGCCTGGCTAATAAGGCATTAAAGAAAAGTGCTTGTTGGGAGATAACCCAATGTTTATACCTACTGTTTTTGCGTGTTCACATGATTATGATACTTTATTAATCATGTTTTATAGCTTTTGTTAGAATAATGTGCCAAGTTAGTCCTTTGGGAGGGCTTACGGTGATAGTTGATTTGATCTTGCTGAAAAACAGAAACTTTTGCGCTCAGGTAAACAATTCTCATTTTTAACAGAAGCGTGATAAAATAATGATTCTTTTTGCAGAGGATTAGTAAATAAATTTCCTAGTACTTCCTAATTTCTCAGGATTTTTGGAGTTACAGAAGTATTCGAGAGTTACAGATTACTACAGACTATTCTGTTTTTGACAGATTCTGTTTTTGATGCATAGTTTGCTTGTTTTCTAGTTTCTACGGCATATATTGCTTAATATAAATTGTAAAAATATTATGGTAGAGTAGGAATCATGTGAGAAAAATTATTAATCTTGTCTTGAAAATACCTAAGTGGTGATTTGCTTTCTTATACTAACGGAGCTTACGAGTTTTCTGTTAAGTATTGTGTTGTGAAGTTTTCAAGTTTTGGGTAAAGATTTGATGGACTACGTAATAAGGAGTGGTAAGAGCCTAAGCTTGGGGATGACCAAGGCACCCTAAGGTAATATTTAATGACAACCAAGAGCCTAAGCTTGGGGATGCCCTGGAAGGCATTCCCTCTTTCGTCTTTGTTCATCGGTAACCTTACTTGGAGCCATATTTTTATTCACCACATGATATGTGTTTTGCTTGGAGAGTCATTTTATTTTATTAGTATTTTCTTGTTGTTATTTAGAGTAATATTTTGCATATTTTACTTCAATAAAAAGGTCAAGTATAGCCATTACCATGCTTATTTTGCAAGTCTATATGTTGCTGTTCGAAAACAGAAAGTTTACTGTCATGTTTTGAATATTTGTAAATTGTCGGAACATGATAAAATCTTGAAACTTTCACACAATTAGTACCAACAAATTATCTACAGTGTGGTAATTTTTCAGAATTTTTGGAGTTAAAGAAGTATGATTCCTGTTTCATTGTTTACAGACTATCCTGTTTAGACAGATTGCTGTTATGTTTGCATTGTTTGCATATGTTTGCTTGCTTAATGATTCTATTTGAGGATAGGACTTTTAAATATGAAGAGGCATTTAGTATGACAAATTATAATTTTAATGGTTTTCTACATTAGAGAATAATAAGCTTATGCATGGATTTATACTAACTTATCTCATGAGTTCTTGTTGACTTTTGTGTGGATGAAGTTTTTAAGAATTAGGGAAACTATGATATGAAAGGAATTAAGGAGACACAAAATCTGAAGCTTGGGGATGCCCGAGGCATCCCTAGTTAATATTCCAAGAAGTATCAAGCATCTAAGCTTGGGGATGCCCAAGTAGGCATCCCACCTTTTGTAACACCCCGGATATGATTTACCTAATATGTAATCCAACTCTTGTCGTTTCCGGCGTTAAGTTATTTTATTTTCTCGGGTTCGGGTTTTTTGTCTCCGTGCGTTGTTGTCATTGTCATGCATCTCATATCATGTCATCATGTGCATTGCATTTGCATACGTGTTCATCTCATGCATCCGAGCATTTTCCTAGTTGTCCGTTTTGCATTCCGGCGTTCCGTTCTCCTCCGGTGGTCATTTCTACCTTTCTTTCGTGTGTGGGGATTAAACATTTCCGGATTGGACCGAGACTTGCCAAGCGGCCTTGGTTTACTACCGGTAGACCGCCTGTCAAGTTTCGTACCATTTGGACTTGTTTGGTGCTCCAACGGTTAACCGAGGGACCGAGAAGGCCTTGTGTGTGTTGCAGCCCAACACCCTTCCAATTTGGCCCAAAACCCACCTAAACCCTCTCCATCATATAGAGCGTTCGATCACGATCGCGTGGCCGAAAACCGCACCTCATTTGGACTGTCCTAGCTCCTCCTATGCCTATATATAGTACCCCCTCCGAAATTCCCGATGAAACCCTAACCCCTTCTCCCACCGCGCGTCGGACAACGTCCGCCGGCGCTGGACGTGTCCGACCAGCCCGCCAGCGCCACGTGGCGTCTCCCCATTCGCCAAACCGCCGCGCCCACATCATCGCGGATCCCGCCGGCCCGCGGAGCCCATCCCGGGCCCCCGAGGCCCATCAGCCGCCGCCCGCCGCTTGGCAGTCGCGCGCCGCCCCCGCGCCCTCGCCTCCAACTCCGGCACGCCCCGCCGCCGCGCACAGTTCTCCGGTGAGCTCCGGCACTTCCTCCGGCCGGCGTCGCACCAAGCCGCCACGGCCATCGCTGACCCGCGCCGCGGACGCCACCGCCGCCACCGTCCTCGCCCGGGGTCCGGCGAGCCCTTCCCCTCCTCCGGCGAGCTCCGGCAGCCGCTTCGCCGATGGACTCCGATGAGGCCACCGGTGAACCTCGATCCACGCGCCGGATCCAGATCTGGAAACTAGGATTGACCTAATTTTTTCCTAAGTCTGCAGATTAAATTCTCATGTTCATCGCATCGTAACTTTGCATCCGTAGATCCGTTTTGGGCATATAGCATATCAAAATGTTCGTCTCAGAGAGCACATCATTTCATCTCATTGCATCATTTTCATTTGAGCTCATCTTGATGCCCGAAATGCTGTTGGAAGAGTGCTATTTGAGATAATTGTCAGATCTGCTGCTCCAAATAGCTATTTGTTATTTTTGCCATGATTATTGTGTGCATGATATGCCATGAGCTCTAAATAGGTTTTGTTATATGCTTTGTCATCTTGTCAGAGGTGCCATCCATGTATTTTTGTGATGTGTGTGGTGACTAGCACAAGCTTGCAAAGTGGTGCATTTGTTAATGCTGATTTCAGGGACTTAGCAATTCCACTAAGTCCTTGATCTGTTCTTATCAATATGCCATATGTTCATGTTGTTTCCTAGTGATCCGTGCCTCTTTTGAGGATGATCAGTAAGGATGATTTATTAATCTTATAGTTCTATATCCATCCATGTCTTTGTTTGCAATTATGGAGGACCCTAGCTTGAGTCAATCGAGCTCTACTTTTGCTATTTCGTGAATCTGGGCAGATTGTCTAATTGTTAGCGATTTTGCCGATGATGTTGTAGTTGATCCGTGCATGCTATGTTATTGTTCTTGCCATGTCTAGCTTGTATAATGTGTATTCTTGATGGGTGTATGCTTAGATTGTCATGACATGCTCTGTAGTGAGTGCATCGAGCTCGTAAACATGCCTACTTGATATCTAATTTGCATGCTCCAGTTTTTCTCTAAGTCTGTGATCTCTTTAAGTTTTTGCCATGTTCACATGCTTGCAATTGTATTTTCTGATCCCTTTTGGCTCAAGGTCACTAAGGGACTTTGGTTAAGCTCTTTCAGTAGCTCTATGCCATGCTTTACTTTTCCATGTTCAGGCCCTGTAGAATATAGTTTTATTGCTTCAAAGTGCGCTACCTGATCTGAAATTCCAGACAAGTGTTAATTTCACAAAGTCTGAGATCTGTTTACCAATTGCACTTTTTCCATGCTTGTTTGAACCTGTTAATGGATGAATTGGCCGTAGCTCAGTGTTCATATTTTGTTAAGCATTATGAATGCATCCCTGCCATGTATTGTGTTTCCATGTTTGGGTGCTGTAGCAGGATTATCTTGTTGCATTTAGATGGCTACTTGCTGTTTATCGCAGACCGGTGCCATATTTGTTTTGCTTGCCATTTCCAAACCGTGTCTCCGATTCCGGCGTTCTTTATATCGATTTCAACCAAAATCACCTCACCTTTCCAGTGGCACACTTGTATTTCCAAGTTGAGGCCAGGTTCATTCATTCCTTGTCAAATCTTGCATATGCATCACATGTCGCATCCCGCATAGCATCCCATGTTTGCATCATATTGTTTGAGTTGTGCACGTGGTTGATTGTGTTCCTTTTGCTTGTTTGTCTTGTTTGGGTAGAGCCGGGAGACGAGTTTGCTAACGAGGAGCCCGTTGAGTTTGCTTTCGAGGATCCAGTCAACTCTGACAACTTTGCATGCAAGATGATCATACCCTCGAAATCACTTCTATCTTTGCTTTGCTAGAAGCTCGATCTTTTGCTATGCCTATGCTATGATGCCTACCACTTGCTTATCATGCCTCCCAAATTGCCATGTCAAACCTCTAACCCACCATGTCCTAGAAAACCGTTGATTGGCTATGTTACCGCTTTGCTCAGCCCCTCTTATAGCGTTGCTAGTTGCAGGTGAGGATTGGAGACCGTTCCTTGTTGGAACATTATTTACTTGTTGGGATATCACTATATTATCTTGTTATCTTAATGCATCTATATACTTGGTAAAGGGAGCAAGGCTCGGCCTCTCGCCTAGTGTTTTGTTCCACTCTTGCCACCCTAGTTTCCGTTATATCGGTGTTATGTTCCCGGATTTTGCGTTCCTTACGCGGTTGGGTGATAATGGGAACCCCTTGACAGTTCGCCTTGAATAAAGCTTTTCCAGCAATGCCCAACCTTGGTTTTACCATTTGCCACCTAGCCTCTTTTCCCTTGGGTTTCCGGAGCCCGAGGGTCATCTTATTTAAACCCCCCGGGCCAGTGCTCCTCTGAGTGTTGGTCCAACCTAGAGCCCCTTATAGCGCCACCTCGGGGAAACTCGAGGGCTGGTTTTAGTTGTACGGATTGCTTATCCGAGTGTGCCCTGAGAACGAGATATGTGCAGCTCCTATCGGGATTTGTCGGCACATTCGGGCGGTGTTGCTGGATTTGTTTTAACTTGTCAAAGTGTCTTGTAGAACCGGGATACCGAGTCTGATCGGAATGTCTCGGGAGAAGGTATATCCTTCGTTGACCGTGAGAGCTTGTCATGGGCTAAGTTGGGACCCCCTGCAGGGATTTGAACTTTCGAAAGTCGTTCCCGTGGTTATGGGAAGATGGGAATTTGTTAATATACGGTTGTAGATAACTTGAACCTTAACTTAATTAAAATGAATCAACTGTGTGTGTTACCGTGATGGTCTCTTCTCGGCGGAGTTCGGAAAGTTAACACGGTGTTGGAGTAATGTTTGTCGTAGTTGGTTCTCTAGTTCTTCGTTTGTGCTTTGCCTCCTCTTCTCGCTCTCTTTTGCGAACAGGTTAGCCACCATATATGCTAGTCGCTTGCTGCAGATCCACATATTTTTACCTTGCCTTACCTATAAGCTTAAATAGTCTTGATCGCGAGGGTGCGAGATTGCTGAGTCCCTGTGGCTCACAGATTACTTCCAAACCAGATGCAGGGCCTGACAACTCCGTTCCAGATGACGCGCTTGAGCTCAAGTGGGAGTTCGACGAGGACTCACGCCGTTACTATGTGTCTTTCCCTGATGATCAGTAGTGGTGCCCAGTTGGGGCGATCGGGACTGTGTCGCATGTTGGGTTGATCTTTTATTTTGGCACCGTAGTCGGGCCACGAGTGATTGGATGATGTAATGCTATTTATGTACTTTGTTTGACGTGGCGAGTGTAAGCCAACTATGTACCTTCCCCTTTTATTATCTATATTTCATGGGATGTTGTGAAGATTACCTTGCTTGCGACATTGCTTTCAATGCGGTTATGCCTCTAAGTCGTGCTTCGACACGTAGGAGATATAGCCGCATCGAGGGCATTACACCTTTCTTCATCAACAATTATCGATTAGCCTCGGTCGAGCCTAAGTTTTTGCCTCTTCACATGATATGTGCTATCCTTGCAATGCCATTTTTTTGCTGCCTGTTTGAATAATATCCCAAGATCTGAAGTTCTTAAATGTTAGAGAGTCTTCACATAGTTACTTAATTATTTGACTACTCATTGATCTTCACTTATATCTTTTGGAGTAGTTTGTCATTTCCTCTAGTGCTTCACTTATATCTTTTTAGACCATGGCGATTGTTTTATTTTGAAGAAATTGTTGATCTCTCATGCCTCACTTATATCATTTTGAGAGTCTCTAAATAGCATGGTAGTTTGCTTTGGTTATGAATTTAGTCCTAATACGATGGGCATCCAAGAGGGATGTAATAAAAACTTTGATATAAAGTGCATTGAATACTATGAGAAGTTTGATTCTTTTTTATTGTTTTGAGATATGAAGATGGTGATATTAGAGTCATGCTAGTGAGTAGTTGTGAATTTGAGAAATACTTGTGTTAAGGTTTGTGAGTCCCATAGCATGTACGTATGGTGAAACGTTATGTAACAAAGTTGGAGCATGAGATATTTTTTGATTGTCTTCCTTATGAGTGGCGGTCGGAGACGAGCGATGGTCTTTTCCTACCAATCTATCCCCTAGGAGCATGCGCGTAGTACTTTGTCTTGATAGATAATAGACTTTTGCAATTAGTATGTGTGTTCTTTATGACTAATGTTGTGTCCATGGATTATACGCAATCTCATCCTTCCACCATTGCTAGCCTCTCTAGTACCGCACAACATTCGCCGGTACCATAAACCCACCATATACCTTCCTTAAAACGGCCACCATACCTACCTATTATGGCATTTCCATAGCCATTCCGAGATATATTGCCATGCAACTCTCCACCATTTCGTTTATTATGACACGCTTCATCACTGTCATATTGCTTTCCATGATCATGTAGTTGACATTGTATTTGTGGCAAAGCCACCAATCATAATTCTTTCATACATGTCACTCTTGATTCATTTCACATCCCGGTACACCTCCGGAGGCATTCATATAGAGTCATATTTTGTTCTAAGTATCGAGTTGTAATTCTGGAGTTGTAAGTAAATAAAAGGGTGATGATCTTCATTACTAGAGCATTGTCCCATGTGAGGAAATGAAAAAAAGAGAAATGACAAAAAAAGAGAAGACCCAAAAAAACAAAAAAACAAAAAATGAGAGAAAAATAGAGAAGGGGCAATGCTACTATCCTTTTACCACACTTGTGCATCAGAGTAGCGCCATGATCTTCATGATAGAGATTCTCCTATGTTGTCACTTTCATATACTAGTGGGAATTTTCCATCATAGAACTTGGCTTGTATATTCCAATGATGAGCTTCCTCAAATTCCCTAGGTCTTCATGAGCAAGCGAGTTGGATGCACACCCACTTAGTTTCTTTTTGAGCTTTCATACACTTATAGCTCTAGTGCATCCATTGTATAGCAATCCCTACTTACTCATATTGATATCTATTGATGGGCATCTCCATAGCCCGTCGATACGCCTAGCTGATGTGAGACTATCTCCTTCTTCTTTTTTCTTCACGATGACCGTCTATTCCACCTATAGTGCTATATCCATGGCTCACGCTCATGTATCGCGTGAAAGTTGAAAAACTTTGAGAACATCAAAAGTATGAAACAATTTCTTTGCTTGTCATCGGGGTTGTGCATGACTTGAATATTTTGTGTGGTGAAGATGGAGCATAGCCAGACTATATTATTTTGTAGGGATAAGCTTTCTTTGGCCATGTTATTTTGAGAAGACATAATTGCCTTGTTAGTATGCTTCAAGTATTATTATTTTTATGTCAATATTAAACTTTTGTTTTTAATCTTATGGAGCTGACGGGAGGGTAGGAAAAAAGATGTCATGCAAGTTCTTTTCCATCAGCACGTATGACTATATTCGGAATACATGCCTACATTACATTGATGAACTAGAGCTAGTTCTGTGTCACCCTAGGTTATGACTATTACATGATGAACCTCGTCCGGCATAATTCTCCATCACTGATCCATTGCCTACGAGTTTTCCACATATTGTTCTTCGCTTATTTACTTTTCTGTTGCTATTGCTATCATCACTACAAAATACCAAAAACATTACTTTTGCTACCGTTACCACTACTATCATATTACTTTGTTACTAAATACTTTGCTACAAATATTAAGTTTCCAGGTGTGGTTGAATTGACAACTCAACTGCTAATACTTGAGAATATTGTTTGGCTCCCCTTGTGTCCAATCAATAAATTTGGGTTGAATACTCTACCCTCGAAAACTATTGCGATCCCCTATACTTGTGGGTTATCAAGACTATTTTCTGGCGCCGTTGCCGGGGAGCATAGCTCTATTCTTTGAGTCACTTGGGATTCATATCTGCTTATCATTATGAAGTACTTGAGAGATCCAAAAACTAAGATTTATCCCTCAACTACGAGCGGAGGTAAGGAACTGCCATCTAGCTCTACAATTGATTCACCTTCTGTTTTGAGTAAGCTTGAGACACCTAAACCTGCTTCTGTTATTCGTTCTGTTATGTCGCATATTATTGATGATGCCACTTCTGCTATGCATCATACTTATGATGAAACTACTTCTATGCTTTATAGTATTGAGCCACTTAGTGAATTTCTTGATGAACAACTTGCTAGTGTTAGAGAGAGTGAAAATATTGAATCTGATAATACTGATGAAAGTCATGATGAAGACTTTCCCGTTATTCCTAAGGGTTATGTTTTTGATAAAGAAGCTTCTTTAGCTATTTTAGCTTTCAAAGATAGATACGAAATCAAGAGGTTATTAGCTAAATGGAATCAGCAATCTCTAAATGCTAGAATGAAACCTGACCCTGCTTTTGCTACTTCACCTATCTGTGTTACCGATAAGGATTATGAATTCTCTGTTGATCCTGATATAATTACTTTGGTTGAATCTGATCCTTTTCATGGCTATGAATCTGAAACTGTTGTGGCACATCTTACTAAATTAAATGATATAGCTACCCTCTTCACTAATGATGAGAGAACTCATTACTTTTATATCCTTAAAATATTTATGTTCTCATTAAAGGGTGATGCTAAGATATGCTTTAATTCTCTTGATCCTGGTTGTGTACGTAGTCCCCAGGATATTATTTATTACTTCTCTGCTAAATATTTTCCTGCTCATAAGAAACAAGCTGCTTTAAGGGATATATATATAATTTTGTGAAAATTGAAGAAACTTTTGCGCTTAGGTAAACAATTCTCATCTGTAATAGAAGCGTCATAAAATACTGATTCTTTTTGGAGAGGATTAGTAAACAAATTTCCTAGAACTTCCTAATTTCTCCGGATTTTTGGAGTTACAGAAGTATTCGCGAGTTACAGATTACTACAGACTCTTCTGTTTTTGACAGATTCTTTTTTTGATGCATAGTTCGCTTCTTTTCTAGTTTCTATGGCATATATTGCTTAATATAAATTTTAGAAATGATATGGTACAGTAGGAATCATGTGAGAAAAATTATGAATCTTTTCTTAAAACTACCTAAGTGGTGATTTGCTTTCTTATACTAACGGAGCTTACGAGTTTTCTGTTAAGTTTTGTGTTGTGAAGTTTTCATGTTTTGGGTAAAGATTCGATGGACTACGAAATAAGGAGTGGTAAGAGGCTAAGCTTGGGGATGACCAAGGCATCCCCTCTTTCATCTTCGTTCATCGGTAACCTTACTTGGAGCTATATTTTTATTCACCACATGATATGTGTTTTGCTTGGAGCGTCATTTTCTTTTATTAGGATTTGCTTGTTGTTATTTAGAGTAATATTTTGCATATTTTACTTCAATAAAAAGGTCAAGTATAGCCATTACCATGCTTATTTTGCAAGTCTCTATGTTGTTGTTTGAAAACAGAAAGTTTACTGTCATGTTTTGAATATTTGTAAATTGTCAGAACATGATAAAATCTTGAAAGTTTCACACAATTAGTACCAACAAATTATCTACAGTGAGGTAATTTTTCAGAATTTTTCAAGTTAAAGAAGTATGGTTCCTCTTTCATTGTTTACAGACTATCCTGTTTAGACAGATTGCTGTTAACTTTGCATTGTTTGCATATGTTTGCTTGCTTAATGATTCTATTTGAGGATAGGACTTTTAAATATGAAGAGGCATTTAGTATGTCAAATTATAATTTTAATGGTTTTCTACATTAGAGAATAATAAGCTTATGCATGGATTTATAATAACTTATCTCATGAGTTCTTGCTGAGTTTTGTGTGGATGAAGTTTTTAAGAATTAGGGAAACTATGATATGAGAGGAATTAAGGACACACAAAATCTCAAGATTGGGGATGCCCGAGGCATCCCTAGTTAATATTCTAAGAAGTATCAAGCATCTAAGCTTGGGGATACCCCGGTAGGCAGCCCATCTTTCTTCATCAACAATTATCGGTTAGCCTCGGTTGAGCCTAAGTTTTTGCTTCTTCACATGATATGTGCTATCCTTGCAATGTCATTTTTTTGTTGCCTATTTGAATAATATCCCAAGATCTGAAATTCTTAAATGTTAGAGAGTCTTCACATAGTTACTTAATTATTCGACTACTCATTGATCTTCACTTATATCTTTTGGAGTAGTTTGTCATTTGCTCTAGTGCTTCACTTATAGCTTTCTAGACCATGGCGATTGTTTTATTTTGAAGAAATTGTTGAGCTCTCATGCTTCACTTATATCATTTTGAGAGTCTCTAAATAGCATGTTAGATTGCTTTGGTTATGAATTTAGTCCTAATACGATGGGCATCCAAGAGGGATGTAATAAAAACTTTCATATAAAGTGCATTGAATACTATGAGAAGTTTGATTCTTTCTGATTGTTTTGAGATATGAAGATGGTGATATTAGAGTCATGCTAGTGAGTAGTTGTGAATTTGAGAAATACTTGTTTTAAGGTTTGTGGTGAAACATTATGTAACAAAGTTGGTGCATGAGATATTTTTTGATTGTCTTCCTTATGAGTGGCGGTCAGAGAGGAGCGATGGTCTTTTCCTCCCTATCTATCCCCTAGGAGCAAGCCGTAGTACTTTGTTTTGATAGCTAATAGACTTTTCGAATAAGTATGTGTGTTCTTTATGACTAATGTTGAGTCCATGGATTATACGCACTCTCATCCTTCCACCATTGCTAGCCTCTATAGTACCGTGCAACATTCGCCGGTACCATAGACCCACCATATACCTTCCTTAAAACGGCCACCATACCTACATATTATGGCATTTCCATAGCCATTCCGAGATATATTGCCATGCAACTCGCCACCGTTTCGTTTATTATGACACGCTTTATCACTGTCATATTGCTTTGCATGATCATGTAGTTGACATTGTATTTATGGCAATCATAATTCTTTCATACATGTCACTCTTGATTCATTTCACATCCCGGTACACCTCCGGAGGCATTCATATAGAGTCATATTTTGTTCTAAGTATCAAGTTGTAATTCTGGAGTTTTAAGTAAATAAAAGTGTGATGATCTTCATTACTAGAGCATTGTCCCATGTGAGGAAATGAAAAAAAAGAGAAATGCCAAAAAAAGAGAAGGCCCACAAAAACAAAAACAAAAAATGAGAGAAAAATAGAGAAGGGGCAATGCTACTATCCTTTTACCACAGATGTGCATCAGAGTAGCACCATGATCTTCACGATAGAGAGTCTCCTATGTTGTCACTTTCATATACTAGTGGGAATTTTCCATCATAGAACTTGGCTTGTATATTCCAATGATGGGCTTCCTCAAATTCCCAAGGTCTTCATGAGCAAGCAAGTTGGATGCACACCCACTTAGTTTCTTTTTGAGCTTTCATACACTTATAGCTCTAGTGCATCCATTGTATAGCAATCCCTACTTACTCATATTGATATCTATTGATGGGCATCTCCATAGCCCGTCGATACGCCTAGCTGATGTGAGACTATCTCCTTCTTCTTTTTTCTTCACAACCACCGTCTATTCCACCTATAGTGCTATGTCCATGGCTCACGCTCATGTATCGCGTGAAAGTTGAAAAACTTTGAGAACATCAAAAGTATGAAACAATTTCTTTGCTTGTCATCGGGGTTGTGCATGACTTGAATATTTTGTGTGGTGAAGATGGAGCATAGCCAGACTATATTATTTTGTAGGGATAAGCTTTCTTTGGCCATGTTATTTTGAGAAGACATAATTGCCTTGTTAGTATGCTTCAAGTATTATTATTTTTATGTCAATATTAAACTTTTGTTTTTAATCTTATGGATCTGAATATGCTTGCCACAATGAAGAGAATTACATGGATAAATATGTTAGGTAGCATCCTTGTCGGCGTTCTGGGAACGGGGGTCCCCACACTTGCCTGCCTACGGCCCGCGGCGTGGCTAAGCCAGCAGGCCGTATGGCCCATCTTCATCAACAAGGCATCCAAGACCCTCGCGAGGGGCCAAGCGTCGCGAGGCGGATGACACGAGACCTCCTATGGAGTGGCCTAGTCGGGCAGGCTCACGAGGAGCAGAGATATCAATGCGAGGGAAACCTCATGAGGCTCTCATGACGTGAAGCGTGACGATCGACACCAGGCGTGCGCCAGAGCGCGCAGCATCCTTGTTTCCTCTTTGGTGCTAAGGAGGCGAGCACAGGCGACGAGTACCGAGGCATTAGGCAAAGGTTTCCATATTGGTGCAACAAGACCAAGACCAGAAGGACGGCAAGATGGAGGTCATCGTGGAGCCGAAGACGGCGTCACCACCAGAGCCTTTCGCAGGCGGAGACCACATTTGTCAGGATGGCTTGTACTAGTTGTCCCCCTTAAAATTTGCCCGCCGTTGTTGGCTCCCGTCCCGCTCAATATTTGGGAAGAGGACCAGGGCCTATATAAGTACAGCTAGCCACCACCGTGCAGGAAGGACGACGACGGATGAGAGCAGGGGACGAGAGCAGAAGGATCGAGCAGTTCCTCCAGCACTCACCCACACAAGTTAGCCAAGCACAAGAACACCTCAACACGAGGAGGATTTTCTTCCCCTTGTATTGTTCATCATCAGTCCAAGAGGCAGTCCACTACCACCACACTGGAGTAGGGTATTACACCACAACGGTGGCCCGAACTAGTATAAATCTTGTGTCTTTCTGTGTTGCGAGTTCATCAAGTTTGTCCGTGATATCTTAGCGAGGGAAAAGACTTCGCGCGCACCCCAGTGTTCGAGCCTTAAGGGTTTGCCGGAACCCCACATCCGACATTGGGCGCGCCAGGTATGCGTGCTCCGTAGCTTCCCTTCCATCAGTTCGTCGCTCCATCGACCCATCGTCTCCATGGCAGACGCTCACCGTGCTCGAGCTAAGCGTCGGGCTACCCTCACTGCCTGCGTTGCTCAGACGGCCCCCATCGGCGGGCCACCGTGTCGTTCTCCATCTCCCGCCGCCAACGCTGCCACTGGCCCGGTGGGGAACGAGCAGCAAGCGTCTTCATTGCATCCTTCGGTACGGCAGGATGGCCGCACCGCCACTGTCGGATGTGGGGTTCCGGCAAACCCTTAAGGTTCGAACACTGGGGTGCACGTGAAGTATTTTCCTCCCACCGATCTACGCCCTAGCTCGCTAAGATCTCGCGGACAAACTCGACAAACTAGCAACCCAGGAAGACACGAGATTTATACTGGTTCGGGCCACCGATGTGGTGTAATACCCTACTCCAGTGTGGTGGTGGTGGATAGCCTCTTGGGCTGATGATGAAAAATACAAGGGGAAGAACAGCCTCCTGAGGTTGAGGTGTTCTTTTGCTTGGCTAACTTGTGTGGGTGAGAGTGGACCAAATCCATCCTCCTTCTCTCCTCCTCTCTCTCTATATCTCTCTCTCTCTATCTCTCCTTTCCTCTCCCTCTATGGTGGTGGCTAACTCTCTTTATATAGGCCCTGGTCCTCTTCCCAAATACTGAGCGGGAAGGGAGCCAACAATGGGGGGCAAATTTCAAGGGGGATAGCTAGTACAAGCCATCCTGACAAAAGGTGGTCTCCGCCTACGAAAGGCCCTGGTGGTGATGCCGTCTTGGGCTCCACGATGACCTGAGTCTTGTCGTCCTTCTAGTCTTGGTCTTATTGCACCAAAATAGCAACCTTCGCGTGATGCCTCGGTACTCCTCGCCTGCGCTGGTTTCCTTAGCCGAAAGAGGAAACAAGGACGCTGCGCGCGCTAGCGCCTGCCTGGCGCCCGCCTGGTGTCGATCATCATGGCTCACGTCACGGGAGCCTTGTGAAGTTTGCCTCGCCTTGACATCTCTGCTCCTCGTGAGCCTGCCCGACTAGGACACTCCAGAGGAGGTCTTGTGTCGTCCGCCTTGCAAGGCTTGGCCCCTCGAGAGGGTCTTGGATGCCTTGTTGACGAAGATGGGACGTACGGCCTGCTGGCTTATCCACGCCGCGGGCCGCAGGCAGGCAAGCCTGGGGACCCCCGTTCCTAGGAAGCCGACAGTAACCCCCGGGCCCAAGGTGCGCTCGGGCTTGGCTTTGCGGTGAAGCCAAGGTCCAAGTACGGAGCACCGCGGGCCCCAAAAGCATGTGGCCTCGGTTGACGTGTGGCGGTTGATTGGACGTGGGCGTTTCCTCTTCCCCACACTGCCCTTGAATCCGCCTGGCTATGCGCCCCCCGCCTCTTACACAGTTATTCTTCCTTCACCGCGCCTGGCTCTTCCAATCTCCCTGCTTCCTCGAGGCCCTGCTCCGTCCTCCCAATCTGATTTGCGCTCTGCCTGCTTCACCGCCATGACGCCGAAACAATCCGAGAAGGTGAAGAAACCTTTGCCCTCGCCAACTGTGCCTCCATCCTTTGAGCCGGCGCTCGACCGGCCCCGAGTGCTCAACGACAAGGCCATGGACATGGTGCGCCCCATGCTTGCCTCAAGTTTCAATGAGTGGGAAGCGACGGCAACCTGTCCCGTGTCTCGCACTCGCATGGCTCGGGCAGTCACCGAGGTTCCGATCTTCATTGAGGTCGTCTGGGCTGGCCTGATTCCTCCCTTCTCTGCCTTCTTCAACGTGGTGCTCGAGCACTATCAGATCCACATGCTCCATCTCGACCCTCAATCTGCGGCCCTTCTTGTCGTCTTTGCCTTCTTGTGCGAGGCCATGGTGGGCATCGCTCCTTCCGTGGCACTCCTCCGCCACTTCTTCTCGTTGCATCTCACCAGTCCCCGACAGACTCGGGGTGCGAGAGCTTCCAGGCCGTGGCTGTGACGGAAGGTGCGGGGATCGACTTCGAGCTTCCTTCATCCATGAGTGAGTTCCGTACACGATGGGTGTTTGTTGACGTCGGTGTGCTTAACCCTTTGCTCCAAGCTCCGGTCGGGCCTGCTATTCCAAACTCCGGCTGGGGTCATGAGTAGCTCACGAGCCCCTGCCTTGCCCCCGTCTGGGCCAGGCTGAGGTGGTTGAAGGACCTTGGCGTGACTGCGCCCATGGTGGTCGGGGAGTTCATCAGCCGTCGAGTCGCTCCACTTCAGCGCCACTCCCGCCCGATGTGGGACTTGCTCCGCAGCCAGGACAACATGCGGTTTCAGGAGGAGGGGCTTCCTCTTGCGGCGCGGCAAACAGTGTTCATGGTTCTATCAGGTGTCCCTCTGCCGGATGAGATGCTCAGGAATAGCTGCCTGTTGTACCGCTGCGATACCAAAGTCACATTTGCCGCGAGCATGCCTTCCTTTGATTAGTGGGGGCTGCGCCCTATCGGCTTGACGGGGCCCCGCGAGAACCCCATCATCGTGGTCCCCCTCCTTGCCATCGGTGCCGAGCTCGCCCCAGGTGATTGTGCGGGGTGGGGGGGGTGGAGGGGCGAGCTCCGACGCGGGCCGGCGGCTGATACGTCTCCGTCGTATCTACTTTTCCAAACACTTTTGCCCTTGTTTTGGACTCTAACTTGCATGATTTGAATGGAACTAACCCGGACTGACACTGTTTTCAGCAGAATTGCTATGGTGTTATTTATGTGCAAAAACAAAAGTTCTCGGAATGACATGAAACTTCACGGAACACCTTTTCGGAAAATATAAAAAATCCTTGCAAAAGATGAAGGCCAGGGGGCCCACCACCTGTCCACGAGGGTGCGGGGCGCGCTTTCCCCCCTAGGGCTTCCTGGAGCTTCTCCGACCTCGAGACCAACTCTATATATTTGCTTTCCGAGAGAAACAAATTAGAGAGAAGAAATCATCGCGTTTTACGATAATGAGCCGCAGCCAAGCCCTAAAATCTATCGGGAGGGATGATCTGGAGTCCGTTCGGGGCTCCGGAGAGGGGAATCCGTCGCCATCGTCATCATCAACCATCCTCCATCACCAATTTCATGATGCTCACCGTCGTGCATGAGTAATTCCATCGTAGGCTTGCTGGACGGTGATGGGTTGGATGGGATCTATCATGTAATCGAGTTAGTTTTGTTAGGGTTTCATCCCTAGTATCCACTATCTTCTGAGATTGATGTTGCTATGACTTTGCTATGCTTAATGCTTGTCACTAGGGCCCGAGTGCCAAGATTTCAGATCTGAACCTATTATGTTTTCATCAATATATGAGAGTTCTTGATCCTATCTTGCAAATCTATAGTCACCTATTATGTATTATGATCCGTTAAGCCCGAAGTGACAATAATCGGGATACTTAGAGGTGATAACCGTAGTTTGAGGAGTTCATGTATTCACTACATGTTAATGCTTTGTTCTAGTACTCTATTAAAAGGAGGCCTTAATATCCCTTAGTTTCCATAAGGACCCCGCTGCCACGGGAGGGTAGGACAAAAGATGTCAGGCAAGTTCTTTTCCAGAAGCACGTATGACTATATTCGGAATACATGCCTACATTACATTGATGAACTAGAGCTAGTTCTGTGCACCCTAGGTTATGACTGTTACATGATGAACCGCATCCGGCATAATTCTCCATCACTAGTCCATTGCCTATGAGTTTTCCACATATTGTTCTTCGCTATTTACTTTTCTGTTGCTATTGCTATCATCACTACAAAATACCAAAAAAATTACTTTTGCCACTGTTACCTTTTGCTACCGTTACCACTACTATCATATTACTTTGTTACTAAATACTTTGCTGTAAATATTAAGTTTCCAGGTGTGGTTTAATTGACAACTCAACTGCTAATACTTGAGAATATTCTTTGGCTCCCCTTCTGTCCAATCAATAAATTGTGGTTGAATACTCTACCCTCGAAAACTGTTGCGATCCCCTATACTTGTGTGTTATCAAGGCTATTTTCTGGCGCCATTTCCGGGGAGCATAGCTCTATTCTTTGAGTCACTTGGGATTTATATCTTCTTAGCATTATGAAGTACTTGAGAGATCCAAAAACTAAGATTTGTCCCTCAACTACGAGCGGAGGTAAGGAACTACCATCTAGCTCTACACTTGACTCACCTTCTGTTTTGAGTAAGCTTGCGACACCTAAACCTGCTTCTGTTATTCGTTCTGATAAGTCGCATATTATTGATGATGCCACTTCTTCTATGCATGATACTTATGATGAAACTACGTCTATGATTGATACTACTATGCCACGTAGTGAATTTCTTGATGAACAACTTGCTAGGGTTAGAGAGAGTGAAAATGTTGAATCTGATAATACTGATGAAAGTGATGATGAAGACTTGCCTGTTATTCCTAAGGGTTATGTTTTTGATAAAGAAGCATCTTTAGCTATTTTATCTTTCAAATATAGATACAAAATCAAGAGGTTATTAGCTAAATGGAATCAGCAATCTCTAAATGCTAGAATGAAACCTGACCCTGCGTTTGCTACTTCACCTATCTGTGTTACCGATAAGGATTATGAATTCTCTGTTGATCCTGATATAATTACTTTGGTTGAATCTGATCCTTTTCATGGCTATGAATCTGAAACTGTTGTGGCACATCTTACTAAATTAAATGATATAGCTACCCTGTTCACTAATGATGAGAGAACTCATTACTTTTATATCCTTAAAATATTTCCGTTCTCATTAAAGGGTGATGCTAAGATATGGTTTAATTCTCTGGATCCTAGTCGTGTTTGTAGTCCCTAGGATATGATTTATTACTTCCATGCTAAATATTTCCCTGCTCATAAGAAACAAGCTGCTTTAAGGGATATATATATATATATAATTTTGTGCAAATTGAAGAAGAGAGTCTCCCACAAGCTTGGGGAGGCTTCTCAAGTTACTTAATGGTTTGCCTGATCATCCTCTTAAGAAAAATGAAATACTTGATATCTTTTATAATATACTAACCGATGCCTCCAGAGATTACCTGGATAGTTGTGTTGGTTCTGTTTTCAGGGAAAGAACACCGGATGAAGCTAAAATTCTATTGAATAATATGTTGACAAAGGAAAATAATTGGACACCTCCTGAGCCAGTTCCTGAGCCTATTCCTAAACCAACTCCAAAGAAGAGAGGTATTCTATTTCTCAGTCGTGAAGATATGCAAGAGGCAAAGAAATCTATGAAAGAAAAAGGTATTAAAGCTGAAGATGTTAAGAAATTACCTCCTATTGAAGAAATACATGGTCTTAATTTACCTCCTGTTGAAGAAACATATGATCCTAATCCATTACCTATTGAGGAAACTCATGGTCTTGATAACCCAACACAGGTAGTAAAGGTAAATTCTCTCTATAGATATGATAAAGATGAAATCCCATTTACTAAGTTTGCTAGCCCATGCTTAGATGAGTTTGATAAATTTATGGCTAAGAAAGAAGATTTTAATGCTTATTTTGGTAGACAATTGAAATACAATTCAAATATGCTTGAACACTTGGTGGATTATATGGCTAATGTCAAAGGTGAACATAAACTTATTAGTAAACATGCTTCTATGGTTACCACTCAAGTAGAAAAAGTACTTAAAGAATTGAATAGTAAGAAAACTTATAATGCTGTTAGAGTTATGACTAGAGGTGGTAGAATGACTCAAGAACCTTTGTATCCTGAAGGCCACCCTAAAAGAATTGAGAAAGATTCTCAGAGAAATAATGTAGATGCACCTAGTCCCTCTAATAGGAAGACAAAGAAAAATGATAGGACTTTGCATGCTTCTAGTAAACCTATCGCTGAACCACTTGATAATCCAAATGATATTTCTATCTGTGATGCTAAAACACAATCTGGTAATGAACCTGAAACTAATGATAATGTTAATGATAATGCTCGTGATGATGCTCAACCTAGTAATGATAATGATATAGAAATTGAACTTGGTGTTGATCTTGATAACCCACAATCAAAGAATCAACATTATGATAAGAAAGACTTTGTTGCTAGGAAACATGGAAAAGATAGAGAGCCTTGGGTTCAGAAACCCATGCCTTTTCCTCCCAAACCATCCAAGAAAAAGGATGATGAGGATTTTGAGCGCTTTGCTGAAATTATTAGACCTATCTTTTTGCGTATGCGATTAACTGATATGCTCAAAATGAATCCTTATGCTAAGTACATGAAAGATATAGTTACTAATAAAAGAAAGATACCGAAAGCTGAAATTTCCACCAAGCTTGCTAATTATACTTTTAAGGGTGGAATACCTAAGAAACTAGGAGATCCCAGTGTACGAACTATACCATGCTCTATTAAAAGAAACCATATTAAAACTGCTTTATGTGATCTTGGAGCCGGTGTTAGTGTTATGCCTCTCTCTTTATATCGTAGACTTGATTTGAATAAGTTGTCACCTACTGAAAGATCTTTGCAAATGGCCGATAAATCAACTGCTATACATGTGGGTATTTGTGAGGATGTGCCTCTTGTAGTTGCAAACATTAGTATTTTCACGGACTTTGTTATTCTTGATATTCCTGAGTGTCACAGCCCTAGAGTACCTGAGTGAAATAGTTGCATCTACACTCATGCATCATGTCTAAAATTTCTGAAAGTTGAATTGAGGTTTGTCGAAACGCTCAGAAACCATTTCAAAATTAATCAACATTTAAATGTCTTCAAAGAAATCCAAGAAAATGTTCCTCTTAGTCTCCGAAAATATTGGCAAGAAGTAAAATTCAAACCAATGTTTTTGGTATCTCAGAAACATTTATTTTGGGCCTTTGAATTAATTCAATAACTATTTGCATTGGATATATATTCTTTATAAAATTAATATATGTCCAATAATTCTGGAACATTTTATGTGGCTTAGGATATTTTAGTTCTAGTCACATATTTATTTTCAGGATTTTATAAAATGGTTTGGTGTTAAAACTAAACCCAAAACCATTGCAGAAAAATAGAAAACTGAAACAATTTAGAAAACAGAGAAGAGAGAGAGCTTACCTGGGCCAACTCACCTGTGCAGCCACCTGGTGGCCCAAGTGGCCGGCCCAGCCCACCTGGCCCTCCCCTGTCGTCTTCCTCCACGCGCCAGTAGACAGCGCGCATGGCTGAGGCACGCCGGCACGCGCCCGGCCACCTCCTGCTTCCTGCCGCTTCCCCCTCATCACCTGGACATCTCCAACGCCACCATGCACGCCCCTGGAACCCCCTCGCACTCTCCCTTTCTCATCCCCTCCTCCGTTTCTCTTACACGCAACCGCCGAGCGTAGCCGTCGCCGCCGACGCGCACCGCCGTGGCCACAGCCACTGCCTTGCCTCACCGATGCGCTCAGAGGCTCTGCCACGACCCCCTCTTCCTCCTCACCGAGCCACGCCCCGTGGGAGCCCCTACAACGCCGCCATCAACTCCGTCTTCTTCCTTGGACTCCGGCGATCGCCGTCGCCACTCCGTCGTCTCCAGAGCCTCCCCCGAGCTGCCGACCCATCCATGCGATGCACTGTGAGCCTCTGAACCATTTCCCCCTACTCCCGTGCGCGAATTCAAGCTCTAGCTCTCATTTCCGTCAAGACCGAGACCTCGCCGGCGCCGGCCATGTCGTCGTCGTTGTTTTGGCCGGCCTCTGTCCAAACCAAGCACGTCACCATGGGGCCGTAGAAACCACCCGTTGCTCCTGCCGTGCCCTGCGGCGTCGGAACGGTCGACGTCCGAACTCCGGCCGCCGCGGACGTGCTTGTCGCAATCATCTCCGGCTTCCCCAGCAGCTGCCACCACCACCGTTGGACGCGCCGCCTCACGGGCGTTCCAACGAGCCCAACCCCGCCTCCTCTCGTTGGCGGAATCGGCCGGCCGGAGTACCTTCGCCGTCGGCTGTGGTCGCCGGTGACTAACCGCCGGCGTAACCAGCCATTAGGGCCTAAGCACCCTGCTAATTACCCCCCTACAGTCAATGACAGCCGGGTCCCACCACATTACTAACCGGCTAACCAAATAGTTTAAGGATAATCTAATTACCGTGGGGCCACCTGTCAGTTTTGACTACGCTGACGTGGCCGTTGACCGGGCCCACTTGTAAGTGACCCTGGCCAGCACCGTGTCACTGACCAGTGAGACCCACTGGTCAGTTTTGACCCTGGCTCGCCTGTTGACTCGCTGACGCAGAGCTGCCATCATGCTGACGCAATTAATCTTTTCCTGGGTTAAATAATTCAGAAAATTCCAGAAAATTACCTAAACTTCAAAAAAATCATAGAAAATCAACCGTAGCTCCAAATGAAATAAATTATATATGAAAAATTATCAGAAAAATTCAAGGAATCTGTTTATGGCATTTTCATGCATGTTAGAACAACTTATGGCTGCTGATTAGGCCAATTCACATAAATGGAATTAAAACTCTCACATATGGAGTTTGAATTTGAACCTAGGGTTCAAACCAACTCCATTTAACATGTTGCTAGTTGCATTAGCTCAAAACATAGCATATTGACATGTCATCATCATGCATCATATTGTGCATTGCATTGATTGTGTTCATTCTCTGTTGCCGGTGGTTGTCCCTTCTCGATAGACGTTGTACTGACGCTGTGATCGTTGACACTGATGAAGACCCAATGATATCTTCAGAAGTGCCAGGCAAGCACAACCCCCTTGTTCATTCCGATACAAGCCCACTCTCTCGCCCCTGCTCTCTTTTACTGCATTAGGACAACAACAATTCATCTGTTACTTGTTGCGGTAGTTGAACCCCTTATCCTCTGCATGACCTCTCATTGCCACAGTAAATAGTTGAAACCCACAAGCATGAGTAGGAGTTGTTTGAGCCCTGATGTGCCTACTCATTCATGCTTGTTTGTCATGCCTGCTACTGCTTAGAGTTGAGTCAGGTCTGATTCATTGAGGGTGAATTGGAACAGTGATGAACATGTCCTACTATGTGTGAGCTAAGTGTGTGAACACATTTTGGTAAAGGTAGCAGTGAGAGGCCATGTAGGAGTACATGGTGGGTTGTCTCATTGAAACCGTCCTCAGGAACTGAGTTCTGTGCCTGTGATCCATGAACAGCTACTACCACTCTCGGCTTCTTAATCACCCTAGTACTCTGTCCAGGAGTTGCAACTAGTTTCTGGTGTTTGTAGGTTATGTGTTGGCAGCCGTGCATAGCGCTGACCCTAGGGGTGGGCTATGTTGCGGTAGATACACCGTGGCACGGTGTACCGGGCGCCCGTTTGGTGTCTCGGGAACCCTTTTCACATCGTTCGGGGCCGTATGTGGAAACCTCGGCCGGACTCCCTGCGGATGGAACCTGGATAGGCGATAAACCTGGACTAGAGACTTAGGTGTTTAGGTAGGCCATGGCCGACACCCTCGTTGGGCTTCCGCTTGAAGGTTGCCGAGTACATGTCGTGTAAACGACGGTAAGTGGTGGGAGCGTGTGTGAAGAAGTACACCCCTTCAGGGTTATCATTATCTATTCGAATAGCCGGATTCCTTGGATATGGAAACTTGGACCCCTTGCATAGTTCAGAGATAAGTGAAAGTGGTTACTCTAAAACTCGGAAGATAAGCGTGAGTGCTATGGATGGCCTTCTCATAGGGAGACGAGAGCGGATCCATAGTGGTGTATTGAATGGTGAATATGTGGACTCGTGTGCGCCACCTCAAAAGAGTTGCTTGCAGTCGTAGTTCAGGTTAGCCACTAAGTCAAAGCTGGCTTGCTGCAGTTAAACTCCACCACCCCCCCTTGTTGATACCGATGCATATGTAGCTAGTTCTGATGTAAGTCTTGCTGAGTACCTTTGTACTCACGTTTGCTTAATTTATGTTTTGCAGAGAGAGACTTCAGTCTCGCTAGTAGTTCCGTGTGGACTTCGACGTTAGCTTGATACCTCAGCTACGATCTTGTGCCCTCGGCAGGATCTGGTAGATAGTCAGGCTTCTTAGCCTTTTCCATTTGTAGATGTCTGTACTCAGACATGTTCAGCTTCTGCATGTGCTTGATTTGTATGCTGTGATTGTTGGGTCATGAGACCCATGTTTGTAATATCTCGCTCCTCGGAGTCTAGCGAATAAATACTTCAGTCGTAGAGTTATGTTGTGATGCCATGTTGTATTTACACATATCGAGCATATTGTGTGTATGATTGAAATGCTTGGTATGTGTGGGATCCGACAATCTAGTTGTTTATCCTTGGCAGCCTCTCTTATGGGGAAATGTAGTCTTGTGCTTCCATGAGCCATAGTAGTCTGCTACAGCCCGGTTCACCGGAGTCCTGCTAGCCCAGCACTACTGCTCAGGACACTTGACTGGCCGGCATGTGTTTCACTTCGTTCCTATGTCTGTCCCTTCGGGGAAATGTCAGGCGGTGACATCCGGAGTCCTGCCTAGCCTGCTACAGCCCGGGTTCCCGGAGTCCTGTTAGCCCAGTGCTACAACCTGGATTCACACGCTGCTGACCGACATGCTCGATGTGATTCATGTATGCCTGTCCCCATAGGTTAGTGCCGCTTTGGGTTCACGACTAGCCATGTCGGCCTGGGTTCTCTGTCATATGGATGCAAGCGACACTATCATATACGTGAGCCAAAAGGCGCAAATGGTCCCGGGCCATGGTAAGGCGACACCCGTGGGAGTACCGTGCGTGAGGCCGCAAAGTGATATGAGGTGTTACCGGCTAGATCAATGTGACTTGGAATCGGGGTCCTGACACTGAGGACGATAGTATGTCTATTATTCTTGGAAGACCCTTTTTGAATACTGCAGGGGCTGTTATTGATTGCACTAAAGGCAATGTCACTTTTCATGTTAATAGTAATGAGCATACGGTATAGCTTCCGAGGAAACAACCTCAAGTTCATAGTATCAACTCTATTGGAAAAATTAAATCGATTATATTTGGAGGTTTTGAATTTCCTCTTCCTACTATCAAGAAGAAATATGATATTCTTATTACTGGGGATGTGCATATCCCCGTTGAGGTGACATAGTGTTATTCGAAATTTCTCCGGTTCAATATTTTTCAGAGTGAGTTTGTTAACAAGACCTGATCAACCTTGTTAGTGGATTCCTTTTGATGAGCACGAGATGGATGAAACTAGAAGGCACAACCTTCTATACCCCACTTTTACTTTCTGTTACTTATATTAAATAAAATAAAAATAAGTATTTTTCTATCTGTTATTTGATTATTCATGCAATATAAAAATACCCCAAAAATAAAAGTTCTCCAAATGCCCTGAAATTTAAATATGATTTTGTCTAGAATATTTGAGAATATTTGGCACTGAGAACACAGCAGGGGGGTCATCCACCTGGCCACAAGGGTGGAGGGCGCTCCCTACCCCCCTGGGCGCGCCGCCTGCCTCGTGGGCCCATGGTGGCCCTCCTCCACTTATCCTTTCACCCACACACTCCTTCTTCCTCCCACAAACATGAATAACCTGCTCAAACCCGAGTCCAAGCTCGTTTTGCTGCCATTTTTGATCTCCTTGCTCAAAGCACCTCTCACAAAACTGCTTGGGGAGATTGTTCCTTGGTATGTTACTCCTCGATTGGTCCAATTAGTTTTTGTTCTAGTGCTTTATTCATTGAAAATTTGTGCTTCCTAGGAGACCATGTTCTTGAGCTTGCATGTCAAATTTATATGGTTCCATGTAGTTTTGATGCATGATATAGGCTCTAGGCACTTGTAGGAGTAGTTGCTATCAATATTATTGAGTTTGGTTTACTTTTATTTTGAAGTTACTAAAAATTTCAGAATTTTTCGTAAAATAATGAAGAGACTTTTGAGGGGCTCATCGAGCCGAAGCTCGAAGGAAAAGGCACAGAAGCCCAAGTATAATCTGCATCGCACCACGGATGTTCGGTCGTGTGAATGGCCGTCCGATGATTTCTTGAGAGCAGCCGGGATTTATGAATATTTTTATGAATTGGCTAAGAATGCAGGCCTCACCGCTTTCCTCCACGACCAACGCGATTAGTATCTCCTACTCACAAATATCTTTGTGCAAAACTTTCATTTCCATTCTATGACCTCACCACCTACGGTGGAGTTTTATTTATATGATGAGCATAAGGAGATGTCACTTTATGATTTTTGTCGGGTTTGTTTGGTCCCTTTCGAGGGCACGATAGAGGAACCACATCGCAGCGATGTGGATGGGTTTATTGATATCATCACTGTAGGGGAAACAAGGAAGGTTTCGATGCACGAATGACTAGCATACATTTTCCTGTTTTACACTATTTTGCATTATTTTCTAGTCGTTGCTTAATTGGTCGCGAAAACTGTGGAAACCTTAGTGTTCCTGATATTATTATTTTTCTCCACGATTTATTCAGTGATAACTCTGTTAGTATGGGTGGCATTATTGCTAAACGGTTAAGTCTGAACCATACAAAGGGCCCCATCTTTGGAGGCATCTATGCTTCACGCCTAGCTGCACATTTTAACATACCTATTAGGCATTATGAGAAGGAAGAAAAAGTGATGCCTCGTGTTTATTTAGATTATAAGAGTATGGTGACACATGATTTTATTGTTAAGAATAGGGAAGGAGTCCTTAAATACAAATTGTTCTTTGATAGACATCACCCTGAGACTATTACCCTGCCTGCTCCTTCCTTGTTTGATTTATCTGCAGGCCAGTACCTTGTTCCGTTAGAGGCTATTCACGCCTATCGGAACCCTACATCAGCCACAGAGCCAGAGCCAGAACCACAAATTGATCCTCCACGACAGTCTAATTACCACTGGGATCCGGAGATGATTGCTAACCAGTGGCAATCGGAGTCTTCTGCTTCGCAGTATGACCGCAACTATTATTATGGATATCCGCCAGGCCAGCCATGGCCATAGAGCAACTTAGGCCAAAATCCTAAGCTTAGGGGGAGTACGTATTTCCCACCGACATTACATTTATGTTCACACACTCATTGCTAGATGTCGGTGCTCATACTTTTTCATTGTATCATCCATGCTAGTTTATTTCCCTTTTTAATCTTTCTTCTTGTGTGTTTAATAAACCTTAAGAAAAACCAAAAAAATTTGTTGTAGCTTTTAGCTATTTTTAATTTCCATGCTTGTAGTAGTAATTAAAAAGAAAATCCAAGAAGATTTCCTGTTCTTCTTTTGCTTGTTGGGAGCTTTCCCGTGTAAATAGTTTTATTTCTTTTATTTTCTTTGGGGGTCGATAGGAGAAGACCATGATTAAATTGTTGAAGTGGCTCTTATATGCATAATTGTTGATCTGACAAAAGAGCCTATATTGCCTTCTCTTCTCCTGTTTATTGAATGCTTGCAGATTCCAGCTTAGTCCAATGCACGCGCACTATTATTATTCATAGCACTCGGTCGTGCAAGTAAAAGGCAATTATGACGATATATGATGGACTGACTGAGATGAGAAAGGCTGGTATGAACTCGATCTCTTTTGTTTTTGTAAATATGATTAGTTCATTGTTCCTGGTTCGGCCTATTATGAATAAACATGTTTGCAATGACAACCAGAGATCATAGTTTCTTGTGCCATGCTTGATTAGCTGGGAGCTTATAATGGTTTACCTTGCGTGCTAACATGTTATTAAAATGGTTATGACATGGTATGATAGTGTGGTATCCTCCTCTGAACGATTTAAGTGACTTGACTTAGCACATGTTCACGCATGTAGTTGAAACAAAATCAACATAGCCTTCACGATATTTATGTTCATGCTGGATTATATCCTACTCATGCTTGCATTCGGTGTTGATTAATTTTAATGCATGTTCATGACTATTGTCGCTCTCTAGCTGGTCGCTTCCCAGTCTTTTGCTAGCCTTCACTTGTACTAAGCGGGAATACTGCTTGTGCAATCAACTCCATAAACCCCAAAGTTTTTCCATATGAGTCCACCATACCTACCTATATACGGTATCTACCTGCCGTTCCAAGTAAATTTGTATGTGCCAAACTCTAAACCTTCAAATAAATATCCTGTTTTGTTTGCTCGAATAGCTCATGTATCAACTAGGGTTGTCCATATCTTCCATGTTAGGCGGGTTATTCTCAAGAGGAGTGGACTCCGCTCCTCACTCACGAGAAAGTGGCTGGTCACCGGGATGCCTAGTCCCATGCTTTATTCAAATCAAATCAAAATAATTGCAAACAAAACTCCCCCTGGGACTCTTGTTAGTTGGAGGCACTCGTTGTTTCGAGCAAGCCATGGATTGATGCTTGTTGGTGGAGGGGGACTATAAACTTTACCATTCTGTTTGGGAACCGCCTATAATGTGTGTAGCATGGAAGATATCACCATCTCTTGGTTGTTATGTTGACAAGGAAAGTATACCACTCAAATATTATTCACCTCTATTTCAAAACCGAGCTCTGGCACCTCTACAAATCCCTGCTTCTCTCTACAAACGTCCTATCTATTTACTTTTATGCTGAGTCATCATCTTCTTATTAAAAAGCACTAGTTGGAGAGCACCGTTGTCATTTGCATTCATTATTGTTAGTTTACATTGGTATGACTTTACTGGATCTCTTTTACCATGAATTACAATGTCTAGTCAGTCCTTGATCTTTAAAGGTGCTCTGCATTTATGTTTTGCGGTCTCAGAAAGGGCTAGCGAGATACCTAAGCGTTATTGTGAATGTGGTTATTTATAATATTTGCTGAGAAAGTGTTGTCATCCGAGATTTATTATTATTGCTCGCTAGTTGATTATGCCATTGATATGAGTAAACTTGAGACCTAAGCGTTATTGTGAATGTGGTTATTTATAATATTTGCTGAAAACATGAATGTTGGCTTTACATATTTACAACAACAAGAGCAAACATAGTTTGTAAAAGTTTTTCTTTATCACTTTCAGTTTATCAACTAAATTGCTTGAGGACAAGCAAAGGTTTGAGCTTGGGGGAGTTGATACATCTCCATCGTATCTACTTTTCCAAACACTTTTGCCCTCGTTTTGGACTCTAACTTGCATGATTTGAATGGAACTAACCCGGACTAACGCTGTTTTCAGCTGAATTGCTATGGTGTTATTTATGTGCAGAAACGAAAGTTCTCGGAATGACCTGAAACTTCACGGAACACCTTTTCGGAAAATATAAAAAATCCTTGAAAAAGATGAAGGCCAGGGGGCCCACCACCTGTCAACGAGGGCGGGGGGCGCGCCCCCCTGCCTTGCGGGCCCCCTGGAACTCCTCCGACCTCAAGACCAACTCTATATATTTGCTTTCGGGGAGAAAAAAAATCAGAGAGAAGAAATCATCGCGTTTGACGATACGGAGCCGCCGCCAAGCCCTAAAACCTCTCGGGAGGGCTGATCCGGAGTCCGTTCGGGGCACCGGAGAGGGGAATCTATCACCATCGTCATCATCAACCATCCTCCATCACCAATTTCATGATGCTCACCGCCGTGCGTGAGTAATTCCATCGTAGGCTTGCTGGACGGTGATGGGTTGGATGGGATCTATCATGTAATCGAGTTAGTTTTGTTTGGGTTTGATCCCTAGTATCCACTATGTTCTGAGATTGATGTTGCTATGACTTTGCTATGCTTAATGCTTGTCACTAGGGCCCGAGTGCCATGATTTCAGATCTGAACCTATTATGTTTTCATCAATATATGAGAGTTCTTGATCCTATCTTGCAAGTCTATAGTCACCTATTATGTGTTATGATCCGTTAACCCCGAAGTGATAATAATCGGGATACTTATCGGTGATGACCGTAGTTTGAGGAGTTCATGTAGTCACTATGTGTTAATGCTTTGTTCTGGTACTCTATTAAAAGGAGGCCTTAATATCCCTTAGTTTCCGTAAGGACCCCGCTGCCACGGGAGGGTAGGACAAAAGATGTCATGCAAGTTCTTTTCCATAAGCACGTATGACTATATTCGGTATACATGCCTACATTACATTGATGAACTGGAGCTAGTTCTGTGTCACCCTAGGTTATGACTGTTACATGATGAACCACATCCGGCATAATTCTCCATCACTGATCCATTGCCTACGAGTTTACCACATATTGTTCTTCGCTTATTTTCTTTTCCGTTGCTATTGCTATCATCACTACAAAATACTAAAAACATTACTTTTGCTACCATTACCTTTTGCTACTGTTACCACTACTATCATATTACTTTGTTACTAAATACTTTGTTGTAGATATTAAGTTTCTAGGTGTGGTTGAATTGACAACTCAACTGCTAATACTTGAGAATATTCTTTGGCTCCCGTTTTGTCGAATCAATAATTTTGTGTTGAATACTCTACCTTCGAAAACTGTTGTGATCCCCTATACCTGTGGGTTATCAGCAGCTCAAGTGTCGAGGTGCACATGTCGAGCGGTGGTCCGGGGGTGTCGTCCTTCGGGGCCTGCAACCCCCCTCCTGAGGCATCGGTTGCTAAGGAGATGCGGCAAGTGGCTCCCGAGGCTGAGGCTCCAGGAGCCTCGGGAGGTTGGAGCGAGAAGGCGTCGGGCTGTTCGCCACGACCGGGCTCCCCTGAAGCCATCCCTCTCAGTTCTTCTTCGGCTCCGCCGTGCACCGGCCGTCATGTACAGCGCTTCGGTCGTCTTTGTGTGGACTTCGAGGAGCTCCGCAAGAGGAAGGGGTCCCCAGTGGCAGCAATATCTTCGGGCCCTTGAAGCGACAGAAGTACATCGCCATTGACGCATAAGCATCTTATTGACGTGGTTTCTTGCGTGTGGTCTTCTTATTCTGACATCAGTCCTTCAGGGATCCTTCTGCTGAAGCTATTGCGTCTTCCGAGAGGTTGCCTCCTCCTTCATCAACTCCCCCATCGGCCTTGAGCGTTCCTGGCCTGCCTACCGCCCCTGGAGCAGAGTCGGTCGGGGGAGCGTCCTCGCCTTCGTGGCACGTTGAGTCCGCGGTTTGGCTGCCCCTCCCCCATGGTTTGGCGCGGAGCTTGGCGGGCGTGCCCAGGGCTCCTCCTTTGCTCATGGACAGCAGCTAGTTGACTTCGATCTCCGGTTCCTCTTCAAGCAGCGAGCCCCGATCAGCTCAAGCTCCTCGTGAGGACGGGTTGTCGTCAGGCGCGACATCAGCCCCCAGCCCCCCGCCGGGAGGTGGCGCGCCACTTGATGCTCCGCCCTCTGCCACCGAGGTAGAGGATGAGGTGGGTCGAGCGTTCGAGCTCGAGCACAGGCGGAGCGTAGTTCGTCATGAGATCTTCCAGGAGGCGATGGGCGCGATGAGCCACCTCGGTGAAGAGCTTGCTGGTGTCGATCCACGTCTTGAAGCTGAAGGTCTCCAGCTGGTGGAGGAGCGGCACAAGCTGAGGGTGGCCATCAACCTCGGTCGCTATCGACGCGACCTCGAGAATGTGAAGGCCGAGGCGTCCCTTAATATCTCCAATGAAGCCCGCTCGCGAGCCTTGGAAGAGGCTCGCGAGGCCGATCGCCGCCGCCAGGCTGCGGAAGAGTGCGCGTGGGGGCTCCAAGCATGGACCGCGTCCCTTGAGAAGCAGCTGGAGGCGCGCGGGGCCACTCTTGCATTGCTGAGGGGGACGCCCATGGAGGAAGAGGTGGTCCGGAAGTGCGAGGAGGCATTGGCCCTGGAAGCCATGGAGCGTAGCCTCGATCTCGAGCAACTGGAGACGAGGGAGCGTCAAGTTGCTCAAGAGGAAGATGCCGTCGGGGCCCGCGAGGCCGGAGTCGAGGAGGAGATCAATCGTCGGGTGGCCGAGGTTCGCAAAGATCTGGATGGCAGGTACGACTTGAAGCTGAAGCTCGCGGGTCTGGAGGATGCGGGTAGGGCCGCCACCCTCAGGCCTAGGTTGGATGAGGCAGAGAGGCGTGCGGAGGCCACAACCGCCTCACTATTTACGGCGCAGGGGGAAATAGCCTCCGCCCACGCCGAGCTGCTTTCCCTCCGGAAAAGAGTTGATGATGTCGAGGCCGTCGCACGGCAAAACAGGGAGGAAGTGCTCCAACGTCGGACGCTAGAGCGCGAGCATGCTCATATGCTTCAAGACCTCCGGAACAAGGCCAACACATCCCTGGGTTACATCTGCGACAAGAACGCCCCGGCCCCTCACTCGAATGACTATGCCAGCCACCTGACCTTCTTCACCGAGGTGGTGACGCGCCTGGAGGCTCGATCCGCTAGAGTGCTTCAGCTTGTGGAGGAGAGGGGTTGTGGCCTGCTTCAGCGCGCCTTCTCTCGTGTCTTCAGCCACCTTTTGAATGCCGACCCCAACTTCGATTTTGACGCTGCCATTGCTCCCATACCCACGGCTGTCTGGGGCGACCTGGCGCGTTGGGTAGAGGACAATGTGGACGCGTTGGTCAGGGCCTTCACCTCGGAGGATGATGCGGTGGTGGTCATCCCAGACAAATGCGACGTGGTCGATGACGGCAATGGGGGCGTCACCGATGGCGGCGACGATACCGAGGAAGATGACGACGGCGCGAGTGACGCGTCCGCGGGTGATGCAGCAAGTAATATTTCTGGCTGATCCCATGTTCTCCTGTTGTTTCATCCTGCATGCAAAACTCGGGTGTGGCCCTTGGAAGACTTGTAAGAGCATTTTGAGAGGGGGAGACCCTCATGTACGCAAATTGTAGTTTTTACTTTTCTATGTGCTGTGGGTATGTGTCCTCGTGAACTCGTGAAGCCGGGGCCGAGCATCCCGTCGTGGTTTACCTTAGTCAGCGGCAGCTTTGGGCTAGGTCGTGACGAGCTTCTGAGAATCCTGTGGAGCTTATTGCCTCGTCTGAGGGGGCCCCTCAAGAGGTGAGCGCCAGCCGCAGCGCTGGCGCGTGCTTGCTGAGCGTGCGCTTTGCGCGGTCCGGCTTGTGAGGAGCTTGCGAGGGAAGGGCGATGGACATGAGTCCCAAACCAAACGAGATCCAGAAGGCGAGAAATGGCTCGAACGAGAAAAGGCACCCCCCGCACGCATCGATAAAAATTCAGCTTCAACTTAAATAAAGATCCAGAAAGCAAAGCCACAGAAAGAGAGATCCAAAGCAAAAGGCCGTGTCCGGCACCTAATCTAGTCTTCGGGTCTTCAAGTATTATCACCAGCGCGGAGCTAAGTGCTGCCACTAGGCGTGGGAGGGAGCCCCAGGGCTTGAGGCCGGTGCTCCTGAGGCTCCAGGGCGGTGAGCTTCACAGGCACAACTCATTATTACGTGAGAGTGTCACAGGCAGCGAGCTTCACGGGCATTGGGCCTTCTTCACAGGTACCGGCCTTGCTTCATATCGCCAGACGAGGGCCCTGCCTTGCGCCACCCTTGACCTCCTTTGAGCCGACCGGTCACCAGGACGACACAAAAGAGGGAAAGGGGACTCCAGCGGTTCCCTCGGCGACCACGGGTTCTCTGCCGGGGGAAGGGTCATCGAAGCCTCCCCGGCAGAGGGCCTACCTCGGAGTGTCCCTTGGTTTCGCGTGCCTTGGGGAGGGGCCTGGCTACCGACCCCTCTCCTGCAGCCCCCAACGCGATCCTCCCGCTGCCAGGGTGCCATCGAGCTGGGGCCGACTGCCGCTGCAGTGACCTGCTCCTCCTGCGACTCATGGTTAGCGTAAGCTTGGTCCTGAGGGATTAGGGGTACCATGTAGTGGTTGTCGCACATGCGGTCGTGGTGGTTCCCCGATAGCTCCTGGAAGGCTTCGACTCCTAGCATCCCTTCTTCCCAATCTTCTCCAACGAACCAGCCCGGGTCATCCTCCAGCGTGTACTCCTGGTCCGTCATGCGGGGCACGTAGGCTTCTGGGGCTGTTACCCTGAACACCTCGCCGTGGTTCCCCACACTCCATGTCGCCCGGCCCAGCGTGACGTCCTAGGGGTGATAGCGTGGCATCCCACTTGGGCCTTGGAAGGCGACGCTTGTGCCCATGCTTGTCGCGGGTGGTAAGGGGGTGGTAGAGCCCCCGGAGCCGCCGGCCATGCTGGTGTTGACGAAGCCCCCTGGCGCGCTTGATGGTGCATGGTGGCGGCGTGGCCCGCCGAGAATCCCCGTAACGGCCTGAGGAGGAAGCTGATGGCAGAAGCACGGGGCTCCCGAGACCGGCGCATCCAGCAGCTCGGCGACGCGTTCCAGCAGTGTGTCTCGGCTGCTTTCCATCAGCTGGCACCGCAGCAGCTCCCGTGCCACGGTGAGTGCTACCGTCGTGTTTGCCTATTCCCACCGTGAGTACGGCGCCGTCGCTGCGACGTGGCTTGCTGCTCTGGCAACGGCCTGCACTTGCTGTGGAGTGAGGGTAGATGACGCCCCGCCGCGTCGCCCACGCCCCGCCGGATTGGACGGCACTTGTGCCGCCTGGAACGCGGGGTTGAGGTCTTCATAGGAGGGCAGCGCCGACCGGGCTGGCCAGGCTGCCCAGCGGTCGGAGTCAGCTCTTGGGTCGTTGGACATCGCGGCTACAGAGCGTCTGCAAGTCGATTGTCGGAGAAGAAGCTCCGGTGCACCCCTAACTGGCGTGCCCAATGTCGAATGTGGGGTTCCGGCAAACCCTTAAGGTTCGAACACTTGGGTGCGCGCGAAGTATTTTCCTCCCACCGATCTACGCCGTAGCTCGCTAAGATCTCGCGGACGAACTCGACGAACTCGCAACACAAAAAGACACGAGATTTATACTGGTTTGGGCCACCGTTGTGGTGTAATACCCTACTTCAGTGTGGTGGTGGTGGATTGCCTCTTGGGCTGATGATGAACAATACAAGGGGAAGAACAGCCTCCTGAGGTTGAGGTGTTCTTGTGCTTGGCTAACTTGTGTGGGTGAGAGTGGACCGAATCCATCCTCCTTCTCTCCCCCCTCTCTCTCTCTCTCTGTCTCTCCTTTCCTCTCCCTGTATGGTGGTGGCTAACTCTCTTTATATAGGCCCTGGTCCTCTCCCCAAATACTGAGCGGGAAGGGAGCCAACAATGGCGGGCAAATTTGAAGGGGGACAGCTAGTACAAGCCATCCTGACAAAAGGTGGTCTCCGCCTGCGAAAGGCTCTGGCGGTGACGCTGTCCTTTGCTCCACTATGACCTCCGTCTTGCCGTCCTTCTGGTCTTGGTCTTGTTGCACCAAAATAGCAACCTTTTCCTGATGCCTCGGTACTCCTCGCCTGCGCTGGTTTCCTTAGCACCAAAGAGGAAACAAGGACGCTGCGTGTGCTGGCGCCCACCTGGTGTCGATCGTCATGGCTCATGTCACGAGAGCCTCATGAGGTTTGCCTTGCCTTGACATCTCCGCTCCTCGTGAGCCTGCCCGACTAGGCCACTCCAGAGGAGGTCTTGTGTCGCCCGCCTTGCGAGGGTCTTGGATGCCTTGTTGATGAAGATGGGCTGTACAGCCTGCTGTCTTAGCCACACCGCGAACCGCAGGCAGGCAAGCCTGGGGACCCCCATTCCCAGGACGCCGACAGCCACTCCATCACTGACCCCGGCCGGTTCTTCGTTCCATGCGCACCGCACTCCCATGGAGGCACGGGCCGCACTCCCATGGAGGCGCGGGCCGCACTCCTCGCCGCAAACGAACTCCTATGCTACCGCCCAGTCGACGACCTATACAAGGAATGGATCGATCGTGTCGCTGAGCTCGTCCACGCCGCAGGGGGCTCCCCGGCGCCGTCCCTCTCTCTGCCGCACCCTCAGCCGGTCACGGGCGACGAGGCCCGAGGCGCGCCTCCACCACCCCAGCCCAAAGACTATGCCTTGGCACCAAGGCGCGTGGCCCCGCAATGCGATCCACCACGCCTGGTGCCCGCGCGCGAAGAGAGAAGCTGCCAAGAAATCCCTTGGCCACGAGGAGCTGCACCCACGCTTCCCGTGCCGCCTTGTCAAGACCGCGCGCTGTCAGGACCCCGATTCCAAGTCACATCGATCTAGCCGGTAACACCTCATATCACTTTGTGGCCTCACGCACGGTATCCCACGGGTATCGCCTTACCATGGCCCGGGACCGTTTGCGCCTTTTGGCTCACGTATATGATAGTGTCGCTAGCATCCATATGACAGAGAACCCGGGCCGACATGGCTAGTCGTGAACCCAAAGCGGCACAGACCTATGGAGACAGGCATACATGAATCACATCGAGCATGTCGGTCATCAGCGAGTGATTCCGGGCTGTAGCACTGGGCTAACAGGACTTCGGATGTCACCGCGTGACATTTCCCCGAAGGGACAGACATAGGAACGACGTGAAACACATGCCGGCCAGTCAAGTGCCCTGAGCAGTAGTGCTGGGCTAGCAGGACTCCGGTGAACCAGGCTGTAGCAGACTACTATGGCTCGAGGAACACTAGACTACATTTCCCCATAAGAAAGGCTGCCAAGGATAAACAACTAGATTGTCGGATCCCACTCATACCAAGCATTTCAAGCATACAACATGGCATCACAACAAAACTCTACAACTCAAGTACTTTATTTAAAGGCTCCAGAGAGCCATACATAACATGTTCATACAGATAGGGGTCACATGTCCCGACACTCAAGTCATACAATCATACAAGCACAAGCGGAAGCAACTAGTCTGAGTACAGACACTAGAAAGAAAGAAGGCTTCTCGAAGCCTGTCAATCTAAATAGGGCCCTCCATGGCCAGGATCACCACCTGGGTGGCTAGTCACTCGTCGACGTCAAGGTCTACGTAGAACCGATCGGAGGGGGCAGTGTTGTCGTCTGAAAACAGTAATTAAGCAAACATGAGTACAAAGGTACTCAGCAAGTCTTACAACAGAACCTACTATACATGCTCATTCTCAAGAAGGTGATGGGGTTATTGCAGCAAGCCAGCTTTGACTCTTGGCTAAGCTATCCTACGGAACTCCACTAGTAAAATAGTTTTCGCACACGAGTCCACTACTCACCAACACAATACTCCATCGGGGATCCTCTCTCATCATCCTACGAGAGGGCCATCCTCGGTACTCACAATTATCTTGAGTCTTTTAGTAGTATCCATTAACTTGTGTATGAACTGTATAGGCAACCAAGTAGTCCTTTACCGCGGACGTGGCTATTCGAATAGATGATGTTAACCCTGCAGGGGTATACTTCTTCATACATGCTTTCACCACTTACCGCCATTTACACGACATGTACTCGGCAACCTTCAAGCGGAAGCCCAGCGAGGGTGTCGGCCACGGCCTACCTAAACACTTAAGTCTCTAGTCCAGGTTTATCGCCTATCCAGGTTCCATCCGCAGGGAGTCCGGCCGAGGTTTCCACATACGGCCCCGAACGATGTGAACAGGGTCCCGAGACGCCAAACGTGCGCCCGGCATACCCGGCCATGGTGTATCTACCGCAACATAGCCCACCCCTAGGGTCAGCGCTACGCACGGCCGCCAAAACATAACCTACAAACACCTTTAACTATTTGCAACTCCTAGACAGAGTACTAGGGTGATTAAGAAGCCGAGAGGGTCCACTGGTTTCAGGCCCAATGTACGGTAGTAACTGCATCTTAAATCACACATACAGATCTCAGTTCTTATGGACGGTCTCAATGAAACAACCCACCATGTACTCCTACATGGCCTCTCATCGATACCTTTACCAAAACATGTTCAACACATCCCTCACATTACCGACATAAACATTTCACTCTAGCCCATCACCCAGATGAACCAGACCTGACACAACTCTAAGCATAATAGGCATTGCAAGGTAGGAATCACATACATGGCTCAATCAACTCGTACACATGCTAGTGGGTTTTATCTAGTTACTGTGGCAATGACAGGTCATGCAGAGGATAAGGGTTCAACTACCGTAGCACATAGCAGTTTGAATCGCGTTGTCTTAATGTAGTAAACAAGACTAGAAGCGAGAACATGGGTTTGTATCGGAATGATCAATGGGTTGCTTGCCTGTTGTAGAGGTAGTAGGGTACTGCCCTTCAGATGGATACTCGGGGTTATCCTTGGAGGCAGAACCTACCATGAAAGACACACCGAACAAAATCAACACATGGCGATATGCAACAATATGATGCATGCTATGACATGGCAAGATGAAAGTGTCTTGGCCTAATGCAATCTAAAACAGAAGGGGATGAACTCATTTGAATCAAAGATTCAAATGTTAGCTCATTAAACATGGCCTTATTAGTGCATTAGCTTATTCTGCTGAAACAGCAAGGTTAACTTGTTTTTTCATGCATGGAACCATTACAGATGGATAGATTGAATTTTTCTGATCATTTTTCATATATAAATCTTTGCATTTGGAGCTATGGTTGATTTTCTATGATTTTTAGAAGTTTTGGCTATTTTCTGGAATTTCCTATTAAAGAATAAATCCAGTAATTGAATTAATGCGTCGGCATGACATAGGTGTGACGTCAGCGGGTCAACTGGGTCGGCCAGGTCAAACCTGACTGGTGGGCCCTGTCTGTCAGTGTCACAACTAATTAACAGAATTATGTTAGTGCTAATTGACTGTCAGTGGGGCCTGGGCCCACATGTCAGTGACTAAACTAATTAAAATTAGTTAAAACTAATCTTAAACTGATTAGAAGACCGGCCCCACCTGTCATAGACTCAGAGGGGTCTACCTAAGCCCACACGGGGGTCAAATAGGGTCAACTCACCGGCGGCTTGACACCGGCGACGAAAGACGCGACGGAGGGGCTCGGGATTGCGTCTCCGGCGACCAAATCGACGGCGGAGAGCAGCTACGTGACGCGGGGAGCGAGCCGCGTCGTTTGGTGGAGAAAGTGGAGCTCGGGGAGGCCGGGAACGACACAGGCGACGACCTTGGCGGTCGCCGGAGTTCGGGCGAGGATGAACCCGAAGCTACGGGGCACGGCGAGGCGCAGGGAGTGGTGCGTTAGGCTCCTGGGAACGTGTAACACCCCGGATGTAACTTTCCCTATTTGTACTTCAACTCTTGCCGTTTCCGGTGTTAAGTTATATTTATTTCTCGGGTTCGGGTCTTTGTCTCCGTGTGTTGTTTTCTTTGTCATGCATCTCATATCATGTCATCATGTGCATTGCATTTGCATACGCGTTCATCTCATGCATTCGAGCTTTTTCCCCGTTGTCCGTTTTGCATTCCGGCGCTTCGTTGTCCTCCGGTGGCCATTTCTAGCTTTCTTTCGTGTGTGGGGATTAAACATTTCCGGATTGGACCGAGACTTGCCAAGCGGCCTTGGTTTACTACCGGTAGACCACCTGTCAAGTTTCGTATCATTTGGACTTCGTTTGATACTCCAACGGTTAACCGAGCGACCGAAAAGGCCTCGTGTGTGTTGCAGCCCAACACCCCTCCAATTTGGCCCAAAACCCACCAAACTCTGCTCCATGTCCTAGAGCGTTCGATCACGATCGCATGGCCGAAAACCGCACCTCATTTGGACTCTCCTAGCTCCACTTATGCCTATAAATAGCCCCCCTTTTCCAAATCTCGGATCTCTCCCCGTCCAACCCTAGCAAAAAAAAACAGATCTCCAGCCGCCGGACATGTCCGGAGCCTAGCCGAACACGTCCGCCGCCGCCGCCCCAGCGAGCCGCCGGTCGCCACGTTGCAGAGCCACCTTGCCGCCGCCGCCGGGCCCGAGGCCCAGATCTGGCCCCCGAGAGCCCGCGCGATCCGCCGCCCGCGCCGCCGTTCCCCGCCGCCAGCGCCGCCGCGCTCCATCGCCGCCGCCCGTGAAGACCGCTGCCACCTCGCCATTTCCGGCCAGGGCAACCGCCGCCCCGGGCCGCCTCGTCGCCGGCCGTCGCCCCTCGCCACCTCGTCGCCGGCGCCGCCTTCCCCACCACTCCGGCCGCCGCGTCCCACCTCGAGCTCCGGCGAGCTCCATCTCTGGCGAGCCTCGGAATCTGTGCCGGTGAACAGTGCCAGATCTGAGATCTACTCCTCATGGTTGACTTTTGCGTCCCCGAACCCTAATTTTTTGTGCATACTTTGACTAGTGGTATCTCCGCATCCGTAGCTCCGATTTGGACATATAGTATATCAAAATGTTTGCCTCGACGAGTATATCATTTCATTCCATTGCATATTTTTAATTTGAGCTCATCTTGATGCCCAAAATGCTGTTAGAAGGAGGCTTCGTGAGTTAATTGTCAGATCTGCTAGGTCATCTTAGACTTTTGTCATTTTTGCCATGATTATTGTGTGCATGCTATGCCTGTGAGTCCTTCATATGTTTTGTTAAGGATTTTGTCTTATTTCCAGAGGTGCAACCCATGCATTTTTAGGATGTGTGTGGTGACTTGTCCAAGCTTGCAAATTGAGGCACCCGGGAAATCTGTTTTCAGAGACTTAGTTGTTTTCACTAAGTCTGGGATTATTTAGTTCATGATGCCATATGTTCAGCTTATTTCCTAGTGATCCGTGCCTCTTCTGAGGATGATAAGTAAAGGATTTTTGTTAATCATGCTATGCTATATCCATGCATGTCTTCGTTTGCAATTATGGAGCAGCCTAGCTTGAGTCAATCGAGCTCTACTTTTGCTTCGTGGTGAATCTGGGCAGATCGTCAACTCGTTTGTGATTTTGCCGGCGTTGTTGTAGTTGATCCGTGCATGCTATGCCATTGTTCTTGCCATGTCTAGCTTTTATTTTGTGCCTTCTTAATGGATGTATGCTTGCCTTGCCATGACTTGCACCGTAGTGAGTGCATCGAGCTCGTTTACATGCCTTCGTGAGTTATATTTCAGCATGTCTCAGTTTTCACAAAGTCTGAAAACTGATTATGTTTTTGCTATGTTCGTGTGCCCGTTAGTATATTTTGTGATCCCTTTTGGCCCCAGGTCACTTACGGACTTTTTTTAAGCTTGTTGAGTAGCTCCATGCCATGTTCTTATTTGTCTTAATCAGGTCATGTATCATGTTGTTTTGCTGCTCCAAAGAGGGCTTCGTGATCTAAAATTTCGGACAAGTGTTAATTTCACTAAGTCTGGAATCTGTTTTGCATTTGCGTTTTTGCCATGCTTGTTTTAACCTCATAATGGATGAATTGGCCGTGGCTCAGTGCTAGTTTTTTGTTAAGCATCTTGTGTGCATCCCTGCCATGTATTTTGTTGTAATGTTTCGTGGCTGTAGCATGTTCATTTCGTTGCATTTATATGCGTACTTGCTGTAAATGGCAGACCGTTGTCATTTTTGAAATGCTCGTCATTTCCAAACCGTAACTCCGATTCCGGCGTTCTTTATATCGTTTTCAAGTGATTTCATCTCATATTTCCATTGGCACCCTTGGAATTCCAAGTTGAGGCCAGGTTCATGCATTTCCCATCATATCTTGCATTTTGCATCCCGCATCGCATCCCGCATAGCATATCATCATTTCATCTTATTGCTTGGTCTTGCACGTGGTTGATTGCATCCTTGTTGCTTGTTTATCTTGTTGGGTAGAGCCGGGAGACGAGTTCGCTACCGAGGAGCCCGTTGAGTTTGCTTGTGAGGATCCAGTCAACTCTGACAACTGTGCAGGCAAGATGATCATACCCTCGAAATCACTACTATCTTTGCTATGCTAGTTTGCTCGCTCTTTGCTATGCCAATGCTACGATGCCTACCTTTTTCTTGTCAGCCTCCCAATTTCCATGTCAAACCTCTAACCCACCTTGTCCTAGCAAACCGTTGATTGGCTATGTTACCGCTTTGCTCAGCCCCTCTTATAGCGTTGCTAGTTGCAGGTGAAGATTGGAGGCCGTTCCTTGTTGGAACATCTTTTATTTACTTGTTGGGATATCATTATATTGCTATGTTATCTTAATGCATCTATATACTTGGTAAAGGGTGGAATGTTCGGCCTCTCGCCTAGTGTTTTGTTCCACTCTTGCCGCCCTAGTTTCCGTCATATCGGTGTTATGTTCCCGGATTTTGCGTTCCTTACGTGGTTGGGTGATAATGGGAACCCCTTGATAGTTCGCCTTGATTAAAGCTTTTCCAGCAATACCCAACATTGGTTTTACCATTCGCCACCTAGCCTCTTTTCCCTTGGGTTACCGGAGCCCGAGGGTCATCTTATTTTAACCCCCCCCGGGCCAGTGCTCCTCTGAGTGCTGGTCCGACCGAGTAGCCTGCGGGGCCACCTCGGGGCAACTTGAGGGTTGGTTTTACTCGTAGGATGTCTCATCTGAGTGTGCCCTGAGAAAGAGATATGTGCAGCGCCTATCGGGATTTGTCGGCACATTCGGGGGGTGTTGCTGGTCTTGTTTTAACCTGTCGAAGTGTCTTGAGTTACCGAGATACCGAGTCTGATCGGAATGTCTTGGGAGGAGGTCTATTCCTTCGTTGACCGTGAGAGCTTGTCATGGGCTAAGTTGGGACTCCCCTGCAGGGATTGAACTTTCAAAAGTCGTGCCCGCGGTTATGGGCAGATGGGAATTTATTAATGTCTGGTTGTAGACAACTTGAACCTTAATTAATTAAAATGAATCAACTGAGTGTGTTACCGTGATGGCCCCTTCTCGGCGGAGTCCGGGAAGTCGACACGGTGTTGGAGTAATGCTTGCGCAGGTTGTTCTTCTAGATTCTTGCTCGCGCTTTGCCTCCTCTTCTTGCTCTCTTTTGCGTATAAGTTAGCCACCATATATGCTAGTCTCTTGCTGCAGCTCCACATATTTTTGCCTTACCCTTCCTATAAGCTTAAATAGTCTTGACCACGAGGGTGCGAGATTGCTGAGTCCCTGTGGCTCACAGATTACTATAACTCCAGATGCAGGTCCAGGTGATTCCGCTCCAGGTGACGAGTACGAGCTCAAGTGGGAGTTCGATGAGGACTCTCAGCGTTACTACGTGTCTTTTCCTGATGATCAGTAGTGGTGCCTAGTTGGGGTTCGATTCAGGGCCGTGTCGCATGTTGGGTTCTCTTTTATTTTCGTGCCGTAGTCAGGCCATGAGTGTTTTGGATGATGTAATGTTATTTATGTTCTTGATTGATGTGGCGAGTGTAAGCCAACTATGTTCTCCCCGTTATTATTCATATTACATGGGATGTTGTGAAGATTGCCTAACTTGTGACATATGCCTTCAATGCGATTATGTCTCTAAGTCATGCCTCGACACGTGGGAGCTATAGTCGCATCGAGGGTGTTATAAGTTGGTAATCAGAGCCTTCCCCGACCTTAGGAGCCCCATTGCTTGATCGTTTTTGGCGGCCGAGTTGTGTCTAGAAAACAAAATGTTTTGAGTCACTTCGGAATTATATATCGGAGAGCTTAGGAATTCTTTTTACTTCCCAGTCTCCTCATCGCTCTGGTAAGGCATCCTGATGTAGAGTTTTGACTCTTCTCTTCTCAAATTTCACTAATTTTTTTTAGGATCACGCGAGTATCTTGGAATCGTTCCGATGGCTTATGATGAGAATACTGTCTTGGTGCCTCCTGTCAGGGGTTTAGTGGAAGTGTCCCGGGGAGTTGAGCTCTGAGGTGTTATCATCATAATTTTATGGTTGCAATTCTGGAATACTTGAGATATGTTCGCCGACATCAAAAATCTCTTTTATGCAGTTCGTTGGTGAGATAACCTCGACGCCACCCAGTACTGGGGCGGGAGTTCGGGAGTATCGCCATAACTTGTATAACGGATGCTTTTCGAAGGTTGAGGTAGATGGTTTCCGAAGTTTTCTCGGTTATGTGTTGAAGGATGGATACAGCTGGATGTAGGATTTGTTAGTTTGGGTGAGATATTATGCTTCCCCTGTATCCCCAACACCTGATTGCATAACCGGAAAAGTTCGGGAGTTTCATAGGTGGGAATTCTAGTAGCTCTAGTTCTTCTTCCACGGATATTGGTTTGAGACTGGGATTTCTTACCGATTATTCGTTTTTGATCCGTACCTTGTTGATTTATTTCTCTACCTTAATTCTACGGGGCTTCTCAATTTATGGATATGTGACCCTTTCAAGAGGAATGCATTCGTTCATTTTGTTCGGATGTGAAGACTATATGTTGCAATTTTCATTCCGTTGGATTCAGCTTCAATATTTATCTGTCAATGTGCTAATGGTGGTCAACCTCTTCAGGATGGCTCCTCCAACGCGCACGACTCCGAATCCTGATCCGCCACCGCCTCCACCTCCTCTAGAGGCATGGCAAGATGTGATGGCCACAACCAATGCAAACACTCAGCTGATCATGCAAATTCTCCAAGAGCGCAATCAAGGCAGTCAAGGGAATCAAGGCAGCAATCAGAGTCACTTTGCTACACTCAACCAGTTCCTTGCTAACGGGCCAAAGACTTTCAGCAATTGTGTTGAGGCAACCGATGCTGACGATTGGCTTGTGGATCTGTGTAAGCATTTCGAGTGCAGTAACGTCAGGCCTGAGGACTTTGTCAAGTTCGCTTCCTTCCAACTCAAAGATCAAGCTGCAGAATGGTTCCAGCAGTACAAGGACTCCATAGGTGGACGTGTTATCACTTGGGATGATTTCCGTCGAGATTTCCGAGCTCATCATATTCCGCAGAGCGTGGTTGAAAGCAAGCGTGAGGAATTCCGCAATCTGAAGCAAGGCTCTTTGTCTGTCTATGACTACAACAAGTTGTTCCAGAAGCTTGCCCGCTTTGCCAAGCAGGACGTGCCTGATGAGAAGAGCATGATATACCAGTTCAGGGGTGGTCGCAGAGAAGATATTCAGCTCGCTCTTGTTCTCTTCGAGCCCTTGAGATACGATGAGTTCTACAACATGGCACTGAAGCAAGAGGCTGCTCAGTTGAGGTGTGATGCTTCCAGGAAGCGAGTCAGAGATGCTACTCCTTCTTCCTCTACTCAAGTGGCCAAGCGGCAGAAGTTCTGGCGTCCTCCTCCTCCGTTCCGTCAGCCGTTTCAGCAGAAGAGTAAAGGTGGCAGTGGTTCTTCCCACCCACCCAACCCTGTCTTTCAGAACAAGACTCCGTCTCAAGCTCCAAGATCGAGTGCTTCGTATCACCGTCCGCTTTCAGAGGTCACGTGCAACAAGTGCCAACAGAAGGTTCACTATGTGAACAAGTGTCTCAACCAGAGGCGTCTTCCTCCTCCTCCTCCTGTCAGATCGGCAAGTACAACTATGGTCAAGCATAACCCCAAGCACGCCAAGGTCAATTTGATGAATGCAGCTCAGGCAGAGGACTTGTCAGATGTGATCATGGGTAACCTTCCTGTTAACGATGTTCCTGCAAAAGTTCTATTTGACACTGGTGCATCGCATTCCTTTTTGTCATGCCCTTTTGCATCGAAGCACAATGTTGATACCGAGATTATGCCCAAAGTCATGCAAGTTGTTTCTCCCGGCAAGCTTTTGCCTTCTAGTTTGGTTGCTCCCGATGTATCTATCACGTTGGGCGGTTACAAGTTTCTCTCTTCTCCGATGGTGCTTGGTAACTCGGATATTGATCTTATTCTCGGAATGGATTGGCTTTCTAAGCACAAGGCACATCTTGAGTGTGCTGCCAGGCAGATTCAATTGACTCATTCGTCTGAGGATGTAATTGTCTTTGCCGCTCGGGATAATACCATTCATCAGTTTTCTCTCAATGAGAAGGGTGAATTGGATGCCATCTCTCAAATTCCAGTCGTTTGCGAATACCAAGACATCTTTCCAGAAGAGCTCCCAGGAATGCCTCCGCACCGGCCAGTTGAATTCGTTATTGAACTTGAGCCTGGTACGGAACCTGTGTGCAAACGTCCTTACAAGCTCGGACCTGAAGAGTTGAAGGAGCTGAAGAAGCAACTCGATGAGTAAGAAAGAATGGGTCTTATCCGGCCTAGTTCTTCTCCGTGGGGTTGTGGTGTTCTTTTTGTGAAGAAGAAGGATGGAACGGACCGACTTTGTGTTGATTACTGTCCAGTGAACAAGAAGACCATCAAGAATAAATACTCACTTCCCAACATCAATGAGCTGTTCGAACAACTCAAAGGTGCCCAAGTATTCTCCAAGCTTGATCTCCGTATGGGTTATCACCAGATTCGCATTCGTGAAGAAGATATTCCCAAGACAGCATTCAGAACAAGCTTTGGTTCATATGAATACACTGTCATGTCTTTTGGCCTCGCCAACGCTCCTCCGACGTTCTCTCGCATGATGAATTTCATTTTCAAGACCTACACCAATGACTTCGTTTTGGTCTATCTCGACGATATTCTGGTTTTCTCGAAGAACAAGGAAGATCATGCCAACACTTGCGTGTGGTTCTTGATAAGCTCAGAGAACATCAGTTCTACGCCAAGTTCTCCAAGTGTGAATTTTGGCTTGATGAGGTTCTTTATCTTGGTCATATCATCTCTGCCAAGGGCATTGCTGTGAATCCCGAGAAGGTGTTTGCAATTGTGAATTGGGAACCTCCTCAGAACGTGAAGCAACTCCGCAGTTTTCTCGGTCTCGCAAGCTATTGCCGAAGATTCGTTGAAAACTTTTCTAAGATCGTGAAGCCACTCTCAAATCTTCTTCAGAAGCACGTCAAGTACGTTTGGTCTCCGGAGTGTGACATTGCTTTCAACACTTTGAAAGAGAAATTGATCACCGCTCCAGTTCTGACTCCGCCTGATGAATCGAAGCCGTGCGAGGTCTTTTGTGATGCCTCTCTCCAAGGTCTTGGCGCAGTTTTGATGCAAGAGAAGAAAGTTGTTGCTTATACATCTCGCCAGTTGAAGCCTAATGAGAAGAACTACCCCACTCATGATCTTGAGTTGGCGGTAGTTGTGCATGCTCTGTAGACTTGGAGACATCTTCTATTGGGAAGAAAAGTGGATATTTTCACTGATCACAAGAGTCTCAAGTACATCTTCACTCAGCCTAATCTCAACCTCATGCAAACTCGATGGGTCAAAATGATTCAAGAGTATAATCCGAGTATCGAGTACACTCCAGGCAAGGCCAATGTGATTGCTGACGCTTTGAGCAGAAAGGCCTACTGCAACAGTCTGATTCTCAAGCCTTATCAACCCGAGCTTTGTGAAGCTTTCCGCAAACTTAATCTGCAAGTTGTTCCTCAAGGTTTCCTTGCCAACCTTCAAGTCTCTCCTACCTTAGAAGACCAGATTCGCCAAGCCCAGCTTCTTGATGCTATGGTGAAAAAGGTGAAGATCGGGATTGCCAAGAGTCAGTCCAAGTACAAGTGCTACCGCCTTGATGACAAGGACACTCTCTTCTTCGAGGATCGTATTGTTGTTCCTATAGGTGACCTTCGTAAAGTGATCATGAACGAGGCTCACAATTCTCTCCTCTCCATCCACCCTGAGAGCACGAAGATGTATCAGGACCTCAAGCAAACTTATTGGTGGACTCGAATGAAGCGCGAGATCGCTCAATTCGTGAATGAATGTGATGTCTGCAGAAGAGTGAAGGCAGAACACCAAAGGCCAGAAGGTCTCCTCCAACCTCTTGCCATTCCAGAATGGAAGTTTGACCACATTGAAATGGACTTCGTGACTGGGTTTCCAAAGTCCAAGTGTGGCAATGATGCTATATTTGTTGTCATCGACAAACTCACCAAAGTGGCTCACTTTCTGCCTATCAAAGAGTCGATCACTGCAGCTCAATTGGCGGAACTCTATACCTCTCGTATTGTCTCTCTACATGGTATTCCTCAAGTGATATCTTCAGACCGTGGCAGCATCTTTACCTCGAAGTTTTGGGATTCTTTTCAGAAGGCCATGGGCACTAACATCCGCTTCAGCACTGCTTTCCATCCTCAAACAAGTGGTCAAGTCGAGCGTGTCAACCAGATTCTTGAATATGTGCTCATGGCTTGTGTGATCGCCTTCGGCATGAAGTGGGAGGATTGTCTTCCTTATGCTGAATTCTCCTATAACAACAGTTTTCAAGCAAGTTCGGGCAAGGCCCCATTTGAAATTCTGTATGGCAGGAAGTGCCGTACCCCTCTCAACTGGTCTGAAACCGGTGAATGTCAGCTTTTGGGTAATGACTTAATCACAGAAGCAGAAGAAATGTGCCAAGTCATTCGTGATAACCTCAAAGCAGCCCAATCCCGCCAGAAGAGCTACTATGATAGTAAGCACCGTGATTTGGCTTTCGAGATCGGAGATCATGTTTACCTCCATGTCTCTCCTATGAAAGGTACTCGTCGCTTCAGTATCAAAGGGAAGCTTGCCCCTAGATACGTGGGACCTTTCAAGATTGTCAGCAAGAGAGGCGACCTCGCCTATCAACTCGAGCTTCCTTCAAACTTTGCAAATGTTCATGACGTGTTCCATGTCTCTCAGCATCGAAAGTGCTTCAAGACTCCTGACCGCACCGTCAACTTCGAGGACATTGAGCTCCAAGAAGATCTCTCTTATCGTGAGCACCCAGTTGCTATTCTTGAAGAGACTGAATGCAAGACTCGCAACAAGTCAATCAAATTTCTCAAAGTCAAGTGGTCACACCATTCCGACCATGAAGCTACCTGGGAACGCGAGGATCACCTCCGTTCTGAGTACCCGGAGTTCTTTCAGTCCTAGATCTCGGGACGAGATCCATTCGTAGTGGTGGAGTGTTGTAACACCCCGGATGTAACTTTCCCTATTTGTACTCCAACTCCTGCCGTTTCCGGCGTTAAGTTATATTTATTTCTCGGGTTCGTGTCTTTGTCTCCGTGTGTTGTTTTCTTTGTCATGCATCTCATATCATGTCATCATGTGCATTGCATTTGCATACGTGTTCATCTCATGCATTCGAGCTTTTTCCCCGTTGTCCGTTTTGCATTCCGGCGCTTTGTTCTCCTCCGGTGGCCATTTCTAGCTTTCTTTCGTGTGTGGGGATTAAAAATTTCCGGATTGGACCGAGACTTGCCAAGCGGCCTTGGTTTACTACCGGTAGACCGCTTGTCAAGTTTCGTATCATTTGGACTTCGTTTGATACTCCAACGGTTAACTGAGGGACCAAAAAGGCCTCATGTGTTGCAGCCCAACACCCCTCCAATTTGGCCCAAAACCCACCAAACTATGCTCCATGTCCTAGAGCGTTCGATCACGATCGCGTGGCCGAAAACCGCACCTCATTTGGACTCTCCTAGCTCCACTTATGCCTATAAATAGCCCCCCTTTTCCAAATGTCGGATCTCTCCCCGTCCAACCCTAGCAAAAAAAAAACAGATCTCCAGCCGCCGGACATGTCCGGAGCCTAGCCGGACACGTCCGCCGCCGCCGCCCTAGCGAACCGCCGCTCGCCACGTGGCAGAGCCGCCTCGCCGCCACCGCCGGGCTCGAGGCCCAGATCTGGCCCCCGAGAGCCCGCGCGGTCTGCCGCCCGCGCCGCCGTTCCCCGCCACCAGCGCCGCCGTCCTCTGCCGCCCGCGCCACCGTGCTCCATCGCCGCCGCCCGCGAAGACCGCCGCCGCCTCACCATTTCTGGCCGGGGCAAGCGCCGCCCCTCGCCACCTCGTCGCCGGCACCGCCTTCCCCACCACTCCGGCCGCCACGTCCCACCTCGAGCTCCGGCGAGCTCCATCTCCGGCGAGCCTCGGAATCCGTGGCGGTGAACAGTGCCAGATCTGAGATCTACTCCTCACGGTTGACTTTTGCCTCCCCGAACCATAATTTTTTGTGCATACTTTGACCAGTGGTATCTCCGCATCCGTAGCTCCAATTTGGACATATAGTATATTAAAATGTTCGTCTCGACGAGTACATCATTTCATTCAATTGAATATTTTTCTTTTGAGCTCATCTTGACGCCCAAAATGCTGTTAGAAGGAGGCTTCGTGAGTTAATTGTCAGATCTGCTAGTTCATCTTAGACTTTTGTCAATTTTGCCATGATTATTGTGTGCATGTTATGCCTGTGAGTCCTTCATATGTTTTGTTAAGGATTTTGTCTTCTTTCCAGAGGTGTAACCCATGCATTTTTAGGATGTGTGCGGTGACTTGTGCAAGCTTGAAAAGTGAGGCACCCGAGAAATCTGTTTTCAGATACTTAGTTGTTTTCACTAAGTCTGGGATTATTTAGTTCATGATGCCATATGTTCAGCTTGTTTCCTAGTGATCCGTGCCTCTTTTGAAGATGATCAGTAAAGGAGTTTGTTTAATCATGCTATGCTCTATCCATACATTCTTTGTTTGCAATTATGGAGCAACCTATCTTGAGTCAATCGAGCTCTACTTTTGCTTCGTGGTGAATCTGGGCAGATTGTCAACTCGTTTGCGATTTTTCCGGCGTTGTTGTAGTTGATCCGTGCATGCTATGCCATTGTTCTTGCCATGTCTAGCTTTTATTTTGTGCCTTCTTAATGGATGTATGCTTGCCTTGCCATGACTTGCACCGTAGTGAGTGCATCGAGCTCGTTTACATGCCTTCGTGAGTTATATTTCAGCATGTCTCAGTTTTCACTAAGTCTGAAAACTGATTATGTTTTTGCTATGTTCGTGTGCCCGTTAGTACATTTTGTGATTCCTTTTGGCCCCAGGTCACTTAGGGACTTTTGTTAAGCTTGTTGAGTAGCTCCATGCCAGGTTCTTATTTGTCTTAATCAGGTCATGTATCATGTTGTTTTGCTGCTCCAAAGAGGGTCTTCATGATCTGAAATTTCAGACAAGTGTTAATTTCACTAAGTCTGGAATCTGTTTTGCATTTGCGTTTTTGCCATGCCTGTTTGAACCTCATAATGGACGAATTGGCCGTGGCTAAGTACTAGTCTTTTGTTAAGAATCTTGTGTGCATCCCTGCCATGTATTTTGTTGTCATGTTTGGTGGCTATAGCATGTTCATTTCGTTGCATTTAGATGCCTACTTGCTGTAAATCGCAGACCGTTGTCATTTTTGAAATGCTCGCCATTTCCAAACCGTAACTCCGATTCCGGCGTTCTTTATATAGTTTTCAAGCGATTTCATCTCATCTTTCCAGTGGAACCCTTGGAATTCCATGTTGAGGCCAGGTTCATGCATTTCCCGTCATATCTTGCATTTTGCATCCCGCATCGCATCCCGCATAGCATATCATCATTTCATCTTGTTGCTTGGTCTTGCACGTGGTTGATTGCATCCTTGTTGCTTGTTTGTCTTGTTGGGTAGAGTCGGGAGACGAGTTCACTACCGAGGAGCCCGTTGAGTTTGCTTTTGAGGATCCAGTCAACTCTGACAACTGTGCAGGCAAGATGATCATACCCTCGAAATCACTACTATCTTTGCTATGCTAGTTTGCTCGCTCTTTGCTATGCCAATGCTACGATGCCTACCTTTTGCTTGTCAGACTCCCAATTGCCATGTCAAACCTCTAACCTACCTTGTCCTAGCAAACCGTTGATTGACTAAGTTACCGCTTTGCTCAGCCCCTCTTATAGCGTTGCTAGTTGCAGGTGAAGATTGGAGGCCGTTCCTTGTTGGAACATCTTTTATTTAATTGTTGGGATATCATTATATTGCTATGTTATCTTAATGCATCTATATACTTGGTAAAGGGTGGAAGGCTCGGCCTCTCGCCTAGTGTTTTGTTCCTCTCTTGCCGCCCTAGTTTTTGTCATATCGGTGTTATGTTCCCGGATTTTGCGTTCCTTACGCGGTTGGGTGATAATGGGAACCCCTTGATAGTTCGCCTTGATTAAAGCTTTTCCAGCAATACCCAACATTGGTTTTACCATTCGCCACCTAGCCTCTTTTCCCTTAGGTTACCGGAGCCCGAGGGTCATCTTATTTTAAACCTCCCCCGGGCCAGTGCTCCTCTGAGTGTTGGTCCGACCGAGTAGACTGTGGGGCCACCTCGGGGCAACTTGAGGGTTGGTTTTACTCGTAGGATGTCTCATCTGAGTGTGCCCTGAGAAAGAGATATGTGCAGCTCCTATCAGGATTTGTCGGCACATTCGGGCGGTGTTGCTGGTCTTGTTTTAACCTGTCGAAGTGTCTTGAGTTACCGAGATACCGAGTCTGATCAGAATGTCTTGGGAGGAGGTCTATTCCTTCGTTGACCGTGAGAGCTTGTCATGGGCTAAGTTGGGACTCCCCTGCAGGGATTGAACTTTCAAAAGCCGTGCCCTCGGTTATGGGGAGATGGGAATTTGTTAATGTCCGGTTGTAGACAACTTGAACCTTAATTAATTAAAATGAATCAACTGAGTGTGTTACCGTGATGGCCCCTTCTCGGCGGAGTCCGGGAAGTGGACACGGTGTTGGAGTAATGCTTGCGCAGGTTGTTCTTCTAGATTCTCGCTCGCGCTTAGCCTCCTCTTCTCGCTCTCTTTTGCGTATAAGTTAGCCACCATATATGCTAGTCGCTTGCTGCAGCTCCACATATTTTTGCCTTACCCTTCCTATAAGCTTAAATAGTCTTGATCGTGAGGGTGCGAGATTGCTGGGTCCCTGTGGCTCACAGATTACTATAACTCCAGATGCAGGTCCAGGTGATTCCGCTCCAGGTGACGAGTACGAGCTCAAGTGGGAGTTCGATGAGGACTCTCAGCGTTACTACGTGTCTTTTCCTGATGATCAGTAGTCGTGCCTAGTTGGGGTTCGATTCAGGGCCGTGTCGCATGTTGGGTTCTCTTTTATTTTGGCGCCGTAGTCGGGCCATGACTGTTTTGGATGATGTAATGTTATTTATGTTCTTGATTGACGTGGAGAGTGTAAGCCAACTATGTTCTCCCCTTTATTATTCATATCACATGGGATGTTGTGAAGATTGCCTAACATGCGACATATGCCTTCAATGCGATTATGTCTCTAAGTCGTGCCTCGACACGTGGGAGCTATAGTCGCATCGAGGGTGTTAGAGAACGTGGTGAGTCTGGTGACGCGCTCGGAATTGAGTTTACGCGCCTGTGGCCATGGCGGTGACATGGCCGGCGGAGCCGAGCTCTCAGCCGTGATGGCCAACGGGGTTAGAGGGCAGCTCGAGCGACGTGGCTAGGGGGAGAAGAGAGAGAAGCTCACGGTGAGTGCAGCGGGCGTCGAAGCGGTGTCGGGGAAGCTTGGGAGGCGGCAAAACGTCGAAGACGATCTCCGTGACCGACGAGGGGAACGGCAGCGATGGCGGCGTTGCAGCGCGTCCGAGGCCTCGTGGATCGTCGAGGAGGTCGAGGGAGATGTTGCGGAGCTTGTGGGCACGGTGGGGTGACACGGGGACGATGGTGGCTGCGGCTAAGGCAGCAAGACGACGGCGGCTGCGTCGGCAGGAAGATGGGGAGAGAGCCAGAGAGGGGGAGAGGCCACAGGGAGAGTGGGAAGAAAGAGGGGGAGACGTGGGGGTCAGCGTGGCACTCGTAGACGCCTCCAGGGCGTCGGCGGAAGCAGGAGGTGGCCGGCGTGTGGCCGCGGGCGCCGGCCACGCGCTCCTCGTGCTCCTGGCGAGAGGAGGAGGACGACTGGCAAGAGCCAGTGGACTGGGCCGAGCCAGGTGGGCTGGTGGGCTGCGCCTGGTAAGTTTCTCTCTCTCTCCTTTTTTTCTGTTTTTCTTATTTATTAATTATTTCTGTAACTTGAGGGATTTATTAAAAATACCAGGGCATTACCATAAATCATAAAATTAATCATGGCCACTGCTTAGAATATATCCAACAACAAACATTTTAGTTTATGATTATTTGAGCATTTAAAATATTTTATAGCATTTAAATGCCCAAATGCAAATACCATAAGGATTAATCAAATGACCTTTAATGTCCTAGAAAAATGTGCACCATTTTTGTCAAAGGTTTTAACCCAAAACAAAAAGGGTGGGCTTTTTAGAAGGGCATTTCAGGTTCATTGGTAAAGTTTTTAGTAAACCCTAGTTGTTCCAGGGGGGGCGGGTGCTGGGGGTTCTGTCATCCCCATTTTAAATTTAAAAGGAATTTAAACATGATGGACACTCTAATGCTTGAACTAACTAGGGTGTGACACGCGCTGCCCGCAGCGGCGCCGCGCTGGCCTCATCAAGACCAAGCTCCACCTCCGAAGCGGGCACAAGTAACCACGGCCGGCTGCCACACCATCACCCCCAAGCTACGCATCATCGCCTGGACAGGCAAGTGCAAGCCGGATCTGCCTCCTCGCTACGACGGCACGGCCGACCCTGCAGAGTTCCTGCAGATCTACGAGCTGAGCATAAAAGCAGCGAACGGCGACGAGGAAGTCATGGCAAACTGGTTTCCCATGGCTCTCAAGGACGGGGCCCGCTCCTGGCTCCTCAGCGCTCAAGAGCTCGCTATCCACGAGGAGCTCTGCACATCTCAGGAGTTGTTCAACCTGGCGACCATGTGCGCAAGAGCTGAGGAGGGGTGCCTCTCTCTCCTTGAGCTGCCAACCGCGGGCATAGAGTAGAAGAAACCCAAGGCCGAGGACATGAAGCGCAAGGAAGCAGCGGTGCTAGTAGCGGAGCCCGACACCAAACGGGGCAGAGATCAGCCCGAGTCATCCAAGAACAGCCAACCGTTCTGCTCCTTACACAACTGAACACCCAAAACACCAGCGACTGCCAAGGGCTCAGAGCCATACTAGAAGGACGCTACAGTCGACGCCCCGAGCGCAGCGACCGGGGCTACGGCCGTGGAAGAGGCCGTGGAGGCGGACGCTGGGACGACCGTGGCCCATGCCAGGAATGGCGCGACAGGCCTCGTGAGGACCGCTGGCACGACCATCCGCGTGAGGGGGCCTAGAGGGATCAGCCTCATGAGGATCTCCCCCAAAGCAACGCCGGTCTTCCCCCACTGTTGCCACAAAGAAGGAACGACGATCATCATCAGGATGAGGGGGCTGCGGGCTTCCAGGAGCCGTGTGCAATCGCCTGCATCTTGGGCGGCGCCCAGGCCCCATCCTCTCAGCGCATCTTCAAACGGTTCGCTCGCGAGGTGAATGTGGTGCTCCCCAAGCTTAAGGCCGCGCACCCGCTCAAGTGGTCCCCGTGCGCCAGCACTTTCAACTCAGCAGATCAGCTAAAGTGCGCTCCCACCGCCGGCGTCCTCCCGATGTTGTGTTCCCCAGTCATCAGCAATGTGCAGGTTACAAAGACCCTCATCGATGGCGGTGCAGGGCTCAACGTCCTGTCCGTCGACACATTCGACAACCTCCAAGTGCCATATGAGATGCTCGAGCCTACCAAACCTTTCTCAGGTGTGACCAACGGCTCCACCACACCGATAGGGCAGGTCCGCCTGCCTGTCACCTTCGGCACGCGCGACAACTACCGCTCCGAGCTCATCGACTTCGATGTCGCGCACATCCTCCTGCCGTACAACGCCATCCTTCAGTATCCAGCCATGGCCAAGTTCATGGCGGTCACCCACCATGGCTGCAACGTCCTCAAGATGCCTCGAAGCGGCAGGGTCATCACGGTCCCATGTGAAGAAAGGGATGCGGTGTGCTCCCTCGAACGCGCCTTCCAAGCTGCAGCAATCGACGACCACGACAGCAGAAGTGAGGGCCCTCCGGAGGCCATCCCCAAGAAGAAGCAACTGCGCCGCGCAGGACCTCAGGAGGATGGAGTCGTGGCAGGAGCCTCATCAAGATCAGTGTCCGTCCCAGGGGAGCCTCCCTCCAACGCATAGGAAGGCGCGCCCAGCGCCCTCCTCGAGCAAGGCTCGGGGGCTCTCTTCTGGAGGGCATCAGGCCGTGCCAACCTCACGAGGGAGGCGCTTGGTCACCACTTGGAGGCGTGCTACGCGGCACATTTTCCTCAGGAGAACACAAGGCAAGGGGTGCCCACCAGTCAGGAGTTCATCGCCAAGACGACACAGGAACTACAAGACGCAAGAGCCATGCGCGGCGACAGCCGCTCACATGGTGCAGCTCACCACCCAGGCGAGGGTGCTGAGCTGTGTGTCTGCATCGACGTCCCAGGGCTCAACAGGGCCGCGTCTCAAGAGCGCCTCTGGCCTTCACGTGTGGGCCGTTGTGAGGGCCCGCCACATAGCTACGTTCGCATGCCTCTCGGCTTGCCGAGCGTGGCATCAGCCTATCAGCGTAACATGCGGCGTGACCTGGCGGCTCGGGAGGCCAGGTACCGCGCCGTCCTGGAGGAAACGAAGACGGTCTTCAGGGAGCCTCTTGAGCCCCCCGAGCCTCCCGAGGCTCAGGGCTCCGGTGACTCATGAGGAGTCATTTCTTCGACGCACGCCTTCAGCTGCACCAACTCTGCTTCGTTTAAGCTGGGAGCGCCCCTTGGGCTGCATTATTCCCAGGCCGCGTGGGTCCGTCCCTGCGGCATGTATCCCTTTTACTCATGTCTTTAGCTTACCTTACTGGGGGCGCCCCTCAGGCTACATCATCCCCAAACCGCTCGGGCTGGACCCAGTGGCATCTATCTTCCTGCATTTACCCAAGCTGATTTGCCTTCCCTGCTTAACCTGCCTACAGTATCGCCTGCTCGAGTGCCACCCACCGTGGGTACATTCACCCCGTGAAATTCTCGTGTGTTAAAAGGGGGGCTCCTGAGCATCACGACTCAGGAGCTCTTACTGGCTCTCCAGCCCTCACCCCCTGGCCTTGACCATGGCATCGCGACCTGGCATACCAGCGGCGGCTGAGCTCACTCGACGGCCGGGACCTGAGGACGTAGAGTACTTGCACCAAACCGCCTTGCAGGAACACACAGTCACCAATACTCAAGACCAGGCGCAACCCTCCTTGAGGTAAGGCCTCGTGAGTCCCGCGCTGGCTCACGAGTACCTAGATACACCTCGCAGCCCTGTCGTGCAAGCCACATGTCAGGGGGGGCTGTACATGCCCAGGGGCTCCTCCTGGAGGGGGGCCCCATCCCACGCACAACTGGAAGCACCATGCTCCGCACTGGCCGTCGACACTGCCGATGAGCGGCTATGCCCGTGCACAAGCGGAAGCACTATGCTCCGCGCTAGTGATAAACAATTGAGGGTGGCCCCATGGTCATACCAACCTCGGGGAGTCCAGAGCTGAGCGTCTGGCCTCACCGCAACGCCTCCCTTCTGGAGAGACGGGCGAGGGAGCTGGGCACAGGGGCTACGCTCGGGACACACCCAAGCGTACGCCACCCAACCAGGTCTCCCGGACCAGGGCGTCACGCGCCCCTCCCGAGACCTCGGCGAGGGCAGGTATGGAAATTCTTTGCGCGTCAAGGGGGACTCCTGAGCATCGCGACTCAAGAGCCTAAATGGTCATGTAGCCCCTCACTCCTTGGTCCATCCTGGTCTCCAGTCGGCCCAATGGCGGTTAAGGTATGTGCGGGGCCGAGCCCTGCCGACGTAGAACATCAGTCTATCCTCGCGAACTCTCCCTATAAGCTGTTTGTGCGTCAAGGGGGACTCCTGAGCATCGCGACTCAGGAGCCTAACTGGTCACGTAGCCCCTCACTCCTTGGTCCGTCCTGGTCTCCGGTCGGCCCAATGGTGGTTGAGGTATGCGCGGGGCCGGGCTCTATCGACGCAGAACGCAAACAAATAGGAAGGAAATCGCAAAATCTCGAAGCAAATATTACAAGCATATTGTCCTCACACATTGTCTTCACAATATCAAATGAAAGTCTAAACGCCTCCCCGAGGCCTAATGCATGTTGCAGGAACGAAACAAGAGGGTAGCCATAGGTCACCACCGGACACCGCCATCACCTGCGGAAGGTGCTACCTCATGAGCGACATTGTCTTCATCTTCACCACCAGCTGCAGGATCGACGACATCACCAGACAGAGAAGCGGAGACGCCCAAGTCCAATCAACCGCCAGGCGTCAACCAAGGCCATAGGCTTTTGGGGCCCGCGGTGCTCCGTACTTGATGTCAGATGTGGGGTTCCGGCTAACCCTTAAGGTTCGAAAACTGGGGTGCGCGCGAAGTCTTTCCCTTCTATCAATCTACGCCCTAGCTCGCTAAGATCTTGCGGACGAACTCGATGAACTCGCAACACATAAATGTTGGGGAAAGTAGTAATTTCAATAAATTTCCTACACACACGCAAGATGATGGTGATGCATAGCAATGAGAGGGGAGAGTGTAGTCTACGTACCCTCGTAGACCGACAGCGGAAGCGTTATGACAACGCGGTTGATGTAGTAGTACGTCTTCACGGCCCGACCGATCAAGCACCGAAACTACGGCACCTCTGAGTTCTAGCACACGTTCAGCTCGATGACGATCCCCGGACTCTGATCCAGCAAAGTGTCGGGGAAGAGTTCCGTTAGCATGACGGCGTGGTGACGATCTTGATGTTCTACTGTCGCAGGGCTTCGCCTAAGCACCACTACAATATTATCGAGGACTATGGTGGCGGGGGCACCACACACGGCTAAGAGAACGATCTTGAAGATCAACTTGTGTGTTTAGAGGTGCCCCCCTTCCCCCGTATATAAAGGAGCAAGGGGAGAGGCCGGCCGGCCCTTGGGGCGCGCCAAGGAGGAGGAGTCCTCCTCCTAGTAGGAGTAGGACTCCCCTCTTTCCTACTCCTACTAGGAGGGGCAAAGGAAGGGGAGAGGGAGAAGGAAAGGGGGGCGCCGCCCCCCCTCTCCTAGTCCAATTCGGAACAGAGGGGGAGGGGGCACGCGGCCCACCCTGGCTGCCCCTCTCTCTCTACACTAGGGCCCATAAAGCCCATTACTTCTCCCGGGGGGGTCCGGTAACCCTCCGGCACTCCGTTTTTCTCCGAAATCACCCGGAACACTTCCGGTGTCCGAATATAGCTGTCGAATATATCAATCTTTATGTCTCGACCATTTCGAGACTCCTCGTCATGTCCGTGATCACATCCGGAACTCCAAACAAACTTCGGTACATCAAAATATATAAACTCATAATGAAACTGTCATCGTAACATTAAGCGTGCGGACCCTACGGGTTCGAGAACATTGTAGACATGACCGAGACATATCTCCGGTCAATAATCAATAGCGGAACCTGGATGCTCATATTGGCTCCCACATATTCTACGAAGATCTTTTATCGGTCAGACCGCATAACAACATACTTTGTTCCCTTTGTCATCGGTATGTTACTTGCCCGAGATTCGATCGTCGGTATCTCAATACCTAGTTCAATCTCGTTACCGGCAAGTCTCTTTACTCGTTTCGTAATACATCATATCGCAACTAACTCATTAGTTGCAATGCTTGCAAGGCTTATGTGATGTGCATTACCGAGACGGCCCACAGATACCTCTCCTACAATCGGAGTGACAAATCCTAATCTCGAAATACGCCAACCCAACATGTACCTTTGGAGACACTTGTAGAGCTCCTTTATAATTACCCAGTTATGTTCTGACGTTTGGTAGCACACAAAGTGTTCCTCTGGCAAACGGGAGTTGCATAATCTCATAGTCATAGGAACATGTATAAGTCATGAAGAAAGCAATAGCAACATACTAAACGATCGGGTGCTAAGCTAATGGAATGGGTCATGTCAATCACATCATTCTCCTAATGGTGTGATCCCATTAATTAAATGACAACACATGTCTATGGTTAGGAAACATAACCATCCTTGAATAATGAGCTAGTCAAGTAGAGGCACACTAGTGACGTTTAGTTTGTCTATGTATTCACACAAGTATTATGTTTCCGGATAATACAATTCTAGCATGAATAATAAACATTTATCATGATATAAGGAAATAAATAATAACTTTATTATTGCCTCTAGGGCATATTTGCTTCAGTCTCCCATTTGCACTAGAGTCAATAATCTAGATTTACACAGTAATGATTCTAACACCCATGGAGCTTTGGTGTTGATCATGTTTTGCTCGTGGAAGAGGCTTAGTCAACGGGTCTGCTACATTCAGATCCGTATGTATCTTGCAAATGTCTATGTCTCCCACCTGGACTAGATCCCGGATGGGATTGAAGCGTCTCTTGATGTGTTTGGTTCTCTTGTGAAATCTGGATTCCTTTGCCAAGGCAATTGCACCAGTATTGTCACAAAAGATTTTCATTGGACCCGATGCACTAGGTATGACACCTAGATCGGATATGAACTCCTTCATCCAGACTCCTTCGTTTGCTGCTTCTGAAGCAGCTATGTACTCCACTTCACATGTAGATCCCGCCACAACGCTTTGTTTAGAACTGCACCAACTGACAACTCCACTGTTTGATGTAAACATGTATCCGGTTTGCGATTTAGAATCGTCCGGATCAGTGTCAAAGCTTGCATCAACGTAACCATTTACGATGAGCTCTTTGTCACCTCCCTATACGAGAAACATATCCTTAGTCCTTTTGAGGTATTTTAGGATGTTCTTGACCGTTGTCCAGTGATCCACTCCTAGATTACTTTGGTACCTCCCTGCTAGACTTATAGAAAGAATATACATCAGGTCTGGTACACAGCATTGCATACATGATAGAGCCTATGGCTGAAGCATAGGGAACATCTTTCATTTTCTCTCTATCTTCTGCAGTGGTCGGGCATTGAGTCTTACTCAATTTCACACCTTGTAACATAGGCAAGAATCCTTTCTTTGCTTGATCCATTTTGAACTTCTTCAAAATTTTGTCAAGGTATGTGCTTTCTGAAAGTCCAATTAAGCGTCTTGATCTATCTCTATAGATCTTAATGCCCAATATGTAAGCAGCTTCACCGAGGTCTTTCATTGAAAAACTCTTATTCAAGTATCCCTTTATGCTATCCAGAAATTCTATATCATTTCCGATTAGTAATATGTCATCTACATATAATATCAGAAATGCTACAGAGCTCCCACTCACTTTCTTGTAAATACAGGCTTCTCCAAAAGTGTGTACAAAACCAAATGCTTTGATCACATTATCAAAGCGTTTGTTCCAACTCCAAGAGGCTTGCACCAGTCCATAAATGGATCGCTGGAGCTTGCACACTTTGTTAGTTCCCTTTGGATCGACAAAACCTGCCGGCTGCATCATATACAACTCTTCTTCCAGAAATCCATTCAGGAATGCAGTTTTGACATCCATCTGCCAAATTTCATAATCATAAAATGTGGCAATTGCTAACATGATTTGGACAGACTTAAGCATCACTACGGGTGAGAAGGTCTCATCATAGTAAATCCCTTGAACTTGTCGAAAACCTTTTGCGACAAGTCGAGCTTTGTAGACAGTAACATTACCGTCAGCGTCAGTCTTCTTCTTGAAGATCCATTTATTCTCAATTGCTTGCCGATCTTTGGTTAAGTCAACCAAAGTCCATACTTTGTTCTCATACATGGATCCCATCTCAGATTTCATGGCTTCAAGCCATTTTGCGGAATCTGGGCTCACCATCGCTTCTTCATAGTTTGTAGGTTCATCATGATCTAGTAGCATGACTTCCAGAACAGGATTACCGTACAACTCTGGTGCGGATCTTACTCTGATTGATCTACGAGGTTCAGTACTAACTTGTTCTGAAGTTTCATGATCATCATCATTAGCTTCCTCACTAATTGGTTTAGGTGTCACAGAAACCGGTTTTTGTGTTGTACTACTTTCCAATAAGGGAGCAGGTACAATTACCTCATCAAGTTCTACTTTCCTCCCACTCACTTCTTTTGAGAGAAACTCCTTCTCTAGAAAGTTACCGAATTTAGCAACAAAAGTCTTGCCTTCGGATCTGTGATAGAAGGTGTATCCAATAGTTTCTTTTGGATATCCTATGAAGACACATTTCTTTGATTTGGGTTCGAGCTTATCAGCTTGAAGCTTTTTCACATAAGCATCGCAGCCCCAAACTTTCAGAAACGACAACTTTGGTTTCTTGCCAAACCACAGTTCATAAGGCGTCATCTCAACGGATTTTGATGGTGCCCTATTTAACGTGAATGCGGCCGTCTCTAAAGCATAACCCCAAAACGATAGTGGTAAATCAGTAAGAGACATCATAGATCGCACCATATCTAGTAAAGTACGATTACGACATTCGGACACACCATTACGCTGTGGTGTTCCGGGTGGCGTGAGTTGTGAAACTATTCCGCATTGTTTCAAATGTACACCAAACTCATAACTCAAATATTCTCCCCCATGATCAGATCGTAGGAATTTTATTTTCTTGTTACGTTGATTTTCAACTTCACTCTGAAATTCTTTGAACTTTTCAAATGTTTCAGACTTATGTTTCATTAAGTAGATATACCCATATCTGCTTAAGTCATCTGTGAAGGTGAGAAAATAACGATATCTGCCACAAGCCTCAACATTCATCGGACCACATACATCTGTATGTATGATTTCCAACAAATCTATTGCTCTCTCCATAGTACCGGAGAACGCTGTTTTGGTCATCTTGCCCATAAGGCACGGTTCGCAAGTGCCAAGTGATTCATAATCAAGTGGTTCCAAAAGTCCATCAGTATGGAGTTTCTTCATGCGCTTTACACCAATATGACTTAAACGACAGTGCCACTAATAAGTTGCACTATCATTATCAACTCTGCATCTTTTGGCTTCAACATTATGAATATGTGTGTCACTACTATCGAGATATAATAAGAATAGACCACTCTTCAAGGGTGCATGACCATAAAAGATATTACTCATATAAATAGAACAACAATTATTCTCTGATTTAAAGGAATAACCGTTTCGCATCAAAAAAGATCCAGATATAATGTTCATGCTCAACGCTGGCACCAAATAACAATTATTTAGGTCTAATACTAATCCCGAAGGTAGATGTAGAGGTAGCGTGCCGACCGCGATCATATCGACTTTGGAACCATTTCCCACGCGCATCGTCACCTCGTCCTTAGCCAATCTTCGCTTAATCCGTAGTCCGAGTTGCAAATATTAGCAACAGAACCAGTATCAAATACCCAGGTGCTACTGCGAGCATTAGCAAGGTACACATCTATAACATGTATATCATATATACCTTTGTTCACCTTGCCATCCTTCTTATCCGCCAAATACTTGGGGCAGTTCCACTTCCAGTGACCAGTCTGCTTGCAGTAGAAGCACTCAGTTTCAGGCTTAGGTCCAGATTTGGGTTTCTTCTCCTGAGCAGCAACTTGCTTGCTGTTCTTTTTGAAGTTCCCCTTCTTCTTCCCTTTGCCCTTTTTCTTGAAACTAGTGGTCTTGTTAACCATCAACACTTGATGCTCCTTCTTGATTTCTACCTCCGCAGCTTTCAGCATTGCGAAGAGCTCGGGAATTGTCTTAACCATCCCTTGCATATTATAGTTCATCACGAAGCTCTTGTAGCTAGGTGGAAGTGATTGGAAAATTCTGTCAATGACGCAATCATCTGGAAGATTAACTCCCAATTGAATCAAGTGATTATTATACCCAGACATTTTGAGTATATGCTCACTGACAGAACTGTTCTCCTCCATCTTGCAGCTATAGAACTTATTGGAGACTTCATATCTCTCAATCCGGGCATTTGCTTGAAATATTAACTTCAACTCCTGGAACATCTCATATGCTCCATGACGTTCAAAACGTCGTTGAAGTCCCGATTCTAAGTCGTAAAGCATGGCACACTAAACTATTGAGTAGTCATCAGCTTTGCTCTGCCAGACGTTCATAACATCTGGTGTTGCTACAGCAGCAGGCCTGGCACCCAGCGGTGCTTCCAGGACGTAATTCTTCTGTGCAGCAATGAGGATAATCCTCAAGTTACGGACCCAGTCCATGTAATTTCTACCATCATCTTTCAACTTTGCTTTCTCAAGGAACGCATTAAAATTCAACGGAACAACAACACGGGCCATCTATCTACAATCAAACATAAACAAGCAAGATACTATCAGGTACTAAGTTCATGATAAATTTAAGTTCAATTAATCATATTACTAAAGAACTCCCACTTAGATAGACATCCCTCTAATCCTCTATGTGATCACGTGATCCAAATCAACTAAACCATGTCCGATCATCATGTGAGATGGAGTAGTTTCATTGGTGAACATCACTATGTTGATCATATCTACTATACGATTCACGCTCGACCTTTAGGTCTCCGTGTTCCGAGGCCATATCTGTATATGCTTGGCTCGTCAAGTATAACCTGAGTATTCCGCATGTGCAACTGTTTTGCACCCGTTGTATTTGAACGTAGAGCCTATCACACCCGATCATCACGTGGCATCTCAGCACGAAGAACTTTCGCAATGGTGCTTACTCAGGGAGAACACTTCTTGATAATTAGTGAGAGATCATCTTAAAATGCTACCGTCAATCAAAGCAAGATAAGATGCATAAAAGATAAACATCACATGCAATCAATATAAGTGATATGATATGGCCATCATCATCTTGTGCTTGCGATCTCCATCTTCGAAGCACCGTCATGATCACCATCGTCACCGGCGCAACACCTTGATCTCCATCATAGCATTGTTGTCGTCTCTCCAATCTTATGCTTCTACGACTATCGCTACCGCTTAGTGATAAAGTAAAGCATTACAGGGCGATTGCATTGCATACAATAAAGCGACAACCATATGGCTCCTGCCAGTTGCCGATAACTCGGTTACAAAACATGATCATCTCATGCAATAAAATTTAGCATCATGTCTTGACCATATCACATCACAACTTGCCCTACAAAAAAAAGTTAGACGTCCTCTACTTTGTTTGTTGCAAGTTTTACGTGGCTGCTACGGGCTTAAGCAAGAACCAATCTTACCTACGCATCAAAAACCACAACGATAGTTTGTCAAGTTGGTGCTGTTTTAACCTTCGCAAGGACCGGGCGTAGCCACACTCGGTTCAACTAAAGTTGGAGAAACTGACACCCACCAGCCACCTGTGTGCAAAGCACGTCGGTAGAACCAGTCTCGCGTGAGCGTACGCGTAATGTCGGTCCAGGCCGCTTCATCCAACAATACCGCCGAACCAAAGTATGACATGCTGGTAAGCAGTATGACTTATATCGCCCACAACTCACTTGTGTTCTACTCATGCACAACATCAACACATAAAACCAGGCTCGGATGCCACTGTTGGGGAACATAGTAATTTAAAAAAAATTCCTACACACACGCAAGATCATGGTGATGCATAGCAACGAGAGGGGAGAGTGTAGTCTACGTACCCTCATAGACCGACAGCGGAAGCATTATGACAACGCGGTTGATGTAGTCGTACGTCTTCACGGCCCGACCGATCAAGCACCAAAACTATGGCACCTCCGAGTTCAAGCACACGTTTAGCTCGATGACGATCCCCGGACTCCGATCCAGCAAAGTGTCGGGGAAGAGTTCCGTCAGCACGATGGCGTGGTGACGATCTTGATGTTCTACTGTTGCTGGGCTTCGCCTAAGCACCACTACAATATATCGAGGACTATGGTGGAGGGGGAACCGCACACGGCTAAGAGAACGATCTTGAAGATCAACTTGTGTGTCTAGAGGTGCCCCTGCCCCCGTATATAAAGGAGCAAGGGGGGAGGCCGGCCGGCCCTTGGTGCGCGCCAAGGAGGAGGTGTCCTCCTCCTAGTAGGTGTAGGACTCCCCTCTCCCCTCTTTCCTACTCCTACTAGGAGGGGGAAAGGAAGGGGGTGAGGGAGAAGGAAAGGGGGGCGCCGCCCCCCTCTCCTAGTCCAATTCGGACCAGAGGGGGAGGGGGCGCATGGCCCACCGTGGCTGCCCCTCTCTCTCTCTCCACTAGGGCCCATAAAGCCCATTACTTCTCCCGGGGGGGGTTCCGGTAACCCTCCGGCACTCTGGTTTTCTCCGAAATCACCCGGAACACTTCTGGTGTCCGAATATAGCCGTCCAATATATCCATCTTTATGTATCGACCATTTCGAGACTCCTCATCATGTCCGTGATCACATCCGGGACTCCGAACAAACTTCAGTACATAGACATATATAAACTCATAATGAAACTGTCATCGTAACGTTAAGCGTGCGGACCCTACGGGTTCGAGAACAATGTAGACATGACCGAGACATGTCTCCGGTCAATAACCAATAGCGGAACCTGGATGCTCATATTGGCTCCCACATATTCTACGAAGATCTTTTATCGGTTAGACGGCATAACAACATACTTTGTTCCCTTTGTCATCGGTATGTTACTTGCCCAAGATTCGATCGTCGGTATCTCAATACCTAGTTCAATCTCGTTACCGGCAAGTCTCTTTACTCGTTTCGTAATATATCATCTCGCAACTAACTCATTAGTTGCAATGCTTGCAAGGCTTATGTGATGTGCATTATCGAGAGGGCCCAGAGATACCTCTCCTACAATCGGAGTGACAAATCCTAATCTCGAAATATGCCAACCCAACATGTACCTTTGGAGACACCTATAGAGCTCCTTTCTAATCACCCAGTTATGTTGTGATGTTTGGTAGCACACAAAGTGTTCCTCTGGCAAACGGGAGTTGCATAATCTCATAGTCATAGGAACATGTATAAGTCATGAAGAAAGCAATAGCAACATACTAAACGATCGGGTGCTAAGATAATGGAATGGGTCATGTCAATCACATCATTCTCCTAATGATGTGATCCCATTAATTAAATGACAACACATGTCTATGGTTAGGAAACATAACCATCCTTGAATAATGAGCTAGTCAAGTAGAGGCACACTAGTGACGTTTAGTTTGTCTATGTATTCACACAAGTATTATGTTTCCGGATAATACAATTCTAGCATGAATAATAAACATTTATCATGATATAAGGAAATAAATAATAACTTTATTATTGCCTCTAGCGCATATTTCCTTCAAGAAAGACACAGGGTTTATATTGGTTCGGGCCACCGTTGTCGCGTAATACCCTACTCCAGTGTGGTGGTGGTGGTGGACTACTTCTCGGGCTGATGATGAATAGTACCAGGGAAGAACAGCCTCCTGAGGTTGAGGTGTTCTTGTGCGTATGGACTTGTGTGTGAGGATTCGATCTCTGGGTCTGATGAGTCTGTCTCCCTACTATGGTGGCTACCTCTACTTATAGAAGCCCTAGACGTCTTCCCAAATATTGAGCAGTAAGGGAGCCAACAATGGCGGGCTAATTCGAAGGGGGACAGCTAGTACAAGTTATCCTGACAAAAGCGGTCTTCGCCTGCGAAAAGCTCTGGTGGTGACGCCGTCTTGGGCTCCACGATGACCTCAGTCTTGCAGTCCTCCTGGTCTTGGTCTTGTTGCACTGAAATGGCAACCTTTGCCTGATGCCTCGGTACTCTGTGGCTGCGCTTGCCTCCTTTGCACCAAAGAGGAAACAAGGACGCTGCGCATGCTGGCGCCCGCCTGGCGTCGATCGTCATGGCGCACGTCACGAGAGCCTCGCGAGGTTTGCCCTGCCTTGATATCTCCGCTCCTCGCGAGCCCGCCTGACTAGGCTGCTCGGGAGGAGGTCTTGCGTCGTCCGCCTCGCGAGGCTTGACCCCTTGTGAGGGTCTTGGATGCCTTGTTGGTGAAGATGGGCCATACAACCTGCTGGCTCCGCCATGCCGCGGGCCGCAAGCAGGCAAGTCCCGGGACCCCCGTTCCCAGAACACCAACAGTTGCCCCCGGGCACAAGCTGCGTGTGGGCTTCGCTTCGCGGTGAAGCCAAGGGTCAAGTTCGAAGCACTGTGGGCCCCCAAAAGCCTGTGGCCTCGGTTGACGTGCGGCGGTTGATTGGACGTGGGCGTCTCCGCTTCCCCATGCTGCCTCGGCAACTACATGACTTGACAAGTCCCTGCGACATGCAAGGGAAACAATCATTACCTGCGATCGTGGGAGGTGCCGGTTGGCCTTCTTCCGCTATAAATGGAGAGGGGGGGCGGAGCCCCCGTTGCCCATCTCTTCCTCGCTTGCTTGCTTATTCTTCCTCCTTGCTCTACTGCTTGCTCCAATGGCGCCTATCAGAAGGTTCTCTGCCGAAGAGAAGGGGAAAACCCCCAGGGACGTCCTGAGGCCACTCGCGCCGAAGAAGAGGTCGATCCATCACCGTGACGAAGCGGCAATGCAAGTGGTGATGAGGCCTAGGTGCGAGCGGCCTGCACCAGGGTACCCGCTACCCCTGTACGCCCAAGCCGAGGGCTCGGGAGGACGATGTGATGAGCAGCGCCGCCCACACTGCATCCGAGGTCGCCGTGCCATGGCGACGCGTGTAGTCCACGCCGCGGACTCTTCGTGCAAGTTGGTGCTGTGGGTGCCGATGCCTCCGAGCTCTGGATCCGCTTCCCGTGGTTCTTCTCCGACATGATGCCGCCGAGGGGGCCTTTCGAGCTCTGGCTGCAGCACGCCGACTGCAGCGCTTCGGCGACCGGAGCGAAGATCGAAGCGGTCCCCAACGGCAAGATCTTCATGACCCACGGCTGAGGGGAAATCGCTCGAGTCTGCCATGCGAGGGGTGCCCTCGCGATCCACTTCGAGTAGGACGGCGCCTCCACGCTCTTCTTCAAGGTCTTCGATGCCGAGGGCCGTCGCCTGGAGTGCTGCTTCGGAGAAGAGCGCGAGGCTGATGCGCGCTCCGCTCGCGACCACTCCAGCAGCAGCAGCCCTTGGGAGTTCAGCAGCTCTCCTGAGCTCTACAAGACTCTGGAGATGAGCGACGACAGCTACATCCCCCGAGCTCTCGCCGTGCTTGGAGCAGGGCTGCGGCGTCCGGCCGCCGCTGTCACTGGTCTGGATGGGGTTGGTGCCGGCCTCCCATGGCCCACTGTTGATGATGGCATCAGCCACGTAAGGATGTAGATAGGATCCCCCTTAGCATCAGCTTTTGTTTCCTATGAAGAATCATGAATTACCCCGTGGGGGCATGTAAGGATCTGCAATGCCTTTGTACTTATCTTCCTCGTTATGAAGATTTGATGAACGTGTGTCCCGTTAAGGCTCGGTCCCCCCTTTCTTTCCTCGTGATAGCTTGTTGCTCTACACTGACGGGTTCTGGTCCCAAGGTCGTGATGCCGTGATCAAGGCCAGGAGGTGCGCGACCTGAGATCCAGTAAGAGCCCCTGAGGCGTGATGCTCAGGTGGTCCCCCTTAGCGCCCAAGCGGCCATGGTAAGGAAAGAAAGGAAGATGACTTGGTCGCAATGGGGTTGCGGCATGGTGCGAGCGACTACTAGGCCCAAATATTTAGCCAATCCGAGGGAGAGACTTATCTTGTTGACTTCGCGGTGATTCCTGATGTTGCGCTAGGGCTGCACGCCAACTTACGCGACATAGCTAGGTCGGTCCGTACGAGTTTTCCTTCTCCAGAGCTCTTCTTAGTGCTCTACGTCCTCAGGTCCCGGCCCTCGAGCGAGCTCAGCCGCCACTAGTTTGCCAGGTCGCTATGAGGGCTGGAGATCCAGTAAGAGCTCCTGAGTTGCGATGCTCAGGACCCCCTCTTTTAACGCGCAAGAGAATCGCACGAGAAAAAAGAGACTCATGGTGCTGCCTGCTATCCTTCCCGTGAGGTCCCCGTGGACAGGCACAAGAAGAAACATGGTTTGCTTTTACTGCCACCTGCCTGCCGCTGGTTGGTCCGGATGAAGTGAAGGCACTGAGGGCCTGGTGAGGTGACGTGCATGGCGCGTGCCGTGAGCCAGAGCTTGACCACTCAGATTTGTCGGTCGTGGCAAGGACAGACCCATGCACCAGCGCCATGCCTGTGCAGAGGCCCCGAGGGAGGCGATGATCGAGCAGGTGATAGTAGTTGGCAGGTTAAGCATGAAGAGAAGATCAACTTGGATAAATGCCGGAAGATACATGCCACTGGGTTTGGCCCAAGCGGTGTGGGGATGATGCAGCCCGAGGGGTGCCCCCAACAAGGTAAGCTAAAGACATAGCAGAAGGGATACATGCCACAGGGACGGACCCATGTGGCCTAGGAATAATGCAGCCCGAGGGGCGCTCCCAGCTTAAATGAACTTGTAAGATGTCACTTGGTCCTGTAGATGAAGTAGAGTTGGTGCAGCTGAAGCCACGCGTTGAAGGAATGGCTCCTCATGAGCCACCAGGACCCTGAGCCTCGAGTGGCTCTGGGGGCTCAGGAGGTTTCCTGGAGACCGTCCCCATCTCCTCCTGAATGGCGTGGAACCTGGCCTCCTGAGTCGCCAGGACTTGCCGCTCGTCGCGCTGATAGGCCGACGCCACCCTCGGCAAGCCGAACGGCATGCGAACGTAGCTGTGTGGTGGACCCTCACAGCGGCCTGCATGTGATGGCCAGAAGCGTTCCTGAGATGCTGCCCTGTTGATCCCTGGGATGTCGATGCAGACGTGCAGTTCAGCACCTTCGCCTGGATGGTGAGCCACGCTCGGTGAGCGGCTATCGCCGCGCATGGCTCTCGCGTCTTGTAGCTCTTGGGTGGTCTTGGTGATGAACTCCTGGGTGGTGGGCACTCCTTGCCCTATGCTCTCCCGAGGGAAGCGTGCCATGAAGCACGCTTCAAGTGGTGCCCAAGCGCCTCCCTCGTGAGGTTGGTAAGGTCCGAGGCTCTCCAGGAGAGAGCCCCCAAGCCCTGCCCGAGGAGGGCCCCGGCGTGCTTTCCTATGCGGTGGAGGGAGGCGCCCCTGGAGCGGGCGCTGATCTTGGTGAGGCTCCTGACGCGACGCCATCTTCGTGGGGTCCTGCGTGGCGCGGCTTCTTCTTCTAGGGGGTGGTCTCCAAAGGGCCATCACTTCTACTGTCAGGGTTGTCGATTGCTGCAGCTTGGAAGGCACACTCAAGGGAGCACACCGCATCCCTTTCTTCACATGGGCCCGTGATGATTCCCCCGCTTCCTAGCATCTTGAGGACGTTGTAGCCATCGTGAGTGACTGCCATGAACTTGGCTAGGGCTGGATACCCGAGGATGGCATTGTACGGCAGGCGGATGTGCGCGACGTCGAAGTCGATGAGCTCGGTGTGGTAGTTCTTCCGCTCCCCGACGGTGACAGGCAGGCGTACATTCCCTATCGGTGTGGTGGAACCGTCGGTCACTCTTGAGAAAGGCTTGGTTGGCTGGAGCTGCTCATAGGGCACTTGGAGGTTGTCGAACGTGTCGACGGACAGGACGTTGGGCCCTGCGCCGCCGTCGATGAGAGTCTTGGTGACTTGCACATTGCTGATGACTGGGGAACACAACATCGGCAGGGTGCCAGCGATGTGGAACAAACGAGTACTTTCAACTCACGAGCCGGAACAAACGAGTGCTTTCAACAATAAGCAATACCCAAGCTTCCTTCTACCAACCAGGATTCCGATACCAATTCCAATCTGGCACAACACAAGGAAGTAGTGCACCAGAAGAACCAATACACACTTGAGCTGGTCATCCAAGTTGAAGGCGATGGCGCATTGGGACCACCTGAGCGAGCGCGTGGCCTCGAGCTTGGGGAGCGTCGCGTTCACCTCACGAGCGAACTGTTTGAAGATGCGCTGAGAGGCTGGGGCCTGAGCAACGCCTAAGATGCAAGCGATCCCACGTGGCTCCTGGAAGCCCCTAGCCCCCTCGTCCTGGTGGTGGTCATCATTCCTTCTCTATGGCGGCAACGGGGGAAGACCGACGTTGCCCTGGGGGTGATCCTCATGAGGCAGGTCCCTCCAGGCGCCCTCGCGAGGTTGGTCCTGCCAGCTGTCCTCACGAGGCCGGTCGTCCCAGCGTCCACCTCCGCGTCCTCCTCCGTGGCCGTAGCCCCAGTCGTTGCGCTCGGGGCGTCGACCTAAGTGTCCTTCCCGTATGGCTCTGAGCTCTTGACAGTCACTGGTGTTGTGGGTGTTTAGGTTGCGGAAGGTGTAGAACGGACGGCTGTTCTTGGATGAATTGGGCCGATCTCTGCCTCGCTTGGTGTCGGGCTCGGCTGCGAGCACTACTGCCTCTTTGCGCTTCATGTCCTTGGCCTTGCCCTTCTTCTCCTCCACTCCTACGACTGGCAACTCAAGGAGAGAGAGGCGCCCCTCCTCAGCTATTGCGCACTTGGTCGGCAGGTTGAACAGCTCCTGAGATGTGCAAAGCTCCTCGTGGAGAGCTAGCTCTTCCTTCATCTTGATATCACGGACGCCGTCTGAGAACGCAGAGATGATGGCTTCGTCCGTGATCTTGGGGATCTTGAGGCGGGTGCTATTGAAGCGCTGGATGTACTTCTGGAGGGTCTCTCCAGGCGGTTGCTCGATGCGGCGTAGCTCGCCCGCGGCCGGTGGGCGGTCGCGAGTTCCCTGGAAGTTGGCGATGAAGTGGTCGCGCATCTCGTCCCAGGAGGAGATCAAGCCGTGCTGCAGATTTAGGAGCCAGGAGCGGGCTCCATCCTTGAGAGCCATGGGAAACCAGTTCGCCATGACTTTTTCGTCGCCGTTGGCTGCTTTGATGCTGAACTCATAGAGCTGCAGGAACTCCGCAGGGTCGGCGGTGCCGTTGTATCGAGGAGGTAGATCTGGCTTGAACTTGCCTGGCCAGGCGACGCTACGGCAGCCAGCCGTGGTCTCCGGGGCCCGCTTCTAAGGTAGAGCTTGGTCTTGCGAGGCCCGCACTGCGCCACTACAGGCGGCACGTGGTCTTTACGAGGTGGCGTGGGGAGCGCCGATGCAGCTTCTCGCAGCTGCGGGATTTCTTGACAGCTTCTTTCTTCACGCGCGGGCACCGGGCACGGTGGATCACGCCGCGGAGGCGCGCGCCATGGTGCCAAGGCACCGTCTTGGGGACGAGGCGGTGGAGGCACGCCATGAGCCCTGTCGCGCGCGACTGGTGGAGGGGGAGGCAGAGAGTGGGACGGCGTCGGAGAGCCCCCTGCGGCACGTACGAGCTCGGCGACGCGGTCGAGCCACTCCTCGTAGAGGTCGTCGACAGGGCGGTAACGCAGGAGCTCATTCACCGTGATGAGCGCGGCCCGTGCTTCCATGGGAGTGCGGTGCGGGTGGGACGAAGAACCAGCAGGGGTGAGTGATGGAGTAGCGGTGCGGCTGTCCTGCCGCACTGAAGGATGCAGCGTGGACGCCTGCTGCTCGTTCCCCACCTGGCCGGTGGCAGCGTTGGCTGCAGGGGACAGAGAACGACGAGGTGGCCCATCAACGGGAGCCGTCTGAGCGACGCGGGAGGCGAGTGCAGCCTGACACTCAGCTTGAGCACGACGAGCGTCTGACATGGAGACGACGGAGCGACGGACTGACGGAAAGGAAGCTACGGCGCACCCCTACCTGTCGCGCCAAATGTCGGATGTGGGGTTCCGGCTAACCCTTAAGGTTCGAACACTGGGGTGCGCGTGAAGTCTTTCCCTTCTACCAATCAACGCCCTAGCTCGCTAAGATCTTGTGGACGAACTCGACGAACTCGCAACACAAAAAGACACAGGGTTTATACTGGTTCGCGCCACCTTTGTGGTGTAATACCCTACTCCAGTGTGGTGGTGGTGGATTGCCTCTCGGGCTGATGACGAACAATACCAGGGGAAGAACAGCCTCCTGAGGTTGAGGGCTTCTTTTGCGTATGGACTTGTGTGCGAGGATTCGATCTCTGGGTCTAATGAGTCTATCTCCCTACTATGGTGGCTAGCTCTACTTATACAGGCCCTAGTCCTCTTCCCAAATATTGAGCGGGAAGGGAGCCAACAATGGCGGGCTAATTCAAAGGGGGACAGCTAGTACAAGCTATCCTGACAAAAGTGGTCTTCGCCTGCGAAAAGCTCTGGTGGTGACGCCGTCTTGGGCTCCACGGTGACCTCCATCTTGTAGTCCTCCTAGTCTTGGTCTTGTTGCCTCGGTACTCCACGGCCGCGCTTGCCTCCTTTGCACCAAAGAGGAAACAAGGACGCTGCGCGCGCTGGCGCCCGCCTGGCGTCGATCGTCATGGCTCACGTTGATGTCTAATACACAACCTTCTTCTTGTAGACGTTGTTGGGCCTCCAAGTGCAGAGGTTTGTAGGACAGTAGAAAATTTCCCTCAAGTGGATGACCTAAGGTTTATCAATCCGTCGGAGGAGTAGGATGAAGATGGTCTCTCTCAAGCAACACTGCAACCAAATAACAAAGAGTCTCTTGTGTCCCCAACACAGCCAATACAATGGTAAATTGTATAGGTGCACTAGTTCGGTGAAGAGATGGTGATACACGTGGTATATGGATAGTAGATAAAGGTTTTTGTAATCTAAAAATATAAAAACAGCAAGGTAACTAATGATAAAAGCGAGCACACAAACGGTATTGCAATGCGTTGAAACAAGGCCTAGGGTTCATACTTTCACTAGTGCAAGTTCTCTCAACAATAATAACATAATTGGATCACATAACTATCCCTCAACATGCAACAAAGAGTCACTACAAAGCCAGTAATAGCGGAGAACAAACGAAGAGATTAAGGTAGGGTACGAAACCACCTCAAAGTTATTCTTTCCAATCAATCCGTTGGGCTATTCCTATAAGTGTCACAAACAGCCCTAGACTTTGTACTAGAATAACACCTTAAGACACAAATCAATTCAAACCCTAATGTCACCTAGATACTCCAATGTCACCTCAAGTATATATCCGCGGGTATGATTATACGATATGCATCACACAATCTCAGATTCATCTATTCAAACCAACACAAAGTACTTCAAAGAGTGCCTCATAGTTTCTACCGGAGAGTCAAGACGAAAACGTGTGCCAACCCCTATGCATAGGTTCATGGGCGGAACCCGCAAGTTGAGCACCAAAACATACATCAAGTGGATCAATAGAATAACCCATTGTCACCACGGGTATCCCACGCAAGACACACATCAACTGTTCTCAAATCCTTAAAGACTCAATACGATAAGATAACTTCAAAGGGAAAACTCAATCCATTACAAGAGAGTAGAGGGGGAGAAACATCATAAGATCCAACTATAATAGCAAAGCTCGCGATACATCAAGATCATACCACCTCAAGAACACGAGAGAGAGAGAGATCAAACACATAGCTACTGGTACATACCCTCAGCCCCGAGGGAGAACTACTCCCTCCTCGTCATGGAGAGCACCGGGATGATGAAGATGGCCACCGGAGAGGGATTCCCTCCTCCGGCAGGGTGCCGAAACGGGTCTAGATTGGTTTTCGGTGGCTACGGAGGCTTCTGGCGGTGGATCTCCCGATCTATTGTGCTCCCCGATCGTTTTAGGGTATATGGAGATATATAGGAGGAAGAAGCACATCAGGGGAGCCACGAGGGGCCCACGAGGGTGGAGGGCATGCCCAGGGGTGGTGGGCACGCCCCCCTGCCTCGTGCCTTCCTCGTTGCTTCCCTTACGTGGACTCCAAGTCTCCCGGGTTGCTTTCCTTCCAAACATAAGTTCCGTGAAGTTTCAGGTCAATTGGACTCCGTTTGATTTTCCTTTTCTGCGATACTCTAAAACAAGGAAAAAAATAGAAACTGGCACTGGGCTCTAGGTTAATAGGTTAGTCCCAAAAATCATATAAAATAGCATATAAATGCATATAAAACATCCATGGTTGATAATATAATAGCATGGAACAATAAAAAATTATGGATACGTTGGAGACGTATCGGCATCCCCAAGCTTAATTCCTGCTCGTCCTCGAGTAGGTAAATGATAAAAACAGAATTTTTGATGTGGAATTCTACCTAACATATTTCTCTAAGTAATTCTTCTTTATTTTGGCATAAATGTTCAGATCCATAAGATTCAAGACAAAAGTTTAATATTGACATAGAAACAATAATACTTCAAGCATACTAACTAAGCAATCATGTCTTCTCAAAATAACATGGCCAAAGAAAGTTCATCTCTACAAAATCATATAGTTTAGTCATTCTCCATTTTCTTCACACAAGAATGCTCTCATCATGCAAAACCCCAATGACAAGCCAAGCAATTTTTTTAGAATTTAGTAATCTCAAACTTTATAAACCTTCATGCAATACATGAGCGCGAGCCATGGATATAACACTATGGGTGGAATAGAATATAATGAGGGGGTTATGTGGAGAAGACAAAAAGGAGAAAGTCTCACATCGACGCGGCTAATCAATGGGCTAGGGAGATGCCCATCAATTCATGTCAATGCAAGGATTAGGGGTTGGCATGCAACGGATGCACTAGAGCTATACATGTATGAAAGCTCAACAAAAGAAACTAAGTGGGTGTGCATCCAACTTGCTTGCTCACGAAGACCTAGGGCACTTGAGGAGGCCCATTGTTGGAATATACAAGCCAAGTTCTATAATGAAAATTGCCCACTAGTATATGAAAGTGAAAAAACAAAAGACTCTCTATCATGAAGGTTATGGTGCTACTTTGAAGCACGAGTGTGGCAAAGGATAGTAACATTGTCCCTTCTCTCTTTTTCTCTCATTTTTTTTATTTGGCATTTTCTCTTTTTTTATGGCCTTTCTCTCTTTTTTTATAATTCCTCACTTGGGACAATGTTCTAGAAAATGATGATCATCACACTTCTATTTATTTTACAACTCAATGATTACAACTCGATACTGGAACCAAAGATGACTCTATATGAATGCCTCCGTCGGTGTACCGAGTTATGCAATGGACCAAGAGTGACATGTATGAAAGAATTATGAATGGTGGCTTTGCCACAAATACTATGTCAACTACATGATCATGCTAAGCAATATGACAATAATGAATGTGTCATGATAAACGGAATGGTGGAAAGTTGCATGGCAATATACCTCGGAATGGCTATGGAAATGCAATAATAGGTAGGTATGGTGGCTGTTTTGAGGAAGATATAAGGAGGTTTATGTGTGAAAGAGCGTATCATATCACGGGATTTGGATGCTCCGGTGAAGTTTTGCGCCAACTCTCAATGTGAGAAAGGGCAATGCATGGTACCGAAGAGGCTAGCAAGGATGGAAGGGTGAGAGTGTGTATAATCCATGGACTCAACATTAGTCATAAAGAACTCACATACTTATTGCAAAAATCTACAAGTCATCAAAAACCTCGGCACTATGGGCATGCTCCTAGGGGGGTAGATTGGTAGGAAAAGACCATCGCTCATCCCCGACCGCCACTCATAAGGAAGACAATCAAATAACTCCTCATGTTTCAAATTTGTTACACAATGTTTACCATACGTGCATGCTACGGGACTTGCAAACTTCAACACAAGTATTCCTCAAATTCACAACTACTCAACTAGCACGACTTTGATATTATTACCTCCATATCTCAAAACAATCATCAAGTATCAAACTTCTCTTAGTATTCAATGCACTCTATATGAAAGTTTTTATTATACCCATCTTGAATGCGTATCATATTAGGACTAGATTCATAACCAAAGGAAACTACCATGCTGTTCTAAAGACTCTCAAAATAATATGAGTGAAGCAAGAGAGTTCATCTATTTCTTCAAAATAAAACTACCACCATGCTCTAAAAGATATAAGTGAAGTACTAGAGCAAACAACATACAACTACGAAAGATATAAGTGAAGATCAATCAGTAGTCGAACAATTCTGCAACTGTGTGAAGACTCTCTAACATTTAATAATTTCAGATCTTGGTATTTTATTCAAACAGCAAGCAAAACAAAAGAAAATAAAATGACGCTCCAAGCAAAACACATATCATGTGGCGAATAAAAATATAGCTCCAAGTAAAGTTACCGATAAACAAAGAAGAAAGAGGGGATGCCATCCGGGGCATCCCCAAGCTTAGGCTTTTGGTTGTCCTTGGATTTTAACTTGGGGTGCCTTGGGCATCCCCAATCTTTGGCTCTTGCCACAACTTATTCCATAGTCCATCGAATCTTTACCCAAAACTTGAAAACTTCACAACACAAAACTTAACAGAAAACTTGTAAGCTCCGTTAGCGAAAGAAAACAAAACACCACTTAAAGGTAATGTAATGAACTCATTATTTATTTATATTGGTGTTAAACCTACTGCATTCCAACTTATATATGGTTTATAAACTCTTTTACTAGCCATAGATTCATCAAAATAAGTAAACAACACAATGAAAACAGAATCTGTCAAAAACAGAACAGTCTGTAGTAATCTGTAACTAATGAAAACTTGTGGAACCCCAAAAATTATAAAATAAATTTCTGGACGTGAGGAATTTATCTATTAGTCAGCTGCAAAAATAATTAACTAAATAACACTCTCCAATAAAAAATGGCAGCAATTATCGTGAGCACTAAAGTTTCTGTTTTTGACAGCATGATCAACAAGACTTTCCCCAAGTCTTCCCAACGGTTCTACCTGGCACACACACTAATTAAAACATAAAAACTCAATCATAACATAGTCTAGATAAATTATTTATTACTAAACAGGAGCAAAAATCAAGGAACAAAAATAAAGTTGGGTTGCCTCCCAACAAGCGCTATCGTTTAATGCCCCTAGCTAGGCATGATGATTTCAATGATGCTCACATAAAGGATAGGAATTGAAACATAAAGAGATCATCATGAAGCATATTGCTAATGCATTTAAGTCTAACCCACTTCTATGCATAGGGATTTTGTGAGCAAACAACTTATGGGAATAAGAATCAACTTGCATAGGAAGGTAAAACAAGCATAACTTCAAAACTTTAAGCACATAGAGAGGAAACTTGATATTATTGCAATTCCTACAAGCATATATTCCTCCCTCATAATAATTTTCAGTAGCATCATGAATGAATTCAACAATATAACCAGCACCTAAAGCATTCTTTTCATGATTTACATGCATAGAAATTTTATTACTCTCCACACAAGCAAAATTCTTCTCATGAATAATAGTGGGAGCAAACTCAACAAAATAATTATCATGTGAGGCATAGTCCAATTGAAAACTAAAATCATGATGACAAGTTTCATGGATATCATTATTATTTATAGCATACAAGTCATCACAATAATCATCATAGATAGCAACTTTGTTCTCATAATCAATTGGAACCTCTTCCGGAATAGTGGATTCATCACAAAATAAAGTCATGACCTCTCCAAATCCACTTTCATCAATATAATTGTTTGTCGGGACCCCGATTCTAAGTCACACCGATCTAGCATGTAACACCTCATATCACTTTGCGGCCTCACGCATGGTATCCCCACGGGTGTCGCCTTACCATGGCCCGGAACCGTTTGCGCCTTTTGGCTCACGTATATGATATTGTCGCTAGCATCCATATGACAGAGAACCCAGGCCGACATGGCTAGTCGTGAACCCAAAGTGGCACAGACCGATGGAGACAGGCATACATGATTCACATCGAGCATGTCGGTCAACAGCGTATGAATCTGGGCTATAGCACTGGGCTAATAAGACTCTGGAAGTCACCGCGTGACATTTCCCCGAAGGGACAGACATAGGAACGAAGTGGAACACATGTCGGCCGGTCAAGTGTTCTGAGCAGTAGTGCTGGGCTAGCAGGACTCCGGTGAACCGGGCTGTAGCGGACTACTATTGCTCAAGGAAGCACTAGACTATATTTCCCCATAAGAGAGGCTGCCAAGGACAAACAACTAGATTGTCGGATCCCACACATAGCAATACACGTCACACGTACGCATAACATGCAAGTATGTGATGTACAACATGGCATCACAACATAACGCAACTCATATAGATAAAGGCTCAGAAGAGCCACATAGCATAAATACAGACAGGGGTCACATGACCCATCATTTAGAGCATACAAGCAACGGAAGCATTACATGTCTGAGTACAGACAACAACAAAAGAAAAAGGCCGAGAAGCCTGACTATCTACAAGTCCCTCCAAGGTACAAGATCGTAGCGGAGGTAACAAGCTACTCATCGAAGTCCAAGTGGTACTACTAGTGAGACAGATGTCTCACCTGCAAAACATAAATAAGGCAAACGTGAGTACAAAGGTACTCAGCAAGACTTACATCAGATCCTATCATACATGCATTTGTATCAAGAAGGTAATGCGGGGTTTAGTTGCAGCAAGCCAGCTTTGACTTCTTTGAGGTGAGGCTGCGCACACGAGTCCACTAATCACCACATCAATACCCTACTATGGATTCATCCCCGTCTCTCCTACGAGAAGGCCATCCATAGCACACACACTTATCTTGAGCATTTTAGAGTATCCATTCCAGGTTGTCTATGTACCACGTAAGAATCCAAGAAGTCCATAACCGAGGACACGACTATTCAAATAGATCATGATAACCCTGCAGGGGTGTACTTCATCACACACGCTCTCACCACTTATCACCATATACCCGTCATGTATCTCGGCAACCTTCAAGCGGAAGCCTGGCGAGGGTGTCGGCCACGACCTAACTAACCACACAAGACTCTAGTCCAGGTTTATCGCCTATTCGGGTTCCGTCTGCAAGGAGATACGGCCGGGGTTTCGCTCACGGCCCCAAACGATGTGTACAGGGTTCCCGAGCCCACCATCCGGGTGCCACTCGGTACCCCGGGCCACGTGTGCCTAGTCTGTCCCAAGTCCACCCTGCCGGGTGCCACTCGGTAGAAAAATAGCACTACCTACAAACACCAGAAACTATTTCCAACTCCTGGACAGAGTTCAAGGCGGTTAATAAGTCGAGAGAGCTTGGAGTGCCCGGAGCCCAATGTGTGGTAGTAGCTAGTCATTGGACAACTTACACAGAACTCAGTTCTTAAGGGCGGTCCCAATGAGACAACCCACCATGTACTCCTACATGGCCTCTCACTGCTACCTTTACCAAATCGTGTTCACACGCTTATCTCTCATTACCAGAACATATCATAACATTCCGATCCATTCCCGATGAATCAGACCTGACACAACTCTAAGCAATAGCAGGCATGGCATGGTAGGAACAAAACAAGGCTCAAACAACTCCTACACATGCTAGTGGGTTTTAACTATTTACTGTGGCAATGACAGGTCATGCAGAGGAATGGGTTCAACTACCGTAGCATAAAGTAGCAGTTGAATCGTTGTTGTCCTAATGCAATAAATGAGAGCAGGAGCGAGAGAGTAGGATTTTATCGGAATGAACAAGGGGGGGTAGCTTGCCTGGTAGATCAACAGGGGGGCACTGCTCCTCCGACAGATACTCTCGAACACTCTCCGGAGCAGGACCTGTCGAGAAGGAACGGTGATGGAAATCAAACACAAGCATATGCAACAATATGATGCATGAACATGGCATTAGTATGTGATGTTGCTTGAGTTAATGCATCTAGCATTTATTTAGTTGAGGTCCATTTGAACCAAGGGTTCAAATGCAACTCCAAAATAAGCTCTTAAATATGCCATAAGTGTGTTTTCATATATACAGCATGTGTAGGTTGGTTTTTCATGCATGAAAATGGTACATATGGATAGATTGAATTTTTCTGATCATTTTTCATATATAAATTATTTCAATCTGAGCTACGGTTGAATTTCTATGAATTTTTGAAGTTTTGAACATTTTCTGGAATTTCCTGTTTAAAAATAATTCCAGAAAAAGAATAACTGCATCAGCATGACGTCATCACTACGTCAGCGAGTCAACGTGGCTGACCGGGTCAAACCTGATGTGTGGGGTCCACACGTCAGTGACTCAGTTAGTTAACAGAGGAGTTATTCCAAATCTAATTTAGATTAGTGGCTCTGGGGCCCACTGTCAGTGTCTCTAGGTGGGTAGTTAGTGCCTAACTACGATGCCACGTCAGCCCGCCGGAGTCCAGGCCGGCGGCAACCAATAGCGCGGCGGTGACTCGCCGGAATTGCGCTATGAGCGGTGTCTGGACGCGCGAAGACCACCAGGGCGTAGCCCATCGTCGTCCGCATCCAGGGGAGCTGGTGGGAGGCTGCGGGGGCACCGGAGCTCGCCGGAGCGGGGCTCGAGGCGGCGGCCAGAGTTCAGCTCTGGGCGAAAACGGGCTGCGGGGCACGGTAGGGCGAACCCGCGAGTTCTACGGGTTCCTGGGAACGCGCTGAGTGCGTTTATAGGTTCGGACGCGAGCGGCGGTGGCAAGAACGACGGCGGTGACATGCGCGGCGGAGCCGAGCTCTCGGCCATGGCGGAGATGCGTCCTGGAGCTCGCGAACGCGAGGGAGAAGGGATGGGTTCGGCGCGGAAGCTCACAGCGATCACGTTGAAGAGGTCAGCGGCTCGGTGGAGGTCCGGTGCGGGCGGAACTGTGAAGCCGATCTCCGGCGTCAGGAGGAAGAAGACGACGGCGGGGACGGTGCTATGGGGCTTCTGGCGTCACGTGGGTTGGTGGAGACAAAGAGGAAGGCGCGGCGGTTCTTCTGGAAGCATCGAAGAGGCGAGGGGAGCACAGTGGGCACGGATATGGCGAGCGGCGGCGACGACAGCACTCGGGCGTTCATGGGGAAGGGCGGGAGAGAGGAGGGGAGGCCACTGGAGAGAGGGAGAGGGAGTGAGAGAGGCCGAGGGGAGTGCGTGGCGTCGTCGGGGGCCTCCAGCAGCGAGCGGGGAAGCAGGAGGTGGCGGTGGTGGTCGTGCGTGCGTTGGGCACGCGCTGTGCATCCGACTAGCGGGAGGAAGAAGACCTCCCTGCCCCTGGTGGGCTGGGCCAGCCAGATGGGCTGCCAGGTAAGGCCCAGGTACTTCTCTCCTTCTCTCTTATTTCTCTTTTCTATTTCTGACATTTGTTTCTGTTTTTTTAAATAGTGCTAAACTAATTTATTTAATTTTGTCAATTTTTGCAGGGGCCTAAGGAATTAATCCAAAACCCCTCACCAAAATTTAGAATTATTGGACAATATTAGATACATATAAAAATATTTATCCAACGCAAATAATTACTGGATTAACTCCAAGTGTCCAAAATAAATATTTATGAGTTCCTTAAAATATTGGTTTGATTTTTACCTCTGACCAATATTTTCAGAGAGTAACATGAACATTTTCTTGGACCTTTTTGGAGAAATTTTTATCTGGATTATTTCCAGAGATGATTCTGAGGGTTTCACCAATCCCCATTTCAAATTTAAATGGAATTTAAACATGATGCACACATGAAGTCTAGCCTAGGTCATACCATAACTAGGGATGTGACAACTCGCCCCCACTCGAAGAAATCTCGTCCCGAGATTCAGGAGTCGGTGGAAAGAAAGTTGGGTACTCAAGTCGAAGACGATCTTCACGCTCCCAAGTAGCTTCTCTCTCGGAATGATGCGACCACTGAACCTTGAGAAACTTGATGTTCTGACGTCGAGTGACACGCTCTGCTTGATCAAGAACGCGAACAGGGTACTCTCGATATGTGAGGTTATCTTGGAGATCAAGCGTTTCGTGGTCCACTCCGCGGATGGGATCCGAGAAGCAATGGCTGAGTTGACAGACGTGGAAAACATCATGAACTCGAGAAAGATGTGGTGGTAGTTCCAACTGGTAGGCAACCTCTCCTCGCTTAGCGAGAATGAGAAAGGGACCAATGTAATGAGGAGCCAACTTTCCCTTGATACCAAATCGATGGGTACCCTTCAAAGGGGTAACCCGAAGGTAAGCTTTGACGCTAATTTCATAAGCCACTTCCTTATGACTACGGTCATACTGGCTCTTCTGACGAGATTGGGCTGTTTTCAAATTCGCACGAATGATGCAAACTTGTTCTTCTGCCTCCTGGATCATATCCGGTCCGAAGAATTGTCTTTCACCAGTTTCTGACCAGTTCAAAGGTGTTTGACATCTTCGTCCATACAAAACCTGAAAAGGAGCTTTCTTGAGGCTGGATTGGTAGCTATTGTTATAAGCAAACTTGGCAAAGGGAAGGCACTTCTCCCAATCCATACCGAATGAGATAACACAAGCTCTAAGCATGTCTTCGAGAATTTGGTTGACCCTTTCCACCTGGCCACTTGATTGAGGGTGGAAAGCGGTACTGAAGGAAAGACGGGTGCCCATGGCAGTTTGGAAGCTCTCCCAGAAATGAGAAGTGAAATGACTACCACGGTCTGAATTGATCTCTAGTGGAACACCATGAAGTGACACTATTCGAGAAATATATAAGTCAGCGAGCTGACTAGCAGTGATACTCTCTCGAACAGGTAGGAAGTGAGCCACTTTAGAAAGATGATCAATGACTACGAAGATAGCATTATTCCCTCTCGTGGTCCTGGGAAAGCCGGTGATGAAGTCCATACCAACTTTATCCCATTTCCACTCAGGAATAGCTAAAGGTTGAAGGGTGCCAGCAGGTCTCTGATGCTCTGCCTTCACGCGACGACAAAAGTCACAGTTAGCAATAAATTGAGCAATTTCTCTCTTCATCCTAGTCCACCAGAACCTCTGGCGTAGGTCCTAATACATCTTAGTACTACCGGGATGAATCGTGAGAGGAGATTCATGCGCCTCCTTAAGTTTTAATTGTCGAAGATGTTAATTCTTGGGAACCACCAAGCGACTCTCAAAGAAACAACACCATGATCATCTATAGAGAACCTACCACCAACTCCCTTGTTAATGTTTCTCTTGATCCGGGAAATTCCCGTATCCTGCTTCTGAGCAGAGATGATCTGATCCACAAGAGTAGATTTCGCCACCAAGGTAGAAAGGAATCCATGAGGAGCAATGTGAAGGTTAAGCTTACATAATTCCTCATGGAGAAGTGGTTGGCCCTGCTGCAACATGAGATTGTTGCAATGGGACTTATGACTTAGCGCATCAGCCGTGACATTCCCCTTGCCTAGGGTGTAGGTAATCCCTTAGTCGTAATCTGAGATCAACTCCAGCCAACGTCTTTGCCTAAGGTTCAAATCTGGTTGGGTGAAGATATATTTGAGACTCTGGTGATCGGTGTAAATCTCGCAATGTTTACCAAGAAGGTAATGTCGCCAGGTCTTAAGTGTATAGACTACGGCTGCAAGCTCTTGATCATGTGTAGGATAATTCTCCTCATTTGGATGCAACTGTCGAGATGCATAGGCAATCACATGGCGATCTTGCATAAGAATGCAACCTAGTCACTGTCGTGAGGCATCACAATAGATAACAAAGTCCTTAGTGAAATCCGGTGGCACAAGTATGGGAGCAGAAGTCAAGCGTCTTTTTAGTTCCTGAAAACTGTGCTCACACTGTGGGGACCACTCAAACTTTTTATCTTTCTTCAGAAGTTCCGTGAGAGGTTTGGCCACTTTGGAGAAGTTCTCAATGAATCGGTGACAATAACTGGCTAGACCAAGGAAACTCCTAACTTGCTTAACTGTTTCAGGCGGAGTCCAATCAAGAACGGCCTGAACTCTTTCGGGATTGACAGCAATGCCCTTACCAGAGATTACGTGGCCGAGATAGGTCACTTCTGGCAACCAAAATTCGCACTTGGAGAACTTGGCATAAAGGCGGTGCTCTCTAAGTTTTCCTAGCACAAGTCTAAGATGTTTGGCATGCTCTTCCTCGTTCTTCAAGTAAGTAAGGATATCATCGAGGTAAACCACGACGAACTTATCTAAGTACTCCATGAAGATCGAGTTCATCAAGCGAGATAAAGTAGCTGGAGCGTTGGTTAGACCAAAAGACATGATGGTGTACTCGTACTGACCATAACGAGTGACAAAAGCCGTCTTAGGAATGTCCCCATTTCTGATCTTGATTTGGTGGTAGCCTAACCTCAAATCCATCTTGGAAAAGACTGAGGATCCAGCAAGCTGATCATACAGGTCATTGATCCTGGGGAGCGGATACTTGTTCTTTATCATGACCAAATTAACAGGACGATAATCTACAACCATCCGGTCCGTACCATCCTTCTTCTTGATGAAGAGAACGGGGCAAGCCCAAGGAGAAGAACTAGGACGGATGAAACCCTTTTGCAAGGATTCATCGAGTTGTTTCTTAAGCTCAGCTAGTTCTAAGGGTGCCATCTTGTAAGGTATCCTAGTGATTGGAGCGGTTCCTGGGATAAGATCTATGACAAATTCTACATCTTTGTCAGGTGGAATACCTGGCAGTTCCTCTGGAAAAACATCCGGAAAGTCACGGACTACCGGGATATCTTCAAGGTCAGGAAGAGGGTTGGCATTAAGAGAATAGAGTTGGTGCTTTGCAACCCTAGTGGAGATGGTGACTATCTTGCCGGATGGGTGTGTAAGCTGAACAGACCTTGTGTAACAATCAATCTTGGCATGATGAGCTTTCATCCAGTCCATACCCAAGATGATGTTAATATCTGTAGACTTGAGGGCTATAAGTGATGCAAGGAATACAAGTCTGTCAACAAGGATTTCATTACCATGGCTTATTCTGGTAGTTTGCCATCTAGACCCTGGAGTTTGGATTTCAAGTGGAGTTGGCATATTGCAAAATGACATGTCGTGCAAACGAGCATAGCCTTCAGAAATGAAGGAGTGAGATGCTCCGGTATCGAACAGAACCGAAGCTGGATGGCAATTGACAAGGAGGGTACCAAGAACGACATCCGGATCATCATGAGTGTCTTTAGCTGAGACGTGATGCACACATCCATGTTCAGTGGGAGCTGACTTGACACTAATCATCTTGCGTGATGGCTTACCACGACCAACAGACTTCTCAGGCTGGGGTGGAGCATAGTTGGTTTGAGAGCAGTCACGTGCATAGTGTCCTGGCTCTCCGCATGTGAAACAAGTCCCTGAAGTAGGACGTGGACCCGCTTTGACAAGCGGTCTACCAATAGGCCTGGGTGGAGCATACTGCTGAACTGGGTGAGGTGCCACACAAGATGGCCTTGGTGTATAACCGAGTGGAAGAGCAGAGTTCGGAACCCAAATCCGGCGCTTCTGCAAAGTAGAACCAGAAGAGGAACCCAAATCACGGGTGTGCTTACGAGACTCCTCGTAAGTGAGCTGAGCTGTCTCCGCAATAATGGCCTTGTTCACAAGAGCCTGGAAGGTATTGCAATGATGCAAGTGGAGATCACGACGCAACTTGGGGTTGAGACCCTTCCGGAACCTAGCCTGCTACTTGGCGTCCGTGGACACTTCTTCTGTAGCATAGCGGGCAAGGTTCTCAAATTCTCTACTGTAAGCATCAACAACCATCTTACCCTGTGTGAAACTACAGAACTCTTCTCTCTTGCGATCAATGAGAGCCTGAGGAATGTGATGCTCGTGAAAAGCCTCAGTGAAATCCTTCCAGGTAGGTATCTGGCCAGCTGGAAGCATAGCCTCATAGTTCTGCCACCAAAGACTAGCAGGACCTTCCAGGTGATATGCAGCGTAGGTGACCTTGTTACTTTTAGCTATGTTTACCGAACGCAGCTTGTGTGTGATACTATGGAGCCAGTCATCTGCATCAAGTGGTTCAATGGAATGATGGAAGGTAGGTGGTTTCAGACCAATGAAATCATAGATGGTCGCTGACTCTTTGCACTGGGGTGCGGTGTTCTCCTCGATACGTGCTAACAAGCGGTTAGACTCATGCTTGTTCCTCTCCATCTCTAACATGAACTCTGTCAACGAAGACTGGTCGGGAGGATCCTCATCCCTACCATCTCCGTGGTTCCGGCTACGAGCAACAGAACTTCGGTTAACTGACGACATTCTGAAGACCCAACCAAGGAAACAAGGATGGATTCAGCATCATGATAAGGATGTAGAATATAGTACGAGGAAAAATACTATCTCTTGAACTCCTAGGACAATTCCGGCAGCATAACGACAGTAAAATGCTCGAAATGAGACATTCTGCAAAAAACGGAGTAGCACCATACTCAACATCATCACTCAAGGTTCTAAGATATTGCTAAATAGATTACACCGGAGGTACTCAAAATTGGATAAGACTCTGATCAACCAATCCTAAGGGACTACGGAGTGGTAACACGTGATCCTGATAGACAGAAGAGATTCGTCGGCACCGCCACCGCCATGCTCCTCGCCGCCACCGCCATGCAGATTCGTCGTTGGCTCCCTGCTGCCGCCCTGCTCCGGCGATGGATCCGGCAGGATCCGGCCCCCACCGCCCGGATCCTTCCATCCCCGATGGGATCCGCCTCCCTCCTCCGCCGGAGACCCGCTGCCGCCTCGCCGTTGACCTTCAGCGCCGCCGTTCTGTCTCTGTCGAGCAGAGGACGAGCATCGCCTGGGCTGCCTCCCTCGCACGCGTGTGGGCCAGCCTCGCCCCGGCTCCAGCAGCGCCCTCCGTTCCCTGGGCCGGCCCTTCTCCTCCTCTGTTGTGCCGAACCGGGCCTTAGCCCATGAGTGAGCAGGCCCTCCCTCCAGTCTCCTGTGCACCTGGTCCAGCAGTTTTAGCCCATGTCATGTTTTTTTCCTCTAGACGATTTTGCCTATTATCCAGAGACTGCAGTTTTTACAGAAAAACCCTCATTGTCATGCATATAATAACTCACAATTCGTGCATCGGATTAAAATGATTTATATATGAAACTTGCTCAGAATTTTGTCTAGTTTAATAATATGTCACTTTCATCCATGTTTAAAATGTCGTTTGATTAAATTTGCTCCTATGCCATGTTAAAATGATTTAATTCATAACTAGATAACCGTAACTCCGATTTTAATAAACTTTATATGTAAATGGGGTAGAAAAATGCCTAGTTTAACATGGTGGCATCACTTTGCATGTTTAACAACTATAAAATATGGCTTAGGGCAGAACAGTACCAAATCTATAATATGCTCATGAGGAGTTTCCGGAATTGTTGTTCGTTGTTTCTGGCCTCATTTAAACTTGACTAGATAGGTAGTTTTACTTTGCTTCACCCTCTTGCCATGCTTAACAACATTTAATATTGTTGGGTACATAAACGGGATCGAACTAAATAACTTGTTGTGGTGTTTCGTCAATATGCAACTCGTTGCATATTGAGCTCCACTTAATTTGTAAGTGTTGTTTGATGCACTTTGCCATGCCATGCCTCATTAAACCGGACATGCATCATATTTGGTTGTGCATCATGTCATGCTTATGTGATGGTTGCTTACTATGGTGTTTGCTTCTTTCCGGTGTTGCTTCTACGGGTTGGTTCCGATAACGTTGCGTTTGTGAGGATCCGTTCGACTACGTCCGTTTGTCTTCTTCATGGACTCGTTCTTCTTCCTTGCGGGATCTCAGGCAAGATGACCATACCCTCGAAATCACTTCTATCTTTGCTTTGCTAGATGCTCGCTCTTTTGCTATGCCTATGCTGCGATACCTACCACTTGCTTATCATGCCTCCCATATTGTGAACCAAGCCTCTAACCCACCTTGTCCTAGCAAACCGTTGTTTGGCTATGTTACCGCTTTGCTCAGCCCCTCTTATAGCGTTGTTAGTTGCAGGTGAAGATTGAAGTTTGTTCCTTGTTGGAACATGGAGATGTTGTTCCTCGTTGGAACATGTTTACTTGTTGGGATATCACAATATATCTTACTTAATTAATGCATCTATATACTTGGTAAAGGGTGGAAGGCTCGGCCTTATGCCTGGTGTTTTGTTCCACTCTTGGCGCCCTAGTTTCCGTTATACCGGTGTTATGTTCCCAGATTTTGCATTCCTTACGCGGTTGGGTTATAATGGGAACCCCTTGACAGTTTGCTTTGAATAAAACTCCTCCGGCAAGGCCCAACCTTGGTTTTACCATTCGCCACCTAGCCTTTTTCCCTTGGGAGTCACGCATCCCGAGGGTCATCTTTATTTTAACCCCCCCCCCCGGGCCAGTGCTTGTCTAAGTGTTGGTCCAACCCAGAGCACCGTGCGGGGCCGTCCCTTGGCAACTTGGGTTACGTTGGCTCCCGTACGCTTAGCTTATCCGGTGTGCCCTAAGAACGAGATATGTGCAGCTCCTATCGGGATGTCGGCGCATCGGGTGGTCTTGCTGGACTTGTTTTACCATTGTCGAGGATGTCTTGGAGTACCGGGATACCGAGTCTGATCGGAATGTCTCGGGAGGAGGTCTATTCCTTCGTTGACCGTGAGAGCTTGTGATGGGCTAAGTTGGGACACCCCTGCAGGGATTTGAACTTTCGAAAGCCGTGGCTGCGGTTATGGGCAGATGGGAATTTGTTAACGTCCGGTTGTAGAAAACCCGAAGTTGACCTTAATTAAAATGTATCAACAGCCTGTGTAACCGTGATGGTCTCTTTCCGGCGGAGTCCGGGAAGTGAACACGGTTGTTGGAGTTATGCTTGACGTAGGTTGCTATAGGATCACTTCTTGATCATACTTTTATCGACCGTGCTTTGCCTTCTCTTCTCGCTCTCATTTGCGTATGTTAGCCACCATATATGCTAGTCGCTTGCTGCAGCTCCACCTCTTACCTTTACCTTACCCATAAGCTTAAATAGTCTTGATCGCGAGGGTGCGAGATTGCTGAGTCCCCGTGGCTCACAGATACTTCCAAAACCAGCTTGCAGGTGCCGATGAATCCATGCAGATGACGCAACCAAGCTCAGGAGGAGCTCGATGAAGATCTTGTCCTTTGTGTTGTTCCGTTCTAGTTGATCAGTAGTGGAGCCCAGTTGGGGTCGATCGGGGACCCGTGTCGCATTTGGGTTCTTCTTTTATTTTGGTTCCGTAGTCGGACCTTGATTGTATTTGGATGTTGTAATGCTTTATTCATGTAATTGTGTGAAGTGGTGATTGTAAGCCAACTATGTATCTCTTTCCCTTATGTATTACATGGGTTGTGTGAAGATTACCTCTCTTGCGACATTGCTTTCAATGCGGTTATGCCTCTAAGTCGTGCTTCGACACGTGGGAGATATAGCCGCATCGAGGGTGTTGCTTCTTCGGGTTGGTTCCGATAACGTTGCGTTTGTGAGGATCCGTTCGACTACGTCCGTTTGTCTTCTTCATGTACTCGTTCTTCTTCCTTGTGGGATCTCAGGCAAGATGACCATACCCTCGAAATCACTTCTATCTTTGCTTTGCTAGATGCTCCCTCTTTTGCTATGCCTATGCTGCGATACCTACCACTTGCTTATCATGCCTCCCATATTGTGAACCAAGCCTCTAACCCACCTTGTCCTAGCAAACCTTTGTTTGGCTATGTTACCGCTTTGCTCAGCCCCTCTTATAGTGTTGTTAGTTGCAGGTGAAGAGGATGTCTTGGAGTACCGGGATACCGAGTCTGATCGGAATGTCTCGGGAGGAGGTCTATTCCTTCGTTGACCGTGAGAGCTTGTGATGGGCTAAGTTGGGACACCCCTGCAGGGATTTGAACTTTCGAAAGCCGTGGCTGCGGTTATGGGCAGATGGGAATTTGTTAACGTCCGGTTGTAGAAAACCCGAAGTTGACCTTAATTAAAATGTATCAACAGCATGTGTAACCGTGATGGTCTCTTTCCGGCGGAGTCCGGGAAGTGAACACGGTTGTTGGAGTTATGCTTGACGTAGGTTGCTATAGGATCACTTCTTGATCATACTTTTATTGACCGTGCTTTGCCTTCTCTTCTCGCTCTCATTTGCGTATGTTAGCCACCATATATGCTAGTCGCTTGCTGCAGCTCCACCTCTTACCTTTACCTTACCCATAAGCTTAAATAGTCTTGATCGCGAGGGTGCGAGATTGCTGAGTCCCCGTGGCTCACAGATACTTCCAAAACCAGCTTGCAGGTGCCGATGAATCCATGCAGATGACGCAACCAAGCTCAGGAGGAGCTCGATGAAGATCTTGTCCTTTGTGTTGTTCCGTTCTAGTTGATCAGTAGTGGAGCCCAGTTGGGGTCGATCGGGGACCCGTGTCGCATTTGGGTTCTTCTTTTATTTTGGTTCCGTAGTCGGACCGTGATTGTATTTGGATGTTGTAATGCTTTATTCATGTAATTGTGTGAAGTGGTGATTGTAAGCCAACTATGTATCTCTTTTCCTTATGTATTACATGGGTTGTGTGAAGATTACCTCTCTTGCGACATTGCTTTCAATGCGGTTATGCCTCTAAGTCGTGCTTCGACACGTGGTAGATATAGCCGCATCGAGCGTGTTACAAGTTGGTATCAGAGCCTTCCCCGACGTTAGGAGCCCCCACTGATTGATCGTTTTTAGTGGCCGAGTTGTGTCTAGAAAAATGTTTTGAGTCAATTAGGAATTATATATCGGAGAGTTTAGGAATTCTTTTTACTTGCCAGTCTCCTCATCACTCTGGTAAGGCATCCTGACGTAGAGTTTTGACTCTTCTATTCTCAAATTTCACTAAAAAAATTCTTTTTTAGGATCACGCGGGTATCTTGGAATCGTTCCGATGGTTTTATGATGAGAACATTCTCTTGGTGCCTCCTGTCAGGGGTTTAGTGGAAGTGTCCCGGGGAGTTGAGCTCTGAGGTGTTGTCATCATAATTTTATCGTTGAAGTTCTGGAATACCTGAGTTTAGTACGCCGACATTGAAAATCTCTTTTATGCAGTTCGTTGGTGAGATAACCTCGACGCCACCCAGTACTGGGGCGGGAGTTCGGGAGTATTGCCATAACTTGTATAACGGATGCTTTTCGAAGGTTGAGGTAGATTATTTCTGAAGGTTTCTTGGTTATGTGTTGAAGGATGGATACAACTGGATGTAGGATTTGTTAGTTTGGGTGAGATATTATGCTTCCCCTGTATCCCCAACACCTGATTGCATAACCAGAAAATTTCGGGAGTTTCATAGGTGGGAATTCAAGTAGCTCTTAGGATATCTTTCCGACAGATGTATGATATGAAATTGGGGTTCGACGTCTAGTGGTCCCCCTATTCACGGTTGGTTTTACAGTGGTCTCGTTGTGTCTTAAAGAGTCCTTGGCTATGCCGACTCGGGGGCGCTTCGTATGTCATGTGCACTGCCTTGTACATCATGGTGTTGTACGATCGAGCCCGTGTAGGCCCCACCACGAAAACTTAGGATGAAATCTCTATCCTATGTTTGTTCCGGCTTATTCTGCGAGCCAAACCTTTGTTTTGTTTTTGAGTTGTGGTATTCGGGTTGCTTTAATGTCAAGTGTTGATTCCATACCTTTCCTAAATGGTGTTCTCATACTCCGATGTGAATACCAATCCTTCTTGGTAATCAAGATTGTCTTTTTAATCCTTTTCCACCGGCGTGTTTCTCTTCAAGTGGATCCGATCATTTCTACATCCGCAAGATCAACTCAAGTCTTCTCAACGGTGTTGTTTCATCCATCCCAAGTTGTCTTTGTTGTCCCTCCCTCCCACCCTTGTTTTCTTGAAGGATTCAGATTTCTTAATCAACTATCCATTTTATTGATGGAAGTCCCTCCATTCTATTTCCTTCATGTTCTTATCAGGTGTTTCTCATGAAGATTTTTAGCGGAGCCTCAAGGTCAGCACCCTTAATTCTCTTTCTTCTCCGAGGGAACAAATTCAAGCTTTGTTGATCATACCCTTCCCTCTTCTCAAATGCCTTCTCGTGCCAGTGCACCTCTTTATCTTTCACTTCTCGCTATTCAATTGTTCCGGAGTGCTGAAGATATCTCGAAGATTCGTGTCTCCACTCTACGTTCGTTCAAGTCTTTTAATTCAACAGGTGCATTTTCTCTTTTAAATCCTTCAACGGTGTTTTATTTTGAGTGGGCCCTAACCCACAGGTCTTTTCCCAGGATCTTACCTGACTCTTCTTATTTTCCCGGTGCTATCCTAAATTCTTTTAAAGTTTGACGTAATAATGAGTTATCATCAGTCATATGTATTTCTCCAAGATCTGTCAATTCTTTTCATCGTCGGCTCAACCTTTCCATTCTTCATTCCGGAGTGTCTAAATAATTCATGATGGTGTTTCTCATCGTCATTCTCAGATATTGAAGACCGAAGTAGAGTTTCTCTTTAATCTTGCTCCATTCTCTTCAAGATTCATGGTGCTAGCTTGTTGCCATCCTCTCATATTTATTTTCGATTGTGAGAGTCTTTTTCACCCATCAGGAGATATTCAAGAGTCTTCTCAGTTTGTTATCCCGAGTCCATCAATTCAGGTTTATTCATTCTCAGCTGTCAGTTATCATTCTCCTACCTTGCCGGTGCATCAATCAAATATCCTCTAATCAGTTCTTGATCTCTTCGTTCTCATGTATCTAGTTTGTCTCAAGCACCTTCGTTCATTTGCTGATTCTTACCGGTGATGCACCCCTACTTCGATCATTTTTCAATTCTTACGGTGGTTCGTGCAAGAGTTCGCGTCATTCGTTATCATATCAATTCATGCATTGTTCCAATCCTACCGGTGGTTTGTTGAAGACGTTCTCAAATTTATGATATATCTCTCTTAATCCTTGATACGAGAATAAGTAGTGTCCCAAATCTGTTGTTTGTCATCAATTTAATTGGTGAAGGTTCAGCATAGTATAATTCTTATTCTTGTTTCATCAAGTTTATTCAATTTCTTTTCCGGAGTGGTTCATCGTATCACATTCTGGGTTCGAGATGCTTTATCTTTATTTTCCCGGAATTCCTAGCTCTCGCAATTACATCACCACGGAGATCCATCTAAATCATTGCAAGGATTCACCTTGTGTTTTCAATTTCTCTTTCTTTTCATTCTTTTTGTTTACCGGAGTTCTTCATGAAGGTTCTACATGATGGTTCATCAAGGATTTATATTCCTTCTCGAAGTGTTCATCGAGATTCTTTTCAGAGGAGCTCTAGCATTCTTCATCTTGCATTTTAATGTGCAATTCTTTCAACCGTATCATTCGAGGGGGTATTATGTCAGTCTTGATAATTTGAGTTCACGTTTCATGATTCACATGTTGTTAAGAATGAGGTATTTTAAATCCATCGACCTCTTCATTGGAGTTATCTTGTATCATGTTTCACCTAAAGCATTTCCTAAGGATTGTTGCTATTTAGGGTGTTCATAAATGACCCAAGTTCTTCTTTTATCCTCCCGGTGAAATAGTTTCTCGTCTCCTTGTTTTTATCAATCCAATCTGTTCTGTGAGTGGCAGGTTGTCACCTCATAATTTTGGGATGTTTTCCGTAAGCCCACTTCAAGCCTATCTTTTTCGGTGTGGATTGTTCCAACAACTCCGTTCAACCTTTTCTTCGTAAGCTTTCTCTTTCAATTTTATTTGCGAGAGTTCTCATTCATCTTCTCCATTTTTTTTCTTCTTTCCAACCATCTAGTTTTCCATTCTTTCGTTCTGGAGGCCTTGTGATGTTGCTTTCTTCAACCATCATCTCGTTTCATTTAAGATCATGTTCTTTCCTGTGCCTATCCATTTAACCGGAGTGTTGTGCCCTTTTGCTCAAGTTCTTTTCGCCTTGTCAAGCCTTGCACCTCTTTTCTACCGGAGTGCTGTATGAGATCTTTGTTACCCCTTGTTCCTTTCATTCAATAGTTCCGGAGGCAGTGTGTTGTGATTTCATCAAGTATCTTCTCATCTTATCAAGTTCTTACTCAATTCCTTTTCTTTTCAATCGGAGTGCTACCCAAAGTTGTTCTCCCTTGTTCATCTTTACTAACGGAGTGTTTTCAACTTTGTTCACCTTCGTTGTATTCTTTTCTCAAATTTGCTCAACCTCGCAAGGTTCTTTGGTTTCACTTATTTGTCAAAGAAGCAATTTGTTTTACTCCTTTTCTTTCTAGTCTGTTTTCCCTCCGGTGCCATTCTAGATCTCGGGACGAGATCCTCTCGTAGTGGTGGAGTGTTGTAACGCCCCGAGACCGATGTGCCAGGTGTCCTCCGCTTATTTGCTGTTGTTGGCTTGTCGTTTGCTTGCGTGTTGCATCTTATCATGTCATCATGTGCATTGCATCATCATGTTTTTAAAACTTGCATCCGTCCCGGTCTCCTCGTTCTCTCCGTTGTCCGTTCTGAGCCCAGACACACTTGCACGCACCCGCGGCATGTCCGAAATATTATTTTATAAGTGGCCGGGAAATGTTCTCGGAATGGGTTGAAAGTTGGCATGCGGTGTTGTTTTGTTGTCAGTAGACCGCCTGCCAAGTTTCATCGCATTCGGAGTCCGTTTGACGTCCCAACGGATAAATATAGCGGCAATAGTAGCCGGTCTAACGTCGGACGTTTTTGGTCTCCGGAAACAGTCGCCGGGCCTCCCTCTCTTCTCTTCTCTCAGCTCGAGACCGTCTGCACAGCCCACCTAGTCCATCCTCCTTCCCCTCTTCGCTTCCGAAGTTGCCCGATGCGATCGCACGGTCCGAAACCCTCTCTGCATAGTGCATCGAACCCCTCACGTGAGCGTCCGAAAGTTGTCCCGGACCCCACCCGAGGTGTCGCCACCATTATGTCCGGATCATCCCCAAACGTCTACAAAACGTCACCGTTTTATTAGTTGGACTTCCTAGCTATTTTATTCGCGATCGTTCGATTGCGATCGTAGGGTCGAGATAGCCCCGAACCTAATCCGTGATGTATATATTTAATCTATCCCTAGTCCATTTTGAACCTAACCCCTTTTTCCTAGGGATCCTCCTAGCCACCATCACCCCACTATATCTCATCTATTTCCGTGCCCGACCAACCACCGCGCTCCGTTCCTCGATCCCGAGCCGCCGTCCCGTGTGCTCGCCAGCACCGTCGCTCCGCCACTGCCGGCTGGCTCCGCCGTTGCCGAGCCTCAGGCCAGCTCCGCCGCCCCTCCTCTACATCTCCCTGCCTCTCCCTAACCTCTCTCCTTTCCCCTGCAGTGCTCCTCGCCGCCACCGCCATGGAGATTCATCGTTGGCTCCCTGCTGCCGCCCTGCTCCGGCGATGGATCCGGCAGGATCCGGCCCCCACCGCCCGGATCCTTCCATCCCCGATGGGATCCGCCTCCCTCCTCCGCCGGAGACCCGCTGCCGCCTCGCCATTGACCTTCAGCGCCACCGTTCTAGCTCTGTTGAGCAGAGGACGAGCATCACCTGGGCTGCCTCCCTCGCACGCGTGTTGGCCGGCCTCGCCCCGGCTCTAGCAGCGCCCTCCGTTCCCTGGGCCGGCCCTTCTCCTCCTCTGTTGTGCCGAACCAGGCCTTAGCCCATGAGTGAGCAGGCCCTCCCTCCAGTCTCCTGTGCACCTGGTCCAGCAGTTTTAGCCCATGTCATGTTTTTTTCCTCTAGACGATTTTGCCTATTATCCAGAGACTGCAGTTTTTACAGAAAAACCCTCATTGTCATGCATATAATAACTCACAATTCGTGCATCGGATTAAAATGATTTATATATGAAACTTGCTCAGAATTTTGTCTAGTTTAATAATATGTCACTTTCATCCATGTTTAAAATGTCGTTTGATTAAATTTGCTCCTATGCCATGTTAAAATGATTTAATTCATAACTAGATAACCGTAACTCCGATTTTAATAAACTTTATATGTAAATGGGGTAGAAAAATGCCTAGTTTAACATGGTGGCATCACTTTGCATGTTTAACAACTATAAAATATGGTTTAGGGCAGAACAGTACCAAATCTATAATATGCTCATGAGGAGTTTCCGGAATTGTTATTCGTTGTTTCCGGCCTCATTTAAACTTGACTAGATAGGTAGTTTTACTTTGCTTCACCCTCTTGCCATGCTTAACAACATTTAATATTGTTGGGTACATAAACGAGATCGAACTAAATAACTTGTCGTGGTGTTTCGTAAATATGCAACTCGTTGCATATTGAGCTCCACTTAATTTGTAAGTGTTGTTTGATGCACTCTGCCATGCCATGCCTCATTAAACCGGACATGCATCATATTTGGTTGTGCATCATGTCATTCTTATGTGATGGTTGCTTACTATGGTGTTTGCTTCTTTCCGGTGTTGCTTCTTCGGGTTGGTTCCGATAACGTTGCGTTTGTGAGGATCCGTTCGACTACGTCCGTTTGTCTTCTTCATGGACTCGTTCTTCTTCCTTGCGGGATCTCAGGCAAGATGACCATACCCTCGAAATCACTTCTATCTTTGCTTTGCTAGATGCTCGCTCTTTTGCTATGCCTATGCTGCGATACCTACCACTTGCTTATCATGCCTCCCATATTGTGAACCAAGCCTCTAACCCACCTTGTCCTAGCAAACCGTTGTTTGGCTATGTTACCGCATTGCTCAGCCCCTCTTATAGCGTTGTTAGTTGCAGGTGAAGATTGAAGTTTGTTCCTTGTTGGAACATGGAGATGTTGTTCCTCGTTGGAACATGTTTACTTGTTGGGATATCACAATATATCTTACTTAATTAATGCATCTATATACTTGGTAAAGGGTGGAAGGCTCGGCCTTATGCCTGGTGTTTTGTTCCACTCTTGGCGCCCTAGTTTCCGTTATACCGGTGTTATGTTCCCGGATTTTGCATTCCTTACGCGGTTGGGTTATAATGGGAACCCCTTGACAGTTTGCTTTGAATAAAACTCCTCCGGCAAGGCCCAACCTTGGTTTTACCATTCGCCACCTAGCCTTTTTCCCTTGGGAGTCGCGCATCCCGAGGGTCATCTTTATTTTAACCCCCCCCCGGGTCAGTGCTTGTCTAAGTGTTGGTCCAACCCAGAGCACCGTGCGGGGCCGTCCCTTGGCAACTTGGGTTACGTTGGCTCCCGTACGCTTAGCTTATCCGGTGTGCCCTGAGAACGAGATATGTGCAGCTCCTATCGGGATGTCGGCGCATCGGGTGGTCTTGCTGGACTTGTTTTACCATTGTCGAGGATGTCTTGGAGTACCGGGATACCGAGTCTGATCGGAATGTCTCGGGAGGAGGTCTATTCCTTCGTTGACTGTGAGAGCTTGTGATGGGCTAAGTTGGGACACCCCTGCAGGGATTTGAACTTTCGAAAGCCGTGCCCGCGGTTATGGGCAGATGGGAATTTGTTAACGTCCGCTTGTAGAAAACTTGAAGTTGGCCTTAATTAAAATATATCAACAGCGTGTGTAACCGTGATGGTCTCTTTCCGGCGGAGTCCGGGAAGTGAACACGGTTGTTGGAGTTATGCTTGACGTAGGTTGCTATAGGATCACTTCTTGATCATACTTTTATCGACCATGCTTTGCCTTCTCTTCTCGCTCTCATTTGCGTATGTTAGCCACCATATATGCTAGTCGCTTGCTGCAGCTCCACCTCTTACCTTTACCTTACCCATAAGCTTAAATAGTCTTGATCACGAGGGTGCGAGATTGCTGAGTCCCCGTGGCTCACAGATACTTCCAAAACCAGCTTGTAGGTGCCGTTTAGTCCATGCAGATGATGCAACCAAGCTCAGGACGAGCTCGATGAAGATCTTGTTCTTTGTGTTGTTCCGTTCTAGTTGATCAGTAGTGGAGCCCACTTGGGGTCGATCGGGGACCTGTGTCGCATTTGGGTTCTTCTTTTATTTTGGTTCCGTAGTCGGACATTGATTGTATTTGGATGTTGTAATGCTTTATTCATGTAATTGTGTGAAGTGGCGATTGTAAGCCAACTATGTATCTCTTTCCCTTATGTATTACATGGGTTGTGTGAAGATTACCTCTCTTGCGACATTGCTTTCAATGCGGTTATGCCTCTAAGTCGTGCTTCGACACGTGGGAGATATAGCCGCATCGAGGGTGTTACACCTAAGGAATTAATCCAAAACCCCTCCCCAAAATTTAGAATTATTGGACAATATTTCATACATATAAAAATATTTATCCAACGCAAATAATTACTGGATTAACTCCAAGTGTCAAAAATAAATATTTATGAGGTCCTTAAAATATTGGTTTGATTTTTACCTCTGACCAATATTTTCAGAGAGTGACATGAACATTTTCTTGGACCTTTTTGGAGAAATTTTTATCTGGATTATTTCCAGAGATGATTCTGAGGATTTCACCAATCCCCATTTCAAATTTAAATGGAATTTAAACATGATGCACACATGAAAGCTAGCCTAGGTCATACCATAACTAGGGATGTGACATCGTCCTAAATATGAGGCATGCTATCATCATTTTAAATTTGCTCATCAAAACTTGGGGGTCAAAAAATATCATCTTTATCGAACATAGCTTCCCCAAGCTTGTGGCTTTGCATATCATTAGCATCATAAATATTCAAGGAATTCATACTAACAACATTGCAATCATGCTCATCATTCAAAGATTTAGTGCCAAACATTTTAATGCATTCTTCTTGTAACACTTTGGCACAATTTCCCTTTCTAACATACTCACGAAAGATATTAAAAAGATGAAGCATATGAGGTAAACTCAATTCCATTTTTTATAGTTTTCTTTTATAGACTAAACTAGTGATAAAACAAGAAACTAAAAGACTCGATTGCAAGATCTAAAGATATACCTTCAAGCACTCACCTCCCCGGCAACTGCGCCAGAAAAGAGCTTGATGTCTACTACACAACCTTCTTCTTGTAGACGTTGTTGGGCCTCCAAGTGCAGAGGTTTGTAGGACAATAGCAAATTCCCCTCAAGTGGATGACCAAAGGTTTATCAATCCGTAGGAGGCGTAGGATGAAGAGGGTCTCTCTCAAGCAACCCTGCAACCAAATAACAAAGAGTCTCTTGTGTCCCCAACACACCCAATACAATGGTAAATTGTATAGGTGCACTATTTTGGCAAAGTGATTGTCATAGAAGTGGTATATGGATGGTAGATAAAGGTTTTTGTAATCTGAAAATATAAAAACAGCAAGGTAACTAATGATAAAAGCGAGCACAAACGGTATTGCAGTGCGTTGAAATAAGGCCTAGGGTTCATACTTTCACTAGTGCAAGTTCTCTCAACAATAATAACATAATTGGATCACATAACTATCCCTCAACATGGAACAAAGAGTCACTCCAAAGCCACTAATAGAGGAGAACAAAGAGATTATGGTAGGGTACGAAACCACCTCAAAGTTATTCTTTCCAATGAATCCGTTAGGCTATTCCTATAAGTGTCACAAACAGCCCTATAGTTTGTACTAGAATAACACCTTAAGAAACAAACCAATTCAAACCCTAATGTCACCTAGATACTCCAATGTCACCTCAAGTATCCGCGGGTATGATTATATGATAAGCATCACACAATCTCAGATTCATCTATTCAAACCAACACAAAGTACTTCAAAGAGTGCCTCATAGTTTCTACCGGAGAGTCAAGACAAAAACCTGTGCCAACCCCTATGCATAGGTTCATGGGCGGAACCTGCAAGTTGATCACCAAAACATACATCAAGTGGATCAATAGAATAACCCATTGTCTCCACGGGTATCCCGTGCAAGACATACATCAACTGTTCTCAAATTCTTAAAGACTCAATCCGATAAGATAACTTCAAAGGGAAAACTCAATCCATTACAAGAGAGTAGAGGGGGAGAAACATCATAAGATCCAACTATAATAGCAAAGCTCGCGATACATCAAGATCGTACCACCTCAAGAACACGAGAGAGAGAGAGATCAAACACATAGATACTGGTACATACCCTCAGCCCCGAGGGAGAACTACTCCCTCCTCGTCATGGAGAGCACCGGGATGATGAAGATGGCCACCGGAGAGGGATTCCCTCCTCCGGCAGGGTGCCGAAATGGGTCTAGATTGGTTTTCGGTGGCTACGGAGGCTTCTGGCGGTGGAACTCCCGATCTATTGTGCTCCCTGATCGTTTTAGGGTATATGGAGATATATAGGAGGAAGAAGCACATCAGGGGAGCCACGAGGGGCCCACGAGGGTGGAGGGCATGCCCAGGGGTGGTGGGCACGCCCCCCTGCCTCGTGCCTTCCTCGTTGCTTCCCTTACGTGGACTCCAAGTCTCCCGGGTTGCTTTCCTTCCAAACATAAGTTCCGTGAAGTTTCAGGTCAATTGGACTCCGTTTGATTTTCCTTTTCTGCGATACTCTAAAACAAGGAAAAACAGAAACTGGTACTGGGCTCTAGGTTAATAGGTTTGTCCCAAAAATCATATAAAATAGCATATAAATGCATATAAAACAACCAAGGTTGATAATATAATAGCATGGAACAATCGAAAATAATAGATACGTTGGAGACATATCACACGTCACGAGAGCCTCGCGAGGTTTGCCCCGCCTTGATATCTCCGCTACTTGCGAGCCTGCCTGACTAGGCCGCTCTGGAGGAGGTCCTGCGTCGTCTGCCTCGTGAGGCTTGGCCCCTCGCGAGGATGTTGGATGCCTTGTTGGTGAAGATGGGCCGTATGGCCTGCTGACACCGCCATGCCGCGGGCCGCAGGCAGGCAAGTCTGGGGACCCCTGTTCCCTGAATGCCGATACTTGACCCTTGGCTTCGCCGCGAAGCCAAGACCGAGCGCACCTTGGGCCCGGGGGCTACTGTCGGCGTTCTGGGAACGGGGGTCCCCAAACTTGCCTGCCTGCGGCCCGCGGCGTGGCTAAGACAGTAGGCCGTACGGCCCATCTTCATCAACAAGGCATCCAAGACCCTCACGAGGGGCCAAGCCTCGTGAGGCAGACGACACGAGACCTCCTCTGGAGAGGCCTAGTCGGGCAGGCTCACGAGGAGCGAAGATATCAAGGCGAGGCTCTCGTCACGTGAGCCATGATGATCGACACCAGGCGTAGCGTCCTTGTTTCCTATTTGTTGCTAAGGAGGCCAGCGCAGGAGAGGAGTACCGAGGCATCAGGAAAAGGTTGCCATATCAGTGCAACAAGACCAAGACCAGAAGGACAGCAAGACAGAGGTCATCGTGGAGCCCAAGATGGTGTCACCACCAGAGCCTTTCGCAGGCGGAGACCACCTTTGTCAGGATGGCTTGTACTAGCTATCCCCCTTAAAATTCGCCACCATTGTTGGCTCCCTTCCCGCTCAATATTTGGGAAGACGACCAGGGCCTATATTAGTAAAGCTAGCCACCACCATGCAGGAAGGACAACGACGGATGAGAGCAAGGGACGAGAGCAGAAGGATCGAGCAGTTCATCCAGCGCTCACCCACACAAGTTTGCCAAGCACAAGAACACCTCAACACGAGGAGGCTGTTCTTCCCCTTGTATTGTTCATCATCAGCCCAAGAGGCAATCCACTACCACCACACTGGAGTAGGGTATTACACCACAACGGTGGCCTGAACCAGTATAAATCTTGTGTCTTTCTCTGTTGCGAATTCGTCGAGTTAGTCCGCGAGATCTTAGCGAGCTAGGGCGTAGATCGGTGGAAGGAAAAGACTTTGCGTGCACCCTAGTGTTCGAACCTTAAGGGTTTGCCGGAACCCCACATCCGATAATCCCACATCAAAACTTATGTTTTTATCATTTACCTACTCGAGGACGAGCAGGAATTAAGCTTGGGGATGCTTGATACGTCTCCAACGTATCTATAATTTTTTATTGTTCCATGCTATTATATTATCCATATTGGATGTTTTATATGCATTTATATGCTATTTATATGATTTTGGGACTAACCTATTAACCTAGAGCCCAATGCCAATTTCTGTTTTTTCTTGTTTTTGAGTTTTATAGGAAAGGAATACCGAATGGAGTCCAATTGACGTGCCAATTTTTGATGATTTTTTATGGACCAAAAGAAGCCCCCCGGAGTAAGATAGTTGGGCCAGAAGAGTCCCGAGCCATCCATGATGGTGGAGGACGCACCCTACCCCCCTCGGCGCGCCTCCCTACCTCATAGAGACCGACGCCAAAAATTCCTATAAATACAGAAACCCCCAAAAAAACCTAGATTGGGAGTTGCGCCGCCGCAAGCCTCTATAGCCACCAAAAACCAATCGGGACCCTGTTCCGGCACCCTGCTTGAGGGGGGAATCATCACCGGTGGCCATCTTCATCACCCGACGCTCTCCATGACGACGAGGGAGTAGTTCGCACTCGGGGTTGAGGGTATGTACCAGTAGCTATGTGTTTGATCTCTCTCTCTCCCGTGTTCTTGATATGGCACGATCTTGATGTACCGCGAGGTTTGCTATTATAGTTGGATCTTATGATGTTTCTCCCCCTCTATCTCCTTGTGATGAATTGAGTGTTCCCTTTGAAATTATCTTATCAGATTGAGTCTTTAAGGATTTGAGAACACTTGATGTATGTATTGCATGTGCTTATCTATGGTGACAATGGGATATTCACGTGATTCACTTGATGTATGTTTTGGTGATCAACTTGCGAGTTCTGTGAGCTTGTGAACTTATGCATAGGGGTTGGCACACGTTTTCATCTTCACTTTCCGATAGAAACTTTGGGGCACTCTTTAAAGTTCTTTGTGTTGGTTGAATAGATGAATCTGAGATTGTGTGATGCATTTCGTATAATCATACTCAGGGATACTTGAGGTGACATTGGAGTATCTAGGTGACATTAGGGTTTTCGTTGATTTGTGTATTAAGGTGTTATTTTACTATGAACTCTAGGGCTGTTTGTGACACTTATAGGAATCGCCCAATGGATTGATCGGAAATAATAACTTTGAGGAGGTTTCTGTTGGGGAACGTAGTAATTTCAAAATTTTCCTACGGACACGTAAGATCATGGTGATGCATAGCAATGAGAGGGGAGAGTTTTGTCCACGTACCCTCGTAGACCGAAGGCGGAAGCGTTTGCACAGCGCGGTTGATGTAGTCATACGTCTTCACGATCCGACCGATCAAGTACCGAACGTATGGCACCTCCGAGTTCAGCACACGTTCAGCCCGATGACGTCCCTCGAACTCCGATCCAGCCGAGTGTTGAGGGAGAGTTTTGTTAGCACGACGGCGTGGTGACGATGTTGATGTTCTACCAACGCAGGGCTTTGCCTAAGCACTGCTACAGTATTATCGTGGTGGACTATAGTGGAGGAGGGCACCGCACATGGCTAAAAGATCAACTTGATCAATTGTTGTGTCTATGGGGTGCCCTCCTGCCCCCGTATATAAAGGAGAAAGGGGGGTGCGGCCGGCTAGGGAGAGGGCGCGCCAGGAGGAGTCCTACTCTCACCGGGAGTAGGACTCCCTCCCTTTCCCAGTTGGAATAGGATTCGGGAGAAGGAAAGAGAGAGGGGAAGAAGGAAAGAGGGGGATGACCCCCTTTGCCCTAAAACAATTCGGTTTGGGCCTTGGGGAGGCGCGCCCCACACTCCCCTTGCTTCCCTCTATTTCCACTAAGGCCCATGTAGGCCCATTAAGCCCCCGGGGGATTCCGGTAACCTCCCGGCACTTCGGTAAAATCCCGATTTCACCCGGAACACTTTCGACATCCATACATAGGCTTCCAATATATCAATATTCATGTCTCGACCATTTCGAGACTCCTTGTCATGTCCTTGATCACATCCGGGACTCCGAACAATCTTCCGTACATCAAAACATATAAACTCATAATATAACTGTCATCGTAACGTAAAGGGTGCGGACCCTACGGGTTCGAGAACTATGTAGACATGACTGATACACGTCTCTGGTCAATAACCAATAGCGGAACCTGGATACTCATATTGGCTCCCACATAGTCTATGAAGATCTTTATCGGTCAAACCGCACAACAACATACGTTGTTCCCTTTGTCATCGGTATGTTACTTGCCCGAGATTCGATCGTTGGTATCTCAATACCTACTTCAATCTCGTTACCGGCAAGTCTCTTTACTCGTTCCGTAATACATTATCCCTCAACTAATTCATTAGTTGCAATGCTTGCATGGCTTAAGTGATGTGCATTACCGAGAAGGCCCAGAGATACCTCTCCGACAATCGAAGTGACAAATCCTAATCTCGAAATATGCCAACCCAACAAGTACCTTTGGAGACACCTGTAGAGCACCTTTATAATCACCCAGTTACGTTGTGACGTTTGGTAGCACACAAAGTGTTCCTCCGGTAAATGGGGGTTGCATAATCTCATAGTCATAGGAACATGTATAAGTCATGAAGAAAGTAATAGCAACATACTAAATGATCGGGTGCTAAGCTAACGGAATGGGTCATGTCAATCACATCATTCTCCTAATGATGTGACCCTGTTAATCAAATGACAACTCATGTCTATGGTTAGGAAACATAACCATCTTTGATCAACGAGCTACTCAAGTAGAGGCATACTAATGACAATCTGTTTGTCTATGTATTCACACATGTATTATGTTTCCGCTTAATACAATTCTAGCATGAATAATAAACATTTATCATGATATAAGGAAATAAATAATAACTTTATTATTGCCTCTAGGGCATATTTCCTTCAGTCTCCCACTTGCACTAGACTCAATAATCTAGTTCACATCGCCGTGTGATTTAACATCAATAGTTCACATCACCATGTGATTAACACCCATAGTTCACATCGTCATGTGACCAACACCCAAAGTTTTACTAGAGTTAATAATCTAGTTCACAACGCTATGTGATTAATACCCAAAGAGTACTAAGGTGTGATCATGTTTTGCTTGTGAGGGAAGTTTAGTCAACGGGTCTGCCACATTCAGATCTGTATGTATTTTGAAAATTTCTATGTCAACAATGCTCTACACAGAGCTACCCTAGCTAATTGCTCCCACTTTCAATATGTATCCAGATTGAGACTTTGAGTCATCTGGATCAGTGTCAAAACATGCATCGACGTAACCCTTTACGACGAACCTTTTGTCACCTCCATAATCAAGAAACATATCCTTATTCCACTAAGGATAATTTTGACCAATGTCGAGTGATCTACTCCTAGATCACTATTGTACTCCCTTGCCAAACTCACGGCAGGGTATACAATAGGTCTGGTACACAGCATGGCATACTTTATAGAACCTATGGCTGAGGCATAGGGAATGACTTTCATTCTCTCTCTATCTTCTGCCGTGGTCGGGTTTTGAGTCTTACTCAGTTTCACACCTTGTAACACAGGCAAGAACTCTTTCTTTGACTGTTCCATTTTGAACTACTTCAAAATCTTGTCAAGGTATGTACTCATTGAAAAACTTATCAAGCGTCTTGATCTACCTCTATAGATCTTGATGATCAATATGTAAGCAGTTTCACCGAGGTATTTATTTGAAAAACTCCTTTCAAACACTCCTTTATGCTTTGCAGAATAATTCTACATTATCTCTGATCAACAATATGTCATTCACATATACTTATCAGAAATGCTATAGTGCTCACACTCACTTCCTTGTAAATACAGGCTTCACCGCAAGTCTGTAGAAAACTATATGCTTTGATCAACTTATCAAAGCGTATATTCCAACTCCGAGATGCTTGCACTAGTCCATAGATGGATCGCTGGAGCTTGCATATTTTGTTAGCACCTTTAGGATTGACAAAACTTTCTTGTTGCATCATATACAACTCTTCTTTAATAAATCCATTAAGGAATGTAGTTTTGTTTATCCATTTGCCAGATTTCATCAAATGTGGCAATTGCTAACATGATTCGGATGTCCTTAAGCATCGCTACGGGTGAGAAGTTCTCATCGTAGTCAATCCCTTGAACTTGTCGAAAACCTTTTGCAACAAGTCAAGCTTTATAGACAGTAACATTACCGTCAGGATTAGTCTTCTTCTTGAAGATCCATTTATTCTCAATTGCTTGCCGGTCATTGGGCAAGTCAACCAAAGTCCATAATTTGTTCTCATACATCGATCCCATCTCAGATTTCATGGCCTCAAGCCATTTTGTGGAATCTGGGCTCACCATCACTTCTTCATAGTTCGTAGGTTGATCATGATCTAGTAGCATGACTTCCAGAACAGGATTACCGTACCACTCTGGTGCCAATCTTACTCTGGTTGATCTACGAGGTTCAGTAATAACTTGATATGAAGTTCCATCATCATCATCATTAACTTCCTCACTAATTGGTGTAGGTGTCACAGAAACCAGTTTTTGTGATGAACTACTTTCCAACAGAGGAGCAGGTAAAGTTACCTCATCGAGTTCCACTTTTCCCCCACTCACTTCTTTCGAGAGAAACTCTTTCTCTAGAAAGGATCCATTCTCAGCAATGAATATCTTGCCTTCGGATCTGTGATAGAAGGTGTACCCAACATTTTCTTTTGGGTATCCTATGAAGAAGCACTTCTCCGATTTGGGTTTGAGCTTATCAGGTTGAAACTTTTTCACATAAGCATTGCAACCTCAAACTTTAAGAAACGACAGCATAGGTTTCTTGCCAAACTGTAGTTCATACGGTGTCGTCTCAACGGATTTAGATGGTGCCCTATTTAACATGAATGTAGCTGTCTCTAATGCATAACACCAAAATGATAGTAAATTGGTAGGAGACATCATAGATCACACCATATCTAATAAAGTACGGTTACGACGTTCGGACACACCATTACGCTATGGTGTTCCAGGTGGCGTGAGTAGTGAAACTATTTCACATTGTTTTAACTGAAGGCCAAACTCGTAACTCAAATATTTTACTTATGCCATCATATCGTAGAAACTTTTGTTTTTGTTACGATGATTCTCCACTTCACTCTGAAATTCTTTGAACTTTTCAAATGTTTCAGACTTGTGTTTCATCAAGTAGATATACTCATATCTACTCAAATCATCTGTGAAGATTAGAAAATAACGATACCTGCCGCGAGCCTCAATATTGATCGGACCACATACATCAGTATGTATGATTTCCCACAAATCTGTTGCTCGCTCCATTATTCCGGAGAACGGAGTCTTAGTCATCTTGCCCATGAGGCATGGTTCGCAAGCATCAACTGATTCATAATCAAGTGATTCCAAAAGCCCATCAGCATGGATTTTGTTCATGTGCTTTACACCAATATGACCTAAATGACAGTGCCACAAATAATTTGCACTATCATTTTTAACTTTGCATCTTTTGGCTTCAATATTATGAAAATGTGTATCACCACGATCGAGATCCAACAAACCATTTTCATTGGGTGTATCACCATAGAAGGTTTTATTCATGTAAACAGAACAACAATTATTCTCTAACTTACATGAATAACCGTATTGTAATAAACATGATCCAATCATATTCATGGTCAATGCAAATACTAAATAACATTTATTTTAGGTTTAACACTAATCCTGAAAGTATAGGGAGTGTGCGATTTTGATCATATCAATCTTGGAACCATTTCCAATACACATCGTCACCTCACCCTTAACTAGTCTCTGTTCATTCTGCAACTCCTGTTTTGAGTTACTATTCTTAGCAACTGAACTAGTATCAAATACTGAGGGGTTGCTATAAACACTAGTAAAGTACACATCAATAATATGTATATCAAATAAACCTATGTTCACTTTGGCATCCTTCTTATCCGCCAATTACTTGGGTAGTTCCGCTTCCAGTGACCAGTTCCTTTGCAGTAGAAGCACTCAGTTTCAGGCTTAGGTCTATACTTGGGTTTTTTCACTTGAGCAGCAACTTGCTTGCCGTTCTTCTTGAAGTTCCTCTTCTTCCCTTTGCCGTTTTCTTGAAACTAGTGGTCTCGTCAACCATAAACACTTGATGTTTTTCTTGATCTCTACCTTCGTCGATTTCAGCATCACGAAGAGCTTGGGAATTGTTTCCGTTATCGCTTGCATATGATAATTCATCACGAAGTTCTACTAACTTGGTGATGGTGACTAGAGAATTCTGTCAATCACTATCTTATCTGGAAGATTAACTCCCACTTGATTCAAGCGATTGTAGTACCCAGATAATCTAAGCACATGCTCACTGCTTGAGCTATTCTCCTCCATTTTTTAGCTATAGAACTTGTTGAAGACTTCATATCTCTCAACTCGGGTATTTGCTTGAAATATTAACTTCAACTCCTAAAACATCTCATATGGTCCATGACATTCAAAACGTCTTTGAAGTCCCGATTCTAAGCTGTTAAGCATGGTGCACTAAACTATCAAGTAGTCATCATATTGAGCTAGCCAAACGTTCATAACGTCTGCATTTGTTCCTACAATAGGTCTGTCACCTAGCGGTGCATCATGGACATAATTCTTCTGTGCAACAATGAGGATGAACCTCAGATCACGAACCCAGTCCGCATCATTGCTACTATCATCTTTCAACTTAGTTTTCTCTAGGAACGTATATAAAACATAGGGAAGCAACAACGCGAGCTATTGATCTACAACATAGATATGCTAATACTACCACGACTAAGTTCATGATAAATTTAAGTTCAATTAATCATATTACTTAAGAACTCCCACTAAGAAAGACATCCCTCTAATTTTCTAAGTGATCACGTGATCCAAATCAACTAAACCATAACCGATCATCACGGGAAATGGAGTAGTTTTCAATGGTGAACATCACTATGTTGATCATATCTACTATAAGATTCACGCTCGACCTTTTGGTCTTAGTGTTCCGAGGCCATATCTGCATATGCTAGGCTCATCAAGTTTAACCTGAGTATTCTGCGTGTGCAAAACTGGATTGCACCCGTTGTAGATGGATGTAGAGCTTATCACACCCGATCATCACGTGGTGTCTCGGCACGATGAACTTTGGCAACGGTGCATACTCAGGGAGAACACTTTTTATCTTGAAATTTAGTGAGAGATCATCTTATAATGCTACCGTCAATCAAAGCAAGATAAGATGCATAAAAGATAAACATCACATTCAAACAAAATATATGTGACATGATATGGCCATCATCATCTTGTGCCTTTGATCTCCATATCCAAAGCATCGTCATTATTTCCATCATCACCGGCATGACACCATGATCTCCATCATCTTGATCTATATCAATGTGTCGTCACATGGTCATCTCGCCAACTATTGCTCTTGCAACTATTGCTATCGCATAGCGATAATGTAAAGCAATTATTTGGCGCTTGCATCTTATGCAATAAGTAGACAACCATAAGGCTTCTGCCAGTTGCCCATAACTTCGACAAAACATGATCATCTTATACAACTACTTATATGTCATCATGTCTTGACCATATCACATCACAACATGTCCTGCAAACACAAGTCAGACGTCCTCTACTTTGTTGTTGCAAGTTTTACGTGGCTGCTATGGGCTGAGAAAGAACCGTTCTTACCTACGCATCAAAACCACAACGATAGTTTCTCAAGTTGGTGCTGTTTTAACCTTCGCAAGGACCAGGTGTAGCCACACTCGGTTCAACTAAAGTTTGAGAAACTGACACCCGCTAGTCACCTGTGTGCATAGCACGGTGGTAAAATCAGTCTTGCGTAAGCGTACGCGTAATGTCGGTCCGGGCCGCTTCATCCAACAATACTGCCGAACCAAAGTGTGACATGCTGGTAAGCAGTATGAGTTATATCGCCCACAACTCAACTGTGTTCTACTCGTGCATATTACATCAACGCATAAAACCTGGCTCTGATGCCACTGTTGGGGAACGTAGTAATTCCAAAATTTTCCTACGCACACGCAAGATCATGGTGATGCATAGCAACAAGAAGGGAGAGTGTTGTCCACGTACCCACGTAGGCCGAAGGCGGAAGCGTTTGCACAACTCGGTTGATGTAGTCGTACGTCTTCACGATCTGACCGATCAAGTACCGAACGTACGTCACCTCCGAGTTCAGCACACATTCAGCCCGATGACGTCCCTCGAACTCCGATCCAGTCGAGTGTTGAGGGAGAGTTTCGTCAGCACGACGGCATGGTGATGATGTTGATGTTCTACCGACGCAGGGCTTCGCTTAAGCACTGCTATAGTATTATCGAGGTGGACTATAGTGGAGAGGGGCACCGCACACAGCTAAAAGATCAACTTGACAAATTGTTGTGTCTATGGGGTGCCCTCCTACCCCCGTATATAAAGGAGCAAGGGGGTGCGGTCGGCTAGGGAGAGGGAACGCCAGAAGGAGTCCTACTCCCACCGGGAGTAGGATTCCCCCCTTTCCTAGTTGGAATAGGATTCGGGAGAAGGAAAGAGAGAGGGGGAGAAGGAAAGAGGGGGCCGGCCCCCTTTACCCTAAACCAATTCATTTTCGACCTTGGGGGGGCACGCCCCACACTCCCCTTGCTTCCCTCTATTTCCACTAAGGCCCATGTAGGCCCATTAAGCCCACGGGGGGTTCCGGTAACCTCCCGGTACTCCGGTAAAATCCCGATTTCACCCGGAACACTTCCGACATCCAAACATAGCCTTCCAATATATCAATCTTCATGTCTCGACCATTTCGAGACTCCTCATCATGTCCTTGATCACATCCGGGACTCCGAACAATCTTCGGTACATCAAAACATATAAACTCATAATATAACTGTCATCGTAACGGTAAGCGTGCGGACCCTACGGGTTCAAGAACTATGTAGACATGACCGAGACACGTCTCTGGTCAATAACCAATAGCGGAACCTGGATGCTCATATTGGCTCCCACATATTCTACGAAGATCTTTATCAGTCAAACCGCACAACAACATACGTTGTTCCCTTTGTCATCGGTATGTTACTTGCCCGAGATTCGGTCGTCGGTATCTCAATACCTAGTTCAATCTCGTTACCGGCAACTCTCTTTACTCGTTCCGTAATACATTATACGCAACTATCTCATTAGTTGCAATGCTTGGAAGGCTTAAGTGATGTGCATTATCGAGAGGGCCCAGAGATACCTCTTCGATAATCGGAGTGACAAATCCTAATCTCGAAATACGCCAACCCAACAAGTACCTTTGGAGACACCTGTAGAGCACCTTTATAATCACCCAGTTACGTTGTGACGTTTGGTAGAACACAAAGTGTTCCTCCGATAAACGGGGGTTGCATAATCTCATAGTCCTTGGAACATGTATAAGTCATGAAGAAAGCAATAGCAACATAGTAAACGATCGGGTGCTAAGCTAACGGAATGGGTCATGTCAATCACATCATTCTCCTAATGATGTGACCCCGTTAATCAAATGACAACTCATGTCTATGGTTAGGAAACATAACCATCTTTGATCAACGAGCTAGTCAAACAGAGGCATACTAGTGACAATCTGTTTGTCTATGTATTCACACATGTATTATGTTTTCGGTTAATACAATTCTAGCATGAATAATAAACATTTATCATGATATAAGGAAATAAATAATAACTTTATTATTGCCTCTAGGGCATATTTCCTTCTGTTTCGTACCCTACAATAATCTCTTCATTTGTTCTCCGCTATTAGTGACTTTGGAGTGACTCTTTGTTGCATGTTGAGGGATTGTTATATGATCTAATTATGTTATCCTTGTTGAGAGAACTTGCACTAGTGAAAGTATGAAGCCTAGGCCTTGTTTCAATGCATTGCAATACCGTTTGTGGTCACTTTTATCATTAGTTACCTTGCTGTTTTTATATTTTCAGATTACAAAAACCTATATCTACCATCCATATTGCACTTGTATCACAATCTCTTCGCCGAACTAGTGCACCTATACAATTTTCCATTGTATTGGGTGTGTTGGGGACACAAGAGACTATTTGTTATTTGGTTGCAGAGTTGTTTGAGACAGATCATCTTCATCCTACGCCTCCCACGGATTGATAAACCTTAGGTCATCCACTTGAGGAAATTTGCTACTGTCCTACAAACCTCTGCACTTGGAGGCCCAACAATGTCTACAAGAAGATGGTTGTGTAGTAGACATCAACTACCTACATGGGGGATGAAGCCGACGACTGGCCAACTCTCAAATACCGTAAACGGCCGCACAGGCGGAAAGGATTTCAAAGTAAAACAAGCGACACATTACATATAAACCTTGTTTTATAATACAAAGTACGGGCATTACATGTACATTCATTCAAAAATAGTGTCCTTCGAACACTGGCCCTCTACAATGCGGGAACCCTCCAAGACTTCATTGAAATACCACTCTGGCATGCGGTGCTCTTTGCCCACGGGCGGTCCCTCGGTTGCCAGCTTGACGACGTTCATCTTCTCCCACTGCACCTTGACACGAGTGAAGGCCATCCAGGCACCTTTGATAGAGGTCAACCGCTTTATGGCATCAAGCTGTGGGCAGGCGCTGACGAGCTGCTTCACGATCCCGAAGTAACTTCCGGGTATGGGTTCGGCTAGCAAAAGTCCAACTATAACATCCTTCATGGCCAATTCGGCCACCCTATGCAGCTCGGTCAGCTGCTTCAGCTGATCGCTGAAGGACACTAGATGCTCTAGTGCAAGGTATGCGACCCGAACAACTTCTTCATTGAACTCCCCTCTTCGGCTTGCAAGATCTCCGAAACATCGGCAATACTCTGGGGTAGATCCACAAACGCCCCTGGAGAACTCTGAACGCGGGTCAGTAATATGTACCTCCTCATTAAAAAATTGCTTTGCATGTTAAAGGCCTTACCCGTCGTGATCTTCTTTGCTTCTTGGATCTCCCGGTAGGCGCCTTGGGCTTCAATCCGGGCTGCCTTGACGCTTTGGAGGGCCTCAACAAATTTGGAATCTCGATCCGAAAGCTTGAGCTCTATAGACTCAGATTTGCTTATGGCATCCTTGAGCTCTTGCTGGACTTCCTCCACTCGTGACTCATGCTTTCGGCGGGCGGCTCGTTCCTCCTCCAACTCCTTCTTGGCCTCGGCCAACGCGTTCTTGAGGGTCTCGACCTCGGATACGTCAGCTGTGAGCATGATTATAAAACTCAGCAAGATAACACAACAACAAGTAAATATCATGTTAGATGCAAATAGTTATCGCATACCTTGCTTCTCCTCCAACCATTTGTTGGAGAGGATAAGCTCTTCATCGGCCCGCTTCAGCCGCCGCTTTAGTTCGGACACTTCATGCGCATGGGCGGTTGCCGCTAACTTTGAAGGTTGTTTGTTCAAATAGACATGTATGTTAATCTCCTGCGAAGGCTATTTGATCCTTTGTTTGGCCTTTCTTAAACGAAAGCCAAACAGAGTCTCACGGGCTACTGACTATACATAGGCATTCTTTTTATACTTAAATCACATACCTCAAAGCCTGTCAAAAGGCTAGTATAGGCCTCGTTCAATCCGCTTTTAGCGAACCGAACCTTTTCAACCACAGTACCCATAAGGGCACGATGTTCCTCAACAATGGAGGCGCTCTGAAGTGCTTCCATCAGAGTGTTCTGCGCCTCTGGATTGATAGAGGTTGCCGGTGGAGTCGATGCACCCCCTTCTTTCGAAGGAGGCTGCTCACCTGATTCCGGAGCCGTATCGGCCTCCGGAATGATATTCGGTTGGGGGCTGAATTGGGCATGGCCCCGTCGCCGGCCTCCATGGAGGTTGGTTCCCCATGTTTTCGGCAGTAGAGGTATTACCCTCTAGTGTCACCTTGAGGGCTTCCCGTACCTCTCCATGGCCTGGAAAGGCCCCTCGGGACAACACCTCGGTGTTGTCCGTAGAGTAGGTGGGGACACCGGCGGAGGCGACTCGCTCTCCATCATGTGTAAGCCCAGCGAAATCCAGAGGACGATGATTGCCGGGGGAGATCGCGGGCCGGACTACAATACATGCATTATACTTAAATACTTACGATTCAGTTGAAGGCTTCGGCATGAGGTTCCGTTTGGGGACGGCTTCGGCATCCGATTACGAATCGTCTGAAAGATAGAGTTTCCCCTTCTTGGATGCTTCCGCCTCTAGATCAGCGGAAGCTCCCCTTTTCTTCTTCCGCCCCTTCGTGGGAGAATTTTTTTCCTCTACTTCCTCCTCGTCTTCATCGTGGGAGGAGAGAGCTCCGGTATCTTCGGATGATATGTCTGAAGTACCTTTGCGGCAAAGGCCACTTTGGGCCTCCTTGCTCTTCTTGTCCTTCTTTTCCGGCGCCTGGTATGGCACTTGAACCAGCATCTTCGTCAGAAGAGGAATAGCTGGGTCTTTGGGCAGGGAGCCAGACACTTGATCTGCCATGCCTTCTTCGTCCAGCGCTGGGGGACAAGGGGAAGGTTTAAACTTACTCTTTAGAACCACAAATCAAAGATATGCTTAGAAATCTGAAAAACTTACTGGAGTGGCAGGATGAGCATAGTCGTGGCCGAGGCCTTCAGTCGTTGGCAGACACGTCTTTTGGGTCTTAAAAAGCAGCTTCCATATATCTTCGTGCTCCATGCCAAAGAACCACTGCAAGGTCTGGTGACTTGCTGGATCAAACTCCCACATATGGAGAGTCTGGCGTTGGCAGGGGAGTGTCCAGTGAAACAACATCACCTGGATTATGCTGGCAAGGCTGGTGCTCGTCTCCACCATGCTCTTAATGCGCTTTTGCAGCATCATCACCATGCTCTAGGCCCTTCTTGAGCCATGATGTGAGCCACATTGGCGGACCGGTTTTGAACTCATGAGTGGCGGCCCATGTGGCGTCATGAGGTTCCGTAACATAGAACCACTCCTGTTGCCACCCTTTCACGGTCTCTATGAAGGTCCCCTTAGGCCAGGTGACGTAAGGAAGCTTGCTCACCATGGTGCTGCCACACTTCGCGTGTTGACCCTCCACCACCTTCGGCTTCACGTTGAAGACCTTGAGCCATAGGCCGAAGTGGGGGGGGGGGATGCGGAAGGAATGCCTCGCACACGATGATAAATGCCGAGATGTTGAGGATTAAATTTGGGGCTAGATCATGGAAATCTAGCCCGTAATAGTACATGAGTCCGCAGACGAAAGGGTGGAGAGGAAACCCTAGCCTGCAAAGGAAGTAGGGAACGAATACTACCCTCTCACTGGGCTCTGGTGTGGGAATGATCTGCTTTTTGGCAGGGAGCCAATGGGCAATTTCCTTGGCTAAATACCCTGCCTCTCGGAGTTCTTTGATGTGCTCCTCCGTGACGGAGGAAGCCATCTGATACGTCTCCAACGTATCTATAATTTTTATTGTTCCATGCTATTATATTATCTGTTTCGGATGTTTAATGGGCTTTAATTTACCTTTTTATATTATTTTTGGGACTAACCTACTAACCAAAGGCCCAGTGCAAATTGTTATTTTTTGCCTATTTTAGTTTTTTGCATAGAAGGAATATCAAACGGAATCCAAACAGAATTAAACCTTCGGGAGAGTTATTTTTGGAACAAACATGATCTAGGAGACTTGGAGTGGCCGTCAGAAAGAAGCGAGGAGGACACGGAGCAGGGGGCGCGCCCCCACCCTCGTGGGCCCCTCGCAGCTCCACCGACATACTTCGTCCTCCTATATATATCCATATAGCCTGAAAACATCCAGGAGCACCACGAAGCCCTATTTCCACCGCCGCAACCTTCTGTACACATGAGATCCCATCTTGGGGCCTTTTCGGCTCTCTGTCGGAGAGGGAATCGATCACGGAGGGCTTCTACTTCAACACCATAGCCTCTCCGATGATGTGTGAGTAGTTTACCACAGACCCTCGGGTCCATAGTTATTAGCTAGATGACTTCTTCTCTCTCTTTGGATCTCAATACAAATTTCTCCTCGATTCTCTTGGAGATCTATTCAATGTAATTCTTTTTGCGGTGTGTTTGTCGAGATTTGATGAATTGTGGGTTTATGATCAAGATTATCTATGAATAATATTTGATTTTTCTCTGAAATCTTTTATGCATGATTTAAATATGTTTGCAAGTCTCTTCGAATTATCAGTTTGGTTTGGCCTACTAGATTGATCATTCTTGCAATGGGAGAAGTGCTTAGCTTTGGGTTCAATCGTGCGGTGTCCTTTCCCAGTGGCAGTAGGGGCAGCAAGGCACATATTGTATTGTTGCCATCGAGGATAAAAAGATGGGGTTTATATCATATTGCTTGAGTTTATCCCTCTACATCATGTCATCTTGCCTAATGCGTTACTCTGTTCTTATGAACTTAATACTCTAGATGCATGCTGGATAGCAGTCGATGTGTGGAGTGATAGTAGCAGATGCAGAATCGTTTCGGTCTACTTGTCGTGGACCTGATGCCTATATACATGATCATGCCTAGATATTCTCATAACTTTTCGCTTTTCTATCAATTTCTCGACTGTAATTTGTTCACCCCCCCGTAGAAATTGCTATCTTGAGAGAAGCCACTAGTGAAACATATGGCCCCCAGGTCTATCTTCCATCATATTATTTTCCTATTAATTTTATATTTATATTTTGCAATTCTTATTTTAAAATCTATACAATAAAAATACCAAAAATATTTATCTTATTATCTCTATCAGATCTCACTCTCGTAAGTGACCGTGAAGGGATTGAGAACCGCTTTATCGCGTTGGTTGCGAGGTCCTTGTTTGTTTGTGCATGTACTAGGTGACTTGTGTTCTATCTCCTAATGGATTGATACCTTGGTTCTCAAAACTGAGGGAAATACTTATGCCACTATGCTGCATCACCCTTTCCTCTTTAAGGGAAAACTAACGCATGCTCAAGAGGTAGCAAGAAGGATTTTTGGCGCCGTTGCCAGTGAGGTTGCATCAAGTCAAGACATACCAAGTACCCATCACAAACTCTTATCCCTCGCATTACATTATTTGCCATTTTCCTCTCGTTTTCCTCTCCCCCACTTCACCCTTGCCATTTTATTCGCCCTCTTTTTCGCTCGCCTCTTTTTCGTTCATATATTTTTACTTGCTTCTTGTGTATCCGCGTGTTAGAGTGTTGGTTTTGCTATTCTGGCTATCCCTTCTATCATTGTTAGTACTCCCAATCATGAAGTTCTTAATTTTAAACAAAAGGAGGGAGAAAATCTAAAAGATGCTTGGTATAGAATTTGCAATGCTCAGAATAGATCCACTAGGAAGTAATCCACTTCCGTTCTTCTTCGCAATTTTTATGTAGGCATCACCCCTTGGAATGGATATATTCCTGATACCATTACCGGAGGAAATTTCGTGGGTAGCCATACTTTTGATTCTTATAATGCTACGATAGAATTGTTTGGCTCACCACCTCTCTTGGTTAATGGAACTATTTTAACTTTGGAACATGTGATGCAAAGGTTTGAAATTATTGAAAATAAAGTTGCCATAGTAGAGTTGATTGAGAATTTGGATAAAAAGATCCACAACCAGATTACCCAATATGGATCTAAGGTAGGAGTTACTCTGAATTTTTTTAAAGAAAAAGAACCCATAGTCAATGAAAAAATATATCAAAATTCCACAAGAATTGATAAACTTGAGGATATTATTACCAAGTTAGGGTGTGCCTTTTCCTCCGTGAAAAGCACTCCAAATCCTCCAGTTACTAGAGTTGCCAATTTTATGTATGTGCCTAAAATTAAAAAGGGCGAATCTTCTAGTAAGGAAAATGCGGATCTTAAAGCAATAAGTGTTCACCCCAACTTTTTCACTATCACTAAGGAACCTTGTGCTACGAAGGATTTTCTTGATTTCTTGCCTAGGAGTTTGATCACTAATAAAAAGAAGGAAACTCATAAGGGTTATGTGTTATATTGAAGAATTGCATACCAAAGATGACAATACCTAGATCTATTCTTGTTTTTATGCATAGCTAGGGGCGTTAAGCGATAGCGCTTGTTGGGAGGCAACCCAATTTTATTTTTGTTTCTTGATTTCTGGTTCTGTTCAGTAATAAATAATTCATATAGCTTCTTTTTAGATGTGGTTTTATGCTTTTAATTCGTGTTTGTGCCAAGTAGAACCTTTGGGCAGACTTGGGGGAAGTTTATGTGATCTTGCTGTAAAAAACAGAAACTTCAGCGCTCACGAGATTTGCTGTCATTTTTTTTTACTGGAGAGTGCAATTAGGTTGATTCTTTTTGCAGATGCTTAATAGAAAAATTCCTCAAGTCCACAAATTTATTTAAGAATTTGTGGGGTTACATAAGTTTTCGAAACCTACAGATTAATACAGACTGTTCTGTTTTTGACAGATTCTGTTTTTCGTGTGTTGTTTGCTTATTTTGATGAATCTATGGCTAGTATCAGTGGGTATGAACCATAGAGAAGTTGGAATACAGTAGGTTTAACACCAATATAAATAAATAATGAGTTCATTACAGTACCTTGAAGTGGTGGTTTGTTTTCTTATACTAACAGAGCTCATGAGATTTTCTGTTGAAGTTTTGTGTTGTGAAGTTTTCAAGTTTTGGGTAAAGATTTGATGGATTTTGGAACAAGGAGTGGCAAGAGCCTAATCTTGGGGATGCGCAAGGCACCCCAAGGTAATATTCAAGGACAACCAAAAGCCTAAGCTTGCGGATGCCCCGGAACGCATCCCCTCTTTCGTCTTTGTCCATCGGTAACATTACTTGAGGCTATATTTTTATTCACCACATGACATGCATTTTGCTTGGACCGTCTTGTATGATTTGAGTCTTTGCTTTTTAGTTTACCACAATCATCCTTTATGTACACCCCTTTTTGGAGAGACACACATGAATCGGAATTTATTAGAATACTCTATGTGCTTCACTTATATCTTTTGAGCTAGATAATTTTCCTCTAGTGCTTCACTTATATCTTTTTAGAGCACGGTGGTGGTTTTATTTGATATAAATTATTGATCTCTCATGTTTCACTTATATTATTTTGAGAGTCCTTTATAAAAGCATGGTAATTTTCTTTGGTTATAAAATTAGTCCTAATATGATAGTTATCCAGGATGGGTATAATAAAAACTATCATAAAAAGTGCATTGAATACTATGAGAAGTTTAATACTTGATGATTGTTTTGAGATATGAAGATGGTGATATTAGAGTCATGCTAGTTGAGTACTTGTGAATTTGAGAAATACCTGTGTTAAAGTTTGTGATTCCCGTAGCATGCACGTATGGTGAACCGTTATGTGATGAAGTCGGAGCATGATTTATTTATTTACTGTCTTGCTTATGAGTGGCTGTCGGGGACGAGCGATGGTCTTTTCCTACAAATCTATCCCCCTAGGAGCATGCACGTAGTACTTTGTTTCGGTAACTAATAGTTTTTTGCAATAGGTATGTGAGTTCTTTATGACTAATGTTGAGTCCATGGATTATACACACTCTCACCCTGTCACCATTGGTAGCCTCTCTTGTACCGCGCAAGGTTTGCCGGTACCATAAACCCACCATATACTTTCCTCAAAACAGCCACCATACCTACCAATTATGGAATTTCCATAGCCATTGCGAGATATATTTCCATGCAACCTACCACCATTCCATTTATTACGACACGCTTCATCATTGTCATATTGCTTTGCATGATCATCTAGTTGACATCGTATTTGTGGCAAAGCCACCTTCATAATCCTTTCATACATGTCCCTCATGAGTCATTGCACATCCCGGTACATCGCCGGAGGCATTCACATAGAGTAATATGTTGTTCTAAGTATTAAGTTGTAATTCTTGAGTTGTAAGTAAATAAAAGTGTGATGATCATCATTATTAGAGCATTGTCCCAAGTGAGGAAAGGATGATGGAGACTATGATTCCCCCACAAGTCAGGATGAGACTCCGGCCAAAAAAAGAGGCCATAAAAAAGAGAAAAATGCCCAAATAAAAAAATGAGAGAAAAAGAGAGAAGGGACAATGTTATTATCCTTTTACCACACTTGTGCTTCAAAGTAGCACCATGATCTTCATGATAGAGAGTCTCCTATGTTGTCACTTTCATATAATAGTGGGAATTTCACATTATATAACTTGGCTTGTATATTCCAATGACAGGCTTCCTCAAAATGCCCTAGGTCTTCATGAGCAAGCGAGTTGGATGCACACCCACTTAGTTTCTTTTGTTGAGCTTTCATACACTTATAGCTCTAGTGCATCCATTGCATAGCAATCCCTACTCACTCACATTGATATCTATTCATGGGTATCCCCATAGCCTGTTGATATGCCTAGTTGATGTGAGACTATCTTCTCCTTTGTCCTCTCCACAATCACCATTCTATTCCACCTATGGTGCTATATCCATGCATCACGCTCATATATTGCGTGAAGATTGAAAAAGTTTCAAAACATCAAAGGTATGAAACAATTGCTTGGCTTGTCATCGGGGTTGTGCATGATTTAAATATTTTGTGTGGTGAAGATGGAGCATATCCAGACTATATGATTTTGTAGGGATAACTTTCTTTGGCCATGTTATTTTGATAAGACATGATTGCTTTATTAGTATGCTTGAAGTATTATTGTTTTTATGTCAACAATGAACTTTTGTCTTGAATCTTTCGGATCTGAACATTCATGCCACAATAAAGAAAATTACATTGAAAATTATGCTAGGTAGCATTCCACATCAAAAAAATCTATTTTTATCATTTACCTACAAGAGGACGAGCAGGAATTAAGCTTGGGGATGCTTGATACATCTACAACGTATCTATAATTTTTGATTGTTCGATGCTATTATATTATCTGTTTTGGATATTTAATGGGCTTTAATTTGCATTTTTATATTATTTTTGGGACTAAGCTACTAACCAAAGGCCCAGTGCAAATTGCTGTTTTTTTGCCTATTTCAGTGTTATGCAGAAAAGGAATATCAAACGGAATCCTATCGGAGTGAAACCTTCGGGGGAGTAATTTTTGGAACAAACATGATCTAGGAGAATTGGAGTGTCCGTCAAGAAAGAAATGAGGAGGCCACGAGGCAGGGGGCACGGCCCCCACCCTCGTGGGCCCCTTGCAGCTCCACCGACGTACTTGTTCCTCCTATATATACCCATATACCCAAAAAACATCTAGGAGCACCACGAAACCCTATTTCCACCGCCGCAACCTTCTGTACCCGTGAGATCCCATCTTGGGACCTTTTCCGGTGCTCTGCCAGAGGGGGAATCGATCACGGAGGGCATCTACATCAACACCATAGCCTCTCCGATGATGTGCGACTAGTTTACCACAGACCTTCGGGTCCATAGTTATTAGCAAGATGGCGTCTTCTCTTTCTTTGGATCTCAATAAAAAGTTCTCCACGATTCTCTTGGAGATCTATACTATGTAATTCTTTTTGCGGTGTGCTTGTCGAGATCCGATGAATTGTGGGTTTATGATCAAGATTATCTATGAAAAATATTTGATTTTTCTCTGAAATCTTTTATGCATGATTTAAATATCTTTGCAAGTCTCTTTGAATTATCACTTTTCTTTAGCCTACTAGATTGATCGTTCTAGAAATGGGAGAAGTGCTTAGCTTTGGGTTCAATCTTGCGGTGTCCTTTCCCAGTGACAACAGGGGCAGCAAGGCACATATTGTATTGTTGCCATAGAGGATAAAAAGATGGGGTTTATATCATATTGCTTGAGTTTATCACTCTACATCATGTCATCTTGCCTAATGCGTTACCCTGTTCTTATAAACTTAATACTCTAGATGCATGCTAGATAGCGGTCGATGTGTGGAGTAATAGTAGTAGAAGCAGAATCATTTCGGTCTACTTGTCGTGGACGTGATGCCTATATACATGATCATGCCTAGATATTCTCATAACTAGTCACTTTTCTATCAATTGCTTGACAGTAATTTGTTCACCCACCGTAGAAATTGCTATCTTGAGAGAAGCCACTAGTGAAACCTATGGCCCCTGGGTCTATCTTCCATCATATTATTTTCCTATTAATTTGCTATTTCTATTTTGCAATATTTATTTTCCAATCTATACAATAAAAATACTAAAAATATTTATCCTATTATCTCTAACAGATCTCACTCTCGTAAGTGACCGTGAAGGGATTGACAACCCCTTTATTGCGTTGGTCGCGAGTTTCTTGTTTGTTTGTGCAGTTACTAGGTGACTTGTGTGCTATCTCCTACTAGATTGATACCTTGGTTCTCAAAACTGATGGAAATATTTACGCTGCTGTGCTGCATCACCCTTTCCTTTTCATGGGAAAACCAATGCATGCTCAAGAGGTAGCACCATCCACTTGCCCCGTGCTCCAGATCCGGACATGGTTGGAGCATTTGCTGGGGACAGAAAGGGTTGAAGCTTGGGTGCTAGAGCTCGAGAGCAGATGGGTCGAGGAGGAAGAAGGGGTGGGGAAAAAAGGTGGATCTTTATCTTCTTATAAAGGCAGTGAATGTCGAACGTCCCCCCATGAAGCCTTAAAACTCGCTTATTCCTGAGGAGTCGTGCGAGTGGCACGATTGGATTACCTAAATCCATATTGATGAGAATACCATAATAAGGGGACATGGTCTCTGCCTTGACAACACGTGTCAATGAATACCATGTCTCGAAACACGAAGCGGGAGGCTGGAAAATGGTTCGAAATAATAATAAGACCGGAACACAATACCTCGTCGAAAAAGTTGTTAGAAGACATAACCTATTTTTGTTTAAAGTGTTTTGCCCTCGTGGCCCAGGGTTGTAACTATTGTACAGAGCCGGATATAGTTCTTTTGATCAACTACTTTGGAGTATTCGGAGGAGGAACCCTCCTTGCAATGCCGAAGACAATCTGCGCGCCGGACACATCGTCATTCAAGCCTTGTTCAGGGGCTACTGAGGGAGTCCTGGATTAGGGGGGTCCCCGGGCATCCGGGCTATGTGACGTGGGCTGGACTGGTGGGCCATGAAGACACAAGATAGAAGTGTGATACCCCGGCTCAAAGAAAACCGGAACGACCCGTATTCCAGCCCAGAGATCGAGGTGAAGTCTTCTGGAATACGGCACTGCTTAGTATAGAACAAACCGTCTCTCTATTACAACACAAACATGAATACAAGTGTTCCGATATTACAATGAATAACATCGGCACAACGACATTACGCCAACCACGGTTGCTCTATACAAGCAGCATAACAACTCGAAGCGGCGGAACAACTACTGGCAGCGGAACAATGAATGGCGATGATGGATTCCAATCTGCAGGGACTCTGGCTGGAACGTTTATCCTAGCTCGTGAACATGGGAACAACACCAAAGAAGCAAGCAATCTAGGCACGACCTACAAACTGGCATGACACGCCAGGTCAGTACATTGAATGTACTTGCAAGCTCACAATAACCAGAAGCATTCAAGACAAACAACAGCATGGCAATTACAGGTTAAGAAGGAATTATCATTAGATCATCCGAATAACATGGCCTGAACAACATGAACATAATATCGCTAGAACAATATGATCATGGCATGAACATATAAATCTGATTATACTAGCATGCAACATGATGACACTATATGCACCATTTATTCTGCTCGGGTTACCTCGTAACCATCACATTCATCACTTACCAACTTCGGACATTACATGATTATCTCAGGATCAAATCAATCTTGGTATAAACAATACTGTAGTAATCATCAAATGACCACAAGGAGCTTGATCTTTACCCATGATTCTCGCACAACATCACAAATATCCAACAACTCTATATCCTCGATACCACGGTGATCATTCTAGCGATCACAACCATGACCAACACTTGGTCTCAAACAGTGATCCTTCTGGCGATCACAACCAACTTATCTCATCATCGAACCGGGGTTGTTATTAAACACGTTATTATTATTATTGTTGACTCACAGTGTGACCGACACGAATTGGGCCCTTATCTGCGGGCGCGGCTATCGATAGATTTAATATACACTCTGCAGAGGTTAGTACACTGTACCCACACTACGGAACCCATGGACTCGAACTCCCATTCAGGTGGACCAACGATGTTCCGACAAAACTGATCTATTGTCATGACACTCTCTCGGCCACTCCGACCCACTCCCAACATGGCTAGTCCTGGGTGGCCCCGTATCTACCAAAGACACAACGACCACCGTCCTGGCCAAAACGTCCCTCACGGGGACCATCCCTCACGGGGACCAGATCCATAATAACAACAATGGGCACACAAGGTTATGTCTGCTTACCGGGCCAGGGTACCGCATGCCCATAACCTTCCCTAGTTGGAGGCACCGGCGAGAGGCACGACAATAGACCCAGTTAGGACCTTCCCATAAAGGTAAGCGTGGTTGCACTGGTCAGTTCGATATGGTGGCACCATGACTCAGCCAACAGGTGTTCAAGTTCAATTAATCTGGTTAAACTTCAATGCAAATATGCTGAGCCATGATAAAATAACATGATACAATTACAATGTATGAGCATGATATCAACATAAGCACGGGTGAAACATAACTAGCCACCATATCAACAATGAATCATCTCCAACTGAGCATTGCATAATGAAGAGCATGAATATTACCAGTACAACACTACTCATAGCATAACGTGACCACTAGCATCACCAATAAACATCATGCAAGAACATATCAACAATGCCATCATGCAAGCATTTAACCAACTGGATGCAATGGAACATGCATAACAACGGTACCCGGGAGAGACGGTAGTCATGCACCGAAGACCATTACCAACATCAACATATACTACTAGCACGCATAAGCATATGAAAAGAATACTAGCAACTAGCAGGGCATGACAACTAGGTGCATAACAACATAGCAAGAAAGTAAGCATGAATCCATAAGCATTATCGAAACAACTATAACCATAATTTAAGCAAGCAAACATTTAATAAATATTCAAGTTGAAAACCATGGCCACTGTATGAGTATCATGCACATGGGTATTCTGGCTTGCCTGGGGTGACGGAGACTCCAGGAAGAAGTGCGGTGAAGCCCCGGAACAAAACGCCGGATGGTTCTCTCTCAGAGGGGGCTGATTAGAGGCAAGGGGAAAATGGTCATTTTCACTGTGAGAACTCCTAGTGAAAATGTTACCAAAAGATAGGGCTCGACGATACAAAGAAGTGAGCGTTGGTTTCACCTCAATCGGAGTTACGATTGAAAAGTTGTGAAGGTTGGAAGAACAGGGACTAATATGTGAATTTTTTTATCACTAACGGGTCCCTGAGTGGATAAGGCATAAACAGATTTGAGAAAATACGCTTTCTGACTTAGAAAACGTACTTTAGGCCGGAGTAGAAATAGAATACACTTTCAGAAAAGAGGGGACGTACTCTGGGAAAGCCGTCTCCACTTTCCACGTGGGATGAGGTGCCTGGGCCACTGGTGCGTGGGGCCCAGGGGAAGGGGTTGGGGCCAGCGCTCGTGTCTTCTTCCTCCTCGTGCCTCTGTTCCCTCGTGGAACAGAGCGGAGGCGGGGGAGGGAAGCGGCGATGGGGCCGGCCGGCTCCGGTGGCCTCCGGCCAAACCGAGCGCACCAGCGGGCTCGCGAGGATGCAGCACCTCCGTTCAGAGGAGAAGCGGCTCCCGGGGAGGCGCGTGGAGGAGGGGAGGTCGCAGCGACGGGAGGTGCCAGGAGCTTCGGGCAACGGCGGCTCTCGGTGATGCGGGCTCTCCGGCGACGAACGGAGGAGTTGAGGAGGCTGGTAGGGGTGTGGGGAGTGTCGTGGGGGAGACGGTAGAGAGGAAGGAGCTCCGGATGGCTCGGTCGAGGTGGTGGCCGAGAGCAACGACGACGGCCAAGCTCTGGGAGGCACAGCTAGAGGGACTCCGGCGATGAACTGGTGGGGTGGGGAGGCTCAGTGGGACGAGGGGGAGTCGGTGGACAAGGTAGTAGGAGGAGAGGAGGCTCGGGTTGGTCGGAACCAAGCCGAGGCCGAGGCGGTCATGGTGGATGATGCCGAACGACGGCGAGATGAGGCGATTCCAGAGAGCAAATGAGGCGAGGGAGAAATGGGTGAGCTGTGGGAGGGCTCGGGGCATGCTTATATAGCCGAGGGGAGGGCTTTGGAGCTCACAAGCCAGCTTGACCAGTTCTCTAATGGAGGTTAGGGGCAGGGCATGGCACGGGCACAGAATTTGCGACGCATTGATGGCGAACCAAGATGAGGCACCGATGCAGGGCGACGTAGTCGAGCACGGGCAAGCTCCTAGATAAGGTTTGAGGTCGAGAAGAGGAGGGAGGAGACGAGCATAGTGGCCGGAACAAGCCAGAGCACGCCTGCCATGACGCAACCGCGATCACCACACGCACTGGTGCAAGTGGCGCTCTTTGGCGTGGCCAACCATGTCCAGTGGATGGACCTTGGTGCCCTCAGTCAAAATGAGGAAATAAATCGGTCCAGGGGCAAAGAAGAGATTTGCACATAGCTCCAAAAGTAAATCAGTAAGAAGGTGTTTGTAACTTTCTATGGTTAAACTAGCTTGGTAACCTGGTAAAGAGTTTGTCTGATGATGATCACATACTAAGCTGATGCTGATCACCAAAAATCAGACTAAGTGGAGGAGTTGAGATGAGGGTTGCAGTAGAAAGTGCAATACTGGCCAGAATGAGGGATTTAGATGATACACTCACATACATGATCCCTGTGAGCTGAAATTTGGCAAATAGGGGTTATATGATGATATGAAGCTGCTATAAAAATTTCATGCCATTTGGAAATACCAAAGTGGCACTTGCTTCAAAAAGCTTCATTCTGGAAAAAAACTTGGAAAAATTACACAGGGCAATTGGATTAACCAATTGAGGTAAAACTTGGTGGAGGGAGTTGATATGGATAGAAGCATGTCCTGATAAAGTTTTAGCTCAATTGAAGCAATATAAAAGATGGTTGCTTCACAAGCTGAAAATCTGACCAGAAACTGAGATTTGGAGATGGGCTCACATAGATGAGTTACATGAGCTCATATTTGTTGGAGAGTCATTATTTGATCATATGAAGGGCCTTGCAAAATTACAACTCATTTGGATATGTCTAGCTTGTACTTCCTTCACAATCACTTCCCTCAGACAGGAACTTTGAAAAATTGCTTAGGAACATTTACTAGGCAAGTTGAGTTGAATTCTGGCACAGGTCAATTATTTGGATAGGAAAAAATGTCCAAGAAGTTTGGAGTCAAATGGGCAAACATAAATAGCACTTGCTTTGCAAAGTTCCATTGAGGATAGAATAGGAAAATAATTATTGGAGGATTATTTCTGAACATGGCTGAGGGAGTCCTAGATTAGGGGGTGTTCGGGTAGCCGGACTATACCTTCATCCGGACTCCTGGACTATGAAGATAAAAGATTGAAGACTTCGTCCCGTGTCCGGATGGGACTTTCCTTGGCGTGGAAGGCAAGCTTGGCGATGCGGATATTCAAGATCTCCTACCATTGTAACCGACTTTGTGTAACCCTAAACCTATCCGGTGTCTATATAAACCGAAGGGTTGTAGTCCGTAGGCAATCAACTCCATATACAACAATCATACCATAGGCTAGCTTCTAGGGTTTAGCCTCCTTGATCTCGTGGTAGATCTACTCTTGTTCTACCCATATCATCAATATTAATCAAGCAGGACGTAGGGTTTTACCTCCATCAAGAGGTCCCGAACCTGGGTAAAACATCATGTTCCCTGCCTCCTATTACCATCCAGCCTAGACACACAGTTCGGGACCCACTACCCGAGATCCGCCGGTTTTGACACCGACATTGGTGCTTTCATTGAGAGTTCCTCTGTGCCGTCGCAATCAGGAAGGATGCCTCCTCCCGTCTTTAAAGACGACACCGTTGCCAAGGGAGCCTTGGCTGTCGGCCAAACTCTCCGGCTAGGTGGTTTCCTCATGACCGCCTGTTCGGCTGTTGCGCCGACGGTGACCCCTCGGGTTATCAAAAGCAACCTACACGTCGGCTCGGAGCTCGTCGAGCAGTTAGATCCAATGGAGCTCTCTTCCGTAAACTAGCTCTTGGATCGCATCGCCGCCCTGGGGGTCGCTACGGATTACTTCCAGGTTGGGCTTAAACCCGATCTAAGAGAAATTAACTCTCCCCAAGTCACCCACCACATTGCCGTGGTAGAGGCGCAGTGCGGCGACTATTTTAAGGACTAGCTACATCCGAATTCCCGACTCCTCCAAGCCGGATACCCGCGGAGAAGAGGATGTAACTCAAGACCTGAGCTTAGGATCAGGCAACGGGCTAGATTCGTTGGACAACATCCAAGAATCCAAACTTCAGAGTTCGGAAACTCTTCGGCCTCCGAATCTTGGATTGGGTGAGGTTTCAGATTCAACGACACCCGCCCACCCGAGCATAAGCGATCTCTCCCAAATCAGGCAGAGGCCCGAGGAAACAGTACATCATTACTGGGCCAGATTCCTCCTGGTTATGAACAGGATAAAGGATTGCCGCGAGGGAGACGCAATCTCAATTTTCTGCAGTAATTGCACGGACGAGGGAATCCTTAACGCCGTAAGTCGTCGTGATATTACACGCTTTGCTTACTTGGCGTCCATAGTACAAAAATACTGTGCGATGGAATGCGCCTGGAAAACCGAAATAAAATTTTGGGATAATCCGGCCTTGAATAGTAATCCCGTCTGAACTAAGAGGGTGCATCATCATAGGACACCCGGGATAAACACCAAAAAGCCAAAACCCTCTACAGGGCATGGAACTGTACTGGAAAGGTGGCTTGATGGACCCTGTAGAATCCACAGTATAGAGGACGCCACACCAACTCACAGCCTTAGAGCATGTTGGATACTCCGGCAGGTGGCCAAAATTGGCGAGGACCTATTAATTCTGGAGGCCGCAGAAAGCCAGCCCGAGGACACCAGTACCGTTCTCACAGTCTTCGAGACTTTCGCATCAAACAGTATGCGAAAAAGAACACTCCGCAGCCTCGCCGAAGTCTATCAAGTTGCAACAATAAATCCATGGAGCGACACTGCTATTAGCTTCAACGCAAGTGATGAACCTAGATTCCGAACAGCCCGAGCACCAGCCGCATTGGTCCTCAGTCCCATAGTGGATAGCTTTCGCCTCACCAAGGTGCTCATGGATGGAGGCAGCGGACTGAACCTCATTTATGAGGAAACCCTTCAAAAAAATGGAAATAGACTGGAACCGCATCGAGCGAAGCAGCACAACCTTTAGAGGAATAATCCCCAGTCGGGAAGCGCGCTGTATAGGAAAAATCACACTAGATGTGGTGTTCGGCACGCCGGATAATTATAGGTCTGAAGAAGTCACGTTTCAGGTGGCCTCGTTCAAAAGCGGATATCACGCTTTACTGGGACGGGAAGCATTCTCAATCTTCCAAGCAATACCCTATTACGGGTACATGAAGCTTAAGATGCCCGGGCCGAATGGAATTATCACTTAGCTAGTGATCCGGACTTAGCACTCCGCGCCGAAAACAAGACGGCCGCATTAGCCCTTGAGGCACTATCCAAAGCCTTAGCTACCGAGGAACTGACTGAGCTGCGCTCCACGGTTAACAGGGATGATGTGATACTCGATAAGAGATCCAAATCCACATTCTTCAAGCCAGCTGACGAAATAGTCAAATTCCAGGTCCATCCAACGAACCCCAATAAAACAGCTTCCATCGGGGCACGATTGAACCCCGATGTAGACGCCGCACTGTGAGAGTTCCTACGAGAGAACTGGGACATTTTCTCCTGGCACCCTTCAGACATGCCAGGGATCCCACGCAGGTTGGCCGAACACAGCTTAAATATCCTAAAAGGATTCAAACCTATCAAACAAGAGACAGGCTATGGGAGAGGAGCTAGACAAGCTATTGGAGGCGGGATTCATTAGAGACATAAAACATCCGGACTGGCTAGCAAACATGGTGATGGTACCAAAGAAGGACAAATCCTGGCGCTTGTGTGTTGATTTTAAAGACCTCAACAAGGCTTGCCCAAAGGATCCCTTCCCCCTCCCCCGTATCGATCAAATTATCGATGCCACCGCAGGACACGACTCGTTGTGTTTCCTCGACGCATACTCCGGATACCATCAAATCAAGATGGCAGAATCAGACAAAGCTGCAACAGCATTCATCACACCATACGGCCCATTATGCTTCAAGAGAATGCCCTTCGGGCTGAAAAACGCCGGCGCAACATATCAGCGCATGATCCACACATGTCTGGCAAATCAGATCGGCAAAACAGTGGAGGCGTATGTTGATGATGTGGCCATCAAATCAAGACATGTCGAATCTCTAGTAGACGACTTGAGGCTTACATTCGATAACCTCCGAAAATATGACATCAAGCTCAACCCGAAAAAATGCGTCTTCGGCGTTCCAGCCGGAAAGCTCTTGGGCTTCATTGTATCCGGTAGAGGAATTGAAGCAAATCCAGCCAAGATCCGAGCTTTGTGACAATTGGATATCCCAAAGGACCTCAAACAAATACAAAAATTAACCGGATGTGTGGCGGCTTTAAGCCGCTTCATCTCCCGCTTGGGAGAAAAGGCACTACCCCTCTATCGCCTCCTTCGGCGCACCGAACACTTTGAGTGGACGGAGGCCGCCACGGCCGGAATTGATGAAATAAAAGCCATATTGGCAACAAACCCAGTCCTGGCCACGCCGAACACCGGCGAACCAATGTTATTGTACGTTGCAGCGACACATCAAGTTGTCAGCGCAGTGCTCGTTGTCGAGCGGGAAACGGATGGACACAAATCCCCCCTTCAAAGGCCGGTCTACTACGTATCCACTGTCCTCACTCCATGCAAATCACGGGACCCGCATTATCAAAAGATTGCATACGCGGTATTCATGGCATCCCGGAAGCTACGACACTACTTTCAAGAGTGTTCCATAACAGTAGCCACGGAAGTACCACTCAACGATATTATCAACAACCGCAACGCAACGGGCCGGATTGCAAAATGGTCCATCGAGCTTCTCTCGTTCGATATAACCTATAAGCCACGGCGAGCTATTAAATCGCTAGTTTTGGCCAACTTCGTTGCAGAATGGACGGAGGTCGAGCTCCCTAAAGAGTACGACACATATTCAAACTGGATTATGCATTTCGACGGCTCCAAAATGTTGGCTGGACTGGGGGCTGGCGTCGTCCTGACGTCCCCCACAGGAGACACAGTCCAATATGTGCTCCAAATCATGTACATGGATTCCAACAATGCAGCCGAATATGAGGCCCTCCTACATGGTCTCCGGATAGCAGTATCCATGGGTATCCAGCGCCTAGAGGTACACGGGGATTCAAACCTCGCGATATCCCAAATAAATGGAGACTTCGACGCCAAGGACCCAAAAATGGCAGCTTACCGCAACGCCATCCTAAAAATGTCAGTTCGGTTCGAAGGGCTGGAGTTTCACCATATAGCCCGAGAAAACAATCAAGCAGCAGACGTCCTGGCACGCATCGGAGCAAAATGCGATGCAGTCCCCCCTAACATCTTTTTGGAAAGATTGTTCAAGCCATCCGTAGCATGGGAGGGGGAACCCGTAAATAACATCCCGGACCCAGCCGCACCACGTGACGCCGAACAATCTGACACAATTGGAGGCTCTGCCAATGAAATTACACCTTCAGCCCACGTAATAATGGCGGTCATCGCCCTGTGGACAGAACCATTCCTAGTCTACCTAACTAGGCAGGAACTCCCGGAGGACCAAAACGAGGCCCTCTACATAGTGCGGCGATATAAAGCCTATAGAGTCCATGAGGGAGAGCTTTATAAGAAAAGCACTACCGGAGTCCTTCAAAGGTGCATCTCCGAAGTGGAAGGGCGGAACCTTCTGGCTGAAATTCATGCCGGACTCGGTGGTCACCACGCCGCTGCTCGGTCCCTTGTTAGCAAGGCTTTCCGTACAGGCTTTTATTTGACGACGGCCCGGGCAGACGCTCAGGACCTAGTCCAACGATGCACTGGTTGCCAACTTTTTGCCAACCAAAGCCATATGCCACCCACCGCACTCCAAACTATACCCATCACCTGGCCTTTTGCGGTCTAGGGGCTTGACATGGTTGGACCCCTTAAAGGTGGGACCGATAGGAAAAAATACTTGCTGGTCATGGTGGATAAATTCACCAAATGGATAGAAGCCAAGCCTGTTAAAACGGCCGAATCCGGACCTGTGATAGACTTCATATCCGGGGTTGTACACCGTTATGGCGTCCCCCACAGCATCATAAACGATAACGGTACAAACTTTCTCGCTGATGAGGTAAAACTCTGGTGCCAAAACATGGGCATCAAGCTCGATTATGCTTCCGTCTATCACCCACAAACCAACGGCCAGGTCGAACGTGCAAATGTTCTTATCATGAGCGGCATTAAACCCAGACTGGTGCGGTCCCTCAAGGAATCTAACACGCACTGGGTAGAGGAGCTCGACTCCGTGCTATGGGGGCTGTGGACCACGCCAAATCGCACCACCGGATGCACACAATTTTTTATGGTGTACGGCGCAGAGGCAGTTCTGCCCTGCGACATAATTCATGTCTCACCTAGAGTGCGCATGTACGAAGAAAGAGAAGCCGAGCTTGATCGGCAGGACAACTTGGACGCCCTGGAGGAGGAGCGTGACGTGGCAAAAGCCCGTTCAGCATTTTATCAACAGCAGGCCCGAAGATATCAAAGCAGAGAAGTACGGGCCAAAAATTACAATGTTGGCGAACTAGTTCTACGCCTGCCGGATAGGAAAAAGGACAAACTCAAGCCCAAGTGGGAAGGTCCATTCATAATCGACCAAGTCCTGACTCGCGGGGCGTACCGCCTGCGAGATGCGTCGGATAACCGACTCGAGCCGAACCCGTGGAACGCCACCCGTCTCCGAAGATTCTATGCCTAGCGCCGGACTCTGTGTTCGTCTCCTTCCTCTGTCCATTTTTTGCATTTTTCTGTCTTATTCTCTCTTTCCCCTCTTTTCCTTTATAGCCCTTAAAGGCTCATCTAGTGACGCGCCACTCGCGCTCATTAAACCTGGGGGCTTCTTTAACAGAAGCTTATTTATACGGGCTTCACGCCCAACACATGCGTCAAACTTCCGCATATACCTTTTTCTTCACCATTATATGCATCGATATGACTTAAGTTTTGGCCAAGCTGGGTTGCCTGGCTCCTGTGCTTACCCCTACGTTCCCGATTGTTCGGCTAGTCGGTAAAGGGAGCACCTCTGCGATTGTTACTGCCGGGTCTGCCGGATGTGTACCTCAGACTGGGTGAAGCCGAAAGCTAGCGTTCTTAAGGGAATATTCGGTCGGTGAGATAAAAGATGATCTTTTTACTCATTTTATGCGCCCCCAGATGCTTTTTTCTGCGTCTTTTTACGCAGTCCGGACATGCACTTTAGGGCATGCCTCCCAGCGAATGGAACCCCTAACGAAACTATTCTCTTTGGAAGATGTTTCTTACTAAGCATGTAATATAACATAACTAGTTGGGCACTTGTCTGATAAAGCACTAATGACCCCTACGCCTAGTCTCCACGCATACCACGGTTCTTATATAACCGCTATGGTATTCGGACACACTCCGGACCGTCAGGTCCCGAAGTTGAAGCGAAAAGGTCGGCAACGACAAACGATCTACAATCCGGCTAGATGGCATTACACATGTCAATTCAAAATTACATAGTCATTCTGATTGATTGTATTCCTCTTCTATACCATCTAACAGGCTGTCTAATTTACAGTCCTGCTGGGAATACTTCGCGGCCAACTCTACTTGGCCGTATACTAAGCTCACAGGGATCTCCTTCCCGTCAGGCCCCACTGGTCCGACCTCGGCCATGTGGTTTGGGTCAGACTTCGTAAAGCGGGTCTTCACCATGGCCCAGGCTTCCCTAGCGCCTTGTCGGCAGGCCGATATCTTCCACAACCGGAAGCGCCACCGAGCTCCCTTCAGCTTCTCCGCAAGCTCTCCAAGGCCCTCGGGCATGGAGTGGGCAGGCCATAAGGCTTGGGCAACACCTCGCATCGCCTGCCGAATTTGCTCATGCAGTTGCATGAGTTCGGGAAGAAGGTCACCCATAGAACCGGGCATCTCCTCTGCAGGACGACCTGTGAGCATACCTACAGACATTACTCTGTTAGTCGACTTCCTCCCCGAACTCTTTTTTTTCAAAGTTCGTTCAAGCACTTACTGAATATGCCGCGTCGAAGCCGCTGATTCTCCCTCGTGGAGTCCGACAGCTGGCCACGAACATCTTTAAGTTCGATGTCCAGCCTGGTGTTGGCATCCTGAAGATCATTCTTCTCTCGCCTCACCTTTGTCAACGTACTCTCACCGGCCTTTAGCCGGCGTAAGAGTTGTTGCTTTTCCGGATCGAGTCTGGCGCCATCTGCAACATGATTTGTCAGATTTGCACACACACCGCACAATACTAATCTTTCAAAGCGTATCTTACCTGAGGTGGTCTCTTTGCGCTCCCTTGCTGCGGCTAGTGCGGCCTCTAGTTGGGCCTTGCACTTTTCCAGCTCCTAGGACAGTACGGTATTCTTCTCTGTAAGAACCTGCTTATTAAATGATCCTTAAATCAGTTGCTCTAACTGTTTCAAGTCTCAGGGGCTACTGGTATATCTATATTTGACCAAAATTTTCTTACCCGTATGTCTTCTACATACTGCTCCGTGGCTCTGGCTAAACCATTTTGAGCGGCACGGAGGTACGCATCTCCCGAATTAAAGGCATCTAAAGCCTCTTGGGAGAAACAAGCGTCGCGTAGAACTTTCCGGCGACGCCTGTGGTTCATGGCACTCTCCACTTCAGAATTTGTGGCAGACGGCCTGTCCGCATCGTCTGTCGGAGGAGCGTCCGGTGCGCTCCTTGTGCTCACCTCCGCTTCCTAGCCAGACGTTGGAGCCTGGCTGGTGGGGGCGCGATTGGCAACCTCTCTGGATGTAGTCCGACGAGGTCTCTTCGTTTTGAAGATAGCACGAACGTTAATATGCCCTGAAAGAATAACACCAGGGAAACAGAGGGTGCGCTATACCGTTGCGCCGGCATCTCAGTCCGGACTGCATTCCTTTTTGCCCCACGGGGTCCTGCGGCCCCTCGTTGGCTAGCCGCCGCAGGTTTGGCCTCCTGCCTCGGAAATCTCCCCTGCAAAACACGGTTGTCGTCAGAAACACCGGAATACGTGAGAGTGGAATCTCTCTCAAGGGAATGAGACTCCGGTTTCTGTCACCTGGGAGGCCGGGATTAACCCTGGGTAATCAGCCGTGATGGCTACCAAGGTATTGTCCTTGCTTAGCTGATGGAACACCCCGTCGATAAGCTCCACCAATATGTCCGGGTCCTCTTCGGAGTCCGGATCGAGGGAACGTTCTGGGTCCTCGGGCTGTGGAGGGCGGCTGTTTATATCCTTTACCTCCTGGTGCAGTTCCTGCACTGAAGTCGTTAGACTACATATCTAACCATGGGAGTATAAAACAGACGGGCAAGCGCAATTATTCACTTACCCAACTTGGAGGATCGTACATAGTAAATCCGGCCTGCGGATTGACGCGGAGGAGTTCCTCCTTTTCTCCCTTGTACGAAGAGGATAAGATCTTTACTAGGGCGGCAGCTGAGGCTGGCCCCTTACGACCGTAACGGGTGGCGTCATCCTCCCCGTTGAAATCCCACATGGGGTGGCCTCTATATTGAAGCGGCTGCACCCCTCGCATAATGCATGCGGCCATGACTCAAATCATGGTTAGTCCAGAATGAGCCAACAGTCTTATCCGGCCCATCAGGTAAAGGACGTCTCTGTCGCTTTCTTTCTGAGAGCTCCGCGGACGCCAGCTCAAGCGTTTCTTCAATGGGGAACTGTTGAACTCAGGGAAACCGACCCAGATAGGGTCCGGTAGCGGGACGTCATCTATGTAAAACCATTCCGAAGGCCAGTCCTCGGACGCCTTCTTTGGGGTTCCGGATAGGTATCCGGTCCCGGCGATGCGCCATACTTCGGCTCCGCCCACTTGGTATATAGACCCCTCTCGAGAACGGGGCACCAGGCAGAATAACCTCTTCCACAGCGCGAAAATGAGCCTCAACGCCTAAAAATAGCTCGCAAAGGGCAACGAAACCCGCAATATGTAATACGGAGGCGGGCGTGAGATTGTGCAGCTGGAGGCCGTAGAACTCCAAAAGCCCGCGGAGAAATGGATGAATTGGAAACCACAGTCCCCTTATTAGGTAGGGGACGAGGCACATCCGCTCTCCTTTAGAAGGATTGGGGGTGCTCTCCGCTTGTTTTCCGCCATTATAGGTGGCGAGACCGGCTCGGACCGGGACCATGTATGCCTGAGGGAGAAATCCCTTGTCCTGAAGCGACACTAACTCGCTATGCGGGATGGTGCAACTCTCCCAGTCCCCGGGTTTGGGACCGGAGGGGCGAGGGGAGGAGCTGCGACGGCTGGTCATGTAGGAATGGACCTTTGCTGGAAGCGCTCTGATGATAACTCGCGGAGAGGAGAAGATGTGGTTTGGACCTAAATCCCCACCCCGTTAAATAGGCGGCTCGTTTATACGCCTAGGGTCGTGGATGTAAAAACGCCCTGGCTTTTCGCATTCGTTTGACACGTGGAAGACGGCCATTATTGGGCGGGGGAGTCGAGGAGCGCTACATTACAAAAATCGGACACTATTCCTACAGGTACACAGGATTTGGAGAAGAACCCGCCTTGCAATGCCGAACAATCTGTGCGCCGGACTCATCGTCATTGAAGCCTGGTTCGGGGGCTACTGAGGGAGTCTTGGATTAGGGGGTGTTCGGGTAGCCGGACTATACCTTCAGCCGGACTCCTGGACTATGAAGATACAAGATTGAAGACTTCGTCCCGTGTCCGGATGGGACTTTCCTTGGCGTGGAAGGCAAGCTTGGCGATGCGGCTAAACCCTATCCGGTGTCTATATAAACCGGAGGGTTGTAGTCCGTAGGCAATCAACTCCATATACAACAATCATACCATAGGCTAGCTTCTAGGGTTTAGCCTCCTTGATCTCGTGGTAGATCTACTATTGTACTACCCATATCATCAATATTAATCAAGCAGGATGTAGGGTTTTACCTACATCAAGAGGTCCCGAACCTGGGTAAAATATCGTGTTCCCTGCCTCTCGTTACCATCCGGCCTAGACGCACAGTTCGGGACCCACTACCCGAGATCCCCCGGTTTTGACACCGATAATGGCAATGAAATATTTTGCCATATTTGAGAAATATAGGACCCAAACAATTTATGAGAATTATTTGGGAATTGTAGGAGTGACAGAAATATAGGTTGCTTCACAACCTAGGGTTTTAAGGGTTATTCGTTTATCAGAAAAGGAATATTCCCAATAAAATAATTTTGTGTTAGGTCAAGGATGGAAGTGACATGATCTTGGGATGATGAAGATAGTGACAAGCCACTACAAAACCGAGGAAGACATGTTCTTCCCAAGTTTCAGAACCACATAGCCATGGAAAAGCAAAACAAAACAGGAAATCCAAGAAAACCAAACGAAACAGAAAAGGGCAAAAATCCAGGATGTTACAAACCTTCCCCCTTAAAGAATGTAACACCCACGATGCGGCTATATCTCCCACGTGTCGGGCACGACTTAGAGGCATAACCTCATGGTAGGCATGTCACAAGAGGGGTAATCTTTACACATCCCATGTAGTGAATAAGAAAGGGATAAAGAGTTGGCTTACAATCGCCACTTCACATGATAAATAAATATATCGTACATCATCTAGAATACAATCAAGGTCCGACTATGGAACCAAAGTAAAAGAAGAAAACCCCAAATGCTAGATCCCAGATCGCCCCAACTGGGCTCCACTACTGATCAAAAGGAAACGAAACAAAACAACGACCAAGATCTTCATGGAGCTCCCACATGAGCTGGGTTGCGTCACCTACACTGGCATCATCGGCACCTGCATCTGTTTGGATGTATCTGTGAGTCACGGGGACTCAGCAATCTCACACCCTCGCGATCAAGACTATTTAAGATTATGGGTACGAAAGGGTAGTGAGGTGGAGCTGCAGCAAGCACTAGCATATATGGTGGCTAACATACGCAAAAGAGAGCGGGAAGAGAAGCAAAACACAGTCGAGAAGCTATAAATTATCAAGAAGTGATCCTGAAACTACCTATGTTCAAGCATAACACAAGACCGTGTTCACTTCCCGGACTCCGCCGAAAAGAGACCATCACGGCTACACACGCGGTTGATTCATTTTAATTAAGTTAAGTGTCAGGTTTTCTACAACCGGATATTAACAAATTCCCATATGGCCATAACCGCAGGCACGACTTTCGAAAGTTCAAAACCCTGCAGGGGTGTCCCAACTTAGCCCATCACAAGCTCTCACGATCAACGAAGGATATTCCTTCTCCCAGGACGACCTGATCAGACTCGGAATCCCGGTTACAAGACATTTCGACAATGGTAAAACAAAACCAGCAAGACCGCTCGATGCACCGACATCCTGATAGGAGCCGCACATATATCGTTCTCAGGGCAACACCGGATGAATACTACGTACAGCTAAAACCAACCCTCAAGTTTCCCCGAGGTGGCGCCGCAAGTGGCTCTGGTTCGGACCAACACTTAGACAAGCACTGGCATGGGGGGGGTTAAAATAAAGATGACCCTCAGGTCTGCAGAACCCAAGGGAAGGTGATAGGTTGTTAGGAAAATGTAAAACCAAGGATGGGCCTTGCTGGAGGAGTTTTATTCAAAGCGAACTGTCAAGGGGTTCCCATAACACCCAACCGCATTAGGAACGCACAATCAAGGAACATAACACCGGTATGACGGAAACTAGGGCGGCAAGAGTGGAACAAAACACCAGGCATAAGGCCGAGCCTTCCACCCTTTACCAAGTATATAGATGCATTAAAGTAAATACAATATAATAATGATATCCCAACAATATCCATGTTCCAACAAGGATCAAACTTCATCTTCACCTGCAACTAGCAACACTATAAGAGGGGGCTGAGCAAAGTGGTAACATAGCCAAACAACGGTTTGCTAGGAAAGGTAGGTTAGAGGATTGACATGGAAAAATGGAGGCATGATATAGAAAGTGGTAGGTATCGCGGCATAGCAAAAGAGTGAACAACTAGCAAGCAAAGATAGAAGTGATTTCGAGGGTATGGTCATCTTGCCTACAAAGTTCTCAGAGTTGACGAAAGCTTGATCCTTGTTAGCATACTCAACAGGTTCCTCGATCACGTACTGGTTTCTCGGCTCTACCCAAAGCAAGAACACAAGCAAAAGGACCAACAATCAATCACGGTGCAATGCACAATCAACATGATGCAAAGCATGGCATGATATGCGAGATGTAATATGCAATGCATATGCGTGCTACGGAAGGAAAAAGGATGAACAAGGCATCAACTTGGCAAACCAAGTGTGCCGCTGGAAAGATGAGATGATTTCGGTCTAAATCGATATAAAGATCGCCGGAAACGGATGCACGGTTTGCAAATGGCAAGCAAAGCAAGAATGACACAATTCTGCGATTAACAGCACGATGCCATTTAGAGTGCAACAAGATACTAAGCTACTTCACTCCAACATAGCAAAAAAGCATATGGTAGTGATGTACTTAAGATGCTAGACAAAACATGAACACTGAGCTATGGCTAAATCACACCAGAGCAGGTTCAAACAAGCATGGCAGAAGTGCAAAAGATATCAGCTTCACAGACTTGGTGAAAATACTAACATGCCAGAAATTAACATCAGGAACCATGTTAAGAGCAAGCAAACAACATGCTACAGGAACATATCATAGCAACAAAAGGCATGGCATGAATCTACTAAATGCACAGAACAAAAGTTCCTTACTGACCATGAGCCAAAAAGGCACAGATGATATGATGGCACCAATGTAAACATGGCAAGTTTTTATTAACAGTTCCAGACTTAGCAGAAATCAGAGCATGGCATAAACAGAATTATGAAGGCATCTTTGCGAGATCTAATCACTCAACACAAGGCATTTCATGACAAGATAAGCATGGTAGAAGTGCAAAAGATAAAGAGAGAGACTTAAGTGACTTCAGGATATCGCCGAAAGGCGAGTGCTGAAAGATGTCTGCGGCAGTGAACTCCATGATCGGCGCCCAATCGGATTCGACTGGCAGGGGCGCAGAGGGTTCAGAGTCCGGAGAGGAGTCCGGCTCCTTGGAGTCACGAGCCTCGCAAAGTACGGGGCTGGTGTACGGCTCAATTGCCGTTTGGATCGCAGCCCCCAAGGTGGCATCCAACCGCCCATCCTCGATCGGCGCAGTTGACTCCGAACTAAGGGTCGGAGCCGGTGCGGGTGCGGCCTCCAGGGCATCGTTCGGCGGCAGAGTTAGATCATGCTCGTCCTGACATGCGGCGTGCTCGGCAGTGGTTCGAATCCGTCGAAGATCAAGTCCCTGCGGATGTCAGTCGTGTAGTTTAAACTTCCGAATCTGACCTGACGGCTAGGGGCGTAGCTTTCGATCTGGTCTAGATGGCCAAGTGAATTGGCCCACAGTGCCAAGCCGCCAAAGACGAAGATCTGTCCGGGGAGGAAGGTCTCACCCTGGACTGCATCGCCATTGATGATCGTAGGAGCCATCGGGCCTGACGGCGATGGCACAGAGGAACTCTCAATGAAAGCACCAATGTCGGTGTCAAAACCGGCGGATCTCGGGTACGGGGTCCCGAACTGTGCGTCTAGGCCGGATGGTAACCGGAGGCAGGGGACACAATGTTTTACGCAGGTTCGGGCTCTCTTGATGGAGGTAAAACCCTACGTCCTTCTTGATTAATATTGATGATATGGGTAGTACAAGAGTAGATCTACCACGAGATCAGAGAGGCTAAACCCTAAAAGCTAGCCTATGGTATGATTGTATGTTGTGGTTGTTGTCCTACTGACTAAAACCCTTCAGTTTATATAGACACCGGAGAGGGTTAGGGTTACACAAGGTCGGTTACAAAGGAGGAGATATCCATATCCGTATTTCCTAGCTTGCCTTCCACGCCAAGTAGAGTCCTATCCGGACACGAGACGAAGTCTTCAATCTTTTATCTTCATAGTCTAACAGTCCGGCCAATGGAGATAGTCCGGTTGTCCGGAGACCCCCTAATCTAGGACTCCCTCACATAGCATCAACAACACGGCATGTTTATGAAGCTAACCAAGGCAAGAGCAAGTTTAAAGCATGCATGGAACAACTACAACAACCATGGCAAAATTGATTAACATGTAAACCATCTGCCAGGAACATTTTATAGCAAAAGTAGAGCAAGATTAAGACATTCTAGGGCACTCCATAAATGCAAACAGGGGCATGGATGGATAGCGCATGACCATATGTCAAAATCATCCTTACTGAAGATACTCAAAACAAGCATGGATCTCACTGTAGCATCATGTTTACATGGCATAAAAATAACAGCAGAGCAATGACTCAGCAAAAAACCTAAGTCCCTAAAATCAGCAATATCACGAAGGCTATTTTGCATGCTTGTGCTAGTCACCACATTGTTCACAAAAATACATGGCATACACCCCTGTAAAGATGGCATGGCATAGATCAAAACACATGTAGAGCTCGTGCCCATATGCAGCACACAACAAATGTAGCAAAAATGACAAATCCTCATACTCTGATAAGAATCTGCACCTAACAATTTATAGCACTCTTGCATCAACGATTTGGGAATCAAGATGGACTCAAACAAGCATGTCAAAATGGAACAAAATGAAGAGCACATCATGATGAACATTTTGATATCTCAAGCGCATGAAACGGAGCTACGGTCATGGAGTTATGACATGATGAAAAAGCACCCATGAATCTGAAATCTCAGGACTTAGTGGAATCCCAGGCGCGCGAGATAGCTAAAATGCGTACTGAGCGATGGATAGAGGAGGGTGCTCACATCGGGCCCAACAGGCCGGCTCGGGGTCGAAGCTGAAAACCGGATGGTTCGGCGGCTGTTCGGTCGGGCCGGCCCGGTTCAACTGAACCGACCGGTTCGGTGGTTGACCCCGGTCCTCGGGCGGTTCGGCGGGGCCCACCTGCCTGGCGCGGACAGAGGAGGCCGCACCCATGGCGTGAGGCGGCGGCCGGTAAGGGCATCGCAGCGCTGGCGAGGGGGAGTGCCGGGGATGAAGGCGCGGGGCAGAGGCCGAGGCTGCGGGACCTGTTCCCGAGGTCAACGAGGCTCGGCAGCGCCGGCATCGAAGATCGGGAGCTCGGCTCCATGGCTGTTCATGGCGGCGGCGGTTGGCGCAGGAGATGCACAGGCGCGAGGAGGCAGAGGCCGGTGAGGTGGAACGCTCCGGCGTGGCGCGCGTGCGTGGAGAGAGCGGCGGGGAGAGGCGACTTTCGGCGACAGGGCGCGCACTCCGGTGAGGAATGGGCGGCAGGGAAGGTGAAGCGAGGTGGCGGAGAGGCTCCGGCGAGGTCGACGGACTCCGGTGAGGCACGTGTGGCCTGCGGGAGCTCGAGCGGTGACAGCTGAGCGCTCGGGCTCGCGGCGCGCAGTGGCGAACCTGGTCATGCTCGTGCGGGCCCCGGATAGGCTCTGCAGGCCACGGTGCGGTGGGGAGGTCGGGTGGACACGTGGCGGCCGATGAGTTGGTGCGGGAGGCGGTGGATCTGAGGTGGCAGCCTGCCATTGGTCCGCGCTACGTGGAAGGAGCGGCGGACATGTCCGGCAGGTGGGAGATTTGTCCGGCGGCGCCAGGTGGAGTGGATCTAGGGTTAGACCGCGAATTTTGGAGTAGTGCACATATTTATAGGTAGGAGGAGGTAGAATTGTCCAAATGGAGTTTAGTTTTCAACCATGCGATCGTGATCCAACAGCGGAGGACATGGGAGGGGTTTGGATGGGTTATAGGGCCGTTTTGGAGGGGTGTTGGGATGCAACACACACGAGGCCTTTACGGTTCCCCGGTTAACCGTTGGAGTATCAAATGGACTCCAAATGACACGAAATTTGACAGGCAGTCTACCGGTAGTGTACCAAGGCCACTTGGCAAATCTCGGTCCATTCTGAGAACGTTTAACACCCGCTTACGAAAAGAGACAAAAGGGGTACGTCGGGTGCAAGAGGGAGTGTCAGATTGCAAGACGGAGAACGGGGAAAATGCTCGGATGCATGAGACGAACACGAATGCAAATGCGATGCACATGATGACATGATATGAAATGCATGACATGAAAAAAATGCAAAACAAAAACAAAACCCAACCACGAAGGGAATATCATAACGCATCTCCGGAAAAGGAAAGAGTCGGAGTTACCAATATGGATAGTTGTATCCGGGGTATTACAAGAAATTTCATCCTTGAGATTTGGTTGTTCAGGGTTAAATAATTGTTTTGACTTGAAGAAACCGTTTCCAACTCAGGTTTCTTTTATTCAACCTTATATAATATTTCCACTGAATTGGATATAACTGACTCTCTTGATCTGGGGTGGTTTTCTTTGTCGTATCTGATATTCTGACAGGACGTACCTCATATGTTCCTGTTTATACTAACTCAAAATTTCTTTGCCTAAGCTGGCATCCGAAATATTATTTGCACGGACATACTTGTCCTTCTTGATATTGATCCTTGCTGGAAATGTTATTCTAGTATCGAGTACCAAGAATATTCCATGGAGTTGGGGAACATATCTTCCCGTGGAACAAAGAATCTCTTCTATCCATGCATCGAATTCCTCAAATATAGACATGCCTTCTGGTTACAAAATAGTGAAGTGGATCATATCTATTTTGCTAACGGATTCTGACATCTTGCAGGAGTTTCTGACTTTCCATGACTAGCTTCACAGTCTTGAGTATCCAAGCTGTACCAAAGGTTTGACTGTCGTTTCTTGTGACTGATAGAAAAGTGCACCATCTCCTGATGATAAGTTTTGCAGACTTGACTGGCGGTGATCTTGGCAAAAAATCCCATCCACACAGGCTATGCTTTTAATTGCTTCCCCTATGCGAGAGATAACAATCCTCAAAGTATATGTTTTGATACTGATTCTTCATTTTTGCCCGTATCTCCCTGGGAATAACAGTCTGTGTGATGCCCAATCACGGGTGTTGAGGTTAATATACTGAGCTATCCATTAGTCTGACCAGATAGACTTGGGTATTCATTGCTGATAGTTCTGAGCATGCGGTGGACTGAGATGGTTGCCTCGCTATGAGGTCCTTACCACAATGTAGTATACCTCTTAGGTGGATCTTTGATTGGGTTTGCCATGGAATAAGACGGTCGTGGGCATCCACAGTTTTCACATAATAACTGGCATACAGGTATTGTGGGTATTGCTCTTTCATTATTACTTTCTTCATCTGGATTCTCAACTGAAAGAGCAGGGCCTTATATACATCCTTGATTATTTTTCGCGGCCCTGAATACTGTTACGTACAATATCTGGCATTCATACCTTGGTCTGGTTCCTGTTTTCAGCCTCAGTATGTTTATCTAGCTCACGTGTGCTTATACAGATCTCAATACTGTTGTGGATTATGCCGGGCAGTGATAGGGTTAATAACATCATATTGTTGGATGTGCGGGACTGATCTTGATAATCACTGCCAAGATTATTGTCTCAATGTTGTCTTTCCTTCAAGACTAGCAATATTTTATTGAGAAGGTTGAATATCTTGCATGGGAATCCATTCATACCGTATCAATGAAGCCTGGGAACCTTATCTTTGTACACTTCATCAATAAATTGTGGAGAAGGACGGGACTGATTTTCTTGGTGGAAGGACATATATATATATGTATTTTTGTCAGTCCGGCAGCTGATTATTTATATGACAAGAATTGTCTGACTGTCCTTACTGAATTCACCATGCAATTGGACTAACTTTTGGGTATCGCAAGGTTTTAATTTTGCCTTACAGCTTCATCACTGTGCATAGCCCATACCTTTTGACTTGAAATGCACGGTTGATCCAATTTTATCCTCTTTCTGATTTAATCTTTGGTGCGATAAAGTGTATCTCTGGCAGGTACTTGTTGCTGAAAGTCTGATCAAAATACAATTTGTATACGGACGGATGTCTGTAATACAATGATGTCGGCTAACAATCTCATTGCTTCTAACTAAATTCCTTGTTGTATATCTGTACTGCTTTCGGCTTCTTCTGATCCGGTGTCGGTCGAGGAATAATTTCCATAAGGGGATAACACTGAGGATTCAAAACAAAGAAGCACAAGAAAACGATTTATTGCAACAAAGCACACAACAGACAAGCTACAAAGCTGCTCCACACAGGCACACACAAGCATGATGCTACAGCAGATGCACAACACTACACGAATGATTACATCCTACGCTTGAGCAAACGCTCTCGCACTGACGAGGAAACTAAGGGAGTAGAGAGTGGAACCACTGACTCTGAAACTCCGGATGGACGAGGCAGACGATCTGGAGAAGCTAGCAGAGACTGAGGTAAAGCGACACCAAGCAATCTCCTGGCTCGAATGGCATCTCGGACTAACTCAGAAATAAGAAGACACTTGGCCGTCATATAACGAGACATGGAGAGGATAGCCGGGTCATCTTGAGGGTTGACGGAGGGAAATTGGATTCGCCTAGGATTCTGGACGATGGTGGGATAATATTGATAAACACGGTTCTCTTGTACCATGCTGTCTTGATGACCAAGACCGGTGACTCCTGCCATTGCGGCAAGCTGAATGGCACGCTGAGGAGTAGTGCCGTAACCACCGTGGAAACTATAGGTGCGCTTACCGACAGGAATCGGGGCTGACAGAGGAACATGAGCAACATATTCCCGAATTCTTCCTCCAACAGAAAACTGGAATACTTGATAATGAGGTGGATCTCCGAGGGGATAAATACTACGCCACATGTCGCCATGGATGGCGGCAAAGCTGAGAGGTGCAGGAGTGGGACTGAACTCAATTGGAACAACACTGGATGCTAAGGGAAGGGCACTGAACTCATGGAAGTTGCCCGCCATCTACGCATTAAACAGGGGTTAATGGTAACCTAAATAAGACTATATGCAACAAACAAATGCAGCAAGCAAGGGCAACAACCAGACCCTATGCTATAGAACAAACCATCTCTATTACAACACGAATATGAATACAAGTGTTCCGATTTTACAATAAATAACATCGGCATGGCGACATTACGCCAACCACGGTTACGCTATACAAGTAGCATAACAACTCGAAGCAGCGGAACAACTACTGGCAGCGGAACAACGAACGGCGATGATGGGCTCCAATCTGTAGGGACTATGGCTGGAACGATTATCCTAGCTCGCGAACACGGGAACAACACCAAACAAGCAAGCAATCTAGGCACGACCTGCAAACTGGCATGACACGCCAGGTCAGTACATTGAATGTACTTGCAAGCTCACAATAACCAGAAGCATTCAAGACAAACAACAACATGGCAATTACAGGTTAAGCAGGAATTATCATGAGATCATCCGAATTACATGGCATGAACAACATGAACATAATATCGCTAGAACAATATGATCATGACATGAACATATAAATCTGATGATACTAGCATGCAACATGATGACACTATATGCACCATTTATTCTGCTCGGGTTACCTCGTAACCATCACATGCATCACTTACCAACTTCGTACATTACTCGATCATCACAGGATCAAATCAATCTTGGTATAAACAATACCATAGTAATCATCAAATGACCACAAGGAGCTTGATCTTTACCCACGATTCTCGCACAACATCACGAATATCCAACAACTCGGTATCCTCGATACCACGGTGATCATTCTGGAGATCACAACCATGACCAACACTTGGTCTCAAACAATGATCCTTCTGGCGATCACAACCAACTTATCTCATCCTCGAACCGGGGTTGTTATTAAACACATTATTATTATTATTGTTGACTCACAGTGTGACCGACATGAACTGGGCCCTTATCCGTGGGTGCGGCTATTGATAGATTTAATATAAACTCTGCAGAGGTTAGTACACTGTACCCACACTACGGAACACATGGCCTCGAACTCCCATTCGGGTGGACCAACGATGTTCCGACAAAACCTATATATTGTCATGACACTCTCCCAGCCACTCTGACCCACTCCCAACTAGGCTAGTCCTGGGTGGCCCCGTGTCTACCAAAGACACAACGACCACCATCGTGGCCAAAACGTCCCTCACGAGAACCGTCCCTCACAGGGACCGGATCCATAATAACAACAACGGGCACACAAGGTTATGTCTGCTTACCGGGCCAGGGTACCGCACGCCCATAACCTTCCCTAGTTGGAGGCACCGGCGAGAGGCAGGACAATAGACCCAGTTAGGACCTTCCCATAAAGGTAAGTGTGGTTACACTGGTCAGTTCGATATGGTGGCACCATGACTCAGCCAACAGGTGTTCAAGTTCAATTAATCTGGTTAAACTTCAATGCAAATATGCTGAGCCATGATAAAATAACATGATACAATTATGATGTATGACCATGATATCAACATAAGCACGGGTGAAACATAACTAGCCACCATATCAACAATGAATCATCTCCAACTGAGCATGGCATAATGAAGAGCATGAATATTACCAGTACAACACTACTCATAGCATAACGTGACCACTAGCATCACCAATAAATAGCATGCAAGAACATATCAACAATTCCATCATGCAAGCATTTAACCAACAGGATGCAATGGAACATGCATAACAACGGAACCCGGGACAGACGGCAGTCATGCACCGAAGACCATTACCAGCATCAACATATACTACTAGCACGCATAAGCATATGAAAAGAATACTAGCAACTAGCACGGCATGACAACTAGGTGCATAACAACATAGCAAGAAAGTAAGCATGAATCCATAAGCATTATCGAAATAACTATAACCATATTTTATGCAAATAAACATTTAATAAATATTCAATTTGAAAACCATGGCTATTGCATGACTATCATGCAAGTGGGTATTGTGGCTTGCGTGGGGTGACGGAGACTCCAGGAAGAGCGGTGAAGCCGCAGAACAAAATGCCGGACGATTCTCTCTCAGAGGGAGCTGATTAGAGGCAAGGGGAAAATGGTCATTTGCACTATGAGAACTCCTAATGAAAACGTTACCAAAATATAGGGCTCGATGATACGAAGAAGTGAGCGTTGATTTCACCTCAATCGGAGTTATGGTTGAAGAGTTGTGAAGGTTGGAAGAACAGGGACTAATCTGTGATTTTTTTATCACGAACGGGTCCCTGAGTGGATAAGGCAGAAACATGTTTGAGAAAATACGCTTTCTGTCGTGGATTTGTCATGGCAGATGTCCTATAGAAATGACTTAGTCGTAGGGCCATCGCATCTAGGAAGCTTAAAGGGGTTAATCGGGACAAAGGACACGAGAGGTTTTATACTAGTTCGGCCCCTTGCGATGAAGGTAAAACCCTACGTCTAGTTGTGTTGGTATTGCCAGGGTTTCGATCACCAAGAGGCTCAACTCGCCGTCTTGGTTATCGATCTCTTGTTTTCTTTCCCTAAGCCACCACCGGGTCGTCCCCTTATATACACGGGTTGACGCCTGGTGGCGAACAGAGTCCTGGCCGGCTCATAATCGTGTCCGGCTCGGTGATTTCCTTTAAATGCCTTTCCTGACAAGTATTTCCTTACATACGGAGGTTTATAATACCGGGCCTTAAGCCGCATCCACTATATCTGTAGTCATGGCGTCTTACTAACTATCATCTTACAACTGGGCCTTAAGCTTACAAGTATTTCTATAAGATTTAATAAACTATCATCTTCAATGCTTACTGGGCTTCTTGTGTAACCCGCCATTGAGGCTGACCCGGCCCCTCCTGGGCGGGTCATAACTAATAGCTATATCCCCAACATTAGGCCCCTGGTTGACTTTGAACTCCATTCTTTGTCAATCTTCAATACTTAGACAAAAATCCATCTTCTTATCCTCGTAGAAGTTTTTGTAACCCGCCATGACGTCATCTTTTGAAAATGCAAAAAAAAAATTATGACGTCATCTCCCAATGGATCTTCATCTTTAATGTCTCCCGAGAATCAAGGCATCTGTGTAGTTGGATAACCATTATTCGGCTATCCCTCGATTTTCGCGCCCGTCTGTTCACATTTTCCTTATAAATAGGCACACCTCGGCTTTCTTCTTTCTTCTCTCTCACTCCATCTTCTTCCTCTCGCAAACCCCCTACTTCTCGAGCTTCGCCACCGCCGTGCTTCGCCTCCGTCTCCGTCGACTTTGGCCGCTACATCAACATGAACCGATCCAGAGAACGGCGGCGACCACCGCAGAAGATCCACGGTTGTAGGTGTCCTCCTTTTCACTTCTCAGATCCGCATTTAGGGTTTTCATATTTCTTCGTGTTATTCATAGTTCATCGTATTTCTTCATAGTTCTTCCACCGCAAGCTTCTTCTTGATCCAACAAGACATATATTCTTGTGCGGTAACGTTTTTCTGCCTACTTTTGACGTCCGCAGATCCCTTTCTCTGGTCCAAAGATCTCATTAGAACTTATAGACTCCTCTGCGCTGAACCTTTTAGGTCTATAATTTTCTCCATTTTGAATAGCCATTTGATCTGGAATAATACCAAGCAATTAGGAAACTTGTTTGTCTCAACACTTAGCTGAATTTGCCTTCTTCAAATATCTGTAGTCATGGCGGCTTACTATGCCGTCTTACTTTTCCTTATATGACATTAGCCCTTAACCAAGCCGCCATTACTTCCCTGTATTATCATCATTTAACTATTAACTTCACCATTTAATTGAACTGGCATGTTGTATTTCTTTTCAGTTCTTCTTTGCACATGATGCCGTCCAAAGCACCAACCATCTGTAACTGGGTCCCTCAACCGTAATTGAGGAACGTCTGAAGGAGTTTTTTACCATAGGATTTTTGCCAGGAAAAGACGTCATGTCTTACCGTGCCCCTGACTCGGAAGAAGAACGGCCCAATCCAAGGGATGGTGAAGTGATTGTTTTTACTGACCATATGAACCGTGGCTTCTCACCGCCCAGCTCAACGTTCTTCAAAGAGGTCCTCCACTTTTTCAAACTCCATCCTCAAGATATTGGGCCCAATTCCATATCTAACATATGTAACTTCCAAGTGCTCTGTGAGGTGTATCTTCAACAAGAGCCGACCGTGGAGCTATTTAGAGAATACTTCTATCTGAACCGGCAGAACGAGTGCACCAACGGCCTTAGCTTAGAGCTTGGAGGCATCTCAATTCAACGCCGGCAGGGTGCTGTCTTCCCCCTCATACTCTTGCCGAGTCATCCAAAAGACTGGAATCAGACTTGGTTTTACTACCAAGACATTTCACCGGCAAATGAGAGGCCACTGCCGGGTTATCGCCCCGAACGTCTTGACTCCAAGTTTGCACTCCCTAACAAGCTCACTGCCGCTGAACGCAGAAAGCTGATACCATGAATCAAAAGGATTAATGCTCTGTTAGGGAATGGGTTAAATAGAGTTGATCTAACCCGCTGCTGGATCTCATGGCGGGTCATCCCTCTAAGCCATCGGTCAAAGCTGATGTATGAGTATGGTGGAGGCCCGGATGACTCTCTTTCTCACAGCCCCGCTCAATTAACAGAAGAAGATATTTTTTCAATGTCAACCCTTCTGGTGAATGGGAAATACGAAGGTTGCAGTATTGTCAGGTTAAACCCCTTCTGCAAGCTTAACCCGGTGCGAGAAGTAAGGATATTCTGATCTCTTCTCCTTTGTATTTTCCCCAGCCGTATTGTTTAATACTTTCCTGACCTTTTCATCGTGTTTTTACCTGTCTGCAAGCAAACTCTGACTTTTGGAAAGTTAAATATGACCACTAGGCTGCCAAGAATGCGAGAGCCGCAGCCATAAATGCTAAGAAAACTGGATGAAGCTTGGATTAAGCAGAGGTCAAAGAAGAAGAAGAAGAGCACTACCGAAGACTGGATGAAGCTTGACGATTCTTTTGAGTCAGAGGTAGCCCTTGACTCCCTTGGCCAATTTTTTAACAATCTTATTAACATTGATCATTACCAGGATGACACTGGGGCCAGTCGGGCCATGGAAGAAGAGGTAACTATCATCTCCTCCGACTCAGAGCCCTTGGCAAGACAAAAAAATCGACGAGTGATCCGTAAAGTAAGGTTTTCTAACCCTTTAGCTCACTTGGATCCCAACTTTATTTTGAAAAAGCAGAAACATGATAGCTGCCATCAAGCCCGGACCGAAGACGAACAGGATGTTGTTCTTCAAAAAACTCATCAGAAGCGCCGGAATGAGGTTTACTTCTTTTGTCCTTAACTCTGTTTAATGAATCATTTCCCTTCCATTATTTTAACTTTATTTTATCTTTTCAGGAGGTGCTTCGCTCTTCTCGCGACTCATCGCAGACTCAATTTTCGGCCTTCAAGACTGCCCCTGGGTAATGAAAAATCCTCCTTTTTTCCAGTTTGTTCAAATTGTATCTTTGTACTGACAGTCCTGCAACATCTCTCTTAGTGGCCAACCTAAGTCCAAGAAGGCAAAGGTAGCTAAACCGGCAGAAGACCCACCAATCCTTGCATCTGACCCTGCCAGGCCACCTTCTCCTCCACTAACTGACGCTCCAGAAGACCCGCCTATCGATGTAGAATCAAATCCTCCTGAACCGTCGTTTGATGAGACCACTGTGAACCCTTCCGCAACTGGACCATCAAGCTCAGCCAACCTGCCATCACCATCTGCACAAGACATTCAGATCACTGGGAGCCATTTTATTGAGCCGGGGAATCCAACCGTGCTGGCTCGCCACACGGCGAAACAAGAGGCATTGGAGAGGCAGAAAGTGCGCTTTGACGTTGCTAATTATGATCATCTAAATGCCAACGATATTTTATCCGGCTATCTCAGCCATGTGCACTCCAGTCGTGATTCTGAGATCGAAATGGTCAAACAGTTGCAGTTGAAATATGAGGTATGTTCTTCCGGCTTATCTATATTCCTCCAGCCCCCAAGTCTTCAGATTATGAGAGAACCGGAATGATCTGTAGACTTTATAATATAGGCCAAGACCGTTACCTTTGAAACTTTTCTTGAATTCAACAAAATAGAACAATGCTTCACCTATAGTCCCCAAGGGCCGGTTCCTTTTGTTCATAAATGTGCCGGTACTTTTAAATTGATTTGTACCGTATTCAAAGAATTTAATACTCCGGCTTAACCTTGAGGAACTTGCTGAATTGCATACATTAGCCCCCAAGTGCCAAGTGTTGTTACTTTGTAAAGTACTTGGGACTTAAAATATGTCTTTAGAGTCATAAAAATTTGTTTTGACATACATTAGCCCCCAAGTGTCAAGTTATTTTTTTGTAAAGTACTTGAGACTTGAATCTTGATTCTTGAACTTTTAAGCGAAATCTTGACTCATCTGAGTATGTTTTTTTGCAGAATGCCTTATCTGAATAGAACTCGCAATTGACTGATGCGAAGACCCGGCTAGCGAGCCAGGAGGCAGAAATCAAATCTGCTAACTACAAACTGCAAATAAGTCTCTCTGAGACGGAAAATTTAAAGAACAGCTTCATCGCCAAGAAGAAAACCTGGGCAGATGAAAAAACGCTTCTGATGCAACGCGCCGAGAAGGCCGAAGCAGCCCTTGAAGCGGTTTCAACAGAGCTGAACGTTTTAAAGGGCCAGGTGTCTCAAATGGTGTCCGCCTTCTTTGGTAAACCATCTGTCTTTAATCTTGTGTACTTTTTGCTGATCCGGAATATAAGCCGCCAGCTGACTTTGTGTATAAAATATGTGCAGGCCCACGAAGCAAGAACTTGAGCCAAGATCCTTTGATTAAACTGAAGGCGGTGTATACTTTAGTAGAACTGTTGTACATTGGCACACAACGGGCACTTGCCACCATCTCTCCTGCTAATCAAGGACCCAGCCGGCTCAGCGACATCTTGAAGAAACTATCAATCCTGCCCGCAAGATTTCAAGAAGTGAAATGCTCCTGTGCGTGAGTCGGAGCTTTGACTGCCCTGAGCCGCTCCAAGGCTTCGGTGCCAGACCTAGACCTGGTGGACGTGGCCAGAGGCTATCCCATCGTGAAGGAAGACGGATCTCCCTTTGAGTAGGATGACTTCATAGCTTGTGTGCACGGAGTCCGACCTCAGGCAACTACCCTTGGAGATGACACCAACATCGACAAATACCAGCTGGGTTTTGATGTTGAAAATAAGAAGATGGCGACTCCCATGTACAAGGTGACATATTTGATCCCGCCTGTAAGAGAAAATACAATTGCCCCGGAAGTTGACCCGGCCGGCCTAATCGACGAAGAAGCTGAATTTGTCGCCGTGAATGGTTTTGACTGGTCAAAACCCAACTTCCAGCCAACAAAAGGCGGTGAACCGGCGAGGGAGGAGTAATAACCATCCTCATTGGCTTATAAAAAGCCTTGTAATAGTTTAGCTGTGAAAACACTGAATGCCTTGCCTATGCCATCATGCATAAAACACTGTGTGTGACTCCGTATTTCCTGATGGCAACATATGCATCATATTTGATGATTGTTTCTGCAACACTTTAACTCTGTTCCTGTAGATATAGGAGAAGAGACTGGCTTGGCGGATTAGAACCGAACGGGTTAAAACACCCGGCTTATAGCCAATATGTTTACCATAATAGAAAACAGAAACAGATATAAATAAAGGACAAGGGCTGAAACTAACCCGTTGGTTAATACAGCACGCAATTGCGTATAAATAATAGCCATACTTGTACCTTTGATCCTTAGACCACCAGCTTGAATAACCTGGGTAATGAAGTTGATAACTCAATCTTTCTGAGAAGTCAATGCCTCTGAATACTTAATGGTCATCATACCTTGGTGGCCTTGTTGTCAAATAAACAAGGCGGCGGAGAAGGTCATGCTAATTATTTGTGGAATTGAGACAACAAAAAACTAAAAGGTAAATAACAGGTAACAAGTACGATTTAACCTTTTATTTAAAGGATGGTGGCTTCTGATTCGAATACGATCAGTAAACCGGACCAAAGGGGTTAAGCTAAGGTTCAAATACGACCATATAGCCACCAGTGGCTTTGGCGTTGCGCCGATCAAGAGGGTACCGACAACTATGTTCCCTTCGGTTGGAATATGACCTCTGTTTGAACAGGAAGCCCCCAAATGACCTTGAGAGGTTTTTAACGACCCTGATTCGAATACGATCCAAATCGGACCCAAAAGGGGTTAAGCTATGATTTGGATACGATCAAGAAGCCCCCTAGTGAGTTTGGCCTTGAGCCTATCAAGAGGGTTACGACAGCTATGTTCTCTTTGGTTCGAATACGACCTATGTTTGAATGGGAAGCCCCCATGTGACCATGATAATTGCAGCTAGATTCGAATACGATCATAAGCCAGACCAAAAAAGGTTAGACTTGATTCAAATATGATCAGCTCCTTAATAGTCATTTGAAAATAAGAAATAACAAAGATGCATAATCTTTGAAAAGAAAAGAGACCGATGGTCTTACTTTATTGCTTATCATGGTATATACAATGTTAAAGTATGTACATGATGAGAGCCGGTGGCTCAGGTGTAGTATGGCTGAAGTTGAGCAATGTTCCACGGTCGGCGGGTCTCCTCCTCCGACTTACGTGAGTCTTTATTCTCTCGAACGTCAATGAGGTAATACGACCCGTTGTTTAAGTTCTTGCTGAACACAAAGGGTCCTTCCCAAGGTGGGGATAACTTGTGTGCATCTGACAGCTCCTGGATGAGCCGAAGCACCAGGTCGCCTTCCTGAAAAGTCCTGGACTTAACCAGGCGGCCGTGATAACAGTGCAGGTCCTGTTGATAAATTGCTGATCGAGCCGCTGCTAAGTCTCTTTCTTCATCTAACAAGTTGAGTGCATCCTATCTGGCTTGTTCATTATTAGCTTCAACATAAGCTGCCACACGGGGCGAGTCATGACGGATGTCACTAGGCAACACTACTTCTGTTCCATACACCATGAAGAAGGTGTGTAACCTATAGACCTGTTAGATGTGGTATTGATACTCCACAACACCGAGGGTAATTCCTCTACCCAACAACCCGGCATTCGCTGGAAGGGAACCATAAGCCGGGGTTTGAGACCTTTTAAAATTTCCTGATTTGCTCTCTCAGCTTGACCATTGGATTGAGGATGAGCTATAGAAGAAACATCAAGACGGATATGCTCACGTTGACAAAACTCCTCCATAGCCCCTTGGGATAGATTAGTGCCATTGTCAGTGATAACGTTGTGTGGAAAACCAAAGCGGAAGATCACCTTTTTCATGAACTGAACCGCCGTGGCCGCATCACACTTACTCACCAGTTCTGCCTCAACCCACTTTGTGAATTTATCAACTGCCACTAAAAGATGTGTCTTTTTATCCTTAGACCTTTTTAAAGGCCCCACCATGTCAAGCCCCCAGACCGCAAATGGCCAAGTGATTGGAATCATCCGGAACTCTTGAGCCAAAACATGTGCGCGTCGTGCAAATTTTTGACATCCATCACGTCTGCTGACCAGATCCTCTGCATCAGCATGAGCCGTCAACCAGTAAAAACTGTGACGAAAAGCTTTGGCCACCAGAGATTTTGACCCAGCGTGATGACCACAATCGGCTTCATGGATCTCACGAAGTATTTCTTGGCCTTCTTCAGGGGAAAGACATCATTGAAACGCTCCAGAGACGCTGCGATGGTATAGTTCTCCATCAGAAATCGTCATTGACTTAGACCGCCGGGTTATCTGTCGAGCCAGGGTCTCATCCGCTGACAAGTCTCCCTGGGTCATGTAAGCCAAGAACGGCACTGTCCAATCTGGGATGAGATGAAGAGCTGCCACCAACTGCGCCTCCGGGTCAGGAACAGCTAAATCTTCTTGTATGGGCAACTTCACAGATGGGTTATGCAAAACATCCAAAAAGGTATTAGGTGGTATCGGCTTACGCTGAGACCCCAACCGGCTTAAAGCATCAGCCACTTCGTTCTTCCTACGGTCAATGTGCTCCACCTGATAACCTTTAAAATGCCCTGCAATAGCATCAACCTCCCGGCGATAAGCCGCCATGAGAGGATCCTTGGAATCCCACTTGCCTGATACCTGTTGAGCCACTAAATCTGAGTCACCAAGACATCTGACCCGGCTCAAACTCATCTCTTTTGCCACTCAAAGCCCATGGAGCAAGGTTTCATACTCTGCTGCATTGTTAGTGCAAGGAAACATCAGCCGTAACACATAAAAAAAATTCACCTCGAGGAGAGGTTAAAACAACTCCAGCCCCCAATCCTTCCAACTGTCTGGACCCATCAAAATGAATAGTCCAATACGTGTTGTCTGGTTTCTCTTCTGGCATCTGCATCTCTGTCCAGTCATTAATGAAGTCAACTAGTGCTTGAGATTTGATCGCAGTATGTGGTACATACTTCAACCCATGAGACCCAAGCTCAATGGCCCACTTGGCGACTCGTCCAGTGGCTTCTCTGTTTTGAATGATGTCTCCCAAAGGAGCAGAGCTAACCACAGTGATTGGATGACCCTGGGAATAATGTTTAAGCTTCCGGCTTGCCATGAACACCCCATACACGAGCTTCTGCCAATGTGGATATCGTTGCTTGGATTCAATTAACACCTCACTGACGTAGTAAACCGGCCGTTGAACAGGATGTTCCTTGCCAGTCTCCTTCCGCTCCACCACAATAGCCACACTAACAGCTCGTGAGTTGGCGGCCACGTATAACAACAGCGGCTCTTTCTCAACTGGAGCAGCCAAGACCGGCGGCTCAGCAAGCTGTGTCTTCAGATCTTCAAAAGAAGAGTTTGCAGCATCGCTCCACACAAAATCATCTGTTTTCTTCATCATCTGATACAAAGGCATTTCCTTCTCCCCTAACCGGCTTATGAACCGTCTCAGAGCAACAACACGACCCGCCAGTCGTTGAACGTGATTGATGCATGTTGGTTTGGCTAGGGATGTAATTGCCTTGATTTTCTCCGGGTTAGCTTCAATACCTTGGTTGGACACCAAAAAACCCAAGAGCTTGCCGGCTGGGACTCCAAAAACACACTTGGCCAGGTTAAGCATCATTTTGTAGACCCGGAGATTATTGAAGGTCTCTTTCAGGTCTGCGACCAATGTTTCCTCTTTCCTGGATTTTACCACTATATCATCCACATAAGCATGAACATTACGCCCAATCTGATCATGAAGACAATTCTGTACAGACCGTTGGTAAGTCGCTTGGGCACTCTTAAGCCCAAAAGGCATAGACACATAGCAGAAAGCTCCAAAAGGAGTGATAAAAGCCGTCTTCTCCTGATCTTTGACCGCCATCTTAATCTGATGATAACCTAAGTAAGCATCCAAGAAACTAAAACGTGCGCAACCCGCCGTAGCATCGATGATCTGATCAATACGGGGGAGGGCAAAAGGATAAGCTGAACACGCTTTGTTCAAATCGGTGTAATCCACACACATACGCCAGGTGCCGTTCTTTTTTAGTACAAGCACCGAGTTGGCTAACCACTCTATGTGAAAGACTTCTACAATGAACCTGGCCGCCAAGAGCCGGGCCACCTCTTCTCCAATGGCCTTACGCCTTTCTTCATTGAACCGTCGGAGAAACTGTCTAACAGGTTTAAACTCTGGATGAATATTGGGAGTGTGCTCAGCGAGTTCCCTCAGGACACTTGGCATGTCAGAAGGTTTCCATGCAAAGATGTCCTGGTTCTCACGGATGAACTCGATGAGCGCGCTTTCCTATTTTGGATCCAAGTTTGCACTGATGATGAACTGCTTGGATGAGTCGCGAGTCACAAAGTCAACCATCTTGGTGTCATCAGCTGATTTGAACTTCAACGCCGGTTCATGCTCTGTTGTTGGTTTCTTTAACGACTTCATGTCTGCCGGGTCAACGTGATCCTTGTAAAACTTTAACTCCTCTGTTGCACAAACAGATTCAACATAGGCAGTATCCCCTTCTTCATACTCCAGGGCTATTTTCCGTCTCCCATGTACTGCAATGATGCCCTTATAACCCAGCATCTTGAGCTACAAATATACATAACACGGCCGAGCCATGAACTTGGCATAAGCCGGCCGTCCAAACAGAGCATGATATGGGCTTTTGATCTTAACCACCTCAAAGGTTAATTTTTCTGCTCTGGAGTCATACTCATCTCCAAAGGCTACTTCCAGCGCAATCTTACCAACTGGGTATGCCGATTTGCCAGGTACCACACCGTGAAAAACAGTGTTGGATTGTTTAAGACTCTTATCATTCAATCCCATCCGGCGGAACGTCTCATGGTAGAGGATGTTGATGCTGCTACCTCCATCCATGAGTACCTTAGTGAATTTGTATCCACCAACCTGAGGCGTCACTACCAAGGCCAAGTGACCCGGATTATCAACCCGGGGTGGGTGATCCTCTCTGCTCTACACAATAGGCCGCTCTGACCAACGTAAGTAATGTGGAATCGTCGGCTCAACGGCATTAACGACCCTCTTGTGAAGCTTCTGGTCCCTCTTACATAAACTAGTGGTGAACACATGGTATTGATCACTGTTCAGCTGTTTTGGGTTGTTCTGATATTCGGACTGTTGCTGCTGATTACCATGGCCGGTTGTGAATTATATCCTCCTTGGTTACCAGGATGTCCCTGACCATGAAATCCTCCTCTGCCCGAGCCGGCGCCCGGGCCATGGAAACCGCCACCACCTGAACCGCCACCTGGGCCGTGACCTCCATCAAACGCGTTTGAATTTTGAAATGCCTTCATGATTGTACAATCCTTCCACAGGTGGGTGGCGGGCTTCTCTCGGGTTCCGTGCCTTGGGCAAGGTTCATTCAATAGTCGCTCAAGGGTGGGACCTGACCCGCCTGACCGAGGGGGTTGCCTCCCCTTGCGCCGTTGATTTCTTCCCTGTGCATTAGTGTTAGCAACAAAATCATCAGCCTTACGTTTATTACCTCCTTGATTTGTCGGGTTATGATGGTGACCCTTGCCGTTGCCGTTCTTCTTTCCCTTCGCTGTCTTTTCTTCCTCAGACACCGGGTCTTTGGTACTATCAGAATCAGCATACTTGATGAGAGCCACCATCAACTGGCCCATGTCATTACAGTCATGCTTGAGCCGCCCCAACTTCTGCTTTAGAGGTTTAAAACAGCAATTTTTCTCCAACATCAAAACTGCTGAGCCGGCATCCATCTTATCAGACAAATGTATTATCTCCTTGACCCGGCGCACCTAGTAGGTTGTAGACTCACCGTCCTCCTGCTTACAATTAGTTAGGTACACAATCGACATAGGTTGCTTACACATGTCTTTGAAGTTCTAGATGAACCGGGCCTTTAACTCTGCCCATGAGCCGATAGAATTAGGCGGCAAACGCTTCAACCAAGTACGAGTTGTTCCATTGAACATCATAGTGAAATACTTGGCTATTACTGCGTCGATGACCTCCAACAACTTCATAGCCATCTCATAACTCTCAATCCAAGCCCCGGCCTGTAAGTCAGCCGTGTAATTAGGCACCTTACGAGGCCCCTTAAAGTCCTTCGGCAGACGCTCATTACGTATGGCCGGCACCAAGCAAGGGACGCCTTTGGTTCTTGTGGACACTCCTGCCTCGACCGAGGTTGCTGGATAAGACGGAAAAGTTTGATGAGCCGCCTGATCTGCTGCCATTTGAACTGCTCGTTCCGCCTCTTGTCGAATCCTTTCCCGATCCGCCAAGTTAAGGGCTCCAGCCCGGACCGGCTCATGCCTGTGTGGCCGGTTGTGGCATCGAGCATTTCTTGACATGTCTGCGGATTCCATAAGCCTACTGTAGCTCGGGCTCCGGCTTGGGCGAGGAGTTGAATGGATCCTGTCTCGACTGTAGGAGTACGCATCCTGCTGTGCCAGAGCTGTTTTAAGAAGTTCTCTTACCCTCCGCATTTCAGCCGCCGCCGGTGAGTCGCCTTCCATCGGGAGAGCCGCCAAATGAGCCGACGCTGCGATGAGGTTTTCCAAGGGGTTGGAGAAGTGACCCGGCGGTGTTGGTACGTAATGAGGTGAAGCGGTAATTATACGAGGTGGTTCCATGGCACACGACTGAACCGGTGCGCCGGGTGCCGTGATCCGGTTGTCCTCCGGCGGGTTGCTTCCCCAGCTCAGGGTGTATGGAATAGGTTCCTAGGATCAAGCGTCAGAGGTAGATGTGACTGAGTTTCCTGATGCCTCCTCCTCATGACCTCGTTTGACGTGTTAAGATCCACCGAGAGCCGAAAGGTCTCCGCTTGAAGCTGTTGAGCACGAACGTCCAAAGCCGCCCGCTCTACTGCCATCCTGACTTCCTCTGCGGCTAAATTTTCCTTAGCTTGCACCATCTCTTCACTTACACATGCCACCTCTGCCTCGTGCTGGGCTTTATCAGCCATCTCTACCACGGCAGTCAACAGTGTCGTCAGTTTATCCATGAGGTCCATTAGAATCTGAGCTGGGGCGCGCGTGGGGTCTCCTGACCCAGCTGCAGCCGACCCGGTAGCTGCTCCCACCGCTGCTGTAGAGTTCTGCCTGGGCTGTGTCCCTGCCACGAAGACTCCAGCCCAATTCAGCGGCTCAAGAGGGTCCGGAATACTGCTACCATCGGAACAGCCCCCGAGCATGCTGTCCTGCAGCTGGTACAAAGAGTCCGTCTCGCCCGTTGATGACGCAATGTCAGAACAGACGGCCTTCTCACCGTCCTCCACCAATCCTTCAGAGTATTCACCGCCGTCGACGCATCCTACGAAGGCATGCTTCACGACAGATTGAACACGGGTGGTCCTCACGCGCCGAGCCATTTCGATGAGGTTGGTGTGGACGTCTGGCTCAGGGCCTGACTCGTTGATCCGGCCGATGAAGACGTGAATTCCACCAAAGGGGACCCGGTACCCGTACTCAATCGAGCCGGCCTCGGGGCCCCAGCCTTCATCGTCGATGTAGAGCTTGACGCGATGACTCTTGGTCATCCGGCCCATGGTGTATCCCTTGAGCCCTTCAAAGTTGCCATTCAAGAACTCAAATCCACCGTGCACTGGCCCTATAGTGGGCGCCAACTGTCGTGGATTTGTCACGACATATGTCCTAGAGAAAGGACTTAGTCGTAGGGCCATCGCAACTAGGAAGCTTAAAGGGGTTAATCGGGACAAAGCACACGAGAGGTTTTATACTAGTTTGGCCCCTTACGATGAAGGTAAAAGCCTACGTCTAGTTCTGTTGGTATTGCTAGGGTTTCTATCACCAAGAGGCTCAACTCGCCGGCTTGGTTATTGATCGCTTGTTTTCTTGCCCTAAGTCGCCATCAGGTCGTCGCCTTATATACACGGGTTCACGCCTGGTGGCCTACAGTGTCCCGGCTGGCTCAAAATCGTGTCCGGCTCGGTGACTTCCTTTACATGCCTTTCCTTACAAGTATTTCCGTACATACGGCGGTTTATAATACTGGGCCTTAAGCCGCCTCCAGGCCTTTGGGCCTTCTATAAGATTTAATAAACTATCATCTTGAATGTTTACTGGGCTTCTTGTGTAACCCGCCACGTGGGATGAGGTGCCTGGGCCACTGGCGCGTGGGGCCCAGGGGCAGGGGACGGGCCTGTGCTCGTGTCTTCTTCCTCCTCGCGCCTTTGTTCCCTCGTGGAACAGAGCGGAGGCAGGGGAAGGAAGCGGCAATGGGGCCGGCCGGCTCCGATGGCCTCTGGCCAAACCGAGCGCACAGGCGGGCTCGCGAGGATGCAGTGCCTCCGTTCAGAGGAGAAGCGGCTCCCGGGGAGGTGCGTGGAGGAGGGGAGGCCGCGGCGATGGGAGGCGCCAGGAGCTTTGGGCTCTCCGGCGACGAACGGAGGAGATGGGGAGGCTGGTAGGGGTGTGGGGAGTGTTGTGGTGGAGACGGTAGAGAGGCTGAGTAGGCCAGCTACGCGCTTGAATAGAGCACCGAGAGTGCCCACTATGCAGGTGTACTTTCCCTGCATTGAAAGTACAGCGATGGTTCTAGAGAACAGTACTACCCTCCACTTCCAACTGTAGCTCCTTGTCCCTGAGATTCAAGAGTTGAAAATTGGTGCGATATACTAGAAGTACACTACATCGCACTACTAGGTGAGAAAGTAGTACTAGTACTGCTACAATATGAGTACGTAGTAAATAATAGCCTCACCCCTTCGCCAAGGAAAGATTGAGGAGCTACAATTGGAAGGGATGAGGCCCTGTGGTTACTACGCTCTTATCTCCTCCTTGCTAGTTCCCCTCCCCCCGAAGAGAAGGAAGTTCATCGTTGTTCCCATGGATTCACAAGGCGGTTCACCTCCTCGTCGGGGCTGGGAGACCTTGGACGACGATCCTCTGGGATAAATAACACGCCGCTCCGACGTCCTCACAGGCACAAGACTCGGTGCTTCCTACACCAACTTTTTCAAGATGGTCCTTAAATAGGCTTGGAAAAAGGCCATGCTTGTTGGTCTTCCATGCGTCCTCAAGGAGAAGGTTATTCTATGGGAAAATCCTTCGAACAGTCCACCGCTCCCTAGCCATGGTTGCACGTTGACTCCACTAGAGTTGCTGACATTGAGAGGTAGTCTGATTTTGTCCGATGAGCAGGTCAGTCATGGAGTTTGATCATGTAGTACTTAGTTATTCCATGTCTTTCAGCTTGTAGTTGAGACTCAAGAAACCGAACTGATTCATACAGTGCGTTTGAATAGCTTGTGCAAGCGGTAGTGGCCAGTAACTCGAACAGTAAACCAAGATAGGACTTTGGGGTCGCCTCACTGTCTTCAAGATAGTTTTCCTTAGCTGTTTCATCAGCTTTGTTGGAGACCAACAAGGATGTCTCACGATCCTCAACCTTATCCGCATTACATCCTTTATCATTGCTTCATAAGGCACTCTTCCACAATATTCTGTCAGCATTCTAAAAGAAGAAACAAGCAGACACATAACAGGTTTAGCATGTACTAGTATATGAAACTCATTTCGGTGAACTAGTTCATTAGTAAGGTGGACAAGATTAAACTACCAAGTCTTCTATTGCCAAGTAGTACATTATAAAAGCATCAAACAAATATATATCTATGTCCTATGGTCACTGCATTGTCTTTCCAAATCATATCAGTTCAAGAGAAAGCAGCACTGAAAGAATACGAAGCGTGGGAAACTAAATGACACAACAAGATTTTAGATGGGTACCATGGGTGTACCTGTACAACAGCACTATTGGCCCTGTTATGATGCTAGTAATGTGCATGATATGAGAAGTTAACTGTATACACAATTGAAATTGAAATCTACAGAGCTATTTATAAGAGAAAACCTGTTAATGAAACATGCGTAAACATACCTGTTGTGCCATTGGATAGTTCAATTTAAAAATAAGTTTGTATGAGTAACTAAAGTGATACAAGAGCAAAGCAGTATGCATGACAGCAATGGAATCTTAAATGAGAACATTTGTTCTTCAAGTTTAAGCACTTGTTCTACATGAACAGAGTACAGTAAGACACAAGAATATAGTACTTAAAATAAAATGAGCTCATAGACCTTACCACATTCTTGGTTCAGGACCAGTAAAGAACAAGGCGTTCCCAGTCATCGTCCAATAAATGTGTCCCAGGAGAACATATGGGAATTTGACGAGTTTCTTTGCCAGTGAAGTACGTTTTCTTTAGGTAATTCTGATACTGCCACCAAGCATTCTTGAAGATAGCGGGGGTATTAGCACAGGTTACCTCATCCTGAGTTTCCAAGTCGGTCCTTCTATATAGAGAAAAATGGGAAAATTTGCTGTATTATAGCCATCATGGAGGTAGAATGTATGGGACAAAGCAAAGTAATTTCCATGAATAACACTACTTACACATAACTCCTGGACAAACACCTGCAACTAGCATTTTCCTTCATCTTCAGTATAATATTTCCATGATGGGAAGATATGCACATAGGATTTAACAACATAAAATGCAATAGATGCTAAACTATGAATGGCTGGTTGTGCTTTCTCCACAGGAATAGGTGTACTAACTGGTGGAGTTGGGGTTCGCCGTGGCAGTACTGGCGCTTTGAGCACTGGAGCTGCCTTACTAACTGCTCTTGTTTGGGAGCTTTGTGGTGGAGATGGTGCTGTGTCAACAGGAACTGGGTTACTATCTGCTCGGGTTGGGGTTAGATTGGGTGAAGCTGGTTCTGTGTCCATCGTAGCGGCGGTAAAATCGGCGGGAGTCTGGGTTATGTGTGGCAGGGCCGGTTCTTGTGCATGTATAACCGGGGTGCTATCTCCACCAAGAGGTAGCACTGTTTTATTTGAAGATCGTGTTTTACTCCGCTAGATACTGCCATCACCCGCTCCAATTCAAATGGCTGATAAATAGGAAACATAATTGAATGTACAGACATTGTATGAGAGACAGATGCAATAGATAGTGTGGAAAAAAGAGGGCATTAAATAATTTACATGTATATTTTTTAACTAACATGGATAGCATGACATAATTTCACATATATGATGTCTATCTAAAGTGGATACCATAGCATAACATAATTCAAAGATATGATGACTAACTAAATAGGATTGCATGACATAATTCACATACATGTTATCTAAGTAACCAGGATCGCATGATTTAATTCACATATGTGATTTATATGCTAAGCGTAGGGCATTCGCATATATGATGTCTGAACTAAGAACATGGTGTTGAATATTGTGTATATGATGTCTAAACTATGCAATGCAAGACACCATATGCATGATATGAGCAGTAGAACCGTGCCAAGTTAGAGCATACACCTCGGTGGGGGAATAGGACAGGTCATCCGTCTCTGAATCCATCTCTGAGGAGCTAGCGGGACCCAGCAAGAGATCTGCTTCAACAGGTAGCACTGTCTGCTCTGAAGGCCTTGTTTTCACTCCAGATTTTTCCATCACCCACTCAAATGGCTGATTCACAGGAAGAGTAGTTTAATGTATGGACATTGTCGACAAATGGAAATTTAATGAAGAAAAGGATGGGCTAGATATCATTCAAATATATGATGCCTGGTTAAACAGGATGGCATTGCACATTTCACATATATTATGGCGGCTAAAAGCCATGAGATTGCATAATTCCCATATATGATATTGAAACTAAATAGGTGGCATTACAGAACATGTCTAATCTGAGCAGATGACATATATGATGTCGAAAGTAGGCACTGCAAGGCAACATATGCATGATATGACTAACATCATCATGCCAAGTTAGAGAAAACACCTTGGGGGTAAATAGGAGTGGTCTGCTACATCTGAATCCGCCTCAGAACAAATATCTTCCTCTGGATTACAATCTGGAGAGGGGGGAGGGTTTGCCATTGAATCCACCATGGAGCGATGTCTTCATGACATTGTATTGCTGCACAAAACTCTTCTCTTTTTCTCTACATGTTCAACATGACAGTGTACAATATCTCACATGCATACAAAAAAATATAGTGAGATTATGTAAGGAGAACTTGCAGAAATCTAGAGTAATGGTAACAACCAGTGGATGGATCCAAAAATAATGATAGCAGGCTGATGATTGCTTTAATTTAATAAAAAAACAGATGATGGTTGCTTTACTATTTGTTTCCCACCCAAGATGAACAACATACGCACACCCTAGGTGAACCAGATATTAGAGAGGGATAATATTCATTGCTGCCTCGATATGTGCCCCGCAACTAATTTAGAACTCAAGTTTGAACATCAATTTGGACCTGACTTAGAGTCTAAGAGGTGAACAGGACAAAAAAGTAGCAGGTAATATTAAGCAATGCATACCATAAGCAGAAACAAAAGTGTGCGAACTCTCTTGTGGACCCGTGTACTCCTCAGGTTGATCTGCTGAGTCGATGATGGTGATGCCATTGCGGTGGGTGTCGGCGGCAGGGAAGGAGATCTGAGTTGGCAAAAGACGGTCAGGAGTCGTGATGTCTGGTTTGGTGGATGCTTCTGTCGATGGAGTAGCTCAGGTGAGGTGGACAACGTCGCGGCAGGAGCAGGACAAACCACACAAAGTTTTCTTCGACACCTACCTGTAACTGAAGTAATTCTGTAAGGGCTCATTTGGCTTGCATGATTCTAAAACCACGGGGATAGGAGGAAAAACACTGGAATAGGATAGGAATGCACATGGGAAACAGAGCATTTGTGAACATAGGATTTCTGTCAACTTGGGTGTTTGGTTCACAGGAAAAGGAGGAGCAGAGGAATGCAAAGAAACATGGCAGAAATAAAGTGAAACCATATGAAAGCGTGTATAGTTAGAATGTTATTCTGCCACTAATGCACTTGGTCTTGTTTCCATGCATAGGATTTTGAAAAGCAGGTCCAGGTGGATGTTTTGCTCCATTCCTTTCAACAAAATGCATGAATAATTGAATAGTAGAGTGCCATAGGAAAATTTCCTATTGCTATCTTTTTCCGTTGAACCACAATAGCCCTAATGGATCGACATGAATGTATACTAATAAGTGATGCGACAACTATACAACCTCTTTGCTGTAGCCGTGTCGACCTTAGCATCATTGGGTTGGTCGCTGAAGAAGTTCAGGCAGAGGTGGCTGTCAGAGGTGTGGAGGAGGATCTGTAGACGGCGTCCGGGGCACTGGTCTATTGTGATGGATTGTTCTGTCCTTGGAGCAGCTCCGGTGAGCCGTAAGACGTCAAGGCTGAAGCACCACAAGACATACATCGTTAATCTCAAGTCAGATTCTAATAGCATCTCCAATAGATGATGTAAAATGCATTACCAAAAACTGATAGATGTAAAATTTACATCACCAAAAACCACCTGACTCCAACGGATGAGGTAAAAACTATTGACTTTGAACTTAACTATCAAAACTAAAATTTACTGTGGAATCTGAATGTTACTGTAGAAACTGAACGCAATGGTAGCAGAGAGGTACTTCACATGGGATAGTTTAGGGAGGGCCTGCAGTTCATCTTCAACCTGCACCCCGCTAAGCTGCTAGCCACCACAGGCCGAACCCCGCGCCGCCTCACCGCCCCGAAACAACTCCCCACCGTCGCCTCGCCACCCCGAGACAACTCCCCACCGCCGGTCCGCCGCTGCCTCACCGCCCAAAAACAACTCCCCACCGCTGGTCCGCCGCCGCCTCGCCGCCCCGAAACAACTTCGCACCGTCGGTCCGCCCCCGCCCCCGCACCAAGCTTTTTCTCTGGCAACCCCCACGCCACCGCCCCACCATCGCGCCCCCCACCGCCGACGAGCAGCACCCCACCCAGAACCCTAAAATAGATAGTGGGGTACCTCTCCGGCAAGCCCCCCTCCCCACTGCGGGTGGTTCTTCCTTAACTCCGGCGAGACCCACCACCCCCTGAAAATCGACTGACCCAAAAGTAGATTCAGTCGTCTGAAGTGTAGCTAAATCAGAGCAGAGCTGCAACATTAGCGAGGGGGAGAGCAGCAGTGTGAGCGAGCGAGAGCCGGAGCAGCAGCAGCAGCAGCACGAGCGAGAGCCCGGGCAGCAGCACCAGCAGCGCAAGTGAGCGAGCGAGAGCCGAAGCAGTAGCAGCACTGGGGAGAGCCGTCGTGGAGATGTCGCCCGCGACGCTGGCTTTGAGGTAGCCACTCCATGGGGGTGCTGGATGGAGCAACGTCGGCGCCGGGAGGTCGAGTTAAGGAGAAGCTGCGATGCGATGAGTGTACAACCTATTTGGTGGCACCGAGGAGGCTTCGGCTTCGTCTAAGGAGTCGGTGTGGATTATGCGGTTCCGGTGGAGCAGGTTAAGGTGGCGCAGTGGGGATGGAGCAGCCACGATAGACGAGGCGATCATTGGAGCAGCTCCTTGGAGGTGGAGGATGGGGTGGCTGAACTGGCGGGACGACGGGATGGACGATGGATCCTCATCCGGGGAGGTGGATGAGGGACATCGACTTGTTGCGGTGAGGTGGCGGACAAAGGAGGGTGGGGTTTCGTGGCTGGAGCGAAGAGGTTATGGCGGCCTGGGATTTCGAATGGCGAAAAGGAGGCGATGGGAGGGGGACCATGACTTAGGGACGCGTTTGTCCAAAATGTAAGGTGTGTTACAAAAGTACCCCCACCGATTTGAACTAGCGGCCCTTTTGGCTCAGGGTTAGAAGGGGGATTTCGCGTGTTGGGATTGGGCAGCTGGAGGGAGTTTTTGCGCGTGTTGTAATTTCGGTATCGCAAGGCGCGGGTTGTGAAGGCGTCAGTTTTGGGAGCACGATATCAGAATTTTTGGGATATAACAAGGCGTGGGTTGAATTTTACGGATAAGCCTAACGTGTAATATTGTACTTGTACATACCAAATCAATTCGCACTTCCCTCAACGAAAAAAACGAAAAAAATAAAACTATTCACACCACACAAAGAGAGAGTCTTGTCCTGTTTTACTATACAAATGCTATTCAAAGCTACACAAAGAGAAAGTATGAATCCATGTTATGTCCAATTAAATTTTTTTGCTGGCTGTATAATGCGTGTAACCTACTGATACCAACATTTTAGTGCATTCCAAATGTTTATACTACCGCTACAATTCGAACTGAATTTGAATTCGTTTCTCTATTTCAATAAGAATCTACAATCATGGTTGTTGCCAACTTCAACCATCATTTGTGTATTACCTTAACAACACACCACATGATTACTATAGAGATAGATAAGAACTATGTGTACTATATGAACTCAAATTCAATCTTTTGAATACACTTGATGTTGATTCCAAATAATAGTACATTCATTGTACTAACTATATATTCATAATCTAAACCATGTTCCATACGTACACCGTGTTTATCACACAAAGTATAGTGCCCCGCCCCTACATTATGACAAGTATTTATACCTGACCTGCAAAAGCCACACATTAGCCCAAATTATAATCAATGTTCTATATATTATATGTAGTACTAGCAAGATGCCAAAGCGTTCCATGGAACATCAACATGATCAAGGGGAAGCTATATTTGCAAATATTGAGAGGGGTGTGGCTATCTTTCTTCAAAATTGCCATAGTTTCCTTCCTATCCGTGAGATATAAATCGGACGGCCTATATTGCAGGATGGCAGGTACACCATCATCGACAAATCTATTTTTTATAAGAGTAGAGATAAAATGTATTATATGTAGTATAACATGTTCATAACCACACCATGTGAATCACCGTTATATATATTCATGCATGCGTTGGTTTAAAACACTATGATAAATTCTTCAAATATCCGAATTTGCTTTTTATAATGAATTATGATCTCTATTCGTCTTTTAAACCCACATAATCCTCTTATCTTTGTAGCTAACACTAACTTTCTCTCATGCATGCACACGGCCGCATCCCTCTTACCCTCCCTCAGCCTTCTCTAGCTCCACTGCGCAAATTTGTCTTTTCACTTTAGGTCGTTCACCCACGGTGTGTGTAGGCCCCCCAGCTCCTTCTTTACGGCACACATCGATCGATATGCCTCTCTAGCCAGGTGTGCCTACCACAAACACAAGCTTCCCCTCTTCTCTTATCACCATCCATGCCTCACTCCCAGCACTCTTTTCATCGATCTTGTACTAGCACACTCCTTCCCCCTCGATATAGTATGCCTCTCGCACCACCTCTTAGATGCATACCTCTCTCTCTATCCTTCCCCCTGTATGTCCTTATTTGCTTCTAACACATACATGCAAGTATACCGATCGATCTCCCTACATATACCTAGGTCGACTTTAACTATTTTTCCCCCACCCATCGGTCGACGTACCTCACAAGTTATGTCTGTCCTTTCTCTGACAGAGGACGATTGATCTTCCTATGTAGTTATGTCTGCTTACCACAGCCATATCGTCCCCCTCATCATTCGTGCATGCCTCCTGACCCGTCGCTCACACGCGCGTGCACAGACAGGCAGCCATCCCCTCTCTTATTGATATTGCAGGCATGCCCTCTGTTTGTCTAGCAAACCTCTCCCACCATTTGTTAGAAGCAAATCCACTACCACCCCCTCCAACACTCTAGCATTGTCTCTCTCCCAACCTTATTCCTCTCCTACACATATGCATGGATGCCGATCGATCTCCCTTAGTACATAAGGTAGGACTCTCTCCTCCACACATATACCAGCCATTGTACCTCTATAGTTAATAAGGCCTCCCCCCACCACACACCGATAGTCGAGCGATGTAGGTAGGTATCCATGCCACAGAGACAAACTTCAGCTGTCCCCTCTCACGTTCCAGTAGGCCAGCCACCCTATATCTTTGACATGGGCACACACAAATTCAATGGCACTCTTTATCGATCGCGCGCGCGCACACACACATCATCCCTCTCTTCGATTCTATAGATACATCAAGCCGATGATACCTCCACTCTCTTCTCGTGATCGCCCCCTCTATATATATGATATATCCAGGACTCTATTTTCACACACATTGCATATGTTACATTTTTTGATTGACACCCCCCAAACACTCATGAACCCACACACTATATCTCTCTACGTTTGTATCTCTCTCACACAACCCCACGTAGGTGGTGTACATACAAGAAGAGAATAGGTGCACGTACTCACGCTTTGTGCCCAGCCACACCCGCGTGGGTACATGGTGGATCTCATTTCTATATGAAATGGCTGCCCATGAGCTAATTTGAAAGCGTGTAGAGGTTGTTTACCTACGGAGGTCATGTACCACGCGTGCAGGAAACAAAGTTCGACTTGACGCCTTGGCGCGTTATTTTTAAATAAAGTTATATCGCTCTATGCTATGTACGCAGAATATAAAACGATTTTTATGGAGAAAAAGGTAGTCCGCTCCACTATATAGAATGGAGCCTGCCTGCCTGGGTTTGTTTCTCTTCAGAGTATCTCACACAAGGCGGCGGTGGCCTCTCTCTCACACCGTTGCTCACTAATCCGTCCGCATCCCGGCCGCCGGCGGAAAGGGAGGATGTGCATCGTTTCTCCGTTCGACGGCGCCGAGGCAGCACGTCCCGATCTGCGGTACCCGCCATTCTCTCTGACCAAGCTTCGGCACGATAGGGCCTACGCCACCTGCTCGCTGCCGCAGTATGGGCAGATTCCGCCCACCACCGCTCACCTAGTTACATCCCGACGACCCCCAGGTATCCCCTCCGGCCTTGCTCCACTGCCCGTCTTCCCATGTCATTGCATGTGGATCTAACAAAGTTCTTTGCCCAAAACGTTGCTCGTCCGGCGTACTTTCCATATTGCAATCTCGTCCTCGCACCATTTTAGACAAACACAACCGGGTTGTTATCTTCCCTTAGGACATCGAATATGCTTCTTTTTTGTCGTCGCATGTGTCACGAGCTGTTATTGGCCAGTAATTGTTTCCTTTCTTCCTCTTTTTTGCAAACAGGACTATCCATTTCACCTCGTTGCTATTGCGACCTTTTGGTGAACTGCACAAATCATTTTTCATAAGAGTGTTTCGTGCAGTTGTACTAAAATGTCACACGGGCAACGTCTACATTTCAGTGCGACTGCACAAAGGGATATTGGTTTTGCTCTATCCTCCTCATCCAACTCTGAGCCTAATATTCTCCAACTATTTTCTTAATCTTCTCCAACTAGTTAGTCTTAAGAGAGACTGCAAAGGTGACCAGCTTCTATTTGTGTGTTTATTGTTTCATCACCAGTCTTCTATTATCGCAATCACACTTAATATCTTTGGAACAGGGACGCTCAGCTCTATTTTAGTGGAACTGCAAAAAATGATCAGAATGTTGCATGCTCCAGACAGCTACTTTTTTTTCCCAACATGCCTTGTTTATTTAGACAGAGCTGGGGGGACATTGCTGCGAATGAAAGCATGGATCAATTTTAATTTAACACCTTCGCACAACTTTGTCTTTAGTTGTTATGTAAATATTAGCTCTGATCTGCTAATCATTGAGATGCATTAGCAAGGAAGTTAGTTTTTTATTGTTTCCAAAATAGCAGCGATGGCAAGACACACGAAACAAAAGCTGAAAGCTCAGAGCATTGTACAATTTCATGTCGCTGGAAAATTATTTGTATAGTACGTCAATTATGTAAAAAAATGCTGGATCTTGATAGCATTGCCAGAAGCCTCTTCAGCATCTGGGTCCATGTGCCATGCACAAAATTATACTTCCTCCGTTCCTAAATATTTATCTTTTTACAAATTTAAAATGGACCTATTTTAGAGTGTATATTCACTCAGTTTGCTTCGTATGTAGTCACTCGTTGAAATCTCAAGAAATACAAATACTCCATAGTATATTTAAGAACGGATGGAGTAGTGCACAACCGCACGGGAGACTTAACTCGGTTATTGCGCCGCACTAATAGTGAGCAGTAATGAGCAGTGAAATCATAAGCCCCACCTTTCCCACTGTAAGTTGCTCGGAAGAAGCAACCATCAATACGTTCTAAAGTCTCTCTGGTGGTGGAAATGCATCAGAATGAAGCACGCCCTGTAAACTGTGACGGGGGGAGGAGTAGTATGAGGCCCTGTTTGGATCACTGTTTCTCTTTTGAATACACCTGTAAAAAATACACACCTGCTCCCGTTGTTTCAATTCCGACTGGAATTTCCATAACGGCCAGTAACTTACACGTGTAAGTTATTGTTGGGGAACGTAGTAATTTCAAAAAAATTCCTACGCACACGCAAGATCATGGTGATGAATAGCAACGAGAGGGGAGAGTGTTGTCTACGTACCCTCGTAGACCGAAGCAGAAGCGTTGACGCAACGTAGAGGAAGTAGTCGTACGTCTTCCTGGTCCAACTGATCCAAGCACCGTTACTCCGGCACCTCCGAGTTCTTGGCACACGTTCAGATCGATGACGCTCCCCGGGCTCCGATCCAGCAAAGCTTCGGGGAGGAGTTCCGTCAGCACGACGGCGTGGTGACGATCTTGATGTTCAACCGTCGCAGGGCTTCGCCTAAGCACCGCTACAATATGACCAAGGTGGAATATGGTGGAGAGGGGCACCGCACACGGCTAAGGAACGATCACGAAGATCAACTTGTGTGTTCTGGGGTGCCCCCCTGCCCCCGTATATAAAGGAGCCAAGGGGAGGAGGCGGCCGGCCAAGGAGGGCGCGCCAAGGGGGAGTCCTACTCCCACCGGGAGTAGGACTCCCTTCTTTCCTAGTTGGAGAAGGAGAAGTGGGAAAGAGGAGGAAGAGGGAAAGGAAAGGGGGGGTGCCGTGCCCCTCTCCTTGTCCTATTCGGACTAGGGAGGGGAGGGGCGCGCGGCCACCTCTTGCCTCCTTTCCTCTTCTCCCTTAGGGCCCATGTAGGCCCAATAACCCCCGGGGGGGTTCCGGTAACCCCCCGGTACTCCGGTAAAATCCCGATTTCACCCGGAACGATTCCGATATCCAAATATAGGCTTCCCATATATCGATCTTTATGTCTCGACCATTTCGAGACTCCTCGTCATGTCCATGATCACATCCGGGACTCCAAACAACCTTCGGTACATCAAAATACATAAACTCATAATGAAACTGTCATTGTAACGTTAAGCGTACGGACCCTATGGTTCGAGAACAATGTAGACATGACCGAGACACGTCTCTGGTCAATAACCAATAGCGGAACCTGGATGCTCATATTGGTTTCTACATATTCTACGAAGATCTTTATCGGTCAGACCGCACAACAACATACGTTGTTCCCTTTGTCATCGGTATGTTACTTGCCCGAGATTCGATCGTCGGTATCTCAATACCTAGTTCAATCTCGTTACCGGCAAGTCTCTTTACTCGTTCCGTAATACATCATCTCACAACTAACTCATTAGTTGCAATGCTTGCAAGGCTTATGTGATGTGCATTACCGAGAGGGCCCAGAGATACCTCTCCGACAATCGGAGTGACAAATCCTAATCTCGAAGTACGCCAACCCAACATGTACCTTTGGAGACACCTGTAGAGTACCTTTATAATCACCCAGTTACGTTGTGACGTTTGGTAGCACACAAAGTGTTCCTCCGGCAAACGGGAGTTGCATAATCTCATAGTCATAGGAACATGTATAAGTCATGAAGAAAGCAATAGCAACATACTAAATGATCGGGTGCTAAGCTAATGGAATGGGTCATGTCAATCAGATCATTCACCTATTGATGCGATCCCGCTAATCAAATAACAACTCTTTGTCCATGGTTAGGAAACATAACCATCTTTGATTAATGAGCTAGTCAAGTAGAGGCATACTAGTGACACTCTGTTTGTCTATGTATTCACACATGTATTATGTTTCCGGTTAATACAATTCTAGCATGAATAATAAACATTTATCATGATATAAGGAAATAAATAATAACTTTATTATTGCCTCTAGGGCATATTTCCTTCAGTTATACGCCTCCATATTGAAATACAACCATTCCAAGCATGGCCTGAAGGTGCAAAACCAAGTACGCGTATGGCCAGTCGGTCAATGCACTTCCTCTTGGCATATCACTAACATGTGGGACCAGAGTGCTAGATAACCGATCTCAATTGACGACAAAATGGACAACCCGCGTTCCTTGAGAGAGAGACGAGGAGCGAGAACACACAGATGGGCTCGCATGGAGTCCAAGATATATTCGAGCATGGTTGATAGATATCATCATTACATGTTCGATGTTTTTAACACTACCATTGGGATGCCATTTTCTGCCCTTCTCCCAAATAAATGTGTACTTCATCAAAGATTAAAATAAAATAAGAGTACAGATGCTCCACCATGCGGTTCTTGTAGTAGTACTACTCGTACAACTATAAACCTTGCGCTTGGATCCCGTCTCTTTGTGAACTCGAACAATGATGGTACTCCGCATGTTTGGTACAACAGTGTTTGCATGTGGCAATCTGACACCGAATGAACTGTTGCATGTCCACCGCTTGGCGAGGATTGGTTGCATTAGTCGAAAGGCATAAGAGAGCTTCACCATGTCCTGCAAGCTTCTCCTCATTCTGCGAGTTGACGCGACACTCCAAAAAGTAGTGCTAGTCCATACTCCCTCCTTTCCGGTTAATATGGCTTAATCTTTTTGGCGGGTAAATGAGAGAGCTTTATTCATATATAAGCATTCTTAGGATGATCATCCAAGAGACTGGTCACTAGGAAGCGAGGTACCCCGCAAAAAAAGAAGAAGCAAGCGAGGTGTTTCATCAAGCCAGCTCTCGGCCACATTCAAAGTGCAACAAGCACAGTTCACACAAAGATGCGCCGCAAGGTTTGCTGACCTGTTTACATGCTGAATAACAAAAAAATAGGAAATATTACCGAGCACTCCTATTTGTAAAAGGATCTGAGCCAAAATTAAGCGAGAATTGTGGCGAGTGTTCCATGCAATCAACCTCGAAGAGAACCAAATGTGTTGAAGATTGCTTTATCACATTTTTAAAATATAATAAGAGTGCAGACGCTCCTCCATCCGGTTCCTAGTATAGTATAGTACATACCTCTATAGTAGTACTACTAGTACTAGTAAACTTTGCGCTTGGCTGTTCGCCTCTTCGGGAACTCGAACAATAATACTAGTACTAGTATAGTGTATGCTTCTGGCAATCTGACACTGAATTAACTGTTGCATGTCCACCGCCTGAGCGAGGGAGAGCTTGCATTGGTCAAAAGTTTGTCCGTGTCCTGCGAGCCACCGCACGCAAGCTTCTCCTGTCCTACAAGCATCTCCTCACTCGGCAAGTGGACGGGACACAACAAAGTAATGCTAGTCCATACTGCCTCCTTTCCGGTTAATATGGCTTAATTTCAAACGAGATGAATACACTCTGTCACTGTATATTTGTAAAAATATGTTTAGTGGACTTCAAAATACACTCATTGTGCTCAATATATACATTTTCTGGTCTTTATACGGTCACTAGCTCACCTTGGCTGAGTATGTGTGTGCATGCACGTGTAGGTTGAGCACGTGAGCGTGACCGTGTGTGTTCCGTCGTGTGCTCGGACATGCATGCATTATGGCGTCGCGTGTGTCTTTGCGTCTGTGTGTACATGTGACTGTTGCATGCATGCATGAGGTTGTAGTCCATGTCGAAGCAGGGGGCTCCTAAGGTCGGGGAAGGCTCTGATTACCAACTTGTAACGCCCTCGATGCGGCTATATCTCCCACGTGTCAAAGCACGACTTAGAGGCATAACCGCATTGAAAGCAATGTCGCAAGTGAGGTAATCTTCACACAACCCATGTAATACATAAGGGAAAGAGATACATAGCTGGCTTACAATCGCAACTTCACACAATTACATGAATAAAGCATTACATCATCCAGATACAATCAAGGTCCGACTACGGAACCAAAATGAAAGAAGACTACCCCAAATGCTACACAGATCCCCGATCGACCCGACTGGGCTCCACTACTGATCAACTAGCACGAAACAACACAAAGGACACGATCTTCATCGAGCTCCTCCTTGAGCTTGGTTGCGTCATCTGCACAGTTCAACAACACCTGCAAGCTGTTTTTGGAAGTATCTGTGAGTCACGGGGACTCAGCCATCTCACACCCTCGCAATGAAGACTATTTAAGCTTATAGGAAGGGTAAAAGGTATGAGGTGGAGCTGCAGCAAGCGACTAGCATATTCGGTGACTAACATACGCAAATGAGAGCGAGAAGAGAAGGCAAAACCACGGTCGAACAACTATGATCAAGAAGTGATCCTAGAACAACCTACGTCAAGCATTACTCCAACACCGTGTTCACTTCCCGCACTCCGCCGAGAAGAGACCATCACGGTTACACACGCAGTTGATGTATTTTAATTAAGGTCAACTTCAGGTTTTCTACAACCAGACATTAACAAATTCCCATCTGCCCATAACCGCGGGCACGGCTTTCAAAAGTTCATAACCCTGCAGGGGTGTCCCAACTTAGCCCATCACAAGCTCTCACGGTCAACGAAGGATATTCCTTCTATCGGGAAGACCTGATCAAACTCAGAATCCCGGTTACAAGACATCCTTGACAATGGTAAAACAAGTCCAGCAAGACCGCCCGATGCACCGACATCCTGATGGGAGCTGCACATATCTCGTTCTCAGGCCAACACCGGATGAACACTACGTACAGCTAAAACTAGCCCTCAAGTTTCCCCAAGGTGGCGCCGCAAGTGGCTCTGTTTCAGACCAACACTTAGACAAGCACTGGCCCGGGGGGTTAAAATAAAGATGACCCTTGGGCTGGCCTAACCCAAGGGAAAAAGGCTAGGTGGCGAATGGTAAAACCAAGGTTGGGCCTTGCCGGAGGAGTTTTATTCAAAGCGAACTTTCAAGGGGTTCCCATTATAACCCAACCACGTAAGGAACGCAAAATCCGGGAACATAACACCGATATGATGGAAACTAGGGCGGCAAGAGTGGAACAAAACACCAGGCATAAGACCGAGCCTTCCACCCTTTACCAAGTATAAAGATGCATTAATTAAATAAGAGATATTGTGATATTCCAACAAAATATCCATGTTCCAACATCGAACAAGCTCCAATCTTCACCTGCAACTAACAACGCTATAAGAGGGGAGGCATGATAAGCAAGTGGTAGGTATCGCAGCATAGGCATAGCAAAAGAGCAACCAACTAAGCAAGCAAAGATAGAAGTGATTTCGAGGGTATGGTCATCTTGCCTGAAATCCCGCAAGGAAGAAGAACGAGTCCATGAAGAAGACAAACGGACGTAGCCAACGGATCCTCACAAACGCAACGTTACCGGAACCAACCCGAAGAAGCAACACCGGAAAAGAGCAAACAACATAGTAAACAACCATCACACAATCATGTCATGATGCACAATCAAGTATGATGCATGTCCGGTTTAAATATGCATGGCATGGCAAAGCGCACAAACAATCCTACAAATTAAGTTGAGCTCAATAGGCAACTCCGTTGCATATTGACGAAACACCACATTCAAGTTATTTAGTTCGATCTCGTTTATGTACCCAACAATATTAAATGTTGTTACAACATGGCAAGAGGGTGAAGCAAAGTAAAACTACCTATCTAGTCAAGTTTAAATGAGGCCGGAACAACAAAACAACAAGTCCGGAAACTCCTCATGTGCGTATTTTAGGTTTGGTACTGTTCTGCCCTAAACACAATTTTAGGGTTGTTAAACATGCAAAGTAAGTACACCATGTTAAACTAGGCATTTTCTACCCCATTTACATATAAAGTTTATTTAAAATGGAGCTACAGTTATTTAGTTATGAATTAAAGCATTTTAACATGGCATAGGAGTAAATTTAACCAATCATCATTTTAAGCATTTCAAACATGGATGGAAAAGACATATTACGAAACTAGATGAAAAACTAAGCATATTTCATATATAAATTGTTTTAATCCGATGCACGGTTGAGAAGTTATTAAATGCATGAAGTATGATGGTTTTTCTGCAAAACTGTTTAACTGGATAAAAGAACAAATTCGCAGACGCTGAAAAAAAACACACGCGGGCCGAAACTTAGGCGGCCCAACAGTGCAGGGGAGCTCGGGCTGGATCTGCTCTCACCATGGGCCATGGCCCAGAACTGTGGAGAGGGGAGGCCTGCAGGGTGCGCAACTGGGCCTGGATCTAGAGACATGACACGGTCAACTGGTGGAGCGGTTCACGTAGGCGAAGGAAAAGGGCGGTCAATGCAGCTAGGCAGGGGCATCCTCTTCCCTGGTTCGAAAGAACAGCGGCAGGGCAGGGCTCGGCGCTGCTGGTAGTTGTCGAAGACGAAGAGGGAAACGAGCCCGGCATGGAGCGCCGGCGAGATGCGGGCGAGGGAGTCGAGCGGCGCTGCTGCCGGCGGGCTTGGGGCGATGCAGACAAGCAGGACGGAGAGAAGGCAGGGGCACTAGGGATGCAAGGAGCAGCAGCAGGCAAGGGCTCCGAGATCTTGACGGGGCGGTGGAGCCATGAGTCGACGGCGCGAGGAGGACCCGGGAATGACGGGATCTGAAGGAATGACGACTTGGCGGAGGCCGGCCGGATCTGGAGCGGTCTGTGGCGGCTTGAGGCACCGGCGTGGGCAGAAACCCAACGAGGCCATGGCGTTGCAGATGGATGGGTTCGGCGTTGCTGCGGGGAGCTCCTCTCCCGTATGGAGCAATGGGTGGACTTGGTAGCAGGTGCTCCGGTGAGTTACTTGGCGGGGCGACGGATCCTGCGAGGACTTGGCTTGGGAAACCCCGGCGCGGGCGAGCCGAATTGGAGGCCGGCAAGGATGGTCCCTGGTGTTCCTGTTACAGAGAGCGGAATAATGAGAGATGGAGAGGGAGAAATGGAGGGAGAAGAAAACAGGCGATGAAGAGGAGCGACGGGGAGCGCTTGACCTAGCGAGGGGATTGGCAAGGCTCGTCGGCGGTGAGAGCTTCGGTGGTCGGGGATCTTCTCCTGTTGGGCTCGAGTGAGGCAACGAGGAGCAAGCAGGCGCGAGGCCTCCTGTTCGTCTGCTGCGGCCGGAAGGATGAGGAGGACTGCACGCAAGGTGGAGCTCGGGCGCGCTGGATCGGGGAAAAGGAGGAGGTTGGAGAGGATATGTATTGGGAGGAGTGCGGCTCTAGTTGGCTGTGCGATGGGATCGAGGGAGATCGAGTGAGGGGATCCCGAGAGGTTTAGTGGCGGCGGTCGAGAGGGATGGATGGTACAACTCCCCTAGAAATTAGGGTTGACTGTTTGTATAGGTAGGTTGGTTAGGATAGGGGCTACTCGGTCCATCCGATCGTAATCGGACGATCCCGGATAAAATAGCTAGGGGTTCCAAATAAGAAAACGGTGACGTTTTGTAGATGTTTGGGGATGATCCGGACACAACGGTAACGACTGTCCGGGTCGGGTCCGGGACAACTTACGGATGCGCACGCGAGGAGGGTCGCGGGCTGCCGAGAGAGGTTAGGTTGGGTCTGGCGGATTGTGAAGAGCGGGTTGGTCTGAGAGAAGAGGGGAGAGAAGCAGGCCGGCATGGTTTCCGGAGACCGAAAACGTCCGACGTTAGACCGGCTATACTGCCGCTATAGTTATCCGTTGGGGCATCAAACGATCTCCAAATGCGATGAAACTTGACAGGCGGTCTATCTACACTATAATAAGACCACACATCAACTCTCATCCCATTCCGAGAACATTTTACGGCCACTAATAAAATACTATATTGGACATGCTCGTGCAAGTGTGGTTGGGCACAGAACGGACAACAGAGAGAACTTGGAGAACCCGGACGAATGCAAGTTTTAAAACATGATGATGCAATGCACATGATGACATGATAAGATGCAACACGCAAGAAAATGACAAGGCAACAACAGCGAATAACTGGAGGACACCTGGCACATCGGTCTCGGGGCGCTACAACACTCCACCACTACGAGAGGATCTCGTCCCGAGATTTAGAATGGCATCGGAGGGAAAACGGAAGAGAAAGAGAAGACGTAAAGCTAAGTTGCTTCTTTGACCAATGATTGAAACCATGAACCTTGAGAGGTTGAACAACTTGAAAGAAAGAATTGCAACGGGGATGAACGAAGTTGAAAACACTCTGTTATGAAAGAGGAATAAGAAAGAACAACTTCGGGAAGCAATCCGATTGAAAAGAAAAGGAATTGAAGAAGAACTTGGTAAGATGAGAAGATACTTGATGAAATCACAACACACTGCCTCCGAAACTATTGAATGAATGGAACAAGGGGTAAGAAAAATCTCAGACAGCACTCTGGTTGAAAAGAGATGAAAGGCTTGATAAGGCGAAAAGAACTTGAGCAAAAATGGCACCACATTCTGGTTAAATGGATAAGCATGAAAAGAACAAGATCCTGATAAGAACAAGAAGAAGGTTTGAAGAGAGCAGCATCACAAAGCCTCCGGATGAAAGAATCAAAGGTAGAATGTCGGAACAAAAGGACGGAGAAGAAAATACAACTTCCACCACAATTGAACTTTGAAAGCATCCTTGCAAAACAAGATTGCACGGGGATTGTTGGAAAAACAACAACGAAAAGGATAAGCTTATAGTGGGCTTATGGAGAATATCTCAAAACTATGAGGTGGAATTCTGCCACTCACTAAAAAAGATTGGATTGGAAAGAACAAGGAGACGAGAAACTATTCCACCGGGAGGATAAATGAAGAACTTGGATCATTTATAAGCACCATAAATAGCAACAATCCTTAGGGAAAGCTTTAGGTGTAACATGACACAAGATGACTCCAATGAAGAGATTGATGGGTTTAATTACCTCTTTCTTAACAACATGTAAATCAAGAAACATGAACTCAAATTATCAAGAATGACAATATACCACCTCCAATGATACGGTAGAAAGAATTTCACTCCAGATTGCAAGATGAAGAATGCTTGAGCTCCTCTGAAAAGAATCTTGAAGAACATCTCGAGAAAGAATTAAATCCTTTATGAACCAACATGTAGGGCCTCCATGAAGAATTCCGGTAATAAAGAATGATCAAATGACAGGAAAGAGAAGTTGAAAACACAAGGTGAATCCTTGTAACGATTTAGATGAATCTCCATGGTGAAATAATTGAAAAAGGTTGGAACTCTAGGAAAAAGAGAAGATGAACAATTGACAGCGAGAATTAGTCATTGTGAACAAACTCCGGAGGAACGAATCCATCATTTGGATGAAGCAAGAATAAGAATTATGTTATGCGTATACCTCACCAATTAAATTGATGACAAGCAACGGATTTGGCATACTACTTATTCTTGTAGAAATATTAAGAAAGATATAACACAATCTTGAGAAGGTCTTCGACGAATCCCTAGTAGGATTAGAACAACGAATAAATTAATATGATAATGAAGGAAAAGAAATCTTGAATGAACCACCGTAAGAAGTGAAAATGGATGAAGAAAAGTTAAAGAAACACTGGGAAGAATTAGCAAATGAACGAAGAAGCTTGAGGGGATTTAGATACATGAGAACGAAGAGATCAAGAACTGATTAGAGGATACTTGAATGAGGCACCGGTAAGATTGGAAAGTGATAATTGAAAGCTGAGAATGAATAAACCTGAATTGATGGACTCCGGATAATCAAACTGAGAAGACTCTTGAATTGCACCGGATGGGTGAAAATAATATGTCCCAATCGAAAATGAATTATGAGAGGACGACATAAGTCAAGCACCATGAATCTTCACGAGAACGGAGGAAGATTTACGAGAAACTCTTCTTCGGTCTTCAAAATCTGAGAATTACGACAAGAAACACCACCATGAATTATTGAGGCACTCCGGAATAATCAAAAGCGAAGAGATTGAGCCAACGATGAAAAGAATTTAACCGATCTTGGAGAAAGGCGTTTGACTGATGATAAATCATTCTTACGTAAGACTTTGAAATGAATTTGAAAAGCTCCGGGAAATTTAGAAGAGTCAGGTAAGATCCTGGGAAAAGACCTGTGGGTTAGGGCCCACTGAAAAGAAACACCGTTGAATGATTACTTGAAAAGAAGATTGCACCAGTTGATTTAAATGGCTTGAATGAGATAACAACGCTGAAATAGGTAGAACGGATCTAGAATGACAAGACGAGCATTTTAAGATATCTTGAGCACTCCGGAACAAATGAATAGCGAGAAGTGAATTATTATGAGGTGCACCGGTATGAGAAGGCATTTGAAGCAAGGAAAAGAATATGATCAACACAGAAAACTTGAATTGAGTCCACCGGAGAAGAAAAAGAATGAGGACTGACGAACTTGAGGCTCCCTTAGAATCTTCATGAGAATCACCGGTTAAGAACATGAAGGAAAAAGAATGGAGAGACTTCCATCAATAAAATGGATAGTGATTAAGAAATCTGAATCCTTGAAGAAAAACAAAGGGAGGGAGGGTGGGAAAAAACAAAGACAACTTGGAACGGATGAAACAAACGTCGTTGAGAAGAACTAGTAATAGATCTTGCTGATATTGAAATGATCGGATCCACTTGAAGAGAAGCACACCTGTTGAAAAGGATTGACATGAAAGTCTCGATTATCATGAAGGTTTGGTATTCACATAGGAGTATGAGAACACCATTTGGGGAAGGTATGGAATCAACACTTGACATTGAAGCAACTCGAATACCACAACTCAAAGCAAAGGATTGGCTCGCAGAATAAGCCAGAACAAACATATGATAGAGATTTCGTCCGAAGTTTTCGTGGTGGGGCCTACACAGGCTCGATCGTACAACACCATCATGTACAAGGCAGTGCACATGACATACGAAGCGTCCCCGAGTCGGCATAGCCAAGGACTCTTTAAAACACAACGAGACCACTGTAAAACCAACCGTGCATAGGCGGACCACTAGACGTCGAACCCCAATTTCATATCATACATCTGTCGGAAAGATATCCTAAGAGCTACTTGAATTCCCACTTATAAACTCCTGAAATTTTCCGGTTATGCAATCACGTGTTGGGGATACAGGGGAAGCATAATATTTCACCAAAACTAGCAATTCCTACATTCAGCTGTATCCATCCTTCAACACATAACCAAGAAACCTTCGGAAATCATCTACCTCAACCTTCGAAAAGCATCTGTTATACTAGTTATGGCAATACTCCTGAACTCCCACCCCAGTACTGGGTGGCGTCGAGGTTATCTCACCAACAACTGCATAAAAGAGATTTTCGATGTCGGCGAAACTAAACTCAGGTATTCCAGAACTGCAACGATAAAATTGTGACGACAACACCTCGGAGCTCAACTCCCCGGGACACTGCCACAACTCCTAAATGACAGGAGGCACCAAGAACAATGTTCTCGTCACAAAACCATCGGAACGATTCCAAGATACCCGCGTGATCCTAAATTTCTTTTAGTGAAATCTGAGAAGAGAAGAGTCAAAACTCAATGTCAGGGTGCCTCACCAGAGCGATGAAGGGACTGGGGAGTAAAAAGAAGTCCTAACTCTCCGATATATATAATTCCTAAATGACTCAAAACATTTCTAGACTCAATAACGCCAACGATTCGATCAAGCAGGGGGCTCCTAAGGTCGGGGAAGGCTCTGATTACCAACTTGTAACGCCCTCGATGCGGCTATATCTCCCACGTGTCGAAGCACGACTTAGAGGCATAACCGCATTGAAAGCAATGTCGCAAGTGAGGTAATCTTCACACAACCCATGTAATACATAAGGGAAAGAGATACATAGCTGGCTTACAATCGCCACTTCACACAATTACATGAATAAAGCATTACATCATCCAGATACAATCAAGGTCCGACTACGGAACCAAAATGAAAGAAGACTACCCCAAATGCTACACAGATCCCCGATCGACCCGACTGGGCTCCACTACTGATCAACTAGCACGAAACAACACAAAGGACACGATCTTCATCGAGCTCCTCCTTGAGCATGGTTGTGTCATCTGCACAGTTCAAAGGCACCTGCAAGCTGGTTTTGGAAGTATCTGTGAGTCACGGGGACTCAGCCATCTCACACCCTCGCGATCAAGACTATTTAAGCTTATAGGAAGGGTAAAAGATATGAGGTGGAGCTGCAGCAAGCGACTAGCATATTTGGTGACTAACATACGCAAATGAGAGCGAGAAGAGAAGGAAAAAGCACGGTCGAACAACTATGATCAAGTGATCCTAGAACAACCTACGTCAAGCGTTACTCCAACACCGTGTTCACTTCCCGGACTCCGCCGAGAAGAGACCATCACGGTTACACACGCGGTTGATGTATTTTAATTAAGGTCAACTTCAGGTTTTCTACAACCGGACATTAACAAATTCCCATCTGCCCATAACCGCGGGCACGGCTTTCGAAAGTTCATAACCCTGCAGGGGCGTCCCAACTTAGCCCATCACAAGCTCTCACGGTCAATGAAGGATATTCCTTCTAGCGGGAAGATCCGATCAGACTCGGAATCCCAGTTACAAGACATCCTCGACAATGGTAAAACAAGTCCAGCAAGACCGCCCGATGCACCGACATCCTGATGGGAGCTGCACATATCTCGTTCTCAGGGAAACACCAGATGAACACTACGTACAGCTAAAACCAGCCCTCAAATTTCCCCGAGGTGGCGCCGCAAGTTGCTCTGTTTCGGACCAACACTTAGACAAGCACTGGCCCGGGGGGGTTAAAATAAAGATGACCCTTGGGCTGGCCTAACCCATGGGAAAAAGGCTAGGTGGCGAATGGTAAAACCAAGGTTGGGCTTTGCCGGAGGAGTTTTATTCAAAGCGAACTATCAAGGGGTTCCCATTATAACCCAACCGCGTAAGGAACGCAAAATCCGGGAACGTAACACCGATATGACGGAAACTAGGGCGACAAGAGTGGAACAAAACACCAGGCATAAGACCGAGCCTTCCACCCTTTACCAATTATATAGATGCATTAATTAAATAAGAGATACTGTGATATCCCAACAAAATATCGATGTTCTAACATCGAACAAGCTCCAATCTTCACCTGCAACTAACAACACTATAAGAGGGGCTGAGCAAAGCGGTAACATAGCCAAACAACGATTTGCTAGGACAAGGTGGGTTAGAGGCTTGGTTTAACAATATGGGAGGCATGATCAGCAAGTGGTAGGTATCGCAGCATAGGCATAGCAAAAGAGCGAGCAACTAAGCAAGCAAAGATAGAAGTGATTTCGAGGGTATGGTCATCTTGCCTGAAATCCCGCAAGGAAGAAGAACGAGTCCATGAAGAAGACAAACGGATGTAGCCAACGGATCCTCACAAATGCAACGTGACCGGAACCAACCCGAAGAAGCAACACCGGAAAAGACCAAACATCATAGTAAACAACCATCACATAATCATGTCATGATGCACAATCAATTATGATGCATGTCTGGTTTAAATATGCATGGCATGGCAAAGCGCACAAACAATCCTACAAATTAAGTTGAGCTCAATATGCAACTCCGTTGCATATTGGCGAAACACCACATTCAAGTTATTTAGTTCGATCTCGTTTATGTACCCAACAATATTCAATGTTGTTAAAACATGGCAAGAGGGTGAAGCAAAGTAAAACTACCTATCTAGTCAAGTTTAAATGAGGCCGGAACAACAAAACAACAAGTCCGGAAACTCCTCATGTGCATATTTTAGGTTTGGTACTGTTCTGCCCTAAACACAATTTTAGGGTTGTTAAACATGCAAAGTGAGTACACCATGTTAAACTAGGCATTTTCTACCCCATTTACATATAAAGTTTATTTAAAACGGAACTACAGTTATTTAGTTATGAATTAAAGCATTTTAACATGGCATAGGTATAAATTTAACCAAACATCATTTTAAGCATTTCAAACATGGATGGAAAAGACATATTACGAAACTAGATGTAAAACTAAGCATATTTCATATATAAATTGTTTTAATCCGATGCACGGTTGAGAAGTTATTAAATGCATGAAGTATGAGGGTTTTTCTACAAAACTGTTTAACTGGATAAAAGAACAAATTCGCAGATGCTTAAAAAAAACACACACGGGCCGAAACTTAGGCGGCCCAACTATGCAGGGGAGCTCGGGCTGGATCTACCCTCACCATGGGCCATGGCCCAGAACTGTGGAGAGGGGAGGCCTGCAGGGTGCGCAACTGGGCCTGGATCTGGAGACACGACGCGGTCAACTGGTGGAGCAGTTCACGTAGGCGAAGGAAAAGGGCGGTCAATGCAGCTAGGCAGGGGCGTCCTCTTCCCTGGTTCGAAAGAATAGAGGCAGGGCAGGGCTCGGCGCTGCTGGTAGTTGCCGAAGACGAAGAGGGAAACGAGCCTAGCATGGAGCTCCGGCGAGATGCGGGCGAGGGAGTCGAGCGGCGCTGCTGCCGGCGGGCTTGGGGTGACACGGACGAGCAGGACGGAGAGAAGGCAGGGGTGCTGGGGATGCAAGGAGCGGCAGCAGGCAAGGGCTCCGAGATCTTGACGGGGCGGTGGAGCCGCTAGTCAGCGGCACGAGGAGGACCCGGGAACGACAGGATCCGAAGGAACGACAACTTGGCGGAGGCCTGTCGGATCTGGAGCGGTCTGTGGCAGCTTGAGGCACCGGCGTGGGTAGAAACTCAATCAGGCCATGGCGCTATAGATGGATGGGATCGGCGTTGCTGCGGGGAGCTCCTCTCCCGTATGGAGCAATGGGTGGACTTGGCAGCAGGTGCTCCGGCAAGGTACTTGGCGGGGCGACGGATCCTTTGAGGACGCGGCTTGGGAAACCCCGGCACGGGCGAGGCGAACAGGAGGCCGGCGAGGATGGTCCCTGGTGTTCCTGTTATAGAGAGCGGAAGAATGAGAGATGGAGACGGAGAAATGGAGGGAGAAGAAAACAGGCGATGAAGAGGAGCGACGGGGAGCGCTTGACCTGGCGGGGGGATTGGCAAGGCTCGTCGGCAGTGAGAGCTTCGGTGACCGGGGCTCCTCTCCTATTGGGCTCGAGCGAGGCAACGAGGAGGAGGCAGGCGCGAGGCCTCCTGTTCGTCTGCTGCGGCCGGAAGGATGAGGAGGAGGGCACGCAAGGTGGAGCTCGGGCGCGCTGGATCGGGAAAAAGGAGGAGGTTGGAGAGGATTTGGATCGGGAGGAGTGCGGCTCTGGTGCGCGGGGCGATGGGATCAAGGGAGATCGAGTGAGGGGATCCCTAGAGGATTAGTGGTGGCATTCGAGAGAGATGGATGGGACAACTCCCCTAGAAATTAGGGTTGACTGTTTATATAGATAGGTTGGTTAGGATAGGGGCTACTCTGTCCATCCGATCATAATCGGACGATCCCAGATAAAATAGCTAGGGGTTCCAAATAAGAAAACGGTGACGTTTTGTAGATGTTTGGGGATGATCCGGACACAACGGTAACGACTGTCCGGGTCGGGTCCGGGACAACTTACGGACACGCGCGCGAGGAGGGTCACGGGCTGCCGAGTGAGGTTTGGTTGGGTCTGGCGGATTGTGAAGAGCGGGTTGGTTTTAGAGAAGAGGGGAGATGTGCAGCCCGGCACGGTTTCCGGAGACCGAAAACGTCCGACGTTAGACTGGCTACACTGCCGCTATAGTTATCCGTTGGGGCATCAAACGATCTCCAAATGCGATGAAACTTGATAGGTGGTCTATCTACATTATAATAAGACCACACGTCAACTCTCATCCCATTCTGAGAACATTTTCCGGCCACTAATAAAATACTATATCGGACATGCCGCGGGCGCATGCAAGTGTGGTTGGGCTCAGAATGGACAACGGAGAGAACTCGGAGAACCCGGACGAATGCAAGTTTTCAAACATGATGATGCAATGCACATGATGACATGATAAGATGCAACACGCAAGAAAATGACAAGGCAACAACAACGAATAACTGGAGGACCCCTAGCACATCGGTCTCGGGGTGCTACAATATCTTTGCCATCAGGGATGCTCATATCGATTTTAGTGGAACTGCACAAAAGCATCGTACGATTCGAGCATGCCAACTGTCTTTCCTTCAACATGTTCTACCTAGCCTGGAAATTAAATCTTGTTTAGGGTTTAAGTTGTAGTGACCCGATCAATAATTTTTATTTTGTACTCGCTCTCACAACTTTTGTCTTTTGTTGTGAAGTAAATATTGGCTACGATCTGTGAATCATTGAGATGCATCAGCATGCGTGTTAGTTTTCCTTTATATTTAATGGAATTTTGTAACGGGGCAACCTTGGAGTAGGAATAAAAATGGAGTGGAAAGTTTCCGTTTTTCCGAAGAAAAAATGGAAACGGAGAGAAACCAACGTTTCATTTCGTTGGATCGCGCCATTGAGCAAAACCAACGTTTAAATAACGTCTGTCGTGTTCGTGTCTCACCCTCCTCCACGGCTCAACCACAAATGGTCACTCGGCATGCCACTCACCGCAAACCAAGTATATGATAACTTTCCCGCTTCCTTGTCGATGGATTGCGCCATGGAGTACTAGCACTACTGGAAGAGATTGACGAGTTGGGGGATGACAACTAGCTGTAGCACGGACTCCCAAGAACTTTTTACATGCATGTTGTGGCCGGCTATTGCAACCTTTTAACGCGGAGCAGCCGCGTGCATCAGGAAGCCGCGCGGGTGACGCTCTCTTGGCCGGGGCGCTGCTTCAATGCCGGCGCCAGTGAGAGGTCGCGTCCGCTCTGCCGGGCATGAATGTGGCACTAAACGTTTCAGGAGGAAGCACGCGCGGGTGATGAAGAGGGTTCGGGTTGGTCAGGAGCGGGCGTGGCAGCGGTCTGGACGCCTGCAAACAAGAGATGATGTACGTCAATATTCCTGTGTATATAATTAACAACGTAAATAATGTTCTAGTTGGACAAATATGATTGGATATGGATATGGAGATGGAGATGGAATTTTACGTGAACATGGATATGCATGTCTATGTATTTTTTTTGCAGGAACAAACTTGTATTACTAACTTAGCCAGGCTACACTCAGAGTTACAAAGTTTGACAATGCCAACAGGGCTTGAACCTAGCCAAACAGCGATACGGCCACTAGTCCTACCATAATGAGCTAAAGTATGACTGACAGTGTTGTTGTTTCTTTGAACATGAGCAATACAAGTATTTCCGAGTGCCATGAGCGATCTAATCTCACGCACCAAAAAACCAAACCAAGATCTATCAAGATCTTCATTCCTAATCCTCACCATATTTGTAGCTTCAAGGCAATCAGTCTCGATATTGATATTTGGAGCTTAGACTCCCCATGTACTTTATTATATTAATATAATTTATCGTAGAATGATTGTTCTATGGTGTGTGGGTAAAAAAAGATTACTCCACTACAATGCGAGTGACAAACCCTCTTTGATGGCCAACAATTCTGCTTCCAGTGCGTTCGCGCAATAACTCAAGCTTCTACATGAAGAGAAAATTATAGTACCCCCATGATCCCTTAGGCCTTGTACAATGGTAGGTGCTTAAGGATGTGCTTAGAAAGATAAACCGGATTTTTCTGAACCACCAATGCTTATTTCTACATGAGAGACGCTTAGTTAAGCATTTACCCTTTACAAATAGGCACTGGTGCTGAAGGAAATCCTGGTTTATTTCCCTAAGCACCTCCCTTAAGCAGCTACCATTGTATAAGGCCTTGGTATCATGCATGTACAAGCAGTTCCATTCTCTCGCAAGAAGGAACCATCCATATTTAGTTTTACTCAGCCATCCTCGGATGCATGTCTATGTCTATGTGTGTGTGCACAATGACTCTCGCCACCTGGAAGCAGGGGCTTGTTTTTGATCGAGTTTTCTTTCTTGGTATGTTAAAAAATTGACCGCCAGTTTTTTTTTCTAGGGACGCGCCTATTCTATTTAAAACCACTACTATGGAGAGATTTTTTACTCCATTGTATATGTAGCCTCTTGTTTGCTAGGGTTTCTCGCGTCTAGCTCTCTCACCCTCTCCATATCAAAACAAGATGATAGTGTCCACTCTATCTCTCTCCTCACCGGTGGTCACAGATCTGTCTGAATCCCGTCCGCTGTGGGAGGTGAGGAGGTGCAGCGTTGACGTTGTTGTCGGTGTCAAAACTGGCGGATCTCGGGTAGGCCATCCCGAACTGTGCATCTAAGGTCGATGGTAACAGGAGACAGGGGACACGAAGTTTTACCCAGGTTCGGGCCCTCTCGATGGAGGTAATACCCTACGTCCTGCTTGATTGATATTAATGAGTATGAAGATTACAGGAGTTGATCTACCACGAGATCATTGTGGCTAAAACCCTAGGAGTCTAGCATGTATGATTGTAATTGCCTCTACGGACTAAACCCTCCGGTTTATATGGGCACCGGAGGGGACTAGGGTTGTACAAAGTCGGTTACAGAGAAAGGAATCTTCATATCTGAACGCCAGGCTTGCCATCCATGCCAAGGAGAGTCCCATCCGGACACGGGAGAGAGTCTTGTGTCTTGTATCTTCACAGCCCATCAGTCCGGCCCATGTCCAACAGGCCGGACGCCCGAGGACCCCTTAATCCAGGACTACCTCAGTTGTCGCCGTCGGCAATGGAGGAAGCCGATGCGTGATACGTCTCCAACGTATCTATAACTTTTGATTGCTCCATGCTATATCATCTACTGTTTTGGACATTATTGGGCTTTATTTTCCACTTTTATATTATTTTCGGGACTAAGCTATTAACCGGACGCCCAGCCCAGAATTGCTGTTTTTTGCCTATTTTAGGGTTTCGAAGAAAAGGAATATCAACGGAGTCCAAACGGAATGAAACCTCCGGGAATGTCATTTTCTCGCCGAACATGATCCAGGAGACTTGGACCCTACGTCAAGAAACAAAGGAGGAGGCCACGAGGTAGGGGGCGTGCCTACCCCCCCCAAGCGCGCCCTCCACCCTCGTGGGCCCCCTGTTGCTCCACCGACGTACTCCTTCCTCCTATCCACCAGATCCTATCTTGGGCCCTATTCCAGAGCTCCGCCGGAGGGGGTATCCATCACGGAGGGCTTCTACATCAACACCATAGCCTCTCAGATGAAGTGTGAGTAGTTTACCTCAGACCTTCAGGTTCATAGTTATTAGCTAGATGGCTTCTTCTCTATTTCTGGATCTCAATAGAATGTTCTCCCCCTCTCTTGTGGAGATCTATTCGATGTAATTTTATTTTTGCGATGTGTTTGTTGAGACCGATGAATAGTGGGTTTATAATCAAGTTTATCTATGAACAATATTTGAATCTTCTCAGAATTCTTTTATGTATGATTGGTTATCTTTGCAAGTCTCTTCGTATTATCAGGTTGGTTTGGCCTACTAGATTGATCTTTCTTGCAATGGGAGAAGCGCTTAGCTTTGGGTTCAATCTTGCGGTGTCCTTTCCAAGTGACAGTAGGGGCAGCAAGGCACGTATTGTATTGTTGCCATCGAGGATAACAAGATGGGTTTTTTTATCATATTGCATGAATTTCTCCCTCTACATCATGTCATCTTGCTTAAGGCGTTACTCTGTTTTCATGAACTTAATACTCTACATGCATGCTGGATAGCGGTCGATGTGTGGAGTAATAGTAGTAGATGCAGGCTGGAGTCGGTCTACTTGTCTCGGACATGATGCCTATATACATGATCATACCTAGATATTCTCATAACTATGCTCAGTTATGTCAATTGCTCAACAGTAATTCGTTCACCCACCGTAGAATACGTATGCTCTCGAGAGAAGCCACTAGTGAAACTTATGGCCCCCGGGTCTATCTTCATCATATTAATCTTCAAATACTTAGTTATTTCATTTGTTTTTTACTTTGCCTTTATTTTACTTTGCATCTTTATCACAAAAATACCAAAAATATTATCTTATCATATCTATCAGATCTCACTCTCGTAAGTGACCATGAAGGGATTGACAACCCCTTATCGCGTTGGTTGCGATGAGTTATTTGCTTTGTGCAGGTACTAGGGGACGCGCGCGCAACCTCCTACTGGATTGATACCTTGGTTCTCAAAAACTGATGGAAATACTTACACTACTTTGCTGCATCATCCTTTCCTCTTCGGGGAAATCCAACACAGTGCTCAAGAGGTAGCAAGAGGAATTTTTGGCGCCGTTGCCGGGGTGGTTCGTGCAAGTCAAGATTTGACTTCCAACAACGAGCCATTTTTGGCGCCTACGCAAAAGTCAACATACCAAGTACCCATCACAATCCTTATCTCCTGCATTACATTATTTTCCATTTGCCTCTCGTTTTCCTCTCCCCCACTTAACCCTTGTCGTTTTATTCTCTCTCTCTCTCTATCCTCCCTCTCTTTCTCTATTTGCCTCTTTTTGCCCGCTTGCTTTTTGTTTGCTTGTGTGTTGGATTGCTTGCTTGTCTCGATGGCTCAAGATAACACTAAATTGTGTGACTTTACAAATACCAACAACAATGATTTTATTAGCACTCCGATTGCTCCTCTTACCGATGCTGAATCTTGTGAAATTAATGCCGCTTTTGCCGAATCTTGTCATGAAAGATCTGTTTTCCGGCCTTCCTAGTGAAGATGTCGCTACCCATCTAAATAGCTTCGTTGATTTGTGTGATATGCAAAAGAAGAAAGATTTGTATAATGATATTGTTAAGTTGAAGCTATTTCCTTTTTCACTTAGAGATCGTGCTAAAGCTTGGTTTTCGTCTTTGCCTAAAAATAGTATTGATTCGTGGAACAAGTGCAAAGATGCTTTTATCTCTAAGTATTTTCCTCCCACTAAGATCATCTCCCTTAGAAACGATATTATGAATTTTAAGCAACTTGATCATGAACATGTTGCACAAGCTTGGGAGAGTATGAAATTAATGATACATAATTGCCCTACTCATGGTTTGAATTTGTTGATGATTATACAAAAAATTTATACCGGATTGAATTTTGCTTCTAGAAATCTTTGAGATTCGGCCACGGGAGGCACTTTTATGTAAATCACTTTAGGAGAAGCTACTAAACTCCTAGATAATATTATGGTTAATTATTCACAATGGCATACTGAAAGATCTACTAATAAAAAGGTGCATGCAATAGAAGAAATTAATGTTTTGAGTGGAAAGATGGATAAACATATGAAATTATTTTCTAGTAAGAGTGTTTCTTCTGATCCTATTGATATGCCCTTGTCTACTGTGATTGAGAATAATAATGAATCTATGGATGTGAATTTTGTTGGTAGGAAGAATTTTGGTAACAACGCGTATAGTGGAAATTTTAATCCTAGGCCTTATCCTAGTAATCCCTCTAATAATTATGGTAATTCCTACAACACTTCTTATGGAAATTATAATAAGATGCCCTCTTATTTTGAATCTAATATTGAAGAACTTATTACTTTGCAAAAGAATTTCAATATTTGATTGAAGAAAAATGCTTAAGATTGATGATTTGGCTAGGAACGTTGATAGAATTTCTCTTGATGTTGATTCTTTGAAACTTAGATCTATTCCACCTAAGCATGATATCAATGAGTCTCTCAAGGCCATGAGAATTTCCATTGATGATTGGAAACAAAGAACCGCTAGGATGCGTGCTAAGAAAGGTGCCTTTATAAGAGCGTGTTCTTCTAGTTCCTATGAAAATAAATATGAAGATCTAAAAGTTATTGATGTGTCCCCTATTAAATCTTTGTTTCGCAATATGAATCTTGATAATGATGGGACTAAATATGATCCACCTTTACGTAGAAGGCGTTCAAAAATTCAGAGTTTTTAGAAATTAAAACCCTAGATGTTGCTAAACCCAGTATTTTGGATTTCAAGGAATTTAATTATGAAAATTGCTATTTGATTGATTGTATTTCCTTGTTGCAATCCGTGCTAAATTCTCCTCATGCTTATAGTCAAAATAAAGCGTTTACTAAACATATCGTTGATGCCTTGATGCAATCTTTTGAAGAAAAACTTGAATTGGAAGTTTCCATCCCTAGAAAACTTTATGATGAGTGGGAACCAACTATTAAAATTAAGATTAAAGATCATGAGTTCTATGCTTCATGTGATTTGGGTGCTAGTGTTTCCACGATTCCAAAGACTTTGTGTAATTTGTTAGGTTTCCATGATTTTGATGATTGCTCTCTAAACTTGCACCTTGCAGATTCCACTATTAAGAAAACTATGGGAAGAATTAATGATATTCTTATTGTCGCCAATAGGAATTATGTGCCCGTAGATTTTATTGTTCTTGACATAGATTGCAATCCTTCATGTCCTATTATTCTTGGTAGACCTTTCCTTAGAACGATTGGTGCAATTATTGATATGAAGGAAGGAAATATTAGATTTCAATTTCCGTTAAGGAAAGTCATGGAACACTTTCCTAGAAAGAAAATTAAATTAGCTTATGAATCTATTATGAGAGCCACTTATGGATTGCCTACCAAAGATGGCAATACCTAGATCTATCCTTGCTTTTTATGTCTAGCTAGGGGCGTTAAACGATAGCGCTTGTTGGGAGGCAACCCAATTTTATGTTTATTCCTTGCTTTTTGATCCTGTTTAGTAATAAATAATTTATCTAGCCTATGTTTTCATTGTGTTTTTTGTGTTTAATTAGTGTTTGTTCCAAGTAGAACCGTTGGGAAGACTTGGGGAAAGTCTTGATATCTTGCTTTAAAAAACAGAAACTTTGGCGCTCACGAGAACTGCTGCCATTTTCATTTGGAAAGTGCTATTTAGTTAATTCGTTTTGAATATGATTAATAGATAAATACCTCACGTCCAGAAATTTATTTTAGAATTTTTGGGGTTCCAGATCTTGCGCCAGCTACAGATTACTCAGACTGTTCTGTTTTTGACAGATTCTGTTTTTCGTGTGTTGTTTGCTTATTTTGATGAATCTATGGCTAGTAAAATAGTTTATAAACCATAGAAAAGTTGGAATACAGTAGGTATAACACCAATATAAATAAATAATGAGTTCAATACAGTACCTTGAAGTGGTCTTTTGTTTTCTTTCGCTAACGGAGCTCACGAGATTTTCTACTTTGAATTTTGTGTTGTGAAGTTTTCAAATTGTGGGTAAATATTTGATGGATTATGGAACAAGGAGTTGCAAGAGCCTAATATTGGGGATGCCCATGCCAACCCCAAGATAATCTAAGGACACCTAAAAGCTAAATCTTGGGGATGCCCCGGAAGGCATCCCCTCTTACGTCTACTTCTATCGGTAACTTTACTTGGAGCTATATTTTTATTCACCACATGATATGTGTTTTGCTTGGAGCGTCTTGTATGATTTGAGTCTTTTATTTGTTAGTTTACCACAATCATCCTTTCTGTACACACCTTTTGAGAGAGCCATACATGATTTGGAATTTGTTATAATACTCTATATGCTTCGCTTATATCTTTTGAGTTATATAGTTTTGCTCTAGTACTTCACTTATATCTTTTAGAGCACGGTGGTGGATTTGTTTTATAGAAACTATTGGTCTCTCATGATTCACTTAGATTATTTTGAGAGTCTTAAATAGCATGGTAATTTTCTTAAATAATCCTAATATGCTAGGTATTCAAGATTAGTAAGAACTTTCCAATGAGTGTTTTGAATACTAAGAAAAGTTTGATGCTTGATGGTTGTTTTGAGATATGGAGGTAATAATATCAAAGTCATGCTAGTTGAGTAGTTGTGAATTTGGGAAGTGCTTGTGTTGAAGTTTACAAGTCCCGTAGCATGCACGTATGGTAAACGTTATGTAACAAATTTGAAACATGAGGCGTTATTTGATTCTCCTCCTTATGAGTGGCGGTCGGGGACGAGCGATGGTCTTTTCCTACCAATCTATCCCCCTAGGAGCATGCCCGTAGTGCTTGGTTTTTGATGACTTGTAGATTTTTGCAATAAGTATGTGAGTTGTTTATGACTAATGTTGAGTCCATGGATTATAGGCACTCTCACCCTTCCATCATTGCTAGCTTCTTCGGTACCGTGCATTGCCCTTTCTCACATTGAGAGTTGGTGCAAACTTCGCCGGTGCATCCAAACCCCGTGATATGATATGCTCTTTCACACATAAACCTCGTTATATGTTTCTCAAAACAGCCACCATACCTACCTATTATGGCATTTCCATAGCCATTCCGAGATATATTGCCATGCAACTTTCCACCATTCCTTTTATCATGACACATTCGTCATTGTCATATTGCTTAACATGATCATGTAGTTGACATAGTATTTGTGGCAAAGCCACCGTTCATAATTTTCATACATGTCACTATTGATTCATTGCATATCCCGGTACACCACCGGAGGCATTCATATAGAGTCATCTTTTGTTCTAGTATCGAGTTGTAAATAAATAGAAGTGTGATGATCATCATTTTCTAGAGCATTGTCCCAAGTGAGGAATATATAAAAAAAGAAAGGCCATAAAAAAAGAGAAGGCCCCAAAAAATGAGAGAAAAAGAGAGAAGGGACAATGCTACTATCCTTTGCCACACTTGTGCCTCAAAGTAGCACCATAATCCTTTGCCACACTAGTGGGAATTTTCATTATAGAACTTGGCTTGTATATTCCAACAATGGGCCTCCTCAAGTGCCCTAGGTCTTCGTGAGAAAGCAAGTTGGATGCACACCCACTTAGTTTCTTTTGTTGAGCTTTCATACATTTATAGCTCTAGTGCATCCGTTGCATGGCAATCCCTACTCCTTGCATTAACATTAATCGATGGGCATCTCCATAGCCCATTGATTAGCCTCGTTGATGTGAGACTTTCTCCCTTTTTGTCTTCTCCACATAACCCCCATCATCATATTCTATTCCACCCATAGTGCTATGCCCATGGCTCATGCTCATATATTGTGTGAAAGTTTATAGGTTTGAGATTTCTAAAGTATGAAACAATTGCTTGGCTTGTCATCGGGGTTGTGCATGATGAGAGCATTCTTGTGTGACGAAAATGGAGCATGACTAAACTATATGATTTTGTAGGGATGAACTTTCTTCGGCCATGTTATTTTGAGAAGACATAATTGCTTAGTTAGTATGCTTGAAGTATTATTATTTTTATGTCAATATGAACTTTTATCTTGAATCTTTTGGATCTGAATATTCATGCCACAATTAAGAAGAATTACATTAAAATTATGCCTAGTAGCATTCCACATCAAAAATTCTGTTTTTATCATTTACCTACTCGAGGACGAGCAGGAATTAAGCTTGGGGATGATTGATACGTCTCCAACGTATCTATAATTTTTGATTGCTCCATGCTGTATTATCTACTATTTTGGACATTATTGGGCTTTGTTTTCCACTTTTATATTATTTTTGGGACTAACCTATTAACCGGAGGCCCAACCCAGAATTGCTGTTTTTTGGCCTATTTTAGGGTTTTGAAGAAAAGGAATATCAAATGGAGTCCAAACGGAATGAAACCTTCGGGACCGTGATTTTCTCGCCGAACATGATCCAGGCGACTTGGACCCTACGTCAAGAAACAAAGGAGGAGGCCACGAGGTAGGGGGGCGCGCCTACCCCCCAGGCGCACCCTCCACCCTCGTGGGCCCCCTGTTGCTCCACCGACATACTCCTTCCTCCTATATATACCTACGTACCCCCAAACGATCATATACGGATCCAAAACCCTAATGCCACCGCTGTAAATTTCTATATCCACGAGATCCCATCTTGGGGCCTGTTCCGAAGCTCCGCTGGAGGGGGTATCCATCACGAAGGGCTTTTACATCAACACCATAGCCTCTCCTATGAAGTGTGAGTAGTTTACCTCAGACCTTCGGGTCCATAGTTATTAGCTAGATGGCTTCTTCTCTCTTTTTGGATCTCAATACAATGTTCTCCCCCTCTCTTGTGGAGACTATTCAATGTAATCTTCTTTTTGCGGTGTGTTTGTTGGGACCAATGAATTATGGGTTTATGATCAAGTTTATCTATGAACAATATTTGAATCTTCTCTGAATTCTTTTATGTATGATTGGTTATGTTTGCAAGTCTCTTCGAATTATCAGTTTCGTTTGGCCTACTAGATTGATCTTTCTTGCAATGGGAGAAGTGCTTAGCTTTGGGTTCAATCTTGCGGTGTCCTTTTCCAGTGATAGTAGGGGCAGCAATGCACATATTATATTGTTGCCATCGAGGATAACAAGATGGAGGTTTTATCATATTTCATGAATTTATCCCTCTACATCATGTCATCTTGCTTAAGGCGTTACGCTGTTTTCATGAACTTAATACTCTAGATGCATGCTGGATAGCGGTCGATGAGTGGAGTAATAGTAGTAGATGTAGGCAGGAGTCGGTCTACTCGTCTCAGACTTGATGCCTATATACATGATCATACCTAGATATTCTCATAACTATGCTCAATTCTGTCAATTGCTCAATAGTAATTCGTTCACCCACCGTAGAATACGTATGCTCTCGAGAGAAGCCACTAGTGAAACCTATGGCCCCCGAGTCTATCTTCATCATATTAATTTTCAAATACTTAGTTATTTCCTTTGTTTTTTTACTTTGCCTTTATTTTACTTTGCATCTTTATGACAAAAGTACCAAAAATATTATCTTATCATATCTATCAGATCTCACTCTCCTAAGTGACCGTGAAGGGATTGACAACCCCTTATCGCGTTGGTTGCGAGGAGTTATTTGCTTTGTGCAGGTACGAGGGGGACGCGCGCGCATCCTCCTACTGGATTGATACATGGTTCTAAAAAACTTAGGGAAATACTTATGCTACTTTGCTACATCATCCTTTCCTCTTCGGGGAAATCCAACACAGTGCTCAAGAGGTAGCAATGCGCACTGTCCTCTCGGAGTCGGCGCTGGCACGGACGAAGGTCCTTCGCGCCCTTGTTCGCTGCCGTCATGTGGGCAGATCCCGCCCGCCCGCCTAAGCGACATCTCGTCCACCTGATGTATAACTTCTTGTACTGTTCCAGCTCCCTAGGTCACTGCTTGCGGGTTTTCTTCTATGCGACTACTCCCTAGCTCCCCATGTATAGTAGTTAGGGTTTGTCGGCTGGTCCAAAATCACCTACTATTATGGAGGAAATGGCACTCGAAAAGTTGTCCTAATTGATGCCTCGGTAGAGTTATACATGTTGTTTCGACAAAAAGTACATGGTGGTTGTGCGGTCATTGTCCATATGCTCCTATTTGCTGCTGCTAATCTAATACTATCACTGGTTAAATGAACAAATGCTTTTTTTCTCGGGTATCCTTGTTTAGTTCCCATCAAGATAATCGTGATGCTTCTGTTTGTTGGTGTACTTTTCATTAATTCTTATTGATAATTGAGATGTCGTTGTTAATCTTGTACCACTGCCAAAACAAAGTAACAACACTATATCCCTTTTTTATACTTTTGCAAACAGTGATGCGTATCTCCATACCCGGGCATGTCTTCCTCAATTTTAGTGGAACTGCACAAAATTGGATGGCCATTGTTGTTTTGCCTCATTGTCCTCTGCCATGTGGTTCTTGCTTCCTCAAGCTTGATTAATGAGAAGAAACAGACCACTGTGAGGATTTGTCGAACTTCATAGGTTCCTCACCCAAACTTGATGCCAAATGGATGACGCATCACCATGATGACCTATCGATGCTCATGGTTGCACCTCATGGTTGCGTCAGCTGGTGAAGCTGGTCGATTTTCCACGAAAAACAAGTTGTCTTCCATTAGTGTTATTTGCTAGTTACCCACAAAGATGATATCCTTCATCAGTTCACCTTGGTTGCATTGGAGACGCAGTCGTCTTTCACGTTGGTGCAATTTTATCACACAATTGGCTATGAGCCAAATGTTTCCTCGAAGAAGGATCGACGTCGGTACTACGAGCATTAGTTTTGTATTGATTTCTAAGCCCTCTCACAACATTGTCTTCAGCTCCCCTGTAATTTTATTTTTCCAACTATTAACTTTGATTAAAAAATGGTGTGGACTAAAAACCCAGATGGACGTAGTACCCCTCCATTTTTATTTACTCTGCATATTAGATTTGACTGAAGTCAAACTTTGTAAAGTTTGACCAAGTTTAGGCCGAACACAACAAACCATAATTATTGAGAGAGGGCAAACTTTACATACTATCAAACCTTTCTGATAATTGAAATTAAAATTCTTTATTTGTACAAACTCTCACATGTTTCCGATAATTTGGCGCTCGTGTGGTTTTTCACTTAAGAGAGGGTAGTGTACTGCACGCCCCAGACAGGAAGTGCGACCAGGACGCATGGATCATTAGTTCATCGGAAGTAGTAGTTTTCTTCACAGGTATGTTAAATTAAGAGTTTTGTTTCGTACGCACACAATTTAAAATGATTGTTATGGAGAGAATAAGAAAACCACTCCACTATATATTAGTAGTATACACGAGTACTAGATGGACGCAGCTTCATTGACTTAGTGCACCTGCCTTTGGGTTTTTATGACAGGTGGGACCAAAATGTGGCTGGCCCACCTGTCATACAACCAAAAGCAGGTGTAGTTAAGGTACCAGAGCTCAGTCCGTACTACAGTATATATGTAGTACTATATAAGATGGAGCCTCGGCGCTTGTTCGCTAGAGTTTGCACTCTCCATACTCTGGAAGCTCAGCGTTCCTTTGCTAGGGTTTGCTATATTCACAGTCTCTCACCCAGTCACCCTCTTCACAGATCTAAACAAGACTGCGTTGGCCTCTGTCTCTCTCTCTCCCCCCTTAGAGCTGGTGAAGGAGGCGTTTGGATCCCGTTGTACCGGGAAGGGGAGGAGGTGCAGCGTTCACTCTATCGCCTTCGGCGAGGGAGGAAATCCACTACCGGCTACGCTATTCTCTTTCACCCAACACCTGTGTGGGAGGGCCACCGACCCCTTCTTCCTCGCTGCCGTACGTAGTGTGGGCAAATCCTGCCTCCCGCTGCACGCCTTGCCACATCCCGATGACCCTAAGGTATAAGTTTCTTTGAAACCGTCATTGCTCTAGCTGCATGCGGATCTTTTTCGATTCTGTAGTCGAATCTAGGTCTTGGTTCAAAGAGGAAAGAACGGTGCGGTGGCGTGGAGCATGAATCTTGGACGTGGTTCAATGAGGAAAGGAGGGAGGAAAAGTAGTATAGACTAGCTATCCACCCGCTTTGTTCGTTGAAAAGGGAAAAAGGGGGTAACCCAGTACACACATTTGTAAGGAACTGATCTCTTTGTTGAAAAGGGAAAGAAACTAGGGGGTCGGATAGTTTGTGCAGGACTAGATTTGCTTCCCTCACATAGGAAAAAGGTTCAAAGAGAACAAATATGGGACCAATGCAGATATGTTGCTTGGCTCCATACTCTGCATCACCCATTTATACGTGGGGACGCACATGGTGCTGGCATGTCCCATGTCCCATGTCCATACAACTATTTTGTTGTTGTTAATCTAAGAATGTTGCTGGAAAATTGAAGCAATGCCACTGTTAAAAGTAAATTACATTCTTAACGAATGTTGTTTTAAGAGAATGTCTCTGTTAATAAGAATCAATGCAACCGTTTTAGAAATGCTACTATCCTACTTTGTTTTCCATCAAGATAAGTTAGATGCTTCTTTTTGTCGCCGTTTGTTTCATCCTCCTTTATTGGCAAGTAATTGTTTCCTTTTTTTGCTTCTGTTAAAACAGGGATATCTATTCAACTTGTTGCTAGAGCAAACTTAAACGTCACACCAGCGACTTTCCTTGATTTCAGTGCAACTGCACAAAACTAGATTGGATTTCCTATTCGTGTTGGCAGATTCGTAGGTGATGTTGTGTGCGTCATGACATGTTGGTACTTTCCTTCATCCACATGATCGTGCACTGTGTCTTGAGATGCTGTGCTATTTGTATTGCTACTATTTTAAATAAATGTTGAATTGAAGCTATTGTATTGCTCTCTTTTCCCATTAAGTAGTGAACCAAAAAAGGTACCAACCCAGACATGATGCTTGTTGCTTTGTTACAACAAACTCTGCATCACCCCCTTTATAATTAGATGGAAGCACATGGTGTTGCTGTGCCCACTCTCCCCTGGAACTGTTTATGCCTTTTCTTAATCCAATGCCACTGGTAAAATTAAGCAATGCCACTCTTAGAATTAACTACTGAACTGTTTAAGTGACTTTCTCTGTTAATATGAATCAATGTAACCGTTTTAGAAATGCTACTATCCTATACTTTGTTTTCCATCAAGATAAGGTAGATTCTTCTTTTTGTGGCCGCATGTTTCATCTTCCTTTATTGGCCAGTAATTGTTTCCTTTTTTGATTCTGTCAAAATAGGGATATCTATTCAACTTGTTGCTATAGCAAACTTAAATGTCAAAAAGAAGCCTCTATCAAAACTGGCAACTTTGCTTGATTTCAGTGCAAGTGCACAAAACGAGATTGGATTTCCTATTCATGTTGGTAGATTCATATTATTTTGGTTGTCTCATGAAAGGTCAGTACATGCCTTCATCCACATGATTGTGCAGTGTGATTTGAGATGTTGTGCTACTTGTATTGGTACTGTTTTAAATAAATGTTGAATTGAGGATTATGTATTGCTCTCTTTTCCCATTAAGTAGTGAAAAAAATGGTATCAGCCCAGACATGATGCTTGTTGCTTTGTTACAACAAACTCCGCATCACCCTCTTTATAACTAGACGGAAGCACATGGTGTTGTTGCGCCCACTCTCCCTGGAACTGTTTATGCTTTTTGTTAATCTAATGCCGCTGGTAAAATTAAGCAATGCCACTCTCAGAATTAACTACTGAATCTTAGTTCAAAACTGCAACACTTGTTAGGGATTGGCGGAATTACTATTTTTGTGGCCGCATGTTTCATCCTCCTTTATTTTGCCAGTAATTGATTCCTTTTTTGCCTTTGTTAGAACAGGGATATCTATTCAACTTGTTGCTATTGCGACATTTTGCTTCGCTACACGAAACACTTATGTTTTAAGAGTGTTTTGTGCAGTTCAACTTGAATGGCACACCGACGACTTTGCTTAATTTTGGTGGAACTACACAAAAGGAGATCAGGGATTTTGATATATGTGTTGGGATTTCTTTCAAGTCCTCTATGCGAGTTGTTTCAAATCTTGGTCAAGAAAGGTCAGTACCGACTTTCGTCCACATGATGCTGCAGTGTGCTTTGAGATGTTGTGCTACTTGTATTGGTACTGTTTTGGATAAATGTTGAATTACAGCTATTGAACTGATGTCTTTTACCATTGAGTGGAAAAAATTATTCCAACCCAGACATGATGCTTGTTTCTTTGTTACAACAAAACTCTACATCACCCCCTTTATAAGTAGATGGAAGCACATGGTGTTGTTGTGCCCACTCTCCCGTGGAACTGTTTATGCTTTTTGTTAATCTAATGCCGCTGGTAAAATTAAGCAATGCCACTCTGAGAATTAACTACTGAATCTTAGTTCAAAACTGCTACATTTGTTAGGAATTGGCGGGATGACCATATTTGTGGCCGCATGTTTCATCCTCCTTTATTAGCCAGTAACTGATTCCTTTTTTGCCTCTATTAAAAGAAGGATATCTATTCAACTTGTTGCTATTGTAGACCATATTTCCATATATGTGTTGAGATCTCTTTTAGATCTTCCTCACGAGTTGTTTCAAATTTTGGTCTTGAAAGGTCGGTACCGACTTTCCTCAGAATTAACTACTGAATCTTAGTTCAAAACTGCAACACTTGTTAGGGATCAGCGAGAGTACTATTTCTGTTAGGGATCGGTCGGAGTACATGTTTAAGAAATGTATTGTTCAGATGATATCTCTATTATATTATATCAGTTACAGTGTTTTACAAATGGTACTATCCTGCTTTGTAGTTCTTTCTACATGTTTAACCAAGGTATTGTTAAGATAATGTCTCGGTTAAAATGAATCAGTCGCATTGTTTTAGGAATGGTACCTTTCTGCTTTGTCATTCTTTATACATGTTGAAACAAGGCATTGTTAAGATAATGTCTCAGTTAATATGAATGAATCACACTGATGGAGAATTGCTACTCTCCTACTTTGTTTCCCATTAAGATAAGGTAGATCAGTAGATGTTTTTCTTCTGGGAGTACAAGTCATGAACCCTTATTTCTCAGTAATTGTTTCCCTTCTACCTATTGTTACCTACAGGGATATCAAAATTAAAGCTCGCAGTTTTATTCCGACATTGATTTTAGTTGAATTGCACAAAAGGAGCCAATGTGTCTAAGGAAAACTGCTCCATTAGTGGGTCCAGTTGGTTTTACCACTTTGCAGAAATAAGTAGTCACTATTTGCGCTACATTATAGAAGAAATGATCGAGAAGCTTTACAGAGTATTAGTAGATGCTGGTGACATGACTAGTCTGCAGACAACATAGGCAACTCTACAACACATGGAGTGCACTAGGCAAAAAGTGCCCAAACAAGTACAAGAAACCATGACAGGACTCCAAGTATGTCAATGTCATTCTAAGCAACAATGATGGGACATCTGGGTATGGAAATCTGTTTACCGTACTTTCAGTTTGTTAGTCCACCGATTGGTGGGTTGACACTGGGGCCAATATTCATGTGTGTGCTGATGTGGCTTTGTTTTCTTGCAGCATATAAATACGAAATCCACAGGGATGTCAGCTTGATTTTAGTGGAACTACACAAAATGTTCAGATGGTTCGTGTCCTCCATAATACTTCAGAATGCACAATACATAGAATGGTTCTCTAATCATTCGTCGTCACCTTGAGCCACCGGACTATCAGATGACAAACCTTGCCCATTACACAATCATAGCCATTACATATTTTGAATGGGAAAAGCTTGTCAAAGTTTAATCATTGATGTTAGCAAGAAGACATTAGTTTAATATATTGGAACTGGAAAACCTTATCAAATTTTGCTCATTGATGTTAGCCAGAAGAAATGCATTTGATATTTTTGAGTGGGATGCCTTTTGCTGTGAGCACCGTCGGTCGTTTTTTCCTATTCCTGTCTTCAGTTCAGAAGTAAATATATACTCTGCTGAGATCCATAGTCACATGAATGTTGACTTATGTAAGGTATTTTAAGAGTTTGTTCTGAATGTTGTCTATGTAATGCCAGGCCTTGTGAGTTTGATTGCAAAGTTGAGCTTGGAATGCTGTGGCATGCGGCATCACGAGCTGTTCACCATGCCTCATGAGAACAATGCTTCATTTTGTTTTGAATGTTGAGCTAATTCCTGTGATTTGCATATTAAGAAGATCATCATCTTCCGTTGTTTCTGTGCTTAAGAAGTTCATTGTCTTATGTTTCATTCATAGCCTATACGACAACTCGGGTAGGTTAGAGGTGAAACCATATGATCTTCCAACCAACTCATCATCTTAGGCCGTGATTGGATCGTCTTTTTCCAACCAAAACCGCTTGTAAAACTGACGCTCGTAAATAAAAGCAGATGGTCTCGGGCGAAGCGTTTGATTGGTCGATTTGGACTAGTAAAATATACACTGGTCTCTCAAATTACACGTGTAACTCACCGATTTTTGTTACAGACCTCGGGCCCTCGGTTTCATTATGCCTGTATTTTACGTGTTGTTTCCAATGACGAGTAAATTACACTTGTATCTTAATAAAGGTGTGAAATAAAACAGAGCTCCCTAGCGCGGTCTTACCGTTTCATGCCGTCTGAGTCTCTCGAACGTGCTCATAGGTGTTCGATGATCCTGGCTTCCTGAATGAGCAGCGGGCGTTGTATCAGACCATCTGCAGGGCCCGCGAGGCCCTATCAATTGTCCTTCGAGTTGTTGCGCTCGTCGTGGCGCCGAGCATTGTCAACATGGTCAACGAACATGAGGATTCAGGTGATGACTTTATTTTGACAAGATGACAGTAGGGACCCACTAGGGCCATAGCCATACGTACGCAAGTGCCTCCTTATTATGTATAAATATTTTTTTTGCTTCATCCTGGTTTCCTGACATCACAGTCCCACATCATTGTCAACCTATGTAGTCAATAAACGAGAGAATTGCACAAGGAGCGGCCGATAGCTGGGACCAAGCAGCTTGAGCAGTATTTGTGTTTTTGAGGTGTGAGCACTGCAGAGCTTTTCTTGAGTGATGTTTTCGTTGTTGTTCAGAGGAGAGCAGGGTATTAACTGGGTAGGCTATGGTCCGTCTTGCCCAAGCTAGATATCCAGCCCAGATATTAATTTTTTAAGCTGAAAATGTCTATCCCAGCTATACTTTTTTTGAGGAATACCCAGGCAAGGTCAACTTGTTATTCTCCGCCCTGCTGGGCTGCAAATCTTTCCTAGGAGGGATGCATTAGGCTTAACAAGAAAATGGACTTTAAGAAATAATAAATGGGATGTAATTATAAAAACTAGGCTGTAACTAAAAAATGCACCAAACACGTAATTAGTTTATAAAATATTATCTTTGGATTTTGTAAATTTTAATTTCATTAATTGCTGCGCGCGCAATGTTTCATTGGATTTTTACGTAAGACAAATTGATATTGAAATTGTATTTAATCTGACTAGAAATTTCGGGATAAAAATATTTCGGATCCCATCAAAATGTGGGAAATTTTATTGAATTCGGTTTTGAACGTTTGGTGGAAATTATTAATCGTTGACCTAGCTAAAAATGAGCTATACTTTTAACAAACTGTAAATGGGCTATAGTAAATTCCATTAGAATTCAAAAATGGGCTGTACATTCTTACAAATCTCAAATGGGCTATAAGTTCTCTGCAACACACTTGTGGGCCTACTAAGTTGACGCGTCCCCTCAAAAACAAAAGTTGATGTGTATGCAAGGCTTTATCAACATATAGTCAACACACGGTTCTAGCAACAATGGTCGTTGGATGTGCATCCAATGGATGTCGTGCTTCTTCTTCAATCTCGGATATTCTAGCTTCACCCGCCCAGATAATGATTCCCACCTAACATCTGGGGCGCACCGTTGCGGAGGCTGACATGTGGGCCTACTAAGTTGAAGCATACCGAGGGCTTTGTCAACCTAGTCAATATAAATGATTCTAGCTGCAGTGACCGTATGATGTCCATCCAACGACCGTCGTGCTTCTTCAACCTCTGGTCTTCTTGCTCCTGCCTCCCGTGACCGGCTGTGCCGCCGCGGAGGCCTCACAGCCCCCTACTACTCCCACCGCTGGCTAGGCCCTACGCCGACGGCATCCTCACACCGCAGCCGAAAAGTGAACCCTCGTACTCCTCTCCGCGTGGGAATCCACTGCCGCGTCTTCCCCGGCCCCGCGTCGTCCCCTTCCTAGGCCTCGCCATCGTCCACCGCCTTGGTGCTCTCGACGCGGCGTGGTCAATGTGGTCAACGACCGACTTCCATCGGAAGAGTACTGTACATGGAAAGGCTAACAACTGGGTCCACGACCGCAGCAAGAAAGTGCCTCCTTATTACATGGAAAATAATTATTCCTCCACCTGACAGCAGGGACCCACCGGACGGGCCACCGTATTTCGCAAAAAAAACGTTTCCCCCCTGACTGTTGGGACCCACCAGCTACATCTTCGCAAGCAAGGAAGTGCATCCATATTACAGGCAAAAAAAGGATTCGCCCCCTGACTGCTAGGACCCACCAGCTACATCTTCGCATGCAAGGAAGTGCCTGATAGTCGGGACCGACCTGGCCGAAGCGTACGTAGCATTGTCATTCTGGTCTCGAACGTGTACGTACATACTGGTCGATCGGTGTGTCTGCAGGCTGCAGCGATGAACCGTGGCTGTGCAAGGAAGGGCACGTGTCGTAGTAGAGGCGTGCACGTGTCGTACTAGAAGCGCGCACGTGGCATGTACACGTAAGTACAACGGCTAGGGTGCAAGAAAGAAAATACGACCACATACGTACATACGGGCGGGGTCTCGAACGCCTACTCGCACATACGTACGGCCAGGGCTCGTGTACATGGCTATGGCTGGCTCGGAAAGGAGAAACTACGTCATTGTCGTGTTCATGGGGACTCAACCGGCTGGGTCGGAACGGAATGCATCGTCGTGTTCATCGGGAGCCAACCGGCTTGGATGGAACAACCGATGGAAACATGGCCTGGCGTACCGCAGAACGGAGGAAATGGCTTTGTGTTCGACCGGCCACGGTGGAAACGGGATCCTGTTCATCGGGAGGGGTCTGGCGTATAGCAAAATGGAGGAAACAGACCACCTACGATCTAAATGGGGTCTTGTTGATCGGGAGGGGTGTGGTGTACCACAAAACGGAGGAAACAGACTTGCGTTGGAGTGGAAACAGGGGTCCTTTTCATTGGGAGGGGTGTGGCGTACCGCAAAATGGGACTCCACGGGGTACTGTTCATCTCCACCGTCGACCTCCTCCGGCCTCCACGGGCTACTGTTCATCCAACGTCGACCTCCTCCAGCCACCACCTACGACTGTTCATCCAGGGGCTCCTATTCATCCAGCCTCCACCGCGCGCTCCTCCACCGGCTACTGTTCAACCAGCCCTCTCCACGGGGGTCCTGTTCAACCACCCCTCCATGGGCTACTTTTCATCTAGCCCTCCACCGGCTACTGTTCAACCAGCCGTCCACCGGCTACTGTTCAACCAGCCCTCCATGGGGTCCTATACATCGAGCCCTCCACAGGGTCCTGTTCATCAACCAGCTCGATCGATTGGGGTATTGTTCATCCAGCGGCAACGGCCTCTACTACCACAAGGTCCCGTTCATCCAACCCCCCACCGGGAACTGTTCATCCAAATCCCCTCAACTACACTCACTGTTCATCCAGAGGCAGCATCGATCGGCTTCAGTTAGCAGCAGTAGCAAAGGAATCACACACGGGTTCAGTTAACAGCAAGGGATCAATCAATCTCTCGGGTTCCGTAACGCGTAGCCTGCAGTGCAATCGCTCAGGTTCAGTTAGAGCCCAATGCCTCGCTCGGGTTCAGTTATAGCCCAACGGCTCGCACACACGCGCGCATGTACGAGGGATACGCGCATCGCTCGGCCCCGGACCACCCACCGTAACCGGGAACTCCCCGATATTTTCCTCGCCCTCGCTTCTACCATAGTTTTTTCCGTCATGGACGGCCCAAAGAATGTCATGCAGCTGCGTCTCCGGCCCGCCCAGGATGAAAAGCCCATTTTCTGTCATAGAAGTAGGACCCCACCACATCTATGATGATACCGGGTTTTTTCACAATTATCGTCATAGAAGTGTCATAAATATGACAGAATTTTTTTTCGTTCGGCCCAAAATGTCATGGATGTGTCTTTTTTTGTAGTGAGGGGTGTGGCGTACCACAAAACGGGACTCCACCAGATACGGTTCATCTCCACCATCGACCTCCTCCAGTCTCCAAGGGCTACTATCCACCGTCGACCTCCTCCAGCCTCCACCCGCGACTGTTCATCCACGGGCTCCTGTTCATCCAGCCTCCACCGTTCCTGCACCGGCTACTGTTCAACCAGCCCTCTCCACGGGGTCCTGTTCAACCACCCCTCCACGGGCTACTGTTCAACCAGCCCTCCACTAGCTACTGTTCAACCAGCCCTCCACAGGGTCTTGTTCATCCAGCCCTCCACGGGGTCTTGTTCATCCAGCCCTCCACGGGGTCCTGTTCATCCACCCCCAACCGGCTCGATCGGGGTCCTGTTCATCCAATAGCAACGGCCTCTACTACGTTGGGGTCCTGTTCATCCAACCCCCCACCGGGAACTGTTCATCCAACCCCCCCCCCCCCAACAACGCTCACTGTTCATCCAGAGGCGGCATCGATCGGCTTCAGTTAGCAGGAGTAGCTAAGGAATCACTCGAGTTCAGTTAACAACAAGGGGTCGATCACTCGGGTTTAGTAATGTAGCTAGTGCAATCGCTCGGGATTAGTTAGGTCCCAATGCCTTGCTCGGGTTTAGTTAGAGTGCAACGCCTCGCACACACGCGCATACATGTATGAGAGAAACGCGCATCGCTCGGCCCCAGGCCACCCACCGTAACCAGGAACTCCCCGATATTTTCCTCGCCCTCGCTTCTACCACAAATTTTTTCCGCCATGGATGGCCCAAGAATGTCATGCAGCTGCGTCTCCGGCCCGCCCAGGACGAAAAGCCCATTTTTGTCATAGAAGTAGGAGCCCACCACGTCGATGATGATACCGGGTTTAGTCAGAATTATCGTCATAGAAGTTTCATAAGCATGACATAAAAATATTTCGTTCGGCCCAAAATGTCACGGATGTGTTTTTTTTGTATTGATAGTATGGTTTAGATTATTCAATCTTTAGCTGTGAGTTGCAAATGCCACGCATTATCACATTATGGTACAACATGTCCACCACACCACACATATCACCGCTATATTCATGCACGCATAGGTTTATAACACTATGATCTCTTATTCAAAAATATGAATCCACTTTCATATGGAATTAGGATCTTTGTTAGTCTCTTACACCCACATAATCCTCTAACCTTTGAAGGTAGAACTAACTTTCTCTCGTGCATGCACACGCCCTCCCCCTCCCTTAGCACTCCATCCATCACGCACATTCATTTTTTCTTTAGATCGTTCTCCCACGGTCTCCAGAACTCCTTTCTGACACAACGATTGACAAAACCTCTCCATCGATGTCTGCCTACCACATACACACGCACTTTCCATCTCCTCCTTTCTATGTCCATGCCTCGTGTCTCTCATATGGTCCCACACACGTGTAAACACTCGCGTCTCTTTTCATCGATCACACAATCGCACACTCCTCCCCCTATCTAGCTAGTAGGCCTCTCGCACCACCTCCTAGCTCCATCTCTCTCTCTCTCTATCCGTCTCTCTGGGCCTTATTTGCCTCTAACATATGAATGTACATCGACGTCGGGCGCATGGGAGGCAAGGCTCCCATGGGCCCTAATGATGGGGGCAGCAAGTCCGGCCCCCGGCAGAATATTGCGCTGGAACCTCCCGTGGTTCCGGACTCTGTCGGGCGACCCCTCACTAAGGGAGGCGAGCTGTCTGTGCCGATGGACTCTGTCCATCCTGAGGCACCGGACAACTTGCTGGAAGCGCTTCACGCCGCTTCCATTGATGAAGAGCATCGCAATGTCATGAGTGCGGTGGTAGAGAATGTTTAGTCTGCTAAAAGCGGACTGACCGAAGCCTGTGCCAGCCTCCTAACAGGCTTTGAGGTAAGTAATCAATTTATAAGAGAATGTTATAGCATAGACAGTGGCCCCTGATGCTCTGTTTGGTGTTCGCAAAGAAAGGCCAAAAAGAGGATCAAATAATAATCACAGGAGTCTAATTAGAATGTGTATTATGTGAATAAGCAGGCTTCGCTGCTGGCCGCTGCCGCTCGCACTGCAGAGGTCTCCGCACTGAAGCGGGACCTTGAGCGGTCCAAAAAAGAGCTTGGCCTTACCAAGAGGCAACTCGAAGAGAACAAAGGTAAGTAGTACCCGTCCGTATATTGATAAGGAACAAAAAGGAATGTGGTTGTTAGGTCATAGGATCATCGTGAATTTTGCTAGGGGCCACGACCGAAGTGGCAGCCCTGAAGGAGGAGCTGTCCGAGGCCAAAGACAAAGCGGCCAAGGAGCGCACCGAGCACAAGAAGCAAGAGCCTCGAGTCGGCGAGGTGCAGCAAGAGCTCCAGGATTTCGTCAAAAAATACGAGTCCTTGGAGCGTGACTCTAAGACGCAAGGGTCTGAGATTGCGAAGGCCCTTGAGAACGCAAAAAATGCGAAGGCCGAAGCCCACTAGGCCCTCCAGGAGCGTCAGGTGGTCCAGAATATAGCGGCGGGTAAGGAATGCATTATGCAAAGCAAGCATGTGAAGGAAACTTTCCTTTTACTTACCCGAGTTCGGAGCTCTCCCGGAGCGTTCTCATATCTTCCCCGCAGTGTGTCCGATGCCGCGGAATTTTAACGGGTTGAGGAAGGGAGCTCAACGGGGAAGTTGTTATGGTCTCAGTATACTGGGACCGAACATCCGATGCCCTTGAGCGACCAGTTGAAGCAATTGGTCAAGCTCCACAAGGCGGCCGAACAGGCCATGAAGGGCCTTGTAGTCCGGATGTGTCCTGGCGAGCCCCTGCCTGGCAGCTACTTCGGCCTGGTGAGGCGGCTTGTGAATGCCTGCCCACAGCTTGAAGTCATAAAGTGGTCCGTCTGCATTGAGGGTGCACGCAGGGCTTTTGCCCGAGCGAAAGTGCACTGGGCGAAGATGGACGCCAAGAAGCTGGTGAAGGAGGGGCTGCCGGAGGGCAAGGAGCATCGCCACCCTTCTGTGCGGCCATTTATAAAATCTGAGAGCTGGCCAGTCGTCGGCTTCTGCCCCCATGTAGCTAGTACTGAGGTGTCCGGGATAAATCTGATCACTTTTATCCCAGTTTTGGGTCCTTCGAAGGTGGTGTTCAGCACAACGAACCAGGCAATCGGACTATAAGGCTTTATCACTCTCACTTAGCCATAGAAGTCTACAATATTAAATTTTGGCGAAGCCCATAGTATTCGAAAGGTCGAACTTGGGGTGCAATGAATGCCTAAATCAGACAAGGCCGACTCCTCGCCTGAAGCAGAAAAAATCTTTAGGGATTTGGGACCTCTCGAATAGCGACCAGCTCTCGCCGCATCATGACAGTCAGTTTTCGGCTTTCTCTACTGAGGTGCTCGTCTGGAAGAACTAGGACACAATGGCAGTAGTTCTCCCAGTGCTACCTTAGCCGATATAGCGGAACGTAACGCAACAAAACATGGGAGCCGGGAAAACCCAACTACTGACCCAAGACATGATTCGGAGCTGATGCATATAATGCTATAAGTTCGGGGTGCCGCACTGTCGAAAGTGTTCGGAATTTTCTTGCCGTGTTATGGGGTACAATGATGCCCCTAGCGTACTGAACGTACCAGAATGTACGGGAGCAACTTGTCGTGAATAGACAAACAAGGAAAAAAAGAAGGTGAAGAAATGTAATAATAAGCTGACGCTGTGCATTGTTATTTATAGGATACGTCAAAGCATATGTGTATAAGTAGTACAATAAGCAAAAATAGGACTATCTGACATGTCTAATCCAAGGGCGAGCTGCGTGTGGGTATGTAAAACAGGTATAACGATCGGTATGAGAGACCACCTGGGTATTCCCTTGTACGTCAAAGCTTCTTGCTCCCTTGGTGCTTCCCTCCCGTAATGGGTCCGATGATCTAGCTATCGGAGAGGGCCTCCAGAGAATAGGATCCTGAAAAGGAATAAAATGATAAAGATATACTGGTCCTGAGGCGGTTGAACCGCATTGTGGGACGTGCCATCACTACAAAAAAAAGACACATCCGTGACATTTTGGGCCGAACGAAATTTTTTTTTGTCATACATATGACACTTCTATGACGATAATTGTGACAAAACCCGGTATCATCATAGATGTGGTGGGCTCCTACTTCTATGACAAAAAATCATGACAGAAAATGGGCTTTTCGTCCTGGGCGGGCCAGAGACGCAGCTGTATGACATTCTTTGGGCCGTCCATGACCGAAAAAACCATGGTAGAAGCGAGGGCGAGGAAAATTTCAGGGAGTTCCCGGTTACGGTGGGAGGTTGGGGGCCGAGCGATGCGCGTTTCTCTCGTACACGTACGCGCGTGTGTGCGAGGCGTTGGCTCTAACTGAACCCGAGCGATTGCACTTCAGGCTACGCATTACTGAACCGAGCGATCGATTGATGGCTGTTAACTGAACCCGATCGAGCAATTCCTTCGCTACTGCTGCTAACTGAAGCCGATCGATGCTGGCTCTGGATGAACAATGAGCGTTGTGGGGGGCGGGTGGATGAACAGTTCCCGGTGGGGGTGGATGAACAGGACCCCGTGGTGTTGCCTATGGATGAACAGGACCCCAATCGATCGAGCCGGTTGGGCCTGGATGAACAGGACCCCATGGAGGGCTGGATGAACAGGACCACCCTGTGGAGGGTAGGATGAATAGTAGACGGTGGAGGGCAGGATGAACAGTAGCCCGTGGAGGGGTGGTTGAACAGGAGCCCGTGGAGAGGGCTGGTTGAACAGTAGCCGGTGGAGTAGCGCGCGGTTGAGGCTGGATGAACAGGAGCCCGCGGATGAACAGTCGCAAGTGGAGGCTGGAGGAGGTCGATGGTGGATGAACAGTAGCTCGTGGAGGCTGGAGGGGGTCGATGGTGGAGATGAACAGTATCCCGTGGAGTCCCGTTTTGCTGTACGCCACACCCCTCCCGATGAACATGACCCCTGTTTCGACTGTAGGAGGTCCGTTTCGTCCGTTTTGCGGTACGCCACACCCCTCCCGATGAACAGGACCCCCGTTCCGAGTGTAGGAGGTCCGTTTCCTCCATTTTGCGGTACCCCAGAACCCTCCCGATCAACAAGATCCCGTTTCGAACGTGGCCAGTCGAACACAAGGCCGTTTCCTTCGTTCTGCGGTACGCCAGACCTCGTTTCCATTGCATGTTCTGTCCAAGCCCTCCCGATGAACACGATGCATTCCGTTGCCTCCCCATGAACACGAAGCTTTCCACTGCCTCCCCATGAACATGACGACGACGCGATTTCTCCGTTTCGACCCATCCATGTACACGAGCCATGGCTGTACGTATGCGCGAGTAGGCGTTCGAGACCCCGCCCGTATGTACACATACTGAAAGTGCATTATATCGACTAGAGGGGGGGAGGGTGAATAGGCGATTTTTATGAAAGTCTTCAAAACATGGAAGTTATGAAGACAAGCGATAGAAATAAACCTATTACCATGCAGCGGAAGGTAGACTACACTAGACAAGCCATAGTCAAGTATTCAATGAAGTGAAAGCACAATGACTTAATAGCAGCAATGTAGTAAGGATCAGGTAGGAAGATATTATGAAGCCATACAGAACATGCAGTCACTCAGTGAAGACAAAAGATAGTGCAAACGTACAATGACTTCACAAGGAACAACAGCAAGTAAAGGGAATGGAAGATGAAACCAGTGACTCGTTGAAGACAATGATTTGTTGGACCAGTTCCAGTTGCTGTGACAACTGTACGTCTGGTTGGGGCGGCTATGTATTTAAACCTTAGGACACACAGTCCCGGACACCCAGTCCTGAACACGCAGCTCAGGACACCCAGTCCTCACCGTATTCCCCTTGAGCTAAGGTCACACAGACCTCGCCCAATCACTCTGGTAAGTCTTCAAGGTAGACTCCCAAACCTTCACAGACTTCGTTCACCGGCAATCCACAATGTCTCTTGGATGCTCAGAACGCGATGCCTAACCGGCTGGAGGATGCACAGTCCTCATGTGTAATAAGTCTTCAGATCACACAGACAAGAACACTTAAGTGATGCCCAATTCTCTCTGGCTCTGGGTGGTTAGGGATTTATCCTCGCAAGGAATTCTCTCTCAAAGGCTTCGAGGTGGGTTGCTCTCAAACAACAAAAGCCGTACTCTCAATCTGAGCAGCCAACCGTTTATGGTTGTGGGGGGTGGGCTATTTATAGCCACTTGGCAACCCGACTTGATTTGTCCGAAATGACCCTGGGTCACTAAGGAACTGACACGTGTTCCAACGGTCAGATTTCAAACTCACACGACAACTTTACTTGGGCTACAAGCAAAGCTGACTTGTCCGACTCTGGATAAGATTCGCTCTCATAGTCTTCACTCGAAGACATAGGTTTTTGGTTAGGCATCACTTTAGTCAGTCTGACTGGTTCTCTTGGACCCCACTTAACAGTACGGTGGTTCCTATGACTCAACACGAAAGAAAAAGAACTACGAAAGATCTAAGTCTTCGAGCTCCATAGGATTCATGTGGTGTCTTCTCTTGTCATAGTCTTCAATGTGAATATCTTCATATACCACCTTTGACTTCAATGTCTTCATACATTTTTAGGGGTCATCTCTGGTAGGAAAACCGAATCAATGAGGGACTTTTACCTGTGTTATCCTATAATTCTCACAAACACATTAGTCCCTCAACTAGGTTTGTCGTCAATACTCCAAAACCAACTAGGGGTGGCACTAGATGCACTTACAATCTCCCCCTTTTTGGTGATTGATGACAAACTAGTTGAAGTTTTCAACGGGGAATATAATCTGTGAAATTGTAAAGGATAAGGAATTGTCTTCATAAGTTGCAAGGGCTCCCCCTGAAGATGTGCATATAGGTAATTTGTTTTTGGAATGCAAATGCACATGGCAGGTTGTACTCGTGGAGATCCACTTCAACTTATGATGAATCCACTATGCATGTGAAAGTATATGAAGATAATGACATGCATAATGGAAAATGGACATCTGCAGAATGATCTAAGTGCGGAATTTATCATCGCACATGCGGAATTTATCATCGCAAAACAAAGTGGCAGATAAGTAGAAGACAACCATCGAGTTTAAGTGTTACAACTCAAAGAACCAAATGTAGCAAAACGAGAGTTGTAAGCACGAAGCAAAATATAAAGCACCCGCCCATATGGACCCGCTTGAAGACTATCAACCTCATATGCTTCTCCCCCTTTTGTCAGTAAGGACCAAAAAGATTTGAAGACATAGAGCATCTACTCGTTCCCATGCGGAGTAGGTGAAGTAGCAGGGTCGTTGGTGGTGTTTGGCGGTGCTGAAGAGCTTGGAGCAGAGTTGACGCGTGCTGAGGGAGGTGGTGGTGAAGTAGCATCATCTTCATGCTTGATAACTCTGGCAGTCACTGTTGCAGCAGATGAAGAGAACTCAGAGTCTTCAAGGGGTGGAGTTCCTAGCAGCACAGCTCTTCGAGGAGGTGTGGAGTCAAACTTGAATCGCTCAGTGAAGCCATCCTCTTGGAGATCATCTTCAGAACACATCATCGTTAGCCCTTTCCATGTACGGCCACAGGTTTCATGGGCAACGAAAGCATTCTTGGTGGCAAGATTGCGAATGCGATTAACTTCCACCAAGAGGCTTTTCATCTGACGCTTCAGCCAGTCATGATGCCTATCCTGTTTCTGATGAAGAGCCACAAGAAGCTCTCGGTCGTTGAGAACACGAGTGCGCTTCTTGGGTCTTGGAGCAGTTGTACTATCAGTGGCTTCAGTAGACGCAGGGTGTGGTGCACGTGTAGTGCCAGCCAAAGGATACACCCAAGTGATTGCTTCAACTGCTTCAATGTTCTGTGGGAAACTCTGATGCTCTGCATTCTGAAGACTTAGAGGTTCCTTTGCAGGCTCAGGATAGATGGCTTCAGTAGAGATATCCACATCAGGCAGAAAAATCCTATGATTGCGAGCAGATGGCTGATATGAGATATTGGAGTGAAGTTTAATTAGCCGCATTACCCATGGGGCGTAGAACTTCATGCCAAACAGATCAGAGCCTAATGCAGCAAGTTGGCGGATGAATAAGTCCTGTGCATTGAAGCATTTTCCATGAAGAATATAGAAGACCAAAGTCTTCATTGCACCCTCAAGCTTGGCATTTGGAGAGTGCCCTTTGATGGGCCAGAGAGTTCGCCTGATGATGTGATAGATGGTTCGTGGCAGATACTCAAGGTCTTCAACAAAGAACTATGTTGGATAAGCAGCATCTTGGGGCAATGGCTTCATCATGCTGAGCATCTGACTCATATCAGGTTCCGGCCTCTTAAAGATGCTCTTAATGTCTTCACTATGCAGCTGACAGCCATGCTCGTAGAGATCGCCAGGAGTGGGCAAACCAGTGAGCTCAATGATGTCAAATGCATTGGCTTCGTGATGAACATTTCCGGTCATCCACTCCAGGACCCAAGTCTTCGGATCTCTTCTGTACCCGCGGATATGAAGTGTGGCATAGAATTGGAGCAGCAGCTCTTCATTCCAATGCTCTTGGTCAGTAACGAATGGCAACAGTCCAACTTCCTTGAAGCAATCCAAACCTTCTTCCAGACAAGGCAGACCAGCTATGGCTTCAATGTCAAGGCGCTTGTGTGGGAAGATGCGACCTTGGTTGTAAACAATGCATGAGTAATAGCTTCACTGAGGATAGCTCCAGAACCGATCAGATGATATCCTTTCCCTTGAGTAGGGGTTCCTGGAGCTATCGAAGAATGTGTTGTCTGCCCTGAAGCCATTGATATTGAAGGAGCCAGGTGCTGATGCAGGACCTGGGAACCTTGGCAATCTTGGGATTGGCTTCTGTACCTGAGGCCTGTGCTCAACATGATAGTCGAACTATGGACCGGCAGCAAACTCAGGAACAAAAGTGACGGGATCAGTGGCTTTGCTGTCTTCTTTTTCTGTTTGGGAGGGCTCCACATTAGCTTCATTGGTGGTTGTGGCAGCCGCAAGATTTTCAAGCACGTTCTCCTTGAGAACAGCTTTTTGGTGGGACAGTGGAGTGGCAACTTGTGGGACTTCATCTTCCGCGGCTGATGCAGCCGGATTGTCTTCAGCAGAGACTTGAGGCCTTGGACCTTTGCGAAGCCTGCGCAACGCGGGCGACGCCTATGGAGTTGGAGTGGGCTGGGCCTCAAAGTCTTCTTCCTCTTGTGGGCGATCCGCCCATGAAGCATCCTGTGCAATTGGCGTTAGTGGACGACCAATGCTGATGAGTTCGCTGTTCTGAGGAAGGACTCCACCATCTTCTACATTGTCATGTTGACCAATGTCTTCAGCAGCGATGGGATCAGCTGCTGGAAAGTCTTCAGCTTCATGAGCCTCTGTGGAAGCAGGCTCATGGATGGTCAGTTGGTGTTCAGCTTCAGGATAGACCATAGAAATGGGTTCAACTATCATGGGCTCTGTGGAAGCAGCCCGATCTTTCTTGGTCTTCCTCTTCTTCTTGGAGTGGGCAGTTGGAGAGGCTTCAAAATGTTTCCTCTTCCTGGCTTCAGCCTCAGCAGTCCTTGTCTTCTTGAGCTCTGAAGCTGTTTACCAGCTTTTTGACTTTGAGCCAGTCATTTTAGTTGGGAAGACAATAGGAACTGCTTCCTGCCTTGGTGCGTCAGGTTCAGCCGTAGCACGCTTCTTGTTCTTCTTTGCGGCCATCCTGGGGTCGATGCCAGGACGCCCAAGGGCCTTGCGCTTCTCAGCCTCATTGTAGGCTTGCACACATCTGTCAGCCAGAGTCTTCATGCGCTCACGCGAACCCTGAGCTTCTACACGTTTCTTTACAAAGGCTTCCTTGAGCTCGTGCATCACACTCTTGAAGTTCTTCACTTCCTGCACGCTGAGCTTGGCCATATGCTTCTTGAACTGAGCCTTTTCATAGTCAATCTTTTGCTTCATTTCAACAATGCGCTGGGCAATAGCGAGTTCTGAAGCAATGGCGCCTTGGAAGGCGACACTGAGGCCAATTGGTAGCTGCAGATCTTGAAAGCTGATGTTTGGCGTGTCAAACCACTCGTCAATGAAGTTGTGGATGATGGTCACATCAAAGAGAGGCAGATCATTGAAGATTTCTGCTTCTTCTTTGCTCTTGATGAGTTGCTCAAGAGCGTCATCTACTAGATCTTCATCACTTGACAGATCAATGTCGTCATTGTGCAGAATGGCAGCAGCAGTTAGCTCTTGTCCGGTGTGAGGCAGAGGCATCTTGACTTTCTGGGGCTTGGAGATGCGAGATAAGTCTTTGGACTGCACACTTTCTTCAAGAGGTGCAGTTGCCAGTGGCTTCGCCCTTGAGATTTTTGGTGAGGGGGCAGGCTTTGAAGCTTTAGGCTTCTTCATCTTCTTTGTCTTTGGCGCTGCAGGAGCTTCTTCTGATTCAGCGTCAGCTGCAGGCTCATTCACTGCAGTCCCTTGAACTAAGATGCGGGTGATGAGGCCTTCAAGGTTGGAGAAAGGACCAATGACATTGGGTTCTGCATCTCGTGTGCCATCTGCCCTTGGTGCTGAGGGACCAGGGTTGAAGTCTAGCCCCAAAGTCTTCTTGTTCTGCTTCGCTGAGTTCTGGGCAAACTGGAAGTTGCGCTTGAACAGATTGTCGTCACAACACCATAGTAGTGACGATGGGTGTGCATCAGCTGGCTGTGGCCCACGGACCTTGCAGGGATAGAAGCCTTGAGCAATGGCTTCATCTCTGGACCTGGGTAGAAGATTCTTGTATTGGATATCTCCCCACGGTCTCTTGATGGCATTTTTCTCAGCATATTCTTGGGTTACAAATCGGTATTTGAACCATTGTTCTGCCAGTATCTTCGAATCCATTGGATTCGGGCCCTGCGCTGATTTTAATCCTCTTCAGGATCTGTCTTGTACAGTTCTGAGAGTTCATCTGGCAGATCTCTGGATGTTTCTCCATGACGCTTTCTTCCACCCTTCCTTGCTGCTTTCTCTGAAGGCATAAACTTTAACTTGAAAGGCTTCAACACGTTCAAAGGCTTCAAAGGTTTTCGCTTGCTGGACCAACAGGAACTGGCTTCGGAAGAATTAATGTGATGCTGTAAGAATTCTGCAAATGAATGCAGACTATGAGAACCAAAGGATTCTCCCACAGACATGTACCTGTGACAGCATTAAGGTGCGAGGGAAGGGAAGATGTCATATGCATTCTCAGAAGATTTTGAAGATAAATTAGTTTAGAAGACATTGACCTCATTTTGCGAAGACATTCACTCATAGATAAGGAGTTGGTTCCAGATTTGTACGAATCCACAGATCAGTACAAGTGAGGAATCTAACTACTTTGTGAAGCATAAGTGAATATACTAGGCATGTTATCAGATGCAGTACGAGAGAGATCTAACTTGTGTGAATAGAAACTGCTTGTGGTAGAAAGTGACAAATCCATAGGATCAACGGTGCTGTAAAAAGGAAGTTCTATTTACCACACTAAGAACTGCTAGACGAAGTGGAAGATGAGGCCGAGCAGTTCGATCTTCCGTGCACTAACTTGGCGACGGAGGACACCTACACCGACGGCGGAGAGGACGATGTCCGCGGTCGGCGTGAAGACGGCGTCGGAGAGGTTGCGGCAGCGAAGCGCTTCGTCGCCGGCGTCGTCGAGGGCTAGCGGTGGCGCTAGGGTTCGTGCGAGAGTGGAAGAAGAGATAATGACCGCTGTGAAGTGTGTATTTATAGGTACATGGGCGGCACTGCGCTATTACACAGGTGCCCCTGGCGATTCGCATCTGAGGAACACGTGGCCATTATGCGGAATTTTGGGATTTGTTCCACGTCCCATGCACGCCTTGATTGTTGGGTGGTCGTTCCTACTTCTCCGGGTTTCATGTGGAGGAATGAGCATTGAAAACGGACTTAATGTTTGTCTCTGTATCTTCTGCTAACAAGGAAGCAGAGAAGACATTCGACAGTTCCAATAGAATGCATATGATTTGGAGAGATAGAATTTGAGATAGAAAGCATAGAAAGGTTAGGGTCCGATCACATTCACTTAGTGCAAAAGATTCAACAATGAAGACATAGCTATAAGTGAATGCTATAGAGGACAGAACACTAATATATATATATATAGATCTATATAATCAACATAGTGAAGATAATCATGAAGATATGTTGAGATCGAAGCCAAACCAAATGTGAAGACATTGGAAGGTAACATCATGAGTGAAACACTTCAAAATAGAACATTTGGTGGTGGCGTTACCCACTGTATAGGAAGTATTAGACCCAGACACGGCACACAATTATCATGGCGCTCCGAAGTCAAATTCCACATTAATGTATTCACACTTAGAATGTATGTCTTCATTGATTGAAGATATACTTTACTTCGTGTGTTGCACATCTAAGTCATCAATATGCATAAGGGTTAGGATGTGTGCCTGATCACAGGACATTTGAGGATTCCAGGATATTTAGCTCACACCGTAACTTGCAAAATCTCTTCTCATCCAAGGGCTTGGTGAACCTATCTGCCAATTGCTCTTCAGTGTTGACGTGTATGATATCAATATCTTCCTTCACAACATGATCTCTGAGAAAGTGATGACGAATTTCAATGTGCTTTGTCTTCGAGTGATGAACTGGGTTGTTGGCGATCTTGATCACGCTTTCATTGTCACAGTAAAGTGGCACTTGCTTCAGATGAATGCCATAGTCCTTGAGTGTTTGCTTCATCCACAGAAGCTGAGCGCAGCAAGATCCGGCAGCAATGTATTCAGATTCAACAGTGGAGAGAGATACGCAGTTCTGCTTCTTTGAAGACCAACATACAAGTGATCGTCCCAGAAAGTGACATGTGCCTGATGTAGACTTGCGATCAACTTTGTCACCAGCATAATCAGCATCCGAGAATCCAACCAGATCAAACTCTGAGCCCTTTGGATACCATAATCCTAGAGTTGGGGTGTGAGCCAAATATCGAAGAATTCGCTTCACAGCAAAGTGATGCGACTCCTTTGGTGCCGCTTGAAATCGAGCACACATGCAAACCCTAAGCATAATATCTGGCCTAGATGCACATAGATAAAGTAAAGAACCAATCATGGAGCGGTATACCTTTTGATCAAACTCTTTACCATTGTCGTCGGGACCCAGATGATGTTTGGCTGGCATTGGTGTTGTGAAGCCTTTGCAGTCTTGCATACCGAACTTCTTCAGGCAATCTTTGAGATACTTCTCTTGAGATATGAAGATGCCATTGCGTTGTTGTCGTATTTGAAGACCGAGGAAGAACTTCAGCTCTCCCATCATGGACATCTGATATTGCTCTTGCATCATATATCCAAACTCTTCACTGTACTTCTAATTGGTGCAGCCGAAGATAATGTCATCCACATATATTTGGCACACAAACAGTTCACCATCATATGTCTTCGTGAAGAGAGTGGGGTCTAGGGAACCAGGTATGAAGCCTTTGCTCTTCAGGAAGTATTTGAGTGTGTCATACCAGGCCCGAGGGGCTTGTTTGAGGCCATACAGTGCCCTGTTGAGCTTGTATACCATGTCAGGATGTTTTGGATCTTCAAAGCCTGGCGGTTGTGCAACATACACTTCTTCTTCAATCTTGCCATTGAGAAAAGCACTCTTCACATCCATTTGATATAGAAGTATGTTGTGATGATTTGCATAGGCCAGCAGTATGCGTATGGCTTCAAGTCTAGCCACAGGAGCAAATGTTTCATCGAAGTCAATGCCTTCCACTTGAGTATATCCTTGTGCAACGAGGCGAGCTTTGTTTCTGACAACTTGACCATGCTCATCTTGCTTGTTGCGGTATATCCATTTGGTGCCTATTATATTGTGCTTCCGTGGATCAGGACGCTTAACTAGTTTCCATACATTATTCAGCTCAAACTATTGAAGCTCTTCTTGCATAGCTTGAATCCATTCAGGTTCCATGAAGGCTTCTTCAACTTTCTTAGGTTCTGTTATTGAGACGAATGCGAAGTGCCCACAGAAATTTGCTAGCTGAGTTGCCCTTGAACGAGTGAGTGGACCGGGTGCATTGATGCTATCAATTATTCTTTCAATCTGCACTTCATTGGCAACGCGAGGATGTACAGGGCGAAGACTTTTCTCTTGCTGATCACTGTCGTTGTTAGAAGTAATGTCTTCAGGCTAAGCAATGTCTTCATGTTGATCAGGTGCTGAGATGATAAGTTCTTCTTCAGGATGAGCTTCAGAAGGTATAATTTCTCCAGTTCCCATTAGCTTGATTGATTCACTGGATGGAACTTCATCTAGCACATTTGGCAGTTGCTCTCTTTGTGAACCATTGGTCTCGTTGAACCGCACATCCACTGTTTCAACCACTTTGTAATGAAAGAGATTGAAGACTCTGTAGGAGTGCAAATCCTTTCCATATCCAAGCATAAAACCCTCATGTGCTTTTGGTGCAAACTTTGAGGTGTGATGTGGGTCCTTGATCCAGCACCTTGCACCAAATACTCTGAAGTAACTGACATTTGGCTTCTTGCTAGTAAGGAGCTCATAAGATGTCTTGTTTAGAAGCTTGTGAAGATAAACACGATTGATTGTATGGCATGTAGTATCAATGGCTTCAGTCCAGAATTTTCTTGGGGTCTTGTATTCATCTAGCATCGTTCTGGCCATCTCAATGAGTGTTCTGTTCTTGCGTTCGACGACGCCATTCTGCTGTGGCGTGTATGGGGCTGAGAATTCATGTGTGATGCCCAAGGTATCAAGATATGTATCAAGGCCAGTGTTCTTGAATTTAGTGCCATTGTCACTTCTGATGTGCTTTATCTTGGCGCCATAATTGTTCATAGCTCGATTGGTGAAACGTCTGAAGACATCCTGCACTTCAGTCTTGTAAAGGATTATGTGCACCCAAGTGTATCTAGAGTAATCATCAACAATAACGAAGCCATAGAGGCATGCAGTAGTAGTAAGAGTTGAGTAATGAGTGGGACCGAAAAGATCCATGTGAAGCAGTTCGAAGGGTCGAGTAGTGGTCATGATTGTCTTCGAAGGATGTTTGGCCCTCGTCTTCTTCCCTGCTTCACAGGCACCGCATAAGTGGTCTTTCTTGAACTTGACGCCCTCGATGCCTATGACATGCTTCTTCTTCGCAAGGGTGTGGAGGTTCCTCATGCCAGCATGCCCAAGCCTCCGATGCCAGAGCCAGCATTCTGAAGCTTTTGCTAGAAGACATACGGCAAGCTGTGGTCCTGCTAAGAAATCTACTACGTACAGATCATCTTTTCGATACCCTTCAAACACTAGAGACTTGTCAGATTCCATTAGTACAAGGCAACGATATTTTCCAAATATTACAATCATGTTCAAATTGCAAAGCATTGAGACAGACATTAAGTTGAAGCCAAGGGATTCAACAAGCATGACTTTGTCCATGTGTTGATCCCTTGAGATTGCAACTCTACCTAGACCCAATACCTTACTTTTACCAGTGTCAGCAAATGTGATGTGGCTCTTGTCGGATGGACGTAAGGTTGAGTCCATAAGAAGACTTCTTTTGCCATTCATGTGATTTGTACACCCACTATGAATAATCCATTCTGAAGATGCTGGTGTCGTACCCTACAGTGCAGTTAGGGGGATAGGCTTCACCAAGAGCATTGTGAAGCAAAAACATTTGACGAACCAATGGGTTATAAAGGTTAGATCCAGATTAGGACTAACAGGGAGAGTAGCAAGCGATTTAGGAACGAAGTACATAGTAAGACCATTTGGGCATTTGATCTTGCGCCCTACAAGATGTTTAAGGTCCCCAGCAATGGCGTCAGACAATTTTGGTTTTCTGCTGGAGACCTTTCCCTGCTGAAAGTGCGTTATATCGACTAGAGGGGGGGTGAATAGCCGATTTTTATGAAAGTCTTCTAAACATGAGAGTTATGAAGACAAACAGTGAAGATTATGCCTATTACTATGCAGCGGAAGTTAGATTACACTAGGCCAGCCATGGTCATGTATTCAATAGAGTGAAAGCATAATGACAAATAGCTTCAGTGTAATAATGATCAGGTAGGAAGAAGTTATGAAGCCAAAAAGTTCATACATTCACATTGTGAAGACAAAAGATAAAGCAAGCAAGCAATGGCTTCACAATGTGTAACAGTAAGAAAAATAAGTGAAGATGAAACCAGTGACTCGTTGAAGACAATGATATGTTGGACCAGTTCCAGTTGCTGTGACAACTGTACGTATGGTTAGAGCGGCTAGGTATTTAAACCTTAGGACACACAGTCCCGAACACCCAGTCCTGAACACACAGTTCAGGACACCAAGTCCTCACCGTATTCTCCTTGAGCTAAGGTCACTTAGTCCTCGCCCAATCACTCTGGTAAGTCTTCAAGGTAGACTCCCAAACCATCACAAACTTCGTTCACTGGCAATCCACAATGTCTCTTGGATGCTCTGAACGTGACGCCTAACCGTCTGGAGGATTCACAGTCCTCAAGTGTAATAAGTCTTCAGATCACACAGACAAGAAGACTTAGGTGATGCCCAATTTGCTCTGGCTCTGGGTTGTTAGGGCTTTTCTCCTCACTAGAAATTCTCTCAAAGGCTTCGAGGTGGGTTGCTCTCAAACGACAAAAGCCGTGCACTGAAATCTGAGCAGCCAACAGTTTATGGTTGTGGGGGTGGGCTATTTATAGCCACTTGGCAACCTGACCTGATTTGTCCGAAATGACCCTGGGTCACTAAGGAACTGACACGTGTCTCAACGGTCAGATTTCAAACTCTCATGGCAACTTTGCTTGGGCTACAAGCAAAGCTGACTTGTCCGGCTCTGGACAAGATTCGCTCTCATTGTCTTTGCTTGAAGACATAGGTTTTTGATTTAGGCATCACTTCAGTCATTCTGACTAGTTCTTCTGGACCCCACTTAATAGTACGGTGGTTCCTATGACTCAACACAAAAGAAGAACTACGAAAGATCTAGGTCTTCAAGCTCCATAGGCTTCATAACGTGTCTTCTTCTATCGTAGTCTACAATGTGAATATCTTCATAAACCACCTTTGTCTTCAATGTCTTCATACATTTTTAGGGGTCATCTCTGGTAGTAAAACTGAATCAATGAGGGACTTCTACCTGTGTTTTCCTGCAATTCTCACAAACACATTAGTCCCTCAACTAGGTTTGTCGTCAATACTCCAAAACCAACTAGGGGTGGCACTAGATGCACTTACAATCTCCCCCTTTTTGGTGATCGATGACAAACTAGTTGAAGTTTTCAACGGGGAATATAATGTGTGAAGTTTGTAAAGGATAGGGAATTGTCTTCATAAGTTGCAAAGGCTCCCCCTGAAGATGTGCATATAAGTTAATTTGCTTTTGGGATGCAAATGCACATGGCAGGTTGTACTTGGGGAGATCCTCTTCAGCTTATGATGACAATCCACTATGCATGTGAAAGTATATGAAGATAATGACATGCATAATGGAAAATGGACGTCTGCAGGATGAGATAAGTGCGGAATTTATCGTCACACATGCGGAATTTATCTTCGCAAACAGAGTGGCAAACAAGTAGCAGACGACCATCGAGTTTTAGTGTTTACAACTCAAAGAACCAAATGAAGCAAAGACAAGAGTTGTAAACACGAAGAAAATTATGACAAAACTTAAGGCACCCGCCCATATTGACCCGCTTGAAGACTATAAACATCATACGCTTCTCCCCCTTTTGTCAGTAATGACCAAAAAGGTTTGAAGACATAGAGTTTGCTATGCGTTCACAGGCGCAGCAGGGTCGGTGGAGTTGTTTGGCGGTGCAGAGCTGGGATGTGCTGAAGCAGGTGGTGGTGATATAGCATCGTCGTCTTCATCAATGATCCTTGCAGTAACTGTGGCAGCAGATGAAGAGAACTCAGAGTCTTCTAGTGATGGTGTGTTGCGCATCACAACCCTTCTAGGAGGTGTGGTGTCAAACTTGAAACGCTCTGTGAAGCCATCCTCTTCAAGTTCAGCTTTAGTACATATCATTGAGAGCCCTTTCCATGTACGACGGCAGGTTTCGTGTGTAAAGGAAGGCATTCTTGGTGGCAAGGTTTCGAAGATGATTGACATCCACCAAGAGGCTCTTCATCTGACGTTTTAGCCAGTCATGATGCCTATCTTGCTTTTGGTGAAGGGCCACAAGAAGCTCTCGGTCAGTGAGGACACGAGCACGCTTCTTGGGTCTTGGAGCATTTGTGCTGTCTGTGGCTTCAGTAGATGCTGGTGCACGTGTAGTGCCAGCCAACGGATATACCCTGGATATGGCTTCAACACCTTCAACATTCTGCGTGAAGCTCTGGTGTTCTGCATTTTTGAAGACTTATCGGTTGCTTGGCAGGCTCTGGATATATAGCTTCAGCAGAGGTATCCACATCTAGCAAGAAGATCCGATGGTTTCGGGCAGAGGGCTGATACGAGATCGCAGAGTGTAGTTTGATTAGCCTCATCACCCAAGGAGCATAGAACTTCAAACCAAACAATTCTAAGCCTGACGCTGCAAGTTGGCGTATGAAGAGATCCTGTGCGTTGAAGCATTTGCCATGCAGGATGTAGAATATGAGAGTCTTCATTGCACCCTCGATCTTGGCATGTGGTGAGTGTCCCTTAATGGGCCAGAGAGTCCGCCGGATGATGTGATATATGGTCCTGGGCAGGTACTCTAGGTCTTCAACGAAGAACTCAGTTGGATAGGGTGCATCCTGAGGCAATGGCTTCATCATTGAGAGCATCTGACTCATATTTGGTTCAGGTCTCTGGAATATGCTCTCAATAGCTTCAGAATGTAATTGACAACCTTCCTCGAAGAATTCGCCAGGAGTGGGCAGGCCGGTGAGCTCAATGATATCAAACGCATTGGCCTCATGATGGACATTGCCGGTCATCCACTCCAGGATCCAAATCTTCGGATCTCTGTTGTATCCTTTGATATGGAGAGTGGCATAGAACTGAAGCAGAAGCTCTTCATTCCAGTGCTCTTCATCAGTCACAAACGACAATAGACCCACTTGCTTGAAGCAATCCAAAGCTTCCTCTAAGCAGGGTAGACCAGCAATGGCTTCAACCTCAAGGCGCTTGTGTGGAAAGATGCGGCCTTGGTTGTATAAGATGCATGAATAATAGCTGCGCTGAGAATAGCTCCAGAACCTGTCTGATACAATCCTTTCCCTTGAATAGGGGTTCTTGGAGCTATTGAAAAATGTATTGTCTGCCTTGAAGCTGTTAATATCAAAGGAGCCAGGTGCTGATGCAGGACCTGGAAACCTTGGAAGCCTTGGGACTGGTTTCTGGACATGAGGCCTGTGCTCAATATGATAATCAAACTGTGGACGTGCAGCAGACTCAGGGACTGAAGTTTCTGGCTCAGTAGTTTCGCTGTCCGTTGAAGCATTTGGTGGGGCGGGCTCCACATTGGCTTCAGTGTTTGTGGTGGCAGTCACAACATTTTCTTCCTCCGCTTGTGTAGTTGGAGGGACAACCTCAGGCACGTTCTCCTGGAGAACTGCATCTTGATGGAGCGGGGGAGTGGGTTCTGGTGGAGCTTCTTCATTGTCTTCGGCTGATGCAGCCGGAATTTCTGCAGTATGGACTTGAGGCCGTGGACCTTTGCGAAGCCTACGGAACACAGACGACGCTTGTGGGGTCGGAGTGGGCTGAACCTCAAAGTCTTCTTCCTCCTGAGGGCGATCCGCCCATGAATCATCTTGTGCCATTGGCATCAGAGGACGACCAATACTGATGAGTTCGCTTGTTTCAAGCTGAGGAAGGGCTGCATCATCTTGCACATTGTCCTGATGACCAATGTCTTCAGCAGCTATTGGGTCGGCTGCTGGAATATCTTCAGCGTCAGGAGCCTCTGTGGGAGCAGGCTCATGAACTGTCAGTCGTCTTTCTGCATTGGGGTGAATGACAGAAAGGGGTTCAACCATCAAGGGCTCTGTGGGAGCAGCCCTAGATTTCTTGGTCTTGCGCTTCTTTTTGCTGGGGGCAGTAGGAGAGGCTTCAGAGCTCTTCCTTTTTCTGGCTTCAGCTTCTGCAGTTCTTGTCTTCTTTAGCTCTGAAGCTGTTGACCGGCCCTTTGGCTTCGATCCAGTCGTTGAAGTGGGGAAGACAATTTGAACCGCTTCTAGCCGAGGTGCCTCTGGTTCATTCACAGCAGGCTCCTTCTTCTTCTTTGCGGCCATCTTGGGGTCGATGCCAGGACGCCCAAGTGGCTTGCGCTTTTCAGCCTCGTTGTAGGCTTGAACACATTTTTCTGCCAAAGACTTCATCCTTTCACGTGAGCCCTGAGCTTCAGCATGTTTTTCAAAAAGTTTTCTTTGAGCTCATGCAGCATGATTTTGAAGCTCCTCACTTCCTGCACGCTGAGGCTGGCCATGTGCTTCTTGAACTGAGCCTTTTCGTGATCAATTTTCTGCTTCAGCTCAACAATGCGCTGAGTAATGGCCAGTTCTGAAGCAATTACGCCTTGGAAGGCGACGCTGAGTCCAGCAGGCAGCTGCAGATCATTGAAGCTTATGTCTGGTGAGTCGAACCATTCATCGATGAAGCTGTGGATGATGGCGACATCAAAGAGAGGCAGATTGTTGAAGATTTCAGCTTCTTCTTTGCTTTTGATAAGCAGCTCTAGAGCGTCATCTCCCAGATCTTCATCGCTTGATAGATCAATGGCTTCGCTGCGCAGAATGGCAGCAGCAGTGAGCTCTTTGCCGGTTTGTTGCTGGGGCTCCTTTTCTTTCCGGGGCTTGGAGACACGGGATACGTCTTCAGACTGCACACTGACTTCAGGAGGTGCAGTTTTCAATGGCTTCGCCCTTGAGATTTTTGAGGCAGGTGCCGGCTTTGAAGCTTTTGGTTTCTTCGTCTGCTTTGGCTTCGACACAGCAGGAGCTTCATCAGACTCAGAGTCAGCTGGAGGGTCTTTTACGGCAGTCCCTTGGACTAAGATGTGAGTGATCAGGCCCTCAAGATTGGCAAACGGACCGATGATATTGGGTTCGGCGTCGCGTGTGCCATCTGCCCTTGGTGAGGAGGGACCAAGGTTGAAGTCAAACCCAAATTTCTTCTTGTTTAGCTTCGCTGTCTGTTGGGCAAACTGAAAGTTGCGCTTGAAGAGATTGTCGTCACGACACCAGAGAAGTGACGACGGATGTGCATCATCAGGCTGTGGACCTCGGACCATGCATGGGTAGAAGCCTTGAGCAATGGCTTCATCTCTGGTCCTGGGTACAAGGTTCTTGTATAAGATATCCCCCCATGGGCTCTTGATAGCATTCTTTTCAGCATACTCCTGGGTGACGAAGCGGTATTTGAACCACTGTTCTTCCCAATAGTGTCGAATCCATTGGATTCGGGTCTTGCGCTGCCCATAGCTGTCTTCTGGATCTGTTTTTTACATTTCTGCCAAGTCTTCAGGAAGATCCTTGGAAGTTCCCTCACGTCTCCGTCTGCCCCCCTTTCTTGCTGCTACTTCTGAAGCCATAAACATTAACTTGAAAGGCTTCAAAACTTTCAAAGGCTTCAAAGGCTTTCTTTTTCTGGACCAACAGGAACTGGCTTCAGGAGAGTTTATGTGATGCTGTAGTAATTCTGCAAATGAATGAAAACTAGGAGAGTTTATGTTATGAGATGCAGCGAGAGATCTAACTATTGTGAAGAGAAACTTCTTATGGTAGGAAGTGACAGAACCATGAGATCAAAAGAGGTTGTAAAAAGAAGTTTTATTTACCACACTGGAACTGCTAGACGGAAGGGAGTTGATGCCGAGCAGTTCAGTCCTCCGTGCCCTAACTTGGCGACGGAAAACACCTACGGCGACGGTGGAGAGGACGATGTCCGCGGATCGGCGTGAGGACGGTGTTGGAGAGGTTGCGGCAGCGAAGCGCTTCGTCTCCGGCGTCGTCGAGTGCTAGCGGTGGCGCTAGGGTTCTTGCGAGGGTGGAAGAAGGAGATAATGACTGCGGTAAGTGTGAATTTATAGGCTCAGGGGCGACACTCTGCTATTAAACAGGTGCCCCTGGCGGTTCGCATTTGAGGAACGCGTGGCCAGTTAGCGAATGTTTGGGGTTTGTTCCACGTCCCACGCACGCCTAAATTGTCGGGCGGTCGTTCCAGCTTCTCCGGATTTCATGTGGGGGAATGAGCATTAAAAACGGACTTTATGGTTGTCTCTATATCTTCAGCTGACAAGGACGCAGTGAAGACATTCGACAGTTTCAACAGAATGCATATGACTTAGAGAGATAGAGTTTGAGATAGAAAGCATAGAGAAGTTTGGGGTCCGATCACATTCACTTAGTTCAAAAGATTCAACACGAAGCCATAGCTATAAGTGAATGCTGTAGAGGCCAGAGCACTAGTATATATATATATATCTATACAAGCAATGTAGTGAAGATAATCATGAAGACATGTTCGAAGCCAAACCAAATGTGAAGACAATCAAATGTGAAGATATTGCAAGGTGACGCCATGAGTGAAACACTTCAAAATAAAACGTTTGGTGGTGGCGTTACCCACCGTATAGGAAGTATTAGACCCAGACACGACGCACAATTATTGTGGCGCTCCGAAGTCAAATTCCACATTAATGTATTCACACTTAGAATGTATGTCTTTATTGAATGAAGATATACTTTACTTTGTGTGATGCACATCTAAGTCATCAATATGCATGAGTGTTAGGATGTGTGCCTGATCACAGGACATTTGAGGATTCCAAGATATTTAGCTCACACCGTAACTTGCATAATCTCTTCTCATCCAAGGGCTTGGTGAAGATATCCGCCAATTGCTCTTCAGTGTTGACGTGTATGATATCAATGTCTTCCTTCACAACATGATCTCTGAGAAAGTGATGACGAATTTCAATGTGCTTTGTCTTCGAGTGCTGAACTGGGTTGTTGGCAATCTTGATGGCGCTTTCGTTGTCGCAGTAAAGTGGCACTTGCTTCAGATGAATGCCATAGTCCTTGAGTGTTTGCTTCATCCACAGAAGCTGAGCGCAGCAAGATCCAGCAGCAATGTATTCAGATTCAGCAGTGGGGAGAGATACACAGTTCTACTTCTTTGAAGACCAACATACAAGTGATCGTCCCAGAAAATGACATGTGCCTGATGTAGAATTTCGATCAACTTTGTCACCAGCATAATCAGCATCCGAAAATCCAACCAAATCAAACTCTGAGCCCTTTGGATACCATAATCCTAGAGTTGGGGTGTGAGCCAAATATCGAAGAATTCGCTTCACAGCTAAGTGATGCGACACCTTTGGTGCCGCTTGAAATCGAGCACACATGCAAACACTAAGCATGATATCTGGCCTAGATGCACATAAATAAAGCAAAGAACCAATCATGGAGCGGTATTGTAAGTGCATCTAGTGCCACCCCTAGTTGGTTTTGGAGTATTGACGACAAACCTAGTTGAGGGACTAATGTGTTTGTGAGAATTGCAGGAAAACACAGGCAGAAGTCCCTCATTGATTCGGTTTCACTACCAGAGATGACCCCTAAAAATGTACGAAGACATTGAAGACAATGGTGGTTTATGAAGATATTCATATTGAAGACAATGACATGAGAAGACTCCCTATGAAGCTTATGGAACTCGAAGACTTAGATCCTTCGTAGTTTTATTTCTTTCATGTTGTGTCATAGGAACCACCGTACTGTTAAGTGGGGTCCAAGAGAACCAGTCAGAATGACTGAAGTGATGCCTAATTCAAATCCTATGTCTTCGAGCGAAGACTATGAGAGCAAATCTTGTCCAGAGTCAGACAAGTCAGCTTTACTTGTAGCCCAAGTAAAGTTGCCATGTGAGTTCAAAATTCGACCGTTGGTACACGTGTCAGTTCCTTAGTGACCCAGGGTCATTTCGGACAAATCAGGTCGGGTTGCCAAGTGGCTATAAATAGCCCACCCCCACAACCATAAACGGTTGGCTGCTCAGATTTCAGTGCACGGTTTTTGTCGTTTGAGAGCAACCCACCTCGAAGCCTTTGAGAGAAAATTCCTAGCGAGGAGAAAAGCCCTAACCACCCAGAGCCAGAGTAAATTGGGCATCACTTAAGTCTTCGTGTCTGAGTGATCTGAAGACTTATTACACTTGAGGACTGTGCATCCTCCAGACGGTTAGGCGTCGCGTTCAAAGCATCTAAGAGAAATTGTGGATTGCCAGTGAACGAAGTCTGTGAAGGTTTGGAAGTCGCCTGAAGACTTACCACGAGTGATTGGACGAGGTCTGTGTGACCTTAGTTCAAGGAGAATACGGTGAGGACTGGGTGTCTTGGACTAAGTGTCCTTGACTGGGTGTCCGGGACTGTGTGTCCTTTGGTTTAAATACCTAGCCGCTCCAACCAGACGTACAGTTGTCACAACAACTGGAACTGGTCCAACAAATCATTGTCTTCAACGTGTCACTGGTTTCATCTTCACTTCCTTTGACTTACTGTTATTCATTGTGAAGCCATTGCATGCTTGCTTTATCTTTTATCTTCACAACATGAATGTATGATCTGTTTGGCTTCATAACTTCTTCCTACCTGATCCTTATTACACCGAAGCTGTTTGTCATTGTGCTTTCACTCAATTGAATACATGACCATGGCTGCCCTAGTGTAATCTAACTTCCGCTGCTTAGTAATAGGCATAATCTTCACTGTTTGTCTTCATAACTCTCACGTTTTGAAGACTTTCATAAAAATCGCCTATTCACCCCCCACCTCTAGTCGATATAACGCACTTTCAATTGGTATCAGAGCAAGGTGCTCCCTTGTTCTGTGTGATTCGGTTTAACCACCTGGAGTTTTAGCTATGTCGACTGCAGGGATAATCAAAGTCTCCGCTGCTTGCCCCGTCTTCGATGGAACTGAATATCCCTACTGGAAGAATAAGATGCGCATGCATCTTGAAGCCATTGATGTGGACCTATGGTATGTCGTCGAGAACGGCGTTCCCAAGGCTGGAGAAGGTGTCACTACTGCTGATGTCAAGAAATTCGTTCAACTGGACTCTACTGCTAAGAATATCATCTGTGGTCATCTGACCAAAGGACAGTATGGCCGTGTGAGTGCCTTGAAGACATCCAAACTGGTCTGGGACTGGCTCTCCAAAGTTAATGAAGGCATCTCAACCCAGAGAGATCAAAGAATAAGTGTCCTTCGCAATCTCTTCAACCGCTTCAAGCGAAATGACAATGAGAATGTCCAGCACACATTTGACAGACTTACTGACATCACAAACGAGCTTCAAGCCCTCGACGCCACTGAGATCACCAAACATGAAATCGTCAAGACGCTGCTGAGATCACTTGATAGTTCGTTTGACATCCTGGCCCTGATGATTCAGGAACATCCTGATTTCAAGACACTCGATCCGTCTGACATACTTGAGAGGCTCAACACACATGAGTTTCAGCTTTCTGAGAAAAGAGATATCTACGGTCCAAACTATGGGCGAACTCGAGCCTTGAAGGCAAAAGCTGTCTCCTCATCTGAAGAAGAATCTGACTGCAGTTTTGATGATACTGAAGACATTGGAAGAGAACTTGCAATGCTAGTGAAGAAGTTACAAAAATTCACCAAGAAGAAAGGCTTCAGAAAATCTTCACGATCAAGCTCAAGGAATGATGAAGCTTCTGCTCATGACTACAAGAAGAAAACATGTCACAAGTGCAAGAAAACTGGGCACTTCATCTCTGAGTGTCCACAGTGGGACAATGAGAACAGAAGGAAGAAGAAGAGCAAGGAATATGATTCTGACGACAAGAAGAAGAAGAAACACTCGAAGTCTTCTTCCAAGTCTTCACCAAAGTCTTCATCACACAAGAAGAGCTCACCTGTCAAGGCACATGCGTTTGTTGGAAAGGAGATGGATTCAGAGGAGGAGTCCGCATCTGAGGAGGCAGAGGTGGAGTCTGAGGAGGAGTCTGATTCTGGCATTGCGAGTCTGGCTACAGCATACGTCGCCATGTCCATCTTCAACACTGAAGACAATGACTGCATCACCTACACCGACGCAAATGACAAGAACGACTCCACTCCTACCTACTGCTTCATGGCACGCGGTGCCAAGGTAAACACACGCACTACTCTCTATGAAACATCTAGTGACGAAGACTCTGAATGTGATTCAAAACCTAGCTACAGAACACTTGCGAAAATTGCAACTGAACAACAGAAAGCTATGGAACATATTCAAAAACTGTTAGACAGAAGCGATGATCTGTTGGGTGCCGAAATGACTCGTTCTGAATCCTTAATTGAAGACATAAAAAATCTTCACGTTAAGTATCAGGAACTTGAAGATCGTCTTGAGACTCTCTCAACTACTCATGAAAAGCTCTCCTATGATTATCTTCAAAAGAAGCAAGATCTTGAGAAGTTGAGAGCGGATCATGAAGATCTTCAAAAGGAAAATGAGTCACTTCGCTCCGAACAGATCAGTCCCGCTCAGGAAGGATTTGAACCACCATGTCTTAAATGCATTGAGCGTGATAATGGTAATTCTGTTGCTGAATGTTCCACTTCTACTACTGTTGCAATATCTTCAACTGTTAACGTGGTGACTAACCCCTCTCCTGAGGATACCACTGCTATTGCTGACGAGAATGCTAGGTTGAAGACATTGCTTGAAACAGGAATGTACAAAAGTCTGAAAGGGCATCAGACACTATGTGATGTCCTTAAGAAGCAGATTCTGAACCGAAACCCTAGGAAAGAGGGTGTTGGGTTCATGAGGAAAATTAATGCAGATGGCTCTTACTGGAAACCTGAGCAGTACCCCAAAACCACATGGGTTGCTGCAAAGGAATCCTCAGCAGATCCATCCAATCTGTCTGGCTTCACTTGTGCCAACCCCATTATCATTGATGAATCCTTTTATGCAAACTATAAACTGTTTAAGAATCAGAATGGTGAAGTGTTTGCCAGGTACATTGGTACTAACTGCAGGAATGGACCTCCTATGAAGATGATCTGGGTTCTGAAAAAGTGTCTGAAAAATCTTCCTGTGAATGTCTTCATGACACCTCACTTGAAGAAGACAAACCTCAGACCAAAGGCTTCATACGGTCCAATGGCTTCATACAAACAGAGGACACACCTGAGTCACACTAACGCAAATGTTTTGCAGGGAAACCATACTCAGGCATATGGATATGAGAGCGGTTCATCGAACCATCATGTTCATATGACCAAAAATTATTCTGCTTATTCCTATGAGTATTATTGTCCCCCTGCTAGACTGTTTGCTAGGGCTCCAAAGCCAAAGTTCTCAGATGCTGCACTTAGACTTATTGCTTCTAAGCCACCCTTGAAGATGTGGGTGGTTAAGAAAGCTTAACTCTCTTTTGCAGGGAAAGGTCTCCAGCAGAAAAACAAAATCTTCTGATGCTATTGCTGGGGACCTTAAAAATCTTGTAGGGCGCAAGATAAAATGCCCGAATGGCATCATTATGTACTTTGCTCCTGAATCGCATGCTACTCTCCCTATTAGTCCTAATCTGGATCTAAGTTTTCATAACCCACTGGTTCGTCAAATGTTTATGCTTCACAACTCTCTTCGTGAAGCCTATCCCCCTAACTGCACTGTAGGGTACGACACCAGCGACTTCAAAGTCTTCAGAATGGATTATTGACAGTGGGTGTACAAATCACATGACTGGCAGAAGAAGCCTTCTTATGGACTCAACTTTACGTCCATCCGACAAGAGTCACATCACATTTGCTGACACTGGTAAAAGTAAGGTATTGGGTCTAGGTAGAGTTGCAATCTCAAAGGATCAACACATGGATAAAGTCATGCTTGTTGAATCCCTTGGCTTCAACTTAATGTCTGTCTCAATGCTTTGCGATTTGAATATGATTGTAATGTTTGGAAAATATCGTTGCCTGGTGCTAATGGAATCTGACAAATCTCTAGTGTTTGAAGGGTATCGAAAAGGTGATTTGTACGTGGTAGATTTCTCAGCAGGACCACAACTCGCAGTATGTCTTCTTGCAAAAGCTTCAGAATGCTGGCTTTGGCATCGAAGGCTTGGGCATGCTGGCATGAGGAACCTCCACACCCTTGCGAAGAAAAAGCACGTCATAGGCATCGAGGGCGTCAAGTTCAAAAAGGATTATTTATGCGGTGCCTGTGAAGCAGGGAAAATGACAAGGGAAAAACATCCTTCGAAGACAATCATGACTACTACTCAACCCTTCGAACTGCTTCACATCGATCTTTTCGGTCCCACTCACTACTCAACTTTTACTACTTCTGCTTGCCTCTATGGCTTCGTCATTGTTGATGATTACTCTAGATATACTTGGGTACACATAATCCTTTACAAGACTGAAGTGCAGGATGTCTTCAGACGCTTCGCCAATCGAGCCATGAACAATTTTGGCGCTAAGATAAAGCACATCAGAAGTGACAATGGCACTGAATTCAAGAACACTGGCCTTGATACATATCTGGATACCTTGGGCATCACACATGAATTCTCAGCTCCATACACGCCAAAGCAGAATGGCGTCATCGAACGCAAGAACAGAACACTCATTGAGATGGCCAGAACAATGCTAGATGAATACAAGACTCCAAGAAAATTCTGGACTGAAGCCATTGATACTGCATGTCATACAATCAATCGTGTTTATCTTCACAAGCTTCTGAACAAGACATCTTATGAACTCCTAACTGGCAAGAAGCCAAATGTCAGTTACTTCAGAGTATTTGGCGCAAGATGCTGGATCAAGGACCCACACCACACCTCAAAGTTTGCACCAAAAGCACATGAGGGATTCATGCTTGGATATGGAAAGGATTCGCACTCCTACAGAGTCTTCAATCTCTTCCACTACAAAGTGGTTGAAACTATGGATGTGCGGTTCGATGAAACCAATGGATCACAAAGAGAGCAATTGCCAAATGTGCTAGATGAAGTTCCAGCTAGTGAATCAATCAAGCTTATGGGAACTGGAGAGATTGTACCTTCTGAAGCTCATCCTGAAGAAGAACTTATCATCTCAGCACCTGATCCACATGAAGACAATGCTCAGCCTGAAGATATACCTCCAAATGACAACACAGATCAGCAAGAGCAAAGTCTTCGCCCTTTACATCCTCGTGTTGCAAATGAAGTACAGATTGACAGAATACTTGACAGCATCAATGCACCTGGTCCATTCACTCGTTCAAGGGCAACTCAGCTAGCAAACTTCTGTGGGCATTTCGCATTCGTCTCAATATCAGAACCCAAGAAAGTTGAAGAAGCCTTCATGGAACCTGAATGGATTCAAGCTATGCAAGAAGAGCTTCAACAGTTTGAGCTGAATAATGTATGGGAACTGGTTAAGCGTCCTGATCCACGGAAGCACAACATAATAGGCACCAAATGGATATATCGCAAAAAGCAAGATGAGCATGGTCAAGTTGTCAGAAACAAAGCTCGTCTAGTTGCTCAAGGATATACTCAAGTGGAGGGCATTGACTTCGATGAAACATTTGCCCCTGTGGCTAGGCTTGAAGCCATACGCATACTGCTGGCCTATGCAAATCATCATAACATACTTCTATATCAAATGGATGTGAAAAGTGCCTTTCCCAATGGCAAGATTGAAGAAGAAGTGTATGTTGCACAACCACCTGGCTTTGAAAATCCAAAACATCCTGATATGGTATACAAGCTCAACAAGGCACTGTATGGCCTCAAACAAGCCCCTAGGGCCTGGTATGATACACTCAAGTACTTTCTGAAGAGCAAAGGCTTCATACCTGGTTCCCTGGATCCCACTCTTTTCACGAAGACATATGATGGTGAACTATTTGTGTGCCAAATATATGTGGATGACATTATCTTCGGCTGCACCAATCAGAAGTATAGTGAAGAGTTTGGATATATGATGCAAGAGCAATATCAGATGTCCATGATGGGGGAGCTGAAGTTCTTCCTCGGTCTTCAGATACGGCAACAACGCAACGGCATCTTCATATCTCAAGAGAAATATCTTAATGAGTGCCTGAAGAAGTTCGGTATGCAAGATTGCAAAGGCTTCACAACACCAATGCCAGCCAAACATCATCTAGGTCCTGACGACAATGGTAAAGAGTTCGATCAAAATGTATACCGCTCCATGATTGGGTCTTTGCTTTATTTATGTGCATCTAGGCCAGATATCATGCTTAGTGTTTGCATGTGTGCTCGATTTCAAGCGGCACCAAAGGAGTCACATCACTTGGCTGTGAAGCGAATTCTTAGATATTTGGCTCACACCCCAACTCTAGGATTATGGTATCCAAAGGGCTCAGAGTTTGATTTGGTTGGATTTTCGGATGCTGATTATGCTGGTGACAAAGTTGATCGCAAGTCTACATCAGGCACATGTCACTTTCTGGGACGATCACTTGTATGTTGGTCTTCAAAGAAGCAGAACTATGTATCTCTCTCCACTGCTGAATCTGAATACATTGCTGCTGGATCTTGCTGTGCTCAGCTTCTGTGGATGAAGCAAACACTCAAGGATTATGGCATTCATCTGAAGCAAGTGCCACTTTACTGCGACAATGAAAGCGCCATCAAGATTGCCAACAACCCAGTTCAGCACTCGAAGACAAAGCACATTGAAATTCGCCATCACTTTCTCAGAGATCATGTTGTGAAGGAAGATATTGATATCATACACGTCAGCACTGAAGAGCAATTGGCAGATATCTTCACCAAGCCCTTGGATGAGTAGAGGTTTTGCAAGTTACGGTGTGAGCTAAATATCTTGGAATCCTCAAATGTCCTGTGATCAGGCACACATCCTAACACTTATGCATATTGATGACTTAGATGTGCAACACACGAAGTAACGTATATCTTCAATCAATGAAGACATACATTCTAAGTGTGAATACATTAATGTGGAATTTGACTTCGGAGCACCACGATAATTGTGCGCCGTGTCTGGGTCTAATAGTTCCTATACGGTGGGTAACGCCACCACCAAAAGTTCCATTCTGAAGTGTTTCACTCATGGCGTTACCTCGCAATGTCTTCACATTAGGTTTGGCTTCAATTTCAATATGTCTTCATGATTATCTTCACTGCGTTGATTATATAGATATATATATATATACATATGTACTGGTGTTCTGTCCTCTATAGCATTCACTTATAGCTATGTCTTCTTGTGTGAATCTTTTGAACTAAGTGAATGTGATCGGACCCTAACCTCTCTATGCTTTCTATCTCAAGCTCTATCTCTCCAAGTCATATGCATTCTGTTGAAACTGTCGAATGTCTTCACTGTGTCCTTATCAGCCGAAGACATAGAGACAACCATAAAAGTCCGTTTTTAATGCTCATTCCTCCACATAAGATCCGGAGAAGCAGGAACGACCGCCCGACAATTTAGGCCACGCGTGCCTCAAATGCGAACCGCCAGGGGCACCTGCGTAATAGCACAGTGCCACCTCTGAGTCTATAAATTCACACTTACCGTGGTCATTATCTCCTTCTTCCACCCTCGCACGAACCCTAGCGCCACCGCTAGCACTCGACGACGCCAGAGACGAAGCGCTTCACTGCCGCAACCTCTCCAACGCCGTCCTCACGCCGACCGCGGACATCGTTCTCTCCGCTGTCGCCGTAGGTGTTTTCCGTCGCCAAGTTAGGGCACGGAGGACTGAACTGCTCGGCATCAACTTCCTTCCGTCTAGCAGTTCTAGTGTGGTAAATAAAACTTCTTTTTACAGCCTCTTTTGATCTCTTGGTTCTGTCACTTTCTACCATAAGAAGTTTCTCTTCACACCAGTTAGATCTCTCGCTGCATCTCATAACATGCCTAGTATATTCACTTGTGCTTCATAAAGCAGTTAGATTCCTCACTTGTACTGATCTATGGGTTCGTACAAATCTGGAACCAACTTCTTATCTGTAAGTGAATGTCTTCGCACAATGAGGTCAATGTCTTCTAAACCGATTTAACTTCAAAATCTTCTGAGAATGCATATGACCTCTTCCCCTTCCCTCGCACCTTAATGCTGTCACAGGTACATGTCTGTGGGAGAATCCTTTGGATCTCATAGTCTGCATTCATTTGCAGAGTACTTGCAGCATCACATCAACTCACCTGAAGCCAGTTCTTGTTGGTCAAGCAAAAGGAAGCCTTTGAAGCCTTTGAACACCTTGAAGCCTTCCAAGTTAAGATTCATGGCTTCAGAAACAGCAGCAAGGAAGGGAGGCAGACAGCGACGTAGTGGAACGTCCAAAGATCTGCCTGATGAATTGGCAGAGATGTACAAAACTGATCCTGAAGAAAGCTATGGTCAGCGCAAGACACAAATCCAACGGATTCGAAGATATTGGGCAGAGCAATGGTTTCAATACCGCTTCGTCACTCAGGAATATGCGGAGAAGTGCGCCATCAAGAGACCGTGGGGAGACGTATTATACAAAAATCTCGTACCCAGGTCCAGAGACGAAGCTATTGCTCAAGGCTTGTATCCATGCATGGTGAGAGGACCACAGCCAGCTGAAGCACATCCGTCATCACTTCTCTGGTGTCGCGATGACAATCTGTTCAAGCGCAACTTCCAATTTGCTCAGAACTCTGCAAAGCAAAACAAAAAGAAATTTGGGCTTGACTTCAACCCTGGTCCCTCCTCACCAAGGGCAGATGGCACACGCGACGCCGATCCCAATATCATCGGGCCGTATGCCAATCTTGCAGGCCTCATCACCCGCATCCTAGTCTAAGGGACTGCCGTGAATGACCCTCCAGCAGATACTGAGTCTGATGATGCCCCTGCTGCGCCGAAGCCAAAGCAGAATAAGCCAAAAGCTTCAAAGCCAGCCGCTTCTCCCAAAATCTCAAGGGCGAAGCCATTGGCAACTGCACCTCCTGAAGCCAGTGTGCAGTCTGAAGACTTATCACGAGTCTCCAAGCCCCAAGAAGCCAAGAAGCCTCAGCCACACACAGGCAAAGAGCTCACAGCTGCTGCCATTCTGCGGTGCGAAACCATTGATCTCTCAAGCGATGAAGATCTTGGAGATGATGCTCTTGAGCAGCTCATCAAGAGCAAGGAGGAGGCTGAAATCTTCAACAATCTGCCTCTGTTTGATGTCGCCATCATCCACAATTTCATCGATGAATGGTTTGCCTCACCGGACATCAGCTTCGACGATCTGCAGCTGCCCATAGGCCTCAGCGTTGCCTTTCAAGGCGCAATTGCTTCAGAACTTGCAATAGCCCAACGCATTGTAGAACTGAAGCAGAAAATTGATTATGAAAAGGCTCAGTTCAAGAAGCACGTAGCCAAGCTCAGCGTGCAAGAAGTGAAAAACTTCAAGATCATGTTGCACGAGATGAAAGAGAACTTTCTGAAGACGCGTGCCGAAGCTCAAGGCTCGCGAGAGCGCATGAAGACTCTGGCTGATCGCTGCGTGCAGGCCTACAATGAGGCCGAGAAGCGCAAGGCACTTGGGCGTCCCGGCATTGACCCCAGGATGGCCGCGAAGAAGAAAAAGAAGCCTGCTGTGCCTGAACCAGAAGCGCCAAGGTCAGAAACTGCTCCGATTGTCTTCCCCACTGCAACGACTGGCTCGAAGCCAAAGAGTCGATCAACCGCCTCAGAGCTCAAGAAGACACGGACTGTAGAGGCTGAAGCTAGGAAGAGCAAACACTCTGAAGCCTCTCCTTCTGACCCCACCATCAAGAAGCGCAAGACCAAGAAATCTCGGGCTGCTCCCACAGAGCCCTTGATAGTTGAACCCCTCTCCGTCCGCTATCCTGACGCAGATCGTCAGTTGTCTGTGCATGAGCCTGCCTTCACAGAGGCTCCGCACGCCGAAGACATTCCAGCAGCTGACCACAACGCTGCTGAAGACATTGGTCTCCAAGACAATGTACAAGGTGATGCAGCCCTTCCTCAGCTTGAGACAAGCAAACTGATCAGCATTGGTCGTCCATTGACGCCAATCACACAAGATGCATCGTGGGCAGATCGCCCACAGGAGGAAGATAATGAGCCCCAGCCCACTGCAACTCCACCGGCGTCGCCTACATTCCGTAGGCTTCGCAAAGGGCCAAGGGCTCAGGCTGCTGACGACATTCCGGCTGCATCAGCCGAAGAGCATGCAGAAATACCACAAGCTCCAACTCCCCCGCACCAACAAGAAGCAGTTCTCCAGGAGAACGTGCCTGAGTTCGTCCCTCCCACTACACGTGTGGAGGCGGCAAATGTTGAGGCTGCCACAAACAACGCCGAAGCAAATGTGGAGCCCTCCCCAACAACAGCTTCAAAAGACAATGAAGCTACTGCTCCTGAACCTTCTGTGCCTGAGTCTTCTGCGGGTCCCCAATTCAACTATCATATTGCGCACAGGCCCCAGGTCCAGAAGCCGATCCCACGACTGCCAAGGTTCCCAGGTTCTGCATCAGCTCCTGGCTCCTTCAACATCAACGGCTTCAGGATAGACAACACGTTTTTCAACAGCTCCAAGAACCCTTATTCAAGGGAACAGATTGTATCAGATAGGTTCTGGAGCTATCAACAGCGCAGCTATTATTCATGCATCGTATACAACCAAGGCCGCATCTTTCCTCACAAGCGCCTTGATGTTGAAGCTGTTGCTGGTCTGCCTGGTCTGGAAGAAGCACTGGATTGCTTCAAGCAAGTGGGTCTGCTGCCATTTATCACTGATGAAGAGCACTGGAACGAAGAGCTTCTGCTCCAGTTCTATGCCACCCTGCATATCAAAGGCTATAACAGAGATCCGAAGACATGGGTCCTGGAGTGGATGACCGGCAATGTCCATCATGAAGCCAATGCTTTCGACATAATTGAGCTTACCGGCCTTCCCACTCCTGGCGAATTCTTTGAAGAAGGCTGCCAACTCCATGCTGAAGCAATTGAGAGCATATTTCAGCGTCCTGAGCCAGATATGAGTCAGATGCTCTCAATGATGAAGCCATTGCCTCCAAATGCACCCTATCCAACTAGGTTCTTCGTTGAAGACTTAGAGTACCTGCCCAGAACAAGATATCACATCATAAGGCGGACTCTCTGGCCCGTTAAGGGACACTCTCGATATGCAACGATTGACGGTGCAATGAAGACTCTCATCTTCTGCATTCTTCATGGCAAATGCTTCAACGCACAGGATCTCTTCATCCGTCAACTTGCAGCGCCTGCCTCAGAATTGTTTGGATTGAAGTTCTATGCTCCTTGGGTTATGAGACTGATCAAGCTTCACTCTGCAATCTCCTATCAACCCTCAGCCCGCAACCATAGGATATTTTTGCCAGATGTGGACACATCTGATGAAGCAATATATCCAGAGACTGCCAAGCAACCATTAAGTCTTCAGAATGCAGAACACCAGAGCTTCACTCAAAATATCGAAGGTGTTGAAGCTCTCTCCCGAGTGTATCCAATGGCTGGCACCACACGTGCCCCTGCATCAACTGAAGCCACTAACAGCACAGCTGCAAAGAGACCCAAGAAGCGCACTCGTGCACTCAATCACCGAGAGCTTCTTGTGGCTCTTCACCAAAAGCAAGATAGGCATCACGACTGGCTCAAGAGGCAGATGAGAAGCATCATGCAAGACGTCAATCACATCAGAAATCTGGCAACCAAGAATGCATTTGTCGCACACGAGACCTGTTGCCGCACTTGGAAAGGCCTAACCATGATGTGCACTGAAGCTGACCTGCATGAGGATGGCTTCAAAGAGAGATTCAAATTTGACTCCACGCCTCCAAGAAAAGCTGTGATGCGAAGCACACCATCACTTGAAGAGTCAGAGTTCTCTTCTTCTGCTGCCACCGTGTCTGCCCGGATTATTGAAGAAGAAGACGACGCGACATCATCTCCACCTGCTTCAACACGCGTTGAATCTGCACCAAGCTCGTCTGCACCGCCACCAAACAACTCCACCGACCCTGCTGCGCCTGGGAACGCATAGAAACCTCTATGTCTTCAAACCTTTTTGGTCATCACTGACAAAAGGGGGAGAAGCATATGATGTTTATAGTCTTCAAGCGGGTCACTATGGGCGGGTGCCTTCATATTTTGCTACATTTTTCTTCATGCTTACAACTCCCGTTTTTGCTACATTTGCTTCATTGAGTTGTAACACTTAGCCTTGATGGTCGTCTGCTACCTGTTTGTCACTCCGTTTTGCGAAGATAAATTCCGCATGTGCGACGATAAATTCCGCACTCATCTCATACTGCAGACGTCCATTTTCCATTATGCATGTCATTATCTTCATATAGTTTCACATGCATGATGGATTGTCATCATAAGTTGAAGTGGATCTCCACAAGTACAACCTGCCATGTGCATTTGCATTCAAGAAGCAAATTACTTATATGCACATCTTCAGGGGGAGCCCTTGCAACTTATGAAGACAATTCCTTTACAATTTCACAAATTATGTTCCCCGTTGAAAACTTCAACTAGTTTGTCATCAATCACCAAAAAGGGGGAGATTGTAAGTGCATCTAGCGCCACCCCTAGTTGGTTTTGGATTATTGACGACAAACCTAGTTGAGGGACTAATGTGTTTGTGAGAATTGCAGGAAAACACAGGTAGAAGTCCCTCATTGATTCGGTTTCACTACCAGAGATGACCCCTAAAAATGTACGAAGACATTGAAGACAATGGTGGTTTATGAAGATATTCATATTGAAGACAATGATATGAGAAGACTCCCTATGAAGCTTATGGAACTCGAAGACTTAGATCCTTCGTAGTTTTATTTCTTTCATGTTGTGTCATAGGAACCACCGTACTGTTAAGTGGGGTCCAAGAGAACCAGTCAGAATGACTGAAGTGATGCCTAATTCAAATCCTATGCCTTCGAGCAAAGACTATGAGAGCAAATCTTGTCCAGAGTCAGACAAGTCAGCTTTACTTGTAGCCCAAGTAAAGTTGTCGTGTGAGTTCAAAATTCGACCGTTGGTACATGTGTCAGTTCCTTAGTGACCCAGGGTCATTTCGGACAAATCAGGTCGGGTTGCCAAGTGGCTATAAATAGCCCACCCCCACAACCATAAACGGTTGGCTGCTCAGATTTCAGTGCACGGCTTTTGTCGTTTGAGAGCAACCCACCTCGAAGCCTTTGAGAGAAAATTCCTAGCGAGGAGAAAAGCCCTAACCACCCAGAGCCAGAGTAAATTGGGCATCACTTAAGTCTTCGTGTCTGAGTGATCTGAAGACTTATTACACTTGAGGACTGTGCATCCTCCAGACGGTTAGGCGTCGCGTTCAGAGCATCCAAGAGAAATTGTGGATTGCCAGTGAACGAAGTCTGTGAAGGTTTGGAAGTCGCCTGAAGACTTACCACGAGTGATTGGACAAGGTCTGTGTGACCTTAGTTCAAGGAGAATACGGTGAGGACTGGGTGTCTTGGACTAAGTGTCCTTGACTGGGTGTCCGGGACTGTGTGTCCTTTGGTTTAAATACCTAGCCGCTCCAACCAGACGTACAGTTGTCATAGCAACTGGAACTGGTCCAACAAATCATTGTCTTCAACGTGTCACTGGTTTCATCTTCACTTCCTTTGACTTACTGTTATTCATTGTGAAGCCATTGCATGCTTGCTTTATCTTTTATCTTCACAACATGAATGTATGATCTGTTTGGCTTCATAACTTCTTCCTACCTGATCCTTATTACACAGAAGTTGTTTGTCATTGTGCTTTCACTCAATTGAATACATGGCCATGGCTGCCCTAGTGTAATCTAACTTCCGCTGCTTAGTAATAGGCATAATCTTCACTGTTTGTCTTCATAACTCTCACGTTTTGAAGACTTTCATAAAAATCGCCTATTCACCCCCCCCTCTAGTAGATATAACGCACTTTCAGGTATACCTTTTGATCGAACTCTTTACCATTGTCGTCAGGACCTAGATGATGTTTGGCTGGCATTGGTGTTGTGAAGCCTTTGCAGTCTTGCATACCGAACTTCTTCAGGCAATCTTTGAGATACTTTTCTTAAGATATGAAGATGCCATTGCGTTGTTGTCGTATTTGAAGACCAAGGAAGAACTTCAGTTCCCCCATCATGGACATCTGATATTGCTCTTGCATCATATATCCAAACTCTTCACTGTACTTCTGATTGGTACAGCCGAAGATAATGTCATCCACATATATTTGGCACACAAACAGTTCACCATCATATGTCTTCGTGAAAAGAGTGGGATCCAGGGAACCAGGTATGAAGCCTTTGCTCTTCAGGAAGTACTTGAGTGTGTCATACCAGGCCCTAGGGGCTTGTTTGAGGCCATACAGTGCCTTGTTGAGCTTGTATACCATGTCAGGATGTTTTGGATTTTCAAAGCCAGGCGGTTGTGCAACATACACTTCTTCTTCAATCTTGCCATTGAGAAACGCACTTTTCACATCCATTTGATATAGAAGTATGTTATGATGATTTGCATAAGCCAGCAGTATGCGTATAGCTTCAAGCCTGGCCACAAGAGCAAATGTTTCATCGAAGTCAATGCCCTCCACTTGAGTATATCCTTGAGCAACGAGACGAGCTTTGTTTCTGACAACTTGACCATGCTCATCTTGCTTGTTGCGGTATATCCATTTGGTGCCTATTATGTTGTGCTTCCGTGGATCAGGACGCTTAACCAATTCCCATACATTTCAGCTCAAACTGTTGAAGCTCTTCTTGCATAGCTTGAATCCATTCAGGTTCCATGAAGGCTTCTTCAACTTTCTTGGGTTCTGATATTGAGACGAATGTGAAGTGCCCACAGAAGTTTGCTAGCTGAGTTGCCCTTGAACAAGTGAGTGGACCAGGTGCATTGATGCTATCAATTATTCTGTCAATCTGCACTTCATTTGCAACACGAGGATGTATAGGGCGAAGACTTTGCTCTTGCTGATCTGCGTTGTTGTTGGGAGGAATGTCTTCAGGCTGAGCATTGTCTTCATGTTGATCAGGTGCTGAGATGATAAGTTCTTCTTCAGGATGAGCTTCAGAAGGTATAATCTCTCCAGTTCCCATAAGCTTGATTGATTCGCTAGCTGGAACTTCATCTAGCACATTTGGCAGTTGCTCTCTTTGTGAACCATTTGTCTCATCAAACCGCACATCCACTGTTTCAACCACTTTGTAATGGAAGAGATTGAAGACTCTGTAGGAGTGTGAATCCTTTCCATATCCTAGCATAAAGCCCTCATTTGCTTTTGGTGCAAACTTTGAGGTGTGGTGTGGGTCCTTGATCCAGCACTTTGCGCCAAAACTCTGAAGTAACTGACATTTGGCTTCTTGCCAGTTAAGAGTTCATAAGATGTCTTGTTCAGAAGCTTGTGAAGATAAACACAATTGATTGTATGGCATGCAGTGTCAATGGCTTCAGTCCAGAATTTTCTTGGAGTCTTGTATTCATCTAGCATTGTTCTGGCCATCTCAATGAGTGTTCTGTTCTTGCGTTCGACGACGCCATTCTGCTGTGGCGTGTACGGAGCTGAGAATTCATGTGTGATGCCCAAGGTATCAAGATATGTGTCAAGGCCAGTGTTCTTGAATTCAGTGCCATTGTCACTTCTTATGTGCTTTATCTTGGTGCCAAAATTGTTCATAGTTCGATTGGCGAAGCGTCTGAAGACATCCTGCACTTTAGTCTTGTAAAGGATTATGTGCACCCAAGTATATCTAGAGTAATCATCAACAATCACGAAGCCATAGAGGCAAGCAGTAGTAGCAAAGGTTGAGTAGTGAGTGGGACCGAAAAGATCCATGTGGAGCAGTTCGAAGGGTTGAGTAGTAGTCATGATTGTCTTCGAAGGATGTTTTGCCCTTGTCATCTTCCCTGCTTCACAGGCACCGCATAAGTGATCTTTCTTGAACTTGACGCCCTCGATGCCTTTGACATGCTTCTTCTTTGCAAGGGTGTGGAGGTTCCTCATGCCAGCATGCCCAAGCCTCCGATGCCAAAGCCAGCATTCTGAAGCTTTTGCAAGAAGACATACTGCAAGTTGTGGTCCTGCTGAGAAATCTACCACGTACAAATCACCTTTCCGATACCCTTCAAACACTAGAGACTTGTCAGATTCCATTAGTACCAGGCAACGATATTTTCCAAACATTACGATCATATTCAAATCGCAAAGCATTGAGACAGACATTAAGTTGAAGCCAAGGGATTCAACAAGCATGACTTTATCCATATGTTGATCCTTTGAGATTGCAACTCTACCTAGACCTAATACCTTACTTTTACCAGTGTCCGCAAATGTGATGTGGCTCTTGTCGGATGGACGTAATGTTGAGTCCATAAGAAGGCTTCTTTTGCCAGTCATGTGATTTGTACACCCACTATCAATAATCCATTCTGAAGACTTTGAAGTCGCTGGTGTCGTACCCTACAGTGCAGTTAGGGGGATAGGCTTCACGAAGAGAATTGTGAAGCATAAACATTTGACGAACCATTGGGTTATGAAAACTTAGATCCAGATTATAACTAATAGGGAAAGTAGCATGCGATTCAGGAACGAGGTACATAACGATGCCATTTGGGCATTTTATATTGCGCCCCACAAGATTTTTAAGGTCCCCAGCAATAGCGTCAGAAGATTTTGTTTTTCTGCTGAAGACCTTTCCCTGCAAAAGAGAGTTAAGCTTTCTTAACCACCCACATCTTCAAGGGTGGCTTAGAAGCAATAAGTCTAAGTGCAGCATCTGAGAATTTTGGCTTTGAAGCCTTAGCAAACAGTCTAGCAGGTGGACAATAATACTCATAGGAATAAGTAGAATAATTTTTGGTCATATGAACATGACGATTCGAAGAACCGTTCTCATATTCATATGCCTGAGTATGATTTCCCTGCAAAACATTTGCGTTAGTGTGACTCAGGTGAGTCCTCTGTTTGTATGAAGCCTTTGGACCATATGAAGCCTTTGGTCTGAGGTTTTCTTCTTTAAGTGAGGTGTCATGAAGACATTCAGAGGAAGATTTTCTAGACACTTTTTTGGAACCCAGATCTTCTTCATAGGTGGTCCATTCCTGCAGTTAGTACCAATGTACCTGGCAAACACTTCACCATTCTGATTCTTAAACAGTTTATAGTTTGCATCAAAGGATTCATCAATGTTAATGGGGTTAGCACAAGTGAAGCCAGATAAATTGGATGGATCTGCTGAAAGTTCCTTTTCAGCAACCCATGTGGTTTTGGGGTACTGCTCAGGTTTCTAGTAAGAGCCATCTGCATTTATTTTCCTCACGAACCCAACACCCTCTTTCCTAGGGTTCGATTCAGAATCTGCTTCTTGAGGACATCACATAATGTTTGATGTCCTTTAAGACTTTTGTACAACCCTGTTTCAAGCAATGTCTTCAACCTAGCATTCTCATCAGCAATAGCAGTGGTATCCTCAGCAGAGGGGTTAGTTACCACATCAACAGTTGAAGATATTGCAACAGAAGTAGCAGTGGGACATTCAGCAACAGAAGTAGCATTATCACGCTTAATGCATTTAAGACATGGTGGTTCAAATCCTTCCTGAGCGGTACTGATCTGTTCGGCGCGAAGTGACTCTTTTTCCTTTTGAAGATCTTCATGAGCCGCTCTCAATTTCTCAAGTTCTTGCTTCCTTTGAAGATAATCATATGAAAGCTTTTCATGATTTGTTGAGAGAGTATCAAGACGATCTTCAAGTTCCTGATACTTAACGTGAAGGTTTTTTATGTATTCAATTAAGGATTCAGATCGAGTCATTTTAGTACCCAACAGATCATCGCTTCTGTCTAACAGTTTTTGAATATGTTCCATAGCTTTCTGTTGTTCAGTTGCAATTTTAGCAAGTGTTTTGTAGCTGGGTTTTGAATCACAGTCAGAGTCATCATCACTAGATGTTTGATAGCGAGTAGTGCGTGTGTTTACCTTGGCACCACGTGCCATGAAGCAGTAGGTAGGAGTGGAGTCGTTATTGTCATTTGCGTCGGTGTCGGTGATGCAGTCATTGTCTTCAGTGTTGAAGATGGACTTGGCGATGTATGCTGTAGCCAGACTCGCAATGCCAGAATCAGACTCCTCCTCAGACTCCACCTCTGCCTCCTCAGATGCGGACTCCTCCTCTGAATCCATCTCCTTGCCAACAAATGCACGTGCCTCGCCAGATGAGCTCTTCTTCTGTGATGAAGACTTTGAGGAAGACTTGGAAGAAGACTTTGAGTATTTCTTCTTCTTCTTCTTGTCGTTAGAATCATATTCCTTGCTCTTCTTCTTCCTTCTGTTCTCATTGTCCCACTATGGACACTCAGAGATGAAGTGTCCAGTTTTCTTGCACTTGTGACATGTTTTCTTCTTGTAGTCATGAGCAGAAGCTTCATCATTCCTTGAGCTTGATCGTGAAGATTTTCTCAAGCCTTTCTTCTTGGTGAATTTTTGGAACTTCTTCACTAGCATTGCAAGTTCTCTTCCAATGTCTTCAGGATCATCAGAACTGCAGTCAGATTCTTCTTCAGATGAGGAAACAGCTTTTGCCTTCAAGGCACGAGTTCGCCCATAATTTGGACCGTAGATATCTCTTTTCTCAGAAAGTTGAAACTCATGTGTGTTGAGCCTCTCAAGTATGTCAGACGGATCGAGTGTCTTGAAATCAGGACGTTCTTGAATCATCAGGGCCAGGATGTCAAACGAACTATCAAGTGATCTCAGCAGCGTCTTGACGATTTCATGTTTCGTGATCTCAGTGGCGCCGAGGGCTTGAAGCTCATTTGTGATGTCAGTGAGCCGGTCAAATGTGTGCTGGACATTCTCATTGTCATTTCGCTTGAAGCGGTTGAAGAGCTTGCGAAGGACACTGATTCTTTGATCTCTCTGGGTTGAGACGCTTTCATTGACCTTGGAGAGCCAGTCCCAGACCAGCTTGGATGTCTTCAAGGCACTCACATGGCCATACTGTCCTTTTGTCAGATGGCCACAGATGATATTTTTGGCGGTAGAGTCCAGTTGAGTGAACTTCTTGACATCAGCAGCAGTGACACCTTCTCCAGCCTTGGGAACGCCGTTCTCGACGACATACCATAGATCGACGTTAATGGCTTCAAGATGCATGCGCATCTTATTCTTCCAGTAGGGATATTCAGTTCCATCGAAGACGGGGCACACAGCGGAGACTTTGATTATCCCTCCAGTCGACATAGTTAAAACTCCAGGTGGTTAAACCAAATCACACAGAACAAGGGAGCACCTTGCTCTGATACCAATTGAAAGTGTGTTATATCGACTAGAGGGGGGGGGTGAATAGGCGATTTTTATGAAAGTCTTCAAAACGTGAGAACTATGAAGACAAACAGTGAAGATTATGCCTATTACTATGCAGCGGAAGTTAGATTACACTAGGCCAGTCATGGTCATGTATTCAATAGAGTGAAAGCACAATGACAAACAGCTTCAGTGTAATAAGGATCAGGTAGGAAGAAGTGATGAAGCCAAAAAGTTCATACATTCACGTTGTGAAGACAAAAGATAAAGCAAGCAAGCAATGGCTTCACAATGTGTAACAGTAAGAAAAAGAAGTGAAGATGAAACCAGTGACTCGTTGAAGACAATGATATGTTGGACCAGTTCCAGTTGCTGTGACAACTGTACGTCTGGTTGGAGCGGCTAGGTATTTAAACCTTAGGACACACAGTCCCGGACACCCAGTCCTGAACACACAGTTCAGGACACCAAGTTCTCACCGTATTCTCCTTGAGCTAAGGTCACTTAGTCCTCGCCCAATCACTCTGGTAAGTCTTCAAGGTAGACTCCCAAACCTTCACAAACTTCGTTCACTGGCAATCCACAATGTCTCTTGGATGCTCTGAACGTGACGCCTAACCGTCTGGAGGATTCACAGTCCTCAAGTGTAATAAGTCTTTAGATCACACAGACAAGAAGACTTAGGTGATGCCCAATTTGCTCTGGCTCTGGGTGGTTAGAGCTTTTCTCCTCACTAGAAATTCTCTCAAAGGCTTCGAGGTGGGTTGCTCTCAAACGACAAAAGTCGTGCACTGAAATCTGAGCAGCCAACAGTTTATGGTTGTGGGGGTGGGCTACTTATAGCCACTTGGCAACCCGACCTGATTTGTCCGAAATGACCCTGGGTCACTAAGGAACTGACACGTGTCTCAACGGTCAGATTTCAAACTCTCATGGCAACTTTGCTTGGGCTACAAGCAAAGCTGACTTGTCCGGCTCTGGACAAGATACGCTCTCATTGTCTTCGCTCGAAGACATAGGTTTTTGATTAAGGCATCACTTCAGTCATTCTGACTGGTTCTCCTGGACCCCACTTAACAGTACGGTGGTTCCTATGACTCAACACAAAAGAAGAAGAACTACGAAAGATCTAGGTCTTCGAGCTCCATAGGCTTCATAACGTGTCTTCTTCTGTCATAGTCTTCAATGTGAATATCTTCATAAACCACCTTTGTCTTCAATGTCTTCATACATTTTTAGGGGTCATCTCTGGTAGTAAAACCGAATCAATGAGGGACTTCTACCTGTGTTTTCCTGCAATTCTCACAAACACATTAGTCCCTCAACTAGGTTTGTCGTCAATACTCCAAAACCAACTAGGGGTGGCACTAGATGCACTTACACCTGCAACAGAGAGTTAAGCTTTCTTAGCCACCCACATCTTCAAGGGTGGCTGAGAAGCAATAAGTCTAAGTGCAACATCTGAGAATTTTGGCTTTGGAGCCCTAGCAAACATTCTTGCAGGCAGAAAATAGTACTCATAAGAATAAGCAGAATAGTTCTTGGTCTTATGAACATGACGGTTTGATGAACCGCTCTCATATTCATATGCCTGAGTATGGTTTCCCTGCAAAACATTTGCGTTAGTGCGACTCAGGTGAGTCCTCTGTCTGTATGAAGCCTTTGGACCGTATGAAGCCTTTGGTCTGAGGTTTTCCTTCTTCACGTGAGGTGTCATGCTGAAATTCACAGGAAGATTCTCCAGACACCTTTTCGGAACCCAGATCTTCTTCATATGCGGTCCATTCCTGCAGTTAGTACCAATGTACCTGGCAAACACTTCACCATTCTGATTCTTAAACAGTATATAGTTTGCATCAAAGGATTCATCAATGATAATGGGGTTAGCACAGGTGAAGCCAGATAGATTGTATGGGTCTGCTGAAGGTTCCTTTGCAGCAACGCACATGGTTTTGGGGTACTGCTCAGGTTTCCAGTAAGAGCCATCAACATTCATTTTCCTTACAAACCGAACACCCTCTTTCCTCGGGTTTCGGTTCAGAATCTGCTTTTTGAGGACATCACATAGTGTCCGATGCCCTTTAAGACTTTTGTACATCTCTGTTTCAAGCAATGTCCTCAACCTAGCATTCTGATCAGCAATAGCAGTGGTATCCTCAGCAGAGGGGTTAGTTACCACATCAACAGTTGAAGATATTGCAACAGTAGTAGCAGTAGAACTTTCAGCAACAGAAGTAACATTATCACGCTCAATGCATTTAAGACATGGTGGTTCAAATCCTTCCTGAGCGGGACTGATCTGTTTGGAGTGAAGTGACTCATTTTCCTTTTGAAGATCTTCATGAACCGCTCTCAATTTCTCAAGATCTTGCTTCCTTTGAAGATAATCATAGGAAAGCTTTTCATGAGTTGTTGAGAGAGTTTCATGACGACTTTCAAGTTCCTGATACTTAACGTGAAGATTTTTTATGTCTTCAATTAAGGATTAAGATCGAGTCATTTCAGCACCTAACAGATCATCGCTTCTGTCTAACAGTTTTTGAATATGTTCCATAGCTTTCTGCTGTTCAGTTGCAATTTTAGCGAGTGTTTTGTAGCTGGATTTTGAATCACAATCAGAGTCATCGTCACTAGATGTTTGATAGTGAGTAGTGCGTGTGTTTACCTTGGCACCGCGAGCCATGAAGCAATAGGTAGAAGCGGAGTAGTCCTTGTCATTTGCATCGGTGTCGGTGACGAGGTCATTGTCTTCAGTATTGAAGATGGATTTGGCAACGTATGCTGTAGCCAGACTTGCGACGCCTGAATCGGACTCCTCCTCAGACTCCACCTCCGCCTCCTCAGAAGCGGACTCCTCCTCTGAGTCCATTTCCTTGCCAACGAATGCACGTGCCTTGCCAGATGAGCTCTTCTTGTGTGATGAAGACTTTGAGGAAGACTTGGATGAAGACTTTGAGTATTTCTTCTTCTTCTTGTCGTCAGAGTCATATTCCTTGCTCTTCTTCTTCTTTTTGTTCTAATTGTCCCACTGTGGACACTCAGAGATGAAGTGGCCAGGTTTCTTGCACTTGTGACACGTTTTCTTCTTGTAGTCATGAGCAGAAGCTTCATCATTCCTTGATCTTGATCGGGAAGACTTTCTGAAGCCTTTCTTCTTGGTGAATTTTTCGAACTTCTTCACAAGCATAGCAAGTTCTCTTCCAATGTCTTCAGGATCATCAGAACTGAAGTCAGATTCTTCTTCAGTTGAGGAGACAGCTTTTGCCTTCAAGGCACGAGTTCGCCCATAGTTTGGACCGTAGATATCTCTTTTCTCAGAAAGCTGAAACTCATGTGTGTTGAGCCTCTCAAGTATGTCAGATGGATCGAGTGTCTTGAAATCAGGACGTTCTTGAATCATCAGGGCTAGGATGTCAAACGAACTATCAAGTGATCTCAGTAGTGTCTTGACGACTTCATGTTTGGTGATCTCAATAGCGCCGAGGGCTTGAAGCTCATTTGTGATGTCTATGAGTCGGTCAAAAGTGTGCTGGACATTATCATTGTCATTTCTCTTGAAGCGGTTGAAGAGGTTGCAAAGGACACTGATTCTCTGATCTCTCTGGGTTGAGATGCCTTCATTGACCTTGGAGAGCCAGTCCCAGACCAGCTTAGATGTCTTCAAAGCACACACACGGCCATACTGTCCTTTGGTCAGGTGACCACAGATGATATTCTTGGCAGTAGAGACCAGTTGAACAAATTTCTTGACGTCAGCAGCAGTGACACCTTCTCCACCCTTGGGAACGCCGTTTTCGACAACATACCATAGGTCGACATCAATGGCTTCAAGATGCATGCGCATCTTATTCTTCCAGTAGGGATATTCAGTTCCATCGAAGACGGGGCACGCAGCGGAGACTTTAATTATCCCTGCAGTCGACATAGCTAAAACTCCAGGTGGTTAAACCGAATCACACAGAACAAGGGAGAACCTTGCTCTGATACCAATTGAAAGTGTGTTATATTGACTAGAGGGGGGGGTGAATAGGCGATTTTTATGAAAGTCTTCAAAACGTGGAAGTTATGAAGACAAGCGATAGAAATAAACCTATTACCATGCAGCGGAAGGTAGACTACACTAGACAAGCCATAGTCAAGTATTCAATGAAGTGAAAGCACAATGACTTAATAGCAGCAATGTAGTAAGGATCAGGTAGGAAGATATTATGAAGCCATATAGAACATGCAGTCACTCAGTGAAGACAAAAGATAGTGCAAACATACAATGACTTCACAAGGAGCAACAACAAGTAAAGGGAAGGGAAGATGAAACCAGTGACTCGTTGAAGACAATGATTTGTTGGACCAGTTCCAGTTGCTGTGACAACTGTACGTCTGGTTGGGGCGGCTAGGTATTTAAACCTTAGGACACACAGTCCCGGACATCCAGTCCTGAACACGCAGCTCAGGACACCCAGTCCTCACCGTATTCCCCTTGAGCTAAAGTCACACAGACCTCGCCCAATCACTCTGGTACGTCTTCAAGGTAGACTCCCAAACCTTCACAAACTTCATTCACCGGCAATCCACAATGTCTCTTGGATGCTCAGAACGCGACGCCTAACCGGCTGGAGGATGCACAGTCCTCAAGTGTAATACGTCTTCAGATCACACAGACAAGAAGACTTAAGTGATGCCCAATTCTCTCTGGCTCTGGGTGGTTAGGGCTTTATCCTCGCAAGGAATTCTCTCTCAAAGTCTTCGAGGTGGGTTGCTCTCAAACGACGAAAGACGTACTCTCAATCTGAGCAGCCAACCGTTTATGGTTGTGGGGGGTGGGCTATTTATAGCCACTTGGCAACCCGACCTGATTTGTCTGAAATGACCCTGGGTCACTAAGGAACTGACACGTGTTCCAACGGTCAGATTTCAAACTCACGCGGCAACTTTACTTGGGCTACAAGCAAAGCTGACTTGTCCGACTCTGGACAAGATTCGCTCTCATAGTCTTCACTCGAAGACATAGGTTTTTGGTTAGGCATCACTTCAGTCAGTCTGACTGGTTCTCTTGGACCCCACTTAACAGTACGGTGGTTCCTATGACTCAACACGAAAGAAAAAGAACTACAAAAGATCTAAGTCTTCGAGCTCCATAGGCTTCATGTGGTGTCTTCTCTTGTCATAGTCTTCAGTGTGAATATCTTCATATACCACCTTTGACTTCAATGTCTTCATACGTTTTTAGGGGTCATCTCTGGTAGGAAAACCGAATCAATGAGGGACTTTTACCTGTGTTATCCTGTAATTCTCACAAACACATTAGTACCTCAACTAGATTTGTCGTCAATACTCCAAAACCAACTAGGGGTGGCACTAGATGCACTTACACATACGTGGCCGTATTTTCTTTCTTGCACCCTGGCCGCTGTACATACGTGTACATGCTACGTGCGCGACTCTACTATGACACGTGCGCACCTCTACATCGACGAGTATATATGTACGTACACGTTCCCGACCAGAATGACAATGCTACATACGCTTCGAACAGGTGGGTCCTGACTGTCAGGCACTTCCTTGCGTGCGAAGATTTAGGTGGTGGGTCCTAGTAGTTAGGGGCAAACATTTTTTTGCGAAATACGGTGTCCCGTCCGGTGGGTCCCCGCTGTGAGGTGGAGGAATAATTATTTTGCACGTAATAAGGAGGCACTTCCTTGCTGCGGCTGTGGACCCAGCTGTCAGCGTCTCCACACACAGTACTCTTCCGATGGAAGTCGGTCGTTGACCACATTGACCATGCCGCGCCGAGAGCACCATGGCGGTGGACGTCGGCGAGGCCTAGGAAGGGGACGACGCGGAGCCAGGGAAGACGCGGTAGTGGAAGCCCGCGCAGAGGAGTACGAGGTTTCACTGGTTCGGCTGTGGTGTGAGGCTGCCGTCGCCGCAGGGCCTGGCCAGCGGTGGGAATAGTAGGGGGCGATGAGGCCTCCGCGGCAGCATAGCCGGCCACGGGAGGCAGGAGCATGCGGCACGACCGGCGCTGCTTTGGGCGGCTGGAGCAAGAAGACCAGAGGTTGAAGAAGCACTACGGCCGTTTGAAGGACATCTTACGGTCACTGGAGCTAGAATCGTTCATATTGCCTATGTTGACAAAGCCCTTCGTCCCCGTCAACTTAGTAGGCCCAAAGGTCAGCCTCCCACCAAGGTGGGTCCCAGCTAGCCGGGGGAGTATTCATTTTTTTTGTGCCTAATAAGGAGGCACTTCTGGTGGGTCCGAGCTGACAGCGGGGGGAACGTTTTTTTCGCGAAATACGGTGGCCTGTCCGGTGGGTCCCAGCAGTCAGGGGGAAACGATTTTTTTCAAAAAATACTGGTGGCCCGTCCGGTTGGTCCCCACTATCAGGTGGAACAATAATTATTTTACGTGTAGTAAGGAGGCACTTCCTTGCTGCGGCTGTGGACCCAGCTGTCAGCGTCTCCACACACAGTACTCTTCCGATGGAAGTCGGTCGTTGACCACATTGACCATGCCGCGCCGAGAGCACCATGGCGGTGGACGTCGGCGAGGCCTAGGAAGGGGACGACGCGGAGCCGGGGAAGACGCGGTAGTGGAAGCCCGCGCAGAGGAGTACGAGGTTTCACTGGTTCGGCTGTGGTGTGAGGCTGCCGTCGCCGCAGGGCCTGGCAAGCGATGGGAATAGTAGGGGGTGGTGAGTCTTCCGCGGCAGCACAGCCGGCCACGGGAGGCAGGAGCATGCGGCATGACCGGCGCTGCTTTGGGCGGCTGGAGCAAGAAGACCAGAGGTTGAAGAAGCACTACGGCCGTTGGATGGACATCCTACGGTCACTGGAGCTAGAATCATTCATATTGACTAAGTTGACAAAGCCCTTCATCCCCGTCAACTTAGTAGGCCCACAAGTTAGCCTCCCACCAAGGTGGGTCCCAGCTAGCCGGGGGAGTATTCATTTTTTGTGCCTAATAAGGAGGCACTTCCGGTGGGTCCGAGCTGACAGTGGGGGGAACGTTTTTTTCGCGAAATACGGTGGCCTGTCCGGTGGGTCCCAGCAGTCAGGGGGAAACGATTTTTTTCACAAAATACTGGTGGCCCGTCCGGTTGGTCCCCACTGTCAGGTGGAAGAATAATTATTTTCCGCGTAATAAGGAGGCACTTCCTTGCGGCTGCCGTGGACCCAGCTGTCAGCCTCTCCATGTACAGTACTCTTCCGATGGAAGTCGGTCGTTGACCACATTGACCACGCCGCGCCGAGAGCACCACGGCGGTGGACGATGGCGAGGCATAGGAAGGGGACGATGCGGAGCCGGGGAAGACGCGGCAGTGGATGCCCACGCGGAGAGGAGTACGAGCGTTCACCGGTTCGGCTGCGGTGTGACGCTGCCGTCGCCGTAGAATAACAGGGGGTGTGGGTGAGTAGAGGGATGCCCTGGCCAGCGGTGGGAGTAGTAGGGGGCGCTGAGGCCTACGCGGCATCACAGCCGGCCACGGGAGGCGGGAGTAGGCAGTCCCGCCGGTGCTGCTTTGGCGGCTAGAGCAAGAAGATCAGAGATTGAAGAAACATGACGGCCATTGGATTGACATCCAACGGTTACGTCTGCTAGAATCGTTTTTTGACATATATATTAACTAAAAAAATCTTGCATATGCGTCAACTAAACAGGCCCACAAGTTAGACCACTCCCTCTTTTTTTAATAACTTATACATAGCTCATGGCAACTTCTTATGCAATTTTTTGCAGTCGTTTTTTTGGTTGGCCAGGGCCAATTTTGCATATTTCTATGGGTTCCAAACTATTTTTAATACCGAAATGTCCAGCCAGATTTAAAGTACTTTGAAGATATATTTAAATTAGGTTAATGCCCAGTGAAATAGGAATCTCAAAATGTAATACAATTCAGAAATTATAAAGTAATTGCCAATTTGTCATCTGTTTTTATATTTACAACCCATTTCATATTACTTTCAAGATTTGTAGGCATCTTGAAAGAGTTGCAGCCCATCAGGGCGTACAAAAAAAAGTAGGCCTGGATTGGGTATTCTTCAGAAAAAATAAACTGGGCTCATTTTCACAAAGAAAAAATAGCTGGGCTGGTCACATGGTGATCATAAAATATAAGCCTGGGCTAGACGGGCCACAGCCCAATTCAAACCCTGCTTCGTCTCAACAATAGCAAACATCATGTTGTGACCAAGAGCAAGTCTGACCCGACCATGGTCCGGCATCTGTATAGGAACAATAGAACTCGGCAGTTCCTATTTCAAGAAGATCACATCTGTAAAACTGTGTATAAGCAATAGTTTATGAACAAGATATATAACAGAAAAGAGCTCGTACCATAAGTTTCTCGACACAGTTGGACCTGTTCAATGAGTGCAGCAGTGGCACACATATCCCGTGTGGCCTTCCACCATTGAAACGCCCCACAAGGACCTCAAGACGATCAATAAAGTGTAGGAACTTGTGGATGTCGATCCAATCAACTTCAGTGCCATTAGTAACAACCGAGTTATTACAGAGTAACAAACGAGCAGACTTCTTAACTCTAAAAAAACCTACACGTGCCACCAATTATAAGAAAATATTACTTAGAAGTAGCATCTTCATGAGAGATTCGTTAGATAGAATATGTGGTTTAAGAAGTAATCGAGGCAACAAGCAAGAACCAGATACAAAACAAACATGGATGAATAATTGGAACGACGTCAGGGTGGAAGATCACAGTGAAGATGAGACCAGGTTCTGCTATTTCCATCAACATTCGTGCGCTAACTTTTAGTCCATAACACTTGAGAAAGTTTATCCAAGTTCGGCCATAAAAAAAGCAGCGATCTTCTTGGTTCATGAACCCAACTCGGAACTTATATCCATGGCTTGTCTTCACTGTGACAATTAAACTAGTGTATTCAGTTATGGCAAGGCTGAGAACCTTGAGTACATGTGTTCTAGCAGAGCAAATATTACACTACAGGAAAAATAATATGAGAACACAGCATGTTCAAAAAAACCCCACCCTTCTTGATAGAAAAGAGGATTCTAGGAACATACTGTGCGCGTTTCAAAATGCTGTGTTAGGATGAGAAGGAACAAGTGGGGCGTCTCGCCGAGGGCGCAGAAACCTATAGGGTACTCGCACTTTGGGCACTGCAAATGAAACACACTAGATTCAGTAGGAAGAAAAATGCATCAACGGCGGCGGCTGCCATCCTAGGATTACCTGCGACCAAGGGACTTGGGTTTATCGGGGATGGATGAAGAATTCGTACCTGGTTCTCCATGAGAAAACCCTATGCAATCGCCGAGAGGGGGTTTTCTCTGAACAAGAAGATGAGGCAGAAGGGGATTCAGGCCCGGTGAAATATTGCCGCTTCGTCCGTCGAGCTTACTGCTAAAGCTGGAAAGCGGGGGTTGTGATTTGATGGCTCATTGGGCATTACTGCGGCGCTATGACCAGGGTGTGTCTACCGTGAAGTTGTGCACTCTAATTTGTGCATATGGCACGTGGACCCCGTTGCCGGTTGCCCCACATATCAGCGAAAGGAAGTAGAAAGACAGGAGTAACTAGTTACACATAAATATATTTTTTGATAGAGAGATACTCCCTCTGTAAAGAAATATACAAATCTTTTATATCACAGGCTCACCTTGTCGAGAAATATACTCCCTCTGCAACACATGGGCATTATGGGGGTTCAGCTGAGAATATAATACTCAGATGTTTTTTTGAGAGATAAAAGCTGCTTTATTGAAGATTAATAGTCATAGGTATACAAATAATTTCGGGGGTTCCTGTGAGCCAAAGATGGCATCCACAGGGCAAAGAAGTAGCAGCTTTTGCGAGCACATGCGCTTCAACATTACACTCGCGTTTTTCATGTATGATCTCCATGGTTTTGAACATATTCTTCTTCATATTGATCTCGTCCATAATAACTTTGCTGGGCCCCAAGTATGCCTCTCCGATATGCTTGACTGTTGCTGAACAATCGGTGCTAATCTGAACTTGTTGCAGGTTTAAGTCAAGAGCCAGAGATAGCCCCTCGCAACATGCCATTGCCTCTAGGATCTCTAGATCAGTAACACTTTCGCACACCAGTGCCGATGCTCCAAGGATGAAGCCTGTACGATCCCGGCCCACAACTGCCAGGGCTCTCCTTTCACCATTGCGAGATAACGCAGCATCAAGATTCATCTTCGCCCAACCCACAATAGGAGGAGGATGCCACTTCTGCACTGAGCTAGTGCTTCTCGAAACCAGGTTCTAGACTTTAGGCCGCAGGCTAACCCTGCATGTTTGGGGGCCCATGTGTTCTACCTCAGCGCTTTTCATATTGCAAGCGATCGGTACGGTGCTGATTTTAGATGCTGTTGCAAGGTGAATACACAAAGTTGAATAAAGCACGACAGCTGTTGGAATGAAATCGAACGACAGTTCCTAACCAGCAATCAGAGTTGCAATTCTATCAACAATATACCATGTGATAAATAATACTATCGTACTACTTATACACACAGGACACTTGTTTCACCATGCCAGATTATTACATCAAAATCTCTCGGAGGATAGATCAGTTAGGCAGTTGCGTGCTGCAACTAAAGAATTTCAAAGTTGATCTGGACCAGCTCTCCTTGCCGAGAAAGTTCGATTTTGACATCATCCCCTACCGCAAGATATGATTTAGATTTGAACCTTGACCATCCTTTAGCATCAATCATGATGCGACCATCCTTTGTACTTACGATATATTGAGCAGGTTCATTCGCACCAAGGCTGCGCATGGTATGAGAAACTTGGCCGCGGTCGCCCGGATTGTTGAACGACTCCCTCGTTGCTCTAGGAATTCTCTGTTTGCAAACCAGAAGACATACCCAAACAGTTAGATCAACACACTGAATCATGTGAAACAACATGGAAAGAAAAAAGAACGAAGCACTTGGGCGGCCAATGCTTACCAAGAAGGTGGACATGTCGGTTTTTGTAAGGACTTTGGTCTATGAAGTGCGAACTGCAGCCCAGTCTGTTGCCGGTGCAACTGCATGGGCCGGAGCAGATGCAAGTGCAAGTGTTGGTGCAGGTGCCGAAGCCGCTACTGCTGCCGGAGATGGTGCTCCTTCTAGAGCTGGTGCCGGTGTCGGAGCAGGTGCCGGTGTCGATGCCCGATCCTCCGGTAGATCAGACTGATCCGCTGACGCGGTCAGTGCCCAATCCTCAGCTGGATTAGACTGAGCTGCTGCCGCTGTCAGTGCTAGAGCAACTGTCGGTGCTCGATCTGTGCGAGACAGCGGCGATCATGTCTATTCTACTATGATCAGATTTCTAACTTGACTAGGATCCGCGACTGTGATCCTACTTTTTCCTTCATTTCTTTTAAACCTGAGAAGGACTAATTGTGGCGTTTTTGTTAAACCAAACTGTAGTTCATCATAGGGATTCAACTTGTACTCAGACAACAGACTGATCCAATTTTTCCAGTAATATAAGTGATGGATAGTGCCTTCGTTACTGACACGACATAAGAAGTGAAACCTGCAAAAATAGCCATCGTAGAGCAAACCAAATAGTTTATTCTGTGATGAATGTCACATGGCAAAACCTGCATCATAAAATTGCAGGAAAAGAAAGAAAACATGACATTAAATCAATAAGATTTAGAAAGTAAATCAATAAGATTTACTTGATGTGACACGAGTGAATCCTTACCAGGAAATCACTATATTGAAGTACTAAACAGAAGATTGATCGTTCAACTACGCGTGGCATGCAGGGGCCCCGCCTACTCCCACAAGCAGGACATTACAAAGGTCGTGACAAATCATATGGACCGAACATCCATGGGGCTGGAAATCCTGGTGGGTACGACAAACCCTGCAATGCATACAAATATTGGAGTGTAACCATAATTGATAGACCGTCCTCACAAAAAATATGATATGGATACTTCATAATATACAGACTGAATTGAGTGGACAGACATTAACATAGACCGTTCTGAGGACTGACCACACTCCAAAAGCGGCAGTACTAATAAACAATACAGGGTTAACAAACACAAATCAAGTACTGAACAATAGTACTTACTACAGACAAGCAAAGTTGCACTAACTAAACTCTGCAGACTATTTTTTGACACCGACCTACGGGATGAACCCTGCATAACTAACTAGGCGATGGACTTCGTGTGAGATTTCTACATGCACCATCAGCATCTTGTCAACCTTGGAGAACCTAACAGAGTGGTCTTTCCACTCATAAACATGATGTTGAAGACATGCCGCATCAGATTTGTTTGGAAGCTTTACAAGAACCACACCCTTCGTAATCGAAGGAACAACCAGGAAATTGTTGTGGTCAAGTACAACCTCGAGAACACGCCTAACAACAATGCTACAAGAAAACACTAGTTCAGGACACGTGGGGACAAGGACACAGCAGCTGGATAGTTCAGCAGTATAACTCATCATCAGGTCTTCCAGTTCACATGGCATGACTTTGATAACTTCATCTCCACCGCGGACCTGGTTCTAATTCAAAAAGAAACCATATTTTATTACTACCTCCATTTAGAAATATAAGATGATTTTCGATATTATACTCCATATATGACTACATATACGCACATAAATGAGTGAACGAAGACACTAGAACATGTCTTCAAAGGCATGAGAGCAGAGGCATATATACCCTCTTAAAAGGTAGCATTGATGTTCATAAAGTACTACCTCCGTCCCAAAATTCTTGTCTTAGATTTTTCTAGATACGGATGTATCAAGTCACATTTTAGTATTAGATACATCCGTATATAGACAAATCTAAGACAAGAAATTTGGGACAGAGGGAGTAGTTGAAAGTAATCTATAAGAAATCAGTGTCAACCTCTCGCATGTTTTGGTCAAAAGAGGAATTTAGAACCGTCATTTGGCACACAAAAATCACATGCAAGATCACCCAGAAAGTTGTACTACTAGTACTAGTACTGCGTGTTAGATGAAAAAACATGATCAAGATCGAGAAAAAGATCGTCAAGAAGAGATATTACCTGGACTTGCTTAATGAGGGATACCGAAGAGAGGGGGCTTGGACAGGGCGATGGCTTTGAGCTTGTCTGTGGTAGTCTCGGCGGGGTGCTGGCACTTCTTCGTACCATGAACCTCAACGGTTTTGTACGGAGCCATAGACATCACTTCGGCCGGTGCTCCAGTGTCCATCAAGAAACTGTCAAATAGAAATAAAAGAAAAGAAACCATAATCACAAACCCAAAAGAAGAAAAGAGAGGGAGTAACAGGATCAGTCTCGGGGTTGCAAGACCCGGCCTTGGCCAGAATCAACACCATTGATGCTCTCACCTTTCCTTCTTTGGGAGAGAAGAACAATGGCAGAAGCAGGTCGGGGTTTTCTTGAAGAAATGAGGAAAAAGATGAGGCAGAAGCGAGGGTTGGGTAGAGAGGAAGCTGAGAGAGAAGAGCGAAATGATGGTTCCTTCTTCCGTCCAACTTACTAGTGGAAAGGAGGGGGTTTTGTGATTTGACGGCTCATTGGGCATTACTGTGGCGCTTCGATTGGGGTAGTCTACCGTCACTCTACTACGGAGTAATTTAGTGCATGGCTGGTGGACCCCGATGCTGGTTGTCCCACATGTCGATCAAAGTGAGTAATTTAGTGCATGGCTGGAGGAGGATCCGCATGGTAGAGCGTGTCCATTGTTTTTCAGAAGAAAAAAATGATTACAGCAAGCGTTTCCACTCTTACGACGGAGGAGTGTGAAACACGGCAGCCACTTGAACATACACAGTGCTCCTACTACTAGGCATGTGCAGTGGTTCATACGTCAGTACTACACAATCTTGTTGCTAGTGTAGTAATATATGATGATAACAAATGATGTTGTGCACATGTCAACTACTCCTATATGTAACATAGTACCGCTTTTTCGACTGTCCGGTCGAGAATGGACGGTGAGATCAATGTTAACAGAACTAGGTCCACAGCGCACGGAGAGTACGGTGCTACAGTACTCCATGAAACATGAACCATATGAAGCATGAATAGTGTTAGGCAGGGTGTATGAAGGGTGCACGGGATGGGAGCAAAAGTTCCCTTCTCGACCCACTTTTGGGTGTTTGCCAGAGTGCATGAAGGGTGCATGAGTCCACACTAGTAGGTTGACAAAAAAACGCGAAGAGGAAATGACTATATTGAGATGAGAATGCAACCAAACACACCCACACGCTTTGTGCTACAGTGACTGATCTGCATCGTTTGAGTTTGATCCAACGGTCATGTTGCGCCGAGACATGGACATGCCCATGCAGAGGGAGCCTAAACACCACCGAAGTCCCTCTGCTTCTCGAGGCGCACGACGTTGGTGATGCAGGGTGCAACCGCCCGCAGAGCCCGCTCCCGGTCGACGGGAGCTAGATCGTCAAAGATGGCGTCCAATGGCATGAATGGATTCCAGTGACGGAGCCCTGAACGGATTCGCCCGGCAACGACGACGACAGCCTGCAAACCCTCCTTGTCCAGCTCAGCCCCCACCATCACACGGAGACGGCTCAGCTCCTCAGAGATATAGGTGAAGAAGGAGACCAGGTCAAGAAACCGTAGCTCGTTGAAGTCGACCCGGTGGTCGAACGGGTTTAGCCCGACGGCCGGCATCGTCGCACTAGCACAACGGTAGGCATCGCGCAGCCGCAACACATGCGTGGCAACTTGGTTCACCAAGTGGCTGAGGCAATCCTGGACCTCGTCACGATCGGCCCGCTCGTGCTCCAGCCGGCTCCCCTGACGGCCTATCATATCTCCTGCTTTCTACAGCAACGCCGCCGACGCCTCGAGCATCTTTGTGGTGGACGCCTGCCGCTTTTGTAGCTCCGGGAACTCCCGCACATAATGGAGGAGCATGGCACTCCTCTGCTCCTTGATCTCACAGAGCTCCACGTCCTTGGCCCTGAGCTCCGCATCCTTGGCATGGAGCTCCTGTGTTAGGAGCCTCACCTCGGACTCCGTGATCTGCTGTGCCTCCGTGGCACCAGGTAGAAGCAATGGGGAGAGGAAGCAAATTGGGCGAAATGGCTGAAAGGCAATGCAATCTACGGGAAGTCAGAGGGAGCGGGGAATCTTTTGGTTTTCACCACGGTAAAACACTAGTCGACGACTTCTCACATCAGGGAGCAGTGGGTACAGGCTGACTCATCGTGACTAATTGCTGCCGCGCCTGCTCCCTTCAATCAAAAAATTAAAAATCCTGCCGCGCCTGCTCCCGTCAATCAAAAAATTAAAAATCCTGCCGCACCCAAACACCAAAGCAATGCCGCGGTGGATGTTTAAATTTACCTGCCGGTAAGTAGATAAAAAAAGGGGTGAAAAAACAAACATGGCGGTAGCCTAGCTAATCGGTCGAACTAGCCCAACTAGCTAGCCACCGTGCTTCACTGATGTACTCGGCGGGAAAGGTGGTCTTTCGTGATTTGAGGACTCATTTACTTGCTTCGGCGCTACGACCGAGGAGGACCTAGAAAACGCGCGGTAGGGCGTCCCACGTCAGGAAGAATATATGCATGCACCACCCGAGAGGACCCCGAAACCGCGCGGTAGGATGTGCCACGTCTCAGCACGGAGGAAAAATGTGCGTGTGAAAATATACTGTATCAGACGTAGTAGAGTACCTATGGTTCGACCTTGGGACCCAGCCAGTCGGTTGAAAACACCCCACTAGCCACACAGCTTCATCATGCAAACGAGGCATGGAGGATAGATGTGGTTAGGTCCGTCTCGACCAGCCACAACGTCTCTTGTTCTAGGCGATTCTTCTATTTTCCAAGTTTTTTTAGTTGTAATAACACCACGACAAGCTAGCACCGCTCTTAGTGTGTGCCCGTGAAAAGGTTAGACGATGGAGAGAAGAGAGATTGAGATCGAAGACCTGGGACCCACCAGTAAGAGAGATAACGGTCATGCATGTATTGACGAGGCACTCCCTCTACTCTACTCAAGGCAAGTACTGTATAAAATCAAGTTATGGGACAAAGCCAACAACAGTTTGATTTTTCAGGCTGTCGACTTACGCTTTGTAGTCCAGGTTGCCAGTTCGAATCTCGTCTTTTAGATTTGTTAGTTTTAGGTCCAAATTTTATTAATGACAAGTGGGACCCTAGTGTGTTGTTCTGATATTTCAGTGTAGGATGGTTTTTTTGAACAAACACTTTCCGCGGTTAGACAAGTAACGGCACGAGTTACACGTTTTTTACAAGTTTACGAACAAAAATGACAGTGACATAGAATATCACATCCACCCCACAGCTTGGATACTATGGTGATACGAGTTTTTACACCGTCAGAAGTGAGATCCAATGGCTTGGGAGTAGTCTTTGTAATTATGCGCAATTTCCAAACTCTCCAAAGGTTTTTTTGCAAATAAAACATTCAGGCCTCATGTGTGTCGCTGCATCTTCGATCCAACGGCTCCCCGTTGCTCATATTAGGTGCTCTCCGTAGCTTAATTACCCACTACGGTGATTGGAGTAGTTGTGGGCCGAATGCTACGAAAATATAATCTAAACCGACCGGAATAAATGTCTACACAAATTAATCCAAGGTTGGAGTGCCCCTCGCAATGTAAATAGCTCCAGCTTTGCGAGGGATGGAGAGGTAGTAGCTTCAACGCGTGGAAGATATGGTGTGAGAAAGCGAGGTCAATCGAGAGACATATAGATAAAGAGACAAAGTTAGTGTGGTCTGACATTCATTGAACAAATATATATGCTCTGGAGAGATATTGTCCGATTGAGCTTTTTGGCAAGGGTGAGGGCTGTAAGATAGAGCTTGAGAGATGATCCAGTCACAGACGTGTAGATATATTTTGTGCATGGGAGGAAGCAAGGTCAACCGATCACATAGGGTCACCGTGCGATCGAAAGAGTGAGACGGGTTGGAGAGAGTAACCTAGATAGACGATGAGAGTATACAATGTGAATAGGTCGAATTGGGATCAACATGGTGATATATCGTTTTTGTCCAAGAAAGAGCAAGGTCAATCGACACATACGGAGAGAGAGAGAGAGAGAGAGATTGAGTGAGCGTAGCCCACCATGAGGTCGAAAGAGTGGTGGCGGCTTGGATGGACTGACCTAGATAGACAATCTGCATGAGAGAGTATAGAGTGTGTCGATCGAGGCCCGAACAGGGAGATATATCATTTGTGTGTGAAAGAAAACGAGGTTAAATGTGACTCAGATAAAGAGAGCGAGATTGAGCGAGTGTGGCCCGCCGTGTGGAAGAAAGAGTGAGACAGTCTCGAGGGAGTGACCTAGATATACAACGTGCGTGCGTGCGCATGCACGAGAGGTTGGGGGCTAGATAGGCAATGCATGTATTTAGTGCGAGAGGGTGAGAGGGAGAGGAGGGGGAGAGAGAGAGTGCTCGGCATGGGGTGCAATGGCGGGTGTGTGAGGTAAATACATTTGGTAACAGAGTGGAAAATGGGGTTGTGTAGTTGAGAGACTTAGAGATCGAAACATGGAGAGAAAGAATGAACGTGTGTTGGAAACCGATAGCTTCCGAAGGTGGTTAGGAGAGGAAGATTAACCGATACAGGAAGTATGTAGCGTTTGTGCGGGGGGGGGGGCTAAAAACAACATTTGAATGTACATAGTACGAGACTTAATATCGATGTTTCAATTGGGTGTACATTGTAAGATTTGAATCGAGGACCAGGCATACGGGTAATTATTTCGAATTCGTGCCATACTAAGTTTCTAAAAGTTGACATTGAATCAGTTTGTTGTGCTATTTTGTAGGTCATATGTTTGAATCCATCCAAAAGTTTTCTCACTACCATGGTGTTCATCATATACATATGAATTTGTATTAAAAAAGTAGCATGGATACAGTGAAATGCGAAATCCACGTTAGAATTGGAGAGCGCTACGTGACACACACTCTAATTCAAATAACTAACTACGTGATACACTCTCTAATTCAAATAACTAATTATGTGACACACACTCTAATCCATGTTAGCGTGGGTACTGTTTCGACTTTATTTTCAAATAACTCCTCATTAATTAATTTATAGTAATCCCTCTGTTCACTTTTATAAGACCTTGAAGACATTTCAGACAATGTGCAAAACAGTTCATTTTAAGTTGTCTGATACGACTTACAAAAGTGAACGGATGGAGTATCTCGTTTTGAATTACTAATTATTGCAAGGAAAACACGGGCATGGTAATACATACAGATTCGTTTGCGAATGAAAGAAGACTCGTTTGCGTTATCAAATGTAGGCGCACAAGGCAAACCAGGGTCGTGTCGGGGTGGACGCTGCTTCGGTGCCTTAAAGGAAACTGCCTTTGGGTCACTGACATGTGGGCCAGCCACCTGTTGGGCCCATATGTCATGGACACAAAGGCAGGTGCCTTAAGGCACCGAAGCATAGTCCTGTCGGGGTGGTCGCGTGTGTCGGACGGACGCATAGCACCCAGCCACCCACCACCCGTCCCACCCCAAAAAAGGACGACGACAATATAAGTTCGCGCTTCCACGTTTCAGATTGAAATATCTGGCGGCCCCAATTCCAGCCCTGCAAAATCTCTCTTCTCCATAGTCCCCTTCCGCGCCCAGATTGCTCAAATCCCTAATTCGCCGCAAACCCTCGAATCGCCCTCGTCTCGTCTCTTTCCCCACCGTTCCCCACCTCTGTGCCGGATGACGACGACAAAGACAACGGTCGCGCTTCACCACCGCACCAGAGCTACCTCATCTACGCCCTCATCCACCGCACCGGGTGGTCCACCGACAACGTCGGCCGCCGCAACCGACGTGCCTCATAGATACCGAGTTCCACCGCATCAGGTGAGCTTCACCGACGCCGTCTCCCAGCTCACCGGGGCTACTTCACCGAGCACATTGTCGCACCTCCGCCCCCGAGGCCGTTGGGGCTTCACCAACGGTCTCGTCCACCGCATCATAGCGCTCCGCTGCCACTCAAGATCTGCATCCATGCGCGGCCAGCCAACGCCAGAGCATCACCCTCAACGGCTCTGAAGTGACCCGCACTCTAGCTAGGCGAGCATGCCCAAACGCCGGCCTGAACTAGGTATCCACACATCACTCCCTTGTGCACTGTTCCGACGATGTTTGGATATCCTTTCACTGCTCTCTTAGCTTATACGCCAATGCAAATCTGACCTTAACTCTTATTTCTTCTGGAGATATCATATGAAACAAGCAAATCCATATTTTAGCGAAGCATGACGTCGCTACGGGATCTGGTACACATCCTGCACACCCGTATAACCTTGTAAGTATCTGTCTTCTGGTACAACATCAAGGTCGATTCCTCTTATTTGATCAACCATTCGCCGTGTCAAAAATGCAGAGGGGGATGCAAGGAGCACAAGGCCTGCACATCCAAGCAAGTGGTAACATGGACTTGTACATGGAACATCCCAAGCGCAAGCAGAGCTGTAGTTAGCCTGTACAACGAGCTAGGGTAAGTCCATGCATTTCATTTAATTCGTACTGGCATTCGTGTATGATTTGTGTGAAGTGGCTGATCCACGAATTCAAGTTACCAGGGGCTAACATTTAACTTAAAAAATATGAAGGCACTTGAACTCCGGAAATCAACATAACTTGAGAAATGTGAAGCTATATGCACTTTGAAAAACAGCTAATGATCCAAAGTAGTTCAGATTATAAACACTAAATGATGCAAGCATCAAAAAACACAAAATGCAACATGGTGTACAAGGACTACAAACATGGTATGTACCTGCTTGAATTATTCGTTCTCTGGCTGAAAATATCAAAGTGTAATTGCATATATAACCAGTGCGCAAACTGCATATCAATATATCTATCCTGCACAAGTATGCTAATAGTTTCAAACAACAGATTAGAAAAGTATTTATGCTATGTTGTCATGATACGGGGACTTTCTGGTAGATGGCCTCGATGTTTCCTCAAGCTATGAAAATGCACTATAATTTGCTTGTCATCAATGCCTGCAAATCTCTGTCTCTCTCAACATAGTAGATCATCATTAGACACTAAATCTTTCAATGAGCTTGCAAAATGCTTGCATTAGATCCCTCATTAGACACTATATGTTAATCACCAGGAGCATGTAAAATGTTTGCATCAAATCCTTCATTAGCAGTCTGTTCATTAGACACTTCAGGCTCAAGAACAACATGAGATTGTATGTTTGCACCGGAAACTTGATTAGATACATCAAATTCAGTCATTTTAGTATTGATTGGGGGAGTTATAAAATAAGTAGAAATTGGTTTCATTTTCTCATAGATTCCCTACATACAAGCAGTTTTACAACACCGTTAGGTTTAACTATTGGCCAGAAATTGAAGAGTTGAATTAGATATAATCAGGGATGTGATGTACCTGCTCGTTGCGCAAGCTCGATGTCATGCCCGTGCTGCCGCCGCTGCCTCCCACGCAGGCTACATACAGGGTTGGATCTTCATCTTCTTGTCCTTCCGTTCGCTTGAAGCCCGGCGACCGCTCTCCAACGAGGGCGCGAGGAAGTGCTGTGTCGGTCTGTCCAATGGCGGCTAGGTTAGGAGCGAACTAGACTGGAGGCTGGAGCGAATGAATTGGGATTTTTCCTGCTGTTGATCGATATGGGAGGCGCTCGTTTGGGCCGCAAGCCTGCTATAGGGCATGCCTTGCACTTATGTTATTGGCCCAACCAAATTGAAACATTTTTCTTCATTTTTTACATTCCCTGCTCATGCGTTGGGACGAACAAAACTAGCATGGGCCAACCTGGACGACTCAAACTAGGTGCACACATTAAAGCCACCTGAGGCAGCCGCCCATACCAGCCCCTATGGTGCCATCGCCCCTTTTTGTGTGTATGATTGGATAGTGAAAAATATTCTAGTGGCACTTTTGATTTACCCACAGAATGGTTGAATTGCTTGTTTCTATGAACTGAGTTCACCAATAATGTGAAGGATGCCAGTCTTTTCATCCTATTGTAGATTTCTTAGATCTCGATATGCCAAAAGTAATCGCATGAAATATATAGTAAAAGCTAGTGTGATGTGTTTGGCTACAACTAGTCTGACTACATGTCCTCATATAACATATCAAGGACGCACCATCTTACCAGATTAACCATTCGACTTACACATGCAGTGTGGGAAGAAAGAAGTATTGGGACTGCGTATCCAAGCAATTGATGCCATGGACTCCTTCATACAGCCTTGTAAGAGAAAAAGAAGTTGCAGTGTGCCAGTACAAAGAAATAGCATAAGTTCAGTTACCTGCTTCTCGAAATTTTAGTTAGCCACTTATTGCAAAATTGTTCAATTATGTTGCTTGGCTTAATTTAGTTTGCTACTGATTACATAATGGCACAGCCTGTTAATCATATTGTAGACTGCGCCTATCTATGTGTTTGATACTTACTATTAAGAATTACCTGTTTTCCTTAACTTAAATATCTACTTGTTTGTTTAACTGCTTTGCTGCTGCAACAGCGGGTTACAATGATGTTAATAACTACTTTTCAGCATCCTATTGAAACTCTTTAATTCCTTGTTTGTTTAACTGGTTTGCTGTTATAACTCCCAGTTGAGATGTTTTGATAACTTCAACTTTTCTGAATCCAATCGGAACTTTAATGGGAAAACAGGTTAGCCCAAGATCAAAGAGAGAGGTCCCCATGGACGTTGCATCATCCCACAACAGTGGCACCGGCCCAATCATGCATTATGAATTGCCAACTGCTGATGCTCTAGAGGCTAAACTAGTGGTAGAAAGAGATTCTGCTTCTGCACTTAGAGATGAAGTTGACATGTTGAGGAAGCAAATAGCACAATCACAAGCAGTACTCAAGACAACCATTAAATATTTGGTGGATTTCAAAACGAAGCAAGCTGAGACTGACCAGATTGTTAAGGTCCTGAAGGAAAAAAGGAAATTAAATTCCTACTTGGTAAATCATAGGTGAAATGTTCTTTCCATAGTTGAATAACCTTTGTGTTGTCTGTTCATGTAATCAATCAAACCATTTGTTTTAGAGATCATGTAATAATTTTGTTTTTGTTTTTTTATTTGTAATTTTATTTGAGCACAAGTCTGTATTAATTGATAAGACTTGGAGACATTTCATTTGGATTGTTGTGCCAGACCTACAAATATGCCAATCGGGCTGAATGTGCATTCAGCAATAGTAGTATAGATGGACCATAAGTGGCACGTATCGGAAAGGGCCAAGATGCTGGCTAAAAAAAGGATGATGTTGTAGCCAAAAAAAAAGTACAACGGCCTGGCTTATGTATGTTAGTTGATATTATCGATCCATATACTCTATAAGTGTTTATATGTCTATTAGTTCCATACATTCTTGGTTGATTGACTCAGTCTTTGAATCTTGATACATCACTTGTGTACATATCTAAATGGGAGTACACATTATGCTGCGTGTGACATTTGAGTTGGACATGAAGTGTTCCAAATATTCAAATTCACCTTAAACTGGATTCTAGTTTCTGAATTTGAGTATCGGCATTTGTAAACCATATTCATACATGACACATAGAATGATTTATAACGATTCTATAGGAATACAAAATGGATTCGAATTTAGCTGCCAGGGTAAACATGGATGCTTATTGTCCCAAAATTCAAAAGAAACAGCAAAATGTCCAATCCCACATCGGCTGCCCGAAGCCAAGTGTTTGGGAGAGGGAAATTACTGATTACCCATTACACGGACAATCCACCGGCCCGATTTCCACTGCTCTAAATAGGGGTAGGTTAGTAACTTCAATTAGACGTGACAAGACCGCCTCAGAGCCCATTCCAACACGGTGGGCGTCAAACATGGGCGACAAAACTCATTTGATTCAAGCTCGTCCGAAAGACCTCTGTTTATCCCTCCATTCCCCATTCATACACGGTGGGTAGCAAATCACCCTCTCCTTGTCCGAAATAGATGTGGGCCAATATTTTAAATAGGGGCAGATGTGTAACTTCCATCAGACGTGACACAACTGCCCTACCTGTCAGCCCCGTTCATACATCGTGGGCGCCAACCGTGGGCGGCAAAACACCCTCTCCCCGCCCGAAATAGTTACCGGCAAATATTTGGGAGATGCGAGATTACCGTCCTATCCCCAACCGACGAGACGTCCAAATTTGAAACGGGGGATAAGTTCGTAACTTTCCCATATTACAGACAGGCGCATCCCAGAAACATGGTTCCCCGTACCTCTCCCTCCATTTTCCCATTCATACACCGTCCGCGCTAGAACACCCCATTCCCACACCAGCCTCCGTCCGCCACCCCATCCATCACCACCGTCCTCCACCACATCCATCGCCACTGTCCTCCACCATGTCGGAGCGCCTACCAAGACCGTGTGGTCCACTGCTAGAGATGGACATTTCTCATCCACGTTGACAGACCAATAGCCTCGCATCGCGTCCTCTCACTTCATCGGTGCTGTCATCCTCTTTGCCGAGGCCGCTCACACGACCTTCTCTTCCACCGCAACGGGACTTATCCCCCAATGCACCCGTCTACCGTCGCAGATCTGCTTCAACGCCACCGACAGCCATCGCACCCCCGATGCCTACACGGCGCCGCAAGAGAGGTGGTACGTCATATCTCCTCAACTTTTTGATCTCAACCAGAAAATAGATCTTAACTTGGTTACACTACTTTATTTTCATCTCTTAGAGTTTAGTTCTTAGTTCGAAGCAAACAATGGATGCTAAATATCATTTCTCCGGTTTGCAGCTTCAAATCTACCATGGCACAACCATAATACGGTTTAATTGATCATGCTTAGGGTTTAATTGATCATGTTGGTTCCGTGGTGGTTTCTTTAATAGAAATCAGAGGGGAAACCCTCTTTTGCTAAAAAAATATATGCTTAGAGTTTCCCCCTTTTATGATCACTATACGATCAGAATACATGCTTTGTGTCATAATAACACTGCTCCACCCATCAAGCTAAACAAGCTTAGTTGTTCAAATATGAATCTGATATTATTAAAATAGAGTTGTTTAATTGGTCAGCTAAATGTTCCTAAATTAGTTTCGAAAATGCATGTTCGCCGCTTGGGTGTGTATCTCTGTGTGTGGTCTGGTCAGCACGGTTGGGGAGGTGAACTTTGCATATCCAGGGGTTTATAGGGAGACACTCTCCGTGTTGAAACCGCAATGGATTCCATAGATAATCTGACTACTTTTTATGTTTTCATGAATCTCAGATTCTGAACAACATCATAATGAGTATGAGCTTGCGTGCATGAAAAGAATAAAGCAGAACAATGCCATGGCTGTCAAACTTGGCATTAAGGGACTGAAATCAAGTCTGAATGCAATGCAATGCAAACACTCTCCACCTACAGATTCAAGCTCAGAATATGATACTAACAGTGATTCTGAGCTAGAGGGAGACCTAAGTCAATGTACCTCCCTAGTGGAGGAGTCAGAGGAAGATGCCCTATCTTATTCACCCATCAAGGTACTTGCTCTAACTTTCCAAGGTTACATTGCTCGCACATATCTTGGAACTGATGCTTTGCATTGCTTCTACTTTGTTGAACTGCCATTAGCTTAGTTTACACATCGTGTATGTGAATACGCCCTGCCTATCCATTTTCAGTACATATTCCATCTGTCATCATACCATATTTATCCATTCAAATGATGTTCTTGTGTATCAGACATTCAAAAGGAAGAGGGCGATTGCTGATCGTGGAGGAGCACAAGAAAAGTTTTGGAAAAGGTAGTGGCACCTGATAAATCAAATAGCCCTTTAGGTGTAGTTGCAATATCGCCTGACCCACAAAATACCCCAACTCTAGCAGACTCTAGCCCTACTACACTGGTCATTTCTGATACCCCAACTCAGCAGACCACAACTGCAGCAAACAGTATGATTATGCCACTTGACATAGCACCAGCTGTACGATGGAAAACCCCCATTCCAGCAAAGGGTACACCAAATCCAGTTGCCAAATCCCTTTTCGAACCAGAGAGAGCCCCAATTGCAGCAAATAGGACCCATGTTCCATTTCTTCCCAGTTTAGAAGACGAAGCTTATGTTGTTGTCAGGAACTTTGTGCGCATCTTTCCTTCATGGAAAGATTATACCGTAGACACAGAACAATTTCCAGTCTTCCTCCGAAACTTACGCGTAAGTAATGTACTAATGTTATTCATGGTCATTACTGCATGTGTTTCTGCTGGCAGAAGACACAAGATTTCATTCTTTTAAATAGGCGAGGCACAAACTGGATTGTGATGACGAGCAAGGGTTGGTTGTGCTTTTCAAGCACTCGTTGATGAAGTATCGTTCCTACGTGAGGCAAGCGCACTTCGATGGCAAGCCTTTGAACAAAATTTTTGTAAAGTCTCCGGTGCTACATTTATCCGACGGCGACTGGAATAATCTTGTTACACATTGGTCTCGGCTGCAGCGTAAGGTACTGTCTAGGATATCACATCACAATTTGAACTACATTTCTGCATTTGCCTTAATGTCTCACTTGTACGAAAACTGTTAGCAGAAGAACATTCGTTCTCAAGGGACCACAGAATCTCGCAACTATACTGCACACTGCATTGCTCTTGTGAGTACCTCTTGCCCTGTATGACCATACTTACTTTCATAGCTGTTTGGTTATATAGCATCACTGCATATGTTAGCCTCGTAATCGTCCATTTGGTGGACATTATAGAATCAACCCAATGCTTTTGAAGAGGTTTAGCTCTGCAGTCCTCTTGTAAGGACTGAATGTGGTCTATCACTATACTTACATTAACAGCTACTCCCTCCATCCCATAATATAAGAACGTTTTGTACAGTACACTAGTGTTCAAAACACTCTTGTATTATGGGAAGAGGGATTGGTTCATTTTGTAGCATTCTGCATCTTATCTCCCTCGCCCACCATTTACTAAAAAAGATCAGATCTATATTTAATCTTACCAACAAGTAGAATACACAGACAATGCCAGTGCAGAAGTGTAGCCCATTGCTCTTGTGAGTACATTTTGTCCTGTAACACTTGTACTTCTAGGGTTTGGTAGTTGATTATGTACCATCAATCTGCATCTTATCTTCATTATCCTCTATCCCTTCCAGTATTATCATATCTCTAATTACTCTCTACAAAATGTAGAGTACAGGCAATGCTTATGAAGAAGATTCTGTGCTGAAATTCTTGAGTTAGCCTTCCCTTGCCATGGAGAAGGGCATTATAAAGCCGGTGTTAACTGTTAATGTAAGTCAGTCCTTCTAAAGCCTTTTATCCTCAACTGTCGTTTAATTTTCTCATACTCCCTATCGTTTACTGCTGTTTAGTTTGCTGTTTCTACCAAAATGCATGTTCGTAAGAACCGTAAGTTCTAAGTTTTACTTGTAAAACCAAATTCCTTATTCATACCATGCACATTACTTAATACTCCCTATATGTATGCTTGTTTTTGTGGATCTATAATCCAGTGTGTGGTGAAGCAGCCCACGTTTGCACCTTGTCATCTCCTGTTTTATCTTACTGCTGTGGCTGATGATATGAACAACATGCCATGCACATTATCCAAAGTAGATACAATGATTTTCTTTGCCCTTCATCTATGCTTGTTATGTTGACATGGTAATCCAGTAGTGTGGTGAAGCTCCCCGCATTATGAACAATGCCAAATTATGCTATTGATATTTTGAACATACTCTTTATTTTCTAATTTGAAATTGGATAGAATTGACAGAACAGTTATCATCTTTGTTTATACACGTGCAAAACCTGTCATCTCTCAGCTTTGTTTATAGGGCCTATATTTTACTTTTATCTCCTACCTTGCATAAGAGTCATGGTGATCTTCACCCTTCCTTTTTACATTTTATCCTTTGGCAAGCACAGTATGTTGGAAAGATCCTGGTATATATGGCTAATTGGATGTGAGTTTTCATGAACTATTATTGTTGACATTACCCTTGAGGTAAAACGTTGGGAGGCAAAACTATAAGCCCATATCTTTCTCTGTGTCCAATTAAAATTCCATACCCATAAGTATTGCGTGAGTGTTAGCAATTATGAAAGATTATATGATAATTGAGTATGTGGACTTGCTGAAAAGCTCTTATACATTGACTCTTTCCTATGTTATGATAAATTGCAATTGCTCCAATGACTGAGATTATAGTCTGTTAGTTTTCAATGAAGTTTACGATTCATACTTAAATTTGTGATTGAATTATTACTAGCATAAGAAATCATATGACGAGAATTATATAAGTTGTTGTTCTAAAAATGATGATGATGCCCTCATGTCCGTATTTTATTTTTATCGACACCTCTATCTCTAAACACGTGGACATATTTTTTGATTTTGGCTTTCGCATGAGGACAAGCGAGGTCTAAGCTTCGGGGAGTTGATACGTCCATTTTGCATCATTATTTTATATCGATATTTATTGCATTATGGGCTGTTATTACATATTATGTCACAATACTTATGCCTATTCTCTCTTATTTTACAAGGTTTATATAAAGAGGGAGAATGCCGGCAGCTGGGATTCTAGGCTGGAAAAGGAGCAAATATTAGAGACCTATTCTGCACAGCTACAAAAGTCCTGAAACTTCACGGAAGACGTTTTCAGAATATATAAAAAATACTCAGCGGAACAAATTCACCAGGGGGGCACACCCTGCCCACGAGGGTGAGGGGAGCGCCCTACCCCTCTGGGTGCGTCCCCCTACCTCGTGGGCCCCCTGGTGGCCCTCCGGTAGCCATCTTCTGCTATATGAAGTCTTTCGATGGAAAAAAATAAGAAGCCATCTTCTCGGACGAAACTCCGCCGCCATGAGGCGGAACTTTGGCGGAACCAATCTAGGGCTCTAGCGGAGCTGTTCTGCCGGGGAAACTTCCCTCCCGGAGGGGGAAATCGTTGCCATCGTCATCATCAACGCTCCACTCATCGGGAGAGGGTAATCTCCATCAACATCTTCATCAGCACCATCTCCTCTGAAAACGCTAGTTCATCTCTTGTATCCAATTCTTGTCTCCAAGTCCGGGATTGGTGCTAGTAGGTTGCTAGTAGTGTTAATTACAACACTCCGGTTAAGAGGATAAGCATGATAAGGACAAGAAGAAGGTTTGAAGAGAGCAGCAACACAATTCCTCCGGGAGAGAGTAATAGAAGATAGATGATTAAGATAAAGAATGGAGAAGAAAATGCCAACTTCTGTCACTAAGAGTTTGAAAAGGAATCTTTAGGAGAAGGGTCGAACGGAGTTGTTGGAAAACCAACAATGAAAAGAATACACTTGATATGGTCTTATGGAATACATCTCAAATAATGAGGTGACAGCCTGCCACTCACGGAAAAGAATTGGATTGGAATGAACAAGGATACGAGAAAGTATTTCACCGGGAAGAGCTTGGATCATATATTATCACCATAGATAGCAACAATCCTTAGGGAAGGCTTTAGGTGAAATATAACCCAAGATAGCTCCAATGACGAGATTGATGGATTTGAAATATCCCAATCTTGGCCACATGTGAATCATGAACTCAAATTATCAAGAATGACATAATACCACCTCCAATGATACGGTAGACAAAAATGCACTCCGGATTACAATATGAAGAAAGCTTGAGCTCCTCTGAAAAGAAAGTTGATGAACGTTTCGAGAAGGAATATAAATCCTTGATGAACCATCATGTCGAACCTTCATGAAGAACTCCGGTAAACAAAAAATAACAAAAAGAAAGAGAAGTTGAAAACACGAGGCGAAACCTTGTAATGATTTAGATGGATCTCCGTGATAATTACAGCTTGGAACTCCGGGAAAGAAAGATGAGCACTTGAAACCAAGAATAAGTATGATGAGTCACTCCGGAAAACAGGAATTGAATAAACTCGATGAAACAAGAATAAGAATTATGTTATGTGTATCCTTCATCAATTTAAGTTGATGATAAGCAACGGACTGCAAACAACTTATTCCCGTTGGAAGGATTTAGAGACATATGGCGCAAACTTGAGAAAGTCTTCAACGATCCATCAGTAGCATTTGAAAAGCAGAATGCATAGATATGATACACGAAGGAAGAAAAACTCTTGAACGAACAACCGTAAGAATTGAAAAAGAACGATTACAACATGAAGAAACACCGGGAAGAATTAGCAATTAAACAAAGATGCTTGAGAGAATTTAGATCCATGAGAACGAAGAGATTATGAGCTGATTAGAGAATCCTTGATTTAGACACCAGTATGATTTAGAGTATGAAAGCTGAAAGATGGAACGAATAAATCTTAGATGATGGGCTCCGGATAATCAAACTGAACAGAATCTTGAATTGCTCCGGGTAGGTGAAAAGAATTCTCACACACGAAAACAATTATGAGAGGATGGCAACAAGCTAGAATCATGAATCTTAAAGAGCATGGAGCAATGTTGAAACAAGAATCTTCTTCGGTCTTCCAAACTAAGAATGACGACGAGAAATACCATCATGACTTATTTAGGCACTCCGGAAGAATCAAAACGAAGAGGTTGAGCCAATGATGAAAAAAATTTGATAGATCTTGGAGAAAAACATATGACAGATGATGAATCATTCTTACATCAAATTTGAAATGAATTTAGGATAGCTCCGGGAAAATAAGAAGAGTCAGGTAAGATACTGGGAGAAGACCTGTGGGTTAGGGCCCACTGAAAAGAAACACCGTTTAACGATTACTAGAAAGGGAGATTACACCCGGTTGATTTAAAATGGCTTAAATGAGATAACAAAATCGAAATAAGTTGAACAGATCTTGAATTACGAGACGAGCCTTCTGAGATATCTTGAACACTCCGGAACAATTGAATAGCGAGAAGTGGAATGGTAATGAGGTGCACCGGCATGAGAAAGCATTGAAAACGAGGAAAGGATATGATCAACAAAGCTTGACTTGAAAACACCGGAGATGAAAAGAATGAAGAATGACGAACTTGAAGCTTCGGTGGAATCTTCATGAGAATCACCGGATAAGAATATTGACAGAAAAGGAATGGAGAGACTTCCATCAATAAAATGGATACTTGAATAAGAAATCTAGGTCCTTGAAGAAACAGGGTGGGTGGGCGGGAAAAACAAAGGCAACTTGGAACGGATGAAGCAAACACCGTTGAGAAGAACTGATAATTGAACTTGCTGATGTTGAAATGATTGGAACCACTAGAAGAGAAACACACCGGTGAAAAAGGATTGACATGACAAACTCGATTATCATGAAGGATTAGTATTCACATGAGAACACCACTTAGGAAAGGTATGGAATCAACATTTGACTTCGAAGCAACTCGAATACCAAAACTCAAAACAAAAACAAAGGATTGGCTTGCAGAATAAGCCAGAACAAACATATGATAGAGATTTCGTCCGAAGTTTTCGTGGTGGGGCCTACATGGGCTCGATCGTACAGCACCATCATGTACAAGGCAGTGCACATGACATACGAAGCGTCCCCGAGTCGGCATAGCCAAGGACTCTTTAAGACACAATGAGACCACTGTAAAACCAATCGTGGATAGGCGGACCACGAGACGTCGAACCCCAATTTCATATCATACATCCGGCGGAAAGATATCCTAAGAGCTACTTGAATTCCCACTTATAAACTCCCAAAATTTTCCGGTTATGCAATCAGGTGTTGGGGATACAGGGGAAGCATAATATCTCACCCAAAACTAGCAAATCCTACATCCAACTGTATCCATCCTTCAACACATAACCAAGAAACCTTCGGAAATCTTCTACCTCAACCTTCGAAAAGCATCCATTATACAAGTTATGGCAATACTCCCGAACTCCCGCCCCAGTACTGGGTGGCGTCGAGGTTATCTCACCAACAACTGCATAAAAGAGATTTTCGATGTCGGCGAAACTAAACTCAGGTATTCCAGAACTGCAACGATAAAATTGTGACGACAACACCTCGGAGCTCAACTCCCCGGGACACTGCCACAACCCCTAAATGACAGGAGGCACCAAGAACAATGTTCTCGTCACAAAACCATCGGAACGATTCCAAGATACCCGCGTGATCCTAAAAATTTTTTTAGTGAAATTTGAGAAGAGAAGAGTCAAAACTGTACGTCAGGATGCCTCACCAGAGCGACGAAGGGACCGGGGAGTTAAAAGAACTCCTAACTCTCCGATATATAATTCCTAAATGACTCAAAACATTTTTCTAGACTCAACAACGGCTGCTAAAAACGATCAATCAGTGGGGGTTCCTAAGGTCGGGGAAGGCTCTGATACCAACTTGTAACACCAACGATGCGGCTATATCTCCCACGTGTCGAAGCACGACTTAGAGGCATAACCGCATTGTAAGCAATGTTGCAAGTGAGGTAATCTTCACACAACCCATGTAATACAATAGGGGAAAGAGATACATAGTTGGCTTACAATCGCCACTTCACACAATACATGAATAAAGCATTACATCAACCAGATACAATCAGGTTCCGACTATGGAACCAAAAATAAAAGAAGACTACCCCAAATGCTACACAGATCCCCGATCGTCCCGACTGGGCTCCACTACTGATCAACTGGAAAACGGAACAACATAAAGAACAAGATCTTCCTCGAGCTCCTCCTTGAGCTTGGTTGCGTCATCTGCACGATTTCATCGGCACCTGCAAACTGGTTTTGGAAGCATCTGTGAGTCACGGGGACTCAGCAATCTCACACCCTCGCGATCAAGACTATTTAAGCTTATGGGTAAGGTAAAGGTGTGAGGTGGAGCTGCAGCAAGCGACTAGCATATATGGTGGCTAACAAGCGCAAAAGAGAGCGAGAAGAGAAGGCAAAGCACGGTCGATAAAAGTATGATCAAGAAGTGATCCTAGAACAACCTACGTTAAGCATTACTCCAACACCGTGTTCACTTCCTGGACTCCGCCGGAAAGAGACCATCACGGTTACACATGCGGTTGATGCATTTTAATTAGGGTCAACTTCAGGTTTTCTACAACCGGACATTAACAAATTCCCATCGGCCCATAACCGCGGGCACGGCTTTCGAAAGTTCAAATCCCTGCAGGGGTGTCCCAACTTAGCCCATGACAAGCTCTCACGGTCAACGAAGGAATAGACCTCCTCCCGAGACATTCCGATCAAACTCGGTATCCCGGTTCTACAAGACATCCTCGACAATGGTAAAACAAGTCCAGCAAAGCCGCCCGATGCACCGACATCCTGAAAGGAGCTACACATATCTCATTCTCAGGGCGACACCGGATGAGACATCCTACGAGTAAAACCATCCCTCAAGTTTCCCCGAGGTGGCCCCGCAGTCTACTCAGTTCGGACCAACACTTAGACAAGCACTGGCCCGTGGGGGGGGGGTTAAAATAAAGATGACCCTTGGGCTGGCCTAACCCAAGGGAAAAAGAGGCTAGGCGACGAATGGTAAAACCAAGGTTGGGCCTTGCTGGAGGAGTTTTATTCAAAGCGAACTGTCAAGGGGTTCCCATTATACCCAACCGCGTAAGGAACACAAATCCCGGGAACATAACACCGATATGACGGAAACTAGGGCGGCAAGAGTGGAACAAAACACCTAGCATAAGGACGAGCCTTCCAACCTTTACCAAGTATATAGATGCATTAATTAAATAAGATATATTGTGATATCCCAACAAGTAAACATGTTCCAACAAGGAACAACATCTCCATGTTCCAACATGGAACAAACTTCGATCTTCACCTGCAACTAACAACGCTACAAGAGGGGTTGAACAAAGTGGTAACTTAGCCAATCAACGGTTTGCTAGGACTTGGTGGGTTAGAGGTTTGGCATGGCAATTTGGGAGGCATGATAAGCAAGTGGTAGGTATCACAGCATAGGCATAGCAAAAGAGCGAGCATCTAGCAAGCAAAGATAGAAGTGAATTCGAGGGTATGATCATCTTGCCTGAAATCCCGCAAGGAAGAAGAACGAGTCCATGAAGAAGACAAACGGGCGTAGTAGAACGGGTCCTCACAAACGCGACATTACCGGAACCAACCCGAAGAATCAAACACCGGAAATAAGCACACAACATAGTAAACAACCAACACAAGAACAGCTCTTCCCCCTTTGACTTAGTTTTCGCTCTCCTCTGTTTCTAGTAGAAAAAGCCTGATCCTACGGCAAGCCCCCAGGGGCTTGACTTGTGGACGCGACTTGTTTCCCACGCCTATTTTCACTTTCCTGGATAAGCTTATCCCAGAAGCGTATGATATGCGAGATGCGGTATGCGATGCATATGCATGATTTGACAAGGAATGATTGAACCTGGCCTCAAATTGGAAATCCAAGTGTGCTACTGGAAAGGTGATATGAAATCGCTTGAAAACGATATAAAGATCACCGGAATCGGAGTTACGGTTTGGAAATGGCCAGCAATTCAAATATGGCACCGGTCTGCGATAAACAGCAAGTAGCCATCTAAATGCAACAAGACAAACATGCTACAACACTCAAAAATGGAAACAAAATACATGGTAGGGATCCATTCATGATGCTTAACAAAAGAGGAACACTGAGCTACGGCCAATTCATCCATTAACAGGTTCAAACAAGCATGGCAAAAATGCATTTGGTAAAGAGATTTCAGACTTAGTGAAATTAACACTTGTCTGGAATTTCAGATCAGGTAGCACACTTTGGAGCATGAAAACTATATGCTACAAGACCTGAACATGGCAAAGTAAAGCATGGCATGGAGCTACACAAAGAGCTTAACAAAAGTCCCTTAGTGACCTTGAGGCAAAAGGGATCAGAAAATACAACTGCAAGCATGTGAACATGGCAAAAACATAATCAGATTACAGACTGGAGCATGCAAATCAGATATCAAGTAGGCATGTTTACAAGCTCGATGCACTCACTACAGAGCAAGGCATGACAATCTAAGCATACACCCATCAAGAATACACATTATACAAGTTATACATGGCAAGAACAACAACATAGCATGCACGGATCAACTACAACATCCTCGGCAAAATCGCTAACAAGTAGACAATCTGCCCATATTCACGAAATAGCAAAAGTAGAGCTCGATTGACTCAAGCTAGGATGTTCCATAAATGCAAACTAAGACATGGATGGATAGAGAACTACAAGATTAACAAATCATCCTTACTGATAATCCTCAAAAGAGGCACGGATCATTAGGAAACAACATGAACATATGGCATAATGAGATAAACAGTCCAAGGACTTAGTGGAAATGCTAAGTCCCTGAAATCAGCATTAACGAATGCACCACTTGGCAAACTTGTGCTAGTTACCACACACATCACAAAAATACATGGTTTGCACCTCTGGATAGATGGCAAAACATATAACAAAACTTATGAAGAGCTCAGGGGCATATCATGCACACAATAATCATGGCAAAAATGACAAATACTAATTGGAGCAGCAGATCTGACAATTATCTCAAATAGCACTCTTCCAACAGCATTTCGGGCATTAAGATGAACTCAAATGAAAATGATGTAGTGAGATGAAATGATGTGCTCTCTGAGACGAACATTTTGATGTGCTATATGCCCAAAACGGAGCTACGGATGCAAAGTTACGATCTGATGAACATGGGCATATGAAACATGAGAAACTCAGGGACTTAGTGAAAATATAGACCTCCAGATCTAGGGTTCATCTGGTGCGCGAACCGAGGCGGCGGCGGATCTCGCCGGATCCGCCCCGGAGAAGTTAGGGGTGGCGGCGGGAGGCCATCACGGCCCGGATCTGGTCGGATCCGGCCGGCGGCGAGCTAGGCGATGGCGGAGGGCGGCGCCGGTGACTTGGCGAGGCGGTGGCGGAGCTCCGCGCGGCGAGCTGCAGGTGATCCGGGGCGGCGCGGCTGCCGAGACGCGCGCCGGCGTTGAGCAGGAGACCGGGGCGCACATGGTGGCACGGAGGCGGAGGTGGCGGCCAGCGGGCGCGGACGGGAGGCGCTGTGCGGCGGCGATGCACAGGCGCGGGCGACGGCGGTTCGGGCCCCGCGGGCAGGATCTGGGCCGCGCGGGCCCGCGGCGGCGCGCGGTGGAGAACGGCGGCGGCGAGGACACTTGGCGGCTCCGGATTCGCGCAGGAGAGGCCGGACATGTCCGTCGGCGGGGGAGGAAATGTCCGTCGGCGCGGAGAGGTGGTGGTCTAGGTTTGCACCGCAAATTTCGGAGGGGATCACATATTTATAGGTAGAGAGAGCTAGGAGAGTCCAAAGGAGGTGCGGTTTTCGGCCACGCGATCGTGATCAAACGCTCTAGATGATGGAGAGGTTTTTGGTGGGTTTTGGGCCAACTTGGAGGGGTGTTGGGCTGCAACCCACACGAGGCCTTTTCGGTCCCTCGGTTAACCGTTGGAGTATCAAACGAAGTCCAAATGGTACGAAACTTGACAGGCGGTCTACCGGTGGTAAACCAAGGCCGCTTGGCAAGTCTCGGTCCAATCCGGAAATGCTTAATACCCACACACGAAAGAAAGGTAGAAATGACCACCGGAGGAGAACAGAGCGCCGGAATGCAAAACGGACAACGGGGAAAATGCTCGAATGCATGAGATGAACATGTATGCAAATGAAATGCACATGATGACATGATATGCAATGCATGACATGCAAGCAATGACAAGGCAGCAACAGCGAATAACTGGAGGACACCTGGCACATCGGTCTCGGGGCGTTACAGCGGAGGCGCAAGTCGATCTCAGGGGAGAGATGCTGAGGGATGTCATTATCTGGCAGCGTCGCGTTGATTTCGAGCCAGGGCTAATGGCAGCGATCATATTCACGGAGTCAACTGCGGAGGAAAGAATCTACATGCCTATGGAATGGCATGAGCAACCAGTGCAACTGTTCAAATGGTCGGTAGGAGAAGCCAAATTGTAGGACCAGCTACGACGGTGGCGCTAGGCACGCATCGTAGGCGAGGTGAGCTGCCCTCATTCCCCGCCTGCGATGCAGTGATCTACTCAGTTGCTACTGTAGTGAACTTGCGGTGCCATGGCGGTTTGCAACTATGATAATCACTCCATCTATATGTATTGTATTCCTCTGAAAATACTTGTTTGTTTGTAAAAAGATGGTAAATGATTTATCACTAGTTTTTGAATGCTTGGTCATGACAATGAACCGAAGCCACAACCAGAAGTCTACATCGCGTAATACTTACGGTCGGTCGCACCTATAGACGGTCGCTCGGACCCGCGACACGCATCGGCTTGGTCTGACATGTATGACTAGTTACATCACTGACTGGTGCGACCGTATTTAGCAGTAGTACTTGAAATTTGTGTTATAGGAAACTCATCGGGAGCCGTTTCGGGCCTCGAAACCAAAACCATCAATTAATCTTTAGCTTGTTCCCATCACATTCTAAAGTGTATAGTATAATTAAGTGCAAACCTGCTCACACCTAGTATGTATCAAACCTGAACATCTTCCCACTATGCAGGTTTTAGTACTAGTGCTAGTACTAGGTTATAAAAAGGGGAACTAGTACCTAGCCGAAAATCACTCTACCTCTTCCACCTCATAAGCCTTTCTTGTTCATCCGTCCTTGCCATGGCCGGTGTGAAGATCTCTAGGTCGAGAATTATCCGAACTACTCCTAACAAGGGAGAGGCAACCAAGGCTGCGGAAAAAAAAGAGGGCTCACCGCCTCGCAGAGACCTCGAAAGATCTCTCACGGGCAGGCGAGGGCTCCCAGGAGCGCCCTAGCCACAGAGGCGAGTGCTCCCAGGAGCACCCTAGCCATGGAGGCGAGTGCTCCCAGGAGCGCCCTAGCCGTGGAGGCGAGTGCTCCCAGGAGCGCCCTAGAAGCGGAGGCGAACATGCCGAGCTGGCGTCGCTGGAGTCGTTATCCCTCGACGACATGCGCAATCAGCTCAATAAGTAGGTGGAGTTCATCGATGGCTTGGTGGAGCTGCTGAAGGAGAGCCTCGATGACATGCCCGCTGAGCACATTGAGCAGGGGGAGTTGACTGCCGGCTTGGTGATGCAGCTAAAGAAGAGCATTGCCTCGGATAAGAAGGCGACCAGCGAAGTCCTGCAACTTCAGGAGGACAAGGCGAAGCTCTGCCATGAGCTCGACCTGTTGAAGGAGGAGAACGCCGGCTGGAAGAAGCTGCATGAGAAGAGTAGTTCCTCCATGAAGATGCTACATGCCCTCATCATGGAACAGAAGGAGGAGGTGGCGAAGCTCCGCATCGAGCTCCCGGCTGGTGTCAAGGTATGTAATGTGATCGTGGAATAGATGATGAAGGCTCGAGTTGAGAAATCCCATGTCATGGACAGAATGAAGAAGATGGCAGAGGAGACGTGCAAGGATATGGAGGTCGTGGAGGCGATTAAGAAGTATTTATGACTCCGCTGCGAGCAACCCTTCATTTAGTAGAGAGCAACGCCCCAAACTCGTGTGTGTGTCTTCCTTCTTTTTTGGGTTGATAATCTTCCTTCTTCTTTTGCTCCTGTGTTTCTTCTTTTGCTTTGGGTCTACACCGCATGTGTCACATTTTCTAGGAGGCATGAACAGATCACTGCTAATGATGAGGGGCGCCGTGGGATCAATGACTAGCAAATTGTATCATTTTTTATCTCCATATGGCACTAGGTTGTCGTGTTTCGTTCTCCTCCGTCGTACTAGTACTCCGGTGCAAAACTTGAGTATACCTCACGGTTCTTTGCTCCTCCTTAGATCATCGGCAACATTTATACGAGCTATCAAATCACAAGGCTCCGCCTTCCAATAGTAATGAGCCGTCAAATCACAAAGGCCCTAGCCTCTCGTGAAACCGACCAAGCGAGACTGCCCCACCCTCTAGCCTTTTTAAAAATGTATACTTTTGTACAGTAGTTGTATCGATGGATTGCGCCGTGGAGCAAAACTAACAAGATGAAATTAAAGAAAAAAGGTGGTACATATAGAGAGCACTCATCGCCAAATTATGCATATAATACTACTAAAAAAGCTAGTGCGTGCATAAATGGGGTGCTAAATTCTATTAAAGAAATTAGCATACCTATTTAATTCTTGGGTTCTTATTATTTATGCCACTAGTTCTGTATCACTACTCAGTTTTCCATTAGAAGTTACAATTACTCAAAAATGCCATCGAGCCGTGAGATGCTTGCTCAAAAATGCAATTAGATATCTCAAAAATACCATTGGTCTGTTAGATGTTTGCTCAAAATGCCATTAGACATTGTTATTTTCACGTCAAACATGTTGAGCATGTTATATGACAAAAATAAGCCGATTCTCACAATGATAAGTCTGGCCCCGCTTGTCAGCAGTAACCGAGCGAATAATTTTACAGGAAAATAAGGACGCTATTGGGATCAAGTAGGCCCCGTACTTTACTGTACTGTAGTGAGATAGAGGGAGAGCTGTCATGTTGGTCCATAGGTATTTATGTCATTATAACATGGCAAAAGAGATTTGATTCACAATAATGGTATCCAGGGCAACACACTCCTCAAATAAAACCAAGCACCCTGAAATTCTTTGACAACTAAACTACTGGCTATATGATGTTGGCCATATATATTATACGTATATAATGTGAAGAAGCGAGTTGTGGTACTATACCAACTAAAAGATGAACTGTAAGAAATACTAGTATGCATGTAGAGTTAAGGTAATGAGAAGGAACATAACATAGTTCTATTGGGGGCTCAACACAACACACCCCTCAAATAAAACTAAGCACCCCTGAAATTAAACTAAGAAACTAATCTGGTGGACACTTCATTAGAACCACCATGACCAATGACACTGCCACCTTACTCGGACTCCTCGTCCACGTGCTCGACTTCGTCCTTGTCCCTCTTCCTCTTGGCCAATACTTCTTTGCTTGAATCACACACTTAGCTCTTGCTCTTCATTCAATCCTTGTAGATATTGAAACAAAGGTAGGCATCTATTGCAGCGTACTGGATGTGGTACATATCTAGTACATTCCATTGCCATGCATGACGATGAAACTTGTGCGGAGGTTTCTTCAGTTTACAGTACGAAGGATAAACCATGGCTCCTGCCAGGGTCAACATTGAAGGCTGATCATGGGAGGGCACCAGCCCATTCTTTTGGAGGTCGAAGGGCTTGCCTACAACGAGGCCTATCCGACCCAGGACTATTTTGTTGTTCGTAAAGTCTAAAGTAATGAATTTGACTAGGCCTCCCGCGAGGAAGTTCTTAAATTCCTTACACTCAACGTCGGCATGTGTCATGGGAAACCACGGCCACCTATGGGACCAAGAGGCCCCTTGCTGCTTCGGCAGGGGGCGACGCATTGCACAAAGAGAAGATGAGCGTGGGGTAGCACGACAGAGATCACACAGGCAGTTTTCCCATGTTCGGGCTGTTGGATTTCGGGTTCCGCAAACCCTTTAGAGGTTCGATATCTGGGGTGCGTGTGAAGAACTTGTCATCCCCAGTCTGCCTGCTCGCTAATCTCACGGCTTAGCTCGATGAACTGAATGAACAAGAGACACAACAGTTTAACCAGGTTCGGGCCACCTTGCGGTGTAAAACCCTACTCCTGCTTTGTGGTGGATTGGCCTCGGGGGGCTGAGGATGAACTAGTACAGTGGAGAACAGCCTCCGGATGAGAGGTTTCCTTGACCTCAATGAGCTGGTGGGTGTGTGGATGATGTGAATCCATCCCCCTCTATGGTGGTGGCTATGTCCTATTTATAATGGCCTTTGTCCTCTTCCCAAATGAAGGCCGGAAGGGATCCCACAACGGCCAAATTTGAACGGAGACAACTAGTACGTGCTATCCTGACAAAAGTAGTCTTCGCCTGCAAAACCCTTTGTTCGTGACGCCATCTGGGCTCGGCAATGACCTCCATTCTGCCATCCTGGCGGTCTTGGTCTTGTTGCACCAGAATGGAAACCTTTGCTTGATTCCTTGGGACTCCACGCCTGTGCTTTCCTCCTAAGCATCAAAGAGGAAACTGGTACACTGTGCCCGCTAGCGCCCGCCTGGCCTTGGTCATCAAGGCTCACATCTTCTGAACCTCGCGAGGTGCACCTTGTTAGATTTCGGGTTCCGGCAAAACCCTTGAGGTTTGAACACTGGGGTGCGCACGAAGATCTCCCCCCTCAATGATCTCACGTCCTAGCTTGACGGACCCAAAGAACATGAGACACAAGATTTATACTGGTTTGGTCCACCATTGTGGTGTAATACCCTACTCCAGTGTGGTGTGGTGGATTGCCTCTTGGAATGAGGATGAACAGTTACAATGGAAGAGCAGCCTCCTGAGGAGAGGTGTTCTTGTGCTTGGTGAACTTGTGTGAGGCTAAGGATGGAATGGCTCCGATCCAAGATGAGATGCCAGATCCGCCCCCCTAGCTATGGTGGTGGCTAGTCCTATTTATAAAGGCCCTGGTCCTCTTCCCAAATATTGAGCGGGAAGGGATCCCACAACGGCCAATTTGAAGGGGGACAACTAGTACAAGCTATCCTGACAAAAGTAGTCTTCGCCTTCCAAAGGCTCTAGTGGTGACGCCGTCGTGGGCTCCATGGTGACCTCCGTCCTGCTGGTCTTGGTCTTGTTGCACCGATATGGAATCCTTTGCCTGCTGGCTCGAAACTCCTCGCCTGCGCTTGCCTCCTTGACACGAAAGAGGAAACAAGGACACTTTGCACGCTGGTGCCCGCCTGGCGCCCGCCTGGTCTTGATCGTCATGGCTTACATCACTGGAACCTCACGAGGTTCGCCTTGCCTCGATCTCTCTGCCCCTCGTGAGCCAGCCTGGTGAGGCCGCCCCTGAGGAGGTCTCACGTTGTCGCCTCGCGAGGCCTGGCCCCTCACAGGGGTCCTGGGTGTTTGCTGGTGAAGATTGGTCGTACACACCACGGGTGGATCCACACTGCGGGCCGCAGTCAGGCAAGTCTGGGGACCCCCATTCCGAGAACACCGACAGTAGCGCCCGGGCCCAAGGCGCGCTCGGGCTTGGCTTCGAGGCAAAGCCAAAGGGAAAGTGCGGAGCGTCGTGGGCTCCAGTAGTCTGCGGCCTTGGTCAATGTGTGGCGACTGATTGGACATGGGCATCTCCGCTTCCCCACGCTGCCTTGGCAACTTCCTGACTTGACGGGTCCCTGTTGCATGCAGGAAAAAGATCATTATTATCTTAGATCATGGAGGCCAGCGGTTGGCCTCCCCTTGGCTATGAATGGGAAGTGGGGGCGGAGCCCCCATCACCCGTCTCTTCTTTGCCTCTCCCGCTTCTTCTTCCTTGCTCCACTGCTGGCAGCGAAGCCCATGGCGCTTGTGAAGAGGCTCTCAGCCACAGAGAAGGGGAAAGCTCGCCAGGAGGGGCCTGGCTCATTGCCGCCCAAGAGGGGGTGCGGTCGCCCCTGCAAGCATACTGCGACCCCCACCACGGCCCCTCGCAGCTGCGGTGGCGCCTCTTCGTATGGTGGTAGCCTCCCAGGTCGTGGCAGCCCCATTAGTGAGGTGAGGCGCGTCGTGGTTGCGCGGCCTCCCCGGCCGCGCTTCCATTCGGTGGAGGTGATGCCGGAGTTCATCGTGTGGTCAGAGAACCCGGCTGGCTCCTGGCTTCAGCTCCTGTGGTTCTTCGTCCTACGAACTACCGTCCGTAGGTCCAGGTGGTTTCTGGCTGCAAGCACACGGTTTCTGCGGCAGGGCTTCAAGGGTCGCAGTGGAGATCTCCGCCGCGGGCAACACGATCTTGGCCCGTGGCTGGCAGACGTTTGCCCCCGCGCGCGGGCTGGGCAGGCGGTGTGCCTCCACTTCAGGTACGACGGCGACGCGACCCACTTTGTTAGTGTGTTTGGGGAAGATGGTTGCCGTGTCGAGTGCTGCCCCGAGGACAACAATGACGACGAGGTGCTCGGCCTTGGCGATCGTCTTGACGAGGAGGGAGGCGGGCCCGGCCATGTCTTTTCCAGCTATGGCGATTCTGCTTCTGGTGGCAGCTCCTGCAGCGGCGGCTATGACCAGCCACCACGCCGCCACACCCGCTCCGAAGGTGGCAGCATGTCGGCTCGTCGCCACGCTCCGGTGAATTGCGAGGATGGCTCCGGTTGAGCTCAGGAGAGCGCCGCGAGCCCATCCTCGTGACCAGCCGCATGAGCACGTCCCTCTTTTGTTTCGTTCTTCCTTTCCTTCCTGCATTAGAGAAAGACAAGTATGGGGCCCCATGGGGGCGTGCAACAAACTATGATTCCCGGGTTGTTATGTTGTCATTATCATTCCTGTGCTGTGTTGCAATGACATGATTTATGCATGCACGTAGAATGACTTAGCTCGATGCGCCTGAAGTAGATCCCGCTTCGTGAGACGCGCATTTCTTCGTAGTTGACGAGGAGGAGCTGCGAAAATTTGCCAGGAGATCCGTACCTGGTCCACGTCGTTGTAGCCTGCTGGCTAGCGCGCGTCACCTGCTTATGGCCACGACCCAGCGCCTCATGTCACGATACCCGAGGGGCATGGATTGACGGTGGTGTGCCAGCTTGCGGCTCGAATGAGGGTGCCTCATGAAAAATAGACAAACGCTCATGAGGGCCCAAGGGGCACCTGTCCAGCCCCCTCGCAAGGGACACGAGAGAGGATACAGGCCAAACGAAGAACTGAAGGCAGAAATAGGGGCAGAATTGAAGGAACAAGATCAGCAAGTGACATCGGAGAGCAAATTTCGATTCAAGTGGGGCAAGCCAGCTGTAGAAAGCAAATGAAAAGCCGCGTCCAGTGCCTAATCTAGTCTTCTTGTCTTCTCACCAGCGCGGAGCTAAGTGCTGCCACAAGTTGTGGGAGGGAGCCCCCAAGGCCCGAGGGCGGCACTCCTGAGACTCCGGGGCATGTACAACCCCACTCATTATTACGTGAGAGTGTCGCGAGCGGAGATTCTTCACAGGCACAGGGCCTTGCTTCACAGGCACCAGGCCTTGCTTCATGGGTAGAACTTCCTGAGGTGCTGGATGTTCCAGGCGTTCTGGATGGGGACCCCATCCTGCGTCTCCAGGCGCGCGGCGCCAGGCCTGGAGACATGGGCAACCCGAAACGGGCCTCCCACATGGGCGAGAGCTTGTGCAGCCCTTCCCTGGAGAGCACCCGCCTCAGGACAAGGTCACCCACCTTGAGCATCCTGGAGCGGACGCTGCGGACGTGGTACCACCGCAGCGCCTACTGGTACCTCGCAGCCCGAAGCGAGGCTTCGCGGCGGCGTTCCTCCCCCAGCACGGTGTCCTGTCGCGTTTCATCAAACGCCGGGACCCGTGCGAAGCGATGCCTGACCTCGTGTGGGACAATCGCTTCTGCTCCGTAGACGAGGAAGAATGGGGTCACACCTATCGGCCTGGTGGCGGTGGTATGGATGGACCATAGCACGGACTGCAGCTCGTCGTGCCAGCCCCTAACGCAGGCCTCGAGATTCTTCTTGAAGGTCCTAGTCTTTAGACCCCTCAGGACTTCCTTGTTGGCGCGTTCGGCTTGGCCGTTGCTCCTGGGGTGTGCCACGGAGGCGTGGCAGATCTGCGTCCCAAGGTTAGCACAATATGTTTTGAAGAGATTGCTAGTGAACTGTGAACCATTGTCGGTGATGATGCGATTAGGGACCCCAAATCGGCTCACAATGCCCTTGATGAACTTGACTGCTGACCCGGCTGGGATTGTGCGGACGGCTTCCACTTATGCCCACTTGGTGAACTTGTCGATGGCGATGTAGAGGTAGCGGTAACCTCCAGGTGCTCGAGGGAATGGACCCAGGATATCCAGCCCCCAGACCACGAACGGCGATGAGAGCAAGATAGTCCAGAGGCCCTGAGCCGGCTGGTGGATCTGCTTGGCGTGGAATTGGCACGCCTCACAGGAATTCACTTGCTCGGCCGCGTTGTTAAGTGCTGTGGGCAAGTAGAACCCGCGGCAAAAAGCCTTGCTGACCAGTGTGCACGACGATGAGTGGTGCCTGCAGTCTCCGCCATGTATGTCAGCCAGTCGCTCGTTCCCCTGTTCTCCGGAAATGCACCGCAGAGAAACATCATTTGGACGCTTCCTGTTTAGCTCACCGTCCTCAATGCAGTATATCGTAGCTTGTCGGGCCACGCGCTCCGCGTCTGCCTCCTTCTCCGGCAATGTGCCTTGCGTCAGGTATGCCTTGAACTCCTCAATCCAGCACCCGTCCTGAGGATCGAGTGCTAGGAGGAGGCGTGCTCCCGAGGTCGGGCCGCAGGCGGGGGCTCCCGAGGCTGGTGGCTGAGGGAGCTCCTCCTGAGGTGGCGCTGGCGCCGCAGGCTGAGGTGCTGCTAAAGGCTGGAAGAGTCGTTCCTCGAAGACACAAGGCTCTTGGGGCAGCCGCTTGGATGCTCTTCTGGCGATGTTATCAGCCACTTGGTTAGTGCCATGTGGCACAAGCTGCAGCTCCAGGGCCAGGAACTGCTTCTCCATTTTACGTACCTCCGCGAGATATGCTTCCATGTGCTCGTCCTTTGGCTCGTACACCTTGTTGGAGAAGTTGAGGAGGAGCTACGAGTCTCCCTTGACGGTGAGGCACTTCACTCCCAGGGCCGCCGTCGCCTTGACACTGGTGATGAGGCCCTCATACTCTGCGATGTTGTTGGAGACCTTCTCGCCCTGCTGGAGGCAGAGCTGCACGGCGTAGTAAAGTTTGTCCTGAGTGGGCGAGATGAGTACGGCTCCAACCCCCGCACAGTGGCGTGCGAACGCGCCATCGAAGTACATGACCCGGCCGTGTGGCGCTTCATTCCCTGGTGTCGGATCACAGGTTCCGGAAAAACCCTCAAGGTCCGAACACTGGGGTGTGTGCGAAGATCTCCCCCCTACCAATCCATGTCCTAGCTTTACTAAGATCTTACGGGCAAACTTGACGAACTCACAACACAAAGGACAGAAGATGTATACTGGTTCGAGCCACCGTGGTGGTGTAATACCCTACTCCAGTGTGGTCTGGTGGATTGCCTCTTGGGCTGAGGATGAGTAGTACAAGGGGAAGAACAGCCTCCTGAGGAGAGGTGTTCTTGTGCTTGGTGAGCTTGTGGTTGTTCTGGTACATCTTGATGCGACCCCCTTGGCGATGGTGGTGGCCAGTCCTATTTATAGAGGCCCTGGTCCACTCCCCAAATAATGAGCAGGAAGGGAGCCAACAACGGCCAATTCGAAAGGGGACAACGATCACAGCTTATCCTGACAAAAGCACTCTTCGCCTGCAAAAGGCTCTGGTGGTGATGCTGTCTTGGGATCCACGGTGACCTCCGTCTTGCTGTCCTTCTGGTCTTGGTCTCGTTGCACCGATATGGAAACCATTTCTTAATGCCTCGGTACTCCGTGCCTGCGCTTGCTTCCTTAGCACCAAATAGGAAACAAGGACTCTGTACGCGCTGGCGCCCGCCTGCGCCCGCCTGACGCCCGCCTGGTCTCGATTGTCATGGCTCGCATCATCGGAACCTCGTGAGGTTTTCCTGGCCTTGATCTCGCCGCCCCTCGCGAGCCAGCCTGGTGAGGCCGCTCCTGAGGAGGTCTTGTGGCGTTCGCCTCATGAGGCTTAGCCCCTCGCGAGGGTCTTGAGTCCTTGCTGGCGAAGATGGGCCGGACGGGCCCGCTCGCACAGCCACAGTAGCCCCCGGGCCCAAGGCGCCCACAGTTCCTAGGACGCCCACAGTAGCCCCCGGGCCCAAGGCGCACTCGGGCTTGGCTTCGAGGCGAAGCCTAAGGGGCAAGCGCGGAGCGCTGCGGGCCCCAATAGCCTGCAGCCTTGGTTGACGCGTGGCGGTTGATTGGACGTGGGCGTCTCCGCTTCCCCACGCTACCTCGACAACTACCTGACTTGACAAGTCCCTGCCGCAGGCAAGGAAAAATGATCATTATTACCTTAGATCATGGAGGCCGGCGGTTGGCCTCCCCTTGGTTATAAATGGGGGGCGGAGCCCCCGTCGCCCATCTCTTCCCATTCCGCTTGCTTCTTGCTCTTTGTTCCATTGCCAGTTGCAACACCAATGGTGTCATCGAAGTGGTTTTCTGCCGTGGAGAAAGGGAAGGCCCCTCCCGAGGGGGCCGGCTCTCCAGCGCCCAAGCGTGGACGTGGCCGTCCCCACAAGCACTCCGCGACCCTCGCCGCGGCCCCGCGTAGCCGTGGCGGTGCCGCTTCGCGTGGCAGGGGCCGCTCTGATAGCGGCGGTCTTGTCGATGAAGGGAGCCGGGTCGTGGTCGCGCGGCCTCCCCAGCCGTGCTTCCACTCGGTGGAGGTGCTACCGGAGTTCGTCATCTGGTCGGAGAACCCGGCCGGCAACTGGCTTCAGCTCCTGCGTTTCTTCGCCGACGAGTTGCCTTCCTCTGGTCCAGGCGGGCTCTGGCTGCAGGCAAACGGCTGCTGCAGCAGGGCTTCCTGGGTCGCGGTCGAGGTCTCCGTTGCGGGAAACATAGCACTTCCCCATGGCTGGCAGATGTTTGCCCGCGCGCGCGGCCTGGGTAGGCGGTACACCCTCCACTTCAAGTATGACGGTGACGCGACCCTCTACGTGAGGGTGTTTGGGGAAGATGGTCGCCGCACCGGGTGCTGCCCCGAGGTCAACGACGGCGAGGAGGTGCTCGGCCTTGGCGATGGCTATGAAGAGGACGAGGGCGAACCCGCCCTTGGGGCCGACCACGTCTCGTCCAGCTACGGCGGCTCTTCCTCTAGCGGTAGCCCCAGCAGCGACGGTTACGATCAGCCACCGTGCCTGCTTTGAGTGTGGCGGTGGGTCATCTCATCGGCGCGCCTCCGTGAAGCGCGAGGAGGGGTCCGGCTGAGCTCAGGACAGCGTCGGGAGTCTGCCCCTGTGAACCGTTGTAGAGGCAGATGCCGCTTTTATTTTTTTCTTCCTTTCCTTCCTGCATCAAAAAGAAACCATAATGGGCCCCAGAGGGGAGTGTATCGAACTATGATCTCAATTACTATGCTATGTTTGTTGCTCCTGTGCTGTGTCGCAACTTCGTCGTTTTGCATAGGGATAACTTAGCTTGACTTGTTCGGAGTAGCCTCCTCCTCACGAGGCACTTGCTTGCTTCCCGGTGCCTATCGAAGCTTCCTTGACATAATAGGTGCTTAGGAACTGCAAAAAATTCGTCAAGAGGTTTATCGTTCTACCGAGGCTTGGTCGCGGGCGCCGCTGGCCTTGACCTAGCGCTTCGTATCGCGATACCCAAGGGGCACGAATTGAGAGAGAGAGAGAGAGAGGTGCACCAGCTTGTGGGCTTGAACGAGGGTACCTCACGAAAAACAAAAGAAGGAAGCTCATGAAGGTACCAGTTCAGCCCCCTCGCGAGGAACGCGAGAGAGAGGATAGGGCGACCAAAGAAATGAAGGCAGAAACAGAGGCATAAAGCGAAAGGGCGAGACCAGCAAGAGACACCAGAAAGGAAATTTGAATTAAAGAGGGGCAAGCCAACATAGGAAAGCAAATGAAGAGCCGCGTCCAGCACCTAGTCTAGTCTTTGACGTCTTCTCACCAGCGTGGAGCTAAGTGCTGCCACTAAGACGTGGGAGGGAGCCCCCGAGGCCCAAGGACGGCACTCCTAATATTCTGGGGTGTGTACAGCACCACTCGTTATTACATGAGAGTGTCACGGGAGGCGATCTTCACAGGTGCTAGCCTTCTTCATAGGCGCTAGGCCTTTCTTAACAGGCGTCGGGCCTTCTTCATAGAAGCTGTGCCTTTCTTCACATGCGCCGATCCTTCTTCACAGGCACTTGGCTTTTCTTCAGGGGAAGAACTTCTGGAGGTGCTGAATGTTCCAGGCGTTCTGGATGGGTACCCCGTCCTGTGTTTCCAGGCGCGCGGCGCCAGGCCTGGAGACATGGACGACCTTGAACTGGCCCTTCCACATGGGTGATAGCTTATGCAGGCCTTCCCTGGAGAGGACCCGCCTTAGGACGAGGTCACCCACCTCGAGCATCCTGGAGCGGACACGGCGAGAGTGGTACCGCCGCAGCGCCTGCTGGTATCTTGCCACCCATAGTGCTGCTTTGTGGCGACGTTCCCTCCCAGCACGAGGTCCATCCCTTGCCTGGCATCCTGTTGTGTTTCATCAAATGCTAGGACCCGTGCGGAGCGATGCCTGACCTCGTGAGGGAGGACTGCTTCCGCTCCGTAGACGAGGAAGAACGGGGTCTCGCCCGTCGGCTTAGTGGCGGTGGTGCGGATGGACCACGGCACGGACTGGAGTTCATCATGCCAGCCCCTGCCATAGGCCTCGAGCTTATTCTTGAAGGTCCTAGTCTTGAGGCCCCTCAGGACCTCCGCGTTGGCACATTTGGCCTGGCCATTGCTCCTGGGGTGCGCTACCGAATCGTAGCAGATCTGCGTTCCAAGGTTAGCACAATATGACTTGAAGAGATTACTGGTGAACTGCGAGCCATTATTGGTGATGATGCGTTTGGGGACCCCAAAACGGCTCACGAGGCCCTTAATGAAGTTGACCGCAGAGCCAGCTGGGATGGTGCGGACGGCTTCAACCTCCACCCACTTAGTGAACTTGTCGATGGCGACGTAGAGCTATCGATAGCCCCCATGCGCCGGAGGGAACGGGCCCATGATGTCTAGACCCCACACTGCAAATGGCCACGAGAGCGGAATGGTCGCGGGGCCCTAAGCTGGCTGATGGATCTTCTTGGCGTGGAATTGGCGGGCCTCGCGGGACTTCACCAGCTCAGCTGCATCATTGAGTGCCCTAGGCCAGTAGAATCCACTGCGGAATGCCTTGCCAACGAGGGTTCGCGATGACGAATGGTGCCCGCATACCCCGCCATGTATGTCGGCTATTAGCTCTTTCCCCTCCTCCCTCGAGATACAACGCAGTGAAACGTCATTTGGTCGCTTCCTGTATAACTCACCGTCTCGGATGAAGTATGCTGTGGCCTGCCGGGCCACACGCTCCGTGTCCTCCTCCTTGTCCGACAACGTCCCTTGCATTAGGTATTCCTTGAATTCCTTGGTCCAGCATCCCTCCTGGGGCTCGAGCGCCAAGAGTAGTTGTGCTCCCGAGGTCGGGCCACAGGCCGGGGCTCAGGTGGCAAGCGAATGCGGGAGTTCCTCCCGAGGCTGAGCTATTCTTGAAAGCGGCAGCGTTGTTGATGGTTTGAAGAGCCGCTCCACGAGGACGCCAGGCTCCTGGGGCTGTCGCTTGGATGCTCTTCTGGCGATGTCGTCAGCTTCCTTGTTGGTGCCACTGGGCACGTGCTGCAACTCTAGGCCCTGGAATTGTTTCTCCATCTTGCGCACCTCCGCGAGGTATGCTTCCATGTGCTCATCCCTTGCCTCGTATATCTTGTTGGAGAAGTTGATGAGGAGCTACGAGTCGCCCCTGACGGCGAGGCGCTTTAACCCTAGTGCCACTGCAGCCTTCAGGCCGGCTATGAGGCGTTCGTATTCTGCAATGTTGTTGGAGACCTTCTCGCCCTGCTGGAAGCAAAGTTGCATGACGTAGTAGAGCTTGTCCTGAGTGGGCGAGATGAGCACTGCTCCAGCCTACGCGCCCACGCGCGTGAAGGCACCATCGAAATACATGACCCAGCCATCGGGCGCCTCACTTCCCGGCGAGAGGGACCGGTCTTCGCGTACTTCAAGCGTCGGGGCGTCTGTCCATTCTGCCATGAAATCAGCGAGCGCGGCTCCCTTGATGACCCTGGTTGTGCTGAACTCCAACTGGAATGCTTGCAACTCGATGTTCCACCCAGCGACCCTTCCAGCAGAGTTGGGGCCTTTGAGCACACTCTCCAATTGGTAGGCTGAGACGACCTTGATGCGGTGGCCTTCAAAGTAGTGCCGTAACTTTCGTGAGGCCACCAGGAGCATGAGCAGGAGCTTTTGAGGCATGGGGTATCGTGCTCTTGCGTCCTGTAACACCGTGCTGACAAAGTATACCTGGTGTTCGACGAGGGTAGGCGTGCTCATGAGGCTTCTGTCTTTCGGAAGGTAGGGTGCCTCCTGAGGTGGTGGAGCCCCCGATGCTTGATCACTTGCCGAGGCCTTTGGGGGTTCAAGAGCATCATCCTCCTGAGCTTGCTCTTCTGCTGCTGCGGCGGCGGCCCTTGTGGTGCCCTCCCGGTCTCGCGTCGCCTCTGCAGGGGGTGTGGCTCAGCGTGATGCGCCATTGGATTGGTGTTCTTCCTGAACCACTACTAGGGTCGCGCTGGCGGAGTAGGTAGTGGCGGCAAGATAGAGCACTAGGGGCTCGAGAGGCCGCGGCTCCACCATCACTGCGGGGCTAGTCAGGTATCTCTTGAGGTCTTGAAATGCTCGGTCCGCCTCCGGGGTCCACTCGAACGGGCCCTTCTTCTTCATCATCTTGAAGAAGGGTAGGGCTCGCTCTCCCAACTTGGAAATAAAGCGTCCGAACGCAGTCACCCGTCCAGCAAGCTGCTGCATTTCCTTAAGGGTTTGCGGTGGACTCATGTCTTCAATGGCCTTGACCTTCTCTGGGTTGGCCTTGATCCCCCTGTGGGACACAAGGAAGCCCGGTAGTTTGCCAGAAGGGACGCCAAACACGCACTTCTCCGGGTTGAGTCGCAAGTCCACCTAGCGGAGGCTTTCAAAGTTCTCCTCCAGGTCTTGGATCAAGATCCTCGCGTCCCGAGACTTCACCACGATGTCATCGACGTAGGCTTCAGCGTTCCTCCGGAGCTGCCGACCCAAGGCGATGTGCATGAGCCGCTGGAAGGTTGTGCCTGCGATGCGCAGTTCAAAAGACAAGAAAATGTAGCAGTACACCCCACACAGGGTTAGGAAGGTCTTGTTTTCCACATCTTCTACCGCCATCTTGATCTGGTGATATCCTAAGAATGCATCCAGGAAGCACAGCAAGTCACACTTGACAATGGAGTCGACGATCTGGTCGATGCGTGAAAGTGGGAATGGATCTTGGGGGAAGGTCTTGTTGAGGTTGGTGAAGTTGACGCACATCCGCTTCTTCTCGCCTTTCTTGGGACGACGACGGGGTTCGCCAGCCACTCTGGGTACCAAAACTTTTGAATGACACCTGCAGCCTCCAGCTTGCGGGTTTCTTGGACGATGAAAGCTTGCTTCTCCATGGACTACCGCCTCACCTTCTGCTTCATGGGGCGTATGTTGGGGCACACCTTCATGTGGTGCTCTATCACCTCTCTTGGGACCCCCACCAGCTGATCGGGCTCCCAAGCGAACACTTCCTTGTTTGCGCGCAAGAACCTCACCAACACCTCCTCCTGATCAGGCTCGAGGTTGGTGCCTATGGTAAAGGTCGCCCCTAAGGACCCGTCGTCCTCGACCGGCACTTGCTTGGTTTCTGCCTTGTCCTGAGTGAAAAACCGCTTCTTCTTGGTTGGTGCGGCTCCCTTGGCCTTGGAGGCGTCCGAGTCGGAGGGCTGCGCTACTGCGGCGGTCTTGAGGGCGAGCTTGAGCGTCAATAAGGCTTCCTTGGAGTCCCCTTGATGGTGAGAACACCCTCGTTCCCCGGCATCTTCATGAGGTTGTAAACCAGATGGGTCGATGCCATGAACTGGGCTAGAGCTAGGTACCCGAGGATGGTGTTGTACGGGAGGCCGATGTGGGTGATGTCGAAGTCGATGAGCTCGATGCGGTAGTTGTCGCGCGTGCCGAAGGTCACGGGGAGGCGGATCTGCCCCAGGGGGCGGGCGGAGCCTCCACCGACCCCCGAGAAAGGCCTGCTAGGGCGGAGCCGCTCGAGCGGTACGTGATGAAGGCTAAAGGCCTCAATGGAGAGCATGTTGAGGCCGACACCGCCATCGACGACCGTCTTGGTGATGGATACGTGGGAGATGGTGGGCATGCAAAGCATTGGCGGCACACCCGAGCCGACGGCGGAGGCAGGATGATCCCCTGAGTCAAAGGTGAGGTCGGCCTCGGGCGCGGCCCAGCACGGCGGAGCCCCCGGGCGGTTGGAAGTGGCTCCGATCTGGTGAAAGAATGGCTTGAAGTGACGGTCTGAGGGTGGTGCTTGCGAGCCACCAAGGAGGGACGCAACCGCATGGTGCGCCGGTGCCCCGTAGCACGCAACGAAGGGGCCGCGCAACTCTTCCCAGGACACCACCGTGGATCCGGGGAGGTTTGAGCAGCCAGGCGCGTGGTGCGCCAGTGAGGGCCATGGGAAGCCAGTTGGCCATGACCTTGTCATCGCCCTCGGCCTTAAGGACGACTTCCTCATACACCAGCAGGAAAGCCGATGGGTCCGCCGTGCCGTCGTAGCATGGTGGCATCTCCTGCTTGAACTTGGGTGGCCACTTCACCTGCCGCAGGGCGGGAACAAGGGCTCGGAGCCCCCGAGCACCAATGCGAGCACCCGTAGATCCGGTCGGCGGGGCGGCGCCGGCCATGGAGAATGGGCATGAAGACAATGGAGCGCGAACCGATGGAAGAAAACTCCGGCACACCTCCTACCTAGCGCGCCAAATGTCAGATCACGGGTTCGGGCAAAACCGTCAAGGTTTGAACACTTGGGTACGCACGAAGATCTCCCCCCTACCGATCCACGTCCTAGCTTTACCAAGATCTTATGGGCTAACTCGACGAATTCGCAACACAAAGGACACAAGATTTATACTGGTTTGGGCCACCATTATGGCGTAATACCCTACTCTAGTGTGGTGTCGTGGATTGCCTCTTCGGCTGAGGATGAATAGTACAAGGGGAAGAACAGCCTCCTGAGGAGAGGTGTTCTTGTGCTTGGTGAGCTTGTGGTTGTTCTGGTCCCTCTAGATGCGACCACCTTGGCTATGGTGGTGGCTAGTCCAATTTATAGAGGCCCTGGTCCTGTCTCCAAATATTGAGTGGAAAGGGAGCCAAGAACGGCCAATTCGAAAGGGGACAGCGAGCATAGCTTATCCTGACAAAAGCAGTCTTCGCCTGCAAAAGGCTCTGGTGGTGACGTTGTCTTGGGCTCCACGGTGACCTCCGTCTTGCCGTCCTTCTGGTCTTGGTCTCGTTGCACCGATATGGAAAGCTTTGCTTGACGCCACGGTACTCCACGCCTGCGCTTGCTTCCTTAGCACCAAGGAGGAAACAAGGACTCTGTGCGCGCTGGCGCCCGCCTAGTCTCGATCGTCATGGCTCACGTTATCCGAACCTCGCGAGGTTTGCCTGGCCTTGATCTCTCTACCCCTCGCGAGCCAGCCTGGTGAGGCCGCCCCTGAGGAGGTCTTGTGTCGTTCGCCTCATGAGGCTTAGCTCCTCGCGAGGGTCTTGAGACCTTGCTGGCAAAGATGGGCCGTACTGGTCCGCTCGTAGAGCCACGCCGTGGGCCGCAGGCAGGCAAGTCTGGGGACCCCCGTTCCTAGGACGCCGACACCTGGTGAGAGGGATTGGTTTTCGCCTTCCTCGAGCTCCGGTGTTCCACTCGGCAACTCTCCCCGCAGCAATGGTGCTCCTGAGCACTCTCTCCAACGGGTAGGCCGAGACGACCTAGATGGGGTGATCCTGGAAGTAGTGGCGCAGCTTACGCGAGGCCACTAGGAGCATGAGCAAGAACTTCTAAGGCATGGGGTATCGCGCTCTCGCATCTCGCAGCACTGTGCTAACGAAGTACAATGGGTGCTCGACAAGGGTGGGAGAGCTGATGGAGTTTTTGGCTCCCAGGGACTGAGGTGTTTCCTGTGGATCTCCAGCTCCTATGGCTTGACGACTAGCCGGTCCAGCCACCGTCTCAAGAACATCATCTTGGCGTTGTGCAGCCTTGTCAGGCTTCGTGGCTTCATTTGGTGAGCCCTTGACTTGGGGCTCTTCTCTGAGGGACACCAGTGCCGCGCTAGCGGACTCGGGTGTGGCAGACAGGTAGAGTACCAAGGGCTCGCGACGACGAGCGGCCACCATCACTGGTGGGCTGGTCATGTATCTCTTGAGGTCTTGAAATGCTAGGTTGGCCTCGGGGGTCCACTCGAACGGACCCTTCTTCTTGATCAGCCTGAAGAATGGCAAGGCGCGCTCCCCCAACTTGGAGATGAAGGGCCCCAGCGAAGTCACGCAGCATGCAAGCTTATGCATCTCCGTGAGGTTTTGTTGTGGACTCATGTCTTCGATTGTAGGCAGGATGGGTTGCCGCCATGAACTGGGCCAGCGACGGGTACCCGAGGATGGCGTTATACGGCAAACTGATGCGGGCGATGGCGATGTCGATTAGCTCAGTGCGGTAGTTGTCGCGCATGCCGAAAGTCACGGGGAGACAGATTTGCCCCAGGGGGTTTGAGAAGCCACCGCCGACTCCGGAGAAGGACTGGCTGGGGCGGAGCCGCTCGAGTGGTACGTGAAGAAGACTAAAGGCCTCCATAGAGAGCACGTTGATGACGGCGCCACCGTTGACGAGGGTCTTGGTGACGGCTACACTACAGTTGGTCGATGTGCAAAGCATCGGGAGCACACCAGAACCGACGGTGTTGACTGGGTGATCTCCTAAGTCGAACATCAGATCAGCCTTGAGTGCCACCCACCCCGGGGGAGCCCCCTACTGCGTGGAGGCGGCGCTGATCTGGCGAAAGAACGGTTTGATGTGACGGTCCGAGGGTGGCTCCTGCTAGCCATCAACGAGGGTCGCGACGACCGAGGGTGGTGGTCCCCCGAAGCACGAGATGAAGAGGTCGCGCAACTCCTCCCAAGAGGCCACAAAAGATTCTGGCAAATGGAGGAGCCAAGCGCGCGGCATGTCAGCAAGGGCCATCGAGAACCAGTTGGCCATGGTCTTGTCGTCGCCCCCGGCCTCCAGGATAGCCTCCTCGTATGCTAGCACAAAGGCCACCGGATCCGCCGTACCATCATAACGGGGCGACATCTCCGGCTTGAACTTGTGCGGCCACTGCGCCCGCCGCAAGGAGGGGGTGAAGGCCCGGAGCCCCCCGGCGCCGCGGGGGGCGCCTGTCAATCCAGCCGCGGAAGAGGCAGCGTCCATGAGAGTCGGTCGGAGAGGCGAGGCCGTCGAGGGGCGAAGTTTCGGCGCACCCCTACCTGGCGTGCCAAATGTCGGATTTTGGGTTCCGCCAAAATCCTTGAGGTTGGAACACTGGGGTGTGCACGAAGATCTCCCCCTCTCTAGCTCGCACACTCAACAATCTCACGGCCTAGCTTGACGGACCCAAAGAACATGAGACACAAGGTTTATACTGGTCCGGGCCACCGTTGTGGTGTGATAACCTACTCCAGTGTGGTGTGGTGGATTGCCTCTTGGGCTAAGGATGAACAGTTACAACGGAAGAACAGCCTCCTGAGGAGAGGTGTTCTTGTGCTTGGTGAACTTGGGTGAGGCTAAGGATGGAATGGATCCGATCCAAGATGAGATGCCAGATCCCCCCCCCCCAGCTATGGTGTTAGCTAGTCCTATTTATAGAGGCCCTGGTCATGTTCCCAAATATTGAGCAGGAAGGGATCCCACAACTGCCAATATGAAGGGGCGGCTAGCAGTAGCTATCCTGTCAAAAGTAGTCTTAGCCTGCCAAAGGCTCAGGTGGTGACGCCGCCTTAGGCTCCATGGTGACCTTCGTCCTACCATCCTCCTGGTCTTGGTCTTGTTGCACCGATATGGAAACCTTTGCCTAATTCCTCGGAACTCCTCGCCTGCGCTTGCCTCCTTAACACCAAAGTGGAAACGAGGACACTGTGCATGCTGGCGCCTGCCTGGTCTTGAGCGTCATGGCTTACGTCATTGGGACCATGCGAGGTTCGCCTTGCCTCGATCTCTCCGCCCCTCATGAGCCAGCCTGGTGAGGCCGCCCCTGAGGAGGTCTTGCATCATCCGCCTCGTGAGGCATGGCCCCTCCCGAGAGTGTTGGGTGTTTGCTAGTGAAGATGGGCCATAGAGACCGCCGGTGGAGCCACGCTCCGTGCAATAGGTAGGCAACTCTGGGGACCCCCATTCCCAGAATGGTGGCACACCTTACATAGATATCTCCGCTCCTCGGGAGCCAGCCTGGGGAGGCCACCCCACGTGGAGGTCTTCGTGTTTCCCGCCTCGCGAGGCTGGGCCCCTCGTGAGGGTCTTGAGCTGTCGATGTTGAAGCTGGGCTGTACCGGATGTTGATGGAGCCACACCATGGGTGCAGGCAGGCAAGTCTGGCTACCGCCATTCCCAGAACACCGACAATAGCCCCCGGGCCCAAGGCGCGCTCCAACTTGGTTTCGAGGCGAAGCCAAAGGGCAAGTGCGTAGCGCCGCGGGCCCTAACCGCCTGTAGCCTTGGTCGATGGATGGCGATTAATGGGACGTGGGCGCTTCCACTTCCCCATGCTGCCTCGGCAATCGTGCTTGGCTGACAAAAAGGCTGGCTCCTGTTGCAGAGCTTTCATTGCCCTTCCTTCGTCTTGCTCCAGATCCCCTTCCCCTCCTGCCTGAAAAACTCTAGATTCGCCGAACCTCAGCCCCAAGCCCGCGACCGATGGCCACTACCAAGGTGAAGTCCTCGGCCACGGCCGCGTGCTTACCCTCTTGATTTGAGCTTGCCCTAAGCGCATCCACCGTAGCCGAGTAGAAGCACCTAGCCACCACGCTCCAACTAACAGCAGGCAGCAGCAATGAGGGGGGAGAGATGGCGCTCCGAGCTAGCTCCGCCAAGCTGGAAACCATGGGTGGCACCTTCTACCCCTTCTTCTTGCACAACGTCTTCGCGGGGCTGGTTCCCCTTTCTCTGACTTCTTCTACACCGTTCTTTACCATTATAAGCTCCATGCCCTCCATCTTCACCCCAACTCCATCATCCTCCTGTCAATCTTAGCCTTTTACTGTGAGGCATTTCTAGGGGTGATGCCCTCCGTGGCGCTGCTCCGCCACTTGTTTTACCTTCGGGTCATGGACAACTAGTGTTCGGGGTGCGCCAACTTCATCGCAGCCAATGGCAGCAACACGATTTCACAGGCTGGGAAGAAGGTGGAGGACTTCCGAAACAAGTGGATGTTCGTGGATGCCAAGTGCTCCTACCCTCGGCTGGAGCTGCCAACCGGACTGCCTATGCCCCACGAAGGATGGTCTCATGAGAATCTCACCGATCCCTAGGTGGGGCAGTTGATGGAGAAGATGGTGGCCGATCTGAAGCGGGATGACCCGAAGGCAGAGAAGCTGATGGGAGCCATGATCGTCAAGGATTTCCTGACGCAGCGCCTGGCTCCGCTCTAGGCCCACTCACGCCCCTTGTGGAGGCTCAAGTGCGCGGAAGGCGACCTCCGGCTACGCCCGAACGACTTGTCCAACGAGGACCTGAACAAGGCCGTGCACACCTTGCTCGGGAAGGACCAGGTTTCCCCCCCGGACAGCCATCTTTCGTTGTATCGCTGTCCCAACGGGGAGAAGATCGCCAACCCCATGCCTGTCTTTCGTGAGCGTGGGCTCGTGCCTTTGGAAGCTTCATGGACCCCGGGCTCCGCGGTGATGGTGTCCTCCGTTGAGTTCGACAAAGAGGAAAGGGCGGACTCAGAGGCGACCCTGGAAGGTGCCTGGGAGACTCCCCCCCCCCCCCCCCCGCGCGCCTGACCGACCTCCGCGTCCTTTCCAATGACAACGACGACGGTGAGCACCCGGTTCGAGAGTCCCTGTGCTCCGCCGGGGTCACCATGAGGTCCAGGGGCACCCCTCCGAAGAAGCTGAAGCTGGGGGTCCCGAAGAAGGGCAGGTCAGCCCTACTCTCCCGGGGCGACGCCCCTGCCTCGCCACCAGCCGCCGCCGTCGCGGAGCCGGCCTTGCACCCGTCTGTCCTTGAGGGCATGGCAGCCCCTTGCCAACGAAGCATGCATGCCTCGTGCTCCTGAAGAGGACGAGGGACTACGTCACCACGGACCAGTAAGCGGACCGTCTTGTCTTCGCTTCCTGTTCTTGTCGTAGTTGTCAGCTTACGGGTTCCGGCAAACCCTTGAGGTTCGAACACTGGGGTAAGCATGATAATATCTCTCCCCCGTGATCCCACTCTCTCAACGATCACTAAGCCTAGCTCACCGAACCCGAAGAACAAGGGACACATGGGTTTATACTAGTTCAACCCACCGTCGTGGGGTAATACCCGACTCCAGTGTGGTGTGGTGGATTGCCTTATAGGCAGAGGATGAACAAGTACAAGGGATGAACAACCACCTAAGGAGACGTGTTCTTGAGCCCGATGAGCTTGTGTGTGTGGATGGTCCGGTGATTCTCCCCCTATATGGTGGTGGCTAGTCCTATTTATAGAGGCCCTGGTCCTCTTCCCAAATATTAGGCGGGAAGGGATCCCACAATAGCCAATTTGAAGGGGGACAACTAGTACAAGCTATCCTGACAAAAGGTGGTCTTCGCCTGCCAACGACTCTGGTCACAATAGCTAAAGCACTACTCTGTTCTTATGAACTTAATACTCTAGATGCATGCTGGATAGCGGTCGATGTGTGGAGTAATAGTAGTGGATGCAGAATCGTTTCGGCCTACTTGTCTCAGACGTGATACCTATATACATGATCATACCTAGATATTCTCATAACTATGCTCAATTCTATCACATGCTCGACAGTAATTCCTTTACCCACCGTAATAGTTATGCTCTTGAGAGAAGCCACTAGTGAAACCTATGGCCCCCGGGTCTATCTTCTGTCATATTAATCTTCCAATACTTAGTTATTTCTATTTCCATTTATTTTACTTTGCATATTTATTTATCTTTATCATAAAAATACCAAAATTATTATCTTATCATATCTATCAGATCTCACTCTCGTAAGTGACCTTGAAGGGATTGACAACCCCTTTATTGTGTTGGTTGCGAGGTTCTTATTTGTTTGTGTAGGTGTGTGGGACTTGAGCGTGATCTCCTACTAGATTGATACCTTGGTGCATACGGGAAATACTTCTGCTTCCTGGCGGACTACATGATCCTTTCCTCTTCAAGAGAAAACCAACGCAATGCTCAAGAGGTAGCATGGACGAGTAAGTACCTCACCCTGAACATGCTCTTGCTCCTACTTCTGCTTCCTGGCATTCCTTTCTTGCACTGTCTGGCCGACTCTGTCGTCGAAGAAGAAGAGAGAGGGGGCAGCCTGGCATGGCTGCACCCTTGAGGGAGTCCTGGATTAGGGGGTATCCGGACAGCCGAATTATATCCATTGACCGGACTGTTGGACTATGAAGATACAAGATTGAAGACTTCGTCCCATGTCCAGATGGGACTCTCCTTAGCGTGGAAGGCAAGCTTGGCAATACAGATATGTAGATCTCCATCCTTGTAACCAACTCCATGTAACCCTAGCCCCCTCCGGTGTCTATATAAACCGGAGGGTTTAGTCCGTAGGACGAACAACAATCATGTCATAGGCTAGCTTCTAGGGTTTAGCCTCTTCGCTCTCGTGGTAGAACTACTGTTCTACTACTCATATTATCAAGAACAATCAAGCAGGACGTAGGGTATTACCTCCATCAAGAGGCCCCGAACCTGGGTAAACATCGTGTCCCCTGCCTCCTGTTACCATCTGCGTAGTCGCACAGTTCAGGACCCCCTACCCGAGTTCTGCCGGTTTTGACCCCGACATTGGTGCTTTCAGTGAGAGTTCCTCTGTGTGGTCATCGTTAGACTTAATGGCTCCTTCGGTCATCGATAGCGATGCAGTCCAGGGTGAGACTTTTCTCCCCGGAAAGATCTTTGTATTTGGCGGCTTCGCACTACGGGCCAACTCGCTTGGCCATCTGGAGCAGATCGAGAGTTACGCCCCTGGCCACCAGGTCAGGTTTGGAAGCTTAAACTACATGACCGACATCCGCGGAGACTTGATCTTCGACGGATTAGATCCCCTGCCGAGTGCGCCACACGGTTACAATGAGCATGATTTAGCTCTACCATCAGACAGTGTTCAGGAGATCGCACTAGCAACCGCTCCGACCCTCAATTCAGAGCCAATTGCGCCATCCATGGACGGGTGGATAGACCCCGCCACGGAGGACGCATTCTCAGCGGCGATCGAGCTGAGTATCGACCTTACCCTTCATGGGAGCCATGACGCTGAACTGCCGGATTCTTCCCCGGCCACAGACTCCGAACCGCCTACGCCTGTGCCTATCGAATCCGACTGGGCGCCGATCATGGAGTTCACCTCCGCGGATATCGTTCAGCACTCGCCCTTTGGCGACATACTGAACTCATTAAGGTCTCTCTCCTTGTCAGGAGAGTCCTGGCCGAACTATGTCCGGTAGGATTGGGATGCGGATGATGAAGAAATTCGCCGCCCACCCACCACCCACTTAGTAGCCAGTATCGACAATTTGACCGACATGCTTGACTTCGACTCCGAAGACATCGACGGTATGGACGACGATGCAGGAGACGAACAAGAACCACTGCCCACAGGGCACTGGACAGCCACCTCATCATATGATATATATATGGTGGACACACCCAAAGAAGGCAATGGCGTCGGGACAGCGGAGGATGACCCCTCCAAGAAGCAACCCAAGCGCCGACGTCAGCGGCGCCGATCTAAGTCTCGCCAAGGAAAAAGCGGTGATACCGGCACAGGAGATAATAGCACTCCGGACAGTGCCGAAGATGACGACAATCCCCTCCAGCAAGATCTAGAGCAGGAGGATGGAGAAGCCAGCCCTCCCGAGAGAGCGGCAGATGGAGAGGCGGAGGATGATAATTACATGCCTCCCTTTGAAGACAAGGCAAGCCTCGACGATGATGAATTTGTCGTGCCTGAGGATCCCGTCGAGCAAGAGCACTTCAAGCACCGGCTTATAGCCACGACAAATAGCCTTAAGAAAAAGCAACAATAGCTTCAAGCTGATCAAGATTTGCTAGCTGACAGATGTACTGAAGTCCTTGAGGCCGAGGAATATGACCTCGAACGCCCCTCCAAGAGTTACCCAAAGTGCAGGTTGCTACCCCGACTAGAGGAGGAAGCATTAAAACCTACATCTCTAGCGTATGACGTGGCTGATCGACAACCTCGTGGCCGTGACAGAGAGGCATTTCAGCCACAAGCTCAGCCCGCACCCCGACGCCACTCAAATAAAAATGTCAAGGCACGGGTAAACGCGCTAGACCTGCAATACGTATTGGTGGACAAAGCAAAACATGCAAGATCGATCTATGGATCACGAGGGTGCGCCACTACGCGAGATGATAACTGTCACGCCGGATACAGTAAAAGTAAATCCGGCCGGGCCGAACACAGCAGACAAGACTCATTTGAGCTGTGTCGCGATATAGCCCAGTACAGAGGCGCCACACACCCCTTATGCTTCACAGACGAAGTAATGGCTCACCAAATCCCAGAGGGTTTCAAACCCGTAAATATCGAATCATACGACGGCACAACAGATCCTGCGGTATGGATCGAGGACTTCCTCCTGCACATCCACATGCCCGCGGTGATGATCTACACGCCATCAAATACCTCCCACTCAAACTCAAAGGACCAGCTCGGCATTGGCTCAACAGCCTGCCAGCAGAATCCATTGGCTGTTTGGAAGATCTGTAAGCCCCATTCCTCGACAACTTCCAGGGCACTTATGTGCGACCACCAGATGCCGATGACTTGAGCCACATAATTCAGCAGCTAGTGGAATCGGCCAAGCAATTCTGGACACGGTTCCTAACAAAGAAAAATCAAATCGTCGACTGTCCGGATGCAGAGGCCCTAGCAGCCTTTAAGCACAACATCCGCGACGAGTGGCTTGCCTGGAACCTTGGCTAGGAAAAGCCGAAATCTATGGCAGCCCTCACGACACTCGTGACCCGCTTTTGCCCGGGAGAGGACAGCTGGCTGGCTCGCAACAATAATATATCAACGAACCATGGTACTTCGGATACCAAGGATGGCAATGGCAGGTCACGTCACAACAAACACAAGCGCCGCGTCAACGGCAACAATACCGAGGATACGACAGTCAATGCAGGATTCAGAGGCTCTAAACCCGGTCAGCGGAAAAATCCATTCAAAAGAAGCACCCCGGGCCCGTCCAGTTTGGACCGTATACTCGATCGCTCGTGTCAAATACACGGCACCCCGAGATGCCAGCCAACCACACCAACAGGGAATGTTGGGTGTTCAAGCAGGCCGGCAAGTTAAATGCCGAAAACAAAGATAAGGGGTCAGATAGCGATGACGAGGAGGAGCCCCGACCACCGAACACCGAAGGATAGAAGAGGTTCCCCCCACAAGTGTGGATGGTGCACATGATATACGCAACCCACAGCCCCAAGAGGGAGCGGAAGCGTGCGTTAAGGGACGTATATGCATTGGAGCCATTCGCCCCAAAGTTCAACCCATGGTCCTCCTGTCCGATCACCTTCGATTGCAGGGACCATCCGACTAGTATCCGTCATGGCGGATTCGCCGCACTGGTCCTAGACCCAATCATCGACGGATTTCACCTCACTGGAGCCCTTATGGACTGCGGCAGCAGCCTGAACCTGCATTATCAGGACACGGTGCGCAAAATGGGTATAGACCCCTCAAGGATCAAAACCACAAAAACGACCTTCAAAGGCATCATACCAGGTGTAGAGGCCCATTGCACAGGCTCAGTCACATTGGAAGTGGTCTTCGGATCCCAGGATAACTTCCGAAGTGAGGTGTTAATCTTTGATATAGTCCCGTTCCGTAGTGGCTATCATGCACTTCTCGAGCGAACCGCATTTGCGAGATTCAATGCGGTACCGCGTTATGCATACCTCAAGATCAAGATGCCAGGACCTCAGGGGGTCATCACAGTCAATGGAAACACAGAGCACTCTCTCCGCACGGAGGAGCACACTGCGGCCCTCGCAGTAGAAGCATAAAGAAGCCTCTTGAGGCAATCCACCAGTTCGGTGATTAAACACCCAGAGTAATCTGCAACAAGACCGCCTGGCACGCTCTGAGCTCAAATAGCAATGCGGACCCCACCCCAGTCCCCGCCAAACGGCAAAATCCGTGCCACGCGTACATAATTACGCATTGAAAATACCATGGGCATAGGTGGGGGGCACGACTACGGCATGCCCCAAAACGCGGCTCAACCACACTAGGGGCTTCCCGCCTTATTATTTTTTCTCTCTTTCAGGACTTTACTCTCTAGAAACCCCGTCTGGCAGTACAATTGCCGGACACACGATACAACAACCAAGGAGGCAGAAAGCTACGTCGCATCATGGAATTCCCAGGTGGTCTCTGATAACGAGTGAAATACCTGCATTAAAAACCATTCCTTAGCTTGCCCTTGGAGGGGACATGTTAAATAGTCCTACTTTTTGCTTATCGCACTACATGTATCATTCTGCTTCGACGCACCTTTTTGATTAAACAATGCATAGCACTAGACTATTATCGCATTCAATATTCTTTTTCATATATATGTTCATTCATGACATTCAGCACCCGTACACTCTGGTATGGCGAATACGCCAGGGGCTTAAGCATACCCCGTAATACGGCGTGGGAAGTCCAAACACTTTCGACAGTGCGGCACCCGGAACTTATCGCATTATATGCATCAGCTCCCATGTTTTGGTACCTTACGTGCCGCTATATCAGCTAAGGTAGCACTCGGAGAACTTCTGTGATTGTGCCCCAGTTCATCTGGGCAAGCACCTCAATAGAGAAAGCTACAACTGTCTGTCATGATAAGGCGACAGCTGGTCGCTGTTCGAGAGGTCTCGAGTCCCTATAGACTTATGCCGCTTAGGGCGAGGAGTCGGCTTTGTCCGGCTTGGGCGTGTATAGCGCCCCGAATTCGGCATTCCGAATACTAGGGGCTTCGCCAAAATTTAAAATTGTAGACTTCAATGGCTAAGTGAGAGTGATAAAGCATTATAGTCCGATTTCCTCGTTCGTTGCACTGAGCACCTCCCTCGAAGGACCCAACAATGGGAAAAAGAGTGCTCAGATTTATCCCGAACACCCCAGGACTCATGGCATGGGGGCAGAAGCCGACGACTGTCCATCCCTTAGATTTGATAAACAGCCGCACAGAAGGTAATATTTTAAATTCAAACAAGCACTCCATAGCGCACAGGAACAAGTTTTCATAATACAGGATCACACGAGCAAGTTCATATAAAAAATTACATCCTTCGCACACTCGTCCGCCACAAGACGGGCACCCTTCAGGAAACCCTCATAATATATCTTAGGGTGGCGGTGCTCCTTGCCCTGCGGCGGCCCCTCCTTCACCAGCTTCTCGGCGTCCATCTTGGCCCAGTGCACCTTCGATGCAGACAGACCGCTTTATGACTTCCAGCCGTGGGCAGGCGTCCACAAGCCGCCTCACTAGGCCGAAGTAGATGTTGGCAAGGGATTCGCCAGGCCACATCCGGACTATATGGCCCCTCATGGCCTATTCAGCCACCTTGTGCAGCTCGACCAGTTGCTTCAGCTGGTCGCTCACAGGCATCGGGTGTTCGGTCCCAGTATACTAAGACCAGAACAAATTCTCCGTCGAGCTTCCCTCCTCGGCCTGGTAGTACTTTGCGGCATCTGACACATTGCGGGGCAAATCTGCGAATGCTCGAGGAGAGCTCTGGACTCGGGTAAGTAACAAGTAATTTACTTTCACGTGCTTGCTTTGCATAATGAATGCCTTACCCGCCGCTATCTATCTCACCGCCTCAATTTCTTGGAGGGCGTTTTGGGCTTCGGCCTTGGCATGCTTTGTGCTCTCGAGGGCCTCGGCAAGCATGGACTCTCGCTGCCTCCTGGCAAGGCCGGGCGTTTTGAGGTTCTGCTTCAGTACAGTGACCGCCACAGTCAGTGCAGTAGAGGTCAGCAGCGAAGCCTGCATACACATATAGACATACTTGTATTAGACTCATGCAGATATTATTCGATCCTCTATTCGGCTTTTCTTTGTGAACACAAAGAGAACATCAGGGGCTACTATCTATGCGGTAATATTTCCCTATATTTCAAATACTTACCTCAAAGCCTGTTAGAAGGCTGGCACAGGCTTCAGTCAGTCCGCTCTTGGCGGACTGGACCTTCTTGATCGCCGCACTCATAATAGTGCGGTGCTCTTCGTCGATGGAAGCGCCGGGAAGCGCTCCCAGCAGGTTGTCCGGTGCCTCTGGTTGGACAGAGGTCACCAGCACGGGCGGCTTGCCCCTCTTGGAAGGGGGCCGCCTGCCGGAGTCCGGAACCACTGGAGGTTCCGGCGCAGTGTTCGGCTGAGGGTCGAACTTGGAGCCCATCGGAGTCTTGCTACATTTGCGCCTGGAGTCCAGAAGGTTGCCTTGAGGCGCCTCCGGGACTATCTCCCCCCGGCTCGGTACCCCTTCAGACAGTACCTCAACATCGTCCGTAGGGCGAGGACAGGAGGCGGTTGGAAGTGTATCACTATTCATATCCGACGAGTCCAAGGAACCGTCCGACGAGGATATGTCTTTACGGGGTCGGGGCGGACTGCATGATCATATTCGACGTTAGGAGAAGCAGTGCAATAAAAAGTATGCTATGAGTTCCTCTGGTATCCGAATACTTACGACTTTGCCAGGGGCTTGGTCCTGAGTAACCACTCGTCTTCGCTGTCGGCGGCGGTGGTGAGAACAGTCCGGAAGAAAGTCCTTCCCTTCTTGGACCCTTAGGCCTCCCCGGTTGGGGCGGCCTTCCTTTTCTTGTCTCCCCCAGCTGGAGGGGGAGAATCTTCATCTTCCTCCTCCTCATTTTTATGAGAGGAGTGTGTCTCGGAGTTATCGGACGATGAGTCCGATACCACCTGGCGCCGGGAACTCTTTCGGGTTCCCATGGCCTTTTTCTTGATCTTCTTCTCCGGCACCCCATAAGGAGCCGGAGTCCGCATCTCCGTCAGGAGAGCATCTGCAGGGTCTTCGGGCAGAGGGGCCGGACAGTCAATCTGCTCCGATGTCTCCACCCAGTCCTGTGAAAGGCATGGGAGCTCAGATCCCGCACATGGTTAAACTATGGAAAATAAATACCCTACAAGATGTACAAAACTTACCGGATTTGCAGGACGCGTCGCGCTTAGCCCGCGGTCCTCGGTAAGGGGAGGGGGGACCTCGACGCCCGTAAACAGCACCTTCTAGACGTCCTTGTTCGTCGTGTCGAAGAGCTCACGTAGAGTCTGGTGCTGGGCCGGGTCGAATTCCCATAAGTTGAAAGCCCGTTGTTGACATGGGAGGATCCGGCGGAAGAGCATGACCTGGACTATGTTGACAAGCTTAACTTTCTTGCTTATCATGTTCCGGATACACTTCTAGAGTCCTTCCAGCTCCACCGATGAGCCCTAGGACAGGCCCTTCTCCTTCCAGGAAGTAAGCCGAGTGGGGATCCCGGATCGAAACTCGGGGGGCCGCCACCCAGTTGGTGTCGCGCGGCTCAGTGATGTAGAACCACCTCGATTGCCACCCCTTTATGGTCTCCACGAAGGAGCCCTCGAGCCATGTAACATTGGGCATTTTGCCCACCATGGCTCCGCCGCATTCCGCTTGTTGGCCACCTACTACCTTCGGTTTGACATTGAAGGTCGTCAGCCACAAGCCGAAGTGGTGCCGGATGCAGAGGAAAGCCTCGCACACGACCATGAACGCCGAGATGTTGAGGATGAAATTCAGGGCCAGATAATGGAAGTCCAGCCCATAATAGAACATAATGCGGCAGATGAATGGATGGAGGGGAAACCCCAGTCCGCGGACGAAGTGGGTGAGGAAAACCACCCTTTCGTGAGGTTCCGGGGTAGGGACGATCTGCCCCGCAGCTGGCAGCCGGTGCATGATATCCGCGGCTAAGTATCCAGCCCCGCGCAGCTTTTTGATGTCTCCCTCCATAACAGAGGAGACCATCCACTTGCCTCCCGCTCCGGACATGTTTGGAGAGGGTTGAGGAGAAAGATGTGGACTTGGGCGCTGGAGCTCGAGTGCGCGAGAATGGATGAGCAAGGAGGAAGAAGGCGTGGGTAGAAAAAGGTGAACCCTTATCGCTTTATAAGGGCGGACTAAACTATGCGCCCCCACCAGCCTGGTAAAACTCGCTTATCCCCCAAGCGTCGTAATTGATGGCGCGGTTGGGTTACCCATGTCCGTATTGATGAGAATCCCGTAATGAGGGGACACGGTCTCTGCTTTGACAAGACGTGCCAAGGAAACCACCTCGCGAAACACGCTGAGGTTGGTTGTGAAAAATGATTTGAATGGTGACCTGGCTGTGGTGTGATGTCACGCTGCGGAACGCATCGGCAGATTAGATTTGTGAAAATATTATTCTCTCTCTACGATTGTATGTGGAACTTGTTTTGCAGAGCCGGACACGATCCTCATGTTCAAAATCTTCTACGAAGTATTCGGAGGAGGAACCCGCCTTGCAATGCCGAAAACAATCTGCGTGCCAGACTCATCATCATTGAAGCCTGGTTCAGGGGCTACTGAGGGAGTCCTAGATTAGGGGGTATCCGGACAGCCGGATTATATCCTTTGGCCGGACTGTTGGACTATGAAGATACAAGATTGAAGACTCCGTCCCGTGTCCGGATGGGACTCTCCTTAGCGTGGAAGGCAAGCTTGGCAATACGGATATGTAGTTCTCCTTCCTTGTAACCGACTCTGTGTAACCCTAGCCCCCTCTGGTGTCTATATAAACCGGAGGGTTTAGTCCGTAGGACGAACGACAATCATACCATAGGCTAGCTTCTAGGGTTTAGCCTCTTCGATGTCGTGGTAGATCTACTCTTGTACTACTCATATTATCAAGAACAATCAAGCAGGATGTAGGGTATTACCTCCATCAAGAGGGCCCGAACCTGGGTAAACATCGTGTCCCCTGCCTCCAGTTACCATCTTCCTAGATGCACAGTTAGGGACCCCCTACCCGAGATCCGCCAGTTTTGACACCGACAACCCCCTCGGCGTGGAAGGGTGGTGAAGGCGCCCACGCTTCTCTCGCTTGGTCGTCCTGTGTAACACCCCGGATGTGATTTACCCAATATGTACTCCAACTCTTGCCGTTTCCGGCCTTAAGTTATTTTATTTTCTTGGGTTTGGGTTTTTGTCTCCGTGTTTTGTTGTCGTTGTCATGCATCTCATATCATGTCATCATGTGCATTGCATTTGCATACGTGTTCGTCTCATGCATTCGAGCATTTTCCCCGTTGTCCGTTTTGCATTCCAGCGCTCCGTTCTCCTCCGGTGGTCAATTCTAACTTTCTTCCGTGTGTGGGGATTAAACATTTCCGGATTGGACCGGGACTTGCCAAGTGGCCTTGGTTTACTACCGGTAGACCGCCTATCAAGTTTCATACCATTTGGACTTCGTTTGATGCTCCAACGGTTAACCGAGGGACCGAAAAGGCCTCGTGTGTGTTGCAGCCCAACACCCTTCCAATTTGGCCCAAAACCCACCAAAGACCCTTCCATCACCTAGAGCAATCGATCACGATCGCGTGGCCGAAAACCGCACCTCATTTGGACTCTCCTAGCTCCCTCTATGCCTATATATTGACCCCTCTTTCAAAATCATGGATCCCCTCCTCGAAACCCAAAAAAAATCCCAGAACCGCGGCACCGGACGTGTCCGGCCCGCACCGGACAACGTCCGCCGCCGCCCGCAGCCAACCGGGCCGTGCCACGTGGCGCGGGCGCCCCACATCGCCGCCTCCCAGCCGCCGGCCCACGAGGCCCGGGGCCGGCCCTCTCCTCCGCCCGACCGGGCCACGAAGTCCCCGCGCCGCGCCGCTTTCCTCCTCGGCTCCGGCCGCCGCTTCCGCCATTCGCCGGCGCCACACCACCTGGCGGGCGCGAGGTCCGGCCGGAGGTCCCCGCCGGCGTTTCGCCGCGGCCGAACCCCGCCAACGCCGGCCACCGCCATCACCACCACCGCCCGGTCTTCTTCCTCCCTCCTCCTCGACGTCAACTCCATCCCGGCGTCCTCGAGCTACTCCGGTGAACTCACCTCCGATTCCGGCGAACCTCGGGAGACGTGCCAGATCTGAGATCTAAAACTCGCGGTTGACTTTCTTTGCCCGAAACCCTAATAATTTGCTCCCGTTCATCGTGTCGTAACTCCTCATCGGTAGCTCCGTTTTGGACATATAGCATATCAAAATGTTCGTCTCAGAGAGTACATCATTTCATCTCATTGCATCATTTTTATTTGAGTTCATCCTGATGCCTGAAATGCTGTTAGAAGAGTGCTATTTGAGATAATTATCAGATCTGATGCTCCATTTAGTTATTTGTCATTTTTGCCATGATTATTGTGTGCATGATATGCCCATGGTCTCTACATATGTTTTGTTAAGGGTTTTGGCATCTTTCCAGAGGTGCAACCCATATATTTTTATGATGTGTGTGGTGACTAGCACAAGCTTGCAAAGTGAGGCATTTGTTAATGCTGATTTCAGGGACTTAGCATTTCCACTAATTCCTTGAGCTGGTTATCTCATATGGCCATATGTTCATGTTGTTTCCTGGTGATTCCGTGCCTCTTTTTAGGATGATCAGTAAGCATGTTTTGTTAATCTTGTAGTTCTCTATCCATCCATGTCTTTTTTTGCAATTACGGATCATCCTAGCTTGAGTCAATCGAGCTCTACTTTTGTCATTTCGTGAATCTAGGCAGATTGTCTACTTGTTAGCGATTTTGCCGACGATGTTGTAGTTGATCCGTGCATGCTATGTTATTGTTCTTGCCATGTCTAGCTTGTATTTTGTGTATTCTTGATGGGTGTATGCTTAGATTGTCATGAATTGCTCTGTAGTGAGTGCATCGAGCTTGTAAACATGCCTACTTGATATCTGTTTCAGCATGTTCCAGTTTTCACTAAGTCTGAAAACTGATTATGTTTTTGCCATGTTCACATGCTTGCAATTGTATTTTCTGATCCCTTTTGGAACAAGGTCACTAAGGGACTTTTGTTAAGCTCTTTGAGTAGCTCCATGTCGTGCTTTACTTTGCCATGTTCCGGTCCTGTAGCATGTAGTTTTGTTGCTCCAAAATGTGCTATCTGATCTGAAATTCCAGATAAGTGTTAATTTCACTAAGTCTGAGATCTGTTTGCCAAATGCATTTTTGCCATGCTTGTTTGAACCCGTTAATGGGTGAATTGGCCGTAGCTCAGTGCTCGACTTTTGTTAAGATTCATGAATGGATCCCTGACATGTATTTTGATGCCATGTCTGAGTGCTGTAGCATGTTCATCTCATTGCATTTAGATGACTACTTGCTGTAAATCGAAGACCGGTGTCATATTTGAATCGCTTGCCATTTCCAAACCGTAACTCCGATTCCGGCGTTCTTTATATCGTTTTCACGAGATTTCATCTCATCTTTCCAGTGGCACACTTGGATTTCCAAGTTGAGGCCAGGTTCATGCATCCCTTGTCAAATCTTGCATACGCATCCCGCATCGCATCCCGCATAGCATACCATCCTTGCATCATATTGTTTGAGCTTTGCACGTGGTTGATTGTGCTCCGTTTGATTGTTTGTCTTGTTTGGGTAGAACCAGGAGACGAGTTCGCTAACGAGGAGCCCGTTGAGTTTGCTTTCGACAATCCAGTCAACTCTGACAACTTTGCAGGCAAGATGATCATACCCTCGAAATCACTACTATCTTTGCTTTGCTAGATGCTCGCTCTTTTGCTATGCCATGCTACGATGCCTACCACTTCCTTTCAAGCCTCCCAAATTTCCATGTCAAACCTCTAACCCACCATGTCCTAGCAAACCGTTGATTGGCTATGTTACCGCTTTGCTCAGCCCCTCTTATAGCGTTGCTAGTTGCAGGTGAAGATTGGAGACTGTTCCTTGTTGGAACATTATTTATTTGTTGAGATATCATTATATTACCATGTTATCTTAATGCATCTATATACTTGGTAAAGGGTGGAAGGCTCGGCCTCTCGCCTAGTGTTTTGTTCCACTCTTGCCGCCCTAGTTTCCGTCATATCGGTGTTATGTTCCCGGATTTTGCGTTCGTTACGCGGTTCGGTGATAATGGGAACCCCTTAATAGTTCGCCTTGATTAAAGCTTTTCCAGCAATGCCCAACCTTGGTTTTACCATTTCCCACCTAGCCTCTTTTTCCCTTGGGTTTCCGGAGCCCGAGGGTCATCTTATTTAAACCCCCCCCCCCCCGGGCCAGTGCTCCTCTAAGTGTTGGTCCGGCTGAGCTGCCTGCGGGGCCACCTCGGGGCAACTTGAGGGTTGGTTTTACTCGTAGCTAGTCTCATCTAAGTGTTCCCTGAGAACGAGATATGTGCAGCTCCTATCGGGATTTGTCGGCACATTCAGGTGGTGTTGCTGGATTTGTTTTAACATGTCGAAGTGTCTTGAAGAACCGGGATACCGAGTCTGATCGGAATGTCTCAGGAGAAGGTCTATTCCTTTGTTGACCGTGAGAGCTTGTCATGGGATAAGTTGGGACTCCCCTGCAGGGATTTGAACTTTCGAAAGCCGTGCCCGCGGTTATGGGCAGATGGGAATTTGTTAATGTCCGGTTGTAGATAACTTGAACCTTAACTTAATTAAAATGACTCTACAGTGTGAGTTACTGTGATGGCCTCTTCTCGGCGGTGTCCGGGAACTGGACACGGTGTTGGAGTAATGTTTGCGCATGTTGCTCTCTAGTTTCTCGCTCGCGCTCTGCCTCCTCTTCTCGCTCTCTTTTGCGAACAGGATAGGCACCATATATGCTAGTCGCTTGCTGCAGCTCCACATATTTACCTTGCCTTTCCTATTAAGCTTAAATAGTCTTGATCGCGAGGGTGTGAGATTGCTGATTCCCTGTGGCTCACAGATTACTTCCAAACCAGATGCAGGGCCTGATGTTTCCACTCCAGATTACGCGCTTGAGCTCAAGTGGGAGTTCGACGAGGACTCTCAATGATACTATGTTTCTTTTCCTGATGATCAGTAGTGGTGCCCAGTTGGGGTGATCGGGACCGTGTCGCATGTTGGGTTGTCTATTATTTTGGCGCCGTATTCGGGCCATGAGTGTTTGAATGTTGTAATGCTATTTATGTAGTTTGATTGACGTGGCGTGTGTAAGCCAACTATGTATCTCCCCTTTATTATTTATATTACATGGGATGTTGTGAAGATTGCCTAACTTGCGACATTCCTTTTAATGCGGTTATGTCTCTAAGTCGTGCCTCGACACGTGGGAGCTATAGCCGCATCGAGGGCATTACAAGTTGGTAATCAGAACCTTCCCCGACCTTAGGAGCCCCATTGCTTGATCATTTTAGCAGCCGAGTTGTGTCTAGAAAAATGTTTTGAGTCATTTAGGAATTATATATCGGAGAGTTTAGGAATTCTTTTTACTTCCCAGTCTCCTCATCGCTCTGGTAAGGCATCCTGACGTTGAGTTTTGACTCTTCTCTTCTCAAATTTCACTAAATTTTTTTTAGGATCACGTGGGTATCTTGGAATCGTTCCGATGGTTTTGTGACGAGAACATTGTCTTGGTGCCTCCTGTCAGGGGTTTTGTGGAAGTGTCCCAGGGAGTTGAGCTCTGAGGTGTTGTCGTCACAATTTTATCGTTGCAATTCTGGAATACCTGAGTTTAGTACACCGACATCGAAAATCTCTTTTATGCAGTTCGTTGGTGAGATAACCTCGACGCGACCCAGTACTGGGGCGGGAGTTCGGGAGTATCGCCATAACTTGTATAACGGATGCTTTTCGAAGGTTGAGGTAGATGGTTTCCGAAGTTTTTCTCGGTTATGTGTTGAAGGATGGATACAGCTGGATGTAGGATTTGCTAGATTTGGGTGAGATATTATGCTTCCCCTGTATCCCCAACACCTGATTGCATAACCGGAAAGGTTCGGGAGTTTCATAGGTGGGAATTCTTGTAGCTCTAGTTCTTCTTCCACGGATATTTGGTTTGAGACTGGGATTTCTTACCGAGTATTCGTTCTTGATCCGTACCTTGTTGATTTATTTATCTACCTAAATTCTAAGTGGATTCTCAATTTATGGTTATGTGACCATTTCAAGAGGAATGCATTCGTTCATTTTGTTCAGATGTGAAGACTTTATGTTGCAATTTTCATTACGTTGGATTTAGCTTCATATTTTATCTGTCAATGTGCTAACGGTGGTCAACCTCTTCAGGATGGCTCCCGCTAAGAGCACCAATCAGAATCAGAATCAAGATCGGCCACCACCTCCACCTTCTCCGGAGGCATGGCAAGCTGTGATGGCTGCAATCAATGCAAACACACAGTTGATCATGCAACCAAGGCAATCAAGGCAACCAAGGGAACCAAGGCAACAATCAGAATCACTTTTCTACACTCAACCAGTTCCTTGCTAATGGGCCAAAGACTTTCAGCAATTGTGTTGAGGCAACTGATGCTGACGATTGGCTCGTGGATCTGTGCAAGCATTTCGACTGCAGTAACGTCAGGCCTGAGGACTTTGTCAAGTTCCCTTCCTTCCAACTCAAAGACCAAGCTGCACAATGGTTCCATCAGTACAAGGATTCCAGAGGCGGACGTGTTATTACCTGGGATGAATTCCGTCAAGATTTCAAAGCTCATCATATTCCTCAGAGCATGGTTGAAAGCAAGCGTGAGGAATTCTGCAACCTGAAGCAAGGCTCTTTGTCTGTCTATGACTACAAGAAGTTGTTTCAGAAGATCGCCCGCTTTGCCAAGCAGGACGTCCCTGATGAGAAGAGCATGATATACCAGTTCAGGGGTGGTCTCAGAGAAGAAATTCAGCTAGCTCTTATTCTCTTTGAGCCCTTGAGATATGATGAGTTCTACAACATGGCATTGAAACAAGAGGCCGCTCAACTAAGGTGTGATGCTTCCAAGAAGCGAGTCAGAGACACTACTCCTTCTTCCTCTACTCAAGTGGCCAAGCAGCAGAAGTATTGGCTTCCTCCTCCTCCTTTCCGTCAGCCGTATCAGTAGAAGAGCAAAGGTGGCAGTGGATCTTCCCACCCACCCAACCATGGCTTTCAGAACAAAACTTCGTCTCAAGCTCCAAGATCAAGTGCTCCGTACCACCGTCCGCTTTCAGAGGTCACGTGCAACAAGTGCCAACAGAAGGGTCACTATGCCAACAAATTCTTGAATCAGAGGCGTCTCCCTCCTCCTCCTCCTGTGAGATCGACAAGTACAGCTGTGGTCAAGCATAACCCCAAGTACACCAAGGTCAATGTGGTGAACGCAGCTCAGGCAGAGGACTCGTCAGATGTCATCATGGGTAACCTTCCTGTTAACGATGTTCCTGCAAGAGTTCTTTTTGACACTGGTGCATCGCATTGTTTCATCTCGAAACCTTTTGCATCTAAGCATGAGTTGATTTCCCAAGTTATGCATACACCGCTAGCAGTTGTCTCTCCGGGTAGATGTTTGCTCGCTAACCACGAGATTCCGGATATTTCTATTATGATGGGTGATTTCAAGTTTCTGGCTTCTCCAATGGTTCTTGGTAACTCGGATATTGATCTTATTCTCGGGATGGATTGGCTATCTAAGCACAAGGCTCAGCTTGATTGTGCAGCTAGGCAGATTCAATTGACTCATTCATCTGAGGATGTAATTGTCTTTGCCGCTCGGGATAATACAATCCGTCTGTTTTCTCTCAATGAGAAGGGTGAACTGGATGCTATCTCGCAAATTCCAGTCATTTGCGAATATCAAGACGTCTTTCCAGAAGAGCTTCCAGGAATGCCTCCGCACCGCCCAGTTGAATTCGTCATTGATCTTGAGCCTGGCACGGAACCAGTGTGCAAGCGTCCTTACAAGCTCGGACCTGAAGAGTTGAACGAGCTGAAGAAGCAACTCGATATTCAAGAGAGAATGGGCCTCATCTGACCTAGTTCTTCTCTGTGGGGTTGTGGTGTTCTTTTTGTGAAGAAGAAGGATGGAACGGACCGACTTTGTGTTGATTACCGTCCATTGAACAAGAAGACCATCAAGAACAAATACCCACTTCCCAACATCAACGAGCTATTAGAACAACTCAAAGGTGCCCAAGTATTCTCCAAGCTTGATCTCCGTATGGGTTATCATCAGATTCGAATCCGTGAACAAGATATTCCCAAGACGGCTTTCAGGACAAGCTATGGTTCATATGAATACACTGTCATGTCTTTTGGCCTCGTCAATGCTCCTCCGATGTTCTCTCGCATGATGAACTTCATCTTCAACGCCTACACCAATGACTTCGTTTTGGTCTATCTCGACGACATTCTAGTTTTCTCGAAGAACAAGGAAGATCATGCCAAGCACTTGCGTCTGGTGCTTGATAAGCTTAGAGAACACCAGTTCTACGCCAAGTTCTCCAAGTGCGAATTTTGGCTCGATGAGGTTCTTTATCTTGGTCATATCATCTCTGCCAAGGGCATTGCGGTGAATCCTGAGAAGGTGTCTGCAATTGTGAATTGGGAACCTCCTCAGAACGTGAAGCAACTCCGTAGCTTCCTCGGTCTCGCAAGCTATTGTCGAAGATTCGTTGAAAACTTTTCTAAGATCGCGAAGCCGCTCTCAAATCTTCTCCAGAAGCACGTCAAGTACGTTTGGTCTACGGAGTGTGACATTGCTTTCAACACTTTGAAAGAGAAATTGGTCACTGCTCCAGTTCTAACTCCGCCTGATGAATCCAAGCCGTACGAGGTCTTTTGTGATGCCTCTCTCCAAGGTCTTGGCGCAGTATTGACGCAAGAGAAGCAAGTTGTGGCTTATACCTCTCGCCAGTTGAAGCCCAACGAGAAGAGCTACCCCACTGATGATCTCTAGTTGGCGGCAGTTGTGCATGCTCTTTTGACTTGGAGACATCTCTTATTGGGAAGAAAAGTGGACATCTTCACTGACCACAAGAGTCTCAAGTACATCTTCACTCAGCCTAATCTCAACCTTAGGCAGACTCGATGGGTCGAAATGATTCAAGAGTATAATCCGAGTATCGAGTATACTCCAGGCAAGGCCAATGTGATTGCTAACGCATTGAGAAGGAAGGCTTATTGCAACAGTCTAATTCTCAAGCCTTATCAACCCGAGCTTTGTGAAGATTTCCGCAAACTTAATCTTCAAGTTGTTCCTCAAGGTTTCCTTGCCAACCTTCAAGTCTCTCCTACCTTGGAAGACCAGATTCGCCAAGCCCAACTTCTTGATGCTATGGTGAAAAAGGTAAAGATTGGGGTTGCCAAGAGTCAACCCAAGTACAAGTGCTACCGCCCTGATGACAAGGATACTCTCTTCTTCGAGGATCGTGTTGTTGTGCCCAAAGGTGAACTTCGTAAAGTGATCATGAACGAGGATCACAATTCACTCCTCTCCATCCACCCTGGGAGCACGAAGATGTATCAGGACCTCAAGCAGGCTTATTGGTGGACTCGAATGAAGCGCGAGATTGCTCAGTTCGTAAATGAGTGTGATGTCTGCAGAAGAGTGAAGGCAGAACACCAAAGGCCAGCGGGTCTCCTCCAACCTCTTGCCATTCCAGAATGGAAGTTTGACCACATTGAGATGGACTTCGTAACTGGGTTTCCAAAGTCCAAGCATGGCAATGATGCTATATTCGTTGTCATCAACAATCTCACTAAAGTGGCTCACTTTCTGCCTCTCAAAGAGTCAATCACTGCAGCTCAATTGGCGGAACTCTATACCTCTCGAATTGTCTCTCTGCACGGTATTCCACAAGTGATCTCTTCAGACCATGGCAGCATCTTTACCTCCAAGTTTTGGAATTCTTTTCAGAAGGCCATGGGCACCAACATCCGCTTCAGCACAGCTTTCCATCCTCAAACTAGCGGTCAAGTCAAGCGTGTCAACCAGATTCTTGAAGATATGCTCAGAGCTTGTGTGATCTCCTTCGGCATGAAGTGGGAGGACTGTCTTCCTTATGCTGAATTCTCCTACAACAACGGTTTTCAAGCAAGTTCGGGCAAGGCCCCATTTGAATTTCTGTATGGCAGGAAGTGCCGTACCCCTCTCAACTGGTCTGAAACCGGTCAACGTCAGCTCTTGGGTAATGACTTAATCACAGAGGCAGAGCAAATGTGCAAAGTCATTCGAGATAACCTCAAAGCAGCCCAATCCCGCCAGAAGAGCTACTATGATAGTAAGCACCGTGATCTGGCTTTCGAGATCGGAGATCATGTTTACCTCCGCGTCTCTCCAATGAAAGGTACTCGTCGCTTCGGTATCAAAGGGAAGCTTGCCCCTAGATACGTGGGAACTTTTAAGATTGTCAGCAAGAGAGGCGATCTCTCCTATCAACTCGAGCTTCCTTCAAACTTTTCAAATGTTCATGACGTGTTCCATGTCTCTCAGCTTCGAAAGTGCTTCAGGACTCCTGACCGCACCGTCAACTTCGAGGACATTGAGCTCCAAGAAGATCTCTCTTATCATGAGCACCCAGTTGCTATTCTTCAAGAGACTGAACGCAAGACTCGCAACAAGTCAATCAAATTCCTCAAAGTTAAGTGGTCACACCATTCCGACCGTGAAACTACCTGGGAACGCGAGGATCACCTCCTTTCTGAATACCCGGCGTTCTTTCATTCCTAGATCTCGGGACGAGATGCTTTCATAGTGGTGGAGTGTTGTAACACCCCGGATGTGATTTACCCAATATGTACTTCAACTCTTGCCGTTTCTGGCCTTAAGTTATTTTATTTTCTCGGGTTCGGGTTTTTGTCTCCATGTGTTGTTGTCGTTGTCATGCATCTCATATCATGTCATCATGTGCGTTGCATTTGCATACGTGTTCATCTCATGCATTCGAGCATTTTCCCCGTTGTGCATTCCGGCGCTCCGTTCTCCTCCGGTGGTCAATTCGACCTTTCTTTCTTGTGTGGGATTAAACATTTCCGGATTGGACCGAGACTTGCCAAGCGGCCTTGGTTTACTACCGGTAGACCGCCTGTCAAGTTTCGTACCATTTGGACTTCGTTTGATGCTCCAACGGTAAACCGAGGGACCAAAAAGGCCTCGTGTGTGTTGCAGCCTAACACCCTACCAATTTGGCTCAAAACCCACCAAAGACCCTTCCATCACCTAGAGCGTTCGATCACGATCGTGTGGCCGAAAACCGCACCTCATTTGGACTCTCCTAGCTCCCTCTATGCCTATATATAGACCCCTCTTTCCAAATCACGGATCCCCTCCTCGAAACCCTAAAAAAATCCCAGATCCGCCGCACCAGACGTGTCCGGCCCGCGCCGGACAATGTCCGCCGCCACCCGCAGCCAACCGGGGCACGCCACGTGGCACGGGCGCCCCACATCGCCGCCTCCCAGCCGCCGGCCCGCGAGGCCCGGGGCCGGCCCTTTCCTCCTCGGCTCCGGCCGCCGCATCCGCCATTCACCGGCGCCGCACCACCTCGCCGGCACGAGGTCCGGCCGGAGGTCCCCGCCGGCGTTCCGCCGCGGCCAAACCCCGCCAACGCCGGCCACCGCCATCGCCACCACCGCCCGATCTTCTTCCTCCCTCCTCCTAGACGTCCACTCCGTCCCGGCGTCCTCGAGCTACTCCGGCGAGCCGATTCCGGCAAACCTCGGGAGACGTGCCAGATCTGAGATCTAAAACTCGCGGTTGACTTTCTTTGCCCGAAACCCTAATAATTTGCTCCTGTTCATCGTGTCATAACTCCTCATCCGTAGCTCCATTTTGGACATATAGCATATCAAAATGTTCGCCTCAGAGAGTACATCATTTCATCTCATTGCATCATTTTCATTTGAGTTCATCTTGATGCCCGAAATGCTGTTAGAAGAGTGCTATTTGAGATAATTGTCAGATCTGCTGCTCCATTTAGTTATTTGTTATTTTTGCCATGATTATTCTGTGCATGATATGCCCATGGGTCTACATATGTTTGATTAAGGGTTTTGCCATGTTTCCAGAGGTGCAACCCATGTATTTTTGTGATGTGTGTGGTGACTAGCACAAGCTTGCAAAGTGAGGCATTTGTTAATGCTGATTTCAGGGACTTAGCATTTCCACTAAGTCCTTCAGCTGGTTATCTCATATGGCCATATGTTCATGTTGTTTCCTGGTGATCCGTGCCTCTTTTGAGGATGATCAATAAGGATGTTTTGTTAATCTTGTAGTGCTCTATCCGTCCATGTATTTGTTTGCAATTATGGATCACCCTAGCTTGAGTCAATCAAGCTCTACTTTTGTCATTTCGTGAATCTGGGCAGATTGTCTACTTGTTAGCGATTTTGCCAAGGATGTTGTAGTTGATCCGTGCATGCTATGTTATTGTTATTGCCATGTCTAGCTTGTATTTTGTGTATTCTTGATGGGTGTATGCTTAGATTGTCATGACTTGCTCTGTAGTGAGTGCATGCTCCAGTTTTCACTAAGTCTGAAAACTGATTATGTTTTTTGCCATGTTCACATGCTTGCAATTGTATTTTCTGATCCCTTTTGGCTTAAGGTCACTAAGGGACTTTTGTTAAGCTCTTTGAGTAGCTCCATTCCATGCTTTACTTTGCCATGTTCAGGTCCTGTAGCATGTAGTTTTGTTGCTCCGAAGTGTGCTATCTGATCTGAAATTCCAGACAAGTGTTAATTTCACCAAGTCTGAGATCTGTTTGCCAAATGCATTTTTGCCATGCTTGTTTGAACCCGTTAATGGGTGAATTGGTTGTAGCTCAGTGATAGACTTTTGTTAAGATTCATGAATGGATCCCTGCCATGTATTTTGATGCCATGTTTGAGTGATGTAGCATGTTCATCTCATTGCATTTAGATGACTACTTGCTGTAAATCGCAGACCGGTGTCATATTTGAATCGCTTGCCATTTCCAAACCGTAACTCCGATTCCGGCGTTCTTTATATCGTTTTCAAGAGATTTCATCTCATCTTTCCAGTGGCACACTTGGATTTCCAAGTTGAGGCCAGGTTCATGCATCCCTTGTCAAATCTTGCAACGCATCCCGCATAGCATACCATCCTTGCATCATATTGTTTGAGCTTTGCACGTGGTTGATTGTGTTCCGTTTGCTTGTTTGTCTTGTTTGGGTAGAGCCGGGAGACGAGTTCACTAATGAGGATCCCGTTGAGTTTGCTTTCGAGGATCCAGTCAACTCTGACAACTTTGCAGGCAAGATGACCATACCCTCGAAAGCACTACTATCTTTCCTTTGCTAGATGCTCGCTCTTTTGCTATGCCATGCTACGATGCCTACCACTTGCTTTCAAGCCTCCCAAATTGCCATGACAAACCTCTAACCCACCATGTCCTAGCAAACCGTTGATTGGCTATGTTACCGCTTTGCTCAGCCCCTCTTATAGCGTTGCTAGTTGCAGGTGAAGATTGGAGACCGTTCCTTGTTGGAACATTATTTACTTGTTGGGATATCATTATATTGCCATGTTATCTTAATGCATCTATATAATTTGTAAAGGGTGGAAGGCTCGGCCTCTCGCCTAGTGTTTTGTTCCACTCTTGCCGCCCTAGTTTCTGTCATATCGGTGTTATGTTCCCGGATTTTGCGTTCCTTACGCGCTTGGGTGATAATGGGAACCCCTTGATAGTTCGCCTTGATTAAAGCTTTTCCAGCAATGCCCAACCTTGGTTTTACCATTTTCCACCTAGCCTCTTTTTCCCTTGGGTTTCTGGAGCCCGAGGGTCATCTTATTTAAACCCCCCCCCCTGGCCAGTGCTCCTCTGAGTGTTGGTCCGACTGAGCTGCCTGCGGGGCCACCTCGGGGCATCTTGAGGGTTGGTTTTACTCGTAGCTAGTCTCATCTGAGTGTTCCCTGAGAACGAGATATGTGCATCTCCTATCGGGATTTGTCGGCACATTCGAGCGGTGTTGCTGGATTTGTTTTAACCTGTCGAAGTGTCTTGAAGAACCGGGATACCGAGTCTGATCGGAACGTCTCAGGAGAAGGTCTATTCCTTCGTTGACCGTGAGAGCTTGTCATGGGCTAAGTTGGGACTCCCCTGCAGGGATTTGAACTTTCGAAAGCCGTGCCCGCGGTTATGGGTAGATGGGAATTTGTTAATGTCCGGTTGTAGATAACTTGAACCTTAACTTAATTAAAATGAATCTACAGTGTGAGTTACCGTGATGGCCTCTTCTCGGCGGTGTCCGGGAAGTGGACACGGTGTTGGAGTAATGTTTGCGCAGGTTGCTCTCTAGTTTCTCGCTTGCGCTTTGCCTCCTCTTCTCGCTCTCTTTTGCGAATAGGATAGCCACCATATATGCTAGTCGCTTGCTGCAGCTCCACATATTTACCTTGCCTTTCCTATTAAGCTTAAATAGTCTTGATCGCGAGGGTGTGAGATTGCTGAGTCCCTGTGGCTCACAGATTACTTCCAAACCAGAGGCAGGGCCTGATGTTTCCACTCTAGATGACGCGCTTGAGCTCAAGTGGGAGTTCGACGAGGACTCTCAACGATACTATGTTTCTTTTCCTGATGATCAGTAGTGGTGCCCAGTTGGGGTGATCGGGACCGTGTCGCATGTTGGGTTGTCTATTATTTTGGCGCCGTAGTCGGGCCATGAGTGTTTGAATGTTGTAATGCTATTTATGTATTTTGATTGACGTGGCGAGTGTAAGCCAACTATGTATCTCCCCTTTATTATTTATATTACAGGGGATGTTGTGAAGATTGCCTAACTTGCGACATTGCTTTCAATGCGGTTATGTCTCTAAGTCGTGCCTCGACACATGGGAGCTATAGCCGCATCGAGGGCGTTACATCCTCGCTCGGCCCAGTGGACCATCCTCAAGAGAAGGCGACCTACCCGACAAGCCGGCTCTGGAGGCGCCCCTCTCCAGCTCGCCCGTTGATGTTGCCAAGGTTCAGGAGCTCCTAGCTTCTCTTCCTGTCATCATCAACTCGCAGGTCATGGCTAGGACACAGCCTCCTCCTCCGGTCGCACCGCTAGCTCGTGATCCTTTTGCCTCGCCCGACGCCTTGGAGGAGGCCTCTGCCGCGCCGACACGGCTTCGGGGTGACCTTCTAGGTGCCTGGAGCTGATCTCGGGTTGGCTGCACTCCGACGCATCTGTCCGGGCAGCACTGGGCCAGGACATGGCAGCTTCCGAGGAGGACAAGCGGGCCGCTGATCGGGTCGCGGCCGCTTGCGACGTGGCACTGAGGGATGCCAAGGCCTCCAGGGAGCGCTGCCGTTCGGTGGAGGCCGAGCTAGAGACCTTGTGCAATGAGCGCACGGCCGAGGCCCGGGACCTCAAGGCGGAGGAGGAGAGGATGAAGGCCTGGGAAGACGCGGTCAACGGTCGTGACGCCGAGCTGGAGCAGTTGGCAAGGGCGCAGGCCGAAGAACGTAGCCGCCTGCAGGAACTGGAGAAGAAGGTGACGGCGGAGAAGGCCGATCCTGGAGGCCAAGGGGAAGGTTCTAGCCAAGGACCACGCGGCCTTCAAATCTCTTGAGGAGAGGTCCAGTGCGGTGCTGCAGGGTTTCTATGAGAAGGGCTTGGAGAAGACACTGGCGCCCGATGATGAAGGTCCTATCCAGCAGCTCCCTCATCTTGTCGTGGCACTCGAGGGTGTTGCCGACGGAATCGTCATGTCGGTGTCAAAACCGGCGGATCTTGGGTAGGTGTCCCGAACTGTGCGTCTAAGGTAGATGGTAACAGGAGGTGGGGGACATGATGTTTACCCAGGTTCAGGCCCTCTCAACGGAGGTAATACCCTACTTCCTGCTTGATTGATCTTGATGATATGAGTATCACAAGAGTTGATCTACCACGAAATCGTAGAGGCTAAACCGTAGAAGCTAGCCTATGGTATGATTGTTGTTGTCCTATGGACTAAACCCTCCGGTTTATATAGACACTGGAGGGGGCTAGGGTTACATAGAGTCGGTTACAAGGGAGGAGATCTACATATCTGTATTGCCAAGCTTTCCTTCCATGCCATGGAGAGTCCCATCCGGACACGGGAAGAAGTCTTCAATCTTGTATCTTCATAGTCGAATAGTCCGGCCAAAGGATATAGTCTGGCTATCCGAAGACCCCCTAATCCAGGACTCCCTCAGTAGACCCTGAACCAGGCTCCAATGAAGATGAGTACGGCACGCAGTTTTGTCTTCGGCATTGCAAGGCGGCTTCTTCCTTCGAATACTCCATAGAAGATTTTGAACACAAGGATAGTGTCCAGCTCTGCAAAACAAGTTTCACATACCACCGTAGAGAGAATAATATTTCCATAAATCTAATCTGCTGACATGTTTAGCAACATGAGATCACGCCATGGCCCGGTCATTATTCGAACCATTTTTCTCAACCAGCACTGCACATATCGCGAGGCGGTTTTCTTGACATGTCTTGTCGAAGCAGAGATCGTGTCCCCTTATCACGGGATCCTCATCAATACGGGTATGGGTAACCCAACCACGCCATCAATTACGGCGTTCGGGGAATAGGCGATTTTACCAGGTAAGTGGGGAGGCGCATCGCCTCTTCCGCCCTTATAAAGCAACAAAGATTCACCCCTTTTTACCCACGGCTTCTTCCTCCTTGCTTATCCATTCTAGCACACTCGAGCTCCAGCGCCCAAGTTCGCATCTTTCTCCTTAAACCACTCCAAGCATGTCCGGAGCGGGAGGCAAGTGGATGGTCTCCTCCGTCATGGAGGAGAACATCACAAAGCTATGGGAAGCCGGATATCTAGCTTTGGATATCGCGCACCAGCTGCCAGATGCGGGGCAGATCATCCCTACGCCTGAACCCCATGAGAGGGTAGTTTTCCTTACCCACTATGTCCGCGGACTGGGATTTCCCCTTCACCCGTTTGTCCGCGGGCTCATGTTCTACTACAGGCTGGATTTTCATGATCTGGCCCCCAATTTTATCCTCAACATCTCGGCGTTTATCGTCGTGTGCGAGGCCTTCCTCCGCATCAGGCCCCACTTCGGCCTGTGGCTGAAGACCTTCAATGTTACACCGAAGGTGGTGGTCGGCCAGCAAGCATACTACGGAGGCGCCATGGTGGGAAAAATGCCTAACGTCACCTGGCTCGAAGGCTCCTATGTGGAGACCATAAAGGGGTGGCAATTGGGGTGATTCTACATCACCGAGCCGTGCGACACCAACTGGGTGGCGGCCCCCGAATTTCGATCTGGAATCCCCACGCGGCTCACTTCCTGGAAAGAGAAGCGCCTGTCCTAGGGTTCCCCGGTAGAGCTGACTGGACTCCAGAATTGCATCAAGAACATGTTGAGGAAGAAAAGGAAGCTCGTCAATGTGGTCCAGGTCATGATCTTCTGCAGGATCCTCCCGTGTCAACGACGGGTATTCAATTTGTGGGAGTTCTACCCAGCCAAGCACCACACGCTGCGAAAGCTCTTCGACACGATGCACAAGGACGTCTGGAAGGTGCTGTTCAAGGGCACCGAGGTACCTCCTCCCCTTACCGAGGACCGTGGACTCAGCTCAAAGCGCCATGCCAATCTGGTAAGTTTTTATATCTCACAGGATATTTATTTGCCCCAGTTTAATCATGTGCAGGATCTAAGCTTCCATGCCATTAACAGGACTGGGTAGAGACAGCGGAGCAGATCAATTGCCTAGCCCCCCTTCCTGAAGGTCCTGGATTTACTCTTCTAACGGAGATGTTGGTTCCGGCGCCTTACAAGGTGCCGGTGAAGAAGGCCAAGAAGAAGGCCACGGGGACCCGAAAGGGTCTCCGGCGCAAGGTTATATCAGACTCATCGTCCGATAACTCCGAAGCGCACTCCTACCATGAAAACGAGGAGGAGGAAGAGAAAATTTCTCCCCCCCCCAGACGGGGGAGACAAGAAAAGGAAGGCCGCCCCAACCGGGGAGGCCGAAGGGTCCAAGAAGGGAAGGACCTCCGGACTTCTCCACGACGGCCGCCTACAGCGACGACGAGTGGTTAACCAGGGACAAGCCCCTGGCGAAGTCGTAAGTATCTGGATACCATAGTAATTCATGGTATGTTTTATTGCATTGCTTCTCCTTACGCCGAATATGATTATGCAGCCTGTCCCGAGCCCGTCTTGATTTATCTTCGTCGGATGGTTCTTTGGACACGTCGGATATGAATAGCGATTCACTTCCGACCGCCTCCACCTGTTGCACTATGGACAACGTCGAGGTGTTGTCTCAAAAGGCACCGAGCCAAGGGGAGGTAGTCCTGGGGGCGTCTCGAGGCGACCTTCCGGTTGTAAAGTAATAGGATCATCATGAATTTTCCAAGGGCCACGACCGAGGTGGCGACCCTGAAGAAGGCGTTGTCCAAGGACGAAGACAAAGCGGCCAAGGAGCGCATTGAGCCGGAAAAGCAAGAAGCTCGGGTAGGCGAGGTGCAGAAAGAGCTCGAGGCTCTCGCCAAAAAACACGAGTCCTTGGAGCTTGACTCTTAGACGCAAGATTCCGCGCTTGCGAAGGCGCGCGAAAGCGCAAGAGCGCCAAGGCTGAAGCCCACAAGGCCCTCCAGGAGATTGATGAAGTGAAGAACATAGCGACGGGTAAGGCTTTCATTATTCAAAGCAAGCATGTGAAGGAAACTATCATTTTACTTACCCGAGTTCGGAGCTCTCCAGGAGCGTTCACAGATCTTCCCCGGAGTGTACTGGATTGTCACAGCCCTAGCTCAGCCCCTGTTGTCTTTACCTGATCATCATGTCATCATGTTTAGATTTCAAATGAATTTGAAATGGGGACTGTTAAACCCCAGCAGCAAATGAATTCAACTAGGGATAAATTAAATCTTTTCAATGATCCTGAAATGCCCTTCTAAAATGTTCATCATCTTTGCCTTGGTCCATAACCTCTGCCAAGAATGGTGCTCATTTTTCTAGGACTCTTTGGGCCTTTGAATTATATCATTACCTATTTGCATTTGGGCATTTAAATGCTATAAAATAATTCAAATGCCCAAATAATTCTGAAGTTAAGTGTGGGCTGTTGGAAATAATCTAAACAGAGCCCCCAATTAATTTCAGGAGTTATGAAAACGTTTTAGTATTTTAAATAAAGCCTAGAAGCTACAGAAAAATAGAAATGGAAAAGAGAGAGAGAGGAAATACCTGGCGCTTACCTTAAGCCCAGAGGCCCAACACTGTGCAGCCCAGCAGCAGCCCAGCCCACCACAGCCGCCACCGTCTTCAACCTCCTGCCAATAGGCCGGAGGGCGTGTGCCCAACACGCGCGCGCACGCGCCAGCCACCTCCTCGCTACCTGGCTGCACCCTCGCCGCCCTGGACGCCTCCTGCGTCGCCATGCAACGCATCTGGTCTTCTCTCACCCTCCCCGTGCTTCTCCTCCCCTCTATCTCTCTGCCTTTCGCATGGTCCGAGCGCCATCGTCGCCGTCGACAAGCACCACCGCGGCCACCGGCCACCCCACGCCTCACCGACTCACCCAGAAGCTCCAACACTTCGTCCTAGACCCCTCGCTGTGCCACGCAACGCCGGACTCCCTGAAGCCTCGCCAACACCGCCGTTCCCCTCGTCGGTCGCCGTGGATCCTCGCTGCCGATTCAGGAGCTACAGGACCTCCCCGAGCACTCTGAGCTTCTCTGCGATTCCTTTGTGAGCCCCTCTCTCCCCTACCCCTAACCTTGTTGCTTCGCTCGACCTCTAGCTAGTGCTGCCGCCATGGCCGAGCTCCACCGCCACCTGCCTTGTCGTGTGCCACCATTGCAGCCCGTGCCCGTCGTTGCAGAGCACGGCAACGAGCTCGTCGTGCCTCCAGGAGGCCGGCTATCCCTTTTGCTAGCTCGCCCGTGCCCCGTAGCACCGCTGCCCGCATGTGCCCGAGCGCCGCTGCCGCCCACCTCGACACCGGCGAAGCTACAGCCCTCCCTTGCAGCTGCCACTGCACAATTCGACGCGCCTCTCTGCGGGCATTCGAAAGAGCCTAGCCGCGCTTCAAACGGCCGTCGGAATCGGCCAGCCGGAGTACCTCCGTCGTCGGCTGTGGTCGCCGGTGGCTAACCGCCGGCGTAACCAGCCATTAGGGCCTAAGCACCCTGCTAATTACCCCCTGCAGTCAATAACAGCCAGGCCCCACCGCATAACTACCCGACTAACCAAATAGTTTAAGGATAATCTAATTACTGTGGGGCCACGTGTTAGTTTTGACTACGCCGACGTGGCTGTTGACCTGACCCCACCTGTCGGTGACCCAGACAGCACTGTGTGACTGACCAGTGGACCCCACTGGTCAGGTTTGACTTGGACCAACCAGTTGACCTATTGACGTGGTGCTGATGTCACTTCGACGTCATAAATCCCTTCCTGGAATTAAAATAAATCAGAAATGATCTATAAATTTTATAAAATACCCCCAAACTTCTAAAAATCATAGAAAATAAACTATAGCTCAGAATGAAATAATTTATATATGAAAAATGATCAGAAAAATATGAAGAATCTGGTTATGCCATGATCATGCATGTTTGAACAAGTTAAAGTCACTGAATAGGACAAATGATGATTAGGGCAATTTATGAAATAACATTTGAAGTTGGAATTTGATCTTGTTTGAGTTCCACTTCAATTAACTTGGCTAGATATTGCATTAGGTGAATTCAGTACCTTAACATGACATGTCATTAATGTGAATGTGCAATGCATTGATTGTGTTCCTTCTTTGCTAGTCGGTGGTTGTTCCCCCTCAGTAGATGTATGTTCCGACGATGAGTTCGATGACACCGATGAAGAGCTATACTATCTTCAGAAGTGCCAGGCAAGCAAAACGCCCTTGTTCATTCCGATACAATCCCACTCTCTCGCTCCTGCTCTCTTTTACTGCATTAGGAGAACAACGATTTAACTGTTACATGCTGCGGTAGTTGAACCCCTTTCCTCTGCATGACCTGTCATTGCCACAGTAAATAGATGAAACCCACTAGCATGAGTAGGAATTGTTTGAGCCCTGATGTGGCTACTCATTCATGCTTGTTGTCATGCCTGCTACTTCTTAGAGTTGAGTCAGGTATGATTCATCGGGAACGAATTGGAACGTGGTGAACATGTCCTACCGATGAGAGCTAAGTGTGTGAACACGATTTGGTAAAGGTAGCGGTGAGAGGCCAGGTAGGAGTACATGGTGGGTTGTCTCATTGCAGCCATTCTCAGGAACTGAGTTCTGTGTTTGTGATCCATGAACAGTTACTACCACACATTGGGTTCTGGTAACTCGACCCCTCTCGGCTTATTAATCAACTTGATCTCAGTCCAGGAGTTGCAACTAGTTACTGGTGTTTGTAGGTAGTATTAGTAGTCTACCAAGTGGCACCCGGTACAGGTGGGCTTGGGACAGACTAGGCACAGTGGCACGGTGTACCAAGTGGCACACAGATGGTGGGCTTGGGAACCTTGCACACATCATTTGGGGCTGTGAGCGACACCTCGGCCGGATCTCCTTGCGGATGTAACCCAAATAGGTGATAAACCTGGACGAGAGACTTGTGTGGTTAGTCAGATCGTGGCCGACTCCCTCGCCAGGCTTCCGCTTGAAGGTTGCCGAGGTACACGACGTGTACATGGTGGTAAGTGGTGAGAGCGTGTGTGAAGAAGTTCACCCCTGCAAGGTTATCATTATCTATTCGAATAGCCGGATTCCTCAGATATGGAAACTTGGACCCCTTGCATAGTTCATAGACAAGTCAAAGTGGATACTCTAAAATGCGCAAGATAAGTGTGAGTGCTATGGATGGCGTTCTCGTAGGCAGACGGGAGCGGATCCATAGTGGTGTATTGATATGGTGAATATGCGGACTCGTGTGCTCCACCTCAAAAGAGTTACTTGCAGTCATAGTTTAGAATAGCCACTGAGTCAAAGCTCGCTTGCTGCAGTCAAACTCCACCACCCCCCTTTGTTGATACTGATGCATATGTACCTAGTTCTGATGTAAGTCTTGCTGGGTACATTTGTACTCACGTTTGCCTGTTTTATGTTTTGGAGAGAGACGTCAGTCTCGCTAGTAGTTTCGTGTGGACTTCGACGTTTAGCTTGATACCTCAGCTACGATCTTGTGCCCTCGACAGGATCTTGTAGATAGTCAGGCTTCTCAGCCTTTTTCATTTGTAGATGTCTGTACTCAGACATGTTAAGCTTCTGCGGGTGCTTTGACTTGTATGCTCTGAATGTTGGGTCATGAGACCAATGTTTGTAATATCTCGCTCCTCGGAGCCTAATGAATAAATACTTTGAGTTGTAGAGTTTTCTTGTGATGCCATGTTGTATTTACACATATCGTGCATATTGTGTGTGTGACTGAAATGCTTGGTATGTGTGGGATCCGACAACCTAGTTGTTTATCCTTGGTAGCCTCTCTTATGGGGAAATGTAGTCTTGTGCTTCCATGAGCCATAGTAGTCCGCTACAGCCCAGTTCACTGGAGTCCTGCTAGCCCTGCACTACTGCTCCAGAACACTTGACTGGCCGGCATGTGATTCACTTCGTTCCTGTGTCTGTCCCTTTGGGGAAATGTCACGCAGTGACATCCAGAGTCCTGCCTAGCCTGCTACAGCCCGGGTTCTTGGAGTCCTGTTAGCCTAGTTGCTACAGCCCGGATTCACACGCTGCTGACCGACATGCTCGATGTTGATTCATGTATGACTGTCCCCGTAATTTAGTGCCACTTTTGGTTCATGACTAGTCATGTCGCCCCGGGTTCTCTGTCATATCGATGCTAGCGACACAATCATATACGTGAGCCGGTAGGCGCAAACAGTCACAGGCCATGGTAAGGAGACACCCGTGGGAATACCGTGTGTGAGGCCGCAAAGTGATATGAGGTGTTACCGGCTAGATCGATGTGACTTGGAATCGGGGTCCTAACAGCTTTGGTATCAGAGCCTGACTGCCTGTAGGTTTACCAAGCCAAACTGGTCGAAGTTGAGTTTGGAAATGCATTAGTTATGTAGGGGAATTGATTGTGGGAATGGAACGTAAGGCTCTTTTTACTCCTTATACCTCGTGCCCTCTGATCTGAGTCATCCTCTTCCTTTCTACGGGGATTAAGAACTAGGCCTTCTCATCTATCTATTAGTATGACGAGTTACTAATCGATAAACTTATATGATTGATGGTTTCAGGCCTCAGTTCAGTTCCTACTACTTCTGTGTATCGTCGGTGGGTCTCGAACCCTTGATATTGTGATGTTGATTGGTTATACCACCATTTTACAGGATGTCTCAAGTCTTTTCGAGCATTTACAACCGTTATGTTGTCTGAGTCATCCCAGGTTTCAAAACAATCTGATGCATTTGCAAAATCCTTTCCCTTTGGTTTCGATGTTCCTTCAGGCCAGGTTTATCACACTAATTGCTGAGTTAAGGTACTCTATTGCCTCGACATAGATGTTGGAATTATTATTATGACCCTAGGTGTCTTAGGGGATCATCTAGTAACCTAGCCATGTTTTGTGTCCCAGTGTGATTATTTTGGCCATCATTCTCGAAAGCATCTCGTGATGCCATTTAGTTAGTAGGCCTTCTATTTCTGGGTTCTTGAGCCCAAAATTCACCCTACTTACTTCATGTTGATAGTGTTGCTAGTTCCTTTAGGATATTAGTAACCTTTGCAATAGTCCTCGAGGTTCGTGGTATTTCCTTCTTCCAAATACCATGAACTACTTATGGAAGAAGTTCCTCGTTGAACCGAACGATCACAACAAGAGTGCTCTTAATGAGTTCTCGATTCTATATTGTGACTCTGCCAGGTCTACCTTTCTTCATGGTTTATCCGGAAGAAATATGTTGAACTCATTCGACATGCCAATCCATGCATTTCCAACTCAGAAAGTTATATGTTCCTTCGAGTTGTTCATCCCTAGTTGTTTTCGGACCTTCATCTATCAATTGATAGTCAAGAGTATGCGTGCATTCGTTCATTGATGCCTATTATTCTTGTGGTCCGTCAAACCATTCTATTCCGGGGTGACTAGGAGGAAATAACTCGAGTACCTTATCCATTTCTTGGATTGGGTCAAAGCAATTGTTTTCTCCAGATCAAAATGCCAATCTAGCTTTTGTTCTATTCTACCCTGGAGTATTACCTTCCTTATGTCAGGAATATCATGGGAATTGCACACCATCCTATGAACTCTTGATATAGTGATACTTCTTGCCATCATCTTTCACTCCCCGGTTCCGTGTTGTCGCAACCAGAATGCCGACAAGTGAACCATCATGTGTGAAATCAATACCCTTAGCAACTGTGTTGCTTGGTAGTTAATGGACAATAACCTCATACTTAGCGTGTTGGTTATGGAATCATGATTCTAAGATAGATTGTGCTACCTAGACCATTTTCCTGGTGTACCCTTCGATCTTTGAGCTACAATTGAACGCCTTGCTTTTCTGATCATGTCATCTTTCCTTGAAAAGCAAGATTGGTCTTGAGCTTAGAGACATGTCAGTGGTTCGTGATTTTCCGGATATCTTCTCGGCAGTATTACCAGGTTTTCCCCTGACTGTTATGATGAGCTCATGATCATGTTGGTTTTCCTCTAAACCACCCTTTCTCCAAGATTCTGTGTTGGATACCCGTGAACTAGTTCAATAAGCTAAACAATAACTTGGAGAGTTGGAAGATGAAAGCTTGTCCCACTTAGTTCATTTTCAAAGGGATATCCTTGTTTTTGTGTGCGTGTTGAAGAAAGATGATATCTTCATCGATTGGTCCCTGTGATCAGTTATTGGACCTATCGTCTTTCCCCAAACCTTGATTTGAGTGTGGGCCATCGTCAAATCAAATCAGAACCAACGATATTCGTAATGATGTCTTACTCGTGGTTGATCCCTCGAGCATACACCATTATATCTTTTGGGTCTGACAAAGCTATCACATTGTTCACATAATGGTGGAAGTCCAGTGATATGTAAATTCCGATGAGTTGCTGTTGAGCCCATTGACAACATTTCATCTGGTCCATGATTCGTGTTGAACATCCAGCTAGTATTGGATACTTCTATAAGCATTATCTTCGTGCCCCGTTCATGAAGCATATGCTTGGATGAAAGAAGTGGCTTTCTCTAATTCTTATGCAATTGATGCAAGTTGCCACCATGAATTTGAGAAGACTTGTTTTACCTCCTCTGGAATCATTTCGAGTCAGCCATGCATGTGTAAAGTATTTTGTGGTCTGTTAGACTGATCATCTTCATTCCATATGAATTCCGTAGCACACTAAGCCACTGATTGACTTGTTCAAGGAAAAGGAGTTGTTGTGCTATCCTAGGTCATGCACAAGATTCCGTTGTCCTTGATGATGGTTCCTCACCTGAACTTTGGTAGTGTTTTATTGTAAGACTACTCTACGGTCAAGCTTGTCTTGGACAACATGTTCACATGTGTGTAGCAGAACCAACTCGTGTTTTGGAGCTTGCTATCGTAGGTTATCTCCCGAGAGTCTCACAACATTATCTCGTTGACTGGTGTTGCAACCTTTCTTTTCTAGACATGTTGTTTGAAAAAAATCCTGTTACCAGCCAGATCTGAATCTCAGGTAGATATGATGGCTGGAACATTTCCAAGATCTATGATGTAGGTCCCGACGAGGTTGATTTTCTGGCTGACACACCTAGTCGGAAGATCTATTATGGTAGTATCTTGAATGAGCAATTCGACCATCTTCTCCATGAGGATTTGGAATTACTTATTCCACAAGTTGTTCCTTATGGATTTTTGTGCTCCCGAAGTCTGACCTTTACTTGATGGCGATGTTGATGCTTTTCAGCTTTGACTGTGTTACCTAGTACATCAAGGAGAACATTAGAAGCGGAGTGCTAAATGTCTCTCGGTCGATCATCCAGATTTGCTTCTTTGGCATTGCTAAGGTAAAATTTGAGAAAGTGATGTCCTCCTTGCATCTGCATCCTCCATCACCGTTCCTCATGGTAGTATGATGTGTTGCCAGGCTCCTCGGCACAGATGTTGGTAAAACCTTGATGAATACGGAAATGCTCAAGTTCTTGAGAGCATGCTTAGTCACTGGGTTATATGCTCGGTATCAATTGGAATGTGCCTTCCGTTGCCGAGTTGTCCTATAAGTCTAGTTTCCTCTCCAAACTGAGTATGCCATTCTTTCGAATTCATTCAAACGATCAATTGTGATTTTCCTTAGGCTGGTATAGAGAGTTTCAATGATCTTCGTATCAACAGTAATTCTTTTTGCCACTTAAGGGAATAATTCTACGAGTCACCTTCCCCGAGGTGTCCCGTTATGGAATCATGGCAATTATCTCCTCACTACCTTGAAAACCATGCACTATCCTACTCCAGCATGGAATTGTCACCTACCAATTTGAACCTTTGTCATATGTTTCTCATCCATCATCTCTGATGTGTGTTTTGCGTCTTAGCTCAAGAGATGTTTCTACGTCTCATTCCGTGAGTTGATCTTGTGTTCGTTAAGATTGATGATCCATTCTTGTGAGGTTTTCTTGTTCTCTTGTCGCCATGTTGGATGAAGTTCTCGAGGGTAAGGATGTCATGATCAAAGATGATTATCGAATCAATGTTCTTATGAAGTGCAACATGGATCATGAAGACTGTGCCAGTTCCGTGTCCCCTATGTCTTCTTACCTCACATCTTGAATCTCGGGACGAGATTCTTGTTTAGCGGGGGTTAGTTGTCACAGCCCTAGCTCAGTCCCTGTTGCCTTTACCTGATCATCATGTTTAGATTTCAAATGAATTTGAAATGGGGACTGTTAAACCCCAGCAGCAAATGAATGCAACTAGGGTCAAAATTAAAATTTTCAATGATCCTGAAATACCCTTCTAAAATGTTCATCATATTTGCCTTGGTCCATAACCTCTGCCAAGAATGGTGCTCATTTTTCTAGGACACTCTGGACCTTTGAATTAAATCATTACCTATTTGCATTTGGGCATTTAAATGCTATAAAATAATTCAAATGCCCAAATAATTATGAAGTTAAGTGTGGGCTGTTGGAAATAATCTAAACAGAGCCCCCAATTAATTTCAGGATTTATGAAAATGTTTTAGTATTTTAAATAAAGCCTGGAAGCTACAGAAAAATAGAAAAACAAAAACAGAAATGGAAAAGAGAGAGAGAGAGAGGAAATACCTGGCGCTTACCTTCAGCCCACAGGCCCAACACTGTGCAGCCCAGCAGCAGCCCAGCCCACCACAGCCGCCACCGTCTTCAACCTTCTGTCAGTAGGCACCAGGGCGTGTGCCCAACGCACGCGCCGGCCACCTCCTCCCTGCCTGGCTGCTCCCTCGCCGCCATGGATGCCTCCTGCGTCCCCACGCAACGCCTCTGGTCTTCTCTCACCCTCCCCGTGCTCCTCCTCCCCTCTGTCTCTCTCCCTTTCACATGGTCCGAGCGCCACCATCGCTGCCGACAAGCACCACCGCGGCCACCGGCCACCCCACGCCTCACCGACGTGCCCAGAAGCTCCGACACTTCGTCCTAGACCCCCTCGATGAGCCACACAACGCTGGACGCCCTGAAGCCTCACCAAGACAGCCGTTCCCCTCGTCGGTCGCCGCGGATCCTCGCCACCGATTCAGGAGCTACAGGACCTCCCCGAGCACTCTGAGCTTCTCTGCGAGTCCTCCGTGAGCCCCTCTTTCCCGTACCCTAACCTTGTTGCTTCGCTCGACCTCTAGCTAGCGCTGCAGCCATGGCCGAGCTCCGCCGCCGCCTGCCTTGTCGTGCGCCACCATTGCAGCCCGCGCCCGTCATTGCAGAGCACGGCAACGAGCTCGTCGTGCCTCCAGGAGGTCGGCTATCCCTTTTGCTAGCTCGCCCGTGCCCCGTAGCACCGCTGCCCGCATGTGCCCGAGCACCGCCGCCGCCCACCTCGACACCGGCGAAGCTATCGCCCTCCCTTGCAGCTGCCACTTGCACCACCCGACGCGCCTCTCTGCGGGCATTCGAAAGAGCCTAGCCACGCTTCAAACAGCCACCGGAATCGGGCGGCCGGAGTACCTCCGTCGTCGGCTGTGGTCGCCCATGGCTAACCGCCGGTGTAACCAGCCATTAGGGCCTAAGCACCCTGCTAATTACCCCTGTATTCAATGACAGTCGGACCCCACCGCATAACTAACCGGCTAACCAAATAGTTTAAGGATAATCTAATTACCGTGGGGCCACGTGTCAGTTTTGACTACGCTGATGTGGCTGTTGACCTGACCCCACCTGTCGGTGACCCAGATAACACTGTGTGATAGACCAGTGGACCCCACTGGTCAGGTTTGACTTGGACCGACCAGTTGACCTGCTGACGTGGTGCTGATGTCACTTTGATGTCATAAATCCCGTCCTGGAATTAAAATAAATCAGAAATGATTTATAAATTTAAGAAAATACCCCCAAACTTCTAAAAATCATAGAAAATAAACTATAGCTCAGAATGAAATAATTTATATATGAAAAATGATCAGAAAAATATGAAGAATCTATTTATGCCATGATCATGCATGTTTGAACAAGTTAACCTCACTAAATAGGACAAATGGTGATTAGGGCAATTTATGAAATAACATTTGAAGTTGGAATTTGATCTTGTTTGAGTTCCACCTCAATTAACTTGCCTACATATTGCATTAGCTGAATTCAGTACCTTAACATGACATCTCATTCATGTGAATGTGCATGGCATTGATTGTGTTCCTTCTTTGCTAATTGGTGGTTGTTCCCCCTCGATAGACCTATATTCCGACGATGAGTTCGATGACACCGATGAGGAGCTATACTATCTTCAGAAGTGCCAGGCAAGCAAAACGCCCTTGTTCATTCCATAATCCCACTCTCTCGCTCCTGCTCTCTTTTACTGCATTAGGACAACAACGATTCAACTGTTACATGATGCGGTAGTTGAACCCCTTTCCTCTGCATGACCTGTCATTGCGACAGTAAATAGATGAAACCCACTAGCATGAGTAGGAATTGTTTGAGCCCTGATGTGCCTACTCATTCATGCTTGTTGTCATTCCTGCTACTGCTTAGAGTTGAGTCTGGTCTGATAAATCGGGAATGAATTGGAACGTGCTGAACATGTCCTACCGATGAGAGCTAAGTGTGTGAACACGATTTGGTAAAGGTAGCGGTGAGAGGCCATGTAGGAGTACATGGTGGGTTGTCTCATTGCACCCGTTCTTAGGAACTGAGTTCTGAGTTTGTGATCCATGAACAGTTACTACCACACATTGGGTTCCGGTAACTCGGCCCCTCTAGTCTTATTAATCAACTCGATCTCTGTCCAGGAGTTGCAACTAGTTTCTGGTGTTTGTAGGTAGTGTTAGTAGTCTTCCAAGTGGCACCCGGTATAGGTGGGCTTGGGAAAGACTAGGCACAGTGGCACGGTGTACCAAGTGGCAACCGGATGGTGGGCTTAGGAACCCTGCACACATCATTTGGGGCCGTGAACAACACCCCGGCCGGATCTCCTTGCGGATGGAGCCCGAATAGGTGATAAACCTGGACGAGAGACTTGTGTGGTTAGTTAGGTCGTGGCTGACTCCCTCGCCAGGCTTCAGCTTGAAGGTTGCCGAGGTACACGACGTGTACATGGTGGTAAGTGGCGAGAGCGTGTGTGAAGAAGTACACCCCTGCAGGGTTATCATTATCTATTCGAATAGCCGGATTCCTCGGATATGGAAACTTGGACCCCTTGCATAGTTCATAGACAAGTGAAAGTGGATACTCTAAAATGTGCAAGATAAGTGTGAGTGCTATGGATGGCGTTCTCGAGGGAGACGGGAGCGGATCCATAGTGGTGTATTGATATGGTGAATATGTGGACTCGTGTGCGCCACCTCAAAAGAGTTACTTGCAGTAAGAGTTTAGGATAGCCACTGAGTCAAAGCTAGCTTGCTGCAGTAAAACTCCACCGCCCCCTTTGTTGATACTGATGCATATGTAGCTAGTTCTGATGTAAGTCTTGCTGGGTACATTTGTACTCACATTTGCCTATTTTATGTTTTGTAGAGAGACGTCAGTCTCGCTAGTAGTTCCGTGTGGACTTCGACGTTTAGCTTGATACCTCAGCTACGATCTTGTGCCCTTGACGGGATCTTGTAGATAATCTAGCTTCTCAGCCTTTTTCATTTGTAGATGTCTGTACTCAGACATGTTAAGCTTCCGCATTTGCTTTGACTTGTATGCTCTGAATGTTGGGTCATGGGACCAATGTTTGTAATATCTCGCTCCTCGGAGCCTAATGAATAAATACTTTGAGTCGTAGAGTTTTGTTCTGATGCCATGTTGTATTTACACATATCGAGCATATTGTGTGTATGATTGAAATTCTTGGTATGTGTGGGATCCGACAACCTAGTTGTTTATCCTTGGTAGCCTCTCTTATGGGGAAATGTAGTCTTGTGCTTCCATGAGCCATAGTAGTCGACTATAGCCCGGTTCACCGGAGTCCTGCTAGCCCAGCACTACTACTCCGGAACACTTGACTGGCCAGCATGTGATTCACTTCGTTCATGTGTCTGTCCCTTCGGGGAAATGTCACGCGGTGACATCCAGAGGCTTTGCTAACCTGCTACAGCCCGGATTCACAACGCTGCTGACTGACATGCTCGATGTTGATTCATGTATGCCTATCCCCGTAAGTTAGTGCCACTTTGGGTTCACAACTAGTCATGTCGGCCCGGGTTCTCTGTCATATGGATGCTAGCGACACTATCATATACGTGAGCCAAAAGGCGCAAACGGTCCCGGGCCATGGTAAGGCGACACCCATGGGAATACCGTGCGTGAGGCCGCAAAGTGATATGAGGTGTTACCAGCTAGATCGATGTGACTTGGAATCGGGGTCCTGACATGTATGCCACGGAGTTTTACCGAACTGAGGAGGGGAGCTTGATGGAAAAGTTGTTCTGGTCTCAGTATACTGAGACCGAACACCCAATGCCCTTGGGCGACCAGCGGAGGCAACTGGTCGAGCTTCACAAGGCGGCTGAAGAGGCCATGAAGGGTCTTATAGTCCGGATGTGGCCTGGCGATCCCCTGCCTAGCAGCTACTTCAGTCTGGTGAGCCGGCTTGTGGATGCCTGCCCACGGCTTGAAGTCATAAAGCGGTCCATCTGCATCGAGGGTGCGTGCGGGACTTTTGCCCGGGCGAAGGTGCACTGGGCGAAGCTGGATGCCGTAAAGCTGGTAAAGGAGGGGCCGCCGAAGGGCAAGGAGCATCGCTGCCCGGAAATGTATTATGACAGTGTCCTGAAGGGTTCCCGCCTTGTGGCGGAGGAATGTGCTAGAGATATAATTTTTGAATGAACATGCTCATGTGATCCTGTAATGTGAAACGAGTTCATTTGCGCTATGCAATGCTTTTTGAATTTAAAATATTACCTTCTGTGCGACCATTTATAAAATCTGAGAGTTGCCAGTCGTCGGCTTCTGCCCCCATGTAACTAGTACTGGAGTGTTCGGGATAAACCTGAGTACTCTTTATCCCAATTTTGGGTCCTTCGAGGGAGGTGTTCAGCACAACGAGCTAGGAAATCAGACTATAAGGCTTTGTCACTCTCACTTAGCCATAGCAGTCTACAATTTTAAATTTTGGCGAATTTGGGGCGCTATATACGCCTAACTCGGGCAAGGCCGACTCCTCGCCCGAAGCGGAAAAAGTCTTTAAGGACTTGAGACCTCTCGATCAGCGACCAGCTCTCGCCTTATCATGACAGTCAGTTTTTGGCTTTCTCTACCGTGGTGCTCCTCCGGAAGAACCGAGACACAATCGCAGTAGTTCTCCCAACGCTACCTTAACCGATATAGCGGAACGTAAGGTACCAAAACATGGGAGCCGGGCAAACCCAACTATTGACCCAAGACATGATTCGGACCTGATTCATATAATGCTATAAGTTCAGGGTGCCGCACTGTCGAAAGTGTTCGAACTTCTCACGCCGTATTATGGGGTAAACGAAAGCCCATGGCGTACTGACCGTACCAGAACGTACGGGTGCAAGTTGTCGTAAATGAACATATAAGAAAAAAAGGGATGGATAATGCAATAATAGACTAATGCTATGCATTGTTATTTAAATAATACGTCGAACCGTACTGATACAAGTAGAGCAATAAGCAAAAATTAGGACTATTTGACATGTCCTATCCAAGGGCAAGCTGCGTATGGATAGTAAAAAGCGGGTATATCGATAGTTATTAGAGACCACCTGGGGGTTCCCTTGTACGTCTTAGTTCTTGCCTCCTTGGTTGTTCCTTCCCATAATGTGTCCGGCAATCGTAGTGCCGGAAAGGGCTTATAGAGAGTAAGGTCCTGAAAGAGAAAAAATGATAAAGGTATGCAGCCCCTAGGGCGGTTAAGCCGCATTACGGGACATGCCCTGATCGTGCCCCCGCCCATGCCCATGGTATTTTCAGTGCGTAATTATGTACGCGCGGCACGGATTTTTCACTTGACTGGGACTCGGACGGGGGCCGAATTGCTAGGCGAGCTCTGAACGTGCCAGGCGCTTCTATTGCAGGTTACTCCAGACTCGCTTGACGGTGTCCGGGGGCTGTATCGCCGAATTGGCGGTTTGCCTTAAAAGGCTGCTTTGTGCTTCTGCTGTGAGGGCCGCAGTGTGCTCTTCCGTGCGGAGCGAGCGATCTGTATTTCCATTGACTGTTATGACCCCCCTAGGTCCTGGCATCTTGAGGTTGAGGTATGCGTAATGCGGTACCGCATTGAATTTTGCAAATGCGGTTCGCCCGAGCAGTGCGTGGTAGCCACTGCAGAACGGGACGATATTGAAGATTAACTCCTCGCTTCGGAAGTTGTTCGGAGATCTGAAGACCACTTCCAGTGTGCTTTAGCCCGTGCAATGGGCCTCTACACTTGGGATGATGCCCTTAAAGGTGGTTTTGGTGGATTTGATCCTTGAGGGATCTATACCCATTTTGCGCACTGTATCCTGATAGAGCAGGTTCAGGCTGCTGCCGCCATCCATAAGGACTCGAGTGAGGTGAAATCCGTCGATGATGGGGTCTAGGAAAAGTGCGGTGGATCCGCCATGATGGATACTAGTGGGGTGGTCCCTGCGATCGAAGGTGATCAGACAAGAGGACCATGGGTTGAACTTTGGGGCGATGGGCTCCATTGCATAGACGTCCCTTAGTGCACGCTTCCATTCCCTCTTGGGAATGTGGGTTGCGTATATCATGTTCACCGTCTTCACTTGTGGGGGGAACCTCTTCTGTCCTCCCATGTTCGGCGGCCGGGGCTCCTCCTCGTCATCACTATGTAGCCCCTTGTCCTTGTTTTCGGCATTCAACTTGCCGGCCTGCTTGAATAGCCAGCATTCTCTGTTGGTGTGATTGGGTAGCTTGTAGGGGGTGCCGTGGATTTGACATGAGCGATCAAGTATCCGATCCAAACTAGACGGGCCCGGAGTACTTCTTTTGAATGGCCTTTTCTGCTGACCAGATCTAGAGCCTCTGAATCCAGCATTGACTGTCATATCATCGGCGTTATCGCCATTGTTGCGGCGCTTGTGTCTGTTACGACGTGGTCTGCCGTTGGCATCTTTGGTATCCGAAGTACCCGGATTCCTTGATGTGTTGTTGATGCGAGCCAGCCAGGTATCCTCGCCCGCGGAAAAGCGGGTCGTGAGTGTCGTGAGGGCTGCCATAGACTTCGGCTTCTCCTGGCCGAGGTACCGGGTGAGCCACTCGTCACGGATATTATGCTTGAATGCCGCTAAAGCCTCTGCACCCGGATAGTCGACAATTTGGTTTTTCTTAGTTAGAAACCATGTCCAGAATTGCCTGGCCGATTCCCCTAGCTGCTGAGTTATATGGCTCAAGTCATCAGCATCCGGTGGTCGCACATAAGTGCCCTGGAAGTTGTCAAGGAATGTGTCTTCCAAGTCCTCCCAACTGCCGACGGAGTCTGCTGGCAAGCTATTCGGCCAATGCCGAGCTAGTCCTTTGAGTTTTAGTGGGAGGTACTTGATGGCATGCAGATCATCACCGTGAGCCATGTGGATGTGGAGGAGGAAATCCTCAATCCATAAACGGGATCTGTTCTACCATCATACGATTCGATATTTACGGGTTTAAAACCCTCCGGGAATTCGTGATCCATAACATCATCAGTGAAGCATAGGGGGTGTATGGCGCCTCTGTGCCGGGCTATATGACGACGCAGTTCATATGTGTCTTGTCTGCTGTATTTGGCCTGGCCGGATTTACTTTTAGTGTATCCGTCATGACAGTCATCGTCCCGTGTTGGCGCGCGCCCCCGTGACCCGTATATCGACCTTGCATGTTTTGCCCTGCTTTCTAATACGTCTCGTAGGTCCCGTGTGTTGCCCCGGGCATTCGTATTTTTGTTTGAGTGGCGGCGGGGTGCAGGCTGAACTTCAGGCTGAAACGCCTCTCTGGCTCGGCCACGAGGTGGCCGGTCAGCCGCATCGTACACTGGTGATGTAGGTTTCAATGCTTCCTCCTCAGGTCAGGGTAGCGACCTGTACTTTGGGTGACTCTTGGAGGGGTGCTTGAGTTCGTATTACTCGGCCGCAAGGACTTCGGTCCATCTGTCTGCTAGCAAATCTTGATCAGCTCGAAGCTGTTGTTGCTTTTTCTTCAAGCTATTTGATGTGGCTATACGCCGGCGCTTGAAGCGCTCCTACTCGACGGGATCCTCAGGCACGATAAATTCTTCATCTCCGAGGCTCACCTAGTCTTCGGAGAGAGGCATGTAATTTTCCTCCTCCGATTCTCTATCTGCTGCCTGCTCTGGAGGGCTAGCTTGTTCACCCTCCCGCTCTAAATCGTGCTAGAGGGTATTGTTGTCGTCTTCGGCACTATCCGGAGTGTTATTGTCTCTTGTGTCGGTATCACTACTTTTGCTATGGCGGGTCTTAGAGCGGCGCCGCTGACGTCGGCGCTTGGGTTGCTTCTTGGAGGGGTCATCACCCGTTGTTTCGTCGCCATTGCCTTCTTTGGGGGTGTCCACCATGTATATATTATATGATGAGGTGGCGGTCCAGTGCCCTGTGGGCGGTGGTTCCTGTTCGTCTCCTGCATCATCGTCCATACCGTCGATGTGTTCAGAGTCGAAGTCGAGCATGTCGGTTAAATCGTCGACAGTGGCTACTAAGTGGGTGGTGGGTAGGGAGCGAATTTCTTCATTGTCCACATCCCATTCTAGCCGGACATAGTACGGCCAAGGTTCTCCTAACAAGGAGAGAGACCTTAATGAATTTAGCACGTCCCCGAAAGGTGAGTGCTGAAAGATATCCGTGGAGGTGAACTCCATGATCAGCGCCCGATCGGATTCGATAGGCACGGACGCAGGCGGCTCGGAGTCTGTGGCCAGAGACGAATCCAGTGGTTTGGAAACACGACTCTCGTAAGGGGTGAAGTCAGTATCCGGCTCCATCACCACTGAGAGTGCGGCCTCCATGGTGGGGTCTATCCCCCGTCCTCGGATGGCATGATTTGCTCCAAATAGAGAGCCGGAGTAGTTGCAGGTGTGATCTCCCGAACACTGTCCGACGGCAGAGTTACGTCATGCTTGTCGTGATTGTGCGGCGCACCTGACATGGGCCCGAATTTGTCGAAGATCAAGTCTCCGCGGATGTCGGCAGTGTAGTTTAAGTTTCCGAACCTCACTTGATGGCTAGGGGCGTAGCTCTTGATCTGATCCGGATGGCCAAGCGAGTTGGCCCGCAGTGCGAAGCTGCCGAATACGAAGATCTGTCCGGGGAGGAAAACCTCACCCTGGACCGCATTGTTACCCATGATCGAAGGAGCCATCAAGCCTTATGGTGACGGCACAGTGGAACTCTCAATGGAATCACCAATGTCGGTGTCAAAACTGGCGGATCTCGGGTAGGGGGTCCCGAACTGTACGTCTAAGGCGGATAGTAACAGGAGGCGGGGGACATGATGTTTACCCAGGTTCGGGCCCTCTCGATGGAGGTAATACCCTACTTCCTGCTTGATTGATCTTGATGATATGAGTATTACAATAGTTGATCTACCACGAGATCATAGAGGCTAAACCCTAGAAGCTAGCCTATGGTATGATTGTTGTTGTCCTACGGACTAAACCCTTCGGTTTATATAGACACCGGAGGGGGCTAGGGTTACACAGAGTCGGTTACAAGGGAGGAGATCTACATATCTGTATTGCCAAGCTTGCCTTCCACGCCAAGGAGAGTCCCATCCGGACACGGGACGAAGGCTTCAATCTTGTATCTTCATAGTCCAACAGTCCGGCCAAAGGATATAGTCCGGCTGTCCGGAGACCCCCTAATCCAGGACTCCCTCACGCCCCTGGTGGAGGGGGAAGCCCGCGCGCTCTCCTCATCCGCCCTGACGTGCGTCTTCAACCATCTCTATCTTCGTGACCCTGAAGCCAACCTCGACAAGCTGCTCGAGCCCGTAGAGGAAGGGCACTGCGCAGCGGCTGCCGAAGCAGTGAAGGACTAGGTGGAGGCCCTATTGAAGAAGTTCCTTTCCGCTGACCCCGCACCTCCAGCTGATGGCGCCGCCGATCCTAAGACCAAGGCCAATGACACGGGTGATGGCAGCGCTGCCGACGAGCGGGCAATTCCTGGTTACGGCGCCCGAGACTGAAAAGGAGGCCAGCTGGCGGGCGATAGTTCTCCTTCCTGCTTTTGCTTTACTGCGAGCAGCCCTGGAACATGCGACGTGCCTCGTGGAGGCGTTAAAAATTTCATTTGGTGTTAAGGAACACTATGTTGTGTAATGATTTCTTTAGGTTCCATGATTTCCTTCCCATTTGCTTGATGTTCTACTTCGGCAGGGCCCGACCCCGCGAATACATCAGCCGCTGTTGGGCCGTCCGGATCACCAAGACAGGACCAAGGGTTGAGGGGCTACGTGGCCAATTAGGCTCCTGAGTCACGATGCTCAGGAGTCCCCAATGACGCGCAAACGGCTTGCGGGAAGGAGATGCAGAAATAGGCCTTAGGGTTGTACGTCGATAGGGCCCGACCCCGAGCATACCTCAGTCGCCGTTGGGTTGTGCAGATCACTAGGACGGGACCAAGGCGTGAGGGGCTACGTGGCCAGTTAGGCTCCTGAGTCGCGATGCTCAGGAGTCCCCCTTGACGCTCAAACAGACCTTCATACCTTCCCTCGCCGAGCTCCTCGCTCGGGATGGGTGCGCGATGACCAGGTCCGAGGGACCTGGCAGGGCGCCGTACGCTAGGCGAGGCCTGAGCGTAGCCCTGTTCCCAGCCCCCTCACGCGACTCTCCCGAGGGGGACACATTGCGGTGAGGCTAGACACCGAGCCAGGTAGCTTCCTAAGGTTGGTACGGCCATGGGGCCACCCTAAGTTGTTTATCACCAGCGCAGAGAGTAGCGCTTCCGCACTTGCATGGGCATAGTCGCTCCTCCACCGTGTTGACTTCCAGCGCGGAGCATGGTGCTTCCACTAGTGCGTGGGTGAGGGCTCCATATAAGTGGAGCCCCCGGGGCGTGTACAGCCCCACCCTGACACATGGCTTGCACGACAGGGCTAGACGAGGTGTGTCTGGGCACCTGTGAGCCAGCGTGGGACTCATGAGGCCCTACCTCAAGGCAGGTTCCTATATGTTAGCACAGTATATTTACACAATATAATGTTCTCAATTTATAGGACAAACGAACAAACGAAACAACGCAAAAAATAGTACTACAAAACGGACGAACTGGACCTTTCTAGCATCCAGATCCGAGCGTGGGCGACGATCTCGAGGCAGCAAATGGTGGTCTTCCGATGGAGTTGACAATGGCGCCATGGAGCCCCTAGATCGGGAGGTGGTGTGGGGTCACGGACGTGGAGGAGGATCCCTCCGCGGCCTCCGACTTTGGGAGCAGCGAGGAGGGGTCGACCAGGCGGGAGGTTGTGCTGCAGAGGAGCTCTAGCGAGCTCTTGACAAAGCAACGGTGTCGCCGTGTTGAAGGGCGGCGGCGGTTGACGAGCAGGGGAGGAGGCTCGGCGTCGCGGGCGGGAAGGAGGAGTATCCCGCGCCCGCGAGGCAGGGTCGACCAACGGTGGTTGACGAGCAAGGGGGGAGGAGGAGGCGCCGGGTTGCGGGCGGGGAGGATGAGGAGGATCCCGCGGTGGCCTCTGGCTTAGGCGACGGCGAAGCGGGGTTGAGCGGCGACGGTTGACGACCAGTGGAGGAAGAGAAGGATCCCACGCCGGTGAGGAGGGATCGACCGGCTGCGGTTGACGAGGAGGAGGCCTGGACCGGGGGGTGTGCGGAAGAAAAGGGATCAAGGGAGAGATGGGGTTGGCGTGGGAGAGAGGGCGTGGTGGGGCCTTGGGGATATGAAAGAGAGAATGTGTGTGGTGGGATGGGTGGGTGGGGCGTACGTGGTGAGAGACGGAGACGGGTGTGGGCGGCCCAGATCTTGCCACCTCATTGATCCGTGGGATTAATCCGTGTAGTGTGCTTTCTATTTGTCATCTGTGATTTTCTTTTACAGATGACAAAGAGCTATCTTTGCCGTCTATAAAAGAAATCGCAGACGGCAAAGACTTTGCCGTCTGCGATTACTTCTATAGACGGCGAAAAGAGCTCTTTGCCATTTGTAAAAAAATATCTCAGAGGGCAAAGAACAGTACCAGGCCGCAAAGTATGTATTTGTCGTCAGTTGTTCTTTGCTGTCAGCCGCTATCGACGAAATTTGTCTTTGTCGTCTGGCCTGACGAGATGCTGACGGCAAAGAATAGTACTGATGGAAAATCTCCTGTTTCCCATAGTGACATGAAAAGGTCAGACACCAATGACCCAAGGAAGTGACATGAACGGGGCCGGCCTGCCAGACAAAGCTCAGTTGTTGGGTTTGTCAACGCTAAAGGGACAGACCCGAGCAAAGACGTCGTGCCTAGCCTACTCATGCGAGGAATCCTGAAGAAAGACAACCGGCATGTGGCTCCCGTGGTAACGATGGCGGTCGCAGGTGGGGAATCGAAGTACCAGATATGCAGGTGATAATCATAGAACGACTCAAGCAAAGAGGCAGGTTATCATAGATAGATGTAAGAACGATACATGCCATAGGGACGGACCCATGCGGCCTAGGGATGATGCAGCCTGAGAGGCACCCCCGTCAAGGTAAGTTAGAGATGCAAAAGGATACATGTCACAGGGACAGGCCCGTGCGACTTGAGGATGATGCTGCCCGAGGGGCGCCCCCAACTGAATGAACTGGAAAGATTCACCTGATACCGTAGCTGGAGCGGTGTTGGAGTAGCTGAAGATGCACGCTGAAGGGTTGTCCCTCATGAGCCGCCAGGGTACTGGGCCTTAGGAGGACCCACAGGCCTAGGTGGCTCCTGAAGAACCATCGCGATTTCTTCCTGGACAGCGCGATGCCTGGCCTCCTGAGCCGCCAGGATGCTCCGCAGATGGTGCTGGAAGGTGACAGTCGTGCTCGGCAAGCCGAACGGCATGCGAACGTAGCTGTGAGGTGGACCCTCACACCGTAAAACGCACGCAGGCCAGAAACATCCCTGAGATGCGACCCTGTTGAGCCCTGGAATGTCGATGCAGACGCGCAGCCGGCCATCCTCGCCAGGATGGGGAGCTGCGTCGGGTGGTGGGTGGCGGTCGCCGCGTATGGCCCTTGCCTCTTGAAGCTCCTGGATGGCTTTGGTGATGAACCACTGAGCACTGGGCACTCCGTGCCTTGTGTCATCTTGAGGGAAACGTGCAGCGAAGCACACCTCCATGTGGTGCCCGAGCGCCTCCCTCATGACGTTGGCTAGGTCTAAGGCCGTCCAAAAGAGAGCCCGCGAGCCCAGCCTGAGGAGGGCGCCGGGCGCGCCTTCCTATGGGAGGGAGGGAGGCACCCCATCTACTGGCACAGGTCCTGAGGTGGTACCACTGGAAACACCGCTCTCTTGAGGCCCTGGGTGGAGTAGCTTCTTCTTCTTCTTGGGGAAGGCTTCAAGAGGGTATAGGGTGCCTTCGTTGTCTGGGTTTTCTACTGCTGCAGCCTGGTAGGCGCGCTCAAGGGAGCACATCGCATCTCTTTCTTCACACGGAACCGTGATGACGCCGTCGTGCCCTGGCATCTTGAGGACATTGTAGCCATGGTGGGTCATTGCCATAAATTTAGCCAAGGCTGGATACCCAAGGATGGCATTGTACGGCAGGCGGATGTGGGCGACATCGAAGTCAATGAGCTCGATGCGGTAGTTGTCATGCTGGCTGAAGGTGACATGGACGCGAACCTGCCCTATCGGGGTGGTGGTGCCGTCGGTCACTCTTGAGAAAGGCTTGGTAGGATGTAGCTGATCGTATGGCATCTGAAGGTTTTTGAACGTCTCGACGGACAAGATGTTGAGCCCTGTGCCACCATCGATGACGGTCTTGGTGACTTAAAGTTGCAGATGACGGGTGAGCAGAGCATCGTAAGGATGCCGGCGGTCGCCGCGCACTTGAACCGGTCCACCGAGCTGAAGGTGATGGCGCACTTGGACCACCTGAGTGGGCATGTGGCCTCGAGCCTGGGAAGGGCTGCGTTCACCTCATGAGCAAACTGCTTGAAGATACGCTGAGAGGCTGGGGCTTGAGCGCCACCCAAGATGCAGGCGATGGCACGAGGCTCTTGGAAGCCCCCAGCCCTCGTCTTGATGATGGTCGTCGTTCCTCCTTGGCGGTGGTGGCAGTGGAGGGAGGCCAGCGTTAACCTGAGGGTGGTCCTCACGAGGCTGCTCCCTCCAGGCACCCTCGCAAGGCGGGTCCTGCCAGAGGTCCTCACAAGGACGGTCGCGCCACTCCTAGTAGGGGCCATAGTCGTCCCAGCATCCTCCAGTTCGTCATCCTCCTCGGCCGTAGCCTCGGTCGTTGCACTCGGGGCGTCGACCGAAGTGCCCATCGGGGATGGCCCTGAGCTCCTGACAGTCACTCGTGTTGTGGCTATGAACGTTGTGGAAGGTGCAGCACGGGCGGCTGGCCATGGATGACTCGGGATGGTCATGGCCGCGTTTATTGTCCGTCTCTGCTGCAAGCACAGCAGCCCGCCTTGTGCTTCACGTCCTTGCTCTTGGCCTTCTTGTCCTCCTGATCGGTAGCTGGGAGCTCGAGGAGGGAAAGGCGCCCTTCCTCGGCTCTCATGCACTTGGTTGCCATGTCGAACATTTCTAGGGCCATGCAAAACTCCTCATGGATGGCGAGCTCCTCCTTCACCTTAATGTCGCGGAGGCCATCGGAGAACACGGAGATGATCGCTTTGTCCATCACCGTGGGGATGTTGAGGCGAACGCTATTGAAGCGATGGATGTACTTCTGCAGAGTTTCCCCCGGCTACTACTTGATGCGCCGCACGTCGCCAGCGGCCGGCGGGTGGTCGCGAGTGCCCTGGAAGTTGGCGATGAAATGCTCGTGCATCTTGCCCCAGGAGGAGATCGAGCCCGTGGGCAGGTTCAGGAGCCATGAGCGCGCGTCGTCTTTGAGGACCATAGGGAAGCAATTCTCCATATCTTTCTCATCGTCGTTGGCTGCCTCGATTCTTAGATCATGGAGCTGCAGGAATTTCGCGGGGTCGGGGGTGCCGTTGTAGCGCAGAGGCAGGTCTGGCTTGAACTTGCTGGTCTAGACAACGCTGCGCAACTCGGGAATGAAGGCGCAGCAGCCTGCTGTGGTCACCGGAGCTCGCCGTGGTGTCGGGGCCTGACCTTGATATCCACGCGCCGCCGATGCAAGCGGCGTGCGGTCTTGACGCAGCGGTGCCGGGAGCGTAGGAGCGTTTTCTTGTGGCCCCGTGTCGGATTTCGGGTTCCGGCAGACCCTTGAGGTTCGAACACTGGGGTGCGCGCAGAGATTTCGCCTCCTACCTACCTGCACCCCTCCGCCTTGCTAGGATCTAAACTATGGCCAGAACAACACAAGAGACACAGGGTTTAGACTAGTTCGGGCCACCGTTGTGGTGTAATACCCTACTCAAGTGTGTGGTGTGGTGGATTGCCTCCTGGGCTGATGATGATGAACAATACAAGGAAGAACAGCCTCGCGAGGGTCTGTTCTTGGCTGGGGCGATGAACTGCTGGGAGGAGCTTAGTCACCTTTCTCTCTCTCTCTTTCTAATCAGAACCCCTCTCTCAAGAGCCTCCTTCTCCGAACTCCTCCGCTCTCTCTGTCCCTCTCTTTGTCTGTCTCTTCCTTTTCTTTCCTCTTCTTCCCTCTAGCGGGTGGCTGATCCTATTTATAGAGGCCCTGGTCCTCTTCCCAAATATCGAGCGGGAAGGGAGCCAACAATGGCGGGCTAATTTGAAGGGGGACAGCTAGTACTAGCTACCCTGACAAAAGTAGTCTTCGCCTGCGCAAAGCTCTGGTGATGACGCCGTCTTGGGCTCCGCGGTGACCTCCGTCTCGTAGTCCTCCAGGTCTTGGTCTCGTTGCACCGAAATGGCAACCTTTGCCTGATGCCTCGGTACTCCGCAGCTGCGCTTGCCCCCTTTGCACCAAAGTGGAAAGGAGGACACTGCACGGGCTGGCACCCGCCTGGCGCCCTCGGTCGTCATGGCTCGCGTCACGGGCACCTCGTGAGGTACCCCGCCTTGATCTCTCCGACTCGGTTGAGCCCTGGTATGTCGATGCGGACGCGCAGCCCACCATGCTCGCCTGGATGGGGAGCCACTACTGGTAGGGGGCGGCTGCCTTTCATGACTCTTGACTCCTGTAGCTCCTGAATGGCCTTGCTGACGAACTCCTGGGGGTCTGGATCTCCTTGCCTTGCTCCTTCTTGAGGGAAACGTGCTTCGAAACACGCCTCCATGTGGTGCCCAAGCGCCTCCCTCGTGACCCTAGTTAGGTCAGTGACCCTCCAGGGGAGAGCCCCCGAGCCCTGCCTGAGGAGGGCATCGGGCGCGCTTTCCTATGTGATGGAAGGAGGTTCCCCCTGGGCTGGCGCGGGCCCAGAGGGGCCTGTCTCCTGAGTGGTTGGGCCGGACGATGTCTTCTTCTTCTTAGGGGCGGTCTCGGGAGGCCTCCTGCTTCCACGATCCGGGTCTTCCAGTGATGCGGCCTGAAAGGCTCGTCCATGGAACACACCGCGTCCCTCTCTTCACAGGGCACCGTGATGACTCCGCCGCTTCCTGGCATCTTGAGGGCATTGTAGCCGTGGTGAGTTACGGCCATGAACTTGCCCTGCGCTGGGTACCCAAGGATGGCGTTGTACGGCAGGCGAATGTGAGCGACGTCGAAGTCGATGAGCTCGGTGCGGTAGTTGTCACGTGCCCCGAAGGTGACAGGGAGGCGGACCTGCCCAATCGGGACCGTGGAGCCGTCGGTGATACCAGAGAAAGGCTTGGTTGGCTGAAGCTGGTTGTAGGGCACTTGGAGGTTGTTGAATGTTTCCACGGACAGGACGTTGATCCCTGCCCTGCCATCGATGAGGGTCTTGGTGACCACCACGTTGCTGATGATTGGGGAACAAAGCATCGGGAGGACTCCGGCTGTAGCCGCACACTTGAGCTGATCTGCTGAGCTGAACGTGATGGCGCATGCCGACCACCTGAGACGGCGCGTGGCTTCGAGCCTGGGGAGAACTGCGTTCACTTCGCGGGCGAGCTGCTTGAAGATGCGCTGAGAGGCTGGGGCTTGTGCCCCGCCCAGGATGCAGGCGATCACGCGCGGCTCCTGGAAGCCCCCAGCCCCCTCGTCCTGGTGGCGGTCCTCGTTTCTCCTTGGCTGTGGCGGCAGCAGTGCAAGGCCTGCGTTGCCTTGCGGGCGATCCTCGCGAGGCTGATCCCTCCAGTCTCCCTCGCGAGGTTGATCCCTCCAGCCTCCCTCGCAAGGCGGGTCTTGCCAGCGATCCTCGCGAGGTTGATCGCGGCACCCTTGGCGCGGGCCACAGTCTTCCCAGCGTCATGCGTTCCTTCCTCCTCCTCGGCCGTAGCCCCGGTCACTGCGGTCAGGGCGACGGCCGATCCTTCCTTCTCGCACGGCTCGGAACTCTTGGCATTCATTGGTGTTGTGGGTGTGGAGGTCGTGGTACACACAGTACCGCCTGCCCTTGGAAGGTTCGGGCTGATCGCTGCCTCGCTTGGTGTTTGGTTCTGCTGCGAGCACGGCGGCCCCCTTACGCTTCACATCCTTGGCCTTGGGCTTCTTCTCTTCTGGGTCTGCGGCAGGCAGCTCGAGGAGGGAGAGTCGCCCTTGCTCGTCCCGGCGCACTTGGTTGCCAGGTTGAATAGCTCCAAGGAAGTGCACAGGTCTTCATGCATCGCCAGGTCCTCCTTCATCTTGACGTTGCGCACGTCGTCGGAGAAGGCCGAGATGATGGCCTCCTCGGTCACCTTGGGAATCTTGAGGCGCACTTTGTTGAAGCGCTGGATGTACTTCTGCAGGGTCTCCCCGGGCTGTTGCTTGATGCGGCGCATGTCGCTCACGGCGGGTGGTCGGTCGCGAGTGCCTTGGAAGTTGGCGATGAAGCGGGTGCGCATCTCGTCCTAGGAGGAGATTGTGCCTGGAGCCAGGTTCAGGAGCCAGGTGCGGGCCGTCCTTGAGCGCCATGGGGAACCAGTTTGCCATGACCTTCTCGTCTCCGTTGGCAGCTTCGATGCCCAGCTCGTAGAGCTGGAGGAACGCCGCAGGGTTAGCCGTGCCGTCGTAGTGAGGAGGCAAGTCTGGCTTGAACTTGCTGGGCCACGCGACGCTGCGTAGCTCGGCGGTGAAGGCACGGCACCCTGCTGTGGCCACGGGATGCCTTGGATGACGGGGAGCTTGGTCTTGCATGTCCCCACGTGCTACAGCTGGGAGCAGCGCGGGGTCTTGATGCGCGGGAGCAGGAGCATGGTCGTGACGTGCTGGAGAAGGGAGCGCCCGGGCAACTTCTTGCGGGCGAGGGACTTCTTGACAGCTTTGCTCTTGCCGCGCTGGCACCTGACAGAGCGGGTTCCGTGCAGGGGCCACACACCTTGGAGCCATGGCGCCTTCCTGAGGAGGAGGCGGCCGGGGCGCCGCCGGAGCTTCATCGCCCGCGCGGGGCGGGGTGCGGTGCAGCGGAACGGACGGCGCAGGAGAGCCCCCTGCGGTGTGGACGAGCTCGGCGACGCGGTCGAGCCATTCTTCGTAGACGTCGTCAATGGGACGGTAGCGCAGGAGCTCGTTTGCCGCGATGAGTGCAGCCCGAGCCTCCATGGGCGCGCGGAGTGCGCGGGACGAAGAACCAGCTGGGGTGAGCGAGGGAGTTGCGGTGCGGCCGTCTTGCCGCACGGACGGATGCTGGGACGATGCTTGCTGCTCGTCCCCCGCCGGGCCGGTGGCGGCGTTGACGGCGGGTGATGGGGAACAGCAAGGACGCCCGCCGACAGGGGCCGTCTGGGCGACGCGGGAAGCGAGTGTGGCCCGGCGCTCGGCGCGGGCCCGACGAGCGTCAGACATGGGCGTGATGGTCGGAGGAGAATGGGGCGGTGGAAGACGAATCCCGGCGCACCCCTACCTGGCGCGCCAAATGTCGGATTTCGGGTTCCGGCAGACCCTTGAGGTTCGAACACTGGGGTGCGCACGGAGATTTTGCCTCCTACCTACCAGCACCCCTCCGCCTTGCTAGGATCTAAACTATGGCCAGAACAACACAAGAGACACAGGGTTTATACTGGTTCGGGCCACCGTTGTGGTGTAATACCCTACTCCGGTGTGTGGTGTGGTGGATTGCCTGCTAGGCTGATGATGATGAACAATACAAGGAAGAATAGCCTCGCGAGGGTCTGTTGTTAGCTGGGGCAATGAACTGCTGGGAGGAGCTTAGTCACCTTTCTCTCTCTCTCTCTCTTTTTGATCGGAAACCCTCTCTCAAGAGCCTCCTTCTCCGAACTCCTCCGCTCTCTCTGTCTCTCTCTGTCTGTCTCTGCCTTTTCTTTCCTCTTCTTCCCTCTAGCGGGTGGCTGATCCTATTTATAGAGGCCCTGGTCCTCTTCCCAAATATCGAGCGGGAAGGGAGCCAACAATGGCGGGCTAACTTGAAGGGGAACAGCTAGTACTAGCTACCCTGACAAAAGTAGTCTTCGCCTGCACAAAGCTCTGGTGATGATGCCGTCTTGGGCGCCACGGTGACCTCCTTCTCGTAGTCCTCCTGTTCTTGGTCTCGTTGCATCGAAATGGCAACCTTTGCCTGATGCGTCGGTACTCCGCGGCTGCACTTGCCCCCTTTGCACCTAAGAGGAAAGGAGGGCACTGCGCGGGCTGGCACCCGCCTGGGGCCCTCGGTCGTCATGGCTTGCATCACGGGCACCTCGTGAGGTACGCCACCTTGATCTCTCCGCCTCCTCGTGAGCCAGCCTGACGAGGCCGTGCCTGAGGAAGCTCCGCATCGTCCGCCCCGCGAGGCTTGGCCCCTCGCGAGGGTCTCGGGTTTGTGTTGGCGAAGATGGGCCGCGCTGGGCCCCCCTTTGAGCCACGCCGCAGGCCACAGGCAAGCAAGTCTGGGGACCCCCATTCCCAGAACGCCGACACACCGGGACTTCTTGGCAGCTTCCTTTTTCATGCGCGGGCACCGGGCGTCTTGGTGCGAGGGTGTTGTCTTGGTGTGGAGGTGGCGGAGGCGCTCCGTGGGCGACGTCGCCCGCTGCTGGAGCTGGTCGAGGTAATGAAAGGGGCAGTGCAAGAGAGGCCCCAGCGGCACTGACGAGCTCGGCGATGCGGTCGAGCCAGTCGTCGAGTGGAGGGTAGTGTTGGAGCTCGCGCGCCATGAGCAGCGCAGCCTGTGCATCCGTGGGCGTGCGACGAGCGTGGAACAACAAGCCGGCCGGAGTCAGTGACGGGGTGGTGGTGCGTCTGTCCCGCTGCATGAAGGGGTGCAGTGATGAGGCCTGCTGCTCGTTCGCTGTTGGGCCAATGGCGGCATTGGCAGCCGGGTGATGGAAAATGGCGGGGAGGTCCACCAACGGGCGCCGTTTGAGCGACACGGGCGGCGAGGGTGGCGCGGCGCTCAGTACGGGCTCGGCGAGCGTCAGACATGGATGCGATGGAGCAGTGGAACACGGATCGATGGAAGAAAAGGATTCAGCGCACCCCTACCTGGTTGGCTAATGTGGGATTATGGGTTTCGGCAAACCATTGAGGATCGAACACTGGGATGCGCACGAAGATCTCTCTCCCCCGCGAGCCCACTCTCGCAACAATCTCTAAGCCTAGCTCACCGAACCCGAAGAACAAGGGACACGAGGGTTTATATTGGTTTGAGCCACCGTCGTGGTGTAATACCCTACTCCAGTGTGGTGTGGTGGATTGCCTTGTAGGCTGAGGTTGAACAAGTAAAAGGGATGAACAGCCTCCTGAGGCAAGGTGTTCTTGAGCTTGATGAGCTTGTGTGTGTGTGGATAGATTGGTGATCCTCCCCCCCCCTCTATGGTGGTAGCTAGTCCTATTTATAGAGAGCCTTGGTCCTCTTCCTATATATTAGGCGGGAAGGGATCCCACAACGGCCAATTTGAAGGGGGACAACTAGTACAGGCTATCCTAACAAAAGGTGGTCTTCCCCTAGCAAAGGCACTGGTGGTGACGCTATCGTGGGATCCGCGGTGACCTTCGTCCTACCGTCCTGCTGCCCTTAGTCTCGTTGCACCAATATGGAAACATTTTCCTGATGCCTCGGGCCTCCTCGCCTGCACTTGTCCCTTTAGCACCAAAGATGCAACGAGTACTCTGCACCCACTGGCACCCTCCTTCCTAGGTCGTCATGGCTCATGTCACGCGCTCCTCGAGAGGTGCCCCTTGCATAGACATCTCCGCCCCTCGGGAGCCAGCCTAGGGAGGCTGCCCTTGAGGAGCTCTTAGCGTCGTTCACCTATCGAGGCTTGGCCAATTGTGAGGGTCTTGAATGGTTGCTGATGAAGAAGGGTCGTACCAGGCCGCTGGTGGAGCCATGCCCTGGGCCATAGGTAGGCAAATCCGGGTACCCCCGTTCCCAGGAGACCAACAGTTGTGCCTTGATGTTTGCCTCCTTTGTGGCCAGGCCAACTCCGGTGGCGAAGAAGAAGAAGTAGGGGGCCAGAACCACCGAGGCCAAGCAGCTTGCCGCGGCCGCGCCTCCTCCGGCGCAGAAGGATGGGACCTGCCCATGTGCCCCTATGATTGGCTCGTCCTCCCATGACTCGGAGCTTCGTCAGGAGGAGGCGGCCTCTGCGGCCAAGCCGGCTCCGGAGGCACTCGTCTTCAGCTCGCCTACTCAGATCACAAAGGCTTCGGAGCCCCCGACTCTCTCTACCGCTACTTCTTCGCCGGTCCTGGCGCTAGCGCCATCTCCTCCCCTGTCTATCTCGCTACTGAACCTTGGTCCTTCTGCCACGCCCGGTGCTCTGGAGGAGGCTCGTTCCACATTGGACCAGCTTCGGGATGATCTTCAAGGCCCTGACCGGCGCATGGCGTCGAGACGCCTGGAGCTGATCTCAGGGTGGCTCCGAGCCGAGGCATCCCTTATGGCGGCCTGGGGCCAGGCCATGGCGGCCTCAGAGTATGGCGAGCATGTGGCTGGCCTGGCCTCGGCCACTCAGGACGCGGCGTTGAAAGACGCCAAGGCTGCCGTGGAGCGCTACCTAGCAGTGGAGGCTGAGCTGAAGACCCTCCGTTGCAGGCAGGCCACCAAGGCCCGTTGCGAGGAGGAGTTGTATGTCCGAGAAACTGCAGTCGCCGACCACGACACCTAGCTGGAGTAGGCGGACGAAAGGTAGGCCGCGAAGCGCGGCCGCCTGGAGAAGCTGAAGAAAGAGGTGGAGGCGGAGAAGGCACAGCTGGAGGCCAAAGCAAAACTTCTTGCCGAGGGGCGTGCCACCTTTGACTCCCTTGAACAAAGGTCCCACAAGGCACTGCAAGATCTCTACGGGAGGGGGTTGAAGGAGCCGTTGGTGACTGCGGAGGAAGGTCCCGCCGAGCTGCTTCCCCAGCTTGTCACGACGCTAGAGGGCATTGTCATTGGGGTTGGCCCCATGGTGGAAGGAGAAGCCCGTGCGCTTTCCACCTCGGCCGTGACGCGTGTCTTCAGCCACCTCCATCTTCGCTCGCCATCTTCAAATTCGGCGCCTTGTTTGAGCCCATGGACCTGGAGCGCTGCACCACCGCAGCCGCAGCCGTGGAGGACCATGTGGAGGCCCTGCCGCGGAAGTTCCCTGCCGTCGACCCGCGACCATGGCTGATGGCGCCACCGACCCCATGACCACGGCTATCGGCGGGGGCGATGGCGACGTTGTCGATGACAAGGCTTCCAATGCCCGCGATGGCTAGCTGATGGCGATTCCCCTGTTTGACTCCTGCAATATGTATCGTGCCTTGTGGCGTCAAAACTTATGCTTGGTACTTTTAAGAGACAGTATGCTTTGTAATAATCCCCTGATTTCCTTCCGATTTGCTTTGATGTTCTACATCAGCAGGGCCCGGCCCCGCACATACCTCAATCGCCATTGGGTCGTTTGGATCACCAAGACGGTGTCGGCATTCTGGGAACGGGGTCCCCAGACTTGCCTGCCTGCACCCCGCGGCGTGGCTAAGCGAGCAGGCCATACGGTCCATCTTCGTCAACAAGGCATCCAAGACCCTCGTGAGGGGCCAAGCGTCGCGAGGCGGACGACACAAGACCTCCTCTGTAGTGGCCTAGTCAGGCAGGATCATGAGGGGTGGAGATAACAAGGCGAGGCAAACCTCACGAGGCTCTCGTGAGGTGAGCCATGATGATCGACATCAGGCAGGCGCCAGCGCGTGCAGCATCCTTCTTTCCTCTTTGGTGCTAAGGATGCCAGCGCAGGCGAGGAGTACCGAGGCATCAGGCAAAGGTTTCCATATCGGTGCAACAAGACCAACACCAAAAGGACTGCAAGACAGAGGACATTGTGGAGCCCAAGACGGGGTCACCGCCAGAGCCTTTCGCAGGCGGAGACCGCCTTTGTCAGGATAGCTTGTACTAGCTGTCCCCCTTCAAAATTGCCAGCCGTTGTTGAATCCCTTCCCGCTCAATATTTGGGAAGAGGACCTAGGCCTCTACAAATAGGACTAGCCACCACCATAGGCAGAGAGCCTGAAGATCATCCCCACACACACAAGTTAGCCAAGCACAAGAACACCTCACCCTCAGGAGGCTGGTCTTCCCCTTGTATTGTTCGTCATCAGCCCAAGAGGCAATCCACCACCACCACACTGGAGTAGGGTATTACACCACAATGGTGGCCCGAACTAGTATAAATCTTGTGTATTTCTGTGTTTCGAGTTCGTCGACTTCGTCCGCGAGATCTTAGCGAGCTAGGGCATAGATCGGTGATGTCTACTACACAACCTTCTTCTTGTAGATGTTGTTGGGCGTCCAAGTGCAGAGGTTTGTAGGATAGTAGCAAATTTCCCACAAGTGGATGACATAAGCTTTATCAATACGTAGGAGGCGTAGGATGAAGATGGTCTCTCTCAAGCAACCCTCCAAGCAAATAACAAAGAGTCTCTTATGTCCCCAACACACCCAATACAATGGTAAATTGTATAGGTGCACTAGTTCGGCGAAGAGCTGGTGATACAAGTGGTATATGGATAGTAGATAAAGGTTTTCATAATCTGAAATATAAAAACATCAAGGTAACTAATGGTAAAAGTGAGCATAAATGGTATTGCAATGCGTTGAAACAAGGCCTAGGGTTCATACTTTCGCTAGTGCATGTTCCCTCAGCAATAATAACATAATTGGATCATATAACTATCCCTCAACATGCAGCAAAGAGTCACTCCAAAGTCACTAATAGCGGAGAACGAACGAAGAGATTATGGTAGGGTACGAAACCACCTCAAAGTTATTCTTTCCAATCAATCCGTTGGGCTATTCCTATATAAGCGTCACAAACAGCCCTAGAGTTCGTACTAGAATAACACCTTAAGACACAAATCAACCAAAACCCTAATGTCACCTAGATACTCCAATGTCACCTCAAGTATCCGTGGGTATGATTATACGATATGCATCACACAATCTCAGATTCATCTATTCAGCCAACACATAGAACCTCAAACAGTGCCCAAAAGTTTCTACTGGAGAATCACGACGAAAATGTGTGCCAACTCCTATGCATAGGTTCATGGGCGAAACCCGCAAGTTGATCACCAAAACAAACATCAAGTGAATCACGTGATATCCCATTGTCACCATAGATACGCATGGCAAGACATACATCAAGTGTTCTCAAATCTTTAAAGACTCAATCTGATAAGATAACTTCAAAGGGGAAACTCAATCCATTACAAGAGAGTAGAGGGGGAGGAGAAACATAAGATCCAACTATAATAGCAAAGCTCGCGATACATCAAGATCGTACCACCTCAAGAACATGAGAGAGAGAGAGAGAGATCAAACACATAGCTACTGGTACATACCCTCAGCCCCAAGAGAGAACTACTCCCTCCTCCTCATGGAGAGCACCAGGATGATGAAGATGGCCACCGGAGAGGGATTTCCCCCTCCGGCAGGGTGCCGGAACGGGTCTAGATTGGTTTTCGGTGGCTACGGAGGCTTCTGGCGGCGGAACTCCCGATCTATTATGCTCCCCGGTCGTTTTAGGGTATATGGAGATATATAGGTAGAAGATATACGTCAGGGGGCCACGAGGGGCCCATGAGGGTGGAGGGCGCGCCCAGGGGGTGGGCGCGCCCCCTGCCTCGTGGCCTCCTCGTAGATCCCCTGACGTGCACTCCAAGTCTTCTGGGCTTCTTCTGATCCAAAAATAAGTTTTGCGAAGTTTCAGGTCAATTGGACTCCGTTTGGTTTTCCTTTTCTGCGATATTCTAAAACAAGGTAAAAACAGAAACTGGCACTGGGCTCTGGGTTAATAGGTTAGTCCCAAAAATAATATAAAAGTGTCTAATAAAGCCCATAAACATCCAAAACAGATAATATAATAGCAAGGAACAATCAAAAATTATAGATACGTTGGAGACGTATCAGCATCCCCAACCTGAATTCCTGCTCGTCCTCGAGTAGGTAAATGGTAAAAACAGAATTTTTGATGTGGAATTCTACCTAACATATTTCTCTAAGTAATTCTCTTTATTGTGGCATGAATGTTCAGATCCATAAGATTCAAGACAAAGTTTAATATTGACATAAAAATAATAATACCTCTAGCATACTAACCAAGTAATCATGTCTTCTCAAATTATGATGGCCAAAGAAAGTTATCCCTACAAAATCATACGAAATATTTAAATCATGCACAACCCCGATGACAAGCCAAGCAATTGTTTCATACTTTTGATGTTCTCAAACTTTTTCAATCTTCACACAATACATGAGCATGAGCCATGGACATAGCACTACAGGTGGAGTAGAATGGTGGTTGTGGAGAAGACAAAAAGGAGAAGATAGTCTCACAACAACTAGGCGTATCAACGGGCTATGGAGATGCCCATCAATAGATATCAATGTAAGTGAGTAGGGATTGCCATGCAACGGATGCACTAGAGCTATAAGTGTATGAAAGCTCAACAAAAGAAACTAGTGGGTGTGCATCCAACTTGCTTGCTGACGAAGACCTAGGGCATTTTGAGGAAGCCCATCATTGGAATATACAAGCCAAGTTCTATAATGAAAGATTCCCACTAGTATATGAAAGTGACAACATAGGAGACTCTCTATCATGAAGATCATGGTGGCACTTTGAAGCACAAGTGTGGTAAAAGGATAGTAGCATTGCCCCTTCTCTCTTTTTCTCTCAGTTTTTTTATTTTTTATTTTTTTATTTGGGCCTTTCTCTTCTTTTTTATGGCCTCTTTTTTTGGGCTTCTTTGGCCTCTTTTATTTATTTATTTTCGCCCGGAGTCTCATCCCGATTTATGGGGGAATCGTAGTCTCCATCATCATTTCCTCGCTGGGACAATGCTCAAATAATGATGATCCTCACACTTTTACTTACTTACAACTCAAGAATTACAACTCGATACTTAGAACAAGATATGACTCTATATGAATGACTCCGGCGGTGTACCGGGATGTGCAATTATGCATGAGTGACATGTATGAAAGAATTATGAACGGTGGCTTTGCCACAAATACGATGTCAACTACATGATCATGCAAAGCAATATGACAATGATGAAGCGTGTCATAATAACGGAACGGTGGAAAGTTGCATGGCAATATATCTCGGAGTGGCTATGGAAATGCCATGATAGGTAGGTATGGTGGCTGTTTTGAGGAAGGTATATGGTGGGTTTGAGGTACCGGCGAAAGTTGCGCTGTACTACAGAGGCTAGCAATGGTGGAAGGGTGAGAGTGCGTATAATCCATGGACTCAACATTAGTCATAAAGAACTCACATAATTATTGCAAAAATTTATTAGTTATCGAAACAAAGTACTACACGCATGCTCCTAGGGGGATAGATTGGTAGGAAAAGACCATCGCTCGTCCCCGATCGCCACTCATAAGGAAGACGTTCAATAAATAAATCATGCTCCGACTTCATCACATAACGGTTCACCATACGTGTAGGCTACGGGAATCACAAACTTGAACACAAGTATTTCTCAAATTCACAACTACTCAACTAGCATGACTCTAATATCACCATCTCCATATCTCAAAACAATTATCAAGTATCAAACTTCTCTTAATATTCAATGCACTCTATATGAAAGTTTTTATTATACCCCTCTTGGATGCCCATCATAATAGGACTAGATTCATAACTAAAGCAAATTACCATGCTGTTCTAAAGACTCTCAAAATAATATGAATGAAGCATGACAGTTCATCCATTTCTATAAAATAAAATCACCACCGTGCTCTAAAAGATATAAGTGAAGCACTAGAGCAACAACAAACTACTCCGAAGGATATAAGTGAAGACCAATGAGTAGTCGAATAATTATGCAACTATGTGAAGACTCTCTAACATTTAATAATTTCAGATCTTGATACTTTATTCAAACAGCAAGCAAAACAAAATAAAATGATATCTAAGAATAGCAAACATCATGTGAAGAAGCAAAAACTTAGAATCAACCGAACTAACCGATAGTTGATGAAGAAGAAAGGTGGGATGCCAACCGGGGCATCCCCAAGCTTAGACGCTTGAGACCTATTGAAATATTATCTTGGGATGCCTTGGGAATCCCCAAGCTTGAGCTTTTGTGTCTCCTTAATTCCTCTCATATCACGGTCTCCCTAAATCTCAAAAGCTTCATCCACACAAATCTCAACAAGGACTCGTGAGATAAGTTAGTATAAACCATTCCAAAAACCTTATCATACTGTACTGTAGCAAATAACTAAGATTATTATTCAACATTGCATACTAAATGCCTCTGCATATTTAATAGTCCTATCCTCAAATAGAATCATTAAAGAAGCAAACATATGCAAACAATGCAAACATAACAGCAATCTGCCTAAACAGGATAGTCTGTAAAGAGTGCAGCAAGATCCATACTTCCCTAACTTCAAAAATTATGAAAGAAAATTCCCACTGTAGTAAAGTTATCATATCTTAATATTCAAAAGGTTTCAACATTTTATCACATTCTGACTTTTCTAAGGAATTATTGCAACAGTGGTAAACTTTCTGTTTTCAAATAGCAACATGAAGACTTGTAACATAGGCATAGTAAAGACTATCAATGCCACTTTTATTGAAATAAAAGATGCAAAACATTTTTCTAAATAACAGAAATCAAATCCTAACAATATAAATTGATGCTCCAAGAAAAACACATATCATATGGCGAATAAAAATATAGCTCCAAGTAAAGTTACCGATGAACGAAGAGGAAAGAGGGGATGCCTTCCGGGGCATCCCCAAGCTTAGGCTCTTGGATATCCTTGAATATTACCTTGGGGTGCCTTGGAAACTCCAAGCTTAGGATCTTGCCACTCCTTATTCCATAGTCCATCGTATCCTTACCCAAAACATGAAAACTTCACAACACAAAACTTAACAGAAAACTCGTAAGCTCCGTTAGTATAAGAAAATAAATCACCACTTCAAGGTACTGTAATGAACTCATTCTTTAATTATATTGTAGTTAAACCTACTGTATTCCAACTTCTCTATAGTTTATAAACCCTTTTACTAGCCATAGATTCATCAAAATAAGTAAACAACACATGAAAAACATAATCTGTCAAAAACAGAACAGTCTCTAGTAATCTGGATCAAACGTATACTTATGGAACTCATAAAATTCTCAAATAAATTGCTGGACCTGAGGAATTTCTCTATTAATCATCTTCAAAAAGAATTAACTAAATAGCACTTTCCCAATAAAAATGGCAGCAATTCTCGTGAGCGCTAAAGTTTCTGTTTTTTACAGCAAGATCAACAAGACTTTCCCCAAGTCTTCCCAATGGTTCTACTTGGCACAAACACTAATTAAAAGCATAAAACTACATCTAAACAGAGGCTATATGAATTATTTATGACTAAACAGGAGAAAAAATCAAGGAACAAAAATAAAATTGGGTTGCCTCCCAATAAGCGCTATCGTTTAACGCCTCTAGCTAGGCATGATGATTTCAATGATGCTCACATAAAGGATAAGAATTGGAACATAAAGAGAGCATCATGAACAATATGACTAACACATTTAACTCTAACCCACTTCCTATGCATAGGGATTTTGTGAGCAAACAACTTATGGTAACAATAATCAACTTGCATAGGAAGGTAAAACAAGGGTAACTTAAAAACTTTAAGCACATAGAGAGGAAACTTGATATTATTTCAATTCCTACAAGCATATATTCCTCCCTCATAATAATTTTCAGTAGCATTATGAATGAATTCAACAATATAATGAGCACCTAAAGCATTCTTTTCATGATCTACAAGCATAGAAATTTTATTACTCTCCACATAAGCAAAATTCTTCTCATTCGGAATAGTGGGAGCAAACACAACAAAATAATTATCATGTGAGGCATAATCCAATTGAAAATTAAAATCATGATGACGAGTTTCATGGATATAATTATTCTTTATAGCATACAAGTCATCACAATAATCATCATAGATAGCAATTTTTTTCTCATAATCAATTGGAACCTCTTCCGTAATAGTGGTTTCATCACAAAATAAAGTCATGACCTCTCCAAATATACTTTCATCAATATAATTATCATAAATAGGAGCCATGCTTTCATCATAATAAATTTGCTCATCAAAACATGGGGTACAAAAAATATCCTCTTCACCAAACATAGCATCCCCAAGCTTGTGGCTTTGCATATCATTAGCAAGATAGATATTCAAGGAATTCATACTAACAACATTGCAATCATGCTCATCATTCAAAGATTTAGTGCCAAACATTTTAATGCATTCTTCTTCTATCATTTGAGCACAATTTTCCTTTCCATCATACTCACGAAAGATATTAAAAAGATGAAGCGTATGAGGCAAACTTAATTCCATATTTTTTGTAGTTTTCTTTTATAAACTAAACTAGTGGAAAAACAAGAAACTAAAAGACTCGATTGCAAGATCTAAAGATATACCTTCAAGCACTAACATCCCCAGCAACGGCGCCAGAAAAGAGCTTGATGTCTACTACACAACCTTCTTCTTGTAGACGTTGTTGGGCCTCCAAGTGCAGAGGTTTGTAGGACAGTAGCAAATTTCCCTCAAGTGGATGACCTAAGGTTTATCAATCCGTAGGAGGCGTAGGATGAAGATGGTTTCTGTCGAGCAAACCTGCAACCAAATAACAAAGAGTCTCTTGTGTCCCCAACACACCCAATACAATGTTAAATTGTATAGGTGCACTAGGTGATACAAGTGGTATATGGATAGTAGATAAAGGTTTTTGTAATCTGAAATTATAAAAACAGCAAGGTAACTAATGGTAAAAGTGAGCGTAAATGGTATTGCAATGCGTTGAAACAAGGCCTAGGGTTCATACTTTCGCTAGTGCAAGTTCCCTCAACAATAATAACATAATTGGATCATATGACTATCCCTCAACATGCAACAAAGAGTCACTCCAAAGTCACTAATAGTGGAGAACGAACGAAGAGATTATGGTAGGGTACGAAACCACCTCAAAGTTATTCTTTCTAATCAATCCATTGGGCTATTCCTATATAAGCGTCACAAACAGCCCTAGAGTTCATACTAGAATAACACCTTAAGACACAAATCAACCAAAACCCTAATGTCACCTAGATACTCCAATGTCACCTCAAGTATCCGTGGGTATGATTATACGATATGCATCACACAATCTCAGATTCATCTATTCAACCAACACATAGAACCTCAAACAGTGCCCAAAAGTTTCTACCGGAGAATCACGACGAAAACGTGTGCTAACTCCTATGCATAGGTTCATGGGCGAAACCCGCAAGTTGATCACCGAAACAAACATCAAGTGAATCACGTGATATCCCATTGTCACCATAGATACGCATGGCAAGACATACATCAAGTGTTCTCAAATATTTAAAGACTCAATCTGATAAGATAACTTCAAAGGGGAAACTCAATCCATTACCAGAGAGTAGAGGGGGAGGAGAAACATAAGATCCAACTATAATAGCAAAGCTCGCGATACATCAAGATCGTATCACCTCAAGAACACGAGAGAGAGAGAGATCAAACACATAGCTACTGGTACATACCCTCAGCCCCGAGGGAGAACTAGTCCCTCTTCTTCATGGAGAGCACCGGGATGATGAAGATGGCCACCGGAGAGGGATTGCCCCCTCCGGCAGGGTGCCGGAACGGGTTTAGATTGGTTTTCGGTGGCTACGGAGGCTTTTGGTGGCTGAACTCCCGATCTATTATGCTCCCCGATCGTTTTAGGGTATATGGAAATATATAGGCGGAAGAAATACGTCAGGGGGGCCACAAGGGGCCCACGGGGGTGGAGGGCGCGCCCCCCTGCCTCGTGGCCTCCTCGTAGTTCCCCTAACATGCACTCTAAGTCTTCTCGGCTTCATATGATCCAAAAATAAGTTCCGTGAAGTTTCACGTCAATTGGACTCCGTTTGGTTTTCCTTTTCCGCGATATTCTAAAACAAGGTAAAAACAAAAACTGGCACTGGGCTCTGGGTTAATAGGTTAGTCCCAAAAATAATATAAAAGTGTCTAATAAAGCCCATAAACATCCAAAACAGATAATATAATAGCATGGAACAATAAAGAATTGTAGATACGTTGGAGACGTATCAATCGGTTGGAGGAAAGGACTTCGCGTGCACCCAAGTGTTTGAACCTTAAGGGTTTGCCGGAACCCGACATCCGACAGACGGGACCAAGGGGTGAGGGGCTACGCAACCAGTTAGGCTCCTAAGTCATGATGCTCAGGAGTCCCCCTTGACGTGCAAACAGTCCTTCGAAGGAGATGCGAGAGTAGGCATTAGCTTTATGCGTCGGCTGGGCCCGGCCCCGCGCATACCTCAACCGCTGTTGGGTCGTCCGAATCACCTAGAGGAAACCAAGGGGTGAGGGGCTACGCGACCAGTTAGGCTCCTGAGTCACGATGCTCAAGGGTCCCCCTTGATGTACGAACAGACCTCCATACCTTTCCTCGCTGACGTCCCACTCAGGAGGGGCGCGTGAAGACAAGGTCCGAGGGACCTGGCAGGGTGGCGTACGCTAGGCGTGACCTGAGCGTAGCCCCCCATGCTCAGCGCCCTCGCGTGACTCTCTAGGAGGAAAAGCGTTGCGGTGAGGCTGAGCCTCGGGCTCCTTGCAGTTATTGCAGCCATTGGGCCGCCCTTAGTTGTTGCAGAGCATGGCGCTTCCGCACTTGCACGGGCATATCCGCTCCTCGACCGTGTCGACTGCCAGTGCAGAGCATGGTGCTTCCACTGGTGCATGGGTGGGGGCTCCCTCTAAGTGGAGCCACCGGGGCGTGTATAGCCCCGCCCTGACACGTGGCTCGCACGGCAGGGCTGGAGGAGGTGTGTCTGGGCACTCATGACCCATCGGGGGACTCACGAGGCCCTACCTCTAGGCGGGTTGCGCCTAAATTTGATTTGGAACACTTGTGTCGGTCCTGCGAGATGGTTAGGCTGCCTACGCCGAGTGAATCTCCTGAGGTTATCACATGAGAAGGCTAAACACCAACAACCCCAAGAGGTGATGTGAATGGGGCCGGCGTACCAGACAGAGCTCAGTCGTTGGGTTTATCGACGCTCCAGGGACGGACCCAAGCACACACGTCGTGCCCACTCTTCTCATGCGGAGGTCCTGAAGAAAGAAACCGGCGGGCGGCTCCCTTGGTGACGAAGTAGTGGATCACGCGCCCTGGCTCGCCTGCCCGCGATTAGCTCATGTAAGAGCTGTCAGATTTCGGGTTCCAGCAAAACCCTTGAGGTTCGAACACTGGGGTCCGCACGAATATCTCTCCCCCTCTAGCTCTCGCCCTCACCACAATCTCAAGGCTTAGCGTGTCGAACCCGCAGAACAAAGGGACATAAGATTTATACTTGTTCGGGCCACCGATGTGGTGTAATACCCTACTCCACTATGGTGTGGTGGATTGCCTCTGGGGCTGAGGATGAACAGTTACAAGGGAAGAACAACCTCCTGAGGAGAGGTGTTCTTGTGCTTGGTGAGCTTGTCTGGTGGCCTTGGTGGAATGGATCCAATCCAAGATGAGATGCCTCCCTACGGTGGTGGCTAGTCCTATTTATATGGGACCGGGTCCTGTTCCCAAATATTAGGCGGGAAGGGATCCCACAACGGCCATTTTGAATGGGGATAGCTAGTACAAGCTATCTTGACAAAAGATGGTCTTCGGCTGCCAAAGGCTCTAGTGGTGACGCCCATCCTGGGCTCCACGGTGACCTCTGTCCTGCCGTCCTGCTGACCTTGGTCTCATTGCACCGATATGGAAACCTTTGCTTGACACTCAAGACTCCGGTCCTATGATTTCTTCTTTAGCACCAAAGGGAAAAAGAGGACACTGCACACTGGCGCCCGCCTGGCCTCGGTCGTCATGGCTTGCGTCACAGGAACCTCGTGAGGTGCTCCTTGCCTTGATCTCTCTGCTCCGTGCGAGCCATCCTGGTGAGGCCGCCCTCGAGGAGGTCTTGCATCGTCCGCCTCGCGAGTCTTGGCCCCTCGCGAGGGTCTTGAGTGTTTGCTAGTGAAGATGGGCCATACAAGGCCGCTAGTGGAGCCACACCGTGGGCCGCAGTAAGGCAAGTCTGGGGACCCCATTCCCAGGACACTGACAGTAGCCCCCGGGCCTAAGGTGCGCTTGGGCTTGGCTTCGAGGCGAAGCCATGGGGCAAGTGCGGAGCGCCGCGGGCCCTAACAGCCTGCGACCTCGGTTGACACGTGGCGGTTGATTGGTCGTTGGCGTCTCCACTTCCCCATGCAACCTTGATATTCGCCTGGCTAGGCGGCCACCAGGGCTCACACAATTATCCCCCCATTGCTGGTGACGTGCCCCTCCAACACTCTTGCCTTTCCAAAACAATAACTTCCTCTTCCAATCTGTCCATAGCTCGGCCTTCCTCGCTGCCATGGCGCCCGGACGAATGGAGATGGAAAAGAAGAAGCCACAGTCTTCAGCAGGGCCACCCCCGGCCGTTGAACCCGCCGTTGGCCGGTCACTGGTGCTCAACCAGGAAGCCGTGGACAAGGTCCGCCCTGCTCTCGCTGCTGACTTCAAAGAATGGGGAGGACGGCGGCCTAGCCCGCATCGCACGCCTCCATGGACAGGACAACCACCGATGATCCATTCCTCATCGACGCCCTGTGGGCTGGCCTGGTTCGTCCTTTCTCTGTGTTCCTCAACGTCGTGCTCTCCCACTATCAGATCCATATGTTGCACCTAGATCCCCAATCAGTCTCCCTTCTTGCCGTCTTCGCTTTCATCTGCGAGGCCATGGTGGGCATTCCCCCTTCCGTGGCCCTACTACGCCATTTCTTCTCGCTGCACCTCACTAGCCCTCGGCAGTGCTCGGGATGCTTGAGTTTCCAGGCCGTGGCTGCGATGGCTGGCTCGGGGATTTATTTTGACCTTCCATCATCCTCAAGCGAGTTTCAGGGACGGTGGGTGTATGTGGACGTCAGTGTGCTGAGCCCCTTGCTCTCGCCCCCCTCGGCGCTCACCGTTCCCAGCTTCGGCTGGGGCAATGAGAAGCTCAATGACCCCCACCTTACCTTCGTCTGGCTCCGGTTGAAGAGGTTGAAAGATCTTGGCATGACCGTGGCCATGGTGATGAAGGAGTTCCTCCGACGCCGCATCGCGCCACTCCAGCACCATTCGAGGTGCGAAGAACAATGCTCGAGATCTTTATGGGCGACCCCTCGCTAGCTGACATGCCGCAGGAGGGCTGTCTCTTGTACTGCTGCTCAAACAGGGTGTAGTTCGTGGGGCAGATGCCCCCTTCGATGAATGGGGGCTGCGTCCAGTTGGGCTTGGAGGGCCCCGCCAGAACACTGTCTCCGTGGTTCCCCTCCCTGCCGCCAGCGCCGACCTTGCCCAAGAGTGGATGCACGGGGGCGAGCACCACTGGAGGCTAGAGGCGCGGGTGCTGAGGCGTTGACGCCACTGGAGGCTCCCGAGGTGCCACCCCGGGAGCCCGTGACTCTTGCCTGGGGGTGACAGCTGAGGAGGCGATGCAATCCGCTGCTCCTGAGGTTGAAGCTTTCGAGGTCACGGTGGGCCATCATGAGGCGGTGCACGAGGGATCTCCTCAACCTAGCACTCCCGAGGCCATCTCCTCAGGAGGCTCACCAACTGTGCCCCGCGCTGGTTGCCATATCCAACGCTTCGGCTGGCTCTGTCTGGACTTCGATGCGCTCCGCTAGAGGAGAGGGTCCCCAAGCTGCAGCAGTGATGCCTTCCGGCCGCTGAAGCAGAGGAAGTATATCGCCATAGACGAGTAAGTACCTTATCTTTGTAATTTCTTGAGTGCTGCTTCTTCTCCTGACTGTGGCTCCTCAGGGTCACTTCTGCTAAGGCGGCGAAGTCTCCCAGGAAGCAACCATCTCCTGCCTCGAATTCCCTGCTAGCCTTGAGCGCCCAGCATGCCGCACCCGGTGCGAGGTTGACTGGAGAGGCAAACAAGTTAGCTTGGCACCTTGAGCCCGCGCCTTTGCCGTCTCTCCTTCGTGGCCTCTCTTGGAGCGCGGCAAGTGTGCCAAGGGCTCCTCCTCTGGTTATGGACGGTGGCTTGATGACTTCGATCCTAGCTTCTTATTCAAACAGCGGGCCTCAAGCCATCCGGACCCGTGCTGAAGCCCGGATGGAGACCCAGGAGGCGCCAGCCCCCAGCCCCCTGCTGGAGGGGGGCGAGCCGCTTCGGATCCCGTCGGCCACCCCCGCTGCAGGGGACAGACCTGGTTGCGCACTTACGCTTGCGGACGGGCGGAGTGTCGTCCGCCACGAGATCTTTTAGAAGGCAATAGGCGCGATGAGAGGACTCGGTGGAGAACTCGCGGATGTCGAATTTCCCCTTGGAGCCGAAGGCCTCCGGCTGGTGGAGGAGTGGCATCGCCTGAAGGTGGCTATCGACCTCGGGCGCCTCCAGCAAGAGTATGCCGATGCGGAGGCCAAGGCATCCCTGGCCACCTCGTGAGAGGCCAGCGCCCGGGCCTTGGAGGAGTCCAGGGAGGCGGACAATCACCGCGCGGCCGCCGAGGAGCGCAGGTGGGAGATCCAGGCCTTGAACGCCTCCCTGGAGCAGTAGGTGGAGGTGCGCAGAGTTGCCCTGGCGTCGATGAAGGGCGCCCCATCCGACTAGGAGGATATCTTGAGGCGCGAAGAAGCACTGTTGCTGGAGGCCACGGAGCGCAGCCTCGAGGTCGAGTGGTTGGACACGAGGGAGCGCCAAGTTGCCCAAGCAGAGGATGTTGTCAACGCGCGCGAGGCCAGGGCCCAGGAGGAGGTTGACCGCATGGTGGCCGAGGCCCGCGCGGATCTCGTCGGCCGGTACGACCTGAAGTTGAAGCTCGTGGAGGCCGAAGGTGTGGGTAGGACCGCTGCCCTCAGGTCAGGGTTGGTTGAGGCGGCACAGCGCGAGAACGCTGCCACAGCTGCCCTTGTCTCGGTGCAGGCCGAGCTGGCTTCCGCCGTGCCAGGCTGCTCTCTCTTCAGCAGCGAGTTGTCAGCATCGAGTCCTTCGTGCAGCAGAGCAGGGAGGAGGCACTCTGCTGGCAGACGCTGCTGCGCAAGCACGCTCCCATGCTTCGGGACCTCCGGATGAAGGCCAACCGGGCGCTTGGTGCCATCTGCGATGAGCACGCCCCTGATCCCCATGAGGAGGATTACGCCGGCCATCTTCACTGATGTGGTGACACGCCTGGAGAGCCGTCCTGAGAGGGCTCGCGACCTCATGGACGAAAAGAGCTGAGGCCTTCTGAGGCGCGCATTCTCCCGCGTCTTCAGCCATCTCCTAAACACCAATCCTGACTTTGAATTTGCGGCCGCCATTGCCCCAGTGCCCACGGTCGTCTGAGGCCACCTCACACACAGGGTGGACGACAATGTGGACGCTCTGGTTAGGGCCTTTGCTTCTGATGACGACACGGTGGTGGTCGCGGTGGTCGAGGGCGACGTAGTCAATGGCGGCGTGGTTGATGGCGATGTAGACAGCAACAGCGACATCGCCAGCAGCCTATCCGGAAGCGATTCGGGGGGTGAGGCGAGCGATATATCCGGCTGAGCCCTCGCTCGTTTACTTTGAACCTGCACGTGAAAGCTTGGGTACGACCCCTCACGATGTAATAGCATTTTGGAGAAGGGAAGCCCCTCATGTAAATAGACTACTACTTCATTCCTTATGATAAGCTTAAAGCATGCTCTTGCATGCTCACAACTCCCCTTGCGGACTTGATGCCGTAACTTACATTAGTTTGGCCGAGCTTCAAACTGGTTTGGCTGTTGCGGACGTACATTCCTTCCAAGAGGAACCCCTCACGAGCTTGCGAGGTTTTGGTTTCCTGAGGGATCCGCCGGTCCACCCGAGGAGGCCTCGCGAGAAGCGAGCACCAGTAATGGCGAGATGCGCGCGCAGTGCGCATGCGCCGCTGCCAGCCCCCGCTCACGATGTTTCCGAAAAGGGGGGAAGATAGCGGATGTAAATCTCAAACAAAACACGAATCCAGAAACTCACAAAATCAATGCCAACAAGAAAGGACGCACCCCCCCTCGCGATTGCCAACGGAAATGCAACTTCAAATTCAAGATCAAAAGCTGCGAGTCTGAGCTACAGAAAAGAGGTCAAAACAAATGGCCGTGTCCGACACCTAGCTAGTCTTCTTGTCTTCGAGTCTTCGAGTATTCTCACCAGCGCAGAGCTAAGTGCTTTCATAGGCCGTGAGCATAGTCATTGGGGGATAGTGTCGACAGCCAGCGCGGAGCATGGTGCTTCCACTAGGACGTGGGCGGGAGCCCCTAAGGCCCGAGGGCGGCACTCCGGAGACTCCTGGGCATGTACACCCCGACTCATTATTACGTGAGAGTGTCACGAGCGAAGACCTTCACAGGCGTGAGCCTTACTTCATATTGCTAGGCGAGGGGCCCGCCTTGCGCCGCCCTCAACAACTGTTGGGGCGTCTGGAAACTAGGACGACACCAAGGGGCAAAGGGGATGCCAGCGGCGCCCTCAGCGACCACGGGCCCTCTGCCGGTGGGAAGGCTCGCCGGTGCCTCCCCGACACAGGACCTACCTCCGGGTGATGCCTTGCTCCAGACGTTGCGGGGAGGGGCCTTGCTCCCGGCTCCTCCCCTGCAGCCCCCAATGCGCTTCCCCTAGCGAGATATGGGATGCCGTGCGGGGGGGGGGGGGGGCGTCGTCCACCGTTATGACCTGATTCTCTTGCGACCCATGGTTAGCGTAAGCCTGCTCCTGAACGATTAGTGGTACCCTGTAGCTGCTGTCGCCGGCGTGGTCGGCGAGGCTCCTAGGCGGCTCCTGGAGGGCCTCAGCTTCCGGCGTCTCCCCTTCCCAACTCGGCTCGAGGAACGAACCGGGGTTGTCTTCCGGTGTGTACTCCTGGTCCATCATGTGGGGCACATAGGCCTCCGGAGCCGTCACCCCGCAAACCTCATTGAGGTGCCCCACGCTCCATGCCGCCTGGTTGCGCTGGTGTTGACGAAACCTCCTGGTGCGGCTGGGAGTGCGCGGGCGTGACGAGGCCCACCGTGCGATCCAGCCGCAGCCTGAGGCGGAAGCAAGGGGCAGAAAGGTGGCGCACACCTGGCTACAGCATCCAACAACTCGGCAACACGCTCCAGCAATACATCCCGGCCGCTCTCCATCAGTCGGCATCACAGCAGCTCCCGCGCCACTGTGAGCGCGACCCTCATGTTCGCTTGTTCCAGTCGGGAGTGCGGCATCGTTGCCGCAGCGTACTTTGAGGCCCTTGCGGTGGCCCGCGCACGCCGCGGGGTAATGGTGGAAGACGCCGAACCACGCCGCTCGCACCCCTCGGTGCTTGGCGGTGCGCGCACTACCTGGAGCATAGAGTTGAGGACTTCTTGGGCCGACAGCGCCGCCCGAGCTGGCCAGGTTGCCCAGCGATCGGCGTCAGACCTCGGGTCACCGGACAACGGCGCTATAGAGTGTTGGCGGGGCTACCGATGGAAGAGAGGCTTGGGTGCACCCCTACCTGGCGTGCCAAATGTCGGGTTCCGGCAAAACCCTTGAGGTTCGAACACTAGGGTGCGCAAAAAGATCTCTCCCCCTCTAGCTCTCGCCCTCACCGCAATCTCAAGGCTTAGCGTGTCGAACTCGCATAACAAAGGGATAAAAGATTTATACTGGTTCGGGCCACCGATGTGGTGTAATACCCTACTCCAGTGTGGTATGGTGGATTGCCTCTGGGGCTGGGGATGAACAATTACAAGGGAAGAACAGCCTCCTGAGGAGAGGTGTTCTTGTGCTTGGTGAGCTTGTCTGGTGGCATTGGTGGAATGGATCCAGTCCAAGATGAGATGCCTCCCTACGATGGTGGCTAGTCCTATTTATAGAGTCCCGGGTCCTCTTCCCAAATATTAGGCGGGAAGGGATCCCACAACGGCCAGTTTGAAGGGGTACAGCTAGTACAATCTATCCAGAGAAAAGATGGTCTTCGCCTACCAAAGGCTCTGGTGGTGACGCCGTCCTGGGCTCCACAGTGACCTTCGTCCTGCCGTCCTGCTGGCCTTGGTTTCGTTGCACCGATATGGAAACCTTTGCTTGACACCTCGGGACTCTGCGCCTGCACTTGCTTCTTTAGCACCAAAGGCGAAACGAGGACACTTCATGCGCTGGCGCCTGCCTGGTGCCCGCCTGGCCTTCGTCGTCATGGGTTGCGTCACAGGAACCTCATGAGGTGCTCCTTTCCTTGATCTCTCCGCCCCTCGCGAGCTAGCCTGGTGAGGCCGCCCATGAGGAGGTCTTGCATCGTCCGCCTCATGAGGCTTGGTCCCTCGCGAGGGTCTTCAGTGTTTGCTGGTGAAGATGGGCCGCACAGGGCCACTGGTGGAGCCACGTCGTGGGCCGCAGGCAGGCAAGTCTTGGGACCCCGTTCCCAGGACGCCGACAAGAGCAAGGCACCAAGGACCATGGGAGGTGACATGCACGAGAGCTGGCCTGCGAGCCAAAGCTTAGCCACTTGGGTTTAGCGACGCTGCAGGGATGGACCCGAGCACAGACGCCGTGCCCGCCCTTAATCATGGGGCAGGAGTGGGTGGGTTCGCAAGGGTGTATGGCATTCATGGCAATAAAGTGCTGGACAAGCAAATGATAATCATAAGGTAACTCATGGGGAGAGGTAAGCCAACTCTAATAGATGCGGAAAATGATACATGCCACAGGGACAGACCCATGCAGCCTGGGGATGATGTAGCTCATGGGGCACCCAACTGAATGACTAGAAGATGCAAGAAAGATACATGACGCAGGGACAGACCCATGGGACATGGGGATAAAGTAGCCCGAGGGGCACCCCCAACTGAATAAACCGGAAAATGTCACCTGGCATCGTTGCTGAAGAGATGTTGAAGCAGCTGAACACGTGTGCTGAAGAAGTCGCTCCTCATGAGCCACCTAGGCCCTGAACCTCAGGAGGCTCTGGAGACCCGGTAGGCTCGTGAAGGATCGTCACCCTCTCGGTCAAGACCGCCTGGTTCCTGGCCTCCTGAGCCGCTAGGGCGCTCCACATGTGTTGCTGGGATGTAACAACCGCATTCGGCAGGCCAAAAGGCATGTGAATGTAGCTGTGAGGGGGACCCTCGCACCGGCTAGCGTGCGATCGCCAGAAGCATTCCTGAGATGTGACTCTGTTGATCCCAGTATTGTTGAGGCAGGCGCGCAGCTCACTGTCCTCTCCAGGAAAAGGATCCATGCCATGTGGTGGATAGCGGTCGCCGCGCATGGCTCTCGCTTCTTGAAGCTCCTCGGTTGCATTGGTGATGAACTCCTAACCACCTGGCTCCCTGTGCCTTGTACCCTCCTGGCAGAGACGCGCGCTGAAGCATGCCTCCACGTGGTGCCCGAGCTCCTCCCTCGTGACGTTGGCCAGGTTAGAGGTCCTCTAGAGGAGAGCCCCCAAGCCCAACCTGAGAGAGGCGTCGGCGTGCCTTGGGCGGCGCCCCATCCGTGGGCGCAGCTCCTGAGGTGGTGCCGCTGGACACACCGCTCCCCTGAGGCCCTTGGTGGAGTAGCTGCTTCTTCTTCTTGGGGGCACCCTCAGGAGGGTAGACGACGCCTTCATCGTCTAGATTCTCGACTAACGCAACCTGGTATGCACGCTCCAAAGAGCACACCGCGTCCTTTTCCTCAGGAGGGTAGATGACGTCGCGACTTCCTGGCATCTTGAGGATGTTGTAATCGGGATGAGTCACTGCCATGAACTAGGCCAGGGTCAGATACCCAAGGATGGAGTTGTAAGGAAAACGGATGTGGGCAGCGTCGAAGTCAATGAGCTCTGTGCGGTAGTTGTCGTGGGTCCCGAAAGTGATAGGGAGGCAGATCTGCCCCATCGGGGTGGTGGAGCTGTCGGTGACTCCTGACAAGGGCCTGGTGGGTTGCAGCTGCTCGTAGGGCAGCTGGAGTCGGTCAAAATTCTCGATGGACAGAACATTGAGCCCTGCACCACCATCGATGAGGGTCTTGGTGACAAGGACATTGCCGATGACAGGCAAGCAAAGCATCGGGAGGGCGCCGGCAGTCGCCACGCACTTGAGCTGGTCTGACGAGCTGAAGGTGATAGTGCACTTGGACCATCTGAGCGGGCGGGTGGTCTCGATCTTGGGAAGGGCCGCGTTCACCTCACGGGCAAACTGCTTGAAGATGCGATGAGAGGCAGGGTCTTGTGCGCCGCCCAAGATGCAGGTGATGGCACGAGACTCCTGGAAGCCCCTAGCCCCCTCACCCTGGTGGTGGTCGTCGTTCCTCCTTGGTGGTGGTGGTAGTGGAGGGAGGCTAGTGTTGCCCTGAGGACGGTCCTCACAAGGCTGGTCCCTCTAGGGCCCTCGTGAGGCTGGCCCTGCCAGCATTCCTCACGTGGATGATCGCGCCACTCCTGGCAGGGGCCATTATCATCCCAAGGTCCTCCACTTCGGCCCCCTCCGCGGCCATTGCCTCGACCATTGCACATAGGGCGACGGCCGAGGCACCCGTCGTGGATGGCCCTGAGCTCCTGACAGTTGTTGGTGTTGTGGCCGTGCATGTTGTGGAAGACGCATAAGGGGTGACTGCCCTTGGATGACTCCGGGTGGTCGCAATCGCGCTTCATTTCTGCCTCGGCCGTGAGCACGGCTGCCCCTTGTGCTTCACGTCCTTGGCCTTGGCTTTCTTGTCCTCTGGATCAGCTTCATGGAGCTCAAGGAGGGAGAGGCGTCCTTCCTCATCTCTTGCACCCTTGGTCGCCATGTTGAACATCTCCAGTGCCGTGCACAGGTCCTCGTGTATGGAGAGCCCCTCCTTCATCTTGACGTCACAGACACCATCAGTGAACGCAGAGATGATGGCCTTGCCCGACACCTTGGGGATCTTGAGGCGAACGCTGTTGAAGCATTGGATGTACTTCTGCATCATAGGTCACCAGCAGCCGGCGGGCGGTCGTGCGTGCCCTGGAAGTTGGCGACAAAACTCTCGTGCATCTCACCCCAGGAGGAGATCGATCCTACAAGCAGATTCAGGAGCCACGACCGCGCGCCGTCCTTGAGGGCCATGGGGAACCAGTTCATGGTAACCTTCTCGTCGCTGTTGGCCGCCTCGATGCTCAGCTCATAGAGTTGGAGGAACTCAGCAGGGTCGGGGATGTCGTCATAGCGTGGCGGCAGGTCGGGCTTGAACTTCCCCTACCAGACGACGCTGCACAGCTCTGGAGTGAAGGCGCGGAAGCCAGCTATGGTCACGCGGGGCCGTCCTGGAGGTGGAGCTTCATCTTGGCGCTCATGCGCCGCAGCAGCAGGCAGCGCACGGTCTTGACGCGGTGGTGCTGGTAGTGCATGTGCCTCCCCTTGTGGCTCCTGAGTAGTTTACGGAGGGCTTCTACATCAACACCATAGCCCCTCTGATGATTTGTGAGTAGTTTACCTCAGACCTCCGGGTCCATAGTTATTAGCTAGATGGCTTCTTCTCTCTCTTTGGATATCAATACAAAGTTCTCCTCGATCTTCTAGGATAACTATTCGATGTAATCTTCTTCTGCGGTGTGTTTGTCGAGATCCGATGAATTGTGGGTTTATGATCAAGACTATCTATGAACAATATTTGAAACTTGTCTGAATTATTTTATGCATGATTGGTTATATTTGCAAGTCTCTTCGAATTATCAGTTTGGTTTGGCCTACTAGATTGATCTTTCTTGCAATGGGAGAAGTGCTTAGCTTTGGGTTCAATCTTGCGGTGCTCGATCCCAGTGACAGTAGGGGAAACGACACGTATTGTATTGTTGCCATCGAGGATAAAAAGATGGGGTTTATATCATATTGCATGAGTTTATCCCTCTAGATCATGTCATCTTGCTTAAAGCGTTACTCCGTTCGTATGAACTTAATACTCTAGATGCATGCTGGATAGCGGTCGATGTGTGGAGTAATATTAGTAGATGCAGGCACGAGTCAGTCTACTTGTCACGGATGTGATGCTATATACATGATCATACCTAGATATTCTCATAATTATTCGCTTTTCTATCAATTGCTCGACAGTAATTTGTTCACCCACCATAATACTTATGCTATCTTGAGAGAATCCACTTGTGAAACCTATGCCCCCCGGGTCTATTCTCCATCATACAAGTTTCCAATCTATTTTATTTTGCAATCTTTACTTTCAATCTGTATCATAAAAATACCAAAAATATTTATCTTATTATTATTATCATCTCTATCAGATCTCACTCTTGCAAGTGGTCGTGAAGGGATTGACAACCCCTTTATCGCGTTGGTTGCGAGGTTCTTATTTGTTTGTGTAGGTACGAGGTGACTCGCGCATGGTCTCCTACTGGATTGATACCTTGGTTCTCAAAAACTGAGCGGAATACTTACGCTGCTTTGCTGCATCACCCTTTCCTCTTCAAGGGAAAACCAACGCATGCTCAAGAGGTAGGAAGAAGGATTTTTGGCGCCGTTTCCGGGGAGACCTATGCCAAGTCAAGACATACCAAGTACCCATCACAACTCTTACCCTTGGCATTACATTCTTTGCCATTTTCCTCTCGTTTTCCTCTCCACCACTTCACCCTTGCTGTTTCATTCGCCCTCCTTTCTTTCGCCCTCTATTTATGTTTCCTTTTCCTCGCTTGTTTTCTTGTGTGTTGGATTGCTTGGTTGTCACGATGGCTCAAGATAATACTCAATTGTGTGACTTTGCCAATACCAACAATAATGATTTTATTAGCACTCTGATTGCTCCTCTTACCAATGCTGAATCTTGTGAGATTAATACTGCTTTGCTGAATCTTGTCATGAAAGATCTGTTTTCTGGCCTTCCTAGTGAAGATGCCGCTACCCATCTAAACAACTTTGTTGATTTGTGTGATATGCAAAAGGAGAAAGATGTGGATAATGAAACTTAAGCTATTTTCGTTTTTGCTTAGAGATCGTGCTAAAGCTGGGTTTTCGTCTTTGCCTAAAAATAGTATTGATTCATGGAATAAGTGCAAAGACGCTTTTATCTCTAAGTATTTTCCTCCCTCTAAGATTATCTCTCTTAGAAACGATATTATGAATTTTAAGCAACTTGATCATGAGAATGTTGCACAATCTTGGGAGAGGATGAAATTGATGATATGTAATTGCCCTACACCTGGATTAAATTTATGGATGATTATACAAAAACAATTATGCCGGATTGAATTTTGCTTCTAGAAATCTTTTAGATTCGGCCGCGGGAGGCACTTTTATGGAATCACTTTAGGAGAAGCTACTAAACTCGTAGATAATATTGTGGTTAATTATTCTCAATGGCACACTGAAAGATCTACTAGTAAAAAGGTCCATGCAATTGAAGAGATTAATGTTTTGAGTGGAAAGATGGATGAACTTGTGAAATTGTTTGCTAATAATAGTGCTCCTACTGATCTCAATGATATGCCTTTGTCTACATTGATTGAGAATAATAATGAATCTATGGATGTGAATGTTGTTGGTAGGAACAATTTTGGTAACAACGTGTATAGAGGTAATTTTAATCCTAGGCCGTTTCTTAGTAATTTCTCTAATAATTATGGTAATTTCTCTAATAATGAATCTAGTTTTCATGATAACAAAGATGAAGATCTAAAAGTGATTGATGTGTCCCCTATTAAATCTAGGGGTAGAAATGGATCGGATGCGGATCGGATAGTGCTCTTACCACTTCCATTTTCATATTTTCAAAACCAATACGAATCCGAATACGGATATTATCGGATACTGATGCGGCTCGGATATTATTCGAATACGGATATGTATCGGATATTTTCTTGATTCAGAACGGATACGAATAATATCAACATATTGCTCAAGTAAATTAGTCGATAGCTAGGTGACCTAAAATAATCAACCTGTGACATACTTATTTGGCTTTATGTTGGATAATTGGAATGTTGGGCCTAGAATTTTAAAATTACCTCGCATAATCTTATTCGGATACGGATATATCCACTTCCATATCCATATTTGTGTCAAAATCTCCTACCATATTTTATTTTTTATTTGTTTAATAAATTCGGATACGGATAATTTCCATTTCCATTTTGGTTCGGATGCCGATGTTTCGGATACGAATAGGCATTTTCTCGAATACGAATATCAGATATTTCGGATTATCTGCTACCACTTTCCACCCCTAATTAAATACTTGTTTTTCAATATGAATCTTGATAATTATGGGACTGGATATGAGTCAACTTTAGTTAGAAGGCGTCCCAAAAATTCAGAGTTTTTAGATCTTGATGCAAAAATTGGTAAAAGTGGGATTGAAGAGGTTAAAACTTTAAATAGCAATGAACCCACTATCTTGGATTTCAAGGAATTTAATTATGATAATTGCTCTTTGATAGATTGTATTTCCTTGTTGCAATCCGTGCTAAATTGTCCTCATGCTTATAGTCAAAATAAAGCTTTTACTAAACATATTGTTCATACTTTAATGCAATCTTATGAAGAAAAACTTGAGTTGGAAGTTTCTATCCCTACAAAACTTTATGATGAGTGGGAACCTATAATTAAAATTAAAATTAAAGATCATGAATGCTATGCTTTGTGTGATTTGGGTGCTAGTGTTTCCATGATCCCAAAAACTTTGTGTGATTTGCTAGGTTTTTGTGAATTTGATGATTGTTCTTTAAACTTGCACCTTGCGGATTCCAATATTAAGAAACCTATGGGAAAAATTAATGATGTTCTTATTGTTGCAAGTAGGAATTATGTGCCCGTAGATTTCATTGTTCTTGATATAGATTGCAATCCTTCATGTCCTATTATTCTTGGTAGACCTTTCCTTGGAACGATTGGTGCAATTATTGATATGAAGGAAGGGAATATTAGATTCCAATTTCCGTTAAGGAAAGGCATGGAACACTTCCCTAGAAAGAAAATTAAATTACCATATGAATCTATTATGAGAGCCACTTATGGATTGCCTACCGAAGATGGCAATACCTAGATCTACCTCGCTTTTATTCCTAGCTAGGGGCCTTAGACGATAGCGCTTGTTGTGAGACAATCCTATTTTATTTTTATTACTTGATTTTTGTTCCTGTTTAGTAATAAATAATTTATCTAGACTCTGTTTTGGTTGTATTTTTTGTGTTTAATTAGTGTTTGTGCCAAGTAGAACCGTTGGAAAGACTTGGGGAAAGTCTTTTCGATCTTGCTGTAAAAAAACAGAAACTTTAGCGCTCACGAGAATTGTTTCCATTTTTTATTGGTGAGTGATATTTTGTTAATTATTTTTGCATATGATTAATATATAAATTCCTCCGGTCCAGAAATTTATTTTAGAATTTGTGGGGTTCCAGAAGTTTGCGTTAGTTACAGATTACTACAGACTGTTCTGTTTTTGACAGATTTTGTTTTTCGTGTGTTGTTTGCTTATTTTGATGAATCTATGGCTAGTAATGGAGTTTATAAACGATATAAAAGATGGAACACAGTAGGTTTAACACCAATATAAATAAATAATGAGTTCATTACAGTACCTTGAAGTGGTGTTTTGTTTTCTTTCGCTTACGGAGCTCACGAGATTTTCTTGTTAAGTTTTGCGTTGTGAAGTTTTCAAGTTTTGGGTAAAGATTTGATGGATTATGGAACAAGGAGTTGCAAGAGCCTATTCTTGGGGATTCCCAAGGCACCCCAAGGTAAATCCAAGGACACCAAAAATCCTAAGCTTGCGTATGCCCTGGAAGGCATGCCCTCTTTTGTCTTCGTTCATCGGTAACTTTACTTGGAGCTATATTTTTATTCACCACATGATATGTGTTTTGCTTGGAGCGTCTTGTATGATTTGAGTCTTTGATTCTTAGTTTACCACAATCATCCTTGTTGTACACAGCTTTTGAGAGAGGCACACATGAATCGGAATTTATTAGAATAGTCTATGTGCTTCACTTATATCTTTTGAGCTATATAGTTTTTGCTCTAGTGCTTCACTTATTTCTTTTAGAGCACGGTGGTGGTTTTATTTTATAGAAATTATTGATCTGTCATGCTTCACTTATATTATTTCGAGAGTCCTTTAGAACAGCGTGGTAATTTGCTTTTAGGAATAATAAAAACTTTTATATAAGTGCATTGAATACTATGAGAAGTTTGATACTTGATAATTGTTTTGAGATATAGAGATGGTAATATTAGAGTCATGCTAGTTGAGTAGTTGTGAATTTGAGAAATACTTGTGTTAAAGTTTGTGACTCCCGTAGCATGCAAAGTATGGTGAACTGCTATGTGATGAAGTCGGAGCATGATTTATTTATTGATTGCCTTCCTTATGAGTGGCGGTCGCGGATGACCGATGGTCTTTCCCTACCAATCTATCCACCTAGGAGAATGCGTGTAGTACTTTGTTTCGATAACTAATAGATTTTTGCAATAAGTATGTGAGTTATTTATGACTAATGTTGAGTCCATGGATTATACGCACCCTCACCCTTCTACATTTGCCAGCCTCTTTATTACCGCGCACTTTTCGCCGGTATCATACACCCACCATATACCTTCCTCAAAACAGCCACCATACCTACCTACTATGGCATTTCCATATCCATTCCGAGATATATTGCCATGCAACTTTCCACCGTTTTCTTTGTTATGATACGCTTCATCATTGTCATATTGCCATGCATGATAATGTAGTTGACATCATATTTTTGGCAAAGCCACCTTTCATAATTTTTTCATACATGTCACTCTTGATTCATTGCATATCCTGGTACACCGCCAGAGGCATTCACATAGAGTCATATTTTGTTCGAAGTATTGAGTTGTAATTCTTGAGTTGTAAGTAAAAAGAAGTGTGATGATCATCATTATTAGAGCATTGTCCCAGTGAGGAAAGGATGATGGAGACTATGATTCCCTACAAGTCAGGATGAGACTCCATACGAAAAATAAAGAGAAAAGTGAAAAGAGGCCAAAAGAAAAAAAGGGAAAGAAGGCCCAAATAAAAAATTAGAGAAAAATATAGAAGTGACAATGTTACTATCCTTTTTCCACACTTGTGCTTCAAAGTAGCACCATGATCTTCATGATAGAGAGTCTCCTATGTAGTCACTTTCATAAATGAGTGGGAATTTTACATTATAGAACCTGGCTTGTATACTCCCATGATGGGCTTCCTCAAATTGCCCTAGTTCTTCATGAGCAAGCAAGTTGGATGCACACCCACTTATTTTCTTTTCTTGAGCTTTCATACACTTATAGCTCTAGTGCATCCGTTGCATGGCAATCCCTACTCACTCACATTGATATCTATTGATGGGCATCTCCATAGCCCGTTGATAAGCCTAGTTGATGTGAGACTATCTTCTCCTTTTTGTCTTCTCCACAACCACCATTCTATTCCACCCATAGTGCTATGTCCATGGCTCACGCTCATGTATTGCGTGAAAGTTGAAAATGTTGGAGAACATCAAAAGCATGAAACAATTGCTTGGCTTGTCATCGGGGTTGTGCATGATTTAATATTTTGTGTGATGAAGATAGAGCATAGCCAGACTATATGATTTTGTAGGGATAACTTTCTTTGGCCATGTTATTTTGAGAAGACATGATTGCTTAGTTAGTATGCTTGAAGTATTATTATTTTTATGTCAATATTAAACTTTTATCTTGAATCTTTCGGATCTGAACATTCATGCCACAATAAAGAAAAATTATATTGAAAAATATGTCAGGAAGCAATCCACATCAAAAATTCTGTTTTTATCATTTACATACTCGAGGACGAGCAGGAATTAAGCTTGGGGATGCTTGATATGTCTCCAACGTATCTATAATTTTTGATTGTTCCATGCTATTATATATTCTGTTTTGGATGTTTAATGGGCTTATTTATAAACTTTTATATTATTTTTGGGACTAACCTATTAACCGGAGGCCCAGCCCAAATTGCTATTTTTTTGCCTATTTCAGTGTTTTGTAGAAAAAGAATATCAAACGGAGTCCAAACGGAATGAAACCTTCGGGGGCGTGATTTTTGGAACAAACGTGATCCAGAGGACCTGGAGTGGACGCCAAGCAATCAACGAGGAGGCCACGAGGCACGGGGCGCGCCTACCCCCCTGGGCGTGCCCTCCACCCTCGTAGGCCCCTCGTGGCTCCACCGACCTACTTCTTCCTCCTATATATACCTACGTACCCTGAAAACATTAGAGGGCACCACAAAAACCTAATTCCACCGCCGCAACCTTCTGTAACCGTGAGATCCCATCTTCGGGCCTTTTCCGGCGCTTCGTCGGAGGGGGCATTGATCACCGAGGGCTTCTACATCAACCCCATAGCCCCTCTGATGATGTGTGAGTAGTTTACCTCAGACCTTCGATTCCATAGTTATTAGCTAGATGTCTTCTCTCTCTTTGGATCTCAATACAAAGTTCTCCTCGATCTTCTTGGAGATCTATTCGGTGTAATCTTCTTTTGCGGTGTGTTTGTCGAGATCCGATGAATTTTGGGTTTATGATCAAGACTTTCTATGAACAATATTTCAATCTTCTCTGAATTCTTTTATGCATGATTGGTTATCTTTGCAAGTCTCTTCAAGTTATCAGTTCGGTTTGGCCTACTAGATTGATCTTTCTTGCAATGGGAGAAGTGCTTAGCTTTGGGTTCAATCTTGCGGTGCTCGATCCCAGTGACAGTAGGGGAAACGACACGTATTGTATTGTTGCCATCGAGGATAAAAATATGGGGTTTATATCATATTGCATGATTTTATCCCTCTACATCATGTCATCTTGCTTAAAGCGTTACTCCGTTCTTATGAACTTAATACTCTAGATGCATGCTGGATAGAGGTCGATGTGTGTAGTAATAGTAGTAGATGCAGGCAGGAGTCGGTCTACTTGTCACGGACGTGATGCCTATATACATGATCATACCTAGATATTCTCATAATTATTTGCTTTTCTATCATTTGCTCAACAGTAATTTGTTCACCCACTGTAATACTTATGCTATCTTGAGAGAAGCCACAAGTGAAACCTATGGCCCCCGGGTCTATTCTCCATCATACAAGTTTCCAATCTATTTTGTTTTGCAATCTTTACTTTCAATCTATATCATAAAAATACCAAAAATATTTATCTTATTATTATTATCTCTATCAGATCTCACTCTTGCATGTGGCCATGAATGGATTTACAACCCCTTTATCGCGTTGGTTGCGAGGTTCTTATTTGTTTGTGTAGGTACGAGGTGACTCGCACGTGGTCTCCTACTGGATTGATATCTTGGTGCTCAAAAACTGAGGGAAATACTTACGCTGCTTTGCTGCATCACCCTTTCCTCTTCAAGGGAAAACCAACACATGCTCAAGAGGTAGCACGCGTCCGCTGGGCCGCAACAAGCATGGGACGATTAACCGGCCGGAGTCAGCGACTGGATGGCGGTGCATCCATCACGCCACACGGAGGGGTGCAGTGACGAAGCTTGTTGCTCGTGCCCTGCCGGGCAGGTGGCGGCGTTGGCAGCGGGCGACAGAGAACGGCGAGGAGGCCCGCCTTCGGGCGTCGTTTAGGCAACATGAGTGGCCAGGGTAGCCCAACGCTCAGCGCGGGCTCGACGGGCGTCAGCCATGGAAGCAGTGGAGTGGTGGCTGATCGGCTGGAAGAGGAGAGGCTCCGACGCACCCCTACCTGGCGAGCCAAATGTCGGATTTATGGTTTCGCAAACCCTTGAGAGGTTTGAACTCTAGGGTGCGTGACAAGAACTCGTCGTCCCCATTCTGCCTGCTCGCTAATCTCACAGCTTAGCTCGACGAACCGAATGAATAAGAGACACAACAGTTTACCTAGGTTCGGGCCACCTTGCGCTGTAAAACCCTACTACTGCTTTGTGGTGGATTGGCCTCGGGGGGCTGAGGATGAACTAGTATAGTGGAGAACAAACTCTACAGGAGAGGTGTCCTTCAGCTCGATGAGATGGTGGGTGTGTGGATGATGCGAATTCGTCCCCCTCTATGGTGGTGGCTCGGTCCTATTTATAGTGGCCTTGGTCCTCTTCCCAAATGAAGGCGGCAAGGGATCCCACAATGGCCAAAATTGAAGGGAGACAACTAGTACATGCTATCTTGACAAAAGTAGTCTTCGCCTGCAAAAGCCTCTAGTTGTGACACCACGGTGGGCTCGGCGATGACCTCCGTTCTGCCATCCTAGCAGCCTTGGTCTTGTTGCACTGGAATGGAAACCTTTGCTTGATTCCTTGGGACTTCATGCTTGCGCTTGCCTCCTTAGCACTAAAGAGGAAACTGGTACGCTGCGCCCGCTGGCGCCCGCGTGGCCTTGGTCGTCATGGCTGACGTCATCTGAACCTCGTGAGGTGCACCTTGCATAGATATCTCTCCTCCATTGGAGCCAGCTTGGGGAGGCCGCCCCACGAGGAGGTCTTGGTGTCATCCACCTCGCGAGGCTTGGCCCCTCGCGGGGGTCTTGAGCTATCGATGTTGAATCCGGCTCATACCAGGCCGTTGATGGAGCCACGCCATGGGCCGTAGGCAGGAAAGTATGGGTACCCCCATTCCCTGAACGCTGACACGGGCCGCCGTGAGGCGTAAAACCCTAATCCTGCTTTGGTGGATTGATGGTGGAAAGGTGGTGGTGAAGCGTAGTACACTTGCCTGGCAGGGGTTGCCTTAGGGCAGCAGCGACTACACGCGTATGGGTGTGTGGGTTATCCAACCTTCTAACCCTTTCTACGGTTGCCATGCACCTCCTTTTGTAGATCAAGGGGTTACCACAGTGGCAAAGTAGTCATTATACGCTGATAAGATAGCAAACAGTGCTATCATACCTAACTTTGCGGGCTGACATAGCGCATTAAATGCAGCGCCCAACCTCACATCGTTGGTCGCCCGGCAAGGCTTGTCGGGCTATCTTGCCAGTTGCACACCTACTTGCTTGACACATCATAGGACGGGTGTCATTTGTGGGTTTCTCCTGTAGAAAAATGGCTGCCAATTAATCACTTCGTGGCTTCACACCGCACTGATCGACGACGTGGGTCGTGGTGGAGTGGCTAGTGAGGTGGTTTTGCCTTCGTGAGCCCCGGCAGGCCCTGCCAGGATGCCTTGGCTGTCCACTTCTAAGTGTGGTCTCGCCCCTTGCTGGGCTCCCCTACCCGTCAAGGGAGGACTTTCCTCAGATCATTTCTTGCTTCTCCGACTTGATCTTGGTCTCTCTGATCTGCATGTTGATCCTTCGATGCTCTTGGTTCCTCATACTCTGGCTTGGGCTGGTGCTTGAATCTTGTTCCTGTGCCTGTGCACAGTTAGGGCAAAATACCTAGGTTTTTTTTGCACCAACAAAAGACCCTAGGCCTGCCCTGAACGCGCTGCTGAGCATCGTCAGGGTCGGGCCTAATAAGTGCACATGCGGGGCTGCTGAAGAGGCTGGTATTTTAAAGTCTTCTTTGCTTCTTCATTACTCTTGATTTCAGGACAGTTTCCGGTATCTCTGCGTGTCGTGTAAATCCAATAGTGGTGGGGCCGCTCAAGTAATGGCTCGCGATTGACTTTAATGCACGGGGTAGAAACTGCCAATTCACTCTTCCCACCACGCCCTTATCCTTGGCCATGTATGCTGCATGCATTGTGCGGGGTAGGTAACTGGGGCGCGTGGGGCGGGAGAGCATCAAGGCGAGGGCCCGGTCGTCTTGAATTGGCGGAGGAGGATGAAGGACGCCTGTTGAGGGAGTGACTCCCCTCCCCAGCCCGCCTATAAAAAGGGGGCGGAGGAGGGCGGAGTCACTCATCCTCGCATTCTTCTTCTTCTTCTGTCTTCTGCTGGTCATGTTGAGAGAAAGAACTTGGGGCCGCGCCCTGGGCCCCATCTTGGAGCCGTCCCTTGATCTGAAAAGGGAACTCGGGCGGTGCGGCGACAATGCCGGGGGTGGCAACCCCGGCGTGCCTGCCTTCGGGCCGCCTGCGGCCATGGCTTTAGTGGGAGGGGATGCGAACGACACCATGTCGAGCTTGAGGAGGGCATGGCGTGCGACATTCGATCGCTCCCCATTCTTCTTCTCTTCGCGACGCTGGGGAGGAGTCACGGAGGAGATTCGCCATTAGTGGAGGCGAACCTAACTCCTCCTGGGCGCCATCCTCTCACCATGTAGGATGGTTCTTTGCTCCTATTCATGTCTTGTGGGCGCATGGTGGCTTCTGATATCACGGCCGCTGGGGGACAACCGTGCTCTTTGTGGGAAGTCCCTCGGAGAGCATGGTGTCCGGTATGGCTGCCGCGACGGGATTGTCGAACGGCAGTGGTGCAGGAGGTAGGAGCAACCCATGACACGCCAAGAGTGGGGGTAGCCACTCTGACAGCTTACGTTTGTCGGTGACTCCGCTACCCCTGCCTGGGCTCCCTTCAGCACCACCGTCCCTCCTGCTCTCTAGTTCCTCCATCCCAACCAGAGGACGGCGTCGTCCTGGTCCTTGAGAGGCGCCGAATCCAAGCCGAGTCCGCCTCTGACTTCTTTAGTCCCTCCCTGTAATACACTTATCTTTTTTTCAATCTTAAACATGTCGGCACATCCCAAATTTCCTTTGCATTCTCAAGACGGATGATTTTATTGAATTCTTCGGGGCACAATCCGTTGAAGAGGATATCACAAATCTTGAGCATTGTATTGCAGCATCTTCAATCCTTCTACGGTAGCTTCACGATTCGGTTCTCTCCCATCAAAGAATTCACCTTGCAAGCCAATACACACAATAGCCCAAATGGCGGGGTTATGTCCAAGAATATGCATTTTCATATTATGCTTCCAACTAGCAAAATTAGTACGATGAAAGTGAGGACCTCTACGGTGGTAATTTCCCTCGCTAGACGCCATACTCCCCCAGGTTGTGAAACCAAGGCTATGATCACCAGAGCTATGGAAATCAAGGCAAATGGAGACCAAAGCTCTAATACCACTTGTAGGATTGAAAGTATGTCTAGAGGGGGGATTAGATCACTTGACCAAATAAAAATCTACCCTTTTCCCAATTTTAAGTCTTGGTATATTGTAGCAACTTATCACAAGTCAAGCAATCAACCTACACATGCAATTCCAAGAGTATAGCAGCAGAATGTAAATAATTTCAATTCAAGGTAAAGGGGAGGAGTTTAGATGGAGCAAATGCAATGTAGACATGGAGATTTTGGCTTGGTTCCGATAGGTGGTGCTATCGTACATCCACATTGATGGAGACATCAACCCATGAAGGGATTCCATGGAGGGATCCACCCATGAAGGGTCCACGAAGAAGCAACCTTGTCTATCCCACCATGGCCATCGCCCATGAAGGACTTGACTCACTAGGGTAGATCTTCTTGAAGTAGGCGATCTCCTTGCCTATACAAACTCCTTGGTTCAACTCCACAATCTTGACGGAGGCTCCCAAGTGACACCTAACCAATCTAGGAGACACCACTCTCCAAAAGGTAATAGATGGTGTGTTGATGATGAACTCCTTGCTCTTGTGATTCAAATGATAGTCTCCCCAACACTCAACTCTCTCTCACAGATTTGGATATGGTGGAAAGAGGATTTGAGTGGAAAACAACTTGCGGAAGGCTAGAGATCAAGATTCTTGTGGTTGGATTGGAATATCTTGGTCTCAACACATGAGTAGGTGGTTCTCTCTCAGAAAATGAGTAGTGGAAGTGTAGGCACGTTCTGATGGCTCTCCTCACGAATGGAGGATTGGTGGAGGGGTATATATAGCCTCCACACAAAATCTAACTCTTACACACAACTTACCAAACTCGGTGGGAGCGAATACTGAAACTCGGTCAGACCGATTTAGTTCAAAATGTGAATGTTAGGCTTTTCGGTGGGACCGACATGTCAACTTAGTGGGACCGATTTTGTTAGTGTTAGGGCATAACGTAATCTCGGTGAGACCGATCACATGAACTCGGTGAGACCGACTTCTATAATAGGCAAACAGAGAGTTGGTCAGGAAAACTTGGTTGGACCGATCGCTCATTTTGGTGAGAATGAAATGTTATGAAAAGGAAACAAAGAGTCTGCATTGCAAACTCGGTGGGACCAATCGCTCATCTCGGTTAGACCGAAACATTACGAAGGGAAACAAAGAGTTTGCAATGCCATCTCGGTGAGACCGAGGTCCCCACATCTGTGTCATCTTGGCTTGGCATACACATCTGTGTCATACTCATGCTCTTTGGGAGCATTGATTAGCTTGGCCCACTTTGCAACAGTTGACTGATATCTTGTTCCTTCAGACATCCAAACAGTTCTGCCATCTGGGTAGAAATGAGCTACTAAATAGAACTGCATAATGAGCTCATCATTCCACTTGGTCAATTTCTGACCCACAAAGGCATCAACTCCATTCATCCTGAAGCTCTCATGAACTCTAGGGAAGTGTTCTTCATTGTTGTTGATGTACTTCCAGTCAACCCACTTCATGTCACATACAATGGGCTTCTTGTCCACGAGCACGGTCTCATAGGAAGTCCTGCTGTTCCTTAGAGTGGAACCTGTAATCTACAATAGTTCTTCTTCTTGAGGCATAAGGATCTGACTGTCTCCACAGTCTTAGACCTGCATCTTTCCTTATCTTCATGTTTTCAGCCACTGGATGTGTATCATCGTGATCAGGGATCTTGGGCTTTAAATTTCTGAGTCCATCTTCCTCTTCTTCTTCTTCAATTTCAAGCACTAGGGCCTTGTTCTTCTCAGCAGCAGGAATATTTCTGGTGATCCTCTTTGGTGCAAACTTGGTGGCTAGACAAGTAGCTTTGGGGTTAGTCCTGGGCTTTGAAGGAACAACGCCAGACTTGATGGCATACCCCAGTAGCTTATGAGTCTTTGATGCTGGTGCAGCATCCTCTTCTTCCTCATCAGATTGAATCATCATTAAGGGTTTGCCAATAGCTCTGGCCATGGTTTTCTTGTCTCTTTCCTTCCTCATCTTGCCTTCACTAGCAGCCTCTTCAACAGTTGATTTGGAGGCTTCAAGAGTTGAGGCTCTGGCCTTTGACATGGGCACTCTCTTGGCAGGAGCCTTCTTGTTCAAACCAGGCTTTGTTGAAGCAGCTGTGCCAAATTCCTTCTTAACCACTTTCTTCTTGGAGCTGACCTCCTCCTTAGCAGCAACATAATCCTCATCTTCAGAGTCTTAGTTGCTCTTCTTCCTCTGCCTAGTAGCAGCCTTAGGTTGCTAGGAGTACTTATGCTACCCTCATCATAGCTGTCAGAGGGACTAGTGCCCTCACTCATGTTAACTTGCTCCTCGGACTTGTTCTGGTTGTCACTCTGATCAGACATTTCTGACACTACAAACTGAAAGCTGACCCTATGAATAGATGTAGATGAGGTAGAGTGGATGAGCATCACAAAGTGCAGAGATTTCGCAAAACAATTGATTCAAAAACTTAGTTTTAGTTTTCTACAGAAAGCATTTCAGAGACACGGATTTGTTAAAATCGGTGCCACCGAAGCAATATTGGAGTCTGAACTAGTCACATCGGTCAGATCGAGACACAGTTCAGTGAGTCCGAGATTTCTATGGTTTCACTGAGAATTGAACTTGGTCACACTGATTTGCAAGTCTTCGTCAGACCAAAAGTTACAAGTGCAATGGCCTAAGCCAAATTGGTGAGACCGATTTCTACAATTCGGTCAGTCCAAGATGAGTTTGGCAGAAACCTAACCCTAAATTTTCGAATCAAAACTAATCTAAAGGGAGTTTTTGCTGGATAGGATAATCTCATACGTGGTAAGAATCATGGCATTGACTTTGTGCTATGAATCGGAGGTAAAGATTGCACAAAGGATCGAACTCATACCCTAACTTGGCGATGAGCTCGCTACGGCGGCAACGGTGATGAAGATTCCCATTGACGGCGGCGGAGACCGGTGGCGGAGACCAGCGGCGGGAGGTCGCTGGCGATGAGGAGATGATCCGGAGAGACAAGTCGCAGAGCAGGACACGCACGGGAGAAAAGGTTTTGGAGGAATTTCCAAAATTTTACCTGTGGGTATGTATATCCTGGCGCTGTCGGTGAGACCGAGTGGAACAACTCAGTGGCAACGACATGCAGAATCACAATCGGTTGTTGCGCCTCGGTGTGACCGAATGATTCTAATCGGTTGCACCGAGATTGAAAACCTAGATCAACTCAATGAACTCGGTATGATATAAAGGGATGAATCGGTCTGACCAAAATACACAGAGAGGTTTTGGAAGTTTAAGTCTATGTCGAATCGGTGACTCCGATTACTCATCACCCAGAGGGTTCGAATCTGACTTGATCAAACATTGTGATGTGGGATGAATAGAGTTTGAGACGAGAAGAGCATAGACAGCTAGAGGAAGTTCTTAGGCATTATTGTCCATCCGTTTGTCAAAAAATACCAAACAATCCAAACAACAAATTGATGTCCTTGAATGAGAAAAACATGCAATCAACATGCTCACACAATAAGATGGCAAATGAAATATGTGGCAAAGCATGCACAAACACTCTAGCATCTATCAAGCAATTGGTGATGACAAGGCCATCTATATATGAGTATATTGACTAAGGAGTCAAATGAGAACATTTGATTGTAGGTCATACTCATCATTTAAGCACAAGTGGGGTTACCACTTTTACATAAAGCATTGTTGTGTTCACACCATTAGAGTTGCTTTAGCTCAATTCTTAGAGTAAAGCTCCCCCTAGATGTGATAACCCCCTTAAGAGGGATGAACTAACCTTGGGTTTTGTTGATGATGACTTTACACTAGTGCGCGTCGGTGCTAAAGAAACGGTTTTTAACCCCTTTCCACGATGGCATTTGGAACCGTCGCCAAGTGAGTGTGGGCGATAAGGGGGTCCTTCCCACATGACCCAAATATCGTCGAGGATAGGCCCTCCTCGGACACAGGTTGGGGCCATGTGCGATCGGGCAAGGCATCGAAACCCAATCATTTCCGTAGGTATGTACATCCCACATGATAATCCGAGAAAATCATTTCCGTAGGTATGTACATCCCACACGGTGAATCCCAGAGAAACATTTCCATTCGTATGTATATCACACACAGTAAATCCAAGGATTACGTTTCCGTTCTTATGTACATGTCACAAAGTCAATCCAAGGAAAATGTTTCCATTCGTACGTACATCCCACACAGTTTTATGTGTTGGCTCATGTGTGAAAGGTGTAACTATCACACACGGTCTGCCTTGGTTAACTGTTTGCTTTTATCAACTATATCACCCACGATTTGATGAATAAAACTATGTGGCATTGGGCTATGTTGCTTTTATCAACTATATCACCATCGCAAGCGCTTTTACTACTAGACCCATTTGCAAAGGTCCATGACACATTTAGTAGGTTTATTAGTTTACAATTAATAATTCTAGTATTACGCAAATTCACATTTTATATCGAATAGCTGTTTTCCAATTTCATATCAGACACATAAATATATTATAACATCACAGTACGGTAGCTACATGAAAACAGCACGGTACAACATATAGCTAATTCAACTTCATTAGAACAATATATTCATTTCCCTAATCGAGATCATCCAGGCTCGTCTTATCCACCTCTGCTTTCAGTTCAGTAAGAACCTGTTTTGCACGGGTCAACTGGGAAAGTGCCTCCTCCTTCGCCAACACCATCTTAGCGAAGTTTGATTTAAAAATCTGACCTCATTCTCCACCTTCAACTTTTTATCCCGCATCTTCAAATATTCTTCAGTGTTGACGACAATTTCTCTAAGCCTACGTCTGTTCTCTTCCTCATACATGCTCCAAAGCTTCGCTAGGCACATCTTCAAAGACTGTGGCCACTCTTGATCAACCCACTCCATGTAAGAACACTTCCGTTCATCCTATAATATTTTAAACTAGATCAATAACAATTGTAGGGGAAATGGGTTTATAGCAACATAGAAAATCACCAATGCTTATTTTGAAAAACTAAAGAAACATTTAATTTTGACATATCTTCTCAAAAAGATCAATGTGCAAATGAAATAATTGGTAGTGAGACAACAACCAAATTCTGGAACATCAGAAGCTATAATTAACTACAACGACGCTAAAAGTTCTTACTCATGTACAATAAATAACAAATTGAACATTTTATGAGGAAGGTAAATACAACTGCAACAGCATAGTGATAGTGTTTAGATGACATCAAATTGATTCTAATAGGTGTGTACATGCACAAATTTAGTAACATAGAACTAATAGCACAAAGGTTGTCCACTATGTATGCCAAAACTGGGGTAAAGACAACTGTTGCTACATCTCGCACCGGTGCCCTGCACTGGCGAGCCAATGCAGCGGAACAAAATCAGGGACCCGGACTCCGGAGCACGTAGTTGCTCTGATGCCCAGTTCCTTCGTGCCATAAAGATTTTGTATTTTACTTCATGGCTGCTCAGATGTGTGGACCAAAGTTGGCTGCACAAACTGCTGAAGCGGTGCCAAATAATTTTCTAATGGCACCGCTGATGACATGGCAACAATTTAAGATACTAGGTAGAAACTGTGACACTTCCTTAGGATGAGTTTGGTTGAAGGTGTGGTATGAATGGGTTGGGACCGTGACAGTGTCTGAATCACATCTAACAAATGATTTCTAACAACGAAAGAGGGTCTAACCTTCTCTGCACATGCCAGAAATTTCCTCCCACTGTCCACAGAATCAAATGCAACTAGCTTCATGCATGGACATTGATGGTGAAAATGAGCAGATAGATCTTCAGCCATCCCGCTCCATTCGTAGCCACTGATGGTCCTAGGGAGCTACAAGAGGAATAAATGACTCAAATCGATCGCGGGTAAAAATCCTTTATTCCAAGTCATAGCCCGAGAGAGAGAAGAGAGGCATACCCGGGTGGTGAAGGAGTCGTCGCCGGAGGAGTGTCAGGACCCTGATTCCAAGTCACATCGATCTAGCCGGTAACACCTCATATCACTTTGCGGCCTCACGCACGGTATTCCACGGGTGTCGCCTTACCATGGCCCGGGACCGTTTGCGCCTTTTGGCTCACGTATATGATAGTGTCGCTAGCATCCATATGACAGAGAACCCGGGCCGACATGGCTAGTCGTGAACCCAAAGCGGCACTAACCTATGGGGACAGGCATACATGAATCACATCGAGCATGTCGGTCAGCAGTGTGTGAATCCGGCTGTAGCACTGGGCTAACAGGACTCCGGGAACCCGGGCTGTAGCAGGCTAGGCAGGACGCCGGATGACACCGCATGACATTTCCCCGAAGGGACAGACACAGGAACGAAGTGAAACACATGCTGGCCAGTCAAGTGTCCTGAGCAGTAGTGCTGGGCTAGCAGGACTCCGGTGAACCGGGCTGTAGCGGACTACTATGGCTCGTGGAAGCACAAGACTACATTTCCCCATAAGAGAGGCTGCCAAGGATAAACAACTAGATTGTCGGATCCCACACATACCAAGCATTTCAATCATATACACAATATGCTCGATATGTGTAAATACAACATGGCATCACAACATAACTCTACAACTCAAGTATTTATACATTAGGCTCCGAGGAGCGAGATATTACAAACATGGTTCTCATGACCCAACAATCATAGCATACAAATCAAAGCACATGCAGAAGCTTAACATGTCTGAGTACAGACATCTACAAATGGGAAAGGCTAAGAAGCCGGCTATCTACCAGATCCTGCCGAGGATACAAGATCATAGCTGAGGTAACAAGCTAAACATCGAAGTCCCCGTGGAACTACTAGCGAGAGTGAAGTCTCTCTGCAAAAACATAAATTAAGCAAACGTGAGTACAAATGTACTCAGCAAGACTTACATCAGAACTAACTACATATGCATCGGTATCAACAAGGGGGGTGGTGGAGTTTAACTGCAGCAAGCCAGCTTTGACACGGTGGCTAACCTGAACTACGACTACAAGCAACTCTCTTGAGGTGGCGCACACGAGTCCACATATTCACCATATCAATACACCACTATGGATCCGCTCCCGTCTCCCTACGAGAACGCCATCCATAGCACTCACGCTTATCTTGCGCATTTTAGAGTATCCACTTTGACTTGTCTATGAACTATGCAAGGGGTCCAAGTTTCCATATCTGAGGAATCCGGCTATTCGAATAGATAATGATAACCTTGCAGGGGTGAACTTCCACTTGTCTATGAACTGTTATAGGTAACCCAAAAGTCCTTTACCGTGGACAGGCTATTCGAATAGATCATTTATAACCCTGCAGGGGTGTACTTCTTCACACACGCTCTCGCCACTTACCACCATGTACACGTCGTGTATCTCGGCAACCTTCAAGCAGAAGCCTGGCGAGGGAGTCGGCCATGACCTGACTAACCACACAAGCCTATAGTCCAGGTTTATCGCCTATTCGGGTTCCATCCGCGAGGAGATCCGGCCGGAGTTTCGCTCACAGCCCCAAACGATGTGTGCAGGGTTCCCGAGACACCAAACGGGCACCCGGTACACCGTGCCATGGTGTATCTACCACATCATAGCCCACCCCTAGGGTCAGCGCTACGCACGGCCGCCAACACATATCCTACAAACACCAGAAACTAGTTGCAACTCCTGGACAGAGGACAAGGGCAGTTAATAAGTCGAGAGGGTCCATTGCTTTCGGGCCTAATGCGTGGTAGTAGCTGTTCATGGATCACAAACACAGAACCCAGTTCCTAAGAACGGTTTCAATGTGACAACCCACCATGTACTCCTACATGGCCTCTCACCGCTACCTTTACCAAATCGTGTTCACACACTTAGCTCACACACAGTAGGGCATGTTCATCATTGTTACAATTCATCCCCGACGAATCAGACCTGACACAACTCTAAGCAATAGCAGGCATGACAAACAAGCATGAATGAGTAGGCACATCAGGGCTCAAACAACTCCTACTCATGCTAGTGGGTTTCATCTATTTACTGTGGCAATGACAGGTCATGCAGAGGATAAGGGGTTCAACTACCGCAGCAAGTAACAGATGAAATGTTGTTGTCCTAATGCAGTAAAAGAGAGCAGGAGCGAGAGAGTGGGATTGTATCAGAATGAACAAGGGGGTTTTGCTTGCCTGGCACTTCTAAAGATATTATAGCTCTTCATCGGTGTCATCAAACTCATCGTCGAAACCACATCTATCAAGAGGGGACAAATACCGGCAACAGAGAAAGAAACACAATCAATGCAATGCACAATATGATGCATGATCATGACATGGTAATATGAGTGTGTTGGGCTAATGCAACTACAACCAGATGGGTTTGAGCTATTTTGGACCGAAGATTCAAAGTTCAAACTCATTTGTGATCTTAAATAGTGCTTATCATGTTTTTGCACTAAACAGCAAGTTAACTTGTTTAAACATGCATGAAACCAGTACAGATGGATAGATTGGATTTTTCTGATCATTTTTCATATATAAATCTTTGCATTTGGAGTTACGGTTTAATTTTTATGAATTTTAGAAGTTTTGGGCATTTTCTAGAATTTCCTGAATTAAATTAAATCCAGAAAATAGATTATTGCGTTGGCATGACATCAGTGTGACATCAACAGGTCAACACGCCAGGTCCAGGTCAAACCTGACCAGTGGGTCCCACTGGTCAGTCTCACAGTGATGGCTAGGCTCACAGACATGTGGGCCCGGTCAAAGGCCACGTCAGCACGGTCAATGCTGACGCGTGGGTCCACTGATTTTATTAGTTAATATAATTATTTTTTTTATCCAGTAAACTAACAAGGCGGGTCCCACTGGTCAGTGTCTTGTGTTAAATTAACAGGGTTAGTTAGCCCCTAAACTAATGACGGCCACGTCTGCTAACTGGCGATTAGCCGCCGGCGCTAAGCAGGACACGGCGGAGGTCCTCGTTCGGCCGTTTCCGGCGATGAGAGGTCGTGCGGATGGGCTCGTTGGAGAGCCCTTGCCGGCGCGCGTCGGATGGTGGTTGTGGCCGGGCCTGTGGTGGCCGGAGTCATTGCCGGCGACGACTTTGGCGGCAGCCGGAGCTCGGGTGAGCTCAGGGCCGAGGCTACGGCGAGCGAGGCGGTGCGTGCGAGGCATCAACAGGCTCTACGCGGAGCGGGGATCAAGCGGGGCACGACGGCCGGGCCATTGAGTGGCCGAGGGCACGTCGGCGGCGAGCACAGGCAGCGGCGCATTCGGTCATAGGCGAGATGCCGGCTACGGCACGCAAACGAAGCAAATGAGAGGGGGGTTAGGGGGAGGAGCCCACGGTGGATGCGAGGAGAGGCTCAGCGGGCTCGGGGAGGTGTCGGAGAGGGCGCAAGGTCGTCGGCGATCTCGGCGGCCGAAGGAAGAAGACAAGGGCGATGCAGGCGCTGTGGTGCGTCCCCGGTTGCGTGGGGCATCGAGGAGGAAGACGGAGCCGAGGCGGTTCTCTTGGACACGCTGGATGGACTAGGGAGGGCCGGTGGCCGCTGTTTCACGGCGACACGGACGCGACAGGGTCGGCCATGGCGAGCAGGGGCGAGGGAGAGAGTGAGGGAGAGGAAAGAACATCCAGGCGGGTTCGGGTCGTCGTCGAGGGGGTTCAGCCACGCGTCCAACCACTCGGCGGCAAGCAGGAGGTGGCCAGCGCGTCGTCGGCGCGCTCCAGCGAGCTGCTTCGTGCGCTGGCGCGGGGAAGAAGACGCCCGTGCCCCTGGTGGGCTGGCTGGGCCAGCTGGGCCGCCAGGTGGGAGCCAGGTAAGGAAACTCTCTCTCTCTCTGTCCTTCTATTAGTTTTCTGTTTTCTATTTATTTGATATGTTTGGAATTAGTAATAATACTAACTCATTTCCATAAATCCTGGGATATATTTTGGGCTCTATTTGAAATATTTACGACTGCCCAAAATTGTTTCCAGGATTATTCGAGCATTTAAAATATTTATATTGATTAAATGCCCAAATTCAAATACCTAGGGATTTAATTCAAAGCCCAAATGTGTCCAGCAAAAATGCAAATCATCTTGGGTAGATGCTTCCACCTTAAACCAGAGATGATGAACATTTTTAAAAGGCATTTTGAGTTCATTGAAAGTATTTTTATTTGGAACTATTTGAATTGCATTTGTCCTAGGGCTTGATCATCCCCATTTCAGAGTTTCATAAAACTTAAACATGATGACATGATGATCATGCAAGGTCAAGCAAAGGCTAAGGCTAGGGCTGTGACAACTCACCCCCACTAAACAAGAATCTCGTCCCGAGATTCAAGACGTGAGGTAAGCGGAAAGGAGGTCACAAACTATCACAGTCTTCTCGATCCAAGCTGTACCTCATAAGGTTGTTGGTTCGTTGCATACATTGATCTTGATATCCTCGCTTTAGAGATCTTCATCCATGCGATGACGACGGAGCGAAACTTTACTAGGATTGATCTTCTCGAAGATCGAGCTATACAAGATCAACTCGCGGAATGAGATGTTGAAACATCTCGAGTTGAGACACAAAACACATCGAGAGGGATGGAAGAACAAACGACGAGGTTTGATTTGTGGGAAACAATTCCACGCTTAGAAATATGGTGGATGGTGTCAAGGTGGCGAGGAAATAATTGCCATGAGCCCGTAACAGGGCACCTTGGGAAAGGTGACTCATTGGATTGTTCCCTTAAGTGGAAAAATGAATTACTTTTGATCCATAGATCATTGAAACTCTTCATACCAACTTAAAGCAATTTTCAATTGATCGTTTGAAAGAGCTCAAAGAAATGGCATACTCGGACTAGGATGAATGATCTGGACTACCTTGTTGGAGACAACGCAATGGATGATTTGCTTATCATCGGAGACGGATGGGACCCATGGTAAGTCCACTTTTGAAGATGATCCTGGACAACTACTACTGAGGTGCAAGTTGGGAACAAAATGCAAATGCTGGGAATGATTCTGGTAACTGGGGAAAAACTCAACAATCGAGAGTGTTTCCAATGTTTCAATGGTTATAGAATCATCGAAGAAACTGAGAGCACAAGGATCTCTAAGGAACAATTTCTATAATAAGTCACACGAAATCCTCATGGAAAGATGGGCAAATATACTATAATGACAGATCTTCCGGCTAGGTGTGTCAGCCAGAACATCAACCCTGTCGGGACCTACATCATAGATCCTGGAAAAGTTCCAACCATCATATCTGCCTGAGATTCAGATCTGGTTGGTAATAGGATATTTCAGACAACATGTCTGGAAAAGAAAGTTTGCAACACAAACCGATGAGATGACGTTGCGAGATTCTCAGAAAATGAACTACGATAGTAAGCTCCAAAACATGAGCCGGTTTTGCTACAAACATGTGAACACGCTGTCCCAGACAAGCATGACCACATAGTAGTCTTATAATAAAACACTACCGAGTCCATATGGGAAACCATCATCGAGGATATTGAAGTCCTTGCGTAAGTCTAGCTCTTAAGAAGAAACTTCTTCTCCTTGAACAAATCAATCAGTGGCTTGGTGTGCTAGGGATTCATATAGAATGAAGGTTGCAAGTCTCCAGACCATAGAATACTTCGCATGTATGCATGACTGACTTGGGATGATTCTAGAGAAAGCGAGACAAACTTTCCCAAATTCATGGCGGCAACTTGCTTCAAATGCACATGAACTAGAGGAAGTCACTTCTTATACCAAACATATGCTTCATGAGCTAGCATGAAGAAATGCTTTCAAAGTTTCCAACACTAGCTTAATGTTCAACATGAATCATGGATAAGATGAAAATATTGTCGATGGGCTCAACTACAGGTCATCCAGATTTCTGTGAAGATGGAATTCCATAATTATGTGAACAAGGTGATAGCATTGGTCAGACCCAAAAGATATAACGGTGTATGCTCGAGGAAACAACCACGAGTAAGACAACATTATGAACATCGTTGGTTCTCATTTGACTTGACGTAGCCCACACTCAAATCAAGTTTGGACAAGACGATTGATTCAACAATCGATCCCGAGGAACAATCGATGAAAATATCATCTTTCTTCAACACACACACACAAGGATATACCTTTGCAATGAACTGAGCCGGACAAGATTTCATCTTCCGACTCTCCAAGTTGTTGTTCAGCTTAACCAACTAGCTCAGGGTATCCAACACAGATTCTTGGAGAAGGGGTGGTTTACAAGAAACCAACTTGATCACGAGCTCAACATAATAGTCAGGGGGCAACCTGGTGATACTTCTGAGGAAATATTTAGAAAATCACGAACCACCGATATGTTTCTAAGCTCGGGAAGAATCTTGCTTTTCAGAGCAAGACGATATGATCAAGAGAGCGAGGAACTGACACAATCCTAACTCATTGATCGAAGAGTGCACCAGGAAAAATGGACTAGGTAGCACGATCAATCTTAGGATGATGATTCAATAACCAACACGCTAAGAAAGAAATTATTATCCATTAGTTACCTAGCAACTAGTTGCTAGGAGTATTAATTTCACACATCATGGTTCACTTGCCGGCATTCCAGTTGCAACAACACGGGACCGAGGAATGAAAAATGATGGTAAGAAGTATCACTGCGTCAAGAATTCATGAGAGAGGGTGCAATTCTCATGACAATCCTGACATAAAAGGGATAAATACTCCAGGGTAGAACAGAGCAAATGCTGCATTGGCATTTGATCTGCAGAACACAACTACTTTGACCCAATCCTGGATATGGATGAGGTACTAGAGTTTGTTTCTCCTACTCATTCTGAAATAGAATGGCTTAACGGACCACGAGAATAATAAACATCGATAACACGGATGCACAATTACTCCTGACTATCAATTGATAGACGATGGTCGGAATATAAATGAAGAGGGACAACTCAATAGGACATATATCTTTCAGAGTTGTGGATGCATAGATTAATATGTCGAACCAAGTTCAACAAGTTTGTTCTAGATAACCCATGCAGAAAGGTAGAACTGGCAGAATCACAATTATGAATGGAGAACTCCTCAAGAGTACTCTGATTGTGATATTTTGGTTCAAAGAACTTCTGCCTTAATGGTTCATGGTATTTGGAAGAAGGAAATACCACGGACCTCGAGGACTGTCGCAAGGTTACTAATATCCTAAAGGAACGAGCAAACACTATCAACAGGAGGTGACTAGAGTGAATCTTGGTTTCAAACCTAGGAATAGAATACCTACTAACTAAATGGCATCACGGAATGCTTTCGAGAATGATGGCCAGAATCATCACACTGGGAACACAAGACATGCCTAGATTTACTAGGTGATCCTCTAAGACAACTAGGGTCATAATACTAGCTCCAACCTATATGTCGAGGCAACAGAGTGCCTCAACTCACCGATTAGTATGGTTCATCTGGCCCAAAAGGATATCAGGAACGGGAAGAAAGGATTTGTAAATGCATCAGACTATTTAGAGACCTAGGATGACTCGGACAGCATAACGGCTGTAAATGCTCAAAATTATTTGAGACATCCTGCAAAATGGTGGCATAACCACTTAACATCACAATATCAAGGTTCCAAGACCAACTATGAACACACAGAAGTAGTAGAGACTGAACTAGGCTTAAATCCAACAATCTTATAAGTCTATGGATTAGTAACATGTCATCCTAATAGATAGATGAGAAGACCTAGTTTCTTAACCCCATAGAAAAGAAGAGGTTGACTCAGATCAGAAGGGCATAAGGTATAAGGAGTAAAAAGAGCCTTACGTTCCCTTCCACAATCAATTCCCCTACATAACTAAAGCATTTCAAGACACAACTTCGACCGGTTTGGCTTGGCAATCCTATAGGCAGTCAGGCTCTGATACCAACGCTATCAGGACCCCGATTCCAAGTAACATCGATCTAGCCGGTAACACGTCATATCACTTTGCGGCCTCACGCACGGTATTCCATGGGTGTCGCCTTACCATGGCCCGGGACCGTTTGTGCCTTTTGGCTCATGTATATGATAGTGTCGCTAGCATCCATATGACAGAGAACCCGGGCCGACATGGCTAGTCGTGAACCCAAAGCGGCACTAACCTATGGGGACAGGGATACATGAATCACATCGAGCATGTTGGTCAGCAGCGTGTGAATCCGGGCTGTAGCACTGGGCTAACAGGACTCCGGGAACCCGGGCTGTAGCAGGCTAGGCAGGACTCCGGATGTCACCACGTGACATTTCCCTGAGGGGACAGACACATGAACGAAGTGAAACACATGCCGGCCAGTCAAGTGTCCTGAGCAGTAGTGCTGGGCTAGGAGGACTCCGGTGAACCGGGCTATAGCGGACTACTATGGCTCGTGGAAGCACCAGACTACATTTCCCCATAAGAGAGGCTTCCAAGGATAAACAACTAGATTGTCGGATCCCACACATACCAAGCATTTCAATCATATACACAATATGCTTGATATGTGTAAATACAACATGGCATCACAACATAATTCTACAACTCAAGTATTTATTCATTAGGCTCCGAGGAGCAAGATATTACAAACATGGTTCTCATGACCCAACAATCATAGCATACAAATCAAAGCACATGCGGAAGCTTAACATGTCTGAGTACAGACATCTACAAATGGGAAAGTCTAAGAAGCCTGACTATCTACTAGATCCTGCCGAGGGCACAATATCGTAGCTGAGGTAACAAGCTAAGCGTCGAAGTCCACGTGGCACTACTAGCGAGACTGAAGTCTCTCTGCAAAAACATAAATTAAGAAAACGTGAGTACAAATGTACTTAGCAAGACATACATCAGAACTAACTAAATATGCATCGGTATCAACAAGGGGGGTGGTGGAGTTTAACTGCATCAAGCCAGCTTTGACTCAGTGGCTAACCTGAACTACGACTACAAGCAACTCTCTTGAGGTGGCGCACACGAGTCCACATATTCACCATATCAATACACCACTATCGATCCGCTCCCGTCTCCCTACGAGAACGCCATCCATAGCACTCACGCTTATCTTGCGCATTTTAGAGTATCCACTTCCACTTGTCTATGAACTGTTATAGGCAACCCAGAAGTCCTTTACCGCAGACACGGCTGTTCCAATAGATCATTTATAACCCTGCAGGGGTGTACTTCTTCACACACGCTCTCGCCACTTACCACCATGTACACGTCGTGTATCTCGGCAACCTTCAAGCGGAAGCCTGGCGAGGGAGTCGGCCACGCCCTGACTAACCACACAAGCCTCTAGTCCAGGTTTATCGCCTATTCGGGTTCCATCCGCGAGGAGATCCGGCCGGAGTTTCGCTCACAGCCCCAAACGATGTGTGCAGGGTTCCCGAGACACCAAACGGGCGCCCGGTACACTGTGCCACGGTGTATCTACCGCATCATAGCCCACCCCTAGGGTCAGCGCTACGCACGGCTGCCAACACTTATCCTACAAACACCGGAATCTAGTTGCATCTCCTGGACAGAGGACAAGGGCAGTTAATAAGTCGAGAGGGTCCATTGGTTTCGGGCCCAATGCATGGTAGTAGCTGTTCATGGATCACAAACATAGAACTCAGTTCCTAAGAACGGTTTCAATGAGACAACCCACCATGTACTCCTACATGGCCTCTCACCGCTACCTTTACCAAATTGTGTTCACACACTTAGCTCACACACAGTAGGGCATGTTCATCACTGTTCCAATTCATCCCCGATGAATCAGACCTGGCACAACTCTAAGCAATAGCAGGCATGACAAACAAGCATGAATGAGTAGGCACATCAGGGCTCAAACAACTCCTACTCATGCTAGTGGGTTTCATCTATTTACTGTGGCAATGACAGGTCATGCAGAGGATAAGGGGTTCAACTACCGCAGCAAGTAACAGATGAAACGTTGTTGTCCTAATGTAGTAAAAGAGAGCAGGAGCGAGAGAGTGGGATTGTATCAGAATGAACAAGGGGTTTTTGCTTGCCTCACACTTCTGAAGATATTATAGCTCTTCATCGGTGTCATCGAACCCATCGTCGAAACCACATCTATCGAGAGGGGACAAATACCGGCAACAGAGAAAGAAACACAATCAATGCAATGCACAATATGATGCATTATCATGACATGGTAAAATGAGTGTGTTGGGCTAATGCAAAGTTCCACCGCGACCCAGGGCTGTGTTGCCTGCGTTGGAGACTTCCACCGCGACCCATGAAGCCCTGCTGCAACACCCGTCCACCTGCAGCTAGAGACCGCCGTGTCCCGTGGCCGGCAGTTCACCGACGAAGAAGCGCGGGAGCTTAAGCCAGGTGCCAGCCGGGTTCTCCGACCACACGATGAACTCTGGCATCACCTCCGCCAAATGGAAGCGCGACCGAGGAGTCCATGCAACCATCGCGCGTCTTACTTCATCAACGAGACTTCCACGACCAGGGCGACTCCCGCTGCACGGGGAGGCCCCGCCCCTATAGTGGGGGGGGGGTCCGGTGGGGGTCACAGCGTGCTTGCGCGGGCGACCATGCCCCCTCTTTGGTGGCGGCGAGCCGGGCCCCTCCTGGGGGACCTTGCCCTTTTCCGCGACTCAAAACCTCCTTGCCAGTTCCTCCTGGCAGGCCTTCCCCTTCTCTGCGACCGAGAACCTCTTCGCCGGTGCCATGAGTGTCGCTGCTAGCAAGGAAGCAAGGAAGAAGAAGTAGCAGGAGGAGCGGCGGAAAGAGATGGGTGACGGGGGCTCTGCTCGCCCTTCCCATTTATATCCAAGAGGAGGCCAACCGTCAGCCCCATGATCTAAGGTAATAATGATATTTCTCTGCATGCAGCAAGGACTCGTCAAGTCGGGCAGTTGCTGAGGCAGCGTGGGGAAGAGGAGACGCCCACGACCAATCAACTGCCACACGTTAACAGAGGCCGCAGGCTGTTGGGGCCCGCGACGCTCCGCACTTGCTCCTTGGCTTCGCCTAGAAACCAATCCCGAGCATGCCTTTGGCCTGGGGGCTACTGTCGGTGTCCTGGGAACATGGGTCACTAGACTTGCCTGCCCCGGCCCACGGCGTGGCTCTGCCAGCGGCCCTCTACGGCCCATCTTAACCAGCAAACACTCAAGACCCTCATGAGGGGCCAAGCTTCGCGAGGCGGATGATGCAAGACCTCCTCGGGGGCGGCCTCACCAGGCTGGCTCACTAGGGGCGGAGAGATCAGGGCAAGGAGCATCTCGCGAGGTTCCTGTGACACAAGCCATGACGACCAAGGCCAGGCGGGCACCAGCTGGGCGCCAGCGCGCAGTGTCCTCGTTTCTGCTTTGGTGCTAAAGAAGCAAGCGTAGGCGCGGAGCCCCAAGGTGATAAGAAAAGGTTTCCATATCGGTGCAGCGAGACCAAGGCCAGCAGGATGGCATGACGGAGGTCACCGTGGAGCCCAGGACGACATCACCACCAGAGCCTTTGGTAGGCGAAGACCATCTTTTGTCAGGATAGCGTGTACTAGCTGCCCCCCTTCAAACTGCTCATTGTGGGATCCCTTCCCGCCTAATATTTGGGAAGAGGACCCGGACCTCTATAAATAGGACTAGCCACCACCGTAGGGAGGCATCTCATCTTGGACTGGATCCATTCCACCAAGTCCACCAGATAAGTTCACCAAGCAAAAGAACACCTCTCCTTAGGAGGTTGTTCTTCCCTTGTTACTGTTCATCCTCAGCCCAGAGGCAATCCACCATACCACACTGGAGTAGGGTATTACACCACATCGGTGGCCCGAACCAGTATAAATCTTGTGTCCCTTTGTTCTGCAGGTTCGACGCACTAAGCCTTGAGATTGCGGTGAGGGCGAGAGCTAGAGGGGGAGAGATCTTCGTGCACACCCTACTGTTCGAACCTCAAGGGTTTTGCCGGAACCCAAAATCGGATAAACACCTACCCAAAATGGTTTGAAAAATCATATTTGTGTACTTGTGTGCGAGTTAAATCCATGTGTAGTAAACTACAAGGAATTTTCAAACATATTTTTCTCATGACATGGACACGTGCATACGTATGCATGGAGTGACATGGCATTTTAATTCCAAAAAATTAGAAACACATGAAACCTTGGTTGATTTAATGTCATGCCACCAAGATGATGTGGTAAAGAAATTAGCATGTTTTACGAAATTTTGGACACACACCCCTCACAAACCGGAGCAACTCACTAGATGGTTCGTGGTTCCGAGAGGGAATAATGCATGTTTGATGACGAACGGGACATAACTTCCTCTTACGGCGTTCAATTTTTTTCTACATTTAACATGAACTAATATAACTATCATGTGAAAATTTGGGAAATTTCAGGGGTCATTTTTCCTTTTAAACACATTTAAGTGATTTTCTAACCATTTAATGACCGTAATTCAAATTTGAACTACAGCTACATGCAACGCCTAACTAGAACGATTTGAAAAATCATATTTTTGTGTACTTGTGTGCGAGTTAATTCCATGTGCAGTTAATTATAAGGAATTTTCAAACATATTGGTCTTAAGGCATGGGCACATGCATGGCGTGCCATGGCATTTTAATTCCAAAAAATTAAAAAATGACCAGAAAAACATGAAACCTTGCTTGATTTAATGTCATGCCACCAAGATGATGTTGTAAAAAAATTGGCCTGTTTGACGAAAGTTTGGACACACACCCCTCACAAACCGGAGCAACTCACTAGAAGGTTCGTTGTTCCGAGAGGGAACAATGCATGTTTGATGACGAATGGGAGATAGCTTCCTCTTACGGCCTTCAATTTTTTTTCTATGTTTAACGTGCACTAATACAACTGTCATATGAAAATTTGGAAAATTTCAGGGGTCATTTGACCTTTTAAAGACATTTAAGTGATTTTCTAACCGTTTAATGATCATAATTCAAATTTGAATTACATCTACACGCAATGCCTAACCATAATGGTTTGAAAAATCATATTTTTGTGTACTTGTGTGCGAGTTAAAAAATCATCAGACGATGTAAATATCTGGTGTTCAAAAAAGAAAATGTAAAGATTTGGCAAGATAACCGCCCCCCACACGATTGGCACTCTATCTCGTGGCTCGAGGTTTGGTAGGTGAGTGGAGGGGATCATTAGTCAAACACGGTTCTGCATTGGAAACCGCCAGCTACTAGGTTCACTCATGGATTTTGGCTATTATGTTCACACACGGATTTTGCTGTGGGAATCGTGTGTAATTAAAACTACAGTACTCGTAAATTCCGGCGACCAGCGTGTGTACTGCCCCCGTCGATCTAGATTCTGGCCGCCAATAAATTCTACCTTGCTCACGTCGTCCCGCCTGCGTTCTCATCTACATCCTCCCCTCGCTCGACCTCTCTCTCTCTCTCAAATCACTGCCATGGCGCCGCCGGTCTGCCCACGCGCCGACAAGGAGTCGCCCCCCCCCCCCCCCCCCCCGAGGACACGCACTCGATTAGCAATGACGAGGACCCCTATGCACCGCCTAACGAGGTTATGCCGAACTCCCCAACTTTGGATTGGTTTTGGGGCCAGTACAATCTTTTTGTCTGTGGAAGTCGCTGCCGCCGGCTGAGAAAGCCAGGCAAGTGGCATTCAAGAAGGAGATGGCGGAGGAGGAAGCTAGGTACCAGGCGGCCTGTGAAGCCCGTGATGCCGCCTGGAAATAGGATGTGGCAGAGCTTTGGGGGCGGGCGCGTCGTCATGACAAGGAGGTGTACGAAGACGGGTACTTCACGAGGAAGGTCATAAGCTCTGGGCGCCTCGTCGCTGCGTGGAGGTGGGCCAATAAGCTCCAGTGTGCCATCGACGAGGAGCTCCGGTGGGCTCCCAATGAAATGGTAAGAATGGACGCGCGCGTCCGCCAGCAAAAGGCAGATCGATACGTCAAGCACTGCGATGCTGAGGAGGCGGAGTACTTCCTCCGCACTGGGAAGACGCCGCGCACCAGGGAGCTGCTGGCGAGGGGCTGCCGAAATACTGGCCCAAGGAGGCATTATTAGTTTTAGTATTCTTCGTTTTCAATTTTATGCATTGTACCTAGTAGTTAAGTATAATCACATATATTCTGTGATGAACTAATGAACAATTAATATATATGTATATATTATGAATTCCATTTTCTATGGGCGCACACTTTACCCAGACCATGGAACCCATGGCCTCGCGCTCCCATTCGGGTCGACCAACGGTGTTCCGATAAAACCGTCCTACTGCCATGACACTCTCCCACCCAGTCCGACTCACTCCCCACTAGGCTAAGTTCTGGGTGGCCCTGTGCCTACCAAAGGCACCAATGGCCACCATCGTCGCAAAACAAAAACGGTCCCAAATGGGGACAAGCCGGCTACAACAACTACAGGCACAGAAGGCTTATGTCCGCCTACCAGATCAGGGTAGCGCGCACCCATAACCTTCCCTCGTGGGAGGCACCAGCGAGAGGCACAACAATAGACCAAGTTAGGACCCTCCGAAAAAGGTAAGTGTGGTTGCACTGGTCAGCTCGATATGGTGGCACCATGACTCAGCAAATAGCTGTTCAAGTTCAATTTAATCTAGTTAAACTTGAATGCAAATATGTTGAGTCATATTAAAATAACATGATGCAACAACAATGCATCAACATGAATCAACATAAGCATGGAGGTACAACATATTCGTCGAGCATAACCATAATGAAACATTAACCAAGTGAGCATGGTAAGCTGACGGGCATAACATAACACATGAGCATATCATGACCACTTGCATCATAAATAAATAACATGCAAGAAATCATCCAGACTACTACCAAGTAAGCATATAACCGGCAGAATACAAAGTAACATGCATAGCAACAACACTAGATAACAGCTCATAAACATGCATCCCAAAGAACAAACTGCTACTACTACCAAGCATGACATATAACAATAATATTAGTAATAAGTGCAAGATAACTAGATGCAGAAGAGCATAGCATGAAAGTGAACACAGATCTCTAACCATTACCGAAACAACAATAACTGTATCCAGACAAGCAAACATTTATTAAACATTCAAGTTGAAAACGATGGCTACTGCATGACTATCCTGCAAGTGGTTGTTGAGGTTTGCCTGGGGTGGAAGAAATCACTAGGAAGAAGTACAAGAAGCTCGTGGAAAAATTCACCGGAAAACGTTCTCTCTCGGAGGGGGCTGATTTACTACAAGGGCAAAATGGTCATTTTCAGACTGCTAAAACATGGTGAAAATGATACAAACAGAACGGGCTCGTTGAAATGAAGAAGTGGGCTTTGCAATCACCTTATTTGGAGTTCGAACCAAAAAGATATAGAGGTTTTCTACTAGGGACCTATCTGTAAAGAAATCATCACAAATAGGACCCCGGCTGGAAAAACACAAAGCACACTTTGCGGAAATACGCCTTCTCCTCTGGAAAATGTATTCCTCGCTGCAACAGAGAGAAAATACGCTTTCAGTAAAGGAAAAAGCGTACTTGGGCTGAAGGACAGGCAAAATACGCTTTTAGAAGAAGAAAGCAAAGTGGCTGGGAGTTTGTCTCCACTTATCTGACGTGGCGAGGCGGGTTAACGGCTGAGGGCCTGGCCAGTGGGGATAGGGTAATGTGGGGCCCACTGGCAGGTCCTTCCTCTTCCTCGCGTGCCTGCCCGCGCTGGTCGAGGGAAGGACCACCCCGACGAGGCTCGCCGGCGACTCCGGCCACCGTAAGCGCCGCCCCACCTACCAGAGTGCTCAAAGGATGGAGCCGCAGCACCTGGTGGGTGTCTTCTCTGCCGGGGAGCTCTTAAACGGGGACGAACACAGCCGTGACAGAGGAGAGCTTCGGCCGCCGGTGATCTTGGCGCTCCAGGCCATCCGAGGAGAAGGGGAAGGTGCGGGGAGGCTCTGGATGCTCCAGGCCGTCCACTGGAGGTGGAAAGAGGGAGAGGGAGGCTCGGACTCGAGCTAATTTAGGAGGGAGGCAGCAACGGCCATGGCGGCCAACCGAGGGGATGAGAGGCTCTAGAGTCAAACGGATGGGCTGGGGAGGAGTAGTGGAGTTAGGGGGAGCGGTAGGTGAGCTCGGGAGCGATCGGGGACGGCAATATATAACCAGACGAGGGAGGTCGTGGCCGAGTGCTGCCACTCGAGCTCGGCTAAAGCTCTGGCGAGGCTGAACAAGCACGGGCGAGCATGTGAACATGACAAGGGGGAGTGTGGACGAGCTACAGAGGTGCACAGGGCACGAGGGGCCGAGGGTGCACGGGAGAAAGAAACCAAACGCCTTGAATGCTCAGTTGGCCATAGTGCGCCTGTGGGCGCGCGGCGATGAGCGCTGACGAAGGGGGATATGGCTCTAGGAGGACGGCGACGATGCAAGCTAGCTACCGGACATGTTCACGCGTGCGAAGATGATGAGAGGGGGAGGGGCCTGAGCAAGAAGCCATCCAGCTTGCCTACATGGCATGACAAAGAGGTGGTCACCGCGTGAGCTAGAGAGGAGAAGGTGCCAAAAGCTGGCAAAGGTTGTCTAGGGTGTAGTCCATCCAAGGAAGGTTGCAACTGCAGTGGTATGTCAATGAAAAACTCTATGGTTAATTGGTAAGCAACCTCTGAAGTTTACTGTAGCAAACTTGAACGTGCACTGGAGATCAACAGGAACTTGATTGGGGCCAAAGAGTTTCTCTGGGTTGATTAGCTTAGGAAGGACTACAATCCTGGAGAGTTTGAGGATAATTGGACCATAAAACACATGGTTGCTTTGCAACTGACCAAAATGGTCCAGAATCAAGATCATGACAGTTCCTCCCATGGAGTATCAACTTGACCTAAAATTTCGCAAGACTTGATGATTTTGACATATAGAGGAGCTGTAAAAAATTCATACCAATTGGATTGACCAAAATGGTACTTCCTTCACAACTACTCTCTTTGTCCAGAAACTTGCAAAAATTCTAGAGGAATATTTGCTTGATGATTTGATCCCAAATTTGGTGGAGAGAAGTTATTTGGGTATGAGAATGCTTTGGGAAATTTTCAGGCAAAACGAAGCAATATAAAATGTACTTGCGTCACAATCTGAAAATATTAACAGAAGCAAAAAATTTGATCCTGCGCTCACATATGTCAAAGGATGGAGCTGAAATTTGGAGGGGTGTTCTAATAAGATCACTTGAAGGAGTGTGCAAAATTTCAACACATTTGGGTACTCCTAGCTAGCACTTCCTGCACACTGCCTTCTGTATGAAAAAAAAATTGAAAATTCACTGAGGAAAATTGGCTAGGCAAATAATGTTGAATTTGGCATGAGGCAATTATTTGTACATAAGAAAATTCCCAAAAGGTTTGGGAGCAAACAAGATAGGGTAGGTGGAACTTCCTTCACAGAAAGCCACACTGGAGAGAAATGAAGAATAATTATTGGAGAATTATTCATGGGCTAGGAAAGGAAAGTTTGGGCATATTTGAGCAATATATGACCCAAAGAAATTATGAGAATTATTTGGGGATTTTTGGATGGACAGAAATTATAGGTTGCTTCACAACCTAGGGCAGATAGGGTTATTCCTTTAATAGAAAAAGGAATATTCCCTAGAAAAAGATTTTAGGGTTTGGTCAAGGATTGAAGTGACATGATGTTGGCAAGGTTTTGAGAATGATGAGCCACTTGGGAGGGGGAATGAGGATGATTTCCCAGGTGGCAAGGCCACAGAACCACTCCAAAAAAAATAGAGCAAAAACCAAATAAATCAAAAGAAAAAGAAAAGGGCCAAAAGCCAGGCTGTTACAAATCTTACCCCCTTAAAGAAATCTCGTCCTCGAGATTTGGTTGCTAAGGGAAAAAGTATGACTTGAGGACACTGTTTCCAACTCGGGTATCCTTTTTCCTTTATTTATTGTTCCCCCCAAAATTTCAGATGATCAACTTACCTTGCTCTGGGGTGGCTTGCTTCACCTTTCCCCAAATTCTGACGGGTCTTTGCTCATATACCAACTCTTTTTTCTACTGACGCTGATTCTCCATACCTGTGGTGATATCCATTGGATCTGAGCAAAAAATTGCTTTTGGTAATGAAAACCATTTTACTCCTGTCAGGGGGTTGCTTCAAAGAAATACATGCCTTCTGGTTTCAATAAATGCTGAGAATTAATCATGGCCATCTTCTGACGGGATCTGACTGCTCATAAGTGGTACTGATTCATTTTGAATTATTCCTTTGGCTCAAGCATGATATATGTACCAAGGATTCGACTGCCTTTTGTCAATATAACGGTGTATCGAGTTATAGTTGTGCCATACCTCAAATATTTACACCTTGAGGCTGGCCTAACACGGGGTTGACGGACAAATGCTTTGCCTGACAGACTCGCCATGTACTTGATTCCGTCGGTGAGTATACCGGGTCCAGGCTGATTGTTCGGATTTTAATTCTGTCATTTTGTCGGTATACCCATTTGGATTTTTCCACACTAACCATTCCAAGCGGGCCAGCGGGATATGAAATCCTTCTAAAATAGAGTAGGCCTCTGAGAGTATGCCTTTGTGGATCCATATGGAATTACGGCCTCCAACTGATTTGGGTATCCGGATCCTGATGGTCGTGCAAAAATCATCATACCTTTGCTGTCAATCTCACCATTTAATGGTCATGATTTTCTTTGTTAGCATACCTTAGTGGAATAACATGGCCACACCTGTCCTTCATTCTTCGTATGACTAGGGACGTGATTAGTGCAATATTTTTTACATTATTCCTTGTGCCTGCTTTCTGTCCTAGGTTCGCACACACATGACATATACCGGGGTTTGTCGCTGTACGGAGCTCATTGTTGATGCCAATCATACAAGAAGGTGACAAGGTGTTAGGACATCTCCTTGTCAGTTGCGGGTATAATGACCTTGATGACCATTTTCAAGACTGCTGATCCGGTGATGTCATCCCCAAATCTTGTCGATTCTTTTAATCCATGAGATGTATCTCTGCTTATCTTCCTTTGCCTGACTCGTGAGGTTGTGGGATCCTTACTTTCCTTAGGTATATCTGCTGGATCCTTGCCACAATCTTGTATGAGTGACTAATATGACTGGGGATACCTGCTCACCATATATAACAATCATATGCAACCAAACACTGGCTCTCAGAAGACACATGCCCTGAAGGATTTGTGCTTTCGACAAAATGTTGCGAGTCTAATTCTTGAGCGGTACTGCCATTCATTGGCAACTTATCATATAACCTCTGTGGATGGTGTATTATTATGATACTGACGCAGACTGAATGGCTTACGGGACAAGCCATCCGAATAGCTTGCTGAGGAAGACTTATTAACTTCTGCTCAAATCTTTTGTTTGGGTATCGTGCAGAAGAAGGCTCTATAGCTTACACATGAAGCTTGGTCTTATTATTGTGCTGGAGAAGCCTGAGTTCCGTACTTGAGAGGCTTCTCCCAGGGTTTGCTTGTTGAGAAAAATTCATTTTTGTCTGTTAGAAGTTTTTACCGAGGTATCTTGCTGACGAAGACCGGGTATCTTGGACAGGAAATTGTTCACATATCATGGTGAGGAAAATTGAGGAGACTTGCATGATAAATTTCTTCCGATAACATGTGGAAGAAGGCTGAGTCTCTTACATCCAAAGCTTCATACCAATATGCAGACTGAAATCTACACACACACCCATAATATTCTGTGGCTGATTATTTGCATGAGAAAATTTGTTTGACTTTCCTTGAGGATATCACATTCTGACTTTATTTCGGCCGATAACATATTTCAAGCATCATGCATTGTTGAGCCAAAATTTTGTATATGATCCATACCTTTGACTGGAAATATACCGTTGATGTTGTACCTAACTTGTCTTGCTGCTGACTTGATCGTTACTGTGGTGAGGATTTTGTACTGATCTAGACTTGAGTTATCAGTACTGTTGTGAGGAGTGCACACTAATGCAAAATTTTATTATCATCCTCAAGATCAGATATTGCCCATTTCACTACAGTTGGATGAGAATTCCATTCTGTTTAGCTGAGTTTCCCAATATTTGAACTACTTGTTGATTCTTCGGGGCCGGTGGCGGTTGATGAGCAACTCTTTATAGGGGAAAAAATAATGTAACACCGGGGCCCAAAGGAAAGAAACAAAAGAAAACTCAACTAAACAAAAGTACACAACAACAATCAATTCACACACAATCAATGGCACATATTACTGCTAGTCACACAATTTGCATGCTTACTTAAGCACACAAATCTCGCGGGATCTCCGGTTCTACGATCTAGCATGTTGTGACAGTGTGCACGAGGACGACTAAATGTGTGGAAGGATTGGTGCAAACATCGCTACACCAAGTGCTAGCTTAGCCAGGTAGCAACCTGGACTAGCTCGGAGGCGAGGACGTAATTGGTAACCATGTAGCAAGACACGAATGTCGCAACCACATTATTGCCAAGCGGACGGAAAAGATCTGTACTCGTCCAAGAAATAGGATAGCAGGGAAAAATTGAGGCTACTGACATTGCCCTTTCTTGATATATAAGATCATCAAGGGTGGCCAACACAACAAAATGAAAGAGCGATTCGGAAGCATGTCCATCACCGAAACGATAGGCGGGGATGAAAGGAGGACATCTGCGTGATACCTGAGCACCATTTCTGCAAACAGTGTCAGGATCACATGGCATCACTCTGCTGTAACAGAAATGACACCAAACACCGAAAAACGAGCAAGAAAAGAAAAGTGGAGAAATGCAACGGTTGTGCTATAGTGGATCCAAACCGATGCCAGCTACACTCACGAGATAAACCATTAGCAACAAATACTAATGCTATATGCATGCTATGCAACAAACAAATGTAGCAACGAAATGCAATAAACAGGCTAGGCTTTAAACTACTGATTTCTATCGATTTCTATCGCTCGCGCTGACTAGGGCATCCTACAGCCAAACTTGGCTCTCATACCAAGCCTGTGGCACCCCGGATAAGATAAATCGGAACGCCCCGTATTCCAGCCTAGAGATCGAGGACAAATCTTCTGGAATACGACACTGCTTAGCATAGAATAATTCAGCTCTTTATTACAAGCTATAATGATACAAGGGAATTACATCGGCATGGCGACACTACGCCTGCCACGGTTTCTCTATACAAGCAGCAGAACAACTCAAAGCAGCGGAATAACTCTACCAGCGGAACAACGATGATGGTGACGAACTCCACTCTGCAGGGACTCTAGCTGGAACACTTATCCTAGGTCACAAACAAGGAATCCACGGCAAAGAAGCAATCAAATCTGGCAGGACCTGCAAACTGGCATGACACGCTAGGTCAGTACACTGAATGTACTTGCAAGCTCACAATAACCAGAAGCATTCAAGACAAACAACAGCATGGCAATTACAGGTTAAACAGGAATTATCATGGGACCATCAGGATAACATGGCATGAACAACATGAACCTGATACAACTATAACAATATGAACATGGTATGAACATATAAATCTAACGATACTAGCATGCAACATGATGACACTATATGCACCACTTATTCTGCTCGGGTTACCTCGTAACCATCACATGCATTACTTACCAACCTCGAACATCACATGATCATCTCAGGATCAAATCAAGCTTGGTATAAATAATACCGTAATAATCACTAAATGACCACAAGGATCTTGATCTTTACCCACGATTCTCGCACAACATCACGAATATCCAACAATTCGGTATCCTCGATACCACGGGTGATCATTCACGAATCACAAATGGAACCACTCTGGGCCCAACGGGTTACCTCGTAACCAAACGGTGATCATTCACGGATCACATAACCAACTTATCTCATCATCGAACTGGGGTTGTTATTAAGCACATCATTATTATTACTATTGACCCATAGTGTGACCAACTACGAACTGGGCCCTTATTCGCGGGCACGGCTATCGATAGATTTAATACACACACTCTGTAGAGGTAGCAAACTTTACCCACACAACGGAACCCATGGCTTCGCGCTCCCATTTGGCTGGACCAACGGCGTTCCGACAAAAACCGTCCTACTGCCATGACACTCTCCCGGCCAGTCTGACTCACTCCCCACTGGGCTAAGTCCTAGGTGGCCCCATGCCTACCAAAAGCACCAAAGGCCAGCGTCGTGGCAAAACTAAAATGGTCCCAAACGGGGACAAGCCGGCTACAACAACTACGGGCACACAAGGCTTATGTCCGCTTACCTGATCAGGGTAGCGCGCGCCCATAACCTTCCCTCATGGGAGGCATCGGCGAGAGGCACAAAAATAGACCTAGTTAGGACCCTCCCATAAAGGTAAGTGTGGTTGCACTGGTCAGCTCGATATGGTGGCACCATGACTCATCCAACAGTTGTTCAAGTTCAATTTAATCCGGTTAAACTTGAATGCAAATATGCTGAGTCATTTTAAAATAACATGATGCAACAACAATGCATGAACATGAATCAACATAAGCATGGAGGTACAACATATTCATCGAGTATAACCATAATGAAACATTAACCAAGTGAGCATGGTAAGCTGACGGCATAACATTACACATGAGCATATCATGACCACTAGCATCATAAATAAATAACATGCAAGAACTCATCCAGACTACTAGAAAGTAAGCATATAACCAGCAGGATACAAAGTAACATGCATAGCAACGGCACTAGATAACAACTCATAAACATGCATCCGAAAGAACACACTGCTACTACTACCAAGGATGACATATAACAATAATTCTAGTAATAAGTGCAAGATAACCAGATGTAGAAGAGCATAGCATGAAAGTGAACACATATCTCTAAGCATTACCGAAACAATGATAACTCTATCCAGACCAGCAAACATTTATTAAACATTCAAGTTGAAAACGATAGCTACTGCATGACTATCCTGCAAGTAGTTGTTGTGGCTTGCCTGGGGTGGAAGAAATCACCGGGAAGAAGTACGATAAGCTCGCGGAAAGAACTGCCGGAAAACGTTCTCTCTAGGAGGGGGATGATTTAGTGCAAGGGCAAAATGGTCATTTTTAGAATGTTAAAACATGGTGAAAATGATACCAACAGAATGGGCTCTCGACTGGAAAGCAAGAAAGCAAACTTTGCGGAAATACGCCTTCTCCTCTGGAAAACGTATTCCTTGCTGCAATAGAGAGAAAATACACTTTCAGAAAAGGAAAGCGTACTTGGGCTAAAGGAGAGGCAAAATATGCTTCTAGAAGAAGAAAGCAAAATGGCTGGGAGTTCGTCTCCACTTATCTGACGTGGTGAGGCGGGTCAATAGCTGAGGGGCTGGCCAATGGGGACGGGGTGACATGGGGCCCGCTGGCAGGACCTTCCTCTTCCTCGTGTGCCTGCCCGATGAGGCTCGCCGGCGACTCCGGCCACCGTAGGCGGTGCCCGACCTACCAAAGCGCTCAGGGGACGGAGCCGCAGCGCCCGGTGGGGGTCTTCTTTGTCGGGGACCTCTTAAACAGGGACGAACACGGCCATGATGGAGGAGAGATTCGGCCGCCAGTGATCTTGGCGCTCCAGGCCATCCGAGCAGAAGCGGAAGGTGCGGGGAGGCTCTGGATGCTCCGGGCCGTCTACCGGAGGTGGAAAGAGGGAGAGGGAGGCTCGGACTCGAGCTAATTTAGGAGGGATGCCGCGATGGCCATGGCGGCCAACCGAGGCGACGAGAGGCTCTAGAGTCGAACGGATGGGCTGGGGAGGAGTAGTGGAGTGAGGGGGAGCAGTTGGTGAGCTCGAGAGCGATCGGGGACGGCTACATATAGCCGGACGAGGGAGGCCGTGGGCGAGTGCCGCTGCTCGATCTCGGCCAAAGCTCTAGCGAGGCTCAGCGAACACGACGAGGGGGAGAGCGGACAAGCTATAGAGGTGCACGGGGCAGGAGGGCCTGAGGGCGCACGGGAGAAAGAAACCAAACGCCTTGAATGCTGGGTCAGCAGGAATGCACCCGTGGATGCGCGGCGACGAGCGCTGACGGAGGGGCTTACGGAAGGGGCGATGGCTCCAGGAGGACGGCGATGATGCGAGCTAGCTGTCGGACACGCTCACGCATGTGAAGACGACGAGAGGGGGAGGGGCCCGAGCAACAAGACATCTAGTTCGCGTCCATGGCATGCCATAAAGGTGGTCACCACGTGAGCTGGAGAGGAGAAGGGGCCAAAGGGTGGCAAAGGTTGTCTAGGGTGTAGTCCATCCAGGGGAGGTTGCAACTGCGGTGGTAGATCGCTGAAAAACTTAGTGGTTAAATGGTAAGCGACCTCTGAAGTTTATTGCAGTAAACTTGAACGTGCACTGGTGATCAACAGGAACTTGATTGGGGCCGAAGAGTTTGTTTGGGTTGATTAGCTTAGGAAGGACTACAATCTTGGACAGTTGGAGGATAATTGGAGCACAAAACAACATGGTTGCTTTGCAACTGACCAAAATGGTCTAGACTCAAGATCATGATAGTTCACTCACATGGAGTATCAAATTGATCTGAAATTTGGCAAGTATTAATTATTTGGACATATAGAGGTGCTGTAAAAATTTGATACCAATTGGGTTCACCAAAATGGTACTTCTTTCACAACTATTCTCTCTGTCCAGAAATTTGCAAACATTCTAGAGGAATATTTGTTTAATGAATTGATCCCAAATTTGGTGGAGAGAAGTTACTTGGGTATGAGAATGATTTGATAAATTTTCAGGAAAAATGAAGCAACATAAAATGTACTTGTTTCACAATCTAAAAATATTAACAGAAGCAAAAATTTGATCCTGGGCTCACATAGGTCAAAGGATGGAGCTGACATTTGTAGGGGTGTTCTAATATGATCACATGAAGGAGTGTGCAAAATTTCAACTAATTTGGGTACTCCTAGCTAGCACTTCCTTCACAATGCCTTCTGTCTGACAGAAACTTCGAAAATTCACTGAGGGAGATTGGCTAGGCAAATAAAGTTGAATTTTGGCATGAGGCAATTATTTGGACATAAGAAAATGCCCAAATGGTTTGGGAGTAAACAAGATAGGGTACGTGGCACTTCCTTCATAGAAATCCACACTGGCCAGAAATTAAGAGTAATTATTGGAGAATTATTCTTGGGCAAGGAGAGGAAAGTTTGGGCATATTTGAGCAATATATGGCCCAAAGAAACTATGAGAATTATTTGTGGATTTTTGGATGGACAGAAATATAGGTTGCTTCAAAACCTAGGGCGGATAGGGTTATTCCTTTAATAGAAAAAGGAATATTCCCTAGAAAAAGATTTTAGGTTTTGGTCAAGGATTGAAGTGACATGATCTTGGCAAGGTTTTGAGAATGATGAGCCACTTGGGAGGGGGAATGAGGATAATTTCCCATGTGGCAAGGCCACAGAGCCACTCCAAAAAGAAAAATAGAGCAGAAACCAAATAAAATCAAAAGAAAAAGAAAAGGGCCAAAAGCCAGGGTGTTACAAAGCATCTTCCAATTGCTTCATTTGGTGAGTCAAAAATGGCATAGGAGTTGGTTGACACAAGTGCTAGACCGGCAACACCTTCATCTTGGGTATATTGAGAGTCAGAGTGATGGTCGGACTCGGATCCAAATACACATTCACCAACATGAGCTTGATGTCTTCGTTTTGTATAGCTCCTTGATGACTTGTCCTTCCTTCCCGATCCTTGCTTCTGCGAGAGGTTCTTCATTCATAACGATCATCTCTACTCCTTTCTCTTGGAGGTGATTCTTCTCTTCTACTTCTCCTATTAGGCGAGTCTTCTCTTCTTTTGTAGAGAGCCGTACACTCATTGGAGTAGTGTCCGGGTCTTCCACAATTGTAGTAATTACGCTCACGACTAGAAGATCTTTTGTCATTGTAGGACCTTGACTTGGAACTTCTTTCCTTGCTTCTACTCTTATAGAACTTGTTGAAGTTCTTCACCATTAGGCTCAATTCCTCATTGAAGACTTGTTTCTCACTTGATGATGTAGGAGCATCACATGAGGCTTTGTAAGCACCACTAGACTTGTTGTGAAGCCATTCTTTATCCTTGAGTAACATCTCATGAGCAACAATCCTTCCAATGACTTCGGTTGGCTTGAGATCTTTGTAATTGGGCATCATTTGGATCAATGTGCACACGGTATCATATTTTCCATCCAAGGATCTTAGGATCTTCTTGATGATGTATCTGTCGGTCATATCTTCACTTCCTAAGCTGGCAATCTCATTGGTGATGAGAGCAAGCCTAGAGTACATTTCAGTGACACCTTCACCATCCTTCATTTTGAACTTGTCAAGCTGACATTGAAGCACATCCAATTTGGATTCCTTCACGGAGTCGGTACCTTCATGCATATCAATCAAAGTATCCCAAATTTCCTTTGCATTCTCAAGACGGCGGATTTTGTTGAATTCTTAGGGGCACAATCCGTTGAAGAGGATATCACAAAGCTCGAGCATTGTATTGCAGCATCTTAAATTATTCCGCGGTAGCTTCACGATTCGGTTCTCTCCCATCGAAGAATTCACCTTGCAAGCCAATACACACAATAGCCCAAATGGCGGGGTTATGTCCAAGAATATGCATTTTCATCTTATACTTCCAACTAGCAAAATTAGTACCATATAAGTAAGGACCTCTACGGTGGTAATTTCCCTCGCTAGACGCCATACTCCCCCAGGTTGTGAAACCAAGGCTATGATCACCAGAGCTATGGAAATCAAGGCAAATGGAGACCAAAGCTCTGATACCACTTGTAGGATTAGACTACTTGACCAAATAAAAATCTAGCCTTTCCCAATTTTAAGTCTTGGCAGATTTTAGCAACTTATCACAAGTCAAGCAATCAACCTACACACGCAATTCTAATAGTATAGCATCGAAATGTAAATCATTTCATATGAAGGTAAAGGGGAGTAGTTTAGAGGGAGAAAACAAAATGTAGACATGGAGATTTTGGCGTGGTTCCGATAGGTGGTGCTATCGTACATCCTCGTTGATGGAGACTTGAACCCACGAAGGGTAACGGCTGCGCGAGTCCACGGAGGGCTCCACCCACGAAGGGTCCATGAAGAAGCAACCTTGTTTATCCCACCATGGTCATCGCCCACGAAGGACTTGCCTGACGAAGTAGGCGATCTCCTTGCCCATACAAACTCCTTGGTTCAACTCCACAATCTTGATGGAGGCTCCCAAGTGTCACCTAACCAATCTAGGAGACACCACTCTCCAAAAGGTAATAGATGGTGTGTTGATGATGAACTCCTTGCTCTTGTGCTTCAAATGATAGACTCCCCAACACTCAACTCTCTCTCATAGATTTGGATATGGTGGAAAGATGATTTGCGTGGAAAGCAACTCGGGGAAGGCTAGAGATCAAGATTGTTGTGGTTGGATTGGAATATCTTGGTCTCAACACATGAGTAGGTGGTTCTCTCTCCGAATGTGAGTAGTGGAAGTGTAGGCACGTTATGATGGCTCTCCTCACGAATGGAGGATGGGTGGAGGGGTATATATAGCCTCCACACAAAATCTAACCATTACACACAATTTACCAAACTCGGTGGGACCGAATACTAAAACTCGATCAGACCGATTTAGTTCAAAATGTGAATATTAGGCTTTTCGGTGGGACCGAGATGTCCACTCGGTGGGACCGATTGTGTTAGGGTTAGGGCATAACGTAATCTCGATGAGACCGATCACATGAACTCGCTGAGACTAATTTTTGTAATAGGCAAACAAAGAGTTGGTCAGGCAAACTCGGTGGCACCGATCGCTCATTTCAATGAGACCAAAATGTTACAAAAATGAAATAGAGAGTTTGCAGTGTGAACTCGGTGGGACCGATTGCTCATCTCGGTTATACCGGAACGTTATGAAGGGAAACAGAAAGTTTACAATCCCATCTCGGTGAGACCGAGATCCCTATCGGTGAGACCAAACTGATTAGGGTTTCTGGCTATGGCTATGTCAAATGAACTCGGTGGCGCCAAATAGATCAAATCGGTGGGACCGAGTTTTGCTTTTGGTTTGGGACATATGTGGATATGAGAAAGTGGTTGAGGGCTTTTGGAGCATATCACTAGGCATTTTGAGCAAGCAAGCCATTGAGCAACATCTCATCCCCTTTTAATAGTATCGACTATTCCTATGGACTCAATGTGATCTTGGATCACTAAAATGAAAATGTAGAGTCTGGAGCTTAAACCAATATGTGTCCATAGCATTTTGAGGGGTCCACATCTCTAGTCCATGGCATGCCAATCATTGAACTTTCTGAGAAGATTATCTTGAATGGATATTAGTTCAATGAGCTATATGTTGTTAATAATTACCAAAACCACCCAGGGATTAGTTGCACTTTCACTTGTCGGGAATCGATGTGCCGGGCAATCTCCTCATCTCCTTGTCGAAGCAAAGTTCATGGCAGGAACATGTAGCTTCATGCAGATGAGAATGAAAGCAGGATGCGATCCTATCTAGATGTATATGTAGATGCTCATGAAATGCTTATGTAGTGGTCTTGGAATGCTCATGCATGCATGAAAATCTTGGTCGGGGGCCCCCACAGCGCTTCTTTATTTTCTCTTGAAAAGGGTCATCGCATTGGCTTTGTACAAGGGGTTACATGCAGTTGAGGCAAGGCATGTACAAAAGGGTGTCTCCCAGGCAGGGCCTGACAGCCGCGCCTTACATGTAGAACTTGCGGAGATGCTGAATATTCCATTTGTTTTGCAACTGAGTGACATCTCCAGTCTCCAGACGGACTGCACCATGTCTGGTGACTCGTACTACACGGTAAGGGCCTTCCCACTTTGGTGACAACTTGTTTGTACCCTTGGCGGAGTGAACGCACCTAAGGACAAGGTCACCTTCCTCAAAACACCGGGCATGAACCCTGTGACTGATAGCGACGCGGGGCTTGCTGATAGTGTGCAGCACACGTACCAGCCCGGAGACGGTTCTCCTCGAGTAGCACAACGTCGTCACGCCGGTGCTAATATTGCGCTACTTCATCGTAGGCAAGCACTCGAGGCGACCCATAAATGAGTTCTGTGGGGATAACTGCTTCTGCCCCGTAGACCAGGGAGAAGGGAGTCTGCCTGGTAGCTCGGTTTGGTGTCATTCTGAGGGACCACAGAACTACCGGCAGCTCCTCGATCCATTGTCTGCCGTGCTTCTGCAGCATATAAAAGGTTTTTGTCTTGAGAACGTGCAAGACTTCAGCTTTCGCCCTCTCTTCTTGTCCATAGCTCTGTGGGTGTGCCATAGAGGCAAACAAGATCTTGCATCTGAGGGCATGAACAAATTGCATGAAGGCACGACTCGTGAACTGGGTGCCATTGTCGGTAATGAAACTTGCCGGAACCCCAAAATGACACACCAGATCTTTCAAGAACTTGATAGCTGACTGAGAAGTCACCTTTCTCACGGCAGTCACTTCCGACCACTTTGTAAACTTGTCGATAGCAACGAACAAGAATTTAAATCCCCCGATCGCTCGAGCGATGGGGCCGAGGATATCGAGCCATCAGACTGAAAATGGACATGATAGAGGGATTGTTTGAAGAGCTTGGGCAGGAAGGTGTGTTTTCTTGGAATGGAACTAGCAGGCTTCACATTTCGTGACTATCTTGACCACATCTTGGAGGGCTGTGGGCCAATAGAATCCTTGCGGGAATGCTTTCCCAACTAATGCCCTTGATCCAATGTGGGAGCCGCGCATTCCTTTGTGAATATCAGCCAGCAGTTCCTTTCCTTCTTCCCAGCAGACACACTTCAATTTCACACCGTTGGGCCTCCTTCTGTACAGTGTGTCGTCGACAAACTGGTACATACTAGCCCTCCAGGCTACTTTTTCAGCTATATCTTGGTCGCCGGGAAGCTCTCCGGTCTGGAGGAAGTGGATAATGTGCCTTGCCCAAGTTGGAGCCTGGGGCTTGGCAATGAGGACTAGAGGCACCTCCTCTACTGCGAGAGCACAGGCCTCGTTCGCGGGGTTCGTGGACCCGGCTAGAGGGGTGGTCTGGCAGGCTGTGAGGAGTCGTTTCTGGTAGGTTCTCTACCAGGAGAGGACAGCTCTACCGGGAGAGGCTTACTGGTGTCCAACTTTCTCCTTTTCCAGGCCATTGTTGGCGGGGATATGGAGGGTGAGTGAGATGGAGAACAAAAGTTCCTGGTTCCACAGGAAGCTTCTGCGCAGCACACTTTGACAAATGATCAGCAATGTTGTTTTCCGCACGGTGTATGTGCTATGTTAGCAATCCGTCAAAGTGCTCCTCCAGTGTCCTCGCTTCCTCTACGTATGCCTCCATCAATGGACTTTGATAATATTTGTTGACTTGTCTCACCACAAGCTGTGAATCTCCTCGAATGATCAACTTCTTAATTCCCAATTCAGCTGCAATTCCGAGCCCGGCAAGGAGCCCTTCATACTCTGTTGTATTGTTGGTTGCTTCTTTCTGGGCAAAATGCATTTGGACGACGTACTTCAAGTGCTCCCCGGAGCGGGCAACAAGAAGCATGCCAGCTCCGACACCTTGTAGGGAAAAAGCACCATCAAAATACATAATCCATTCTTGGGGTGATTCCTTGCCGGGAATAACTGTCTCTGTCACTTCCTCATCAGGGGTTGGCATCCATTCAGCAATAAAATCTGCTAATGCGCTGCTCTGAATAGTTGATGTGCTCTCAAACTTCAAACCAAAACTAGATAACTCCAAAGCCCACTCCACTATCCTACCAGTAGCCCCAGCGTTTCGGAGTATACTCTACAACAGGAAATGAGCGACAACCGTGATCTCATGGGCTTGGAAGTAGTGCCGCAGTTTCCTTGAGGCCATGATTAGACCAAAGATCAATTTTTGCACGCCAGAGTACCTCGATCAAGGCCCCTATAATAGGGAGCTAACGAAGTACACTAGGCGCTACACCACTTTCTTCCCTACCGCGTCCTTGGGGTTGCTCTTATTGCTGTGCTCATTGTTGTCCTGATCCATCTTTGACTCTGCCGGTCTCTGCTAACTCTCTGTCTCATCCACTTCTCGCTGTGCTACAAAGGCTGCACTAGCCACTTGGTTAGTTGCCGCTAAGTACAGCAGCAATGGCTCCTAGAGCTTGGGAGCAACCAAAGTAGGCACAGAGGACAAGTAGGCCTTCCACTCTCGCAAAGCTCCACCTGCTTCCGGGGTCCACTTCATAGGCCCTGCCTTTTTCAAAATTTTGAAGAATGGCAGGGTCCGCTCGGTGGACTTGGAGATGAATCTGCTTAGCGCAACAATGCATCCTGTCAGACGCCTCACATCCTTAACTATCCTTGGCGCTTGGATCTGCTCGATAGCCTTGATCTTGTCGAGGTTGGCTTCGATGCCGCAATGGTATACGAAGTACCCAAGCAACTTGCCGGAGGGAACAACAAATACACAGTTCTCTGGGTTGAGGTTCAAATTGATCTTGCGCAGATTATCAAATGTCTCCTCCAAATCCTGGATAAGGGTGGCTCTATCTTTTGTCCTGACCACAATCACATCCATATAAGCTTCTATGTTTTTGTGCAGCTGTGGCTCAAAAGCAATCTAGACTACCCTTGCAAAAGTGGACTCAGCACTCTTTAATCCGATTGGCATGCGGACAAAGCAGTACATACCACATGGAGTAATGAACGATGTCTTCTCTTCATCTTCCTTGGACATGAACATTTGGTGATACCTAGAATATGCATCCAGAAAGGAGAGTAGATCACAACCTGAAGTGGAATCCCCAATCTTGTCAATACGCGGCAAGGGAAATGGGTCCTTCGGGCAAGCTTTGTTCAGATCCGTAAAATCTATGCAAAGCCTCCACTTCCCGTTAGCCTTCCGGACTACCACTGGATTTGCCAACCATGTCGGATGCAACACTCCTTTGACCAAACCAGCTGCTTCAAGCTTCTTGATCTCTTCTGCAATGAACTGCTGCCTCTCCAAGGCCTGCTTCCAGACTTTCTACTTGATAGGTCGGGCATGTGGGCAGACAGCAAGGTGGTGCTCGATTACTTCCCTGGGAACTCTAGGGATATCAGATGGTTGCCAGGCAAACACATCGATATTCACCCGTTGGAAGGCAAAGGGCACGCTTTCCTATTTGTCATCGAGGGTGGAGCTGATAGTAAAGTTACCATGAATGCCAGCAAGCCCTGCTAGTACCTTCTTCACTTGGGATGCAGCAACCTTGGATCTCTTGCTGTTGGAATACTCCGGCATGTCATCAACTGGTGCCGTGCACTCAGTGGGGGCACGCTTCCCAGAATCTTTGTAGGAGGTCCTACAATCCCTCTTTCTTCCTTTGTTTTCCTTGGTGGGAACTACTGCTGCCGCTGCATCTGCCGCAATTGTGTCCCGGACTCCCGGTACATCTTGTCCACACAAATGATTGCATCCTTCTCATCTGATGGGATGATGAGGACTCCTAGTGGCCTGATGTCTCCAATGTATCTATAATTTATGAAGTATTCATGCTACTATTTTATTATTCTTGGGTGTTCAACAATCATTTTATAGCAACTTTATATCATTTTTTGGACTAACCTATTGATCCAGTGCCCAGTGCCAGTTGCTATTTTTCGCTTGTTTTTTACATCGCAGGAAATCAATATCAAACGGAGTCCAAACACCGTGAAATTTACGGAGGTTTTTTTGGACCAGAAGGAACCCAATGGGCCAGAGCTGCTCCTAGGGGGTGCCCCGAGGGGGGCACAACCCACCAGGGTGCGCCAGGGCCCGCTGGCGCACCCAGGTGGGTTGTGCCCACCTCAGTGGCCTCCCTTACCCCTTCTTTGCACTATAAATTCCGAAATATTCCGAAACCATTCGGGGTTAACCTAGATCAGAAGTTCATCTTCCGCAAGGGCTCTGTAGTCACCGAAAACTAATCTAGACTGGTTCCGGCACCCTGCCGAAGGGGGGAATCATCTCTGGTGGCCATCTTCATCATCCCGGCGGCCACCACGATGAGTAGGGAGTAGTCCACCCTCTGGGCTGAGGGTTTGTACTAGTAGCTATGTGTTTAATCTATTTGTCTCTCGTGATCTATATCATGGGCTTTGTTAATATAGTTGGATCATATGATGTTTCTCCCCTCTATACTCTTGTTGTGATGAATTAAATCTTTACCCTTTGAAGTTTTGTCTTGTCGGATTGAATATTCAGAGATGAGAACACATGCTATATGTCTTGCGGTATGAATACTTGAGGTGACAATTAGGGTATCTTATTGATACACTTGATATATGTTAGGGCATTCAACTAGCGGATTCCCATGGTGATATTGGGCTAATCTATGCATAGAGGTTGATGCACGTTTTTTCTTCGATGAAAATTTTGCGGTCTCTTTATAGTTCTTTGTGTGGATTGAGTATTATGAATATGAACTTGCTTTGGTGTTATCTTAATATGGACTCTAGGATAGATCGAACGGAAAAAATAGCTTTCCGTTATTTTAGTACGGACTATTGAATAGATTGAGCGGAAAGAATAGCTTTGAGGTGGTGTAGTACCCTACAAACAATCCTATCTTTTGTTCCCCGCTAATATCGTGAGTGATTCTTCGTTACAATTTGAGGGATAATCATATGATCCAACTATGCTAGCGCTGTTGAGAGATTGCACTAGTGAAAGTACGGACCCTAGGCCTTGTTTTTAAGCATTGAATGAAGGAAATGTGCCCTAGAGGCAATAATAAAGTTATCATTCATGCTAGAATTGTATTAACCGGAAACTTAGTACATGTGTGAATACATAGACAAATAGAGTGTCACTAGTATGCCTCTGCTTGACTAGGTCGTTGAATCAAAGATGGTTAAGATTCCAAACCATAGACATGAGTTGTCATTTGATTAACGGGATCACATAATTAGAGAATGACATGATTGACTTGACCCATTCTGTTAGTTTACCACTTGATCGTTTTAGTTTACTGCTATTGCTTTCTTCATGACTTATACATTTTCCTATGACTATGAGATTATGCAACTCCCGATTACCGGAGGAACACTTTGTGTGCTACCAAACGTCACAACGTAACTGGGTGATTATAAAGGTGCTCTACAGGTGTCTCCAATGGTACTTGTTGAGTTGGCATAGATCAAGATTTTGATTTGTCACTCCGATTTGTCACTCAGATTGTATTACTATATCTTTGGGCCCTCTCGGTAATGCACATCACTATAAGCCTTGCAAGCAATGCAACTAATGATTTGGTTGCGGGATGATGTATTACGGAACGAGTAAAGAGACTTGCCGGTCACGAGATTGAGCTAGGTATTGAGATACCGACGATTGAATCTCGGGCAAGTAACATACCGATGACAAAGGGAATAGCGTATGTTGTTATGTGGTTTTACCGATAAAGATCTTCATAGAATATGTAGGAGCCAATATGAGCATCCAGGTTCCGCTATTGGTTATTGACCAGAGACGTGTCTCAGTCATGTCTACATAGTTCTCGACCCGTAGGGTCCGCACGCTTAACGTTCGGTGACGATTGGTAATATGAGTTTATGTGTTTTGATGTACCAAAATTAGTTCGGAGTCCCAGATGAGATCAGGGACATGACGAGGAGTCTCGAAATGGTCGAGACGTAAAGATCGATATATTGGACGACTATATTCGGACATCGGAAAGGTTCCGAGTGATTCGGGTATTTTTCGGAGTACCGGAGAGTTACGGGAATTCGCCGGGGAGTATATGGGCCTTATTGGGCTTTAGGGGAAAGAGAGAGGGGAGGCTGCACCCCCCCAAGGCTTAGTCCGAATTGGACTATGGGGAGGGGCTGCGCCCCCTCCTTCCTTCTCTTCTCTTTTCCATTTCCTTCTCTCCTACTCCTACTACATGGAAGGGGGTAATCCTACTCCCGGTGGGAGTAGAACTCCCCAGGGGGTGCCATAGTAGAGGGCCGGCCCTCCCCCTCCTCCACTCCTTTTTATACAGGGAAGGGGGGCACCCTAGGACACACAAGTCGATTGTTCCAAGCCGTGTGCGGTGCCCCCCTCCACCTTAATCCACCTCGATCATATCGTAGCGGTGCTTAGGTGAAGCCCTGCGTCGGTAGCAACATCATCACTATCATCATGCCATCGTGCTGACGGAACTCTCCCGTGAAGCTCTGCTGGATCTGAGTTCGTGGGATGTCATCGAGCTGAACGTGTGCTAAACTCGGAGGTGCCGTACGTTCGGTACTTCGATCGGTCGAATCGTGAAGACATACGACTACATCAACCGCATTCTCATAACTCTTCCGCTTATGGTCTACGAGGGTACGTGGACGATACTCTTCCCTGTCATTGCGATGCATCGCCATGATATTGTGTGTGCGTAGGAAATTTTTGAAATTACTACGTTCCCCAACAGTGGCATCCGAGCCAGGTTTATGCATAGATGCCATATGCACGAATAGAACACAAAGGAGTTGTGGGCGTGGGTATATACATATTGCTTGCCATCACTAGTTGATTCTTGATTCAGCGGCATTGTTGGATGAAGCGGCCCAGAGCGATATTACGCGTACGCTTACGCGAGACTGGTTCTACCGACGTGCTTCGCACACAGGTGGCTAGTGGGTGTCTGTTTCTCCAGCTTTAGTTGAATCGGATTCGATGAATAGGGTTCTTTCTGAAGATCAAAAATCAATCACTATACTGCGTTGTGGTTTTTGATGCGTAGGTAAGAACGGTTCTTGCTTAGCCATAGCATCCACATAAAACTTGCAACAACAAAGTAGAGGATGTCTAACTTGTTTTTGCAGGGCATGTTGTGATGTGATATGGTCAAGACGTGATGAGATATAAATTGTTGTATGAGATGATCATGTTTTGTTAAAGTTATCGGCAACTGGCACAAGCCTTATGGTTGTCTCTTTATTGCATAAGATGCAAGTGCCATGTAATTGCTTTACTTTATCGCTATTCGATAGCAATAGTTGCAAAAGCAATAGTTGGCGAGACGACCATGTGACGACACATTGATAGAGATCAATATGATGGAGATCATGGTATCATGCTGGTGACGATAGAGATCATGAAGGTACTTTGGAGATGGAGATCAAAGGCGCAAGATGATCATGGCCATATCATGTCACATATTTTGATTGCATGTGATGTTTATCTTTTATGCATCTTATTTTGCTTAGATCGACGGTAGCATTATAAGATGATCTCTCACTAAATTTCTAGGTACAAGTGTTCTCCCTGAGTATGCACCGTTGCCAAAGTTCGTCGTGTCGAGACACCACGTGATGATCGGGCATGATAAGATCTACGTTCACATACAATGGGTGCAAGCCAGTTTTGCAGACGCAGAAATACTTAGGTTAAACTTGACGAGCCTGGCATATGCAGATATGGTCTCAAAACACTAGAGACCGAAAGGACGAGTGTGATGATCGGACATGATCAACATAGTGATATTCACCACTGAAAACTACTCCATCTCATGTGATGATCGGACATGGTTTAGTTGATTTGGATTACGTGATCATTTAGATGACTAGAGGGATGTCTATCTAAGTGGGAGTTCGTAGGTAATATGATTAATTGAACTTTAATTTATCATGAACTTAGTCCTGGTAGTATTTGCATAACTATATTGTACATCAATAGCTCGCGATGTAGCTCCCCGTTTATTTTGATATGTTCCTGAGAAAAACTAAGTTGAAAGATGTTAGTAGCAATGATGCAAATTGGATCTGTGATCTGAGGATTATCCTCATTGTTGCACAGAAGAATTATGTCCTTGATGCACCGCTAGGTGACAGACAGATTGCAGGAGCAGATGTAGATGTTATGAACGTTTGGCGAGCGAGCTCGCTAAGATGACTAATTGACAGTTTAGTGCACCATGCTTTATGGCTCAGAACCGGGACTTCAAAAATGTTTTGAACGCCATGGAGCATATAAGATGTTCCAAGAGTTGAAATTAGTATTTTAGACTCATGCCCATGTCGAAAGGTATAAGGCCTTTGAGAATTACTTTGCCTACAAAATCGAGGAGAATAGCTCAGCTAGTGAGCATGTGCTCAAAATGTCTGAGTTCTACAATCACTTGAATCAAGTGGGAGTTAATCTTTCATATAACATAGTGATTGACAGAATTCTCTAGTCACTATCACCAAGTTACTAGAACTTCGTGATGAACTATAATATGCAAGGGATAACGGAAACGATTCCCAAGCTCTTCATGATACGGAAATTGAAGAAGGTAGAAATCAAGAAAAGCATCAAGTGTTGATGGTTGACAAGACCACTAGTTTCAAGAAAACGGCAAAGAGAAGAAGGGGAACTTCAAGAAGAACGGCAAGCAAGTTGCTGCTCAAGTGAAGAAGCCCAAGTCTAGACCTAAGCCTGAGACTAAGTGCTTCTACTTCAAAGGGACTGGTCACTGGAAGCAGAACTACCCCAAGTATTTGGCGGATAAGAAGGATGGCAAAGTGAACAAAGGTATATTTGATATACATGTTATTGATGTGTACTTTACTAGTGTTTATAGCAACCCCTCAGTATTTGATACTAGTTCAGTTGCTAAGATTAGTAACTCGAAACGGCAGTTGTAGAATGAACAGAGACTAGTTAAGGGTGAAGTGACGATGTGTGTTGAAGTGGTTCCAAAATTGATATGATCATCATCGCACACTCCCTTTACCTTCGGGATTAGTGTTGAACCTAAAATAAATGTTATTTGGTGTTTGCGTAAAGCATAATATGATTGGATCATGTTTATTGCAATACGGTTATTCATTTAATTGTTATTCTATTTACATGAATAAAACCTTCTGTGGTCATACATCCAAGGCGAATGGTTTATTGAATCTCGATCATAGTGATACACATATTCATAATATTGAAGCCAAAAGATGCAAAGTTAATAATGATAGTGCAACCTATTCGTGGCACTGCCGTTTAGGTCATATTGGTGTAAAGCGCATGAAGAAACTACATGCTGATGGGATGTTGGAATCACTTGATGCTTGCGAACCATGCCTCATGGGCAAGATGACTAAGACTCCGTTCTCCAGCACAATGGAGCGAGCAACTGACTTGTTGGAAATAATACATACTGATGTATGCGGTCCGATGAGTGTTGAGGCTCCCGGCGGGTATCGTTATTTTCTGACCTTCAAAGATGATTTGAGCAGATATGGGTATATATACTTGATGAAACATAAGTCTGAAACATTTGAAAAGTTCAAAGAATTTCAGAGTGAAGTGGAAAAACATCATAACAAGAAAATAAAGTTTCTGTGATCTGATCGTGGAGGAGAATATTTGAGTTACGAGTTTGGTCTTCATTTGAAACAATGCAGAATAGTTTCGCAACTCACGCCACCTGGAACACCAGCATAATGGTGTGTCCGAACGTCATAACCGTACTTTATTAGATATGGTGCGATCTATGATGTCTCTTACCGATTTTCACTATCATGTTGGGGTTATGCATTAGAGACAGCTGCCTTCATGTTAAATAGGGCACCATCTAAATCCGTTGAGACGACACCATATGAACTGTGGTTTGGCTAGAAACCTAAGTTGTCGTTTCTTAAAGTTTGGGGCTGCGATGCTTATGTGAAAAAGTTTCAACCTGATAAGCTCGAACCCAAATCAGAGAAATGTGTCTTCATAGAATACCCAAAGGAAACTGTTGGGTACACCTTCTATCACAGATCCAAAGGCAAGATCTTTGTTGCTAAAAGTGGATCCTTTCTAGAGAAGGAGTTTCACTCGAAAGAAGTGAGTGGGAGGATTGTAGAACTTGATGAGGTAACTGTACCTGCTCCCGAATTGGAAAGTTGTTCATCACAGATATCAGTTCTAGTGATCTCTACACCAATTAGTGAGGAAGCTAATGATGATGATCATTAAACTTCAGATCAAGTTACTACCGAACCTCGTAGGACAACCAGAGTATGGTCCGCACCAGAGTGGTACGGTAATCCTTTCTAGAAGTCATGTTACTAGACCATGATGAACCTAAAAACTATGAGGAAGCGATGATGATCCCAGATTCCGCGAAATGGCTTGAGGCCATGAAATCTGAGATGGGATCCATGTATGAGAACAAAGTATGGACTTTGATTGACTTGCCCGATGATCGACGAGTCATTGAGAATAAATGGATCTTCAAGAGGAAGATGGACGCTGATAGTAATGTTACTATCTATAAAGCTAGACTTGTCGAAAAAGGTTTTTGACAAAGTTCAAGGTGTTGAGTACGATGAGATTTTCTCACTTGTAGCGATGCATAAGTCTGTCCAAATCATGTTAGCAAATTGCCACATTTTATGAAATCTGGCAAATGGATGTCAAAACTACATTCCTTAATGAATTTCTTAAAGAAGAGTTGTATATGGTGCAACCATAAGGTTTTGTCGATCCTAAAGGTGCTAACAAAATGTGCAAGCTCCAGTGATCCATCTATGGACTAGTGCAAGCATCTCGGAGTTGGAATATACACTTTGATGAGTTGATCAAAGCATATGGTTTTATACAGACTTGTGGTGAAGCCTGTATTTAAAAGAAAGTGAGTGGGGGCACTACAACATTTCTGATAAGTATATGTGAATGACATATTGTTGATCGGAAATAATGTAGAATTTTCAAGAAAGCATAAAGGAGTGTTTGAAAAGAGTTTTTCAAAGAAAGTCCTTGGTGAAGCTGCTTACACATTGAGCATCAAGATCTATAGAGATAGATCAAGACGCTTGATAAGTTTTTTCAGTGAGTACATACCTTGACAAGATTTTGAAGTAGATCAAAATGGAACAGTCAAAGAAGGAGTTCTTGCCTGTGTTGCAAGGTGTGAAGTTGAGTAAAGACTCAAAACCCGACTACAACAGAAAATAGAAAGAGAATGAAAAGTCATTCCCTATGCCTCAGTCATAGGTTCTATAAAGTATGCTATGCTATTTACCAGTCCTATTGTATACCTTAGCATGATTCTCGCAAGGGAGTACAATAGTGATCTAGGAGTAGATCACTGGACAGCGGTCAAAATTATCCTTAGAGGACTAAGGAAATATTTCTCGGTTATGGAGGTGATAAAAAGAGTTCGTTGTAAAGAGTTACGTCGATGCAAGATTTGTACATCAATCTAGATGACTCTAAGTCTCGATCTGGATACATATTGAAAGTGGGAGCAATTAGCTAGAATAGCTAGGTGCAGAGCATTGTAGACATTGAAATTTATGAAATACATATGAATCTGAATGTTGCAGACCCATATACTAAACTTCTCTCACAAACAAAACATGATCACTCTTTGGGTGTTAACCACATAGCGATGTGAACTTGATTATTGACTCTAGTAAACCTTTTGGGTATTAGTCACATGGAGATGTGAACTAATCACATAAAGATGTGAACTAGATTATTGACTCTAGTGCAAGTGGGAGACTGAAGGAAATATGCCCTAGAGGCAATAATAAAGTTATTATTTATTTCCTTATATCATGATAAATGTTTATTATTCATGCTAGAATTGTATTAACCGGAAACTTAGTACATGTGTGAATACATAGACAAACAGAGTGTCACTAGTATGCCTCTACTTGACTAGCTCGTTGAATCAAAGATTTTTAAGTTTCCTAACCATAGACATGAGTTGTCATTTTATTAATGGGATCACATCATTAGAGAATGATATGATTGACTTGATGCATTCCGCTAGCTAAGCACTTGATCATTTTAGTTTACTGTTATTGCTTTCTTCATGACTTATACATGTTCCTATAACTATGAGATTATGCAACTCCCGATTACAGGAGGAACACTTTATGTGCTACCAAACGTCACAACGTAACTGGGTGATTATAAAGGTGCTCTACAGGTGTCTCCAGTGGTACTTGTTGAGTTGGCATAGATCGAGATTAGGATTTGCACTCCGATTGTCGGAGAGGTATCTCTGGGCCCTCTCGGTAATGCACATCACTATAAGACTTGCAAGCAATGCAACTAATGAGTTGGTTGCAGGATGATGTATTACGGAATGAGTAAAGAGACTTGCCGGTAACGAGATTGAGCTAGGTATTGAGATACCGACGATCGAATCTCGGGCAAGTAACATACCGATGACAAAGGGAACAACATATGTTGTTATGCGATTTGACCGATAAAGATCTTCGTAGAATACATAGGAGCCAATATGAGCATCTAGGTTCCGCCATTGGTTATTGACCAAAGACGTGTCTCAGTCATCTCTACATAGTTCTGGAACCTGTAGGGTCCGCACGCTTAACGTTCGGTGACGATCGGTAATATGAGTTTATGTATTTTGATGTACCAAAGGTAGTTCAGAGTCCTGGATTAGATCAGGGACATGACGAGGAGTCTCGAAATGGTCGAGACATCAAGATTAATATATTGGACGACTATATTCGGACATCGGAAAGGTTCTGAGTGATTCGGGTATTTTTCGGAGTACCGGAGGATTACGGGAATTCGCCAGGGAGTACATGGGCCTTTTTGGGCTTTAGGGGAAAGAGAGAGGGGAGGCTGCACGCCCCCCATGGCTTAGTCCGAATTGGACTAGGGGAAGGGCTGCGCCCCCTCCTTCCTTCTCTTCTCTTTTCCCTTTCCTTCTCTCCTACTCCTACTACATGGAAGCGGGGAATCCTACTCCCAGTGGGAGTAGGACTCCACAGGGCGCGCCATAGGAGAGGGCTGGCCCTTCCCCTCCTCCCCTCCTTTATATACCGGGAAGGGGGGCACCCTAGGACACACAAGTTGATTGTTCCAAGCCATGTGCGGTGCCCCCCTCCACCATAGTCCACCTCGATCATATCGTAGTGGTGCTTAGGTGAAGCCCGGTGTCGGTAGCAACATCATGACCGTCATCGCGCCATTGTGCTGACGGAAATCTCCCGTGAAGCTCTGCTGGATCGGAGTTCGTGGGACGTCATCGAGCTGAACGTGTGCTGAACTCGGAGTTGCCATACGTTCGGTACTTGGATCGGTCGGATCGTGAAGACGTACGACTACATCAACCGCGTTCTCATAACGCTTCCGCTTACGGTCTATGAAGGTACGTGGACGATACTCTTCCCTCTCGTTGATATGCATCACCATGATCTTGCGTGTGCGCAGGAAATTTTTGAAATTACTATGTTCCCCAACATTGAAACACCGTTTTTGTGCCCGTTTACTATTTTCTACCTTACTGTTTTTTATTCAGATTACAAAAATATATTTCTACCATCCTTATTACACTTTTATCACCATCTCTTCGCCGAACTAGTGCACCGATACAATTTGCCATTGTATTGGGTATGTTGGGGACACAAGAGATTTCTTGTATTTGGTTGCAGGGTCGTTTGAGAGAGACCATCTTCATCCTACACCTCTCACAGATTGATAAACATTACGTCATCCACTTGAGGGAAAATTTCTACTATCCTACAAAACTCTGCGCTTGGAGGCCCAACACGTGTCTACAAGAATAAAGTTGCGTAGTAGACATCAATCTCTTTTCTGGCGCCGTTGCCGGGGAGGTGAGTGCTTGAAGGTATATATTTAGATCTTGCAACTGAATCTTTTAGTTTCTTGTTTTATCACTAGTTCTGTTGTAAAAATAAAACAATAAAAAATGCAATTTAGGTTGCATCCTATTATTGATCATCTTTATAATATCATTCTTGAAAATGATTGTTCGGAAAATTGTGCTCAATTGTTAGAAGAAGTCAATAAAATGCATGGCACAAAATATTTGAATGATGAGCATGAGTGCAATGTTGTTAATATGAATTCTTTGAATATCCAAAATGCTAATGATGATTGCACAAGTCATGACAAAAATGTTTCTTACAAGCATGTCAGTTTTTGCGGAGTGAATTGGGAGTGCAATTGCGCACCAAAAATGGAAGATAGATTTTGTAAGAAGCATAAATATTTACAAATGGGAAATTTGCTAGAGAGGCTAGATGATTGTGCTGAAAGATTTAATTTTTCTCGCCATCCTTGTGAACTCTGCAATGAACATGGTCGTTTAAATCTCCAATGCAAATTCTTTCATGATCAAATCGTGTCCAAAAATTGTGTAACTTGATTACCCTTGAGCATCATAAAGAGCTTACTCTTCTTTTGGGGTATGAAGAAATGAAACGTATAACTAAGGGTATTCCAAAATTTAACCTCGGGAGATTTCTTGATTTTGATCTAGAAGCCAACTATCTAAAGACAAGAAAACAATTAGAATATGAAGACAGTACTAATTAAAGGGAAAATATTTCCCAATACCCTCCTAGTGTTTATTATGATGAATCAGGTAACGAGGAGGAGCTTCCTATCCAATCAATCTATTCAACAAGAAGCTTGAAAGAATTAATTAAACCCACACATGGTGTTGTGAAGAAGAAGAACAAAAGAAGAAAGAATATAGGTAAAAATGTATCTCTCCCAAATAATGTTGCTCCCATCATCATCGTGCCTCATGAAAGTGAATCAAACATGTTGATGGAGGATGAAGATATTGATGATGATTTTGTTATGCCTATTGCTTGTTGTGATGATTATGATTGGGAAGAATATGATAATAATGTTTGCTGTACAATTGGTGTCATTCATGCTATTGATAAGAATGATTGTGATGATATGCAAAACCACAAGCTTGGGATGCTATGTTTGATTAGTGTGATCTGTTTGAAGATTTATTTGCTGGAAATAATACTTGTCCTAAGCATGGGGATGCTTTGCTTAATGAATATAATCCTTTGATTCCTTCTACTTTTGATAAGAAATTTTTTTATGAGGATAGCATGCCTCCTATTTATGATGATTACATTGATGAAAGTGGGTTTGGAAGAGCGTCAACTCTAGGGCTGTCAGGACCCCGATTCCAGGTCACACTAATCTAGCCTCTAACACCTCATATCACTTTGCGGCCTCACGCACGGTATCCCCACGGGTGTCTCCTTACCATGGTCGGGGACCGTTTGCGCCTTTTGGCTCACGTATATGATAGTGTCGCTAGCATCCATATGACAGAGAACCCGGGTGGACATGGATAGTCATGAACCCAAAGCGGCACAAACTTACGGGGACAGGCATTCATGAATCAACATCGAGCATGTCAATCAACAGCAAGTGAATCCTTGCTGTAGCACTGGGCTAACAGGACTCCGGTGAACCAGGCTGTAGCAGGCTAGGCAGGACTCCGGTGAACCGGGCTGTAGCGGACTAGTATGGCTCATGGAAGCACTAGACTACATTTCCCCATAAGAGAGGCTGCCAAGGATAAACAACTAGATTGTCGGACCCCACACATACCAAGCATTTCAATCATATACACAATATGCTCGATATGTGTAAATACAACATGGCATCACAAAAAAACTCTACAACTCAAGTACTTTATTTAAAGGCTCCGGAGAGCCATACATAACAAGTTAATACAGGTAGGGGTCACATGACCCGACACTCAAGTCATACAAGCATACAAGCACATGCGGAAGCAAACTAGTCCGAGTACAGACACTAGAAAGGAAGAAGGCTTGACGAAGCCTGTCTATCTACATAGGGCCCTCCATGGCCAGAATCACCACCTGGGTGGCAACACTAGTAGAAAACGGAGCTTTAAAACCTGTTCGTAAGGGCCTTTAGTGCCGGTTCCATAACCGGCACTAATTGGTGGGCACTAAAGCCCCCCCTTTAGTACCGGTTCGGCACGAACCGGTGCTAAAGTGCCACCACGTGGCGTGAGCTCGCACCCTGGTATGGGGGACCTTTAGTACCGGTTGGTGTTTTTGAATTTTTTTTTGAATTTTTTTTTGAAAATTTTGGAATTTTTTTTTGAATTTTTTTCGATTTTTAATTTTTCTGAATTATTTGGTGATTTAGTCTCTAATCACCTCTCTTAACTGCTTAAGTGTGGATCACTCATTCCAAATCATCTAACTTCCCGACCGGTCACCCATCCCTCTCACTACTCCAGCCCGAGCACGCTTAACTTTCGGGTCTATTCTCCTTTGTTTCCAAGTCTGCACTTGTTGTTTTCCTGACAATAGTAAGATGCCAATCCTATTAACCCTCGGGAGTTTAGCTTGAGCATGAAGTCACACATTTCACTGTTTGAGTTTGAAACTATTATTCTAAAAAAAACAATAATTATTTAGTAACACTAATATTTCATGAATAAGTTTGACCACAGTTTGACCATAGTTTGACCAGATTTGACCAAAATTCAAAAAATTGAAATAATTATTTAGTAACACTAATATTCTTGAATAATTATGTAGTAACATTAATACTTCTTGAATAAGTAGTTTGACCAGATTTAACAATTTTTTTAAAAAAACTGAAATTTGACCATATCTTTTTTTCCTTTTGGAATTTGAGGATTCTAAAAAATTGCAAACAGGTCGTAGGCCGTCTCCATTGGATGCGGATTTTCGTGCTGAATTTTTTGATATATTATACGTTTTTTCCGACATCGTATGCAAAAGTTATAGGCGTTTTACATTTTCCCTACACTTTTTGCAAAACATGTCCAAATTTAAGTTTTCAAATTTTCCTAACTAGTAGATGTAGTAATATAACTACCTCTCAAAGGATTTTATTTTTTGAAGTTTTTATCATTTTCTTTTGATTTTTTCAGAACTGAAATGGCGACACACGGGGGGGGGGGGTAGAGTTTGAAAATTGCCCTATAGTGTCGGCTTGTGTCACAAACCGGTACTATAGGTCAGACCCCTTTAGTACCGGTTCGTGGCACAAACCGGTACTAAAGGTTAGCCCTTTAGTACCGGTTTGTGCCACGAACCGGTACTAAAGGTGATCGTGGCGCCCCAGCCTGACGCCAGCCTACCATCACCCCTTTAGTACCGGTTCGTGGCACGAACCGGTACTAAAGGTTCAACACGAACCGGCATTAATGCATAGTCGTTTGAACTGGCACTAATGGTACCATTAGTGCCGGCTCAAATTCAAACTGGCACTAATGTGCTTCACGTTTGACCCTTTTTCTACTAGTGCAAGTCACTCATCGACGCCGAGGTCTACGTAAAACCCATCGGAGGGGGCAGTGTTGTCGTCCAAAAACAGTAATTAAAGCAACATGAGTACAAAGGTACTCAGCAAGACTTACAACAGATCCTACTATACATGCTCATTCTCAAGAAGGTGGTGGAGTTATTGCAGCAAGCCAACTTTGACTCTTGGCTAAGCTATCCTACGATACACCACTTGTAAAATAGTTTTCGCACACGAGTCCACTAATCACCAACACAATACTCCATCATGGATCCTCCCTCGCCATCCTACGAGAGGGCCATCCTCGGTACTAATACATATCTTGAGTCTTTTAGTAGTAACCATTAACTTGTCTAGGAACTGTATAAGCGACCAAGTAGCTCTTTATCGCGGACGCAGCTATTCGAATAGTTTTATACCCTGCAGGGATGTACTTCGTCACACATGTTTCCACCACTTAGCGTCTGCAGACGACATGTGCTCGGCAGACTTCAAGCGAAAGCCGACGTGGGTGTAGACCACGACCTGAGTAACCACACAAGTCTCTAGTCTAGGTCTATCGCCTATTCAGGTTCCATCTGCAAGGAAATCTGGCCAGGGTGTCCTCAATGGTCCCAAACGATGTGTGCAGGGTTCCCGAGACACCAAACGGGTGACTCGGTACACCGGGCCACGAGCCTACCGCATCACAGCCCACCCCTAAGGTCAATGCTGCGCACGGCCTCCAGCAACTACAAACACCAGAAACTACTTGCAACTCCTGGACAGAGGACGAGAGGGGCCAGTAAGTCGAGCGGGGTCATATTTCAGGGCCCAATGTGTGGTAGTAGTTGAATCTTAAATCATGCATACATATCTCAGATCTTAAGGACGGCCTCAATGAAGCAACCCACCATGTACTCCTACATGGCCTCTCATCGATACCTTTACCAAAACATGTTCAACACTTCACTCTTATTACCGACACAACCTTTCACTCTAGTTCATCACCCCGATGAGCCAGACCTGACACGACTCTAAGCATAGAAAGCATAGCAAGGTAGGAAACACATACATAGCTCAATCAACTCCTACACATGCTAGTGGATTTCATCTAGTTACTGTGGCAATGACAAGTCATGCAGAGGATAAGGGTTCAACTACCGCAGCACACAACAGTTTGAAGCGTTGTTGTCGTAATGCAGTAAAATAGAGCAGGAGCGAGAACATGGGATTGCATCGATATGATCAATGGGGCTACTTGCCTGATGGAGTAGTAGTAGGGTACTGCCCTTCAGTCGGATAATCGAAGGTATCCTCGGAGGCAGAACCTACCACGAAAGACACCATAGAACACAATCATCACATGGCAATATGCAACAATATGATGCATGCTATGACATGGCAATATGATGTGTCCTGGCTAATGCATTGTAAAACATGTTGGTTTGAGTCTATTTGAATCAAAGGTTCAAATGGAAGCTCATGTTATTAAGTCATATGAGTGCATTAGCTTGTTTCACCTAAACAGCAACGTTAAAGTGTTCTGTCATGCATGAAACAATCACAGATGGAAAGATTGAATTTTTCTGAACAAATTTCATATATAAATCTTTGCATTTGGAGTTATCGATTAAAAGTTATGAATTTTTGAAGTTTGAAGTATTTTTTGGAATTTCCTGTATAAAAGTAAATCCAGAAAATAGTTATTGCGTCAGCAGTGAATCATGGTGACGTCAGCGGTCAACGGAGCCGGTCCAGGTCAAACCTGACCAGTGGGACCCCCGTGTCAGTGTAATTAGCCTAACTAATTTTTAGTTAGGACTAAACCTAGCCTAATTAGCAGACGGGCCCCACCTATCATGGACTCAGGGGGATTCAAGCTGGGCCCACACGGAGTCAACCAAGGTCAAACGGGGTCAAACTCGCCGGTATTTAGCCGCCGGCAAGGCCAGACGCGGCGGGGCAGTGCGGGTTTTGCACTCCGACGACCAAATGGATGGCGGAGACCTCCTACGCGTAGCTGGGAGCAAGTCGCGTCGAGTGGTGGCAGTGGTGGACCTCGGGGTGGTCGGAAACGACGCCGGCGACGACCTTGGCTGTCGCCGGAGTTCGGGCGAGGTCGAACCCGAGGCTACGGGGCACGGTGAGGCGCGTGGGGTGGTGCGTTAGGCTCCTACGAGTGCGGTGAAGACGGTGACATGCCCGGAATCAAGCCCAAGTGGCTGTGGCCACGATGACGACGTGCGGTGGCGGAGGCGGGTGCGGCCGATCTCGGTGTGGTTGCTACGAAGCGCGAGAGCAAGGACGGGAGGGATGGAGAGGTGCAGCAGCTCACGGCGAACACGAGGGTGTAGACGACGCAGTCGGGGACGAGCTGGTGCGGCGGAGACGGCGAGGGGGATCTGCGGCGGCGTTCGGTTAAGACGAGCTCGATGGAGACGAGGGGGAGCGTGCGAGCGCTCGGGGCTCGGCTTGCTCGAAGGAGAGGAGGGCGGTGGAGCTTCTAGACATGGTGGCGCAGCGCGAGGACGACGGAGAACGCGGCTACGTCGACGGTGCGGCGTCAGGGGCGTCGGCCATGGCGGGAGAGGGCGAGGGAGAGAGACAGGGGGTGAACGGGTGTGTCTGTGAGGTCGAGGCGGCGGCGTGGAGCTCGCCCAGGTGTCCAGGGGCGCGGGGGGCAAGCAGTTGGCGCCGTGGCGTGCTCGTGCTCACCGGCGTCACCTCCTGCCTGCCTGCCTGGCGGGAGGAAGCAGCTGGCTGGCATGGGCCAACACAGTGCTGGGCCGCCAGGTGGGCCGGGAGGTGGGCTACGGCCAGGTAAGTGTTTCTTTTATTTCTGTTTTTGTTTTTCTATTTTCTGTAACTGTGTGGCTTTATTTAAAATAGTTAGGCACTTCCAAAAATCCTGAAAATAATCAGGGGCTCTGTTTCAATTATTTCCAACAGCCCACACTTATTTCCAGAATTATTTGGGCATTTAAATTATTTTATAGCATTTAAATGCCCAAATGCAAATAGATAAAGATTTAATCCAATGAACTTATGTGTCCTAGAAGAATGTGAGCCCATTTTGTCAGAGGTTCTAACCCAAGACAAAAAGGGTGGACTTTCTAGAAGGGCATTTCAGATTCATTGAAAAAGATTTTAGTAAACCCTAGTTGTTTCCAGGGGGTGCTGGGGGTTCTGTCATCCCCATTTCAATTTTCTGGAAAAATAGACATGATGCAACACTCTAATGCATGAACTAGCTAGGGTGTGATAAGGTAGTAGTGACCCCACTATTTTGGAGGGTGTTGAATCTTATTACAATATTGATGAAAGTGGATTTGGAGAGGTCATGACTTTATTTAGATATACATTCACCATTTTGGAAGAGGTTTCAATTGACTATGACAATGAAATTGCTATCGATGATGATTATTGTGATGACATCTATGCCATAAAGAGTGATAAATCTTCTATGCTTATGCATCATGAAATGAGTGCTATATGTGATAGTTACATTGTTCAATCCATTCATGATGCATCTGAAAATTATTATGAGGAAGGCACTTATGCTCTTACATATCTCAATAATATCAAGTTTCTTCTCTATTTGTTGATTGTTTTGAAGTTACAATTGTTTTTCCTTCCTATGCTAGTTGATTCTTGTTACCATAAATTGTTTGCTCACAAAATACCTATGCATAGCAAGTGGGTTATACCTAAATGTTCTGGTCATATGTTTCATGATGCTCTCTTCATGTTTCAATTCTTATCTTTTATGCGAGCATCATTGAAATCATCATGCCTAGCTTAAAAGGCATAAAAAAGCGCTTGTTGTGAGACAACCCAACAATTTTACCTACTGTTTTTGTGTGATCACATGATTATGCTACTACGGTATTCATGTTTTATTTCTCTTGTTTCAATAAAGTGCCAAGTAAAGCCTTTAGGATCTTGTTGGTTGATAGTTGCTTTGATCTTGCTGAAAAACAGAAACTTCTGCGGTCACGAAAATAATTCTAGTTTTTATCAGAAGAGAGCTATTGAGTTGATTCTTTTTGAATAAGATTAATATACAAATTGCACACGTGGTCCTAATTTCTATGAATTTTTGGAGTGGTAGAAATATGGTTTGATACAGATTACTACAGACTGTTCTGTTTTTGACACATTCTGTTTTCAATGCATAGCTTGCTTGTTTTCTAGTTTCCATGGCTTATATGGCTCAATATAAATTGTGTAAATAATATGCTACAGTATACATTGTGTGAGAACAATTATGAATCTTGTCTTTGACAGTACTAAAGTGAAATGGTTTGCTCTTTATCATACTAACTTATCTCACAAAGTTCCGTTATGTTTTGTGTGATTGAAGTTTTCATGTTTTGGGTGAGATGTCAATATGAGGAGAATAAGGAGTGACAGGACCCTAATCTTGGAGATTCCCAAGCCACCCCAAGGTAATATTCAAGGAAGATCGAAGCAACTAAGCTTGGGGATTCCCTGGAAGGCATCCCCTCTTTCGTCTCCAACATTATCAATAACCTCACTTGGACCTATATTTTCATTCGTCACATGATATGTGTTTTTCTTGGAGCATCATTTTATTTTGTTAGGATTTGTTTGATGTTATTTACAATAATATTTTGCAACTTTCTTTTCAATAAAAATATCAAGTATAGCCTTTGCCATGCTTATTTTCCAAGTATACCTGTTGCTGTTCGAAAACACAAAGTTTACCGCTGTTGCAAAAATTCCCTAGAAAACTCAGAATGTGATAAAATGTTGAAACTTGTTGAAAAATGAGCCCTGATAAATTGTCTACAGTATGGTAAATTTTCATAACTTTTGGAGTTAGGGAAGTATTGGTACTCTTGCATTCTTTACAGACTATACTGTTTTGGCAGATTGCTGTTGTGTGTGCATCGTTTGCATATGTTTGCTTTTTAATGATTATATTTGAGGATAGGAGTATTAAATATGAAGAGGCATTTATTATTCAATGTTGAATAATAATTTTAGTGATTTTCTACAGTACAGAATGATAAGGTTTTTGCATTGGTTTATACTAACTTATCTCACGAGTTCTTGTTGAGTTTTGTGTGGATGAAGCTTTTCAGATTTAGGAAAATCGTGATATGAGAAGAATTAAGGAGACACAAAAGCTCAAGCTTTCGGATGCCCAAGGCACCCCAAGATAATATTTCAATAAGTCTCAAGCATCTAAGCTTGGATATGCCCCGGTAGGCATCCCACCTTTTCTCTTCAACAATTATCGTTTAGTATCGGTTGAGCCTAAGTTTTTGCTTCTTCACATGAGTTGTGCTATTCTTAAGATGTCATTTTGTTTTTATTTGCTTTCTATTTTAATAAAATGCTTAGATATGAAATTTTTAAATAAAATAGAGTCCTCAAATAGTTGCCAAGGAGGCTAAGTAAGCGGCATTCACATCCCGTCAACAAAGCTCTTTTCTATGTCATTTACTCTTGTGCTTCACTTATATCCTATGAGTAAATTGTTGAATAAACTGAATGTCATGAAGTTGAAATCATATCACGCCTAGTGGTAGCTTAACATTGGGTTTATAAAGTGAAATCTTTTGAGGCTTAACAATCACAATATTGGTCATGCAAGCAATTCACAAATAATTAGTATAAGGAAGAGAACCTTCACATATAAATACACTATCATGGAAATCTTTTGTGATTGTGAGCCCCCATCAAAATATTATATGCCAAAATTGTTGACGTTGGACAAGGAAGACAACATAATGATTTATGTTTGTTCATATTCACATAGAAGTTATATTGTCATAGATCCTTCAACATGTGGTGCTTGCCCCCCATCTTTGCTAGCCAAAAATTCCGCACCAAGTAGAGATACTACTTGTGCATCCAAAAACCCTTAAACCCAAATCTTATTTTCAATAGTCCACCATGCCTACCTAAGGATTGTACAAGATCCTTCAAGTAAGTTGTCATCGGTGCAATAAGGCAATAAAATTGTTCCTAAAAATGTAAGAGAAAATTGAGAGTTGTACGAACTTGTGATGGTAAAGCAATAAAAGCGACAGACTGCATAATAAAGGTTGCTATCACAAGGGGCAATATAACATGATGTTCTTTTGCACTAAGGGATTGAGCATACAAACAAATAAGCACATGCCAACCTTTGCTTCCCTCTACGAAGGGCCTATCTTTTACTTTTCAGTATTTACTTTTATGCAAGGAGTCAAAGTATTCCTCTCTATTCCATTTTATTTTCTCTTTTGGCGGGCATCATATTGTGAGGAAAGATCTAGGCACATATGGCCAGTTGAATATGGCTGGCATGAGTTATTATTGTTGACATAACCCTTGAGGTGAATACGTTGGGAGGCAAAACAATAAGCCCCTATCTTTCTATGTGTCCGATTGAAATGTTTTGCTCATGTGTACAAGGTGAGTGTTAGCAATCATAGAAGACTATATGATGGTTGAGTATGTGGAGCTCTTACTTAAACTTTGTTGTATAAGTTGAATTGCAATTGCTTGGCGACTAAGAACATAGGTTGTTGGGTTTCAACAGAATTCATTGTTTGAACCTTAACATGTGAAATGGTTGCACTATAACATGAGAAGTTTCATAAGAAAGAATTGTTGTTATGATGCTAGGAAAAGTGATTGAAATTATCATTGATCAAACTTATGCACTTTGCTACCATTCACACCTCATAAATTATTTCTTTTCTCATTTACCTACTCGAGGACGAGTAGGATATGCTTGGGGATGTTGATACGTCTTCAACGTATCTATAATTTATGAAGTATTCATGCTGTTATTTTATCATTCTTGGGTGTTTTACAATCATTTTATAGCAACTTCATATCATTTTGTGGGACCTATTGACCCAGTGCCCAGTGCTAGTTGATGTTTTTGCTTGTTTTTACATCCCAGGAAATCAATATCAAACGGAGTCCAAACACCGCGAAACTTTACGGAAATTTTTTTGGACAAAAAGGAATCCAATGGGCCAGAGCTGCACCTGGGGGGTGCCCCGAGGGGGGCACAACCCACCAGGGCATGCCAGGGCCCCCTGGCGCGCCCAGGTGGGTTTTGCCCACCTCGGTGGCCTCCCGTACCCCTTCTTTGCACTATAAATTCCCAAATATTCCGAAATACTTCGGGGTTAACCTAGATCAGAAGTTTCAACGCCGCAAGGCTCCGTACCCTCTGAAAACCAATCTAGACCCGTTCCGGCACCCTGCCGGAGGGGGGAATCATCTCTGGTGGCCATCTTCATCGTCCTGGCGTCCACCACGATGAGGAGGGAGTAGGCCACCCTATGGGCTCAGGGTTTTTACCAGTAGCTATGTGTTTAATCTCTCTCTTTCTCGTGATCTATATCATGGGCTTTGTTAATATAGTCTGATCATATGATGTTTCTCCCCTCTATACTCTTGTTGTGATGAATTGGATCTTTACCCTTTGATGTTTTGGCTTGTCGGATTTAATATTCATAGATGAGAACACATGATATATGTCTTGCGGTATGAATACTTGAGGTGACAATTGGGATATATATCTTATTGATTCACTTGATTTATGTTATGGCATTCAACTCATGGATTCATGTGGTGATATTGGGCTAATCTGTGCATAGGGGTTGATGCACATTTTTTCTCCGACGGAAATTTTGGGGTCCCTTTATAGTTCTTTGTGTGGATTGAGTATTATGAATATGAACTTGCTTTGGTGTTATCTTAGTATGGACTCTAGGATAGATCGAACGGAAAAATAGCTTTGCGTTATTTTAGTACGGACTCTTGAATAGATCGAATGGAAATAATAGCTTTGAGGTGGTTTAGTACCCTACAAACAATTCCTATCTTTTGTTCTCCACTAATAGGAACCCAGTAGTGATTCTTCATTACCCTTTGAGGGATAATCATATGATCCAACTATGTTAGCACTGTTGAGAGATTGCACTAGTGAAGGTATGGACCCTAGGCCTTGTTTTTAAGCATTGAAACACCGTTTTTGTGCCTGTTTATTATTTGCTACCTTGCATTTTTTATTTATTCAGATTATAAAAATATATTTCTACCATGCATATTACACTTTGAAAGGAAGGCACCCGCCAATATCGAGCGCGGGCTCGTTGACGCTGGGGGCATCGCACCCATTGGTCAGGTGGAGGTCGTCGCGACGTTGCTCGACGACGCGTGTGTCTCCTCTCCGCCTATCCTCCGGGGCTCGTCGTTGGCCTGGACGTGCTCGAGGGTCAGAACAAGCCATCGAGAAGTTGTCAGGGTGTTGATTCTGTCGTGCTCACACTGGTTGTCATGGCGGGGACTGCACCATGGGGATGGCCCCCTCCGTATGGTCAGTAGCATGAGCCGTGGCTGTCACTTGGGGAGGCCGTGGCGGGCCAGCTCGCCGTGAGCCCCCAGCTTCGGCGAAACTGACCAGACTCTGGATGGTAGCACGCCATTCGTCTATCTTCTCGGCTGTTTGTGGGAACCTCAGTAGCAGCTGAGCCCGTGCCATAGCCTCTGAAGCCGTACTGGGCAAGGGTGATGAAGAAGTCGATCGTACAGTCACTCGACTCCTAATGGTGCCAGCGGCGGCGGTACTACACCCCCACCGTTGTTGTGGGGCGACCACCTAGATGTGGTGCGGCGAAGGCGCTCGAGGGTCAGCGGCTCCGTCGGGCGCAGCGGCCTGGTAGACCCGTTCCGTGGGAGGTGCATGCGTTGCGCCGCACTCGTGGGGGGAGCGGCCGGAGGGCAGCGATTTTCCCGGTCCACGCGCCATTTCAGCGGTTGTGCCCGTCGTCGGGGGAAAGGTACACAGATGGAGTAACCCATTCGCACGTACCTTGTGGAGCATGGCCGTTGGGGTGTAGATGATGCTGCTCTCCTCCGATGCCTCCGGCTCATGCATCGGCCGCTGGGCAAGTGGTGACGATGCTGCCCGCTCCGACCACATCCGTAGCAGCCTCCGCGTCCTCGCTTGTCTCCACACCTCCGGCAGTGTTGGAGGCTGCGGGCGGCGGAGCCTTCGAGGTTGATGGGTGAGCCGAAGGAGCGGGTTTGTTCTTGGGTGCCATGGTTGATGGTGCCATCAAAGATGAAGATGGTGATCAATATGATGTGCTGCGCATGCCTTCAGGTTTGCGCGAGCGAGCCCCCTACCTGGTGCGCCAAATATGTCACGGGAAACCATGGCTATGGGACCAAGAGGCCCCTTGCTGGTTTGGTAGGGGGCGACGCGTTGCACAAAGAGTAGATGAGCGTGGTGCAGCACGGCAGAGATCACATATTCAGTTTATCTAGGTTTGGGCCGCCGTGAGGCGTAAAACCCTACTCCTGCTTTGGTGGATTGATGGTGGAAAGTTGGTGGTGAAGCATAATACACTTGCCCGGTAGGAGTTGCCTTACGGCAGAAGCGACTATAGGCATATGGGGGTGTGGGTTATCCAACCTTCTAACCCTTTCTACGGTTGCCATGGGCCTCCTTTTATAGATCAAGGGGTTACCACAGTGGCAAAGTAGTCATCATACACTGATAAGATAGCAAATAGTGCTATCATACCTAACTCCGCGGGCTGAAAGAGCGCATTAAATGCACCGCCCAACGTCACATCGTTGGTCGCCCGGCAAGGCTTGCCAGGCTATCTTGCAAGATTCGCACCTGCTTGCTTGACACGTCGTAGGACGGGTGTCATCTGTGGGTTTCTCCTGTAGAAAATGGGTGCCATGTGGCGAATGGCTTCCACATAATCACTTTGCAGCTTGACACCGCACTGATCAACAACGTGGGTCGTGGTGGAGTGATTGGTGAGGTGGTTTCGCCTTCATGAGCCCCTGCAGGCCCTGTCGGGATGCCTTGGCTGTCCGCTTCTAAGTGTGGCCTCGCCCCTTGCCGGGCTCGCCTTCCCGGCAAGAGAGGCCTTTCCTCCGATGGTGTCTTTCTTCTCCGACTTGATCTTGGCCTCTTTGATCTGCATGTTGATCCTTCGATGCTCTTGGTTCCTCGTACTCTGGCTTGGGCTGGTGCTTGAATCTTGTTCCCGTGCCTATGCATAGTCAGGGCAATAGACCTAGGGTTTGTTGCACCGACAACATGGAATATGTGGTAGACCATGCATAAGTTATGCACGCAAACTTGGATCACGGTCGGCTTCATATTCTCTTCCTCCTTTAGATTCTTCCCTTTGTCCAGGGTTGTGGTGTGCTCAACATCTAGCCCAGCGACTCACTCATCATTTGACTTTTCAAACATGCGTCTAAAGCGAGCAAGTACAATAGTGGGTTATAAGCCCTCTTACATGGCATTTTTGCATATGTCGAGGAGAGAGGCAAGGAAAAAGTGGAGGAGTGGGCTCTCATTCAAGAGCCAGCCTCTAAACGTGCTCCTAGACAAAAGCATTTAATACAAGGAGAGAGATAGAGAGAAAGTGAGAAAAACCTTATAGCCAACCATATAGCCAACCCTATTGTATGACTAATAAATAATACTACTAACTTTTGATGACATGGCATGTTTATATACTCATGCAGCACCGGCAGTTCGCTATACTATTAACCATGCTCTACATGGTGGAGCATTGGGAGATGCACCTATATACCATGGAGGTGGTCAGGAATCAGGAGACTCACGCCGGTTGTAGCGCCGCAGTTAAAATGATAATGGCAAGTCAAACCATGGGGCCCCACCTGTCCAGCAGTAACTCGCTGTCAAATCAGACAGCCCTACGTTTGCAGCAATCTACTCCCTCATCTTCTCGCGTCTCTAGCGAACCGACTAGGCAGAATTGCCCTGCCTACTGCGCGGGAAAAGCCCCGCCCTCGACTTTTAAATAGTATAATTTTGTATCCATGGATTGTGCCATGGGGCAAAGCCTCAAGAAAACCGTGGTACACATGTATAGAGTATACAGCATGCCCATTGCATTCGCGTCGCACCCCAGACGGTCGGTCAGTCTGGCACGCCACTCTCCGAATGGAACGCGTGTCATATTGTGTTTGCACACATATGTGGGACTGCAATTGAGAACCGACCATAGGCACACTCCCCGGCCCCGCAAGTCGGTGAGTTAATAGAAGAGAGAGACGAGTGATAGTACCGAAGTAGTGTTGTATAAGCGTCGGTGCCTGGACGATCCCTGCATGACATGGAAAATTAGTTCGTCCATGCATGTGACTAGACTCCAACAGAGACGGCTGGATTGGCTATCGTCTACATATCGTGCCGGCTGTGTTGTACAGGGCTGTAGTTTTGATGAGAAATCTAAAAAATGTTTCTTGTCATCTCGCAATATTAGGTGTCATGTGCTTCGGCTCACTGCGAGGGTTAAACAATGACAACTGAGTTTCTCCAAGGCACTGGTCATTAGGGACACATGCATGAAGACTACTCGGCTGCCATCTAGGTCACGCCGGCTATGTTAATTAGGACATCTATCGATGGACCCATTTTCTACGAGTTTATTTTTAATTTGGGCTTTGATCCTCGTCTAGTTTGTCCGTCGAGATTCATGTTGTCTCCTGTTGGGGCAGTGAGGTTATGGTTTCTTGTCATGTGCCACTTTTTCATGTTATATGTTAATCTATTGCTTCAAATCAAAATGACAGCAACTTCGCCTTCGGGTGTAGCGACCCGATCCCAATGGATCGAAGTCTATGTGCTTAAGTGTCATCCCTGGATCGGTATGCTAACACACACAGTACTCGAGGAATTATAACAGAGTTCAATCACACACTTTATTATATCGAGGTCCTCAGAAGAGTATTTATTACAATAATATGGTTGAAGGCCATCTAAATAGAATAACTATGGAAGCTTCGAAGGTAAATGAATCCATCCAACTCCGTGGCAAATAGAGTGCCGAACAATGATCTATCACACCTTACTCTGCGTCTAGAAAAAATCTTCAACATGAAACGTTGCAGCCACAAAGGGTCAATATGTTGAATGTGTTGGCAAGTCACACCCAACGTATGGAAACAGACCTATCATCTACATGCAAGGATATAACAAGTGGATAGCTGTAAGGTTTATTTTGCATAAAGCCAATGTTGTCCTACTTCTACTCACTAGCCAAATTTTATTACATTACATTTTTATTAACCTATTGTTAATTTGGACCGCCTCCAACTTAAACCACCTATGAGAGCCTCCGAGAATCATAGGTTCCCAAATTGTTATTTCCATGAGAGCCCCCGGGGATCATGCTTTAATTAAACCAACATCAGAATAATTATTTGGGATGAGAAGATCTTCCAGAGGTTTCAAGTCCAGTTGCTCAAAGTTGTCCGTAAACAGGGACACGGCTAATCATGATTAGTTTGTACACTCTGTAGAGGTTTGCGCACTTTCCCCCAAAAGACTCAACCACCTTCATGATCGGAAGATCGAGACATAGCCTTTCTGAAGCATTTACTCTTTACTCTGGGTAGACCAGTACACCTACTTTCCTCTACATCAGCTAGTCTACCACTGAAAGAGGTCACACAACTTACTTAACTATGCCAGAGCCCATAATGGCTTGTGGCTGCACGCGGAAACTACTTGATATGAAACATGTCCAACCTTTTTGAACCTGGGCGGCATTCCCCACATTTTACTGATTAATGCAGAGCCTCCGAGGAAATACAATACTTGTCGACTGGTCCCGACAACCTTTCCTCCTAAATGATTTATTAATTGGTATTGCAGAACCTCCGAGGAAATATAATACATATAAGTTATTAATGTAGTCATTACTTAAGTTCTCTCTCAAATTTCATGAATCACGCGATACCCAATCCTTGTGTACCATAGCATGGCTAAGCAATAACTACACTATAACGATTCCCAAAGTGGCGACAAAGACTATCAGGATCAGGCTAAGCATAGGGCTATCCTATCTGGGTTTAGCACAGCATAGTATTCCTACACATGCATACTACTGTGTGGATGGAGGGCACCACATGCATAATAAAAACATAGGATTTGGTATGATCAAAAGTGCAAACTTGCTTGTTTAAGTTGACGAAGTACTCCACACTCAATGTCCTAACAATTTTACTCTTGGCACTCTGGACAATCTAGCATAAGCAAGCAATAACATACATAAACAGTCATGCACAAGATGCAAAGAAAACCGAAGAAAAAGATTCGGAAAACTCAAAAATAAGCGAATAACACTTTCTAACAGAAAACAATTTCTAACAGTACCTAAATTATGTTGATTAAATCTTAATATAAAGTTTAGGTCAAGAGCTTCGATTTGAAAAAAGAATCAACTAAATCGGAGTTACGAAACTCAAGATATAATCAGAAGAAGTTCAAAATCAAATCTGTTTGAAATCAAATTTTAAACTTTCAAAAATACTGTTAAGTTGGTCATCTGGATAAAGGGGATCTTAACGAAGAAGTGGGCGTTGGTTTCGTCGAATTTGGATAAACGGTTTAAAAGTAGCGAAGAAAATAAAATCAGCGGCTAATCTGTGAATAAAATATTAACAAACGAGTCCCTCGCGGAAAATAATAGAATAGGAATAAATCTAACGAACCAACATTCGCTACCAAACCTAATCGGACGAAAACCGATTGCTGCAGAAACTTAATGAATGAACGTTCACTAAATAACTAAGAAAACAAATCATTTTTTAAAGAAAACCCGGAAACAAAAACCGAAAGAAAACCAGGAAGTTCGGCGGTTTTTACCAGTCGACAGGCGGCGGCAGTTCGTACACGACGATGGCTTCGGACGGTGACGACGGCTCCGGTGAACTTGGGGACGGTGGCTCCGGAGTCGGCGGCGACGGGCGGAGACGGTGGCGGCTGGCATCGGGAAGCGAGCGGCGGTGTCGGCCGCGGCAGCGGCGTCGACGGTGGATGCGGCTACTGCTGCTGTGTTGGGAGAGAGAGGGGCCCGGGGCTTTGGCTTATAATGGGGAGGGGACGGGCGGCGCGAAGCGTGGAGGAGGGGGCAAGGCAGGGCGAGGCGGCGGCAAGTTTGCCTCAGACACGACGGCGGCGGCGTGCTCGGGCGGGACTCTTGCTCGGGGTCAGTGACGAGCGGCGCGCTGGGCTGGGCCGTGATCTGGCCCATGTGGCTGGGCCGGCACAGTTCGGCGGAGAGGTTTCTTTTTTTAAAACATTTCCAGAAATACGAAAAAAACATAATAAATAAGATTTGAAAAATTCCAGAAAAATTCACATATAACCTTGTGAACATTTTTCTGGCCTAAAATGCAAGTTTTGAAAAATTCAATTTTAGTACTAATAAACTCCGAAATAAAATAAATAAACTTGCAAATAAAATCAAATAAAATATCCCAAAATTCAAAAGTCAGTTTCCAATATTTTCCTTGCTATCTTTGAAGAAGTCCTTTTATCTTCTCTCTTTATTTTATTTATTTGAAATAATTGGAAAATAATTTTGAATAAATCAATTTGATCCAATTTGCCAAATTTTGAAAATTCAAAAATGGATTTTTGGGAAAACCTCCAACTCTCTCAATTGGTCCTTGAGTTGCTTAAGGCCCCTTGGATCAATTTCCAACAAAATAAAATTCCAAAAATGCACAAATTATGAATGCATATGAATGATCTAAATAATAACATCCAAATAGAAAATTGGGATGTTACACCGGGGCACGTGCATGAAGACTTCTCGACAGTCATTGACGAGGTCAAGCCGGCTCTGGTAGATAAAAGAAAATTACTCCACTATATAGGCAGGAGCCTCCGTGCTAGCTTGCTAGCGTTGCTCTCTTCACGCTGTCTCGTCCCCTCCAGATCTAAACGTGACAGTTGTAGCCACACTCTCTCTCTGCTCACCGCTGGTCACAGATCCAGCCGGATCCTCTCTGTCGAGGAAGGTGACAAGGTGCAACGTTCACGCGGTGATCCTCATCGACGGCTCTTACCCACTGCTGACGCGTCCCGATCAACGTGCCTTACCGTTCTCTCCCATGCACCGCCGGCTAGGGAGGGCCTCCAATCCCTTCTTCCTTGTTGTCGTAGTGTGGGCAGATCTGACATCCCGCCGCCCACCTAGCGACATCCCAGCGACCCTCGGGTATAACTTCCTTCAAAACCATCATTTCTCTACTTCCCCAGCTCCTGACGTCGCTACATTTGTATCTTTTACTGTTTCTCAGGCCCTCTTGTAGATAGGATCAATCGGTTGTTCGAAAGCCACCTAATTTTTACTTTTAAGAGTTAAAACTAATTCATGTACTCGAATCTAGTACTACTTGGTTCAAACAAGGAAGAAAGGAGGTGGGGTGGGAGAAGATTTGTTACCTGAATCTAGGACTTGGTCGAAAGAGGAAATAATGGGGGCGAAAAGTAGCAGAGACTGGCTATCCAACTGGTCTCTTGGTCTAATAGGGAAATAAAGGGAGACGCAGTACAAACTAAATATAAACCCGATCTATTGGTTGAAAAAGGAAAGAAATTGGGACTGGGGGACAAGTCAACAGAGTATGTCCAGCACTAGATTTGCTAGCCTCACACAGTATATGGTGGCTATACCGAACAAAAATGGGACCAACCCAGATATCCTGTTCTAATGTTTCTTGCCGCAAGACCCTCTTATGTAATGCAACTGGTGAAATGTAGTAGTCGCACTTTTAAAAGTAAGGACACGTTAAACCAATGTTATTTTCAATGTAATGCCTCTAGTAATATGAATTAATGGCACTGTTTTTCATGTCCGGCTAAATTTCGCATTAAGATAATTTGCTTATTTTTGTTAGAAATGCAACTGTCCTGGTCTGCCTACTCTCCCGTGCCCAAATACCAACTCTGTAGCAGTTGTTAATGTAATGTTGCTGGTAAAATGAAGCAATGGAACCATTAAAGTAATGTCGTATTTAACAGTTGTCATAGTTAATCCTAATGCCCACACTAATATCTAGCAATGCTGCTGCTTTAGAAATTTCTACTGTCCTTGTAGGATTGCCATTCAGATAAGGAACATGCTTCTTTTCATTTGATGTATGTTTCATCACTTGTTAGTCACCCTCCTTTCCACCTTTTTGTTCAAACAGAGATATACATTTCACGCTTGATCTTAGTTGAACTGCACAAATGATATCCAAATTATAGTTGAACATTCCACGAGCTTCACAACAAACCATGATGTTGCTCAATTTTATTGCAATTAATGAAGAAGAAACTGCTAGCTCATGGGAAATTGCTTCATTTTAGGTGAACTGCACAAAAAGGTCCCATGAATTGAATCATCCATGTTCGTGACTGGTGTGATCCCTTCTACGATGGCTGGCGTTGACTGCAGATATGGTTTCCATCACGAGGTACGTTCCTTTTTGGTCTGACTGTTTGCCAAAGATCATGCATGTTGAGTCTGCTCTTGTCCTACTGTTTTTGCACTGCCATGATAAACCATAGAGGACCATTATCCAACAACTTCTCAGTGTAAACTGGCAGTTATGCAACTACTACTAGAACGAACTGAGTACTAGCAGGAGACAACTTCACCACATAAGCTAGATAGGTAGGGGGACGCAGCACTAGCTCGACCAAGTTTGGATTACAACCCAAATGCTACCACAAAAACATCATCCGGGGAGATAGGGACTGAAAGAGCCAGCTTCAGCGTCCCCGTCTAAGCACCCCCGGCCTCCATCTTTGCGACACACGGTACACCTCGCTTTCCACCTGCTCGATCCTAGTGCTATTGATAAAATGAAGTAATAATACAGTTAAAATAGAGCGAGTGTCCTCTCTATCATTTCATTTCCAATGTAGATAAAGAAAGTGCTTCTCTTTGTTAGTATATGTTTCATCAACTAGGCCCATTGTCAATGTTTAAGCATTTCTACAAACTGGGGTGCTTAATATGAGTTGATCAGCACAAAAATAGAGATTGGAATGTCCCAAGGCCCCTCCTTGTACTACCGCTGTACACTGATGTTCATCACTGGTAGAAGGTGTATCGGGGAGAATTGGGTCGATTTCCAGTATGAGGCCTATCGTATGAGGCATCGCAGGGCCCATTCTCGCCGTCGCGGCATGGCATACTATGATACTATTGAAGTATTTTCTTCTATTTATTAGTGTATGTTTCATCAACTAGTGCCACTATAATGTAATCATGCTTTTTCATTATTTGTGCAAACAGGGTTATTCAGCTACATTTTGGTGCAACTTCACAAATGTATGGATGGAACCGACATATATGCAGAGTGCGAGATGTGCTAAGTAAAAATTACCGACACCAACCATGCTCCATGCACGCATTGGCATCGACCACCACTAGTGGGATGTGTGGCGCTCTCTGTGGACGGATCCTTCTCAGCAGCAAATCCTCTAACCAAATACTAGTAACTTATATTGGCAGTTATCTAGGGAGTACTCTTTTCTGAAAGAAGCGCCAATCTATTTTTCTTTATTTGTACACAGTGTCACGACTTTGACTCAAAGGTCCAGAGCTATTTTAGGGTGATTGGCATAGTACTCGAAGACTAATTGTAAGCATGCTTTTCATTAGCCGTCACATTGATTGTAAGCATGAGCAGATGGAAGATTAGGTTAGTGTGAAGCTTACCTTAAGTCCTACCGCCATTGTTGAAATGAGGCGAGCGTCGAGGGAACCATGGAGAACGGCGGGGAAGCGACGTCTCGCCATCCGACCTCCTCTTGTGGTGGGAGAACGAATAGTCCTGTGGCTCTGGCTGGGTCTGCACCCTCACGAACGGCACACCATACTCGATCGATTCATTATCCTATGGATGCTCGACCTTCGACCTATATGCCCACCACCTCCGCCTGACTTTCGCCTCGGGCGAATCTGTCTGCTCCATCGCCTAGAGCAGATACTCGATGAACTCGAAGGACTACGGCGTGACTGCCGCCGAGGAGTACATCACCGCCGTGTCGCTCTTTCGCATAGATTGCCACTCAACCTGGCTAACTTTGCATGGTCGCCGCCGGCGATCTGCCTGATTCACTGTTGCATCCTTTCCATAGATATCCTTCTGAGAGGTCCGGTGCTAGCTTTGGAAGATGGGAGGAGAGACGATGGCATTTCAATAGAGAAGAGGGAGAGGCGAGATAGTGGTTTTGCAATGGATAATATGGAGAGGAGAGGGGGTGGTTTTGCAATGGAGAAGAGGGAGAGGTGAGACGGTGGTTTTGGAATGGAGATGATGGAGAGGAGAGGAAGTGGTTTTGCAATGGAGAAGAGGGAGAGGAGCGTGCCGCAGCGATTTAGGATTGGACTAGAGGGTCGGCGCGCTGTGACTGGATCAAAATCAAAATCAATTTACCCTTCAATTAAGAAAGCGACCCCACATTAACTAGTCTCCCATTTATTCTGGGTCATAATTGACCATGATTTTCAAAAATAATATAATTTGAAAGTACATTCAGATATGAACCAAACGATACAATTTTTGGTGACGTGCATTCAAATTTTGCTTGTCAAATACAGTACATGGTCAAACTTTGACCCAAAATACGCAAAACAAAAAAATTACTTCCAAGACCAGCGCCGCTCCTCTCTTCTTAAACCACTGCTGCTCCTCTCCTATTCCAATCTAAATCCAGTGCTGCTCGTCTCCTCTTCCATTTCAAAACCACCGCCCCTCCTCTCCTATTACAATCCAAAACCAACGCCGCTCATCTCTCGCTCTAATCCAAAACCAGCACCTCTCCTCTCCTCTTCCATTCAAAAACCACCGTCGGCGAGTGAAGGTGCTGTGGAGAAGTAGATCGATGGAGGAGTAAATCCGATATGTGAGGATCGCAGACGACGACCCTGTGAAGCTAGCTAGGATGTTGGAGATACAGTCTTGGTGTGACAACAAGGACTAAAACTAGCAGCGACGGTGACATCCATGGCCAAATATCTGCAACAGAGCGAAAAAGGCGGCGATACTCCCAAAGGGAGTCGCACCGGAGTACATAGAGCTGCTCCTTTGGGCCATGGAGTAAACAGATTCACCGAATCCGATCGTGAGCCAGCGGTGGTGGGAGTATCGATCTTAGATGGAGCATCCACCAAAGATTGAAGGATTGAGCCTCTATAGGGTGCCGTTTGTGAGGGTCCCATGCCAGAGCGAGCCGGTGGAGTTTTCGTCGACCAAACCCAACTGCAAGAGGAGCAAATCAGTTGGCCCTATGATGCTTCCCCGCCATCCTCTCCCTCACTATTCACATCATCTCACGGGGCGACTATCTGCTGCCGAGGATTAGGAGGGGACGCCCCCCAGCCCAATAGTCGGGCAGGTTGTGAACTGTCAGGTGGAGCTTAGGGTTGTCAGTATTTGCAGGTTGTGAATTGTGTTTTGTGTTGTCTATTTTGAGAGTACTTTCAGATATGAATGTCTTTTGAATTTCAAATTTGCAGTAGTGAGCATATGAAGTATTTTATGAATTCTATAGATCTATTTTTAGCACTTAAAAAATGTAGTTTCATAAGAGTATAAAAGTGCAGACAATGTGATTCTTAGAGAAGAAACTGCAAGTTTCATTTTCAGATAAGAAACTGCAAGTTTCAGTTTCAGATAAGAAATTGCAAGTTTCAGAGGCAGAGCATTTATATTAACACGCCCTTTTCAAACAGGGATAACATCATGTTGGATGTTTTACTCATGGTCAACATTGGACTACCAGTCAGTTAACATCATGCTGATCAACATTCATGCATAGCACATCTTTTTTATGATATAGAGTCAAAAAGATATGTTATTTTCAAAATGCCCACACAATTTCGAGTGTGCGAAAAACAGAGAAAACGAGGGACGAAGTTTTGGCAAGTGTTGGACGTGGTGTGCATAGATGACAATGGGGACCCACATGTCAATAATGTCAGAGGCAAAAAAATTGGAGATATTTTCCCTGCATCAGGAATCGAACCTAGGCGGAACAGCGGTCGGCTAGTGTCAATTGGCCACTGGGCCAGTTCAGTAGTTTCGGTAGAAATAAGGCACTGCCTCCGGTGGCTCGTTCTCATCCTGGCCTTTGTGCGCTCGCCGCAGCACCGCTGTCTGCCACTGTGAACATGTTGAACAAACGAGAGGAATCTAGAGAGGACTGTACATGGAGAGGCGGACAGTCGGGACCCATCAGGTCTATGGCCGTACGCAAGCAAGTGCCTCATTAAAAAAATACATCCTCCTAATGCTATACTGACATTGGGGCCCACAGGTTTGTCAACATATTTATATTTTTTAGGTGCTTCAACGTAGTTACTAAAGGAGATAAATTTACAACGAAGCCGAGGAGCTGGCAGGTATCATTTATTATCAGTGGGCCACCAAGTATGAGCTGGGTCGTGGGCTGCCCCGTCTAGGCTTTCTTTTTTAACATGCGTAGCCCACGACATGCCGATTTATATTTTCTTGGGGGCCGTCATGTATGGAACGGCCTATGGACCTCCCATCCAAGGTTTTACTTTTCCTAAAACATCGGCAGCCCAACTTATGTAATTTTTTGAAGAAAACACAGACGTCTGTTCTGTTTTTCTATATAAGAATAGGATTGCCGGGTCCAACTTATGTTTCCCTTCTAACTATATTTTTATACTTCAATTATTTTATATGTCATTATATATTATAGTTATTGCCATCATATATTTAACAGATACTTACATATATATAAGAAAACAATATCCCACATCTTATTAACTTATAAAAACAATTTTTTAACTATAAAATCCTGGATTTTTTACATTAAGGCAATGAAAATCCTGGTGATTATGTACAAAAGATTGGTAAGATTTAAGGACCAATATAATAATAAATCACTTATTATTTAAATATATTTATAACAAAATGCTCAGCACCTGTTTATTTTTTGATAACATTGCTGCGCCCAACCCAACATTATAATTAGAACCAGCCTAGCAAAATCGTGTATTTCGAGAAAGTGCAAATGGCCTATAATTTTTTAGGCAAAAAATAAATGGGCCGCATGGACGCTACATTATTTTTTCACCAAACCCAGCAAATTCGTGTATTTCAAGAAAGTGAAAATGGGCTGTAGTTTTTTAAAAATACGGGCCGCATGGACGCTACATTATTTGTTCACCCAGCCCAGCAAATGGAATGTAATTCTCAAAAAAAGATGAAATGGACTGTAAATTCTGGAAAAATGGGTTGAATATGTGCCACATTTTTGGAGGCTGAAATGTGGGCCAATAGGTCAAAGCCAACGCAAGTCGTTGTCAGCTTAGTCAACAAATGATTCTGACATCGTTAGCCATTGGATTTACATCCAACGACTGACATCCATCTTCAATCTCTCATCTTTTTCCTCCAGCACCGCAGGGACCACCTGCTCCCGCCTCGTGTTGCTAGCAGTTCTGCTTAGCACGCTTCGCTGTGAAGCGCTATCCCACCACCGGCCAGGCCATCCCTCCACCCCTCCACACCTCCTGTTCTTCTACACCGACTGTCGAACCACGCCGCACCAGAACCAATTAACCCTCGGACACCTCTCTGTCTGTGACTCCACTCCTGCGTCTTCCCATCTCCGGCTCGTTGCTGTCCGGGGCCTCGCCCTCATCCACCACCTTGGATGCGCTCGGCGTGGCATGGTCAACAAAAAAAATAATACTCCCCTGCTAGCTGGGGCCCACCATAGTGGGAGGCTAACTTGTGGGCCTACTAAGTTCATGGGACAGAAGGCTTTGTCAACTTAGTCAATATGAACGATTCTAGCTCCGGTGACCATACGATGTCCATCCAACAGCCATAGTGCTTCCTCAACCTCTGGTCTTCCTGCTCTAGCCACCCAAACAAGTGCCGGTCGTGCCGCCTGCTCCTGCCTCCCATGGCTGGCTGTGTTGCCGCGGAGGCCTCACCGCCCCCTATTACTCCCATCGCTGGCGAGGACATCCCTCTACTCACCCACACCCCCTGTTATTCTGCAGCGACCGCAGCCTCACACCGCAGGCAAACCAGTGAACCATCATACTCCTCTCCTCGTGGGCATCCACTGCCGCGTCTTCCCCAGCTCCGCGTCATCCCCTTCCTAGGCCACGCCGTCGTCCACCGCCTTGGTGCTCTCGGCGCGGTGTGGTCAATGTGGTAAAGGAACGACTTCCATTGGACGAGCACTGTACATGGAGAGGCTGACAGCTGGGTCCATGGCCGCACCAAGAAAGTGCCTCCTTATTACACGCAAAATAACGATTCCTCCACCTGACAGCATGGACCCACCGGACGAGCCACCGTATTTCGTGAAAAAAAAGTTCCCCCCTGACTACTAGGACCCACCAGCTACATTTTCACATGCAAGGAAATGCCTCCTTATCCTCCCTGATAGTCGGGACCCACCTAGTTGAAGCGTAAGTAGAGTTGTCATTCTGGTCGCGAACGTGTGCGTACACACTAGTAGGGAAAAAGCCTAGCAGTAGAGCGGGTTTTTGGCCTACCAGTAGCATGGGTGGCAGTGCTACTAGTACGGCGCTATAGCTAAAGGTTAGAAGTAGCGTGGGTTTACCCACGCTACTGCTATATCCACTTAGTAGTAGCGCTTCCTAGAAAGGGCACTACTGGTAATTACTAGTAGCGCTTCTCGCAGCCTGCGCTACTACTATTATTTCGTATTATATTTCTTTTTTTATTTCATGTTATATTCGTACACCTTTATACAAGCTTTCATACAACAACAATTAAGAGATTGTTTTTACATCATAATGAGTTATTACATCACTAGGTGAAAGATCCGTGGACTAGTTTCAAGTGGATGGACATCCACTTGAAACTAATCCGTGGTTATTTCACCCAATGATATAATAAATATCATCATCATATCATTAACAACTTATCATCATAATACATCATTGTCATATAACACCTCCTCATGATCATCATTTTCATCAATGAGACATCATATAGCAAGTTGGTCACTAGTCATAATCACAACTCCTCCTCTCATCATCATCAAATCTAACACATTTTACCACATAATAACACATTGTACCTAGGACCTACTTCTCTCTCATCGGATCTACTACCTTCTCTTAGGTAAAATATCATAAAACAAGATAGGCCCTGACTCTCCATTATGTAGAATGGAGATTATCATGTCTCCAATTCTTTCCCTTCGCACAATGTTGCTTCAAAGTAGCTCCCTGTGATTGACCATATAGTTTTTCCAATCTTTGATTGTCATGTCTTCATCGGTTTTAGAAATCCGATATGGACAGGAGTGATTCGTAGGATGACCTGGCCGTACGTTCAAAACATCAAGGCGGCCTTTCTGAAACATCAGATGAGGCACACAATCCTTCGGGATTTTCTGTTGAAAAACATAGTAATAACTTCATAGTTAGCAATGTAGTTCAGTTTTAAAAGAATTTATGCAAAAGATGCACGGATGTCGTAAGAGTAAAAATCTTACCATGGCACCTCCGTGGATGTTACCGTAGTTCAACACGTGCACTAGTGGCACATATTGACCATAATGTGGAGGAGTTTGATAATAGATATTGTAATTCTCAAGATCAGTAATAAATGAGATAAGATGATTTTTCTCCTGATAACTTAATTCTGAGCCATCGGTGTAGTAGGTTTTGTCTACCATCTTACACACATTCTTTGAACAATGAAAATAAGTTGTCAATGGAAATAAGCTGTCAACTATTTTGAAATAAACAATATAAATTACTTAATAACTATGTTTGAGAAACTAACATAGCGGTAGAATTGGAAGCGTATCAACAAGGACCCAAATGTCCATATTGTCTTAGGCTATGTCGGGATCACCAAGATCCATGGTGACAAGCATACCCTCATGAAAATCATACATCTTGCAAAGTGCTTCCCAATTCGGGCAACCAAAATGGGTTACGCTCTCAGAATTGTACAGATTTACTTCAAAATCCATACCATGATGGGTCCTTAGGTGAATTTTCTTTGTTTCCATACTTTCATGATCTTCAAAATCCATCCTCTCCAAGACATAGCGTCTTGCATGGCATGGGATAAGCTAGTCGAAGTGTAAAAGATGAAAATTACATGTTGAAGTAGCTGAAGTCGTGCTTAATTATGAAAAACACTTGTCGTCGTCGCATATCGTTTCAACATCGAAGGTCTCCTGGAGCTTAATGTTGAAGCACCAACCTTTGTCTAGGTGAGGCCTGTCGCACAGACCTCGGTCATCGTTGGACCAGTCGCACTCCCTCGGGAGACTTTCATCGTATGATGATGACAGTTCCTATGTTCATAATTCAAAGATTAAACTTGTACAGTTAAATATATGTACTACAAAAACTAAATTAGATCATTATTATTCATCACAAGTTGACTATCGGCCTGCCAAGTCTTTTCTTGAAAACTATCATCTCACGTGGTGTATATATTCGACCGTCGGTGATGGTTGCTCCTCCCTTCGTCCCCGAGTGCATTACACCAAAATTTCTAGCACACGGGAACGAAGGAGAAGCGACCCCCACAACAACAGTCGGGATTCTTTGTCCTCTCATATATGGTGGAGACTCTCCCTCACTGATTCCTCTCTGACATTTGCGACCGTCGGTGATGGTCGTTACTCCTCCTTCCCCTAGTGCATAACAAAGGTATAGCACAAGGAGAAGAAGGAGAAAGGACCCCCATGACAAAAGTCGGGATTCTTCATCCTCTCTTATATATGGTGGACACACTCCCTCATGATTTTTCGGCCGTCGGTGATGGTCGTTATTGCTCCTTCCCCTAGTGCATAACAACGGTCTAGCACAAGGAGAAGTAGGAAACACGACCACCACAACAACAGTCGGGATTCTTCTTCTCTCATATATGGTGCAGACTTTCTCCCTCACTCATTTGTTGACTATCATGTATGGAGCCTCGACAGACTTAAAGTCAACCCAAAATGCCGTTTAATTATCTTTCTAGAAAATCCAGGCCACTCAATATTTCCTACATATTCTAGCACAAGTCATGCCAAAATTCACGAAAAAATCCAGCATGACCTTTGCTAAAAAAGGACATATCAAGCGCCTAAAATTTGCTGGAACGGAAATTAATAAACACTCCAGCAAAACATAGGCCACTCGGAGGTGTAACCTGCAAACATGGTCAGCCACTTGGGCAAGCACATATCCTATTTGAGCAACACAAGATATACATGTTTATATCTACATCATATGAGCATTCAAACTTGATGGTCATTATATTTCAATGGTTGAAAATATGAACAAAAACATTTCAAAATATCTTATAGGACTCATATTGACATGGAGATTTGGCTGGTCTCACCTCGAGGTCGGAGGGGGTCAGTGACGGGGACGACGGCGGGGATGATGGAGGGGCTCCTTGATTTCTGCAAAAACAAAAACCCTATAAGCTATCAACTAATCAAATGCATACGCCTTGCATAGTGGGGTCCAATTTGAGCATTCAAAATAGGAGTAGTTCTCCAATTTGAGCATTCAATAAGCAAAACCAAATCATAAAATAAATAAGTATTCAAAGTAGCATGCACTCAATAAGCAAAACTAAATCATCTCTTGCATGCATACATCTTCGAATATTATCACTAATACATCTCGAATATTATTATACATATAACATCACTAATACAGGCTAAAAAGCTAGCGAACGACGGGTATCGCCGCGGGCGGTGGACACCCAAAGAGAAGGAACCATCACAGAATCATGGCTCCAGTGAGATACCTGAAGAACCTACCAGGTATTGGAGAACCTCCCCTCCAACGCAACCATGTAGCGATGGACTTGCTCGTCCTCCTTGCTTACACGATGATGTACCTCCTCCACAGGGTCCTCAAGCCTCTTCCCCGTCACTTGCCCACGCGACCGCCACCAAAGAAGGTTCAGGTCAATGATGGGCTGGCTCCTCACCAAGCTGCGCCCCCCCGAAAGGTAGCACCTCCATGTACCAGCCCGGCGGAGCCTAGTCCCGGACATGGCCCCTTTGATCAAGCAGGTGCCCTCTGCTGAGTCGACGACGAGGATGCGGGATAGGCATCATCGACGTCGATGCGGGAATAATTGCTTTAACTAAAAAATAACAACAAATGTGACATGTTCGAAATATGACATGTCCAGTTCAAAACGAATCAACCCAGAATACTATTAAATACACTTAAGAATAAACTAGTTCTATTAATTTTCTTACTAAAAATAAACTCATTCTATAGTAAAATTTTAATTACACTAGTTCTATTAATTCAACTAGTTCAACTAAGCAGTTACTATAAATAAAAATAATTTAGTTCTTACTAAAAATAAACTAGTTCTATTGATTTTCTTACTAATTCTATTAAACACTTACGAAAACAGTAAAAAAAACTACATTATACAATAGTAAAAAACTGCAGTAAAAACAAAAAAATAGCGATGGAGATAGGAGGGGTGGGAGGAGGGAGGAGGAGGGAGGAGATAGGAGGAGGGGGAGGAGGCCGGTGGGATCGGAGGAGGGAGGAGGAGGGAGGGAGGAGGGTGGGAGGAGAGAGGAGGGGAGGGGCTGGCGGAGGAGGAGGAGGGAGGGGCGGTGGGAGGTGGGCTGCCGGCAGAGGAGGGAGGAGGGGGCGGCCGGAGGAAGAGGGAGGAGGGGGCGGCCGGAGGAGGAGGAAGGAGGGCGCGGTGGGAGGAGGAGGGAGGGGAGGAGGGATGGAGGGAGTACCTCGATGGAGGAGCGGCGCGGCAGCAGCGACGGACGACGGCAGTAGCGGACGACGGGGCGTGCAGGGGAGAGTGACTGAGAGGGAGAGTGAGAGGGTCGGCCGCGTGGGGAGGATAAGGTAGGGTTAGTAGTAGCACGGGTTCGATAAAATCGCTACTGCTACGGAGCATAGCAGTAGCGCAGGGTACGGATATGCGCTACTACTAAGTAGGGCTAGACATGTGCGCCTAGTTGAAACTTAGCAGCAGTCCGTTTTGGTCATACATGCTACTGCTAAAATGATAGAAGTAGCGCGGTTTATTTACACGCGCTACTACTAAGTAGCAGTAGCGCATGATTTTGTCTAGCGCTACTGCTAAGATGTTGTGTATAAGGTTTTCCCTAGTTGTGACATACTGGTCGATCGGTCTGTCTGCAGGCTGAAGTGATGAACCATGGACGAGTAAGAAAGGGCACGTGCTGTAGTAGAGGTGCGCATGTAGCATGTACACGTACGTATAGCTAGGGTGCAAGAAAGTAAATACGGGGCCACGTATGTACATACGGGCGGGGTCTCAAATGTCTACTCGCACATACGTACGGCCGAGGCTGGTGTACATGGTTGCATCGGAATGGAGAAACTGCATCGTCGTGTTCATCTGGAGGCAACGGAATGCGTCGTGTTCAGCGGGAGCAAATCGTCTGGGACGGAATAGGAGAAACAAGGCCTGGTGTACCGCAGAATGGAGGAAACATCCTTGTGTTCGACCGTCGAAACAGGATCCTGTTCACTAGGAGGGGTGTGGTGTACCACAAAACGCAGGAAAAGGGCTTCTGTTCAACATCCCACGGTCGAAATGGGGTCCTGTTGTTCGGGAGGGGTGTGGCATACCGCAAAACGTAGGAAATGGACTTGTGTTGGAGCGCTACGATCGAAACGGGGGTCATGTTCATCGGGAGGGGTGTTGCATACCGCAAAACGGGACTCCACAGGCTACTGTTCATCTCCACAGTCGACCTCCTCGAGCCTCCATGGGCTACTATTCATCCGCCGTCGACCTCCTCCAGCCTCCACCTGCGACTGCTCATCCACAGGTTCCTATTCATCCAGCCTCCACCGCTTCTCCACTGGCTACTATTCAACCAACCCTCTCGACGGGGTCCTGTTCAACCACCCCTCCACGGGCTACTGTTTATCCAGCCCTCCACCGGCTATTATTCAACCAGCCCTCCATGGGGTTGTCCTATTCATCCAGCGCTCCACGGGGTCCTGTTCATCCACATCCAACCAGCTCAATCGATTGGGGTCCTGTTGATCCAGCGGCAACGGCCTCTACTACCACGGGGTCCTGTTCATCCAACCCCCACCGGGAAATGTTCATCCAACCCCCCCCCAACAATGCTCATTGTTCACCAAGATGCAACGGGTTCGATCGGCTCAAGTTAGCAGCAGTACCGAAGGAATCGATCGATCTGGTTCAGTTAACATCCAGGGCTCAATCGATCACTTGGGTTCAGTAACGCATAGCCTGTAGTGCAATTGCTCTGGTTCAGTAGGCGAAAGCCTCGCTCGGGTTTAGTTAGAGCCCAACGCCTCGCACCCACGCGCGTACGTGTACGAGAGAAACGCGCATCGCTCAGCCCCCGACCATCCACCGTAACCGGGTACTCCCCAATATTTTCCTCGCCCTCGCTTCTACCATGGATTTTTCCGTCATGGACGGCCCAAAGAATGTCATGCAGGTGCGTCTCCGGCCTGCCCATGATGAAAAGCCCAATTTCTGTCATGATTTTTTGTTATAGAAGTAGGAGCCCACCACATCTATGATGATACCAGGTTTTGTCACAATTATCATCATAGAAGTGTCATAAGCATGACAAAAAAAAATTCGTTCGGCCCAAAATGTCACGGATGTGCCTTTTTTTGTAGTGAGAGATAGAACCATCATCATTGTCTTCAGGAGGTTTTTCCATTTCAGGTTCACTAGAGGTATGAAAAGTCCTATCATTTTTCTTTTCTTTTTCTTTTTCTTTTTCTGTTTAGAAGGACTAGGTATATCAGTGTTAATTCTTTGAGAGTCTTGTTCAATTCTTTTAGGATGACCCTGAGGGTAAAGTGGTTCTTGAGTCATTCTACCTCCTCTAGTCATTACTCTGATAGCATGATCATTGATATTATTATTCATTTCATCAAGTAATTCTCTTTGAGATTTAGAAACTTGTTCTAACTGAGTATGAACCATAGAGGCATGTTTTCCTACACCTCTGACATCATTAGAGATTCTAAATAACAAGTCACTCAAGTGAGCAATCATATCAGAGTTGTATTTCAATTGTTTCATAACATTTTCATTGAAGTGATCTTGTTTCCTGATGTAGTTATCAAACTCATAAAGGCATTGACTAGGATGCATATTATAAGGATTGTCCTTTTTGTAAAATTTCATTAAAGAGTTTAAATCTACCACCTTCGGTGGTGGTGTACCAAATCCATGTATTCCTTCAATAGGAGGTAAATTTTCACATCTTTAGCTTTAATACCTTTTTCCTTCATACATTTCTTTGCCTCTTGTATATCTTCAGGACTGAGATATAAGATACCCCTCTTCTTTGGAGTGGGTTTTGGTTGTGGTTCAGGAAGAGGCCAATCATCATAATTTGTCAATATGTTGTTTAAAAATTCCTTAGCTTGTTCAACAGTTCGTTCCCTGAAAACACAACCAGCACAACTATCCAGGAAGTCCCTAGAAGCATCGCTTAGTCCATTATAGAAGATATCAAGTATTTCATTTTTCTTAAGTGGATGATGAGGCAAATCATTAAACAATTGAAGAATCCCCCCCAAAGCTTGTGGGAGACTCTCTTCTTAAATTTGCACAAAGTTAAAAATTTCCTGTAAGGCAGCTTGTTTCTTATGAGCATGAAAATATTTTTTAGAAAAGTAGTAAATCATATCCTGGGGACTATGCACACAACCAGGAGCAAGAGTATTGTACCATATCTTAGCATCACCCTTTAATGAGAACGAAAATAACTTGAGGATATAATAGTAGCGAATTTTATCCTCATGAGCAGAAAGGGTGGCTATATCACTTAGCTTAGTAAGGTGTGCCACAACAGTTTCATTTCATAACCATGGAAAGGATCAGATTCAACCAAAGTAATTAACTCTGGGTCGACAGAGAATTAGTAATCCTTATCATCAACAAAGATAGGTGAAGTAGCAAACTTAGGATCACATTTCATTCTAGCATTCAAACATTTCTCCTTCAGTTTGCAAAATAATTTATTGAGATCATCTCTATCATTGCAAGCAAGAAAATCTCTAGATGTCTCCTCATCCATAACATAACCTTTCGTTATCTTAGGCATTTCATATCTAGGAGGGCTACGTCCAATAGGTGTTTCAGGATTTTTAGTTTTAAGTACTTCATCAGTTCCAATAATTTCATCAGTTTCCGCATGCTCCATATCTTTAGCTCTAGCAATTTGTTCATCAAGAAATTCACCTAGTGGCACATTATCATCAAGCAAGGTACTAGCATCATCATGAGTAGCATTCATAGAAGTAGCATTATCAATAACTTGCGACATATCAGGATTAATAGCATGTGGTGGTGTTGCCAGTCTACTCAAAATAGAAGGTGAATCAAGTGCAGAGCTAGATGGCAATTCCTTACCTTCCCTCGTCTTAAAGGGGAAATATTAGTCTTGGTATCCTTCAGATTCTTCATAATGATAGATAAATAATAATCCCAAGTGACTCAACAAATATAGATATGCTCCCCGACAATGGCACCAGGAAAACTTCTTGATGAGACACAAGTATAGGGGATCGCAACAGTTTTCGAGGGTGGAGTATTCAACCCAAATTTATAGATTCAACACAAGGGGAGCCAAAGAATATTTGCAAGTATTAGCAGTTGAGTTGTCAATTCAACCACACCTGGAGAATAATTGTCTACAGCTAAGTGATCAGTAGCACAATAATATAATCATTTTGATAGTAGTAGTAACAACAATAGTAATGGTAACAGTAGTAGTAGTAGTGATTTTGTAGCAGGTGTAACAGTAACAGTAGCAGTAGTAACTTAGCAAGATCAATATGTAGGAAATTCATAGGTATTGGATCGGTAGGTTCATTGGATGATATTCATATAACAGTTATAACCTATGGCGATACAAAACTAGCTCCAGTTCATAAATATAATGTAGGCATGTATTCCGTAAATAGACATACATGCTTATGGAAAGAACTTGCATGACATCTTTTGTCCTATCCTCCCGTGGCAGCGGGGTCCATATGGAAACTAAGGGATATTAAGGCATCCATTTAATAGAGAACCTGAACAAAGCATTAACACATGGTGAATACATGAACTCCTCAAACAACAGTCATCACCGGAAAGTATCCCAAATACTGTCACTCCAGGGTTTATAGATCATAATGTGTAATAGGTGAATATGGCTTGCAAGATCGGATCTAGAACATAGATATAAAGGTGATAACATAAACGGTTCCGATCTGACATAATGGAACTCGGGCCCAAAGTGACAAGCATTAATCATGGCAAAGTCATATCAACATCAATCTCAGAACATAATGGATACTTGGGATCAAGCCCTAACAAAACTAATTCGATTACATGATGAATCTCATCCAACTCCTCACCGACCAGCGAGCCTACGAAGGAATTACTCTCATCCAACATGGGGAGCATCAAGGAATTGGCGACGAAGTAGGGTTGGTGATGACGAAGATCGAAGATCCCCCTCTCGGGATCCACAAACGGACTCCAAATCCGGCCTCCCGATGAAGAATAGGCGGTGGCGGCGGCTCCGTATTATAAAACTTTTATTTTTGCAAAAAAACAACACCATGGTAGTTCTCCTGAAAATAGCATCACTCCGAGTTAGTTTCATTCAAATCATGAAAATTAGAGTACAAAACAAGAGGAAAAACGTTAGGACAAGTAGATACAATGGAGACATATCACTAGGCAATTTTTCCCAAGTGTCAAAAGTACCTGTTGTTGGGAATCGTTGCATGGAATACAAAAAAATTTCTATGCACACGCAATGATATATCCATGGAGATGCATAGCAACGAGGGGGAGAGTGTGTCTACGTACCCTCATAGACCGTAAGCGGAAGCGTTTCACAATGCAGTTGATGTAGTCGAACTTCTTCTCACGTCAACCGATCAAGTACCGAACGCACGTCACCTCCGCGTTCTGCACACGTTTAGCTCGCCTTCATGATCCAACAAGACATTGAGGTAGTAGATGAGTTCAGTCAGCATGATGGCGTGGTGATGATGATGGTGAAGTGATCTCCGCAGGGCTTCGCCTAAGCACTAGGAAAATATGACCAGTGGTGTAAATGGTCGAGGGGGGCACCGCACACGGCTAACAATTGATCTGGTGTGGTCTAGGGATCCCCCCCCACACACATATATATATATATATATATATATATATGTGGGAGGGAGAGGGGAGGGGAGGCTGCTAGGAGGCGCCCCAAGTAGGCCGAATCCTACTTGGGGTCCTCCCCAAGTGGCGCCCCCTGCCATATTTAATCCAAGGAGAAGGAAAGAGGGGGGAGAGGGAGGAAGTGGGAATCCTAATGCACACTTTACTTTCCCTTCCCCCTTTCCTTCTCCGCCTAGGTCGGCCCATATGGGGGGTGCACCAGCCCCTTGTATCTAGTGTGTTTCCCCTCTTGGCCCATAAGGCCCATATCATTTGTCGGGGGTGTCCGGAACCCCTTCCGGTGACCCGATAAGTACCCGATACCCCGCGAAACACTTCCGGTGTCCGAATAATATCGTCCTATATATCAATCTTTACCTCTCGGTCATTTCGAGACTCCTCGTCATGTCTGTGATCTCGTCCAGGACTCCGAACAACATTCTGTCACCAAACCACATAACTCATCTAATACTATATCGTCGTCGAATGTTAAGCGTGCGGACCCTATGGGTTCGAGAACTATGTAGACATGACCGGGACACCTCTCCAGTTGAAAGTGCAACTAATCGCTAGGTGGTTTTGGTAATTCATAACAACATAGCTCACTAAACTATTATCCTTTCAAGGTGATTATTTCAGAAAGTTCAATGATTGGCATGGCATGGACTAGAGATGTGCACCCCTCAAAATGCTAAGATAAAATATTGGCAAAAGCTCAAGACTCTTCATTTCTATTTTAGTGATCCAAGATCACATTGAGTCCATAGGATAGCCAATACTATTAAAAGGGGATGAGGTGTTGCTTAAGGGTCTACTTGTGCAAAATGCTTAGTGATATGCTCCAAATCCCTCAACCACTTTCTCAAATCCAAATATGTCCTAAACCTAAAGTCAAACTCGGCCCCACCGATTTGATTCATCCGGCGCCAGCGAGTTCACTTGACATAGCGATAGCCAAAAACCCTAATCAGTTTGGTCTCAACGATAGGGATGTCGGTTGATACGTCTCCAACGTATCTACTTTTCCAAGAACTTTTGCCCTTGTTTTGGAGTCTAACTTGCATGATTTGAATGGAACTAACCCGAACTGATGATGTTTTCAGTAGAATTGCCATGGTGTTATTTTTGTGCAGAAATAAAAGTTCTCGGAACGACCTGAAAATCCACGGAGACACATTTTGGAATTAATAAAAAATACTGGTGAAAGAATCAGCATCAGGGGGCCCACACCCTGTCCATGAGGGTGCAGGGCGTGCCCCTATACCTTGTGGTCCCCCTGGGACTCCACCGACCTCAACTCGAACTCTATATATTCACGATCGTGAAGAAAAATTCAGAGAGAAGGATTCATCATGTTTTACTATACGGAGCCACCGCCAAGCCCGAATCTTCCTCGGGAGGGCTGATCTGGAGTCCGTTCGGGGCTCCGTAGAGGGGAATCCATCGCCATCGTCATCATCAACCATCCTCCATCACCAATTTCATGATGCTCACCGTCGTGCGTGAGTAATCTCATCGTAGGCTTGCTAGACGGTGATGGGTTGGATGAGATTTACCATGTAATCAAGTTAGTTTTCTTAGGGTTTGATCCTTAGTATCCATTATGTTCTAAGATTGATGTTGCTATGACTTTGCTATGCTTAATGCTTGTCACTAGCGCCCGAGTGCCATGATTTCAGATCTGAACCTATTATGTTTTCATGAATATATGTCAGGTCTTCATCCTATCTTACAAGTCAATAGTCACCTACTATGTGTTATGATCCGGCAACCCTGAAGTGACAATAATCGGGACCACTCCTGATGATGACCGTAGTTTGAGGAGTTCATGTATTCACTAAGTGTTAATGCTTTGGTCCGGTACTCTATTAAAAGGAGGCCTTAATATCCCTTAGTTTCCAATAGGACCCCGCTGCCACGGGAGGGCAGGACAAAAGATGTCATGCAAGTTCTTTTCCATAAGCACGTATGACTATATTCGGAATACATGCCTACATTACATTGATGAAATGGAGCTAGTTCTGTGTCACCCTATGTTATAAATGTCACATGAGGAATTGCATCCGATATAATTATCCATTCATTGAACCATTGCCTACGAGCTTTTCACATATTGATCTTTGCTTAGTTAATTTTCCATTGCCACTGTTACGATTGCTACAAAAACTACTACTATTACTTTTGCCATTGTTACCATTACTTCCATACTACTTTGCTACTAAATACTTTGCCGCATATATTAGGTCTTTCAGGTGTGGTTGAATTGACAACTCAACTGCTAATACTTGAGAATATTCTTTGGCTCCCCTTGTTTCGAATCAATAAATTTGGGTTGAATACTCTACCCTCAAATAATGTTGTGATCCCGTATACTTGTGGGTTATCAAGAACATTTTATGGCGCCGTTGCCGGGGCGCATAGCTCTATTCTTTGACTCACTTGGGATTTATATCTATTGACCACTATGAGGAACTTGAAAGATGAAAGAACCAAGATTTTTCCCTCAACTATGAGGGGAGGTAAGGAACTGCCATCTAGCTCTGCACTTGATTCTCCTTCTATTTTGAGTAAACTTGCAACACCTACAACCTGTTATTGATTCTTATATGTCGCATGTTATTGATGATGCCACTTCTTCTATGCATGATGCTTACGATGAAACTACTTCTATGCTTGATAATACTGTGCCATTAGGTGAATTTCTTCATGAACAACTTGCTAGGGTTAGAGAGAATGAAATTATTGAAACAAATAATATTGATGAAAGTGATGATGAAGATTCTCCCCCTAGATATGAATTGCGTGATGTGCCTGAGGGTTATGTTATGGATGAAGAAACTGCTAGAGACCTTTTTGCTTGCAAAGATAGATATGATCTTAAGAAACTGGTAGCTAAGCTAAAATAAAAGTCTTTGAATGCTAGAATGAAATATGACCCTGCTTTTGCTACTTCACCTATCTGTATTTCTGATAAGGATTATGATTTCTCTATCGATCCTGAGTTAATTAATTTGGTTGAATCTGATCCTTTTGTGGCTATGACTCTGAAATTGTTGTGGCACATTTTACTAAATTGAATGATATAGCCACCCTATTCACTCATCAGGAAAAAAAATGTTACTACTATATCCTTAAGTTAATTCCGTTCTCATTAAAGGGGGATGCTAAAACATGGTTTAATTCTCTTGCTCCTGGTTGTGTGCGTAGTCCCCAGGATATTATTTATTACTTCTCTGCTAAATATTTCCCCGCTCATAAGAAACAAGCTGCCTTAAGAGAAATATATAATTTTGTGAAAATTGAAGAAGAGAGTCTCCCACAAGCTTGGGGGAGGCTTCTCCGATTACTTAATGCTTTGCCTGATCATCCTCTTAAGAAAAATGAAATACTTGATATCTTTTATAATGGACTAACCAATGCTTCCAGAGACCACCTAAATAGTTGTGCTGGTTGTGTTTTCAGGAAAAGAACTATTGAGCAAGCCGAATTGCTATTGAATAATATATTGAGTAATGATAATGATTGGACACTACCTGAGACAACTCCTAAGCCAACTCCAAAGAAAAGGGGTACTCTATTTCTCAGTCCTGAAGATATGCATGAGGCAAAGAAATCTATGAAAGAAAATGGTATTAAAGCTGAAGATGTTAAGAATTTACCACCTATTGAAGAAATACATGGTCTTAATAACCCGACACAGGTAGTAAAGGTAAATTCTCTATATACATTTGATGAAGGTAATATTCCTCGTAATAAGTCTGCTAGCCAATGCTTGGATGAGTTTGATAATTTTATTGTTAAACAAGAAAACTTCAATGCTTATGTTGGTAGACAATTGAAACGTAATTTTTATATGATTGAACACTTGAGTGATTATATGTCTAGAGTTAAAGGTGACCTTAAAATTATTAGTAAACATGCTTCTATGGTTACCACTCAGGTAGAACAAGTGCTTAAGGCTCAAGATGATTTGCTAAATGAATTAAATAATAAGAAAAATGATAATGTTGTTAGAGTTGTGACGAGAGGGGGTAAAATGACTTAGGAACCTTTGTATCCTGAGGGCCACCCTAAGAGAGTTGAGCATGATTATCAGAGAATTAATGTTTATGCACCTAGTCCTTCTAAGAAGAAGAAAAAGAAAAATCATAGGACTTTGCATGCTTCTAGTGAACATGTTGTTGATACACCTGAGAATCCCAATAATATTTATATTTCGGATGCTGAAACACAATCTGGTAATGAACATGAACCTAGTGATAGTGTTAATGATGATGTTCATATTGATGCTCAAGCTAGGAATAACAATGAAGTAGAGATTGAATCTGCCGTTGATCTCAATAACCCACAATCAAAGAATCAACATTATGATAAGAGAGACTTTGTTGCTAGGAAGCACGGTAAAGAAAGAGAACCATGGGTTCAGAAACCCATGCCTTTTCCTCCTAAACCATCCAAGAAAAAGGATGATGAGGATTTTGAGCGCTTTGCTGAAATGATTAGACCTATCTTTTGCGTATGCGTTTGACTGATATGCTTAAAATGAATCCTTATGCTAAGTATATGAAAGATATTGTTACAAATAAAAGAAAGATACCGGAAGCTGAAATTTCCACCATGCTTGCCAATTATACTTTTAAAGGTGGAATACCAAAGAAACTAGGAGATACAAGAGTACCAACTATACCATGCTCCATTAAAAGAAACTATGTTAAAACTACTTTATGTGATCTTGGAGCCGGTGTTAGTGTTATTCCTCTCTCTTTGTATCATATACTTGATTTGAATAAGTTGACGCCTACTGAAATATCTTTCCAAATGACCGATACATCAACTGCTATACCTGTCTGTATTTGTGAGGATGTGCCTATTGTGGTTGCAAATGTCACTATTTTAACGGACTTTGTTATTCTTGATATTCTCGAGCACAATAGTATGTCTATTATCCTTTGTAGACCCTTTTTGAATACTGCAGGGGCTGTTATTGATTGCAACAAAGGCAATGCCACCTTTCATGTTAATGGTAAAACTACAAAAAAGACACTTCCGTCATGATATGTGTTTGTCACAACTCACAGTAGGCCACGTTTTCTATCATGCATGTACATCCATGACAATTTTATGACAAAATCAAGATAGTCATACCTGTGCTGTCGTAGAAGTGTTCCATGACATTACCAAAATTATCATCATGGAAGTGTCCACTTCCATGATGATAAATCGTGCGTCATGGAAGTGCTTTCGTCAAGGGTGACCGACACATGGCATCCACCATAACGGGTCGCCATTAAGCTATCGGGTCTGGTTTTGGATCCGATAACCCGCTAACAGCCCGAACCAATGAGGATTTTCCACATGTAAAATTCTCATTGGCCGGAGGAAACACGTGTTGGCTCACCGTTGGGACAGATGTCACCATTCATTGGACAGGAGGCACCTATGATACGCCGGCACGTGGCATGGCCCAACAGAGGCCCATTCCGGTGAAAAGGCCAGCCCATTTGACTTGGTTAAAAGGTAATGGGCCAACCCACGGAAAGCCTGTTAACGGCCTATTCGTATATAGCTCATTTATGGCCTGCTAACTCACGGCCCGTTACGGCCTATCGGAATTAAGCCCAGTAGCTTCATCTTGGCCGATATGATTCCAGCCCGTTGTAACTTCCGGCCTATGTATGGCCCATGATGTCTTTCGGCCCATATGAGGCCCTTCATAACACTGGGCCCAATAAATGCCCGAGATGAAATTGGCCCATAATGAACAGTGTATCACTTTATACCCATTAACGGCCCATTATTCTGTCGGCCGTTTCCAGCCTGTGTTAACTTTCGACCTTCTAAGGGCCCATTTATTCTTGGGCTCATTTCTAGAATTCGGTTAGTTATGGTCCGTTACTGGCCTATTCCGTTTGTGGACCAAATTCAGCCCGTGTTTACATTGGGCCCATTTGTGGCCCGTTAACCCGTTGGGCTGCTTTCATAGCGTTATCAAATACTGCCTATTAACGGCCCGTTATGGTCTAGGAATAGCACGGTCCATGTTTGGCGAAATGATTATACGCCCCATAGAAGGCCCATGGATCCTAAGGCCCGTAGACGACCAATGGACCCTACTTCCCGTAGAAGGCCCATGGATCATAAGGCCTATAGAAATTCCATGGATCTTATGGCCCGTAGAAGGCCCATGGCTACAACATTCTGTGTGTTGCCATGATTATTGTGGCCTAGTTACCAAAATTAGTTTATTGTGGCCACTAGAAAAACACATAAAATTAACTGCAGTGACTACAAGCAAACAACTAAACAAGACAATGCTATCCTATTATACCTATTACTCATATTACATCCACTGGGCATCAAAGTTCGCCACCAGTGCAAATATAGGGAACAAAGCAGCATATTGCATACGCTGGCCGTCAAAATTGGCCACCAGTGCAAATAAACGCATCAGCAAAACAAGAGCATAACTCAAACAACTTCAGAAGAGCTCAAGAAACGTTATCCTGGGTATCCACCATGCTGGCAATAAGTTTAGCAAGCTTATTAGCTTTGTCCTGTTTGGCGCTAATCCTCCAACACTTGCTGTTGCACCAGAAAGTATGCGTCTGAATGCTCCAGGGACTTCCGTTGTCCTTCCGCTTCTTGTCGCAGCGCAGCTGATCGATGTCTTTCAGCTTGTAGTTGAGACTCAAGAAACTGAACTGATTCAGACAGTGAGTTTGAATAGCTTGTGCAAGCGGTATTGGCCAGTAACTCGAACACTAAACCAAGACAGGACTTTGGGGTTGTCTCACTGTCTTCAAGATAGTCTTCCTTAGCTATTTTATCAGCTTTGTTGCAGACCAACAAGGATATCTCACTATCCTGAACCTTATCTGCATTACTTCCTTTACCGTTCCTTAACAAGGCACTATTCCCCAATATTCTGTCAGCATTCTAAAAGAAGAAACAAGCAGACACATAATAGGTTTAGCATGTACTAGTATATGAAACTCATTTTGGTGAACCAGTTCATTAGTAAGGTGGACAGGATTAAACTACTAAGTCTTCTATTGCCAAGTATTAGTACATAATAAAAACATCAAACAAACATATATCTATGTCCTATGGTCACTGCATTGTCTTGCCAAATCAAAATAGAGGCATGGTTCAGATCATATCAGTTCAAGACAAAGCATCAGCGAAAGAATACAAAGCGTGGGAAACTACATGGCATAATAGGATTTCAGATGGGTATGGCAGGTCTACATGTACAACAATACTATTGGCTCTGTTGTGATGCTAGTAATGTGGATGATATGAGAAGTCCACTGTATGCAGAATTGAAATTGAAATCAACAGAGCTATTGATAAGAGCAAACATGTTAAATAAACATGTGTGAACATACCTGCTGTGCCACTGGAGTTTCGCTTGGATCCTATAATTTAAAAATAAGTTTGCATGAGTAAATATAGTGATACAAGAGCAAAGCAGTATGCACGAGGGCAATGGAATCCTAAATTAGAATAGTTATTCTTCAGGTTTAAGCACTTGTTCTACATGAACAGTGTACAGTAAGACACAACAATACAATACTTAAAAAATGAGCTCATAGACCTTACCACATTGTTGGTTCGGGACCAGTACAGAACAAGGCGTTCCCAGACATCGTCCAGTAAATGTGTCTCAGGAGAACGTAAGGGAATTTGATGAGTTTCTTTACCAGTGAAGTACGTTTTCTTCAGGTAATTCCGATACTGCCACCAAGCATTCTTGAAGATAGCAGAGGTATTAGCATAGGTTACCTCATCCTGAGTATCCAAATTGGTTCTTCTCTATAGAGAAAAATGGGAAAGTTTGTGGTATTATAACCATCATGGAGGTAGAATATATGGGACAAAGCAAAGTAATTGCCACAAATAACATTACTTACACATAACTCCTAGACAAACACCAAAAACTGACATTTTCCTTCATCTTCAGTATAATATTTCCAAGATGGGAATATACACACATAGGATTTAACAACATCAAATGCGATAGATGCTAAACTACGACTGGCTGGTTGTGCTTCCCCCACAGGAATAGGCGTACTAATTGGTGGGGTTGGGGTTCGCCGTGGTAGTACTGGCCCTTTGGGCACTGGAGTTTCCTTACTAACTGCTCTTGTTTGGGAGCTCTATGGTGGAGATGGTGCTGTGTCAATAGGAACTGGGTTACTATCTGCTAGGGTTGGGGTTAGATTGGGTGAAGCTGGTTCTCTGACCATCGCAGTAGGGGTACAATCTGCAAGAGTCTGGGTTATGTGTGGTAGGGCTAGTCTCGTGCATGTACAACCGGAGTGCTATCTCCACCAAGAGGTAGCACTGTTTTATTTGAAGACCATATTTTTACTCAGCTAAATACTGCCATCACCCTCTCCAATTCAAATGGCAGATAAATAGGAAATATAGTTGAATGTACAGACGTTGTATGAGAGACAGATGCAATAGATAGTGTGGAAAAAAGAGGGCATGAAATAGTTGACATGTATATTGTTTAACTAAAACGGATAGCATGACATAATTTCACATAGATGATGTCAATCTAAACTAGATAGCATAGCATAACATAATTCAAAGATATGATGAATAAATTAACAGGATGGCATGACATAATTCACATACATGTTATCTAAGTAATCAGGATCGCATGATTTAATTCACATATGTGATTTATGTGCTAAACACAGGGCATTCGATATGATGTCTAAATTAAGAACATGGTGTTGAATATTGTGTATATGATGTCTAAATTAAGCAATGTAAGATACCATATGCATGATATGAGCAGTATGCCCGTGCCAAGTTAGAGCATACACATCGGTGGGGGAATAGGACTGGTCATCTTTCTCTGAATCCATCTCTGAGGAGCTATAGGGACCCAACAACAGATCTGCTTTGAGAGGTAGCACTGTCTACTCTGAAGGCCTTGTTTTCACTCCAAAATTTTCCATCTCCCGTCGAAATGGCTGATTCATGGGAAGAGTAGTTTAATATACAAACATTGTCGACAAATGGAAATGTAATGAAGAAAAGGATGGGCAAGATATCATTCAAATATATGATGCCTAGTTAAACAGGATGGCATTGCACATTTCACATATATTATGGCTGGCAAAAAGACATGAGACTGCATAATTCCCATATATGATATAGAAACTAAACAGGTGGCATTACGGAACATGTCTAAACTAAGCAGATTACATATATGATGTCAAAAGTAGGCACTTCAAGGAAATGTATGCATGATATGACTAACATCATCATGCCAACGTAGAGCAAACACCTTGGGTGGTAAATAGGAGTGGTCAGCTACGTCTGAATCCACCTTAGAACATATATCTTCCTCTAGATTACAATCTGGAAAGGGGGAGGGTTTGCCATTGAACCCACCATGGAGCGATGTCTTCATGACATTGTATTGCCACGCAAAACTCTTCTATTTTTCTCTACATGTTCAGCATGACTATGTATAATATCTGACATGCATATGAAAAAATATGGTGAGATTATGTAAGGAGAGCATGCAAAAATCTAGAGTGATGGTAACAACTAGTGGATGGATCCAAAAATAATGATAGAAGGCTAATGATTGCTTTAATTTAATAAAAAGACAGATGATGATTGCTTTACTATTTGTTTCCCACCTAAGATGAACAACATAGGCATACCATAGGTGAACCAGATATTAGACAGAGATACTATTCATTCCTACCTTGATATGTGCCCCACAACTAATTTACAACTCAAGTTTGAACATCAATAAAGTGAAACCATATGAAAGCGTCTACAGTTAGAATGTTATTATGCCACTAATGCACATGGTCTTGTTTTCATGCATAGGATTTTGAAAAGTAGGTCTAGGTGGATGTTTTGCTCCATTCCTTTCAACAAAATGCATGAATAATTGAATAGTAGAGTGCCATAGGAAAATTTCCAGTTGCTATGTTTTTCCTTTGAACCACAATAGCCCTAATGGATCGACATGAATGTAGAGTAATAAGTGATGCGACAAGTGTACAACCTCTTACCGTAGCCGTGTTGACCTCAGCATCATTGGGTTGGTCGCTGAAGAAGTTGAGACAAAGGTGGCTGTGGGAGGTGTGGAGGAAGATCTGAGGAATCTGTAGATGGCGTCCAGGGCACTGCTCTATTGTGATGGATCATTCTGTCATTGGAGCAGCTTCGGTGAGCCGTAAGACGTCAAGGCTGAAGCAGCACAAGACATACATCGTCAATCTCAAGTGGGATTCTAATAGCATCTCCAATACATGATCTAAAATCGATGTAAAATTTACATCCCCAAAAACCACCTGACTAGAATAGATGAGGTAAAACTTGTTTACTCTAAACTTAACTGTCAAAACTGAAATTTACTATGGAATCTGAATGTTACTGTCGAAAATGAACGCAATGGTAGCAGAGAGGCACTTGACATGTAGTATAGTGAGGGCCTGTAGTTCATCTTCATCCTGCACTCCTGAGCCGCCAGCCACCACCGGCAGAACCACCGGGCCCCGCGCCGCCTCGCCGCCCCGAAACAACTCCCCACCGCCGCCTCGCCACCCGAAACAACTCCCCACCACCGATCTGCCGCCGCCCCAGCCAGTCCTCTACCCCCCACCCCGCGCCAAGCTTTTTCTCCAGCAATCCCCACACCACCTCCCCACCACCATGCCCCCACCGCCGGCGAGCAGCACCCCACCCAGAACCCTAAGATAGATAGTGGGGTACCTCTCCAGCAAGCTCGCCGCCCCGCTGCTTGTGGTTCTTCCTTAACTCCGGCGAGCCCCCCCACCCCTTGAAAATTAACTAACCCAAAAGTTGATTCAGTCGACTGAAGTGTAGCTAAATCGGAGCAGAGCAACAGCATGAGCGAGGGGGAGAGCAGTAGCAGCGCGAGCGAGTGAGAGCCAGAGCAGCAGTAGCTGGGCGAGCGAGCAAGAGCCGGAGCAGCAGCATGAGTGAGCAAGCGAGCGAGAGCCAGAGCAGCAATAGCAGATCCAGCTGGTATGGATGCCACTGCCGAAGGGGCATCGCACTAGGGGAGAGCCGCCATGGAGATGTCGCCCGCGGCACCGGCTTCGAGGCAGCCGCTCCATGGGGGTGCGGGATGGAGCACCATAGGCGCCGGGTGGTCAAGTTAAGGAGAATGTGAGATGTGATGAGTGTACAACCTCTTTGGTGGCGCCGAGTAGGCCTCGGCTTCGTCCAAGGAGTCGGCGAGGATGCTGCGGTTCCGGTGGAGTAGGTTAAGGCGGCGCTGTGGGGATGGAGCAGTCGCAATAGACGAGGCGATCGTCGGAGCAGCTCCTTGGAGGTGGAGGACAGGGCGGGTGAACCGGCGGGACGACGGGATGGACGACGGATCCTCATCCGGGGAGGTGGATGAGGGACATCGAGCTGTTGCGATGGACGACGTCGTAGGGGAAGAGGCTCCGGCTGGGCAACGGTGAGGTGGCAGATGGAGGAGGATGGGGTTTTGTGGATGGAGCGGAGAGGTTATGGCGGCCTGGGATTTTGAATGGCAAAAAGGAGGCTATGGAAGGGGGAACAATGACTTAGGGACGCGCTTGTCCAAAATGTAGAGTGTGTTACAAAAGTACCCCCACCGATTTGAACTAGCGGCCCTTTCGGCTCAGGGTTAGAAGGGGATTTCGCGTGTTGGGATTTGGCAGCTGCAGGGAATTTTTGCGCGCGTTGTAATTTCGGGATAGCAAGGCGCGAGTTGTGAAGGCACCAGTTTTGGGAGCACGATATCTGAATTTTCGGGATATAACAAGGCGTGGGTTGAATTATAGGGACAAGCCTAACGTGTAATATTGTACTTGGACGTACCAAATCAATTCGCACTTCCCTCAACGAAAAAAATGAAAAAATAAAAGCTATTCACACCACACAAAGAGAGATTCTTATCCCGTTTTACTATACAAATGCTATTCAAAGCTACTCCCTCCTTCCATCTATATAGGGCCTAATGCGTTTTTCGAGGCTAACTTTGACCAAATATTAGAGCAATAATATATAACATGCAACTTACACAAAGAATACTACTAAATTCGTGTCTGAAAGGATCTTTCAATGATATAATTTTCACATTGTGCATGTCATGTACTATTAATCTGGTCAATAGTCAAAGGCGGTCTTAAAAAACACATTAGGCCCTATATATATGGAAGGAGGGAGTATGAATCCATGTTATGCCCAATTAAAATTTTCCGCTGGCTGTATAATGCACGTAACCTACTCATACCAACATTTTAGTGCATTACAAATGTTTATACTACCTCTGCAATTTGAACTGAATTTGAATTCGTTTCTCTATTTCAATAAGAATCTACAATCATGATTGTTGCCAACTTCAACCATCATTCGTGTATTACATTAACAACACACCACATCATTAGTATAGAGATAGATATGAAATATGTGTACTATATGAACTCGAATTCAATTTTTTGAATACACTTGATGTTGATTCCAAATAATAGTACATTTGATGTACTAACTATACATTCATAATCTAAACCATGTTCCATACGTACACCGTGTTTATCACACAAGGTATAGTGCCCCGCCCCCTACATTATGACATGTATTTAGCCGTGAGATGCAAAAGCCACACATTAGCCCAAATTATAATCAATGTTCCATATATTATATGTAGTACTAGCAAGATGCCCATGCGTTCCACGGAACATCAACATGATCAAGGGGATGCCTTATTTGCAAATATGGAGAGGGGTGTGGGTATCTTTTTTCAAAATTGCCATAGTTTCCTTCCTGTCCGTCAGATATAAATTGGACGGCCTATATTGCAGGATGGCAAGAACACCATCGTCAACAACTCTGTTTTTATAAGAGTAGAGATAAAATATATTATATGTAGTATAACATGTTCATAACCACACCATGTGTATCACCATTATATATATTAACGCATGCGTCGGTTTAAAACACTATGATAAATTCTTCAAATATCCGAATTCGCTTTTTATAATGAATCATGATCTCTATTTCTCTTTTACACCCACACAATCTTCTTATCTTTGTAGCCAGCACTAACTTTCTCTCGTGCATGCACGCGCCCGCATCCCTCTCACCCTCCCTCGGCATTCTCTAGCTCCATCGCACAAAATTTTTCTTTTTACTTTAGGTCGTTCACCCATGGTGTGTGTTGGCCCCCCAGCTCCTTCTTTACGGCACACATCAATCGATATGCCTCTCTCCCCAGATGTGCCTACCACAAACACAAGTGTCGGAGTAATGGGCCACGGGTAGCCTAACCCGAGTCCCAGAACCTATAAAGACATCAGGCCGGCTGCGCCCCTCGAAGCATCAAGATGAAGCGCCGCCTTCTGGTGGCCGCCTGGCTGAACAGTCGACTGCTAGAAGGCGGCCATGCTCAGGAAGGTGGCACCAAGGCAGGCCGAGTCCTGGCGGGCGGCCTCCAGAGAGGCCGGCTCCCAGCAGTCGGCCCACGGTGCCCTCAAAGTTTGCACCCCCATTAAAGAAGACAGGACGGGGAGAGGCAACAGTGCAGCCCATCCCCCCCGAATCTAGGGTTGGGTGTGGCCACAGTGCCTCATACCCGCAGAGATCTCCGCCCGGCACGGCACTGTTGCCACTTCGCCCTTGACGTCACTCCTGACAGGCAAGCCCTGCCCCCATGATCGCTTGTCGTTATGGCCCAAGGACAGCGGGCCCTACCGGTCAGCGAAAGCCAGGAAGACGGCGAGAGCCACACCAATCGGACCCGAGGGAGGCCGGCTCCCAGCAGCTGGCCCGATCCTTCCTCTGGGGCCCACGCACCATTAACCAGATGAGATACGGAGTGGCTACAGTGATCTCCCACCAGGCGGCGGGACTGTATCCAGGCCTCCCCGACCGAGCAGGCGTCATTAGGAGCATGACTACAGTATTCCATAGCCGGCAGGACCCACAAGCGGCGGAGGCGGCCTGTCGGCTCCGTACCAGACCAACTGGCGGGGCCCACCAGGCGGCGGGCCCCAGCTATCGGCGGAGAAACCAGCGACCAGAGAGACTGACAGCCGGGCCCTACGCCCGGCTGGATTACCATTGTACCCCTGGGGGTAGTCCTATATAAACCCCCCAGGGCACCCATGCAAAGGGTTCCCATCCTGTTACAATTAGACTCATACATAGAGGAGGGAGAGAGCAAGCCTGGCCTCCTCCCACCTCGATCATACAACTCGAGGAGCACCATTGTACTCACTTGTGCCTTAGTGATCATGCTGAGACCCCGCAGAGCAGGACTAGGGGTCTTATCTCCTAGGAGAGCCCCGAACCTGGGTAAAGTTCGTCGGCGTACGTGTCTACGCCTCATCCCGCTTCCAGGCACCGGCGACGTTCTACTCACTCCCACCATGATAAGCCATGCATTGGCATATGTCGCACCCAACCCCCGACATTTGGCGCCCACCGTAGGGCAAGGTGCACCATCATCCGGAGACCTGTTCTGGACGGGAACCCTTTTCCTCCCTGGCGAGCATAGCTAGCCCAGCACGCCAGTCGGAGTCTGTGCCGACGCGCTGCGTGGTGCGGAGCTCGCCTGCGCGGCGAGCTGCCGTGCCGACCTTGTTGGCGAGGTTCGCCTCTCCGACGAGCCGGTGTCCAATGTGGGCAATGAAGGCCCCGAGAGCCACCTCGTTAGCCTCCTCGATCAGCTCCACATAGCCAGCGAGCCCGTTGCGGATTTGGAATCCGTTGGCTCCACCGACTCGATGCTTGTCGACTCCGACACTGCGTCGCTTGATGCGTTCTCCACCAACGTGGTAGTCTACGACGTGCCGCCTCCTCGCGAGGAGAGCGGCGAAAGCGCCATCACATAGGTGCTTGTCATCGGCCACAGTGAACACTCTGGCGGAGATGCTCACGACTCGCTTAACGCGGCACTACAAGACCTGACGGCGCCCATCCCAGAAGACGCCGACGCCGAGATGCTGGAAGCACGTCGCCTCCAGCTTGTCGAGGGCGCCAAGAAGTTGGCTAGCATGAGACGCCTGTCGGAAGCCTACCAGCATGAGATGGACCGCATTGTGGGCGGCACGCCGGCTCCCGCTGGTCCCAGCCGCCTTGGCACGGTCCAGCAGCGCGGCATGGCCATCGCTAACCTGCTCGGGGCAGATCGCCCCGTCTACGCCACGCCCGCGGAGAACATCCGAGCTGCCTAGGCGGCAACAGAAGAACTAGACAAGTTCAAGGGCGAAGAGCATCGCCAGATGGCGGAGCGCGTCCAGCGGCTCCTCGATGCGGCTGCTGAGCAACACGAGGCCGGTTGCCGCACTGAGGCACCACACCGGCAAAATGACGATCCGCCTCCCCGCCTAGACCAAGGCACGACATCTCGGATGCTGACTGGTGACGTCCGCGGGAGAAGAGACAAGGAGCCGGCTGCCAGCCGCAGCCGGACTCACATCACCATTGAGCGCGACCAAGACGGCCGCCCAAGAGGAGTGGAATGACGGGATGACTGTCCGCCTCCTCCCCCTCGAAGGGAACGGCGCGTCACCCCGCCGCCTGTTGACCACGCGACACTCGGTGACCACCTTGGCCGCCGAGAGGGAGTCGGAGAGAACGATGCCCGCCACCGGTCCCTAGCGCTAGAAGAGGAAGATGAATTAGGCCCGCCCTGTTTCGGCCCTCGCATTCGAGACGAGCCCTCCTCCAAAGGGTTCACGCTCCCAAGAGACACGCCCAAATACATCGGCTCCGTGAAGCCGGAGGACTGGCTGGTCGACTACTCCACAGCCATCAACATAGCAAACGGCAACAAGCGTGTTGCCGTGAAGTATGTTCCGCTCATGCTCCAGGGCACAGCCCGGGCATGGCTGAACAGTCTGAAGCCCCGTAGCATCAACAGCTGGGTCGACTTCACTGAAGCCTTCATCCGCAACTTCACCAGCACGTATAAGCGGCCGCCCAAACCTCGCTAGCTCTCCTTGTGCGTGCAAGGCCCCAACGATTCGACCCGTGACTACCTCACGCGATGGGCCGAGCTCCGCAACTCCTGCGAAGGCATGCATGAGGTGCAGGCTATCGAGTACTTCACCGCTGGGTATCAAGAGGGCACCCTCCTCAACCACTGACTCCTCTACGACGAGCCGATGACCCTCAACGAGCTGCTGATCATAATAGATAAATATGCCACGGCCGACTCCTCCATGAAGGCAAAAATTCAAGTTGATGCGTCAGCCAAACTAGCCCCTCCAACTCCTCGAACCCCGGCTGGCGACACCAGTCGGCGCTAGCAACCGAGCGACAACAAGCGCAAGGCCATGCAGCCGGCTCCCACATGCCGGCAGGTGGCGACAGTCGAAGACCAGCAGCCGGAGGGGCAGCCTCCGTCCAAGCGCCAGAAGGGCGGTAAGCCCAATTGGCTGCCGGCTTTCTCATATGAACAGACCCTGAACGCACCATGTAAATTCCATAGTGGTGCGAAGCCGTCCAATCATACCACTCAGAAATGCCACTGGCTCACCAGGATCACCAAGGGAGACGGCCTTCTGCCTCCTCCGCCTGCTGGGTAGCTGCCCCCTCCCCCTCAGCAGCCGGCCGTTCGACCAGACGGAGCCATACAAGATGAATACCCCGAAGAGCACGGAGCTTATGTCGTGTTCACCGAGGTGGCCGACGATAGGCACAACAGACGGCAACGACAGCAAGAAGTGAATGCAGTAGCATCAGAAACCCTCGAGTTTATGCATTGGTCCGAGAAGCCCATCAATTGGAGTAGAGCCGACCACTCAGAGGTGATGCCCAATCCCGGCTCCTACGCCCTGGTTCTGGATGCCACCTTTGCCACTGATAGGCGAGCTGCTCGGTTTTCCCAAGTTCTAATAGATGGCGGCAGCAACATCAACATTTTGTACAAAGATACCATGGAGAAGTTGCGAATCAGCCAGAGGCAGCTTCAGCTCAGTCGGACTGTTTTTCATGGCATAGTTCCTGGCCTTTCCTGCTCACTAATCGGCAAGATCCAGATAGATGTCCTCTTCGAAGACAAGGATCACTTCCGACGAGAGCCAGTCTGGTTTGAGGTGGTAGACCTCGAGAGCCCGTACCATGCACTACTTGGCCGACCTGCACTGGACAAGTTCATGGTGGTCCCCCATTCCGCTTACCTTAAGATGAAAATGCCGAGTTCTAAGGGAATTCTGACCATAGCTGGGGACTACAAGAAGTCGTCCGCTTGTGCGGCTGAGAGCAGTTGGATGGCCGAGTCCCTTGTGATGATGGCCGAGAAGCGACTCCTTGACCGAGTTGTGGCAATGGCAGGCAAGCAGCCGAACATGCCACCCCACCACAAGGAGTCGGAAGCCGAGGGCTCGTTCAAGCCAGCCAAGGAGACAAAGAAGATACCCTTGGACCCAGAGCATCCAGAGAAATACGCTTTCGTAGGTGAAAACCTCGACAGCAAATAGGAAGGCGAGATCGTCGATTTCCTCCGTGAGAATCGGGACATCTTTGCATGGTCACCTAAAGACATGCCGGGTGTTCCGACGGATTTCGCCGAGCACAAGTTACATGTCTGATCTGATGCCAAGCCAGTCAGGCAGCCCTTGCACCGCCTGTCAGAGGAGAAGAGAAGAATCATCAGAGAAGAGATAACCCGGCTGCTAGCAGCCGGCTTCATCATGGAAGTGTTCTTTCCAGAGTGGCTGGCCAACCCAGTCCTTATGCTGAAGAAAAACAAGCAGTGGCGCATGTGTATTGATTACACCAGCCTCAACAAAGCCTTCCCCAAAGACCGGTTTGCTTTGCCGAGAATTGACCAAGTGATATACTCCACAGCCGGATGCGAGCTGTTGAGGTTCTTGGATGCATACTCAGGGTATCACCAGGTCATGCTGAACCCGGCCGACCGGCTGAAGACCGCCTTCATCACGCCATTTGGAGCCTTCTGCTACTTAACCATGACGTTCGGCTCGAGGAATGTCGGCGCCACGTTTCAACGTTGCATGCGGAAGTGCCTCCTCAAGCAACTCGGCAGGAACGCCCACGTGTATGTGGACGATGTTGTGGTGAAGACGGATAAGCGTGGAATGCTGCTAGAAGACCTCAAGGAGACCTTTGAGAACCTGCGCCGATTTCAAATCAAGCTCAACCCAGAGAAATGCGTCTTCGGAGTGCCAGCCGGCTAGCTCCTTGGCTTCCTGGTCTCAGAACGCGGCATAGAGTGCAACACTATGAAGATCAAGGCCATCGAGAGGATGGAAGTGCCCACCCGACTGCTCGACGTACAAAAGTTCACCGGCTGCTTGGCGTCCATCAGCCATTTCATCAGTCGGCTGGGAGAGAAGGCTCTCCCCCTATACCAGCTCATGACGAAGACAACTTTTTTCGAGTGGAACAACAAGGGGGATGAAGCTTTTCTCCAGCTCAAGAAGATGTTAACTACTCCACCTATCCCGGCGGCTCCGACTCCTAAGGAGCCCATACTCCTCTACATCGCCGCCACCAGCTGGGTGGTCACCATAGTCATAGTGGTAGAACGCAAGGAGTAAGGCAAGGCACTACCAGTCCAGAGACCGGTTTATTACCTGAGCGAAGTGCTGTCAGCCTCCAAGCAAAACTACCCCACCAATCAGAAGATGTGCTACGGTGTGCACTTTGCCGCCAAAAAATTGAAGCCATACTTTCAAGTGCACCCGATCATTGTTATCTGCACTGCTCCACTTGTCGAGATGCCTCCGGCCGAGTGGCCAAATGGGCCATAGATTTGGCCCCCTACACCATCTACTACCAGCCTCGCACCGCCATCAAGTCACAAACGCTGGCCGACTTCCTCGTCGACTGGGAGGAGACCCAGTACCTGCCACTGGTGCCGGACTCCACCCATTGGAGGATGCACTTTGATGGTTCCAAGATGCGCACCGGTTTGGTAGCCGGCAACGTCCTCACCTCTCCCAAAGGCGACAAGCTCAGATATGTGCTGCAAATCCATTTTGCTGCTTCCAACAACGTTGCTGAATATGAGGCACTCATTCACGGGCTCCGGCTTGCCAAAGAAATCGGCATTCGCCGGATCCTGTGCTATGGTGACTCCGACTTGGTGGTCCAGCAGTCATCAAGCGACTGGGACGCCAAGGATGCAAACATGGCGAGCTATTGTTTCCTCGTACAACAACTCAGTGGGTATTTTGATGGGTGCGAGTTTCTCCATGTGCCAAGAAACAACAATGAGCAAGCAGACGCCTTGGCGCGAATCGGCTCCACCCGTCAAGCAATACCAACCGGCGCCACCCTAAAGCGCCTCCTCAAGCCGTCTGTCAAGCCATCTCCAGAGTCGGATTTTATCTTCATGCCGGCTCCTCCTGAAGTAGTCAGATCCGACTCGAGCTCCAGTAGTCGGCACGGGAATTCTCGCAGGCGGCCCGGGGACCGCGGCAGTCGCACTCAGCCCAGGGACTTCAGAGCCCGGCCCGAGGACTGCAGCGGTCAACCCGGGGACTTCAGAGCCCGGCCCAGGGACTGCGGTAGTCGGTCCGGAGACTTCATCGATCCAGCAAGCGGTAGCCGACTCCAACCTGCCGCCTCCCGGCCCAACCGCCCTCGTCCAAGTTACAGTCCTGACAGTCGAAGAAATCGCAGCACCTTCATGTGCCCAACCAATACTCAACTTCCTGGTAAACAAAGAGTTGCCGACTAATGAGATCTCGGCCAGGCAAGTGCAACGCCGGGCAGCAGCATACACCATAGTTAAGAGAGAGCCAGTGAGGCGCAGTGTCATCGGTGTCTACCAGCTGCGTCGAGCCGGAGCAAGGCCAAGCAATCCTCAAAGACATCCATTGTCACACCCTGCATTTTGTAGCATGTCATTTGCATTAATAAAGTAAGAAAAGTTCGGCCAACAAAAACATTTGCATTATTTTGCTTTTATTTTGGAATTGGTTTTCTCTCTGTGATTTTCAAGTGCTCTTTAAAGTCAACTACTCCACCTTCTGTACTTCATCTCCTTGCCCCAAACTTCTGCCCAATGATCATGCCATGTGTATAGTACAATATAGTATTTTCTAACAAAAATAATTTGGCCAAATAGTATTTTCAAAAATTAGTTTTCCAAAAACCCCTGGATTGAGGTTTGCACTGCAAGTACCTGATTTGGGGTATGAAAAATCTTTAAAAAGGTATATTTGATACCTATTAGATATAGGATTCCCATAAACCCCAAAAATATAATTTTAAAAGTTATTTTCCTATTTTATTTAAAAGCTTTTTCTTAAGGCCAAAAATGGTCTTTAATAGGGAAAAATTATTTTATTATTTCAAAAATATTTTACAAAAATCAGGGAAACTCAGTGGGCATATATTTCCCATATATAAGAGTTTCAACATATGGTCATGATCAAAATATTGGACAAAACCTCCCAAAACCATTCTGCCCATTTCAAGGAGTTGAAATATTTCTACAGGAAATATTTTCATAAAAATCCAAGAAAAATCCAGCAAGTCACAAATGCATATTGTGACCACCCTGCAAAGCCTCATGTCAATCAAGATCATTTTGGTTCACCAAAATGCCCCAAAAGCCTCTCTGACCAGAATCAAATTTGAACAAGTTTGTACTACCAACTTTCTCTCCTTGACCCCAACTTTTGTGAGCATGTTCACATGACCAAATGAGGCCACTACACCAAGTAGTGCATAAAGGAGAAGTGTTATGCTCAACTAGATCTACATAAGTCCATTTCTGTTGATTTCTAGGGTTTACAAAAGTTGCATTGGCAACTTTGCCCAAATGAACTCTATCTTGGTGGAACCTCTTATTTTCTCAGGCCATTTGACCCTGTCAAGCCTCATGACAAGGGAAGTCCATTTGCTTGCCCAAACCTACATCAAACACCTTCTGGCAGAAACTTAAAATGCATATTTGGGCTTCTTCCACTAATCCAAATGAGTTCTCCTCTTTATCACACCTCCTCCTAACCGCCCTCTACCTCTGGCATTTAGCACAAGTGAATCCTTATTGATCAAGGGGATGGAACCACCAATTTTCTATTCTGGACAGCCCCATTTCCACTCTTCTCCTTCCTCTCTCTTCACCCACTGGCCATCCAAAGCATCCAAGGCCAAGATCCCTTCCCTAGCACCCCCAAACACTACTGGACATGCAAGGGCGTGCCCACAAGCATAAAAAATGGCCTGGACAGCCATATGGACGCTCTGGAGCATGCTACAGTGCGCTCCCGCACTGTAGTCGCCCCCTGCCAAGCACCTCCGGCCACCTCGGGCCTCCCTAGCATGCCCGATGAGACGCCTCGGCGTCCGGGACACGGCAGCTGCTCGGTCCCCTCCTCCCTCTCTCTCTCCTGCCCCTGCTCGGACGCGCACCGGCCGCCCGAGAGCTCCAGTGAGCGAGCTCATAGGCGCGACGTCTCTGACCCCTCCCCGCTCCCCCTCTTCCTTCCCCTAGCACTGGACCAGCCTCAGAAGCACCCCAGACACGGCGCCAGCTCCTCCCGAGCCCTGTGGCGACGCGCAGAAGCCCGCCGGCGCACGGGTCCACGGCACCTCGTCGTTCGCCTATTTAAGGGCCTCCCCGAGCCTCTCCCTCACCACTACTCGCTCCTAACCCCTCTAAATCAGCCCCCTGTGCCCTCCACTCTCCTCCAGGAGCACCCGAGCTCGAGATCGAGCTCGAGCTCTGCCGCTTCGGCTCGCCGGAGTTTGCGAGGTATAGGCCTCCCCCGTTACTCCTCTGCCTCGATCTGGAACCCCTGCAGCCCTCTGATCCTTTCCCCTTGTTTCCCCTCTCCGTAGCTGCCGGAAACGGTCGGAGTCACCGCCTCCCGAAGCTCCTCCGCCGCAGCTCCTCGTCGCCGGCGAACCAGGCACCCCCGCCGGCCAAGTCCACCACCCACCAACGTGCGGCAGTCTCCTGAAGCCATCCCCGCACTCGCCGGAGCTCGCCGTGGCCTGCATCGTCGCCGGTGAGCACCGCGACCCCCTGTCGACGGGTTAGTGATGACAGGTGGGCCCCGCCTGTCATCCTCTCCCTCATTCCCGCGCCCCTCTCTCTCTCTCTGTCCTGCGGGCCCCGACCGTCAGGTTTGAAATGGGCAGGCACGCGCGCTGTGCGCTGGCTCGGCTGGGTCGGCCCGTTGGCTGGGCCTGCTGCCCTGCAGCTGTTCTGGCCCGGCACGCACAGTGCCCTTTTTCTTTTTCTTTTTCTATGGCTTTTCAAAAATTCCACAGAATTAATTATTTATCCAAATGCAATAATTCCAGCTCCTAAATTCTTGTAATAATCCCACCTATTTATGGTGCAACTTTCATTCAAATCCAACAACCTTTTCTTCACTGTAAATATTTAAATGTGATTTTTAGCATTTAAATAAACCTTTGAAAACCCATTTCTCCTATTCAGCTACTCCAAATCCAAAACAAGGAATTTTCCCCTTCTTAGTTTTCACCCTAGTATTTAACAAAAATGAGTTGACATTTTTCTGAGCACTTTGGTTTTTTTGTTTTATTATTGCCTTATTTTTCTCGTTATTATTTTGCGATGATAGATTGCATTGCTGACGAAGGAGTTGGACCAGAAGACTTTGAAGACCCAGAAGACTTTGTTGAGCCAGGCAAGCAGCCCTTTGACCATGTCTAAGAAACCCCTTTTATGCATGTCATATGGCACTTTTATTGCTTGCATCGAGTCATGATAAAATGGTGACCACTTGGGGTGGTTTGCCTCCGTTGCTTTTCTCGTTTACACTTGCATGATGCATGACCCTACCTTTCTATGAGGGTTATGCCGGAGGGAGTAGATAGGATGCTAAAGTAGTGCTACGCAAAAAGGGACGGGAATATGCATAGTGATGGAGACAAAGTATTTTCAAAGGACTTTTCGAAAACCCCGTCGGGTGCCACTTATGCCCGAGGGAGATGATGAGTTGGGTAGCCACTTGATGACGAAGTGGTGTACCAAGGAAAGTGTGTGTGTTGTTTTCAAAAATGGATTGGTTTAAGTTTCGACCGTTACTCCAACCTTACATGCGCAACCACTCTACCCTTATATGGGAAAGGGCATTATTGATTACCTAGGTCGATACTAGCTTGGAGCCTGCATTACTAGTGACGGGAGAGTTGTTGGTGCGCTCTCTCGGGACGGGGTCGTGCCAGGTAGGGCGGTCATGACTATTTTCACAGGGCACCGGATACACTGTTGTATCCCCTCTCGGATGTTACGATCTCGAGTGAGTCTCGTATGATGTACATCATGAGGATTCGGAACAACGAGTGGACTCTTGTTAGTGTCGTCTAGGGAAAGATAGTGATCGGGTGCTTACCCCGGGTACTTCAGGTACCGCGGGTCGTGGATGACACAGAAGTTCCCCGGATCTTGTGGGTAAAGTGTGCAACCTCTGCAGAGTGTAAAACTATTCGAATAGCCGTGTCCACGGTCAAGGACGGTTGGGTAACCGCTCTTGGGCTACGTCCACATGTTTACAAACCAGTGTGTGTGTTTGGATAAGTGGGAAGAACTACTTGGGTAAAGTCAAAGGACTTGACATGATTGAGTTGGGTTGATGCCCACTCTATTTATGTTGATATCTGTAACCTATCCTCATGGTTAATTGAATTCTCCTGATGCATGTCTTACAAGTTGTTGAACATGTAATTTCACTCAAAACTAGCTTTCCGCAAAAATTTACCAGTCACACCCTAGCTCGTTCAAGCATTAGAGTGTGCATCATGTTTAAATTTCTTTTAAATTTGAAATGGGGAAGGCAGAAACCCCCAACACCCCCCTGGAAACAACTAGGGTTTACCAAAATTATTTTCAATGAACCTGAAATGCCCTTCTAAAAAGTTCACCCTCTTTGTCTTGGGTTAAAACCTCTGGCAAAATTGGTGCACATTTTTCTAGGTCAACAGAAGGTCATTGAATTAAATCATAAGTATTTGAATTTAGGCATTTAAATGCTATAAAATAATTTAAATGCCCAAATAATTTTGGAAATAAATGTTTGCTGTTGGAAATAATCTAAACAGAGCCCACAATTATTTTCAGGATTTTTGGAAACGTTTTAGTATTTTTAATAAAGCCCAACAGTTGTAGTTAAATGGAAAACAGAAACAAATTTACAAAAAAAAAGAGAGAAGGAAGCCACCTGGGCCTTACCTGAGCTGGCCAGCCCACCTGGCTCGGCCCAGCCTACTGGCTTTGCCAGTCGTCGTCCTCCTCCCGCCAGGAGGCAGGGGCGCGTGCTCGCCGCGCGCCGGCCACGCGCTGGCCACCTCCTGCTTCTGCCGACGTCCTGGAGACGTCCAGGAGTGCCACGCAACCCCCACGTCCCCCTCTCATCCTCTCTCACTCTCCCCCTCGTCTCCCTCACTATCTCCCGCGATGGCCGAGCACGTACCTCGCCGCCCATCGCCGTAGTTGCCACGACAGCCACTCCCTCGCCCCTCCGACGAGCCCAATAGCTTCGCCTCGTCGCACTGGACCTCTTTGCCGACCCACGCGACCCCAAATGCCGCCGAACGCCGTCTACGCCCTCGTCTTCAACCTCGGGCACCCGAGCCGTCTCCGGCCGATTCGCCATCGCCAGGACCTCCCCGAGCTCGCTGACCCCCTCTCCGACTCCGCTGTGAGCTCCTCTTCCTTTCCCCTAGCTCCCGTGCTCGTTTGGCCTCTGTAGCCGCCGTTTCCACCGCACCCGAGAGCTCCCCGCTGTCGGCCATGGCGCCGTCGTGGACAGAGCCACAGTGGCTCGAAGCCAAGCTCGCAGTTGTGCTCAGTGCAGCACCAGGAGCCCGTAGCCACCACCAGCTCTTCCTCCCGTGCACCGTAGCGTCGAAACCCACCCCGTCTGAACTCCGGCCACCGCCACGAGCTCGATTCCGGCGAGCTCGCTCCACACCAGCTCCTCCCACTTTCCCCACTAGATGCGCACGAGCCCCAGCTATGCGTAGCACGTCTCCACCGTCGATTTGGTCACCGGAGGACCAAATCCGAAGCCCTCCGCCATCACGGCCTCGCCGGCGGCTCAACGCCGGCGAGTTTGACCCAGTTTGACCCCTGGGTGGACCCAGGTAGACCCCCCTGAGTCTATGACAGGTGGGGCCGGTCTGCTAACTAATTTAGGATTAGTTTTAATTAATTTTAACTAAATCAGTCACTGACATGTGGGCCCAGGCCCCACTGACAGCTGATTAGTGTTAATCTAACCCTGTTAATTACCTGAGAGGCTGACAAAAGGGGCCCACCAGTCAGGTTTGACCTGGGCTGGCGCCTTTGACCTGCTGAGGTCATCATGATGCAATGCTGATGCAGTAATGCATTTTCTGGATTTATTTTTATTCAGGAAATTCCAGAAAATAGTCAAAACTTCTAAAAATCATAGAAAATCAACCATAGCTCCAAATGCAAAGATTTATATATCAAAAATGATCAGAAAAATTCAATCTATCCATCTGTAATGGTTTCATGCATGACAAAACAAGTTTACCTTGCTGTTTAAGCAGAATAAGGAAATGCACTATTAAGGCCATGTTTAATGAGCTAATATTTGAATCTTTGATTCAAATGAGTTCATTCCTTTCTATTATAACTTGCATTAGGCCAAGCCACATTCATATTGCCATGTCATAGCATGCATCATATTGTTGCATATCGTCATGTGTTGATTGTGTTCCGATGTGTTCTTCGTGGTAGGTTCTGCCTCCGAGGATATTCACGAGTATCCAACTGAAGGGCAGTATCCCACTACCACTCCATCAGGCAAGCAACCATTGATCATTCTGATACAAACCCATGTTCTCGCTTCTGCTCTTGTTTACTACATTAAGACAACGCGATTCAAACTGCTGTGTGCTACGGTAGTTGAACCCTTATCCTCTGCATGACCTGTCATTGCCACAGTAACTAGATGAAACCCACTAGCATGTGTAGGAGTTGATTGAGCCATGTATGTGATTCCTACCTTGCTATGCCTGCTATGCTTAGAGTTGTGTCAGGTCTGGTTCATCTGGGTGATGGGCCAAAGTGAAATGCTTATGTCGGTAATGTGAGGGATGTGTTGAACATGTTTTGGTAAAGGTATCGATGAGAGGCCATGTAGGAGTACATGGTGGGTTGTTTCATTGAGGCCATCCCTAAGAACTGAGATCTGTATGTGTGATTTAAGATTCAGCTACTACCATGCATTGGGATCCTTAATTGACCCTCTCGGCTTCTTAACCACCCTAGTACTCTGTCCAGGAGTTGCAAATAGTTTCTGGTGTTTGTAGGTTATGTGTTGGCGGTCGTGCGTAGCGCTGACCCTAGGGGTGGGCTATGTTGCGGTAGATACACCGTGGCCGGGTATGCCGGGTGCCCGTTTGGCGTCTCGGGACCCTGTTCACATCGTTCGCGGCCGTATATGGAAACCTCGGCCGGACTCCCTGCGGATGGAACCTGGATAGGCGATAAACCTGGACTAGAGACTTAAGTGTTTAGGTAGGCCGTGGCCGACACCCTCGCTGGGCTTCCGCTTGAAGGTTGCCGAGTACATGTCGTGTAAGCGGCGGTAAGTGGTGAAAGCGTGTATGAAGAAGTACACCCCTGCAGGGTATAAAACTATTCGAATAGCCGCGTCCGCGGTAAAGGACTACTTGGTTGCCTATACAGTTCATAGACAAGTTAATGGATACTACTAAAAGACTCAAGATAAGTGTGAGTACCGAGGATGGCCCTCTCGTAGGATGACGAGGGAGGATCCCCGGTGGAGTATTGTGTTGGTGAGTAGTGGACTCTTGTGCGAAAACTATTTTACTGGTGAAGTTCCGTAGGATAGCTTAGCCAAGAGTCAAAGCTGGCTTGCTGCATTAACACCACCACCTTCTTGAGAATAAGCATGTATAGTAGGTTCTGATGTAAGACTTGCTGAGTACCTTTGTACTCATGTTTGCTTAATTACTATTTTCAGACGACAACACCGCCCCCTCCGATGGGTTCTACGTAGACCTTGACATCGACGAGTGACTAGCCACCCAGGTGGTGATCCTGGCCATGGAGGGCCCTATGTAGATAGACAGGCTTCAAGAAGCCTTCTTTCTTTCTAGAGTCTGTACTCAGACTAGTTGCTTCCGCACATGCTTGTATGATTGTATGACTTGAGTGTCGGGTCATGTGACCCCTATCTGTATGAACATGTTATGTATGGCTCTCTGGAGCCTTTAAATAAAGTACTTGAGTTGTAGAGTTTTGTTGTGATGCCATGTTGTATGTACTCATATCGGGCATATTGTGTGTATGATTGAAATGCTTGGTATGAGTGGGATCTGACAATCTAGTTGTTTATCCTTGGCAGCCTTTCTTATGGGGAAATGTAGTCCAGTGTTCCTCGAGCCATAGTAGTCCTCTACAGCCCGGTTCACCGGAGTCCTGCTAGCCCAGCACTACTGCTCAGGACACTTGACTGGCCGGCATGTGTTTCACTTCGTTCCTATGTCTGTCCCTTCGGGGAAATGTCACGCGGTGATATCCGGAGTCCTGCCTAGCTTGCTACAGCCTGGGTTCCCCGGAGTCCTGTTAGCCCAGTGCTACAGCCCGGAATCACTCGCTGATGACCGACATGGTCGATGTGATTCATGTATGCCTGTCTCCATAGGTCTGTGCCGCTTTGGGTTCACGACTAGCCATGTCGGTCCGGGTTCTCTGTCATATGGATGCTAGCGACACTATCATATACGTGAGCCAAAAGGCGCAAACGGTCCCGGGCCATGGTAATGCGACACCCGTGGGATACCGTGCGTGAGGCCGCAAAGTGATATGAGGTGTTACCGGCTAGATCGATGTGACCTGGAATCGGGCCCTGACAGCGTTGGCATCAGAGCTGGACTGCCTGTAGGTTCGTTGAGCCAAACTGGTCGATGTCGAGTCTAGAAATGCTTTAGTTATATGTAGGGGAATTGATTGTGGGAGGGAACGTAAGGCTCTTTTACTCCTTTACCCTATGTCTCTGATCTGAGTCATTCTCTTCTCATTCAACGTGGGTTAAGGATTAGGCTCTCTTCTTCTATAAGGTTCACGTGTTACTAATCCGTAGTAGCTTATAGGATTATTGTTACAAGTCCCAGTTCAGTTTCTACTATTCTTAGTATGTTGCTAATTGGATCATAACCTTGATATGATGATGTTGGGTGGTGTTGCGAACTATTGTGGATGTCTCAAATCTTTTTCTGAGCATTTACATCTGTTATGCTGTCCAATTTTCCCTAGAAATTCTGATGTCTTTGCATTGTGGTTGTGCTTTCAGATGGCCAACCGTGTTCAAAACCAAGTGGTTCGCCTGACTCGGTGCCTCGACGTGCCCGGTCATACTACTATGCTAGTCCGGGTAATGATCGAGACGGGCTACCGTTGGTATCCCGAATACACCGTCGAAGAGCAGTTCCACGACTTTAATCAAAGCCAATATCTCTGCACCGTCAGGATATTTCCTTCTTATCCTGGATCTACCGAGCCCCTTCACTGTTCCTATGGACTCGGGGTTACTGTTGAGATGGTTGTGCAGGATGCTTCCTATTCCATGATGACCATCTTGCGAGTCCGGACTGGCCTGCTTCGGAACACCGACTTCCGTTACATGCCAGCTTCACTTCCAGGAGCGCAAGGGTATCTTCAGGCTATCTATGCTGACTCCACTCAGGAAGACTCCTTAACTCGTACCACTGCCGAGATGTTCGAAGATAAGGACCGAGAGAATCGGGCCCTGAGGCTGGAGCTTTTCAATACCTGTGCTGATCATTGGGCCACATTGACTCGGTTTGCACCTGCGGTGCAAGCTGGATGTATGGATACAAGGGATTTGTATCCTGTGAGATCAGCTCTGCCAGACATGGTGGATTGCCGTGATGTGGGAGGCATCACCCCACCCCGTGGTCCCCGCAGGCCAACGTTTGTTGGTCCAAGACCTCATCCTAGCCCCTATGGTCCACAGTCTCCTCAGGACCGTCTGTTCCCGGATGGTCATGTTGAACTTCCAGGCTACGGAGGTGACTTCTATGAGGACAACTACAGAGCTGTCTGAGTTAGTAGTAGTACCACTAGTATTGTAGTAGTTGTATCTCCACTGTCCTGCGTGACTTGTGGAATACGACTTAGTGTGTAGTCAATTCCGGAGGTGTAGACAAATAATGTATAGGAGCTTGGAATGCCTCCGATGAGATGTAATGTTTTTCATCATAGTTGTATTGTAGCCTGGGCTTGTACTAAACTATGTATGATGTGTATGACCGTTGGTATATATATGGCAGTTTTATATTACCATGACATACGGATGAACATCTCTGCATTCCATGTTATCTATTACATTCTGCATTCCTTGTTAAGTTTGAGCCATCCTTATCTAAACCATTGTCTTGTTTTCTCCTAGGATGGTCAACACCCGCAGCAACCCTGCTGCCTCGGAGCAGGGGGAAGCCAGTGCAGCTAGGGGTGAAAATCTGCCTCACCCACCTTCTCTGGCCGAAGTAATGCTGGAGGCGGAAAGAAACAAGCGTCAGACTAACCGCCTGCTAGAGCGGATTGAGCAGAACACTACACGCCACCCACGAAATGACTTGGTGTCAATCAATGACTTTATCAAGCTGTACCCACCAAAGTTTAACCATTTTGTCGAACCCCTCGACGCAGATGACTGGCTTCGCAGCATCACCCACAAGCTACGTTCTGCCAACGTAGCCGAAGCCGACAAAGTTACTTATGCTGCCTATCATCTCGAAGGCCCTGCTAGCCTTTGGTGGGAAAACTTCGAAGCTATGCGCCCGGTTGGCCAAATCACTACTTGGGCTGAATTCAGTGAGGCTTTCCGTGAGCATCACATTCCGGAAGGTCTCATGGATCGCAAGAGGGAGGAGTTCTGCAACTTCACCCAAGGAAGACTGGCTGTGGATGCTTATAGTCATGAATTTGGAAATCTGGCACGCTATGCCCCTGAAGAGGTATCTACTGACGCTAAGAAGCAGGCAAGGTTCCGCAAGGGACTTAGCTCTGAGCTTCGCCGCGATCTTCGTCTGCACGAGTGCACCTCCTCTCAGAAGTTGGTCAGTAAAGCCATCAGTGCTGAGACGGGCCAGACTGATTATGATGCTTCACCCAAGCACTCCCGTGATTTTGGCTCTTCATCCGGCTCTGGAACTCAGAAGCGCCGGGTGTGGATTCCAAGCACGGCACTGCCACCCAGGTTCATCCCGAGGCCATCCTTTGAGGCGGCTCGTCCCAACCAGCAATTTGCACTGCCCAAGCCCTATGGTGGCCCCGCTGCTAATGCTGCTCCACGCCCCAATGTGGTGACATGCTTTAAGTGTGGAGAGCCGGGTCACTATAGTCGAGAGTGTCCCTAGAACAACAACCCCATTCAGACTGGAAAGTCCGTTGGCCGTGGTAGGCCCGCGGGAAAAACATTCTACGCCAAGCCGGCCACCACTGCACGTGGCCATGTCAACTATGTTTCAGCCGAGGAGGCTCATGAGGATCCCAACGTCGTCCTCGGTACGCTCCTTGTTAACTGCCATCCGGCATCTGTTCTTTTTGATACTGGAGCATCTCATTCATTCATATCCGAGAACTATGCTCGATTGCACAACACGACATTCTGTGACATGCCCTCTACCATGGAAATTCAAACTCCTGGCTCTAGATGGCAAACTTCTAGAGTAAGCCATGGGAACGAAATTCTTGTCGATAGACTTGTCTTCCTTGCATCCTTAATAGCTCTCAAGTCCTCGGACATAAAAATCATCTTGGGTATGGACTGGATGTCAGCTCATTATGCTAAGATCGATTGTGCCACTAGAACCGTTCAACTTACTCACCCATCGGGCAAGACAGTTAATGTCTTAACTCGAGTGGCCAAGCGCCAGCTTTACTCCTTAAATGCCAACCCCCTTCCAGACCTTGAGGATGTTCCGATAGTCCGAGACTTACCGGATGTCTTTCCAGAAGAACTGCCAGGTGTTCCACCTGACAGGGATGTCGAGTTTGTGATAGACCTTGTTCCAGGAACCGTTCCAATTTCTAGAAGACCCTACAAGATGGCACCCTTAGAACTAGCCGAGCTTAAGAACCAACACGATGAGTCCTTGAAAAAGGGTTTGATCCGTCCTAGTTCCTCTCCTTGGGCTTGCCCCGTCCTCTTCGTTAAGAAGAAGGATGGAACGGATCGAATGGTTGTGGACTACCGCCCTGTCAACCTGGTCACCATCAAGAACAAATACCCGCTTCCCAGGATTAACGATCTGTATGATCAGCTCGCTGGATCCTCAGTCTTTTTCCAAGATGGATTTGAGGTTGGGCTACCATCAAATCAAAATCAGAAATGGGGACATTCCCAAAACGGCCTTTGTTACTCGTTATGGCCAATACGAATACACCGTGATGTCCTTCGGTTTAATCAATGCCCCAGCCACCTTCTCCCGGTTAATGAACTCGGTTTTCATGGAGTACTTGGACAAATTTGTCGTAGTATACCTTGATGACATACTCATCTACTCCAAGAATGAAGAGGAACATGCCGAACATCTAAGGCTGGTATTGATGAAACTTCGAGAGCATCGCCTTTATGCCAAATTCTCCAAGTGTGAATTTTGCTTGCCAGAAGTGACCTATCTAGGCCATGTAATCTCTGGCAAGGGTATTTCTGTCAATCCCGAGCGAGTTCAAGCCATCCTTGATTGGACTCCACCTGAGACGGTTAAGCAAGTTCGGAGCTTCCTTGGCTTAGCAAGCTATTGCCGCCGCTTCGTCGAGAATTTCTCCAAGGTTGCTAAACCTCTAACTGAACTCCTCAAGAAAGATAAAAAGTTCGAGTGGACTCCACAGTGCGAGTTCAGTTTTCAGGAACTGAAAAGACGCCTGACATCTGCTCCCGTACTGGTACCACCTGATTTCTCCAAGGACTTTATTATCTATTGCGACGCCTCGCGACAAGGACTAGGTTGCATACTCATGCAGGATCGTCAGGTAATTGCCTATGCTTCACGACAATTACACCCACATGAGGAAAATTATCCCACACATGATCTAGAGCTTGCATCTGTAGTCCATGCACTTCAAACTTGGCGACATTACCTTCTCGGTAATCGATGCGAGATCTTCACCGATCACCAAAGTTTGAAATATATCTTCACCCAACCAGACTTGAATCTCAGGCAAAGACGTTGGGTTGAGTTGATCTCGGATTACGACTTAGGAATAACTTACACCCCGGGCAAAGCCAATGTCATGGCTGATGCGCTAAGCCGTAAGTCCTATTGTAACAACCTGATGTTACAACAAAGTCAACCATTTCTCCATGAGGAATTTCGTAAGCTAAATCTTCACATTGTTCCTCAAGGATTCCTATCCACCCTGGTGGCGAAACCTACCCTTATGGATCAAATCATAACCGCCCAGCGGTATGATAAGGGCATATCTCGGATTAAGGAAAACATCGCTAGCGGAGTTGCTAAATGTTTCTCCATGGATGAGCGAGGTGCTGTCTTCTTCGAGAACCGTTTGGTGGTTCCCAAGAAACAACATCTGCGCCAGTTGATCCTTCAGGAAGCTCATGAATCCCCTCTCACCATTCATCCCGGTAGTACTAAAATGTATCAAGACCTATGCCAGAGGTTTTGGTGGACTAGGATGAAGAGAGAAATCGCTCAATACATTGCTAATTGCGACGTTTGTCGTCGTGTTAAAGCAGAGCATCAACGGCTTGCTGGCACCCTTCAACCTTTGGCTATTCCCGAATGGAAATGGGATAAAATCAGTATGGATTTCATCACTGGGTTTCCCAGGACCAAGAGAGGGAATAATGCCATCTTCGTCGTGATCGACCATCTTTCCAAATTAGCTCATTTCCTACCTGTTCGTGAGAGTATCACCGCTAGCTAGCTAGCTGATTTATACATCTCCCGAATAGTGTCTCTTCATGGTGTTCCATTGGAAATTAACTCAGACCGTGGGAGTCTCTTAACCTCTTGATTTTGGGAAAGTTTCCAAAATGCTATGGGAACTCGTCTCTCCTTTAGCACTACCTTCCATCCTCAATCAGGTGGTCAAGTGGAACGAGTCAATCAAATTCTGGAAGATATGCTCCGAGCTTCTGTCATCTCGTTCGGAATGTGTTGGGAGAAATGCCTTCCATTCGCGGAGTTTGCTTATAACAATAGTTATCAAGCCAGCTTAGGCAAGGCTCCTTTCGAAGTTCTCTATGGACGAAAATGTCGAACGCCTCTCAACTGGTCAGAAACCGGGGAAAGACAACTCTTTGGCCCGGATATGATTCAGGAAGCAGAAGAGCAGGTTCGCGTTATTCGTGAGAAATTGAAAACAGCCCAATCTCGTCAAAAGAGTCAATATGATCATAAACATAAGCCTATGACTTATGAAATCGACGAGAAGGCTTACCTTCGGGTTACTCCGTTAAAGGGAACCCATCGTTTCGGTATCAAAGGCAAATTGGCCCCTCGTTACATTGGACCCTTTCGCATTCTTGCCAAACGAGGAGAAGTAGCCTACCAATTGGAACTACCTCCGCATCTTTCCAGAGTTCACGATGTCTTCCACGTTTCACAACTCAGGCGTTGCTTCGCGGATCCTATCCGTGGAGTGGACCACGAAACGCTTGATCTACAAGATAACCTCTCCTATCGGGAATATCCCGTTCGTATCCTTGATTAGGCCGAGCGTACCACTCGACGTCAAAATATCAAGTTTCTCAAGGTTTAATGGTCACACCATTCCGAGAAAGAAGCCACTTGGGAAAGGGAGGATCGTCTTCAACTCGAGTACCCCACCTTCTTTCCAGAGGATCCTAAATCTCGGGACGAGATTCTTTTGAGTGGGGGTGAGTTGTTGCACCCTCGCTAGTTCAAGCATTAGAGTGTGCATCCTGTTTAAATTTCTTTTAAATTTCAAATGGGGAAGGCAGAAACCCCCAACACCCCCCAGGAAACATCTAGGGTTTACTAAAATTATTTTCAATGAACCTGAAATTCCCTTCTAAAAAGTTCACCCTCTTTGTCTTGGGTTAAAACCTCTGGCAAAATTGGTGCACATTTTTCTAGGTCAACAGAAGGTCATTGAATTAAATCATAAGTATTTGAATTTGGGCATTTAATGCTATAAAATAATTTGGAAATAATCTAAACAGAGCCCACAATTATTTTCAGGATTTTTGGAAACGTTTTAGTATTTTTAATAAAGCCCAACAGTTGCAGTTAAATAGAAAACAGAAACAAATTTCCAAAAAAAAAGAGAGAAGGAAGCCACCTGGGCCTTACCTGAGCTGGCCAGCCCACCTGGCTCGGCCCAGCCTACTGGCTTCGCCAGTCGTCGTTCTTCTCGCGCTAGGAGGCAGGGGCGCGTGCTCGCCATGCGCCAGCCACGCGCTGGCCACCTCCTGCTTCTGCCGACGTCCTGGAGACGTCCAGGAGTGCCACGCGACCCCCACGTCCCCCTCTCATCCTCTCTCACTCTCCCCCTCGTCTCCCTCACTCTCTCCCGTGATGGCCGAGCACGTACCTCGCCGCCCATTGCCGTAGTTGCCACGACAGCCACTCCCTCGCCCCTCCGACGAGCCCAATAGCTCCGCCTCGTCGCCCTGGACCTCTTCGCCGACCCACGCGACCCCAAATGCCGCCGAACGCCGTCTACGCCCTCGTCTTCAACCTCGGGCACCCGAGCCGTCTTCGGCGGATTCGCCGTCGCCAGGACCTCCCCAAGCTCGCTGACCCCCTCTCTGACTCCGCTGTGAGCTCCTCTTCCTTTCCCCCTAGCTCCCGTGCTCGTTTGGCCTCTGTAGCCGTCGTTTCCACCGCACCCGAGAGCTCCCCGCTGTCGGCCATGGCGCCGTCGTGGCTAGAGCCATAATGGCTCGAAGCCAAGCTCGCAGTTGTGCTCAGTGCAGCACCAGGAGCCCGTAGCCACTACCAGCTCTTCCTCCCATGCACCGTAGCGTCGAAACCCACCCCGTCTGAACTCCGGCCGCCGCCACAAGCTCGATTCCGGCGAGCTCGCTCCACCCCAGCTCCTCCCACTTGCCCCACTAGATGCGCACGAGCCCCAGCTACGCGTAGCACGTCTCCGCCGTTGATTTGGTCACTGGAGGACCAAATCCGAAGCCCTCTGCCGTCTCGGCCTCGCCGGCGGCTCAACGCCAGCGAGTTTGACCCAGTTTGACCCCTGGGTGGACCCAGGTAGACCCCCCCTGAGTCTATGACAGGTGGGGCCGGTCTGCTAACTAATTTAGGATTAGTTTTAATTAATTTTAACTAAATCAGTCACTGACATGTGGGCCCAGGCCCCACTGACAGCTGATTAGTGTTAATCTAACCCTGTTAATTAGCTGAGAGGCTGACAGAAGGGGCCCACCAGTCAGGTTTGACCTGGGCTGGCGCCTTTGACCTGTTGAGGTCATCATGACGCAATGCTGACGCAGTAATGCATTTTCTGGATTTATTTTTATTCAGGAAATTCCAAAAAATAGTCAAAACTTCTAAAAATCATAGAAAATCAACCATAGCTCCAAATGCAAAGATTTATATATCAAAAATGATCAGCAAAATTCAATCTATCCATCTGTAATGGTTTCATGCATGACAAAACAAGTTTACCTTGCTGTTTAAGCAGAATAAGGAAATGCACTATTAAGGCCATGTTTAATGAGCTAATATTTGAATCTTTGATTCAAATGAGTTCATTCCTTTCTATTATAACTTGCATTAGGCCAAGCCACATTCATATTGCCATGTCATAGCATGCATCATATTGTTGCATATCATCATGTGTTGATTGTGTTCCGATGTGTTCTTCGTGGTAGGTTCTGCCTCCGAGGATATTCACGAGTATCCAACTGAAGGGCAGTATCCCACTACCACTCCATCAGGCAAGCAACCATTGATCATTCCGATACAAACCCATGTTCTCGCTTCTGCTCTTGTTTACTGCATTAAGACAACGCGATTCAAACTGCTGTGTGCTACGGTAGTTGAACCCTTATCCTCTGCATGACCTGTCATTGCCACAGTAACTAGATGAAACCCACTAGCATGTGTAGGAGTTGATTGAGCCATGTATGTGATTCCTACCTTGCTATGCCTGCTATGCTTAGAGTTGTGTCAGGTCTGGTTCATCTGGGTGATGGGCCAGAGTGAAATGCTTATGCCGGTAATGTGAGGGATGTGTTGAACATGTTTTGGTAAAGGTATCGATGAGAGGCCATGTAGGAGTACATGGTGGGTTGTTTCATTGAGGCCGTCCCTAAGAACTGAGATCTGTATGTGTGATTTAAGATTCAGCTACTACCATGCATTGGGATCCTTAATTGACCCTCTCGGCTTCTTAACCACCCTAGTACTCTGTCCAGGAGTTGCAAATAGTTTCTGGTGTTTGTAGGTTATGTGTTGGCGACCGTGCGTAGCGCTGACCCTAGGTGTGGGCTATGTTGCGGTAGATACACCGTGGCCGGGTATGCCGGGCGCCCGTTTGGCGTCTCGGGACTCTGTTCACATCGTTCGGGGCCGTATGTGGAAACCTCGGCCGGACTCCCTGCGGATGGAACCTGGATAGGCGATAAACCTGGACTAGAGACTTAAGTGTTTAGGTAGGCCGTGGCCGACACCCTCGCTGGGCTTCCGCTTGAAGGTTGCCGAGTACATGTCGTGTAAGCGGCGGTAAGTGGTGAAAGCGTGTATGAAGAAGTACACCCCTGCAGGGTATAAAACTATTCGAATAGCCGCGTCCACGATAAAGTACTACTTGGTTGCCTGTACAGTTCATAGACAAGTTAATGGATACTACTAAAAGACTCAAGATAAGTGTGAGTACCGAGGATGGCCCTCTCGTAGGATGATGAGGGAGGATCCCCGGTGGAGTATTGTGTTGGGGAGTAGTGGACTCATGTGTGAAACTATTTTACTGGTGAAGTTCCGTAGGATATCTTAGCGAAGAGTCAAAGCTGGCTTGCTGCATTAACCCCACCACCTTCTTGAGAATAAGCATGTATGGTAGGTTCTGATGTAAGACTTGTTGAGTACCTTTGTACTCATGTTTGCTTAATTACTGTTTTCAGACGACAACACCGCCCCCTCCAATGGGTTCTACGTAGACCTTGACGTCGACGAGTGACTAGCCACCCAGGTGGAAAAAATGGAGAATATCTTTAAGAACCCTAGAAAGAATTTCACTTGGAGCAACAGGGGTCAGGTCACACTATATCAATATCATAATTCTCTTTTTTTTAATTGATACTGATTAGCCGTAAATCAATTTGATTTTGTTATGCCATTAAGGAAACATTATTTGGGATACAATACCCATTTTAGAACCGTTCACTACTAACAAATAGAAAATATCAAAATAACAAATAATAACTAATAATATAGTTAATGGTTCCAATTTTTCCTCAATTTGGCAGTCTGTGACTGGAAATCCTTTCTCTTTTCAATAGAAAGAGAAGGTATTTAAGCAATGTGTGTTTTGAGATACAATCAATCGAAGAGAATAAAACTGGGTCCAATAAAAAACAGGAATGAATTTATTAAAAGGGATTGGAAAGGGATAAGTACAAAGGGATTCAACGATCTAAAAAAATCAAAAAGGGTTTAATAATCCCCTCCTACGAATAAAAATTAGTAAAATAATGTGGATGAATAAGATTTTGCTCGATTTTGGATCGGATTTGGCGGCATGGCCAAGCGGTAAGGCAGGGGACTGCAAATCCTTTATCCCCAGTTCAAATCTGGGTGTCGCCTGACCAAAAAAAATACTTAGGATTTCTTATTGTACTGATTGAACTCGACAAATTCTTGCCCTGCATAAGCAAAGGAAAAGAACTAGGCCTGTCGATACTGGATTTTACCATAGTTCTAGTTCTAAAAAAGACTGTCAATTTCTTCTTAAAAATAGGGCTTTGGCAGGGTTCTGGGTAGTGGCCCAAACCGATACCAATAGGGATGAGGGATATATACTTATGAATTTCATAATTGATTCTATTCCGCAATTCATAACTACGAAAGTAAGAGGTCGGAAATCTTGGTATCCAAAGGTCCCTAAAGGACATTCCTTTTTTGCTCCTAGGATTGAAGAAGAGATTATACGAAAGACTATCAAGACTTCCTAATTATCTGACACTACCTACACTAAAGTAAGGTCTACTGACTCTGTCTGGAATTAGATTGGATAGGCTGATGGGAAATTTAGGAGTTGTGGAAAGAAGAGACTTTCTTTCCATACTTACGAGAGACTCCGAGTACTCAAACATTCAATCAGGATGGTCGATTAGCTCTTATCTTTTAGAATAACTTAGTAAAAAAAAGTAAAAGTAATAAATAAAATGAATCTCCTAACTCGGTAACCCATGAGGTTTCAATGGTTAGTTTTGGATTTTTTCAGGCAAGAAAGCAAAGAAGAAGGGAGGATTCTCTATTACCAACTTCCCCCATTGTCCTGTCCTCATTGGTCATTCATCTTTCCCGATCTAGTGCCATCGTTCTTCAAGGTGCCGGAGGGTTTGAAGCATACCTACTACCCCTCCCCTGAGCTTAGTTCAGAGTTGCCTCAGTGCGCTCGAGTAATAACTGGGAAAATCAAGGCTGGACAGGTCTTCGAGCCAACTTCAGGAAGAAATGCAAGTGAAAGAGAATGCTCTCGAGGGCGCAGGAGTCTTTTTCTGTCTTTCTTATTGGAAATCCAAATCGAAATGCCTCAACTTGATAAATTGACTTATTTCTCACAATTCTTCTGCTTATGTCTTCTCCTCTTTGTTGGAAGATGAGTACACATCGGGTAATCCGCCCACGAGAGCCCAATCACAAGAGGCTCATACAGAAAGCAATCAGCCCATAGCCCAATATCGAGACCACAGCCTATTATTCAAACCACAAAGGATCCGTCTTTCATCGTCCAATCTTCTCGATCGAACATATTGACATCAATACTCCTTTCCATGGCCATTCACGGCCCGCGAAGATCAACCACTCGTGCCCGAGATCACTATCCAATCAAAAACCAGACTTCCAAGATCCATCTCACTCAGACCCTTTTGAATGTAGCGGATAACAACGGAGTGGGGCTATCGAATTGATATGTATTCGAATCTTAGGAGCTGGTAATCACTGATATGCTCATATTGGTGACGTTATTGTTGCTGTAATCAAAGAAGCAGTGCCCAAAATGCCTCTAGAAAGATCATACAGAAGTAAGACGAGCTGTAATTGTACGTACATGTAAAGAACTCAAACGTGACAACGGTATGATAATACGATATGATGACGGTTGTCATTGATCAAGAAGGAAATCCAAAAGGAACTCGAGTTTTTGGTGCGATCGCTCGGGAATTGAGACTTATGAATTTCACTCAAAGAGTCTCATGAGCTCCTGAGGTATTAAAAATACTAGTAGTAGAGACTATGATATAGTAGGGTATCAGAATATAGATCAATTAGTAGATTGTGTCTGACGCATATACATGAAAAAAAAGAATAATTAGATAATAATAAGAATAAGAATTCGAATCTTAATAAAAGGAAGGGTTCGAATAGCATCTACTAATATTACCGAAAACTTTGTGAAAATACTTCTACGAGAAGGTTTTATTGAAAACGTTCGAAAACCATGGGGAAAGTAACAAATCTTTCTTGGCACGTGCCCCTGCTCCTGGTCTTCGAACTAGTCATTAATGGTCGGCAACAGAGGTACCCTTTTTCGGTATGCGTTGCGAACACTTTCATTTTTAGCGTCTCATCTTCTCTGGAGAAGCTCAAATCGAACGGATAGAGCAGATGGTCCAACTACAGAACTTCTTCTTTTTCATTACTTCCATGGTCGTGCCCCGTGGCACGGCAGCACCCGTACTATTGAATTGATTCGTCAGTAGAGATGTTCCCACTGGTGCCTCTTCTTCCAATGGTACTATAATTCCTATTCCTATCCCTTTATTCCCTTTTTTGGTCTATCTACATTTAAGGAAATTCATACGCTCCATGGACAGAGCAAAAAGTGGAGTGTTGGTCAAAGCAAGCCGCCCTATTCTATTACCAGACAAAATGGAGAGAAGCTCATCCGCTAGAAATGCTTTATTTCGTTTCGTTCCCGTTCTTCATTTCCTTATTATCGAATCCATGGGGGACTTGTCATATTTAGAATCTTTCTGCGGTCTGCTCTGTTTACAATTCTTTCGTACTCTCTTCTCTTTACCACGCGATAGGTCAGCGAAGCGTGAGCGGGCTCTCCGAAGTAAAGGCCAAACACTTCGGCCTAAGGGGAATGAGCAACAAAATGACAAGATGAGGTGCCCCGGGCACCCCCATATAGAAAGAAGGGTTGAAGGTTTTGGGCCTGTAGCTTTCCCCGCCCCCCCCCCCCTCGTTGAGTGGTGCTTATTTGGGGGGTGTGCCACCAGAAAGTGGGCTTGAAGCTCTCGCCTTACCAACGAGCCGACTGCTGATGGCTGTTGGTCACGACTACTACAAAAAAGTGAAGATGAATCTTTCTATTTCACATGGAGGAGTGTGCATCTTTATGTTGGGTGTTCTTCTGTCGTGCGACCCGATGGCTTATGTGCGACCTCTGGCCCACGCCTCCTATTCTATTTGTTCAGGGCGGGCGGCGTGAACTCTGATTCGATCCGGGTATTCAATCCCGCCGCTGAGATGCTCAGTTGACTCCTTAACCTTGATAGGAAGATAGCTTATTCCAAAATTCGTGCATAAGGGTAAGGAACTTTGGATGAATTAATGCGAATGGGTGTAAGCCTCGCTGCTCGGAAACACCCAGTGCTGACCACACTGAGAGACACAAAAGCGCAGGTAATGCCAGTTGGCGAAGTGGCGTTAAGCATCCCTAGCGGTACGCAAAGAGAGGTCGTGATGATATCATCTACGTCCGTACCGCTCCTCGTGGAGTAGATCCCGCATCCAACCAACCCTTTTTTGACCAGGGAACGGGAGAATTCCCACTACCGCTGGCAGGCCAGCCGGGCCGTGAGCGCGGTGGGAACGGGCTTCCCAAAAAGCGAGCCCCGGCCCGGGTCAGCATAGAATGGGGGGGACGGCCCTAATGTTGTGTTGGCCGGGTTGCGGGCAGATAAAAGCGGACGTGGGGACTCGGGTCGGGGCACAGCGTAACTAAGAGAGCCATTCCATTTAGGGCGAGACAGAATGGGTGGGCACAAGTGGTCTGGTGTCCGAGCCGATTGGTCAGACGACGACTACTGCACATATTATATTAGCCGCCTATCCCGGAATGGACTGGGATGGAATAGAAAGAACGCGAAGCAGCAAGCAAGGGATGAGCGCTTTGTTGCGCCTGCGCATACGTTTTCTTGCTGGGTCGGCTTGTTTTTGGGGGGTGGGGCAATAAGCTTGCTTCTTCACAAGCTTATCCCCGCCCCCTTTCCTATCCGTCCCGACCGGCAGCAGTTGGGTCTCCCCATCTCTCCTCAACTTCCCCGGTCTTCGGCCCGAGCTGTATGAGGCAGAAACTCGTCCCACGTACGGTTCGGAGGCCGAGCCCCACCCCTGCAATAATGGTGCGGCTTAGGTCAACTAATACGAATAAGATACAGTTCACTCAACGATTGCCCTTGGGTCCCGAACTCCATATGGGGAAGGAACGTTGTTGTTTGCGAGGTCTCGATCATTTACATGGACCCACTTCTCATTCCATTTGTGGGAATTTGATGATTTATAAACCGTCCCCAACGAGCGAAAGGTTCATGTTTGAACATGATGAATCACTTCGTGCCGACCTGTTGCCCATAAACTTTCCTGCCTCATATGAGAATGGAAAACTGGAAGATTTTCTGCATCGGTGGATGAAGAATCACGAACATAAGAATTTCTGGTTTAGCATGTTCCCAGAAAGAAGATACTTTTTTTCCATTCGAGAAACGAGGAGCACGACTAAAGTGGCTATACATACAAATCCATTTACGGATCTATATGCTCCGATTGGAACTGGAAGTTCCAGAACTGACGGCTGGTATACCACCATAATGAAATTGCCTTTTATTTTTAGTATTCGGATAGGATTTCTGTTGGCTTCATCAGGAGGCTCGCGTAGTTTGTTACGTCAACTCCAAAAGGTTAAGTTGCATTGGAATCGAGAAAGTTTCGTTCATGATTGCATAAAAGGAGTCAAAATAGTGGCTGCGGCGCGTCGAGGGTCAACCTTTGATATCGAATAACCTTTCGAGCCTTCCCCAATGGATCTCTATCCTCCTTTGAAACCAATAGAAGTTCACTGACCATCCCTGTCAAACATAACCCAAGGTAGGATCGAGAGGAGAAGAATAGGACTCTTGCTAGTATCATAACCTCTCGATGGGAGAATGAAACCATGGTATCTACCTCCCTCCCTTACTTGGTAATCTAAGAACCCTTCAGGGGGGAGCAAGAGATCTTCCATACCAACATTTTGTTCGCCACCCCTGCTTCCTCCTCCACTTGAGCTTGTGCAGCAAATCTACTTTATGCTTAGGCCAGGTCCTGCAAGTAAAGAGAAGTAAATATTGGAAACATGGGTATCTAGTTTATTTTATTCAACGGCTGAGTAATTGAAATTCCTTGCTTCTTCAAGCAGGAAATCCCGAGTACCGGGTGTCGTCAGACTCCCATTCTATTACCTTTGTGCCAAGAGAACGTTAAGCTGCCTAGGCTGTTCCGCTACCGGCGTGTAAAGAAGCTCCGCCTAACGGCTAAACCAATGAATTTCTCTCCTTAAAGGAATCTACTTCCCTAACTGTCAACTACTCGCTTCTTCACCGGTATCACACCCGCGCCAGACTGAACGGCAGAGTGAGAACCCAACCAAATACGATTCTTGTATTATCTTACTGAAATTCGGATCCATTTGGCTCCAAAGGAGCAAGCGCGGGAGTTCTAATAGGACTTTGAGACTCGAAAAATCCTTCGGGCTGCTGAGAACAGAGAGAAGTAGTTGCAGAGAGGTTTGATAGGGTTAGGCAGATGCCCCATTATTCGTAAACAAGAAGAAATCCAGATTAGTTTGATGGAGCTGTGGCTTAGCACAAGCATGGTGTCAATGTGGTTCCTCTCGACTAAACACTTAAACAATTGGATCTAGTAGGGTTCAATAGAGGTATGGTATCGGCAACCTTTTAGGGAGCGAGATTCTTTGGAATAAGATAGCTGCCCAGAGCTTGCGACGTACCTACCCCCTGGGCGTAGATAGAATTAGGTAAGATAAAAATCGATTGGAAAGTCCTAAATTAGACCAATTCAATTCCGTCTGCTAGAATAAGAAAAAAGTGCTTCCGAATTTCTCTCATCCTTTATAATGAGAATTTCTCTTTGTTCAGTAATAACTTAATCTTGCAATAAAACACTCTTGCTTGGAAGGTATGGTAAAGGTAAACTGTTTCTATTTTTTGATATAAAAAAGTGAGTGCTAAAGGAGTCATTCAGAAGTGAGTGAAGGGGCAAAGCTCATTTCTTTCATTCAGGAATGGACACTGGACCAGAATGAAATGTGGGAATATCGGGATTGGCAGATTTTTTATATTGAAATAAAAAAAAACTCAACACGACTGGTGAATTCAAATTAGAGTCACTTGTGGATTTCTTCAAATTGTTGTAGTGTAGTATTGTGGTTTTTCAGTAAAGACCCCGACCTATAAATATTCACAGCCCGGCTCATACGGGTGGACAATATTCACCCAGAGCCCCGTTGCGACCGCAATGCTGTTCTTGAAGGACCTTACCTTAGAGCAAAAAAAAGGGAATAGAAGTTAGGAAGACTACTGACGTAGGGCGGCGGGTGAGCTCAACCTCGAACCAAACAAGCAACGGATTGAGCAACTAGCGCGAAAGCTGTTGCGCGTTAGCGCATCCGTTTTCTTGCTCCATCGTTATTAGTTTCTGTTCTCTCCCTGCACGAACCTCGGTCCAATCAATTTGTTTGGAATTGGGGTTAGGACCGGTTAGAACTCCCATTTCCCGATCGGAGGTTTGAGCTGCTATGGCAAGCTTTTTTTCCGAATAGTGGGTATGGGGAACCCACCGTAGCAACACGATTGGCTGGTGTTGCTGATACCGGACCCGTTATAACCCCGATTGGAAGGGCAGGCCAGTCTGAGGCTCTGGGGATGCGAGGCCATTGAAAGTGAGTATCCCATATTCTATGACGGAGATAGAGCATTAATTGCAGTTTTCACCCCACCTTAACGACCGAGCGAGGGATGAAATCTTTCGACGACTAGGGAGGCGTCACCCGAGGCCGGTTCCAGTGGATCACTATAGAATCTTCTAGAAGCAGGTTCTCCGGGCACTATGGTAGGACGTGGATCGATCATGACGAGAATGGACTTCTCCGTCATGTAATGGTTTAGAAGAGTCACGGTCCTGTTCCCCGCCGGGCTTTTTCCCTTCTCGACTAGACGAAGGAGATATTCATTCCATTCAGGCAGGTGAGGAAGGGCGGCGTCGGCTTGACCCTGTCTTCTCTCTTGGTCGGGTCGGAGGCTAAGTTTCTCATTCAGTGGTGAGGTGTTCATAGAAAGCAAGGCCTCGCCCAACGAGTGGCGGATTTGGTTTGGATGGGGTCTCGCTTGGACGCTGGGGAGATCCATAGATCTGGATAGAGTCTTTCTCACTCAGTAAAGAAGAGTACACGCGCTATGGCTTACGCAGTGGATCTTCAAGCAACCAACCCGGCACATCCAATTCCGATCAACAACTTGGAGGTATGGCTGAGTGGCTTAAGGCATTGGTTTGCTAAATCGACATACAAGAAGATTGTATCATGGGTTCGAATCCCATTTCCTCCGGCACGGAAGTAGAACAGGCGGGCGAAATTACGTGAGAGAAAGAACCTCAGATTGATGGAGTCCGCCGTCGGACAGAATAGCTGCTTAGTGACTAGGAGCGGAGCGCCCCTTTCTTGTTCTTGGTGGCGTCTATAGCGAAGAAGACCTTCCCGAACGAGGGCCGTCCAGTCCCTGGCCGGCTCTCGGTTCTTGAGCAAGCTCCTCCACTGCAGGTAGGATGCTCATAGATGAAGAAAAGAGACTTTAGGCAAGTGGTTCTGGTAGCTCAGCTGGTTAGAGCAAAACAAGCAACGGATTGAGCAACTAGCGCGAAAGCCGTTGCGCGTTAGCGCATCCGTTTTCTTGCTGGACTGCAAATCCTTTTTTTCTTGTTTCAGTGGGAAGAGCAAGGGGCATTGCCCTTGAAATCCTTCAGTGGTTCGAATCCACATCTGAGCGTCTTTTTTTCGGTATGCCGCTCCGCGAGCAAGGAGCGCCGCGAGGAGAGCGAGAGAACGAAGTGGGCTTTGGTGATGTCGGAATTTGCACCTATTTGTATCTATTTAGTGATCAGTCCGCTAGTTTCTTTGATTCCACTCGGTGTTCCTTTTCCATTTGCTTCCAATAGTTCGACCTATCCAGAAAAATTGTCGGCCTACGAATGTGGTTCCGATCCCTCCGGTGATGCCAGAAGTCGTTTCGATATACGATTTTATCCGGTTCCTATTTTATTTATTATCCCTGATCCGGAAGTCACCTTTTCTTTTCCTTGGGCAGTACCTCCTAACAAGATTGATCTGTTTGGATCTTGGTCCATGATGGCCTTTTTATTGATTTTGACGATTGGATCTCTCTATGAATGGAAAAGGGGTGCTTCGGATCAGGAGTAACCACTTTTGAAAGGGCAAAGGGGGGAAGGATATAGGAAAGAGGGATGCCTACAAAAAATCAATTGATTCGTCATGGTAGAGAAAAAAACGGCGCACGGACCGTACTCGAGCTTCGGATCAATGTCCCCAGAAGCAAGGAGTATGCCTGCGTGTTTCGACGAGAACACCGAAAAAACCTAATTCAGCTCTACGTAAGATAGCAAAAGTACGGTTGATCAATCGACATGATATATTTGCTCACATTCCAGGCGAAGGTCATAATTCGCAGGAACATTCTATAGTCTTAGTCAGAGGAGGTAGAGTGAAAGATTCGCCAGGTGTGAAATCCCATCGTATTCGAGGAGTCAAGGATTTGCTGGGAATTCCGGATCGTAGAAAGGGAAGATCTAAATATGGTGCAGAAAGACCTAAATCGAAATGAATGGAAGATGCCTCTGGAACTTTTTGGTTCTTTTTTGGGGGCGATATGGAAGCAGCTAGCTCCCTTTCCCTTATTACGTTACCATTTCTCTCCGCTATTCTTCGCTTAGAAGGGCTTGAGAAAGAAATAAAAGTCAATCCTCTCACCAATGAAGCGCATAGGGATAGGATGCTCAAGCTCCTTGATGAGATTATTATCGATCCGAACGATCCACAGAATGCAGGGGTAATCCTTGCTTCCAGGATACGCGTCGAGATTAATAAAATCGTGGACGATATCGATCCGTATTGGCTAACCGACCTTTCCTCTAATATAAGCGCGCTTTCTGAAGCAGTGCATGGAGGGGTGGAATGGGATCATCGGGTCGAATATCGCCGTCAGGCTTTGGCGGATTTGCAAGAATTTGGTGCAAATGGTTTGGTCTTTAAAAGGGCTGTGAGGGACGTGTGGCCTTCGTCGATGGGAAATCCATCGTATGCGTTACAAATCCACTAGCATTTTGTTCGTGAAAGAATGTTCTTGTTTTTCGTTGGAAAAACCAACGCCGATCTAAAACTAAGTCTCCCTTTCTCTTTTGTTCGGGAGCAGAGCTGAAAATGATGGGGAATCACGATGGATCCTTTTTTTTCCCGGATTCAATGCACGGCATGCTTGTAGAATTTGACCCAGCGTCGTCATACCCAAATTCTGTCAATGGGCCGGCTATGAGCATAGAAAGTGTGAGTTCTAATTTAATGGAGTTGGAAGAAGAAATAAATTCCCCTCCTCCCCCTAATCCAAACCCTTATTCTCAGATTCCTTATTTCGTTGCTGCTAATGCAAATATAGATTACTTTTCTCAAATGCAGATGTATTATCAAATGCAGATGTATTTTTTATTTCATTTCACTTATTTTAGCGGCCAGCCGCTTTTGCCTTTTCCGTGGGTACTGATGTATGTGCATTTTTTGATGTCTTTTTATATGCGCTTTTGGAATTTTCCCACCTAAGCAAACTATTTTGCGCCATTTGATCTTTAATTGAACTAGACTGGTATAAGCTCCGTATTGAATTGAAAAACTATTTCAGGCTCCGTATTGTATTTAGAAACTATTTCAGGCTCCGTATTGAATTGAAAAACTATTTCAGGCTCCGTATTGAGAACTCGAATTGGATTTTGTGTCGGCTGGCCGGCAGGACTGCCAGCCCGCAGATGTAGGGAGGTCTCCTCTTGAACTGCGAAATCAAAGTCGCGATCTGATAGGTATCTATCCTGACCATGCATCTGGAAAGCGCTGGTTCGATTCCGGCTCGTGACATGAAGAAGAAGTCCCAAACAGGGATCAGATGAGTTTGCACAGCGTTACTTTGTTGACGGAAAATCAAATTGTTCTTCCGGTTCAATGAAGACTATGCTTACTTTCCTTTCTCTTACCGGTCTGTGTTCTATCATGGACCTGTATTCCGTTCCTCGAATGGAGACTTTCTTTTGGTATGATTTTGATACGAGTTTTCTATCAAAACTCTATGCCATCAATCACTATCCCCGTTTCTGCCCGGACGATTCCATAAAATAAATAAAAAGAAAAGTGAAGAGGAAAACGCATAACCAGAAGAAAAAGATATCGTGATGTAAAATGATCATGGGGACACATTGTTTTTAGGACCGACAATTTCCTGCACTGCTTAAACCAAGAAAAAGATACATACTAGTTTTCATAGGTAGGCCTCTCTCTCCTACAGAATAGGTTTTTCCAAAACCTACCCATGGGATTTCTTTGTCTTTTCCTTATCTTTTGTCCGGTGAAGAATCTCCTGCTGCAGAGATAAGATGAATGGCTTCGAGATACCATCACTCGTCATTGCCAAGGAAATGAATTGCAAATTGGCTACTTATAGTCTACACTTCCCCTGATTCTCCACGATGACCCGCATTCATTGATTGAGAGAATAAGCTGAAGATAGATCCATTGCGATATTGGTTTGGAAGAGAAGCCGTGGAGACAGCTCATTGTTCCTATGTCCGGAATTGTTAAAGAATGAAGGTACCCCGTTGACTATGTCGGGTAACGCCGACTTAGGTTATCCCTAAAAACACTATCAACCACATCATAACTGTTTGCTTCCGCTTTCCTCGCAGAGTTGGTTCTAGCTTTCACCGAAGCATTTCGTCGCTTGCTACGCCCTTCCTCATCTCTGGGTGCCATCCTTTCTCCTACATTTTCGTGCACATAAGCATAGCTCCAACCACTTTTCATGCTTAGCAAATGCTGTAATGAGGGTGCTGAATGTATACGGATCTGGCGCAAGATCTCTGTCTGCCTTTTCTTTCAGCTGATCCTCTACCTAATGGTTCAGACCCTGGCAGACACCGGTGCGAGAACAGAGGCAAGTCAACTATACCAGCATTTCTGAAGATAGGCAACTCTTTATTTCTGAAGATAGGAATTCCAGATAAATAGATCCGCATTCAAGTTTTAGGCTTGTGTCCTTTCATCTAGAATGGCTACTGCTTGGTCTTCAGTGAGCGAAGTCATTTCCTCAATAGAGTTCTTTGCCCGACAAAAGTGAATCTTGATCTTTCTTCTTGATAGTTTGTGATCGAGCCAATCTCACAATTTCGATCTTGCTACTACCACTATAGCCCTGAGTGACTATGGCTACCTGAACTGAAGGAGTTCCCACAAGACCTGTGAATGTCAACTTCACTCTAAGGGTAAAGCATGCTCGCTCCTTCGCTCGTACGAACAATCAGTCGTTGCTGGGAGCTCTATCCTCCTCGCACTACTAAAAACAGGGTGAAAGAATCTCCCGCGTTCAGTCTGTGGAGGCCGACCATCATAGTCGTCTCTACACCAAGTTGGTCTTAAAGTCTACCCGGGCTAGCTTCTTCATTCTTCGATCAGGGGCGGGCTTCTTCCCTTATATACGATGACTTAGATAGATAAACTTCTTTGATCCATTCATTGATAAAGTCTTCGGGGGCTGTTTACCTTTTGAATCGACAGTAGAGTAGGTTTGATCTTGCTTTCTCAATCTTTCTCTGATCCTAGCCGTGTAGTAGATCCGGCTTTATTCGGCTAAAAAGAAGTGTGTGTGGCCGTCGTATCTGCTCGCCCCCTTCTTCATTCATCCATTTAGGTAAGAATGGATCCAGGGAACCTGGCTCGGGAACAACCCTGAAAAAACACAGTAAGAGAGTCCAATCTCTGAAATATAGCATTTGATCTCCTAAGTAGTAGTAGTAGAAGGCTTAGTATCTGACTTGATCCAATAGAGTCAGAACACACAGTAGATCCAGATTCCACACCTTGCTGTGGACTGGGGAGAGAGCAGCTCTTTGAAGCTGGGCGTTCTGTGTGATTATGGAGGAACTGTAGTACTCGCCCCAAAATGCAAGCCGGGATAGATACTTAAAGAAAGGGGGAGCGGTGGGCCTTCAAAAAGGAGCGAGGGAGTGATGGGCAACATTTTTCTATATGTTGCTCGTGAGCCGCCAAGTACCAGTCTCGCAACAGTACTGGCGTTAAAGGATCGGTCCTTCACTTGCGGATCGTTCGCGAGTTGAACTCGCTCTCTTGCCACGCCTTTGACTCACGAACTCGAGTCGGACTCATTCACTGCTGACTTTTTTGAGGATCATTCGTTCTTCACTCTCTTGCTATTACCCGCAGGGAGCGCAGCAACCGACGGTGCATATTATCATATAGAAAGAAGCGAAGCGTAGCGATTCGTACTACCGGAAAAGTGTCGCTAACCGCTAGGCAATAGAGTCAGCTTACGGGGTGGGGCGCAAGCAAGCGTAGCGAATCACATAGAGTTGCCCCTACCTGCCAGCGCACAGATAGATAGGGCGGGCGAGCGCAGGGATGGATGTCTGAGCGGTTGAAAGAGTCGGTCTTGAAAACCGAAGTATTGATAGGAATACCGGGGGTTCGAATCCCTCTCCATCCGCGAGGTCATAAGTTCTCTCTTGCCTTATCTATAGATAAGAATGAATCTCCTCGACTCGACTGATATGATGGATGGAATGGGTAGAAGGTTGAGGTTATTGTGTGTTGATTTAGTTAGGACTTTGTCTCCCTTTCGTTATCTTCCGCCCCGGGTGGATGACCTGTGGGAGCTAAGTCGAAGATCTCGGTGTCGTCGTGAGTGGTTGATAAACAACGATTGCAGTTTGATTTAGGGAGTCCCAACCCTGTGAAGCTTAACAGACAAAGAAAACGAAAGAGACTTCCGGGTATAGGGTGACGACCTTAATGAATCAAGTATTCAGGTGGCAGAGTTTTTAGCTACATAAGCGCTCAAATTCCTGAATACTTATTGCCCAAAAAATATGATCAACCCCAGGTACATTTATTAGGTTTTGATCTGAGGCTATCCTGGTCTGCAGGACCCAACACAAGTATTCATCCTTTCCAATCTGAAAAAGGTGTTGCCGAAAGCTTACCCTCTTCCACACGGATGCTACAGCCGCTATCACTTTTGCAGGAGGGGAATTACAGAGTTCGCCTCTCGACATCTTGTTTGGTAAGCGGAATTTTGACCCAGGCGCCCTAGTGTTGCCTAACCGTTCGGCCGGAGATGTCGGATGCGAGATCTTTAGCTACTTGTATCAATTTGCCGCAGTGTGCTTAGATACAATGGGCTGGCAGCTGAGGCTTGGCAGGATGGGGGAGTTAATTAAGGTCGAGGGAGCAGGAAAGAGTTTGTTATTCGCTATTGGCTTAGTACGGCCTATACATAATAGGGCCATGACGGTTTTGGCAAGGCCTTGAACTTCATATATCCCTTTTTTACTCAATCCAGAATACCGATAAAGTCAGATTGAATCATTTTGTCGACCTTTCCTTTGGATTTATTATCATAGGTAGTGTTCGAGATCGCCTCTGTGCGGTGAACGCTCGAATGTAGCTAACATCAGTTTTGTCCTCGCGTGGTTGAAGGAGATGCTGCTGCTGGATGGAATGCTTCCGGCGCGCCATGATCCTTCTATCAGGAATAGAATAATCGAGGGCACTGACTGACTGCATCAATCATCGCTCAGTGAGCTATTAATTGCCGCCAATAGCGCTTCGCTTGCATGCAAGGCAGCTAATAAAAGCGCCAGGTAGACGCGCGGAGATGCATTTTGAGTACTGGTGGTACTGGACAAGCTCTAGGGGAATAATCTCTTTCTTATTTCTTTCTTATTTCTTTCCCATGACGACTAGGAACGGGCAAATCAAGAATTTCACTTCGAATTCCGGACCTCAACATCCTGCTGCTCATGGTGTTTCACGATCAGTATTGGAAATGAACGGAGAAGTGGTGGAACGTGCGGAACCACATATTGGATCACTCCAGTGCGGCACGAAGCCGCTGACGCTGAGTAGGCTCCTATGCCGCTAGCACGGTGGAGGTTCCGTAGCGCATCATGAGCACCGGGCAAAGGGACGGTTGAGCAACTCAAGCGAACCGCCCTACCTGACTTCGGATAAAGATAGAAGGGAGAAGGTTGTGAAGGTGGCCTCGTTAATCACACATCTGGTCGGAGGACCGACTTGGGTTTTCACGAGCGTAGGCGGGTCCTGGAGTGCTCGTCAAGGGCGCTAGCGCATACCCCGGGGTGATCATCACCACCTGCACCTCACATCTTGGCACAGTGGAACGTGTAACCCGCCTGCTGTCCAAGTCAACCACTGAATTTCCTGTAATTCATAGCGCATAACAGAACGTAGCAGCAAGGGACAACCCACCCATACAGACAGCCTGCGGGGAGGATGGCACTACTGGCAAAGACCGTCTGGCAAAAACGCCGCAGGCGCGAAGCGTGGTGGGCCTACGCCGGGGGAGCATAGGGAGGAAAGGGAGCCCGGACGGTGGAAGAGCCAGGGGAAGCCGGGTCATTTGACGGAAATGGAAGGTCCGAGCGGCTCATTCATTCTTGAAAAAAGAGGGGGGGAGCGAGCCAATGTATCAATGAATAGATATAGTCAACGGTATTAAGACAGCGCTGCCTACACGCGAATTAGCTTCCGAGGTCGAGCAGTCTCAATTTCACTACAGGATTTGCGAATGAATGCTGGGCTGGGCCACCTCAAATGGCGTGAGCCGCATGCGGGGAGACCCGCACGTACGGTTTTCAGGGGGATCCGGCCGGCCGGCGCCCACCCGACTAGAGGGACTGAGAAATTAATCGAGTACAAAACTTATCTTCAAGCTTTACCTTATTTTGATCGTTTAGAGGGCGATCGCGGAGTCACTGAATGAAGTCCTCCCTCCCTTTCTTTCGGAGGTGCTGACCCGCTGCGAGGCAGATATGACTAAGTGACATATTGAATATGGCGACGACTACAACATGTCGTAGAAGGAGATAAGAGGTGGAGCCAACGACCCACTAAGACTCACGTATCTACAACTACATTCCCGAGCGGCAGTCAAACGGAGGCATGAATGCAAGATGCCAGCGGAATGATCGACCGGACAGAGGCTAGGGCAGCTTTCTTCCCACCGTGTCCTTCCTTGTGTGTCGGAGATACAAAGCGAGTGCACCGGAAAAGAAGGGGAACTGAATCAATCTATTCCATGGCGAAGCATCCGAAGCATAACTGCACACTCACACGATCTTTGCCGAGAGATAGGAGCATTCGGTGGAACCGGTGAACTACACTTGCTTCTTGATAGATGTGTGGGACAGAGGGCTCATGGTACCTGCTGCCCGCCCTTCCTCCGCTTTGATAACCGTGTGAACGGAGAGTGGGCAGAGCAAAAGGGAAGGAGGTCCTCATATGGAGTCGCACACTTGAGCAGTGCGGGAGACTGGAGAATGGGTCGAGTAAACTCCCTTAGGGCCAATTAAATCACAGACGAGGAACTTTTCTTTCTTTTTTTCTTTTTGATTTGAAGGGTATGTTCTCAAAAAAGAAAGGCAGAGGTAAATACTTCGAAGAGGCAGCTCGGTAGGGATGGAATGGTCAATAGTCAAGTCAAGGATGACTTCTTTGTTGGCGAAACGATGGGGGAGAGAAAGCACGCCAGTGATTCTATGAGCCGGTCTTCATTTCCAACGCCTCGGGAAACAGGTCGAGATAGATGACAGCACCTTTTTATCCTCTTCCTTACCGGGAAGGCGCACTTCTCTTCTTCTTCTGGCCTTCACCTCCTGCCCGGCCCGGAAATAGAACCCAGCCCCCTTTCTGATCCATTCATTTCTGCAAGCAGGCGGGATCCAGAGCTAAGCCCCCCTCCTATTCGAAGCCGGGTGTGGCCTCGCCCTTTTGCTCTTCCTTCGGTTTGGCTCCACGAAGGCGCCGCCTAGACTAGGAGCCCCACTGATATTCAAAAGGCGCCCAGCTTTCAAGACGATGATAATAATTAGTCAACTTTTTCCAATATCATGGAATAGCATGGCCCGGGGCTAAGGTGACTCCAGTGGGAGAGCCGTGTTATGGGTGACCTTATTGCACGGTTCAGAGAGCACTTGTGTATGTGATGCAAGTGAACGTGTACGAAAAAGCTGTCGTAAAGTTTCGTTGTTCGTTCCGTCGTTGACCCTATCTATGTTTCTACGATGGCCCAAGAACACGCTCATTCTTCAGCCGTAGAGAGACTTTTGAATTGTGAGGTACCATTACGAGCTCAATATATAAGAGTGTTATTCTGTGAAATAACTCGAATTTCAAATCATTCACTTGCTTCAACTACTCATGCTATGGATGTGGGAGCATCAACTCCGTTCCTTTAGGCTTTTGAGGAGCGGGAGAAATTGTTGGAATTCTATGAAAGAGTCCCGGGAGCCAGGATGCATGCCAGTTTCATACGACCTGGTGGAGTGGCATAAGATCTGCCTCTTGGCTTATGTCGAGATATTGATTCCTCCACACAACAATTTGCTTCTCGTATCGACGAATTAGAAGAGATGTCAACCGACAACCGTATCTGGAAACAACAATTAGTGGATTTTGGTATTGTCACTGCACAGCAAGCAAAGGATTGGGGATTCAGTGGTGTAATGTTAAGAAGTCGTGCGACATGAAGACATTGATAGCAATATGGGGAAGTTCCCATCAGGCAACAACGGTTCTGCCTGACCCTACAAAAGCATGCATATGTTGTCAGTGAAGATTTTGTGTGAAGCCTTGGAGACGACGTACCCGGGGCTAGGGTGAGCTGAGGGGGACAGCGTAAGTGAGCGAATGTGTGTAAGCCCAGTCAAAGATTCCTATTCTAGGCAGGGCGGGCCATCAACCTTCGAATGGTGTTGGTCCTACGGACCGTGAACGGATTCGCCACTGGCCTCTGGGCACGTCGGAACCGCATGAGTTCACCGGGGTGGAGCACGGTCCGCCAAAATCGGCATAGGTTAGGTGCTCCTGAACGAGATAACTTATGGAATATTGTTCGACGCTATCCTCCTTTGAAACAAACTGATCAACATAAAGTGGAAAGTGTAGTAGAGATATTACTCGCAGTATGAGAAGGAAGAGAACATCTAACCTCTCTACTTGACACCTCTGAACCAACTTCATTCCTACCTAAAACAGGAAAGCTGAAAGTACTCAAGCTTCAAACTCCTTGCTAACAGCCCTACCGAAAACAATTGCTACTTCTTTATTAAATTACACTGAAAAGAAAGTCTGTAAAAAACAAGAGCCAACCTAAAACTTAACTACCCCTTGCCCTCCCACTGAACCCTTCTTTCTATCCAAAAAAAGGAAGAGCGCACCAAAAAAAAATCCAGAAAAAACTCCGCAACTTACGCTCTCATTGCAGCGGCACCTGTTAAAGTGGCGGCGAGAAAGAAAAGACCAAAAAGAAGGTTTTTTTAATACCTCTGACGAACCGAACCAAGCAGTCTGATCATCCTTGCCCGTCCCCCTCTTCTGTCAACCGTTGAAAGAGCATAGCCCGGGAATGAACCATATCGATCCAAGGTTGCAAGGAAAGAAGAAAGGTAAACCAGACCATAGGAATCTTCTGATGAAGTCAATCAGAGAGGACGGTTAGGTTCTTTGTTGCCTCATCTGCTTAGCTTATAGAATTACACGGTTTATCACGATAGACATTCCAATCAATGGTTGGACGATCAATACCATCGAACTATTCCATTCCACTGGTGAATGACGGAAACGGAAGCTTTTTCTTACTGATGGACTGATCCTGGGAGTTCAAACTAACGGTTAGATGGTTGTTCGCTTGTGTGCTTATTTTCCTTCCCCACTCAAAAACAAGTGTTACAGAATGTTCTTCAATTCAAATAGGTATGATCCCGTCCATCCTTCCAGAGCTAGGCACCTGCTTCAGAATGAGAATCTTCGACAGAGATCGTTCCTTCAGTTTAGCAATCAATTAGATCCATACTGACTTAGCTTGAAGCATGGCTTTCCGTTTCGAGGCTCGATGCTACTCTTGGGAACATTATTGGTACATCGACTTTCAAGCATCTCGTAGTTGAGAGGTACTGCCATCAACAGTACCAAGATGGAAAGGGACTGCTGAACATGGATAGAACGAGAGTCGAACTCGCATGTCTCTCTTTTCCTGTTAGTTAGGAAAGAAAGCCGATATAAACAGCTCCATATTAGCGAATTGCCTCTGACTACTCTTCCCAGGCTGGTCAAACTATAGGATTCCCATTCACTTAGTAAACTTATTGGATAGACGAGTCAACCACTTGACCGAGGGGAGTAAGGTTCGTCACCACAGTCCCGATAGAAGGTCGAGTTTAAAAACAAACCGAAGACAAAGCAACGAATGAAAGGAAGGACGGCTCGCTTCGCTTTACAACCAGGGCGGGTCTCGCGGCCGGATCAATGCGCAGGACGCACGATCTACAAACAACAATAGAGAGAGCCAACCAAGAACGAAAGAACCTGGAAACAAACCCGCGAGCTAATACCAAACAGAGTAAGAAGGAGGAAGGGCCGAAGGCGGTTTACTAAGCGAGAAGGCTCCAAGCAATAACGCATTAGAAGGGAGCTTGCTGCTTTGCAACCTAAGCGGTATAGCTAAGCTTACTCATCAAGGGCCGATAGATAGAGCTGCTCTTGTTGCTAATGGAGAAAGATTGGAGTGAAGTTTAGTATGCTTTCTAAGATCAGAGGAGGAAAAGAATGAAGGTGTGGGCGGGAAGGAGGAGGCAAGGCCCCCTCAATGTGTATTCGACTACTCATTACGGAACCACCGATTGATCCGATTAGACTTCTCGCGGGGTAGCGCGGGGAACTTGCTGAATCAACTCCTTGGAATCGGAGGCCTGACTGAGGGTCAATCCAATGGTAACCTCAACCTAGGAATGCCTGTTTCACTTCCTTGACAGAGCCAACTGAGATGCTCTGTCTCGATGTTGACCTAACATGGATTGATTCTAAATTATGAATCAAAAATCCTGATCTCGCAAAGGATCCGCAATAGCTGTGTGTACTCGAGGACTCTTAGGGAAAGAAAAGCACTTTTCTCTCTCAGCAGTTAGACCGGCTATGGGTGGGTCGGTTATATACTGCGCCTTCCTTCTTCGAACCTTTTGGTATGTATTGCCCCCTAACTATAGATCAGATCCACCGGACCAGAAACTCAATTCCGCACTGCTGCTGAGTCGTCGGACTTATCCACCTCAGGGATTCGTGGAATTTCCGTTTTTGAATTGCGTTGGGGGAAATCTACCAAAGCTAGGCAGATAGATAGACTCCTTTCCCGCTGCTAAGGGAGAGCAAGAAACTAAATCAAATGATTGTTTTTTTCACCAGCGCCCTTTTTTGCGGGTACTAAGAGTCCTCTCACTACCAACCAGCAGACATCATCATCTGGCTGGGTCTTGCCGGTATCAACAACGAGAAAGAAGAACCAAATGGAAACAGCAACTAACTATGGCTCTTGGCCCAGACAACGTCCTAGGCGTAGGGGAGATCAAAACAAGAAGTCACGCCTAGACGACGACGCCCGTCCTGGGCTGCAGTAAGTAGATCGAGAGGTCGTTCCGCCCCTTGTCCCCGAAGATGGGTAATATGTTCTCATACAATGTTGCTCCAACTTTTTTCTAGAGGGCCTAGCTGGCGAGCGATCCCAGTCCGCAGTAGAGAACAAGACAGCAAGCGAGCGTACCTTTGTTCGCTTCTTTTCCACCAAGCACAGAAGTTTAAGGAGAACTGTAGGTCGGTGGCTACCTAAGGAAACTCCGATTCGATCCGTCCCCGGGCTAGGAGGCATCTACCTCATCCCGATCACAAGGAGAGGTTCACCATGATGGGGGGTCAGGTACTTTAATTCTTTGCATTCCGGAAAGCATGAAATGCATAGGGGACCATCCTTTTTTTTGTGGCATGCTCTCTGATTTACGGATTCGCAGGGGGCCGAGGGCCAACCTTAGTTGACTGACAATGACAAAGGCTTGCGAAACAAAGTAGCGCCTTTGAAATGGAATCTTAATTAACTATCAGTGGTGCGAAGTAGCTTAGCCCCGGGGAGCTAAAGGTTATACCTTTGTAAGCGAGCTGTGGTTCTTCTATGTAGGGTATTCCTCCTTTACTCTCTTAATTAACGTCGAGCTAAGTGACTTTGTGTAGCATAGTAGAATGAAGGCTACGTACGCACCGACACTCTCTTATCCCTAAGCCTCTTCGCTAACTCGCTCGCCTACAAAAATGAGTAGGCGAGGCTAGGCAAACTCAGCCGCTGACTTTGACTGTACTGTAGTAGACTTTCTAGCCTTTTATTTTAGAACCCTTTCTCATGTTCTTTCATCCATCAAGTAGGCGAACCGTCAGGTCCTTAGTAGCGTTGACAAAGAAGAAGAGCCGGTGAAAAAAAAAAGAAAGCTAGAATTTCCAATAGTGAGACCAGCTTGACAAGCTACCTTTCCTCTTGATATGAGGTGCGAAGAGAAACATCTCTTTTTTATGACTTCCACTTCTCGATCCCGGCCCGGAAAAGTGACCGACCCCTTGATGAATGAAAGAAAGGGTTTATGAGCCCTAGCCCTGTAAGCCCACACCTGTGTAGAGTAGATCGTTCAACACCTGCGGCACAAACCCATTTTGGACCAATTGGTCCGTATATCATAGGCGACCGAACGGCCGCCCCCCGTCTTACTAGACCAACCTGCTATAATTATTCCATAAACACCTAGCGAAGATATGGCAAACAAATAAAGTAGCCCTATGTTTGGATCTGACAATACCATACCATAATCAAAAGGTACAACGGCCCAAGCGACCAGACTTAACATAAATGTAGCCACTGGAGCCATTCTAAAAAGGGAGAAATTAGCACTACTTGGTGAAATAGGTTCTTTTAGAATCAATTTCAAACCATCTGCTAGAGGTTGTAACAATCCGAACGATCCCACTACATCAGGACCCTTTCGACGTTGCACAAAAGCCATTACTTTACGTTCAGCTAGCACTAAAAAGGCTACTCCTAGTAGAAGTGGTAGAATTAAACAAAGTATTTCTGCTGGAACAGCTATGTACGTTTTCGATTTTCTATTCACTCATGATCGGGCCTGACCTGGTCGACCCGATCAAACTATTTCACTTATGATCTGGCCTGGTTGACCCAATCATGATATTGAAGGATGGGACCTTTTATCGAAAAACTCCGGATCCCGAGAAGTTTTGAAGATGGTGCTCCTGTTACGTTACTTCGAATGGAATCCTCACTTGACTAAGCATAAGCGAAAACGTGGCTGAGAGTAAGCAATCCCCTTTCCTAGTGGTTGAGTCATGATCAGAAATATTGCGAAAGAAAGTGAAATGTCCTATCGTCGTCCCAATTTGGGTAATCCACGATGTCTCCATTTTATGTATCCATCTTGACTCGTTTTCGGTGTATCGATAGTTCGTTGTATTACACTTTGAACTAACCTAGAGGCCGTGCTTAGGCGAAAATCGATATCAGTGAAGTAATCCCGGAACTCTAGAAATCGTGAAGAATTTATTCCATTTTGTTAAATATCGCGAATATAGTGGAAAAAACTCTAGAACATTCCTTTGAATGGAATTGTTCATTGGGTTCGACTTGTTGTTCGACAAAATAGAAAGCTGTCTCTCGTATGTTATTGTAAGGTGATTCATTCATAATATTTCTTATGTGCGGTTTCAAGATGCTAAAAAGGTAGATTTGGTAATCGGCTTTTGAGCTCCATTATGTGGACTTCATCAATTTGTGAATTATGGACTTGGTGGTAGTGGTCAATACTAACTGCACCGTCTAAATGCTCCCTGACCAAGTTTGCGTACTCGTCAGGGTTGAGTTGAGGGGGCAGCCCGTGCGCTAATTGGGCTTCGAGGTGGCTATACGCGAAAAAAGCTCGCTTTCTACTGAGGCCTGTTCTGTCCTAAACTGTTCCAGAATGTTATTTGTTTCATAGGAAGATTCCAAAAGCACATTGATGCCGAAAGAATCTTCGGAACCGGTGGAGAGGCTATTCTGATTGAAGGCTAGACAAATAACATGACTGAGGTATGTAAATAAAACCTGTGAAATAGCTATATAATATGATCTAAATAGAGAAGAATACCAAAGATAATGGATTGCAAAATAAGCTTTTTAGCTTTCTTTTTCTTTTGTGCGCGCTTTTCGCCTGCCTTCCCGACCGCGGATAGGCTACGGGGCTTTGCACTTCGGCCCCATTGTGTGAATACCACATCAAGGTGACAGGATTCGAACCTATGGCCCTCTGTACCCAAAACAGATGCGCTGACCAGACTGCGCTACACCTCGTCTCCCCCTCAGAACATATGGATCTACCCGATCCATAAAGAAAAGAACCACCGCTTTTAGGAAATTTTGACAATTCTCTTTCACTTGAATTTTCTTTCGTGAAGGCTCGCTCTCGTTCTTCTTACATCTTGCCCTTTTTTCTTGAGAATTGTATCTGTGGCTACTGCTGTTTTGCCAGTCTGTCTGTCCCCAATAATGAACTCTCGCTGACCGCGCCCTATAGGGATCATCGAATCGATAGCAATAAGCCCTGTTTGAAGAGGTTCGTATACGGAACGCCTGGAAATTCTACTTGGAGCAGGAGATTCAATTAAGCGAGATTCAGAAGCTACAATTTCGCCTCTCCCATCAATAGGTTTAGCCAGAGCATTTATAACACGACCCAAGTTATATACGCTCACGGGTATCTGAGCAATTCTTCCTGTTGCTTTTACAAAAATTCCCTCTTGATGCTAAACCATAGCTCTAACTGAGTCAAATTCCACAATTTCTCAGAACGATATGCTTTTTTTCATTTTCCACTGTGAAAGCTTCTCTCAATCCCTCCCTAGTCCTTTCTTTCCTGGGCACAGGCTTACCTGGTTGACCGCCCACATTCATTCATTGTTCGTTCTGTTGTGGAATCGAACCACAGAGCTAGCGCAATTGGGATTTAGAGTCCCAT